>NC_067398.1:295295837-296664587 GCF_016432865.1 Antechinus flavipes
TATTATAAAATAAAAAACAAAAAACAAAAAAAACCCACTTCTCCACTAAAAGACCAAGGATTCAGGCTGGTCCCGAGATCCTCCAGAGAGCTAGTCTGGACATTATATTTTAATCTACCCCAGTGTGGGGACTCTAAAAAGCGGGACATTACATTTGGATGTGCAGACTACTGACTGGCTGATTGGCTGAGACTGCTACCACAGACTGGGAGACTGAAGGAGACAATAAAGACTTTGGATTTTATCCCTGACTATTTTTGTGGTGATTATTCTGCTGAAACCAAGACCCATTGGGAGGACCTTCAATAAGCTAGCCAGGACATTACATTCAGCAAAACAGATTATATAGACCTTAACCACAAATCCCCCCCCCCTCCCTTCTTCCCCTTTAGTCCATCTGCTGTGAGGTACATCTATTCATGGAAATCTACCCCAACACAAAAGCAAAAAATAATAATATTTTTCATAACATGTCTCATCAGATGGTAAGGCGACAATCCTCTTTCCTTCTAGTCTGGATGTTTAGATAACTTTTTAGTTTTGACTAGAGAATGTATGGTTTTCTGGGCTCTTTAGAATGAGAGCTACTTTCCTAGCATAAACATCTTTTTAACCCTGAGAGTACTTCATCTCACTCATTATTAATAAAAAAGTAATAAACTCTAAAAAAATTTTCATTTTTCAAAATACATGTAAAGATAGTTTTCAACATTCATACCTGTAAGATTTTGAATTCCAAATTTTTCTCTCTTTCTTCTTACTTCCCCCCTCCTCCAAATAAAATTTTCCAGGAAAAACTCACTAAAAATCCATTGGAAAACTAGATCCAAACATCTTAAAAGCAAATCTTCTGGGAACATTTAATCCAAACCTACATTTCCATAATCCTCGGAATGGACCCAGACTAATTCTCAAAATAAAACAAAACCAAAAAATACAAAACCCAAAACCAAATTTTAAATTTCACCTGAGCTTCAAAGAAGAAAGGGATTAATAATGGGAGTACTATTCCAGAGGTAATCTTCCTCAAAAAAGTCCCTCAGTGAAAGATTAAGCAGACATTTCTAGGGAATTTTCCTGGAAAGCTGTTAGTGAAGGGTTGGGTCCTGATGACCTAGCAAAACTCAACAAAAATTATGGCTGGAAAAAGAGAAAATGGCTGGGAAATAAAGATTTGATCTTCTAAATATATTGATTTATTAGGCCAATTACTCAACAAATCAGAAGCAGAACTCCTCAGTTTAGGCCTAGATCCCAAATACCAGGGGAGACAGACTTTTATACTTTGAAAAGAATGAATGAAATAAGGCCAATTAATTAAATGGAAAAATACACTTTAGGTACTCTGATTTCTAATTGGATTGAAAGATTAGGGACTTTCCAAATTGAGAGGGGGAGAGTAAATAGTTGTAAATTTCTGAATTAGGAAATGGAGGTGTTTTACTTTCCAAAGTTTGTATAAACAATCAAAGGAACATGGAAATAATAACTGATTGATTAGTATGGGGATAGTTTTAAGATAAGACATATGTGGGGCAATTAGGAGGCCCAGTAGATAGTTATGGACCCTAGAGTCAGGAGGATTTGAATTTAAATCTAGCCTCAGACACTAGCTTTGTGTCCTTGGGCAAATCACTCAATCCAGATTTCCTCCAAAAACCCAACCATGTGGGTTGCCTAAAATATACAATTGTGAGAAAACTCCTATCAATCTTTGGATCATAACCTAGGTGCTTGATTAAGGGTCTCTAGGCAGTAGGGAGAAGTGATCAGTTTCCTAACTATGAAAGACTAAATTTAAACAATACAATAATTCTCACAATAACTAGACACATACTTGAATAGAAACTAAGCTAGCTCCAGAATTGAGTCACAAGATTTGGAGTCAGTGTGGTTTATTCAATTCCTACAATAAACTACTTTTTGTTCAAATCCCCTCAATTCCCTCAATATAAAAGATAGATAAGTTTTTTAAGTGATAGGGAAGTTGTAGAATATGGAAATAGAGAGAAGAGAGAGCACGAACACTAAACAAGAAAATAATGCATGAAAATCCCTAGAAGTATTCAAAGGCAAGCTGTTTCAAAGCTGTGTAGGATTGGTGGGGTGACTTTAGTGACTGACCTATAGTTAAGTCCTATGGAGCTAGTGAAGTGACCTCATGATCTGAATTCATGCTATATATTTCAATTGGGTTGGACTGAACAACTTGGTTTTACACAATTTCTGATATATTCTGTTAAAAAAACAAACAAAAAAAAAAAACAAACAAAAAACCTCACAACTTTTTAATTCAAAGCCAATATACTGATGTCAACAAATCTATTGCCATTTAAAATTACATGTAATCTTGGTGGTTCTTGAAACTTTAACTGTGATTCAGGCTTTTCTTTTTCTTTCTTAAAAACTCAATGGAGATAGTTAATGAAATTTTTTTACACACTAAATATTACACAATTTCAAATTTTAACTACAAGTTTCTTTCTGATTAACTTAATCTTTTATCTGTTTCACAAACTGTATAAAGATTGTTATGATAGCATAAATATCTCCTTAAACACAGATTTGATCTGTTGCAGTAAAATATTCCTGAGACTTTTGTTTGGTTTTAAACAAAAGTGGGTTTTCTTTCCTTCTACCTTTTGTTTTCAAATCACTCTATCCATACTGCAACAAAATAAAATAACTTTCTTGCTTTATCATCTACAGAATATGAAAATGGAGGGACGGGAGGCAATATTTTCTTGGAGTAGATTATGGTAAAAACAAGAAATGCTGTGAGAGAAATCAAGTTTTTAGATTTTGTTCAATATTCAACTGCATCTTTTGCTTTAAATACAAATGATTTGGAATCAAGGTGCAGAATGGTATGGAATCAGAATGTAGAGATTTGTTTTATGAGATTTTAGTAATCACCTCCTTCCCTTAGTGGACAAAATACAGGAGGGAGGGGGAAAGAGAAGGGAGGGAGGAAGGAAGGGAGAGAGAACGAGAGTGAGAAAGAGAGCGAGAGCGAGAGAGAGGGAGAGAGGGAGAGAGAGAGAGAGAGAGAAAGAGAGAGAGAGAGAGAGAGAAATTTTTAAAAAGAGGGTAATTAAAAAATTTTTTAATGTATAGAATTTAACAGAAAACAGACCAGAAGAAAACAAAGATAAAGAGGACAGCTTTGAAAAGTTACAAGTGAATTATTCATTTAAAAGGAAAAGCAAGCTTTACATAATAGAAATTTACAGTTTCATGTAAAATCCTCTTTTCCTATTCTACTATACATATGTCAGTGACCATTTATATTGATGTTGATTACATTCAGAATTTTTTTAAACTCTCAGCTTTAAATCACCATAAGAGAAATAAATCAGAACTTCTTGGGCTATAGATTGAATTCAAAACAAGTGTAACTTCACAAAAGCTCTATTCAGTTCCCAAAGTAACCCAGTCTGGGTCAAATGAGGAGAGAAAAGGCTGGGAAACAGAAATTTAAATGATGCAAAAGAAAGTTCCACAAGCAAATCATACATCAAAATGAGAAAAGGATATTTTTGCTATGAACAAGTACAGGTTCTAATCTCTTTGTATTTCCTTTCACCTTTTCTAATATTCATGCCAAGAAGTAGAATTAAATGGGATGCTAAATCCTTGCTACAAGTTTTACTCATAATACTTCAAAGGCCTATTATTTCATTGGTGCGCTTACTACCTTCTCTGATGCAGATTGAAAACTTCAGTGATGGGGCAGCTAGATGGTACAGTGAATAGAACACCAGCCCTGGAGTCAGGAGAACCTGAGTTCAAATCTAACCTTAGACACTTAATACTTCCTAGCTGTGTAATCCTGGACAAGTTACTTAACCCCAACTGCCTCAGCAAAAAACAAAACATAAAAATTAAAAAATGAAAACTTAAGTGATTTAGTGTTATATAGTTGCCATGGCCAAAAAATTCATTACTCAAAATTAACAGGCCTCTCCAAACTGAGTTCAGTAATATAACTAACTAAGCACCAGACATCATGTTAAGCATTTTATATTATCTCACCTTACCACAACCCTAGAAAATAGGTGCAGTTATTATTTCTGTTTTACAGAAGAGGAATCTGAGATTAAGTGACTTTTCCAGTGGTACACACCTGGTGTCTGATGGGAATTTGAACTCAAGTTAGACTCTAGACCTTCTGTGCCAGGTAGTTGCCTGACAAAAAATAAATATCATACTTAAAGCTTGTGAAACCTTTTGGAGTTTCTATTTGATGGCAGGGATTTTGAGAATGCAGGATGACGTCCATACCCAAATGAAGCAATCAAGTAGGACTTTGGAAAAGGTCTGGCTCATTATAAATCCATTTAATAGATTCTAAACAGGGAAGAGAATTATAAATGGCTCATCTAATGTTATTATTCAGTCATGTCAAACTCTCCATGATCCCACTTGGATTTTCTTGGCAAAGATACTAGAATGATTTGTCATTTCCTTTTCCAGCTCATTTCATAGATAAGGAAAATGAGGCAAAAAAGGGTAAGTGGTTGCCCAGCATCATGCAGCTACTAAGTATGTGAGGCCAGATTTGAATTCAGGAAAACTGACTGTAGGCCCAGTACTT
This sequence comes from Antechinus flavipes, assembly GCF_016432865.1. Lineage (NCBI taxonomy): Eukaryota > Metazoa > Chordata > Mammalia > Dasyuromorphia > Dasyuridae > Antechinus > Antechinus flavipes. Next base: position 295,300,435 of record NC_067398.1, read on the forward strand.
TATCCACTTGCCACCTAACTGCTTTAATGTAGTACAACATATTCTAATCATTTTAGAAGGCCAGCCAGAATCAGGAAGACTGACAAATAACTAGCTGTGTGATGCTGGGTAAGTCACTTGACCAACCAACTCTTTAAGACTAAAAATTTCAGGAGCTACCAATCTCTTTTGATAGGAAGGGGCTTCCTCCCCGAGAGTTCCCTACACAGTAAAACCACAGTTTTGGACCTCCTTCTCCCTAATCAAAGTATTAGTAATTGGCCTCAAGTCTTTCCCTTCTTTAATCAGTGTTCTATCCAGCTGACAAAAAGGCACAGATGCATCCACTCCTCAGCATGAAAAGTTCCAGGGACATCCCTATTGCCACTAGGATGAAATACAGTCTCTGCTTGGCATTTTAAATTCCTATTAGCTTTATGGTATTATTATTGTTTATTATATCCATAATACATTATATATTCTTATATATGAGCTTATAATAGATTATTATTTATTATATTATTGATTTTCATTTATTCCAAAGTTACCTACTTGCTGTTCCCCTTTCAGGACATCAAATCTTCCATCTACAGATGCTGTTGAGGAAGGAATTCTTTTACGGACTCCCTAATTTCATTTAAAACTCAGCTCCAGGGGCAGCATGGTGGCACAGTAGATAGAGCACCAGCTCTGAAGTCAGGAGGACCTGAGTTCAAATGTGACCTCAAACACTTACCACTTAACACGTCCTAGCTGTGTGACCCTGGGCTAGTCATTTAACCCCAATTGCCTCAACAACAAAAAACAAACAACAACAACCAAAAAAAAACCCTGAGCTCTAAAACTAATTTTCTCTTAGGGGAAAAAAAACAAAAAACAAACAAAAAAAAAAACCCTTCTTCATTGCCCTCCTGATTTGGTAGTACTTGAACCCTTCAAATTAGTTTGAATTTATTCATATGTGAATGTTATTTTCCTCAAAGAAAGTAAATCGGTCGAGGTCAAGAACTTTCCTTTTTGTCGTTTTTGCCTAGAAAGTCTACTATAAAATAGTTTCTTAACAGATGCTTGTTGATTAATTAACATCTTGCTTTCTTAAGGATATGGGTTCAAATCCAAACTTGTGAAACCTAGAGTAATATAATTAAATATTTTCTTTTTACAAAAAGCTTAGGTATTACTTTCATGATTTAGTGGACTGGACAAAAATTTCAATAAATCTATCCACAGGATTAACTAAAAAGTCACTATATGTCATTATGCGCAATATGCCTGTTGAATTAATTCAGTCAGTATCTAGATCCCTCAGCCCCCCCCCAAAAAAAGGTTTTTTTCCCCCTTAACAAAATAATTGGCTTCAGTAATAAAGCCTGACATTTTTGAAATCTCAAAAGACCACAAATTTTGAAACAATTAAGGAATAATGTACTTTAATATTCTTCTAAAAGTACTCACTTGGAGAAGACGGAGAAAAAGTTCAAATGGAAGCAGCAGGACGAGCTACTCGAAAGTGATTTTGTTTGTTTTTCCTAATTGAGGTTATCTCTTGCTGCTAGTTGGTAGTATGATGGTGTGGATAGTAGAAGGGACAACTCCGTGGCTTGGAAGAGGAAGTTAAATATTAGAAGGCTCAAACTGATTATGGTTTATTTTAGACATATGGCTGGTATTGGATTTCCTGCTAAAGGATAAAGAAAAAGTAGCAAGAGATTGAGGCTCAGAATTTGGGCTAGAGTTGGAAAGTTTCAGAATCTTGCAGCTTTTCCATGGGGAGTTCCTTCAAGTCTGGGAAAGAAGATTTCTTGGTAATGAGCACAGGCTTCTGTTTTATCCATAGAGAATTTTCTGGCTGGGAATTTTCCGGAAGGGAGTTTTCTGGCTGGAGGACGTCTTTCAGTTGAGGGTTTTCTGGTTGACGACTTTTTGAGAGCTCTCTGATTGGAGGGTTTCTGGGGAGGAGATTTCAGGATGGAAGTTTTCTAATGGGGAGTTTTTTAGTCGGGGTCTCTCTGACTGGGGGTCTTTTGGGTTTCCTCTTTGCAGGGTTCCTGGCCGAGAAATATTTATCGTCTTCATGCTTAACTGCAGGGGGAATTTGTTTTTAGTCCTCTTGGTTTTCCCCTGCCTAGACAGCGTTAAGCGTTGGCTAATGCTCTCTCTAAGGGTTTGGAGGTAGCTGGAAGACCTCAGTTGGAGCCGTTTGCTGGGCAAGAGGGAGTGGTCCGGCGGCGCCTCAACATTGCCAGTATACCAGAAGACCCACCAAATGAGACTGAGGAAAATGATGATGGAACCCGCATACAGCAGCAAGTCGTAAAAAAAGACCTCGGAGAAGACTCCCGTTATCAGTACCGCCAGCCCCACCAAGTCAAAACTCACAGCCAGCCAGAAGGCGAAAGTGCAGCGGCCCAGTCCCAGGTGCCACGCGGTACAATGCTCGGATACGACGATGTGTCCGGGGAAGATACTGGTCCGGGCGGGCATGGGGCCAGAGGTCTGCAAGAATACAACCTCCGAGGTTTTTGCAGTCTCGGAGGCCTTTGCAGCCTTCGCGGCAACTGCAGTGGAGGCAGCCGCTGCACCTTCCACGGCTTCCGTAGCTTCTGCAGTGGCCACAGCCTCGGAGCTAGAATTCGCAGCAGAGACTCGGGGGCTCCGGGGCTGGAGGCGCCGCCTACCTGGACTCAGGTAAGGCCTTCCCGTCCCCATGGCAACGCCCTGAGGGTATGCTTCAGATAAAGAGGCGGGGACAGCGAGCTGGAGAGGTTGGGCGTGTGTCCAGTTTCCAGAGTTTAAATCAGCCCGGAGGGAAAGAGTCTTGAGGCCGGGTCTTAGGGGCGCGTCCCCCTGCATCTCTCTCCAGAGAGCTTTCAGAGCACATCTGGACCGCAGAGTTCGGTTCTGCACGCCACGCAGTGACAAAGGGCTTTGGCAAGCGGATCAGCGTCTTGAGCGAGGGGAGTGGGGTACAGAACGGGTGACTGTCGTGCGAAGATCGAAAATCGGTAAAAGGAACTGAAAAGAGACTAGGAAGAGGAGAAGAAGAAAGAAGAATTAACTCCTGTCTTCAAGTATTTTGAAAGGCCGTCCTGTGGAAAAGGGATTAGAGCTATTCGGCTATTTTCCTCAGAGGACCGAACTAGAGAAAAATGGGTGGGAGTTTGGTTTTAGAGAGGCAAATTTTGTCTTGGGAAAATCTGATAATTTAAAAGGCAACTGCCTTTAAAAAAAAGAATTCCTGCTGTGGTACTTAGAACTGTTTTTGTTTGTTTGTTTTTTTCAAGCGTCGCACGGACAACTTTCCTCATAAACTTGAAAGAAGGTCCGAAGTTTGGACCTGGGGGGAAAGAGGAGGAATGAGACAATTTTGGAGGATTGGAAGCACTATTAGCTCAGGAGGGTGATAGAGCCAGGGCTTCTTGTAAGAGGAAATTGACTTTTAGTTTGAGTTTTGAAGGGAATTAAGGAGTCTGGCTAGATTGATTAAAGTGATAGAAGGGGGAAATGACACATGTTGAAGGAGAGGTGGGAAAAAAAAAAAATGGACCACTAATACAGTGTTGGTGTAATTGTGAACTGAGCTAACCATTTTGAAAGCAATTTTGAATTAAGGCCAAAGAATTATACAATTGTGTGGGTTTTTTGACCCAGCAATATCATTATTAAGTCTCGTTCTCAAGATGACCGGGGGGGAGGGGGAGGGTGAAGAGGAGGGGAGGGAAAGAAAAGAACCTCTATGTTTCAAAATATTTATAAGCAGTTCTCTTTAGGAGGAGAAGGAGACTTTCAAGTGAGGGGGGAGATGCTCATTAATTAAGAAATGGTTAAATAAGTTGTGATGGAATTCTATTGTACTGTAAGAGATAATTGAGCAGATTGGTTTTTAGGGAAAAAAAAAAAAAACATTGCACGAAATAATGCAAGTGAATTTAAAAAACCTAGAGAAGGTGGTATTTAGTAACGGCAATGCTGTTCCCTTACTTTCTCTGCAGACTTTACTTTGTGAAATTTTGGATTGTCCCAATTCTCTGCCCCTGAAGCCTCTTACCTTCTGCCCTGATACTTTTTAAGAACCCAGCATCCGCACTTGTTACTGAGTGGAACCCCAATTGCAATTTCCTTGCTCCGGCTAAAGATCCTAAGTTTTGCTCCATTTGTTTAATTCAGCGCGAACAAGGATTTAGGAAAGAAAATGGCTATCCACCTCCAGAGAAAGAGCTGACATATGGAAATATGGTTCCATATATGTCTGTATAAAATGTTGACCTTCTTTAGGGGCTGGGAAGAAGGATGACAACTTGAAGTTCAAAATATAACAAAATTTTAAATAAAAAATATATATGCACATATAATATATATGCACATATATAAAAATATATACACACATATATATAAATATATGCACACATATATAAAGGATACTTCCTTTCAACATTGTTACTTTCCCATCTAGAATTTAGATAATAGTGCCGGTTAGAAATTAAATAGGAATATTTAGAGTTTTGCTACAGACTCAAAAGACCAAAACAGAAACAGAAAAATTTTAGAAATTCAGAAATGCATAAAATGTATGTATAGTATTCTATAGTGTCAACATTTTATTTTTTTAATGCCATAATAATTCAGAATTCTCAAGTACAAAGGAAGGGAATTTTTTTTTTACTCAGATTTTCCAGATTGGGGGCAGGGTGGCTTCCTCACTCCTGTCTTGATGCAGAAGGGAAAATGATTAAAAGAAGTACAGCTGATTTTTCTTTTGAATACTTTTTCCCAACACCTATAGCTGGAAGATATGATGTCGCGTAAAGGGAATAGCAATTGGGTGAATTTGACTACAATCTTGAAGTGAAAGTTAATGTACAACAAAGCTAATAGGAGCCAGATTCCAAAGGGTTTTAAATGCCAAGTAGAGAAGTTTGTATTTAATCCTAAACAAGAGGATTTAATCCAGTGGCAATAGGGAAATAAACAGTTGAAATAAATCACTGTTCCTCCAGCCAAGCTTCTCTACAACTCTGTGCTAAATATGCAGTGACTATGTTTAGGAGATCCTTCGTATGTTGGGAGGTAGGAAGAGAATATTGAAATATCTTTCTTGTCAATTCACCAAACCTCAAAAGGAAGTAGAAGAACTATATAGTTGTTTGAGTTGGGTATAAGCTTCCTCTTTAATGTCAGCAACTCAAACCTGCCTTACTACTACCTTCCTCTCATCTTTTCAACCTTGCCTCATTTTTTTTCACACACACACAAAATTGAGGCTATTTGCCTTGAACTCCCCCTTTGTCTTTCTTCCTCATTTCCTGTTATTCATATTCCTTCTGCCACTCTCTCCTCCTTCACCCCTGTCTCAAGAGATGAGCTAGCCTTATTCCTTACCAAGCTAACTCTTCTACTTATTCAAGCAAATACCTTTCACCCCATTTCATCCTGTTTCCTCCAACAGATTGTTCCCTCTCTATCACTTATTTTTCTCTTTCCCATCTTGAGAGAACCTTTACTCAAACTTCTCATTCCTGCTATTGTGCTATATCTCTTTGGCCTTCTGGGACTAAACTCTTTAGAATTGCTACATAAGACAAGTGCCACCATTTGCTCTTAACTTTCATTGTTTTTTAACTTTTTGGGTTTTGGCTAAAGGGATAAATTTTATTCTGTTCATTTCTTTTTTAAGAGTTTTTTTTGACATAATATTTTACTTTCTCCAGTGATACATGTTAAAACAAATTTTAAACATTAAAAAAAGTTTTGACTTTAAAATTCTATCCTTCTTTCCCCCCTTCTTAACTTCTTAAACAATCCAGTTTCCAACCTTATCATTCCAAGGAAACTACTCTCTCAAAAATATCCAGTAGTCTCTTAGTTGCCAAATCCAAAGGTCTTTTTTCAGTCCTCAATATTCCTTGACCTCAGCACCTTTTGACACTGTTAGTCATCTTCTCCTTGATATTCCCTTCTCTTTAGGTTTTTAGGACAACACTCTCCCCGGTTCTCTTCTTATCTATCTGACTGTTCCTTCTCAGTCTCTTGCTGGATCCTCATCCAGATCATACCCTTTAACTATAGATGTCTGACAAATTTCTCCTGGATTTTTTTCTCCCTTTCTCCCTCCATCTCTCCTCCAGCAGCTCCCAGAGACTTAGTTACCATTTCTTTGATGACAATTTTCATATGTACCAATCCTGCCTCAACTTCTGCTAACTTCTAAATTCAGATTTTCTGCTTCCTTTCAGATGACTTAAACTCAACAAAAGGAAACTCTCCTTACTCATTTCTGTAAAGGGTAATGACATCTTTCTAGTACCTCAGGCATAACATTTGGAGTCATCTTTAACTCACTATCTCTTCTCTCAGCCTCCCCTCACTGCCACACCCCCACAAACCATATATAATCTGTTCCCAAGGACTGTCGATTTGCCCTTGCAATATCTTTTCAAGATACTCCCCTTTCTCCTCATATTCTCATGGCTCTAGTGCAGGAATTGTACTTTGCCTATTTTTTTTAAATTCCCTAGTACTTAGCACAGGATCTGGCATGTAGTAGGCTCTTAATAAATATTTATTACATTGAAGATGTAGTATTATTAATTTGTACTTCTCCAATAAATAATTTAGAGCATTTTTATATGATTAAATTGTTGATTTCTTCATCAGAAAACTGCCTGTCCATTTGAACATTTGTCATTTGAAAAATGACTTCTAATAGATTTGTCAAAGTTCTTTACATATTTTGAGATATTTAGACCTTTATCTGAGAAAATACAAACATTTTTCTTTTGATCTTGGCTACATTAGTTTTATTTGTACAAAAGCATTTTAATTTAATGTAATAATAATTATCCATTTTATACTTCACAATTCTATCTCTTGTTTATTCATAAATTGTTTACCTATTCATAAGTCTGATAGCTAATATATTCCATATTCTTCAAATTTTCTTGGAGCATTTTTCAAACTTATCTTTTTTAAATCTCATTGTGGTATAAGACATTGGTCTATGCCCAATTTCTGCCAGGCTGTTCTCCAGCTTTCCCAACAATTTTTACAAAATAATGAAATCCTATTCCCAAAACTTAAGTCTTTATATTTGTTAACCACAAGGTTACCATAGTCATTTGTGGCTATAAATTGCATAATCTATTTCACTGGTCTATTTTCTATTTCTTAGTAATGGATAGTTTAGATAATTATTACTTTATAGTGTAGCTTAAGAGCTGATACTGATAAACCTCCTTCCTTTATTTTTTTCATTAGTTTCTTTGACATTCTTGAACTTTTGTTCTTCTTATTGAATTTTGTTACTATTTTTTCTAACTCGATAAGATACATTTTTTGTAATTTAATTGAGATAGTATTAAATATATAGATTAGTTTAGGTAAAAATTGTCATTTTTATTATATTGTCCCTGGCTCCCCAATTAAGATTTTACTAATTATTTATATCTAAGGTTTTTTTAAAATTTTGTTCATATAATTCTGGGGTTTGTTTTGGGAGGCATTCTCCCAGCTAATTTTTACTGTCTAAAGTTATTTTAAATGGGGCATTTCTTATTATTTCTTCTTTAAGGTTTTATTTGTGGTAGATATAGGAATGTTGATGATTTAGATGGGCAACCTTTATGTGCTGCCACTTAGCTAAAATTATTGTTTCAACTAACTTTTTAATTGAATCTTTGAAATTTTCTAAGTATAACATCATATTATCTGCAAGAAGAGACAATTTTATGACTTTATTTCCTATTCTGATTCATTCTATTTCTTTTCTTATTGCTATTGCTAGGATTTCAAATATAATATTAAATAATATAGATGACAGTGGGCATCCTTACTTCACACTGATCTTGCTAGTTAAGGTTCTAGCTTATTCTCATTTCAAATAAGTCTTGCTGGTGTTTTAGGGAAATTCTTTTTATCAATTTAGGAAAAAATACATTTATAGCTATATTTTCAAATATTTTGAAGAGAAATGAGTATTGTACTTTATCAAAAGCTTGTCTCTGTCTTGAAGATATTGCTCATTGCCAATGATCAGCTCATCAATGTGTTACTTCCTTTACAATGTGATTAAAAAATTCAAGAGACATAATTTCTGGGAAATTAATTGTTTTATTAATAATGCTTGCATTATATTAATAAAAAGAATGGTCTTTTAGCCATCTCTTTTGGAGCAAAGCTGAATCATGGTGGTGGGCTCACCATGGTGGGCATGTAAAGCCTGTGAAAGAATTGGTATTTCTGAGGGTGATTATCAATTCTGACTTGTTAACAATGAGAAAAGTGAATATTACAACGATAGGTGAATCTATTCTAACGAAGAGCTGGATATGTGATTTTGTTATTTAATATTTTTATTCTCCCCACTTACATATAAAACAATTTTTTACATTTGTTTTTAAAACTTTGAGTTCCAGATTCTCTCCTTTCCTCCTTCCCCTCAATTCCCTTTAAAAAGGTACATGTGAAGTTATGCAAAACATTTCCATAAAACACATTGTGAAAGAACACATAGATTTCTAACTGCCTCCCAAAAAAAAAAAAAAAACTCTCAAGAAAAATAAAGTAAAAAAAAAAAAAAGAATATACTTCAATCTGTATTTAGAATTTCTCTGGGTATGGATAGCATTTTTCATCATAAGTCCTTCAAAGTAGTCATGTGTTGTGGCCAGCACAACACAAATGGACTAGAGACGGGGTTGCTGATAATTCAACAAAACCTTTTACTGAGAGAAATTATGTTGCTTCCATATCTTAAAACCATACATTATGAAAAGCATTGTCCTGTGACCAACCCTGTTTTCTGTGTTTTCAATGATCTAACTCTGAAGCATGTTGTTAGTTTCTAGAGATTAAATCTTATATAAAGTTAACAATGCCCCAATAATTGTGCCAAAATCTTATGTTTTCCCATGATTTCAAGCTTAAATATAATCTTGATTAATCTTTGGAGGCGAGAATCATACCTAGCTTCCTGGAAGTTCTTTACAGTCATGAATCATTATATTGCTAAACATTGCAGTCGTTTACAGCTGATCATTCTACAATATTGCTATTATTTTGTACACTCTACATTTCACTTTGCTTGAGTTCATGGAAGACTTTCCAAGTTTTTCTGAGAGCATCTTGCTCATCATTTCCCAGAGAACAATAATATTCCATCATAATCATATACCACAATTTATTGAGCCATTCCCCAGTTGATAGGTATTGGGAATGTGATTTTGTTATATCTGCTTCTAAATTGCAGTGTTTAGGGAATCTAATCAAAGAATTTATTCCAACCCAAGCCAATGAAGACCATAAGGGCTTCTCCACTTTTTTTTTTTTTTTTTTTTTTTTTTTTTTTGGGAGGAGAGAGAAGAGTTCCAAACAAGATTGAAAAAAATTAATTCAATCTCATTATCAGCAATGTTCTTAATCCTGAACAACCTACAAATTTCTGAAGAAACCTGATCCTAATTCAATAACTGATTATTAATACAAAGAAGAAATAGTCTCTCATCATACCTATAATAAAACCCTTTTAATTCTTTGTCCTGAGTTTTGTCTTAGAGTTATATCCCAAATAATTTTTCCTTTCAAAACCGCTATTCCTGGCATAAATTCTGCTTGGTCAAACATGTGTAATCTTTGTAATCCTTTAGTTTTTGAGGTAGGATTTTTCCATGCAGATTCATTAATGAAATTTGTCTATAATTTCTCTTTTTTTGACTCTTTTCTGGTTTAGGTATTGGTAACATATTTGTTTTATTAAAAAAAAAAGTTTGGCACAACCTCTTCTTTGCCTATTGTTCAAAATAATTTATTTAATATTCAACTTAATTGATCTTCAAATGTTTGATATAATTCATTTGTAAATCTGTCAGGTTCTGGTGCATTTTTCTTAGGAAGCTCATTTATGACCTGTTCAATTTCCTTTTTCAAAACAGGTCTGTTTAGATATTCTAGCTCCTCTTCTGTTTATCTATCTAGGCATTTTATGTTTTTGTAAATATTCTTCCATTTCACTTAAACTGTTCTTTTTATTGACATAAGGTTAGGCAAGATAACTCCTTATAATTGCTTTTCTATTATCTTAGTGTTATATTCATCCTTGACAGTTTAAATAATTGTGATTTGATCTTGCCTTTGTTTAATCACATTAATCAATGGTTTCTCGATTTTGTTACTTTGTTATATGAACTAAGTTTCTTAAAAGGAAAGACTTGATAACAATTTAAAATTATTCTTTTTGGAAACTGAATAACTTCCTGACTTTTGAAGTTCTTCCCAGTCCTGGACACCAACTCCAATCAGACCCTAACTTCACCTCTATTTTGCCTATTGTATAACAATTGTAGAAATGACCTGAGGCCCCACTACAAGAGAAGATAAACAAATCTTAGAGCTTAGAGAGATAGTCACGCCCTAAAAGTTCTCCCCCATTCCAAAAATGGGGAATTTAGGGAAATCATATTTAGGAAGAAGGAAAAATGCAGAAATATTTATTAAAAAAGAGAATTTTAATGTTTAAAACTTCTTGCAAGAGAGTTTTTCCAAAACTTCAACAAAAAGCTTTCATTTGATATCACAGGTCCTGCCAAATTGGAAATGACACTTCTGCACTCAATGCAGTCTCCAGGTGGGCAGCAGCTGTAGTGCTTGTGGTGGCAGGTACAGTGTGTCTTAACTGAGAGGGGAGATAAAAAGGATTCATGGAAAGTGAAAACTTTAGATAAAATGCTTCCAGGAAAGAATGGAAGAAACAAGAGAAGGCACAGGTAAAACACATTAAATTCTAATGATGGGGAATCTAAGTGGGAATATTTGGTTAGTCAGCTGGGGGAAGATGATCTCAAAGATGCCTGGGCTTTCTCTCCTCACCTAGCCGAGCATCTAGCGGTAGCCCAGGATTTAGCCTCAAGTTTTAAAGTCCATATCAAAGCACAGAGCAAAGCAAACTCTTCTATGAGCTGCAGCCCAGCCATGGCTGGAAACACATGTGGAGGAGTTGGAGAATATAAAAATGTACTTAATACTTATTGGGGAAATGTAGTTGAAAGGATGGGAGCCCCATCTCCCTTCTCCAAGGCAGCACCATGTTTAGGATCTGTTTCTCTACCCTAGGAATCTGCAGGAATCTTCGTGTTGTATGTTCTTTCCATCTTCTCTTGATTTTCTAAATGAATAACTAGGCCCACTTCCTAGAAGTAGGGCAAATATCTTTCATTTGATTCCATTTCTATACAAAGTTGGACATTCCTGCAAACAGCCACAGTGAAGTTTCTATATATTTAGATTGTCATGAATTTAAAATGTACAAATGATTAAACCTCAGTAGTAGCTTCAGTTACACCCTGAATTGTGGTAGAGGTTGGGGCTAAATTCTGCATCATGATAGGGGGTTGGGTTGGGTTCCGCCTTCTGGTAGAGGTACGAGCTCTATTCCGTCTTCTGTGAGTTCTGTTCCATATCATGACTGGGTCTTCTGGTGTATTTAGCTCCACAAGTCTCATCCTCATTTGCTGTATGAAAATAATCAGTATAAATCCAACAATTATAAGAGAGAAGCTATTGCTTAAAAAAGTTGTTCCCAAAAATGGGTATTGAGGGATATAACCCATGACAGTAAATCCTAAAATAAAGAATCCAATTAAACTTAATATTCCTCCCACTGATATCATGATGATTGGTTTTTTGTACATGGTCAAGATTGTTTCTTGCGATTGCTGTTGAAAAGTGAGAAGTGGAGAAATGGAGAAGTCCATGTCTTCTTTGGATCTTGTCTTCCTAAGAACAGGATGAATTTTATACCTGGGAAAAGAAAGTTCAATAAGTTGTGAGAAGTAAAATTCTAAGGCTTTGTTTTCACAATTGAAAAGTTTCAGTCTCACAACCTCCCTCTCCATTGCCATAGTAGAAAAGACTGTGATATAAGTTATAGGGGCAGTACATCCTGGCTGAAGAGAATTAAAGAACATCCTAAGTCAACAGAAGTAACCTCAGCTGCTTGGATGAGTACAAATGGCCTGGATTTATGCCCATCAAGCAAAATTTAATTGAGCATGCTTAATAAGACTCATGTATATATTGCCTTCTCCTTCCTTAGGGAGGAGACATGTACTTTTTTTCCCCCTACATATGCTGATGTGGCAAGGGGAGGAGGAAATATGGAAACATATCAAGGAGTACATGTAGTGGGAATTCATGAAATATTAGATTTTGGAAGGGTCTCCTCCAATGGAAATTCTGGGGAGGGGATGAGAGGCAGGGAAATGGTTTTGGCTGTAGAGGGCTGAAACTCCAAAAAGGTATGCTTGAATCAGACACTTAAAGCTAATTACACATTTGATGTGAGAATGAATATTAACATATATTTGGATAAATGGATCTTCTCATGGTTGGTATTTGCTGAGTGTTTGGTGTTAAAATAATAATAGGCAAGGATTGGAGGAGGGGAGGGGAGGCCAGAAGCACTTGGAGGTAGGAGAGGAGGAGAGAGACTGGTGACTCTGGACTCCAGAATCCAGGATTTTGCTTGCCTGCCTCCTTCACTTCTCCCCCTAAAGACCAAGGACTTTAATTTATCCTGACTCTGGCTGATCCCGAGGCCCCTCCAGAGAGCTAGCCTGTACTTTACATTTAACCTCTGCAAATTTCATATGGCCGTATTCTTGCAAGAAATGTAATGAAGCCTTCCTCTACTCATTCCAAGAATTTGAGTCTGAAGTCTTAATTTGTCTAGAACTAACAGGCTTTTTCTGTAATTGGTGGTAATCCTGCTTCTTGCTAAAACACATTTAATTTCATCCAACTTGAATGTAATCAGATGGTTATATCCCATCTGGGATTTTTTCCTGGACTGTGGCACTGAAAAATGACTTAAAATTACTTATTTTCAGAGTTTATATGAGGATGTTGTCAGTAAGAATAGACAGGAAGTTGCACACTGATGAATACCTAACTTCACTAATTTTGCTTTTCACTGTTCTTTAAAAATATATATATATATGTTGGGGGGAACTATTATCAAAAAGTCATTTTCAAAAAGTTTTTTTTTTTAAACATGGTGACTTTACTTATTATATATAAACAAAACTGTAAGAGAGGGGAGGATTTTGTGGAGGAAGGAAGGAATTTATGGCCAAAGAAGAAGTAGGGGTATTTTATAAAATGTAAAATGGATAATTTGGATTATATTAAGTTTAAAAATTTTTGTACAAACAAACCCAATGCAGACAAGATTAGAAGGGAAGTAGAAACCTAAGGGAATTTTTTTTTTTTTTTACATCCAACGGTTCTGATAAAGGTCTCATTTCTAAAATAAAGGGAATTTACTCAAATTTATAATGCAAGCCATTCTCCAATTGATAAACTGTCAAAGGTTATGAAGAGAATTTTCAGATGAAGAAATTGAAACCCTTTCTAATTATACAAAAAATATTCTAAATCATTATTGATCAGAAAAATGCAAATTAAGACAACTCTGACATACCACCACACACTTCTTAAATTGACTAAAATGATAGGAAAAGATAATGACAAATATGGGAAGGGATGTAGTAAAACTGAATTTACTCAAATTTATAATGCAAGCCATTCTCCAGTTGATAAATTGTCAAAGGATATGAAGAGAATTTTCAGATGAAGAAATTGAAACCCTTTCTAATTATACAAAAAATATTCTAAATCATTATTGATCAGAAAAATGCAAATTAAGACAACTCTGACATACCACTACACACCTCTTAAATTGACTAAAATGATAAGAAAAGATAATGACAGATATGGGAGGGGATGTAGTAAAACTGGGACACTAATACATTATTGGTGAAATTTCTGGAGAGCAATTTAGAAATATGCCCAAAGGGCTATAAAACCGTGCATACCTTTTGATCCAAGCAGGATCCCAAAGAGATATTAAAAGGGGAAAAAGGACTCTCATATGCAAAAATGTTTGTAGCAGCCTTTTTACAAAAAGGAAAGGAAAATGTCAAGGAAATGGAAATTGAGTGGATGTTCATCAGCTGGGAAATAGATGAATAAGTAATGGTATATGAATGTTATAGAATATTATTGTTCTATAAGATATGATCAGCAGAATGATTTCAGAAAGATCTGGAGGGGTGGGAGGAAGGGAGAAAAAATTTGGAGCTCAAGGTTTTGTAGAGATGAATGTTGAAAACTGTCTTTGCAATATGTTTTGAAAATAAAAAAATTATTAAAAAAAAAGAAAGGAGAGGATTTGATCCCTCTATCTTAATGTAATTAAGAAACATAATCACAGATTAGGCATTAAATATATTTTAAAATCTACTCATCCTTTAAAATATGTCATAAGTTTAATCCTTCGTGGGTCTTTCCCACAATTTTTCCTCTCTGGCTGAGAAAGAAAGAAAGCAATATCTTTGGACAGAAAAGTGATTGACCTCAAATGACCCTTAAAAGTCACAATCCAGTCAATCTGATGCAGCTGATATAGAAAATAATGTGATACCAAGTGATGTGATTTAGAAGAAGCATCAAATGTTGGGGTCCCATTGTGTGAAGAATTCACAATGGCCATTCTCTTTAGCAAAAGGAAGATTTATTTAGGAGAAGTTACAGATAAAATAAGAGATACAATAGACACTCAGAATATTAAATATGAAATAGGGTTGGGAAAAGCATAAAAAGGGATTTTATGGAAAGTTCCATTAGGGAACTTGCCATTTACCAGGAGAAAGGAAACATCCATGACATTGGGGCATGCCTTTAGTTGGCAGGTCATATGAATGTTATGAACATAACTTATGAATAGTCATAATGAATATAACATATGAATATGAATAGTCATATGACTTATGGAATATTGTTATTCTATAAGAAATGATCAGGGCATGCCCCAATATAAATCCTGAAAGGGACTTAGTAACCTAAAAGAAGTGGGGTCTGAGAGGAGAGACACCAAGTGGCAGGGGACAAGGGTAAGGGGAAAAACCCATGAGGGATTAAACTTTTCTTTCTAATTCTCTCAAGCACTTAGTAAGATGGTACAGCCCTTAGGAATGGTATATTATAACCCCAAAGTTACCTAATCGGGGGAATGGTCCCACCCTTTGGAGGTGATCTAGTCAAAAATCCAAATGATGTAAAGTTCCTGAGGCTAATTTTCCTTATGGCTTTCCTACAGCCTTCCTTTGGGTCAGTCCCCCACAGCACTCTGCTTGCTAGTGTCTCTCCTTACCATACCTCAGGCTATGCTTCTCAACCTCATTTCTTCTTCTTATGGCTATCTCTTTTAGGGTGCTAAATTCCTGTCAGGATTTAGCCTGCCAGCTAAGGGCATGCTCCAACTTCATGAAATTGTGAATCCCACTGAGGAACTTGTCTTTCATATGCGCTCTCACTTTATTTCATATTTACCATTCCTAGTGTCTATTGTATCCCTTCATTTTGTCCATAACCTCCTTCTCCTAAGGAAATCTACTTTTTGCCAAAGAGAATGGCCATTGTGATTCGTCACGTGCCCGAACCCCAACTTTTGGGGCCTGCCATCATCCAGTGTCTATATCAGCCACGTCAGAGGCAGGTAAGGCAGGAAAGAAACCCAAATTCTCCAACTGTTTGAGCTTTCCTGAGGGGAAAGATCACTTTTAATACCCTGAAATTTGCTTTCTGTTCGTCTGTGACTCAGCTGGCCTCAGCATATCATAGAAATACAAAAATTAACATACAAAAACATTCTTGGGATACTAAGAAAAAAGAAAACCAATGATTGAGGATTATAATCTGTATTAAAAGTGGCCTCTAACATTATATGTAGGTATCATCACAAGAAATTCCTGCATTACACAAGCAGAATCATTTTGGCTCCTACTCCATCTCTGTCAGCCTACACTATAAATCTTCAAGCAGAACCTTGATGACTACTTGCAGGAGGGAAAGATAGTGCAGATTCTTTTTGTGCCTTGGGTAGACTAGGTGGTCATCAGGATTCTAAACATCTTTGAAGTCCCTTTAGCCCTAAAATCA
Organism: Antechinus flavipes; assembly: GCF_016432865.1. NCBI lineage: Eukaryota > Metazoa > Chordata > Mammalia > Dasyuromorphia > Dasyuridae > Antechinus > Antechinus flavipes. Next base: position 295,316,404 of record NC_067398.1, read on the forward strand.
GTCCTAGTCCCAAGTCTCCACCTGGCTGTCATATTCCACACAGGACAGGACAAAAATGGTGCTCAAATTCACACGTACTCCTAATTTGTTTCTTTTAGTGGCCCTACTCCCACCAATCAACCAGGTTCAAATTATTGAATCTCCAAAATCTCCAAATTATCTTTTCTCAGGTACTGATTGAACTACCTTTATAGAATCTCTTAGTCAGAATATGTTCTGTACTTTAACAGCTCACCCCATTTCTCTTTTATTCTAGACCAGTGGTTTTGAGCCTAATCAGAAATAGGGCCTTAACTCGCATATAAAGATCTCTGGGATGGAGGACACATATTGAAGTCATTATATTTCAGTCTTATTCCGACCACATTGGAGACCTCTGTACTAAAGACAATTGTAATGCTGCCCATCTATTTACCCCTCTGCCAGTCCCATCCTTTCTTCAAACCACTGCCCAAGTTAATATACCCATTGCACTGCTAAAATCATGCTATTCCTTCACTCAAGAGTCTCAAGAGGTTCCCTCTTATTTTCTTTGCTGGTTCATTTGTGATTGTGGTACTCGAGGCCAATATACCTCCTCATATTCCTCTACAATCTACTTTTCTCATCCCTTTAAAAATATTTTACATTTTAGCTAATATATCTTTACCTTGCTCCATTTTTAAGTGTTAGCTTGTTGTCCTCCAAACCTGGAATGGATGGATTCTCCTTCCTCTTTCCTTCTCTTTCTTTTTTTTTTTTTTTAAATGGTCTTTTTTTAAAAAAAATTTTTATTTAATAATTACTTTATATTGACAGAATCCATGCCAGGGTAATTTTTTTTACAACATTATCCCTTGCACTCATTTCTGTTCCGATTTTTTCCCCCTCCTTCCCTCCACCCCCTCCCCTAGATGGCAAGCAGTCCTTTATATGTTGGATATGTTGCAGTATATCCTAGATACAATATATGTGTGCAGAACCGAACAGTTCTCTTGTTGGCACAGGGAGAATTGGATTCAGAAGGTATAGATAACCCAGGAAGAAAAACAAAAATGCAGATAGTTCATATTTGTTTCCCAGTGTTCTTTCTTTGGGTGTAGCTGCTTTTGTCCATCATTTATCAATTGAAACTCAGTTAGGTCTCTTTGTCAAAGAAATCCACTTCCATCAAAATATGTCCTCATACAATATCATTGTCGAAGTGTATAATGATCTCCTGGTTCTTTTTTTTTTTTTTTTTTAGATCCAAAAGAATCTGTTTCAATCATACATTTTATTACTACAATCATATGTGTATAACCATAATACTTTTTTTATATTTTTATTTTTTATTTAATGATTACTTTATATTGACAACATTATCCCTTGCACTCGTTTCTTTTCCGATTTTTTTTCCCCTCCCTCCCTCCACTCCCTCCCCTAGATGGCAAGCAGTCCTTTATATGTTGGATATGTTGCAGTATATCCTAGATACAATATATGTTTGCAGAACCGAACAGTTCTCTTGTTGCATAGGGAGAATTGGATTCAGAAGGTATAAATAACCCGGGAAGAAAAACAAAAATGCAGATAGTTCACATTCGTTTCCCAGTGTTCTTTCTCTGGGTGTAGCTGCTTTTGTCCGTCATTTATCAATTGAAACTTAGTTAGGTCTCTTTGTCAAAGAAATCCACTTCCATCAAAATATGTCCTCATACAATATCGTTGTTGAAGTGTATAATGATCTCCTGGTTCTGCTCATTTCACTTAGCATCAGTTCATGTAAGTCTCTCCAGTCCTCTCTGTATTCATCCTGCTGGTCATTTCTTACAGATCCTTCTCTTTCCCCATTTTTCCCTCTCCTCCCCCCCACCCCATGAAATTTCTTCCCTTCTTCAAAGAAGAATTTAGTTATTATATCTTTGAAGAAGCTTTCCTAGAGTCAAAGTATTTATACCTCAAATTTGTCACAGTATTTTCTCTGACCCTCTTTCTTTTTCTTCTCTATCCTTCTGCCTAGAGAAGATTAGTCTATGTCTTTCCTCCTTAACTATGCACATTAACATATATTGTATCTAGGATATACTGCAACCCATTCAACATGTAAAGGACTCTTGCCATCTGGGGGAAGGGGTGGAGGGAGGGAGGGGAAAAATCGGAACAGAAGTGAATGCAAGGGACAATGCTGTAAAAAATTACCCTGGCATGCGTTCTATCAATAAAAAGTTATTTTAAAAAAACAAAAAACAAAAAACAAAAAACTATGCACACTAACAAAGACCAGAGTTGTTTTATTTATCACTCCCTTCCCAGGGACTTACAAAACAGTAGGTGGAATTTGTGGAATTGATTCAGCACTGCTCAGAGAAGTCAAACTGAAGTCTAAGTTATCTACAAGCAAAAAATTTATTTTGCATGTCAGTACTATTTGCTTGTAGATAACTTAGACTTCAGTTTGACTTCTCTGAGCAGTGCTGAATCAATTCCAGCTCATTTAAAATCAGTCTGGGAACAGTTCATTTTTGTCTAAATCATTTACAAAAAATAGAGACATCCTCATTCAGGTAGAAAACAGGACATTGGTATTATAATTTTGTGCTAAATAGGTCTTGGGGAGGATGGGTAAGTAAGTGGGTGTCTAGTAAGAGAAGAAAATGAAACAGGTAGGAACTTGTTTTCTTTTTAAATATCAGCAGGAAACTGCTGGCCAGTAGAAGTGTAGTTTCTGAGGAAAAACAAACATCATCATTGAGGATATGTAAGTCAGACCAACCTAAAAGCAGAAACATTTTAAGAATATTTCTGAGGTGGAGCAGAGAGGGCAGAAAAACATAGAAGAAACAAGATGTTTATTTATGGAACAATTTCAAATTTTTCTTACCTGATTTGTTTTTGGAGGTGACTGGGTGACAAAAAGTCAGAGATCTGAGAGAGTAACGAGGTGTCTTGTGAAACATCCAGCCCAAGGAAAGATACCCTCTTTAGTGGATCCTGCATTTTCCTACTCCTTTTATAGGAAACAGAATCCTGATTAGATAATTAGAATATCATGGATCCTCAGGTGAAGCTCTGGAAAGAACAAATTGATTTTTATTTTTAAGTTAAGCCAATAATTTCATTCTTCAACTGGCAACTGATGAAAGAACTTCTCAAGAGCAAACTCATTTTAACTTTCTAGCTGGCAACTGATTATGAAACAACTTACTCATAAACTGGCAAACTGGCAACTTCAATAGTTGCATTGGCTTTCAGTTAAGAACTAAAGATATTCTTCTATTAAATGTTAGTGGCAGGGCTGAAAGAAAGAAGCTCCTAAACAAAACTACTCTCATGGTCTTTCCTAACTCCCTAGATTAGTACCTGTATGGTACCTATTTGAATTCTCTCTGGTATCCATTGAGAAAAGGAGCTGCAAGAGGTGGGGACATGGAAACCTAACCCTGTTGCATATTTATACAAAAACAAATTCCTGAATTACTTATGTCAAGAAAGAAAGAAGAAAAAAGTAAAGAACAAAGGGAGGAAAAAAGGAAGTGAGGGAGGGAGGAAGGAAGGAAGGAAGGAAAAAGTGAAAGGAAGAAAGGAAGAATAGATGGAAGAGGAGGAAGAAGGAAAGGAAAAAAGAAAAGAAGGAACGCACAAGAATGGATGGGAGAGTAGAAGAAGGGAGGAAGACAAGGAAGGATGTTAGAAAGGAAGAGAACAAAGAAAGTTTTGGGGCAGTTAAGTGGTGCAGTGGATAGAGCACCAGCCCTGAAGTTAGGAGAACCTATGTCTTAGACATTTAAACACTAGATACTTCCTAGCTGTGGACCTGAGTTCAATTGTGATTTTAGACAATTAACACTGCTGGCTATGTGACCCTGAGCAAGTCACTTAATCCCAATTCCCTCAGGAAAAAAAAAAAGTTTGTGTCAACTTTAAATTCATCACTTTTCTCTATGCAAGTGGATAGCATATTTCATCATTAGCCTTTTGAAATTATGATTGGTCATTGTATTGGTTAGAGTCCTTAAGTCTTCCAAAGTTCATTTTCTTGACAATATTGTGCTTATTATATAAATTGTTCTCCTGGTTCTGCTCACGTAACTTTGGACAAATTCATTGGATTCTTCCTAGATTTTTCTAAAACCATTCTCTTCATCATTTCTTAAATCAAAATGCTGTTCTATCATATTTACATACTTTAACTCCTTCAGCCATTTATTTCCCCAGTTGATAGGCCCAAAAGTTTCCAATTCTTTGCCACCACAAAAAGAGTGGCTATATTTTTGGTATATTTGGATCTTTTTCCTCTTTTTTAAAAATCTCTTTGGGATATACATTTTGTACTAGTATCAGAGGTTAAATGTTTTTGGGGGATATTTCCAAATTGCTTTTCAGAATAGTTAAATCAATTCACAACTCCACCAACAATGCATTAATGTACTTAGTTGTTACTGTTTTTACAGCCTCCTTCAACATTTTAGTTTATGTAACTACTAGATTTGAGTATTTTGCTTTTGATAGCTTGGATTTCTTCCTCTGAACACTGCGTATTTATATCTTTTGATCCCTTATCATTTGGCTGTATATCTTAGAAATGAGATTTATCAAAAAAAAAAAAAAAAAAAAACCTCTTGCAAATATTTTCCTGAATTTTCTCCTTTTTATAATGTTAGCTGCTTTGGGTTTTTTGGTGCAAAAATCTTAACATTCTATCATGAAAATTATTTTATTTCCTCTGAACCTCTCTATCTCTTGTTTATTCATGATCTTTTCCACTATATATATTATGGTTATTTATGTCAGTATCCTATTCTTAATAACATCAATACTTTCTTTGTTCTTTTAGGGAAAGGACATTTTATTTCTATTTTGTATTTTTTCCAGTGAGTAGTACCAAGCTTTGCAGCTGGAAGGTGCTTATAAATTTGGTGGAAGAAGAAACTACATAGAGTTGTTTGTTTTAGAAACTTAACTATATAACAACATTTAGTTTCTGTACGTCTTCAACCTTAGTTCATGGCATTTTAAACTATCTGTTGAAATTTTTTTTTTACATTTCAGACATTGAGAATCTAATTCACAACCTTTTATGATAAATTTGCAAAACGATAAGTTTGAAGGGAGAATTGAGAGAATTAATTTAAGTTTTTAACATGTACACTTTGATTTAGTGAAACTGGGTTCCTTGACATTCTGCCAACAGAATACTCCATTTCCTAATTTTTTCTGTCTTTGCCTGGAATGCTCTCCCTCCTCATCTGTACCTCTTTGGCACTGTAAAAGACAGAAAGGAGCAACATATGGAGTTTGGGAACTAGATCAAGAGGCAAGGTGGATCTGGCACTGATATTGATATTAGGCAGAAACTAGAAAATGTACCCCCTAAGTGGACAGTGGTGGTATCATTATAGTCCCTATCAGGTACTTTAACCACTTGGGGTACTACCAGAAAAAGTCTTTGAGATAATAGTGTCCTTACTTCCTATTGGAATCACCACAAACTTGAGTTCTTTGTCCAGAAAAAAGTGTCCTAACTGTTGAATTCAAACTTGAAATTGACTCCAATCTTTTGGGGTTTTTTTTTTTTCATTCTTCTAGACTATGGACTTCTTGCTGTAAGACTTCAAAATTATGCCCCTGTGCAAGTGGGATTTTCTCCTCAAGCTCCCTTTCACACTTTTTAGCTCCAATATGTGTTGTCTTTCCCCAAGAGGTAATAATCTTATTGAGGTTAGGGAATGCCTTCTTTAATGCTTGTATTTTTATCCCCAGTACTTAGTTCAGTGTTTGACATATATTAGGTATTTAAGAAATGTTTACTAAATTCAAATTGAACCAGTGTATCAGGTGGCAATTATACAATACTTTACATTCTCATTTCATCTTCATCATATTGCTGAAAAGTACCTTTGATATTTTTAGTGAATTCCATGGAAATGGATACATGGAAATGTATAGTCATTTGAACTCAGATCTTCCTGACTCTAGAGCCAGCATTATCCTTTGGATCAACCAATTGTCTCTCGTTTTACTGGAACCTCTTTTTGCCTCAAAGTTGGACCTTTCCCTTAAGTTTGCTATACTAAACAATAAGATTTGGGCAGCTCAAGCTTAGAAAGTGGAAGTTTCAAAGACATAGATCTCAACTTCTTATAAGGAAGGAATATATAACAATTTGAAACTGTTCCTTTGGGATGTTGAACAACTACCTGACTTGTGAAGTTCTGAGCCCTGGGTACAAAAAAACCCTCACCCATATAATCTGATCATCTCTATTCTGCCTGTTGTCACAGTTGCACAAATGACTTGGAGTCTGTCTACAAGGGAAGACAAGTGGACATCTTAGAACTTAGACATTCAAGCCCTAAAAATTGTCCTCCTCAAAATGTAGAATTTAGGGGAATCTTGTTTAGGAAGAAGAAAAATATTGCAAGTGCTAGAGACTGAAATATTTATTAAAAATAGACAATTTTAATGTTCAAAATTTCATGTGAGAAGTGTTTTAAAAAATTAGATGAAAATCTTAAATATGACATCATCAGGTTCTGTCAAAGTGGAAGTGTTATACTTCTGTACTTAATGATGCTTCTCCTCAGACTCTGGGTAGGTAGCAGTTGTGTTATTGGTGGTAGGTACAGTGTGTATCTTAACACAGAAGAAAGATGAAAAGGTTTCATGGAAAATGAAAATGTTAACTGAAATCCTTCAAGAAAAGAGGATAAAGAAGTCAGAAATAAAAATTAAAAATTCTGATAAAAAGGAATCTAGATGGGATTTCCTTTTAGAGAGGAAGTTGAGAGATCATCACTTAGAGATAATCAGGAATTCACTTTATAGAAAGGTAGATTCTATGAAAAATAGAGGTGAAGGTGACTCCTTGGCCATCTCACAACCCCAGTAAATACCACAAGGGAAAAAAAGCTCATCACAGGAAAGATGAGGAAAGAAAAGAGAAAAGTATGCCACAAAGTCAGTTAGCAGAATGAGGATTTGACTCTGAGGAAGAATTGGAAGAAAAAAAGAGATAGGAAGTAATTCTGAGGAAATATCTGAGTAGTCTGCTGAAGAAGAAATGAGTGAAGACTCAAAATAAGAAAAGGGAAACCATGAGAGAAGGGGAGAGGGAGAGGAGATTACATCCCAACTCTCCAGCCTTATCTCTCATTGAGCTGAGGCAGGAGCTCACCCAGAACCTGCCTCTTCCTCCAGAATTGTCAGAGTATATAGAACATCCCAGAATCTCAACAGGAATGAAGAAGGCACATGTGCCCTCGTAAAACAAACCAAAGAATGGTTTAAAAAAAAAAAAAAACTGATGAAATTGTGTTTCGGAAATGGTTGGAAATGGAAAAGGAGAAAGAGGACTTTCCTGACTATCTTTCCTCAGGAAATCAGTACCATCTTGAAAGCTCAGCATTCAAACATTGTCACTGCCCAGGAAATCGTGATTAAGATCTATTCTTGATGAATTGGGTGGAGATTGATCTCGGAAGCTTCCTAGAGACAATGAAGCAGCCCTTCCACAGGAAGTGAAGGCACTGATGGTCCAGCTTCTATGAGGGTGAAGCATCTTCATGACAATTAGATCTTTCACCAGGAGCTGAAGACCTTCAGCCTGCTCCTCAGTGGGCAATTTAAAAGTTGGTGATTTAGGGTTGGCCAGAGAATATAGTTCTGCGTTAAGAACTTACAAGCTGGTGCTAGTGACCCTGAAGTACCATACCCCAGAGCTGTTATTCAGATCTAAAAAACATTCTTCTTCAGTAGATGTGGCTGGTGACCTATATCTTTGCAGAGTTCTTAACTTACAAGCTGCTGTTTCCAAGGAAATCAGAGAACGACCAGATCAACAAAATTTTAAGGACCTGGAAACTCCAAGTGAGAAGATTTGGCCTGGTCACAATGTTGAGAATGAGTTCTATAATCAATCTCCATGATAACTTGCAGAAAAGATTAGGGGGTCTCCTTTTTGAGCAGGGCTTCAACCTGGTGAACCAGGTGATTGGAAGAGCAATGCAGAAGGTGGTATGAAATATGAGTATTTCTGAGAACTTCTTCATTTCCCCAAAATGTCTAAAAGATACAATCCAGCCAATCTGAGAAAGGAGCTAGGTTCTACTTCAAATGAGGGTCCCTTCTTAATTGATTAAACTTCTCTTTCTTATTCTCTCAAGGGCCTATGTCTCACCTTCTAAAATCATCCCTTAGAATGGCTGCATCTTTTTTTTAATTTACATTTTAATATATCCTTATCAGTCCTATCTAGGTTTTAAGTCCAGGGTTTTCAATCCCTTTAGGATCAAAAAAATGTCTCTTGACTTTTGTGACAAATTGGTGCATATGGTATGTAGATGGAAGATGATCTCAATGAAGCCCTCTTCCATCTAAACAACACTAATGAAGGAGATCTGGGGCTGGCTGAAACATTAACCTCAAATTTTAAACTCCACAGGAAGTCACAGAGCAGATTAAACCCAGACTGAGCTGCAGCTTATCTATGGCTGTCAACATGTAGATGCTTCGGGTGTGGAGGGGCTAGAGGACATAAAAGCATATATCGTATTTATTGGGTTTCCCATTTCTTCTTAAACTCTTTATTTCCCCACCTCTCCTTCCTCAAGGCAGTATTTTCTATAGTGTGGTCCCCATCTGTTGCCCCAACTTAGGTATAAGTCAGAGTCTTCATGTTTTATGTTCTCTCAAACCTTGGCTTTCAAAGGGAACAAATAAACTCGCTTCCTATAAGCGCACCAGAGAGCTTTAGTTTGATTCAGATTCTATACAAATTTGGATTTTCATACAAATTTAGTCTCAACATATAAAATCTACATTGTGGCTATCATGAATTCGAATACAAAAAAGTTTAAACCTATGTAGAGGCTGTGGTTGTACTCTGTGGTCTGGTAGAAATTTGGTCTCTATCCTGCAACATGCCTTGGGTTATATTTTGACCAACTCTTGAAGGTCTCAACCGCTCCATTTCTTCCACAAGAATCATTAGTATAACTCCAAGAGTTAGGGCAGAGAGACCAACGCAAAGAAAAGTCGATCCCAATAAGAAGAATCCACTAATGTGGCCAGTAGAAGCAAATATTGAAATAAAGAATCCAGCTGAAAATATCATTCCTCCCAATGTGAGCATGATTAATGATTTTTGGTATTTGTTCCAGTAAGTTTCTTCTTGTGAGCTCTGTTGAGAAGTGAGAAGTGGAGAACCAGTGATGTCCATGTCTTCTTTGGACCTCGTTTTCCTAAGAACAGTATGAACTTTATACCTGGGGAAAGAAAGTTAAAGAAGTCATGACTTATTTGTCCAGGAATAGAGATTTTTTTTTCCTAAATAAATTCTTCTTATACTTCTTGCTAGAGCACATTTGATTTGTCTATCATCAAATTTGAGTGTTATTAGTCAGGTTGTAATATTCCATCTGGGATTTTTTTCTGATTCATAGCACTTAGAGATTGTTTTCAGAATTTATAGAAGGATGTTAGCAATAATAGGAAGTTGAACACCGATGAATATCTAACTCATTAATTTTGCTTTTCACTTTAACTTTTTAAAAACTTTTTTTCCTGGAACTATTCTCAATGAAATCATTCTCAGAAAGAGGTTTTTATAAACATGGTGACCATTTAATTATTGTATAATACTACAGTTGGAAGAAAGGGGAAGATTTGATCTATCTTAACTAATGTAACATAAAATAATCATAGATAGCTGTTAAGTATATTTTAAAACCTACTTATTCTTTTAAATATGACCCTCTCTAGCTAACAAAGGAAAGCAACATCTTTGGAAAGAAAAATGATTGATTATGCTCTCCCAAAAATGTCTAAAAGATACAATTCAGCCAATCTGAGAAAGGAGCTAGGTTCTACTTCAAATGAGGGTCCCTTCTTAATTGATTAAACTTCTCTTTCTTATTCTCTCAAGGGCCTGTGTCTCACCTTCTAAAATCATCCCTTAGAATGGCTGCATCTTTTTTTTAAATTTACATTTTAATATATCCTTATCAATCCTATCTAGGTTTTAAGTCCAGGGTTTTCAATCCCTTTAGGATCAAAAAAATGTCTCTTTTTTGACAAATTGGTGCATATGGTATGTAGGTAAATTTGTGAACAGTGTATAACCTAGTCAATAGTTTCTTTTATTACAGCTCATTTCTGAAATTTGTCAGAAGTCAGCTTCATTATGACACCTTGGGAATTAGGCAGTTCACCATAAAGAAAAAATGTAGGGAAGGGCCCCGAAAACTTATATTCTCTTCCCAGTTGATAGTGTCCATAGGGTCAGGCTCTATTAAAATCACTGGTGATACAATTCCAGGACCATAGGCAAGGCTCTCTGCACCTAAAGAATTCTCAAGTTCATAAATCTTCATTCATACTGGAAAGATATTTAAAGAACATGTAGCAAATTAATTTAGTTGTAAAAAATGAAAATTAATATCAAAATAAAGACAGAGCAACTGGTGAGAAAGGGGAAAAACTATTTTCATATTCACACCTACCCTTTAACTTGGCTCTTGTTAGTAGCCCTATTCCCCACCAGTCAATCAGGTTCTGAATGCCAGAATTTCATGGGACCTGACTGTACCCACTCAGTGTAGTCAGGCAACACTGACCCAGTACAGCTACTGTCGCCTTTAGAGGAAGCTTGAACAATCTCCCCCTTGCCCTAAAAGCAGACCTTAATTTAAAAAAAAAATGAGCAAAAAACCAAAAAGAATTCCAACTATAGATAGTTCTTATGGTGAGAGAGAAGAACAGATTTCAAACCCTGAGGTCACTAAAAGCAGAGAGTCTCCAGATGAAGCCCCAAAGGCTGATATAAACTGATCCCCATCTCACAAGGCTCTCTTGGAAGAAATTAAAAAGAATCTTAAAAGAGGGCTGGAAGAAAAATGGGGAAAGGAAATGAGATCTTTGTAAGAGGGTTTGGAAAAGGAAACCAAAATTATCTGAAGAAAACTCCTTACAAAATAGATTTGACAAAATGGAAAAAGAAAACAACACCCTGAAAAACAGAATTTGTGAAATGGAAAAAAATCCATAGAACAAAACAATTCATTTAAAAATTCAATTGGTCAAGTTAAAAAAAAAAAAAAAAGGTAACTGAGGAAAATAATTCACTAAAAATCCTAGACCAGCAGATTTGAACTCAACCAGAAATAGAGTCTTAAGCTATATATAAAGATCCCTGGGATGAAGGGCACCTGTTGATTTCATTACATTTCAGTCTGACAGACTACACTGGAGACCCGTCCTAAAGAGAATTGCAATGCTGCCTAACTGGACATCCCCCTGTTACTATCTCTGAATTGCCATCCTTTCTTCAAACTATTGCCCAAGTTATATGCCCATTGCTCTGCTGGAATCATGCCATTCTTCCACTCAAAAGCCTCAGCTCCCTCTTCTACTTTCTTCTGCTGGTTAGTTTGTGAACTTGCCATTTAAGGTCTTCTATAATCTATCTCCTCACATTCCTCTACAATCTGCTTTTCTCATCTTTTTAAAATATTCTGCATTCTAGCCAATATATCTAACCTTGATATGTCTCTTTATTTTGGCTCATTACCAAGTTTGCAATGGATTCTTCCTTCTCCCCTATTCTAGTAAAAGCTCTTCTTTTCTTCAAAAGGGAACTTAGTAGTTACTTTCTTGAAGCAACTTTCCCCGAGTTATAGAACTTTAACCTCAAGTATGTCATAGTATTTTCCCCAACCTTCTTTGCATTTTCTTCTCTACTCTTCTGCCTGAGGAATGTCTATGTCTTTCCTCCTTTACTGTGCAGGTTACCAAAGACCAGAGTTGTTTTATTTATCACTCCCTTCCTAGGAACTCCCATAGCTCCCTTGAGTATAGTAAATGCTCAATGGATATGGAATTGATTCAGTGATAAACTGAAGCCCAAGTCAGCTGCAAAAAGAAAATTCACTTTGCCTTTGTGTCACTTATAGCTTGTGATGATTAAAATGAAATTATCATCTTAAACGTCAAATGAATACACTATTATAGGGAAGTAAAAAGACTATGGCTTCTCATCTGATACCCACCTTAGAGAAAGAAATAGAATGCTCCTTTCAGACATATTCATAGATCTCAATTTTGCTAGATGCTACAATATATTTTTGGCATCATAAGATCTTGATAATAACTAAAGCAGCTTTTCCCAATTCATTTAAAGTTCCCAGTTCATTTTTGTTTGAATCATCTACAAGAATATTGACACCCTCATTCAGGGAAAAAACAAGACATTAGTACCATAATCCATTTTGGGACAAATAGACCTTAAGGAAGATGGAGAAAAAAGTGATGGCTGGTAGAAAGAGAAAAAAAAAACAGATGGGAATTTGTTTTCTTTTTAAATATCAGCAGGAAACTGCTGGTCAGTAGAAGTGTAGTTTCTGAGGAACAACAAGCATCATCATTCAGGGTATGCAAAGAAAGTTGCAAGTCAGTTCAATCTAAAAGCATTAACAGAGAGGGCAGAAAAACATAGAGAAACAAGGTATTCATTTATGAAAGAATCTCAAGTTTCACTTACCTGCCTTATTTTCTGGAGGTGACAAAAAGTCAAGGATCTGAGAGAGCAATCAGTTATCTTGTGAAACAATCAGCCCACAGAAAGCTACTCTTTCTAGGAGAACTTGCTTTTTCCTGTTTCTTTAATAGGAGACCGAATCTTGATTAGATAATTGGAATATCATGGATCCTCAGGTGACTCTGAAAAGAACAAGTGAATATTTTCTTGAATTAAGTCAATGATTTAATTCTTCAAGTGGGAACTGAAGAAGGAATTTTTTAAAAGAGTACTTCTAAGCAAACGTGTCAACTTTCTAAATGGCAACTGATTATGAAAGAACTTAAACATAAAATGAGAAATTGAAAAAACCCCTTCTATGGTTGCATTGCTTCTCAGTAAGAACTAAGGATATTCTTCCGTTAAATCTTGGGGACAGGGCTCAAAAAAAGATGCTAAACAAAATGACTATCAGTTTTTCTTAACTTTCTAGATTAGCAGGTACTTATCCTGCATCACTTTCTATTTTTCAAATTCAATTTCATTTTTTTTCCAATTCTGAATTCTCTATCCTTTGTGGGGCATATATGTTACAAATATGGATATTTATGCAAAACAAAAAGAAAGTTAGGAAGGAAAGAAGAAGGGGAGGGAGGAAAGAAGGAAGGACTGCAGGATGCAAGGAAGGAAGGGGGAAAGAAAAAAAGAAATTAAGTTTCAATGATGGCATTTCTCTATCTGCAAATGGATAGCATGTTTTATTATAAGTTTTGGAATTGGGCTTGGTCATTGTGTTGGTCATAATTCTTAAGTCTTCTTCATTATCTTTATAATATTGTGGTTACTATATAAATCATTCTCCTGATTCTGCTTATTTCACTTTGCATCAATTCATAGAAGTCTTTCAGAAGTTTTTTCATCAATCTCTTCATCTTTTCTTAAAGCACAATGTTATTCTATCACATTTACAGGCTTAACTTGTTCAGCCACTCCCCCATTTGATAGGTAGCCCATCAGTATCCAATTCTTTATCACCTCAAAAAAGAGCTATATTTTTGTATATTTTTGTCCTTTTCCTTTTTCTTTGATATCTTTGAAATACAGAACTAGTAGCAATATCACTGGGTTCAAAACTATTCACAATTTCAATGTTTTTTGGCATAGTTCCAAATTGCTTTTCAAAATGATTAAATCAATTCACAATTCTGCCAACAGTGTATTAATGTATCAGTTTTCTCACAGTATTTCCAGTATTTGTCCTTTTTTGTCAGCTTAGCCAGTTTGAAAGGTTTGTGGTGATATCTCTAAATTGTTTTAATTTAAATTTCTGTAATTATCAGATTTTTTTCATGTTAGCTATAGGATGTTTGGATTTTTGCCTCTGAAAACTGCCTATTTATATCATCTGACCTCTTATCAATTGGAAAAATAGGTCTTATTCTTATAAATTTGAGTCAGTTGTCTATTTACTGTGGAATGAACTCTTTTTTATTATTATTATAGCTTTTTATTTACAAATATATGCATAGGTAATTTTTCAGCATTGACAGTTGCAAATCCTTTTATTCCAACTTTTTCCCGCCTTCCCTCCACCCTTCCCCAAGATGGCAGGTTGACCAATACATGTTAAATATGTTAAAGTATAAGTTAAATACAATATATATATATACATGTCCAAACAGTTATTTTGTTGTATAAAAAGTCGGACTTGGAAATAGTGTACAGTTAGCCTGTGAAGGAAATAAAAAATGCAGGTGGACAAAAATAGAGGGATTGGGAATTCTATGTAGTAGTTCATAGTCATTTCCCAGAGTTCTGGGTATTGCTGGTTCAGTTCATTACTGCTCCATTGGAACTGATTTGGTTTGTCTCATTGTTGAAGATGGCCACGTCCATCAGAATTGATCATCATATAGTATTGTTGTTGAAGTATATAATGATCTTCTGGTCCTGCTCATTTCACTCAGCATCAGTTCATGTAAGTCTCTCTAGGCCTTTCTGAAATCATCCTGCTGGTCATTTCTTACAGAACAATAATATTCCATAATATTCATATACCACAATTTATTCAGCCATTCTCCAATTGATGGGCATCCACTCAGTTTCCAATTTCTGGCCACTACAAAGAGGGCTGCCACAAACATTTTGGCACATGCTGGTCCCTTTCCCTTCTCTAAGATCTCTTTGGGATATAAGCCCAGTAGTAACACTGCTGGGTCAAAGGTATGCACAGTTTGATAGCTTTTTGAGCATAGTTCCAAATCGCTCTTGAGAATGGCTGGATGTGTTCACAATTCCACCAACAATGTACCAGTGTCACTGTTTTCCCACATCCCCTCCAGTATTCCGCATTATCTTTCCCTGTCATTCTAGCCAATTTGACAGGTGTGCAGTGGTATCTCAGAGTTGTCTTAATTTGCATTTCTCTGATTAATAATGGCTTGGAGCATCTTTTCATATGGCTAGAAATAGTTTCAATTTCTTTGTCTGAGAATTGTCTGTTCATATCCTTTGACCATTTATCAATTGGAGAATGGCTTGATTGGAATGAGCTCTTTATTCACAATTTTTTAACAAAGATTTCCATGCAGTTTCCTGCTTCCCTTCTAATTTTTGCTACATTGCTTTTGCATAAAAATGTAAAAATTTTTATATCATTAAGACTGGTTTATTTTCTGTGAACTTCTCTACCTCTTGTTTAGTTGTGATCTTTTTTACCCTCCATATTATATGTGTGTTCTATTCCATCGATACACTCAACATTATGAGGTCAAGAACTTTGTCTAATTTCCATTTTCTATCTTTTCTAGTGCCTAATAGTAAAATGCTTTATTCCTAAAAGGTGCTTGTAAATTTTTTGGAAGACAAAAACATTAATCCTTCTTCATAGAGCAGTTTGCTTGAGAAATTTAAATATTTATTTTTGTTTAGAAACTCAAGTGTAATAAGAACATATAGTTTTTGTAAATCTTTAATTTCAGTTCACAGCATTTTAAGCTACATGTTGAATAGTTTTTGTTTTTCCACTTAAAACTTTAGGGAATAAATTTACAAATTTTTCTGATAGACATGTAAAATGGTAAATTTTACAGTAGAGCTGGGAGAACAGTTATATAATTATAGTTGTTACCATGTACTGTTTGATGTACTGACTCTGGCCTCCCTACAAGACACTGTTTCTCAGCTCTGATAGTTTTTTGGCTGTCTCCAATGTTCTTCCATCCAATCTGCAAATCCCGGCTTTCCTGGTTTTCTCTGAGGAACTAAACTAAAATCCTATCTTCTACAGGAAGACTCTTCCAAACCTTTCTTAATTTTAATACTGTACCTTTTAATAATTTTCTACTCATACTTTTTATACTTTATTTGAATATATTTGTTTATTGATTGTTTCCACCAATATAATGTGAATTCCTTAAGAGCAGAAATTGTATTTTGCCTCTTTGGGAGTCTCTGAGACTTAGAACATAATAGGCATTTAATGTTTATTAATTGACAAGAGATTTAATAAATTTCAGAATTTATGAATATCAAAGTGGAATATTTGTGACTGCTAGCAAGATTAAGAGTAGATTCATATTCATGTGTAGATAAAAAGGAGTGGAAGAACTAATTTTGGAAATTAAATAGTCTGAAGAATTAGAAAATTAGAACATGGGTTCCTTTGTTGAACTCTGCTAGCATAAAGGAATTAGGGTAGAAAGACTATAAACCAGACATTGAACTCTTAAAGGAGGGACCAGGAGATAATGACCATTAGGAATTGACTTGGTGATAAATTTGGATATATAATCCTAAAGGAGAAGTAATGCAGTAATGCAGAGTTTGGCTTTGATAATGTGAAACAAAGAATATTCCCCACTTCCACCACTGATTGGGGAGTAGGAAGTAGAGAGAAAATGTGTCTAGCAATGTAAAGGAAACCCAGCAGGGAAAGCCATCAGCAATGATGAAAGTAAGTTTTACAGCCCATCTCTATGATAACTTGCAGAAAAGATTTGGGGTCCTCCACTCTGAAGATGGATTTAAACTGAAAAACAAGTTACTGACCTACTTTTTTGCTGGAGGAACAATGCAGAAGATGGCCTGATACATGAGTATTTCTGAGAAACCCTTCTTTCCTTTGTTCCTTCCCCATTTCCCATGGAACCAGCTAAGAGTGAGCAGCAGAGAGTTAACACTGGCACCAGTACCAGTCTCCCCTCCAACTCTGTTCTGCAGAAGAAAGACTTGGTTATAGTCACCTAGATGACAGTGATCTCAAAGACACCTGCTTCCATCTTACCATCACCACCAATCAGGGAGCATCTGGCTCTGGCCTCATGTTTCATACTTTATGCCAAGGCACAGAGCACAGCAAACCCTGTCTGAGCTGAGCCATCGCTAGGAAGGGCTGGAGAACATGAAAATGAATATAATACTTATTGGGACTCCCATCCTCTCAACAAATCTATTTCCCTACCTTTCCCCTCCTCAAAGAGCACCTTCTCTATTGTATTTTTTATCTATTTCTTCATTCTAGGAATCAATGGAATCTTCATGTTTTATGTTTTCAAGCCTTAGTTTTAAGTGAATAACTAGAACCACTTCCTGAAAGCAGGTCAATTAGCTCTGGTTTGATTCCAGTTACAAAGTTGGACATTCCTGCAAACTTAACCACAGTGAAGATTTTTGTATATTTATGCTGTCATTAGATTTTAAAATGTACAAATTGTTAAACCTCAGTAGTAGACCTTGCAGAAATAGAGGTTGGGGCTGTATCCTCTACCACGATAGAGGGTTGGTTTCTATTCTGCCTTTAGGATGTATATTGGGCTCTATGCCTTCTGGAAGACATGTGAGCTCTATTTTGCCTTCTGGTAGAGGTATGATCCCTATTCCATATAGTGTGTCGGTCTTCCCTTGTATTGAGCTCCACCAGTCTCAAAGGTCTCAACATTATCACGTGGTCATTGACAATCACGAGCATCATTCCAACACTCACAAGTGAGAAGCCAATGCTATAAAAAGTTGGTTCCACTGTGGAGTATTGAGGAAAATAGCCAGAGGCAGCAAATGCTGAAACAAAAATTCCAATTACAATGACTATTGCTCCCACTAACATAAAGATGATTGGTTTTTTGTATTTGGTCACATAAGATTCTTCTGATTGCTCTTGAGAAGTGAGAGGTGGAGAACCAGGGACATCCATGTCTTCTAAGGACTTTATTTTCCTAAGAACAGGGTGAACTTTAGACTTGGGGAGAGAAAATTCAAGAAGTTAAGATTTTTTTTTTTGTCTAGAAGACTTTTCCTCTAATTGGTAATCATTATACTTCTTGCTGGAAGACATTTGACTTCTCTACCACCAACTTGAATGGAATTAATCACATTGATACATTCCATCTGGGATTTTTTTTTCTGGACTGCAGCACTGAGAAATTATTTGTAATTACTCTTATTTTCAGAGTTTATATGAGGATGCTGACAATAAGAAGAAACACACTAATGAATACCTAATTCACTAATTTTCTTTTTCACTGTATTTTTAAAAAAAACTAATTATTTTGAGGGAAAACTATTCCCAACTAAGTCATTCTCAAAAAATTAGGGCCTTTTTTGGGGAAAGGAAAAGGTAACCATTTAATTATTAATATACTAATAAAGCTGTAGGAAGGATGGAATTTATACCTCTATTGTAATTAATGTAGTTGTTAAATATGATCACAGATTAGGTGCTAAGTATATTTTAACACCTAGTCACTCTTTTAAATATGACCCTCTCTGGCTGAGAGAAAAGGAAGTCAATATTATTGGACAGAAAAACGATTGACTATACTTTCAGAAAGATGTTTAAAAGTCAGTCTCCTCAGGCAGAAGTTAGGTTCTACTTTAAGTGAGGGTCCTTTCTTGACTGATTAAACTTCTCTTTCTAACTTCCTCAAGGTATTCTATCTCACCTCCTAAAAATGATTCCTTGGACATGGCTGGATTTTTCCCCCATATATTCAATCAACCCTATCTCTGATTTAAGGTCAGGGTTTTTCAGCCTTTTAGAATCAAAGTATGTCACTTCTTGGCTTTTGGGAGCCACGTATATATAAACAAGTATAAGTAAACTTTTTGACAGCATATAACTTAGTTAACAGTTTCTTCTATTATAACTCATTTGTGAAATTTTTCAGAGGTCAACTTCATTATGTAACATCTTGAATTAGGCAGCTCATCATAACGGAAAGGGATTGCAGGAAGAGAACCAGAAATCTAATGTTTTATTCTCAGTTTTATTCTCAGTCTCCATAGGGTTAGCTTCTGCCTACACCAGTGATGTAATGCTAGAAGTTTAGCTAAGGCTCTCTGTGTCCAAAGAATTCCTAAGTTCATAAATCTCCAATCATGATGGAAATCCACTTTTTAAAATATTTGACAAATTAGTTCAGTTGCATGAAATAAAGATTAGCAGCAAAATAAAGACAGAATAATTAATGAGAAAGCTGAAAAAAAACCCCAAAATCTAGGAAGTTAATTAGGAAGTGGAGGCAGGCTAAAAAGGAAAGAAACCCAAACACTCCTCCCTCAGTTTGAGCTTTTCTGGGAGAAAAGATTACTTTTAATATCTTGAAGTTTACTTTTTATTCACCTGTGACTGAGAAGGCCTCAACTTACCACAAAGACATCCTTGAGGTACAAAGGATAACAGAAACTTCAGATTTTCCACTGCCTAGCTATATTTTGAAATACTCTAAAAGTCACTTGACCCAAAAGTAAGAGTAGATATCAAAGACCCCTGGTTTGCAGCAGATGTGATCAAATGGTTTCCTTTCTTGATGGTAAAGCAATATGACCCCCCATACTAAAGCAGTTCAG
Source organism: Antechinus flavipes (assembly GCF_016432865.1). Taxonomy (NCBI): domain Eukaryota; kingdom Metazoa; phylum Chordata; class Mammalia; order Dasyuromorphia; family Dasyuridae; genus Antechinus; species Antechinus flavipes. The sequence continues at coordinate 295,335,722 of NC_067398.1, forward strand.
GAGCTAATCTGTCTTAAAGGCCCATTATAAATGGATCCCTAGAGTCAGTAGCATAGGATACTTGGAACCCCAGAATTCTAGCAGACAATAAGATCAATGTTAATATCCTTGGAACTAGGTTTTCTACCTTATAGATTTGAGAAGAAAAGTGGTATGGTTAGGGGTGAAAGAAAGGTCATAGGAAAAAAGTGGGAGTCATTCAAAAGCAACTGTATTTTCTGTAACCAACAATTTAAGGAATAGAGCAACTTTAGTTCCTTCTAACCTCTAGCATCTTCCATGAGATAGAATAAAGAAGTAGCAAAGCCACTGGCAGTCGGTCTTATTGGGTTGTTGAAGTTTTTAGCTGATAATTCATTTGGATTCTAGTTTGACAGATTCACTTTTTCTACTATCTGAACCTAAAGTATCTCCCAATCAAAAGCAGTTCTGTGACAGGGAGCCTGAAGTCCCTAGGTGGCTTAGGACAGAGTTGTGATCTTAGAATCATAATGCTCAGGTTTAAATGCAGCCTTAGACCTGTCATCTCTGTCTGCCTCAGCTGCTTCATCTATAAAATGGGGATTATAATAAAAATCTACCTCCTATGACTGTTCTGAACATATATATGGTTGAGTTATTTTTCACTCATATCTGACTCCTTTGAACCAATATGGAGGTTTCTAGGCAAGTTACTAGAATATTTTAATATTTCTTCCCTTCCTCAATTTGCAGATGAAGAAACTGAGGAAAATCAGGTTGTGACTTGCCCAAGGTCAAATAGATAAATGTTTAAAAGCAGATTTGAACTCAGGAAGGGGATTCTTCCCGATTTAAGTTTGGGTACTTCATCCATTATATCAGCTAGTTCCCTAAATAAAGTGCCTTGCAAAGTTTCAGTTGCAATACATTCATATGCATATATATTTCCAGGTATCAAGACAAATAAAAAGTGACTGTGTTAGACAAGGAGTATGATGTTTCTATAATGCTTTTATCCATTCCAATGATATCACTATTTCCTTCTATGCAGGACACTTTTTAGAACTGTCCAGAAAACTGAGCTGCTTTGGGAGGCAATGACTCTCTGCCAGCCTATACTTCAGGGGTCCTCAAACTACGGCCCGGGGGCCAGATGCAGGAGCTGATTATCCCCCTCACCCAGGGCTATGAAGTTTCTTTATTTAAAGGCCCACAAAACAAAGTTTTTGTTTTTACTATAGTCCAGCCCTCCAACAGTCTGAGGGACAGTGAACTGGCCCCCTATTTAAAAAGTTTGAGGATCCCTGCATCGGATCTTTAAGCACAGATTTGATGACTGCTTTGTAGGAAGGAAAAAGAGCAAATTACCTTTGTGCCTGGGAGTGGACTAGATGGCCATCAGAATACTTTCCATCTCTGAAGTTCTGGTGTTCCTTCAGCCTCTTCCTGGAGAGGAATCCTAGTCCAAAGTCTCCACCTGGGAGTTCTACCTCACATAGGACAGGACAAAAAGGTGCTCATTCACACCCCCTCCTCACCTACCCTTTCACTTGACTATTATTGTTAGTAGCCCTATTCCCCCCCAGTCAACCATGTTCATAATCTCCAAATTATCTTCTATTCTCTTCTGTCTCAGGAACTGATTGAGCTACCTCTACAGAATCTCTTAACCAGCACCTGTTCTCTACTTCTACAATAGCCCACCCTATTTCTCTTCTATCCTAGATCAGTGAGAGTTTTCAACTCAACCATATAGAAAGATCGCTGGGATGAGGGACATATGTTGACTTCATTACATTTTTGTCTGGCTCAAGTACACTGGAGACCTCTGTTCTAAAGACAATTGCAATGCTGCCTAACTGGACATTCTCCTGTCATCAACTCTGTATTGCCATCCTTTCTTCAAACTATTGCCCAAGTTATATGCCCATTGCACTGCTGCAATCATGCCATTCTTTCACACAAAAGCCTCAAGAGGCTCCCTCTTCTACTTTCTTCTGCTGGTTAATTTGTGATCCTGCCACTCAAAACCCTAATCTATCTCCTCATATTCCTCTACAATCTACTTTTCCTTTTTGAAATATTTTACATATTAGCTAAGATATCTAACGAGGATCTGTCTCTTTGCTTGGGGTCATTGTTTTCAAGTTTGTAATGGATTTTGCTTTCTCCCATATTCTAGTGAAATCTCTTCCCTTCTTCAAAGGGGAACTTCGGCTATTACTACTTCCTTGAAGGAGCTTTCCCTAACTTAAGGTATTCAAGTTTATCACAGTCTTTTCCCTGACCCTCTTTGCTTTTTCTTCTCTACTCTTCTGCCTGAAAAGGGTTAGTCTAGTCTATGTCTTTCTTTCTTTACTGTGCAGGCTACCAAAGACCAAGATTGTTTTATTTATCACTCCCTTCCCAGGGACTTGAAAACAGAAGGTGCTTATGGAATTGATTCAGCACTGTTCAGAGAAGCCAAACTGAAGCCTAAGTCAGCTACAAACAGAAAATTTATTTTGCCTTTAAGTGTCATTTATAACTGGTGGTTACGATGATTAAATAAGTTTGGCATCTGAGTCTTAAATTTTAAATGAAAACACTGTCATACAGTAGTGAAAAGACTCTGGTCCCTCATCTGATATCCAAATCATGGAAGGAAAAAATGAATACTCCTTTTGGAAAGCATGCATGTTAAAGGGATCTCAATTTTACTAGTTAGTACAACAGTTAGTATTTTTTAACTTTTAGTATTTAGTATTAATAGTATTTTAACTAGTTATTTTATCAAAGTTAGTATGATAGATTTATCCATCATAGGATCCTGAAAATAAGCAAAGCAGCCATTTCCAGTTCATTTAAAATCAGTCTGGAAACAGTTTGTTTTTGTCTGAATCATTTACAGAAATAGAGACATCCTCATTCAGGCAGAAAACAGGACATCAATATCATAATCCAGATAGACTTTGGGGAGGATAGGGAAGAAAGTTATACCTGTTGGAAGGAGAAGACTGCAAAACAGGTGGGAACTTGTCTTCTTTTTATTGTCAGTAGGAAACTGTTGGCAAGTAGAAGGGCAATTGTTGAGGAATAGCAAGAGTCATTCAGGATATGCAAAAAAAAAAAAAAAAAGTTGCAAATCAGTTCAATCTAAAAGCAGCAACATTCTAACTGTTGCTGGGGTGGAACAGAGAAAGCAGAAAAACATAGTAGAAACAAGGTATTCATTTATGAAAGAATCTCAAGTTGCACCTACCTGGCTGGGTGATAAAAAAGTCTAGGATCCAAGAGAGCAATCAGGTATCTTATTATTAACCAGCCAGCCCAAAGAAAGCTACTCTCTTTAGTAGGTCTTGCATTTTCCTGTTTCTTTTATAAGAGACAATCCTGATTAAATAATTGGAATATCATGGACCCTTGGGTGAAATCTCTTGAAAGAACAAGCAGATATTTTCTTGAATTAAGCCAATGATTTAATTCTTCAACTGGCAACTGATGAAGGAACTCTTCTCAAGTGCACGACTAAGAAAACACATGTCAATTTTCTACCTAGCAACTAATTATGAAAGACTTTATACATAAATTGACAAACTGAAAAACCCTTTCTGTGTTTGCATTGATTTTCAGTAAAAACTAAAGATATTCTTCCAATAAATCTTGGGGACACGGCTCAGAGAAAGAAGCTACTGAAGAAAAACATTGTCATAGTCTTTCCTAACTCCCTAAATTAGAAGCTCTATGATACCTCTCTGATTGTGGTTATTTTTCAAATTCCATTTCATTTTTTCAATTCTCAATTCTCTTCTCCATCCATTGTAGGGCAGGTAGGACTCTAAATCTGTTGCAAACATTGATATTTATCCAAAACAAATTCTTGCAGTGCCCTGTTAAGAAGAAAAGGAAGAAATAAAAGAAGGAAAGAAGGAAGGAAGGAAGGAAAGAAGGCAGGAAGGAAAGAAGAGAGGGAGGAAGGAAGGAAGGAACCAAGGAAGGAAGGAAAGATGAGCCAAAGAAGGAAGGAAAGAAGGACAAGCCAAGGAAGGAAGGAAGGAAGGAAGGAAGGAAGGAACCAAGGAAGGAAGGAAGGAAGGAAGGAAGGAAGGAAGGAAAAAAATAAATTAAGCTTCAAGGTGATTTTGAGTCCATCATTTCTCTAATTGTGGTAGATAGAGATTTCATTGTGAGTCTTGGAGCTAGGCTTGGTCATTGAATTGTTCACAATTCTTATGTCTTCCAAATTTCATTATCTCTACAATATGGTGATTACTGTACAAATCATTCTCCTAGTTCTGTTAATTTACCTGCATCAATTCATAGAAGTCTTTCCAGGTTTTTCTGAAACATTCTCTTCATCTTAAAGCACAATGCTATTCCATCACATCAGTATTTCATTCTTTGCCCCCTCAAAAAAAAACCCAGCTACATTTTTATATATTTTGGTTCCTTTCCTCTTTCTTCGATCAATTTGAGGTACAGATCTAGCAATGGTATCACTAGATCAAAGGATATCCACTGTTTAAATGCTTATTGGGGCATACTTCCAACTTGCTTTTCAGAAGGATTAAATCAATTCAAAACTCTGCAATATACTTCTTTTCTTACAGTCTTTCCAGTATTTGTCATTTTCCTTTTTTTTTTTTTGTCAACTTAGCCAATCTGAAGGCTTTGAGGTACTACCTCAAAGTTGCTTTAATTTAAATTTCTGTAATTATTAGATTTGAGCATTATTTCATGTGGCTAATGAAAGCATGGATTTCTGGCTCTGAAAACTGCCTCTTCATATCCTTCCATTACTTATTGAAAATGGGTTTTATTTTTATCACTTTAACTCAGTTCTCTATTTATTGTGGAAATGATATTTTTATCACAGAAATTTTTTGCAAAGATTTTCCCACAGTTTCTTCCCTTCTAATTTTTGCTACATTGCTAAGCATTCTTCACAGAGATGTTTGCTTGAGAAACTCAAGTATGAATGTATGTTTGAAAACTCACATGAAATAAGAGCATATGGTTTCTGTAACTGTGTAATTTTAGTCCCATAGCATTTTGAATTATCTGTGGGATTTCTTTCTATTTCCAACATGAGGAGTTAATGATTCACAAATTTTTCTCATAAACTTGTAAAATTGTAAAAAAAAAATTTAGAAATTCCATTATTTAGTATTTTATTTTCCCCAGTCACATGTAAAACAATTTTTAACATTCCTATTTAAAACTTCTTGATTCTTACTCTTCCTCCTCTATCACCCTCCCCTCACTGAAAAGATACATGTGACCTCATGCAAAAACATTCCTTAAAAATCACTTTGTGAAAAAAAAAAAAACAAAAACCTCCCCAACCCTGTGTAAAAATAAATAAATAAATAATTGAAAAACCCTGACAAGGAAAATAACATTTAAAAAGTATGTTTCACATATTTAACATATATAGGACTGCTTGTCATCTAGGGGAGGGGGTGGAGGGAGGGAGGGGAAAAATCGGAACAGAAGCGAGTGCAAGGGATAATGTTGTAAAAAAATTACCCTGCATAGATTCTGTCAATAAAAAGTTATTATAAAATAAAATATTAAACAAATAAATAAATAAATAAATGAAAGTATGTTTCAGTCTGTTCAGACACAATTAGTTCTTTTTCTGGGAATAGATAACATTTTTTGATAAGTCCTTCTGAGTTTTCTTGCATCATTGTATTGCTGAGAATAGCCAAGTTATTCATAGTTGATAATCTTACAATATTGCTGTTACTTTTTACTTAGTAATGCCACTTTGCATGAGCTCACAGAAATCTTTCCAGGTTTTTCTGAGAATATCCTGCTCATTATTTCTCACACCACAATAGTATTCCATCACAATTGCATACCAGTTTGTTTAGTCATTCTTAACTGATAGACATCCCCTCAATTTCTAATTTCTAATGCCCTCAATTGTTCTCAGAAAAGAGCTGCTATAAATATCTTTTGTACATACACCTCCTTTTCCTTTTTTTTTTTTTTTTAATATCTTTTGAGATATGTACAGGATAGTGTTATTGCTAAGTCAAAAGTTTTGGTTTGATATTCTTCACCTGAGTTCCAAATTGCTCTACAAAATGGTTGGATCAGTTCACAATTCTATCAAAAATGCATTACTCTCAGGCAGGTAGGTAGCACAGTGGATAGAGCCTGAGTTCAAATCTGGCCTCAGATACTTAACACTCCCTAGCCGTGGGACTCTGGGCAAGTCACTTAATCCCAATTGTCTCAATTTAAAAAAAAAATTACTCTCCCATTTCCCCCACATTCCCACCAACATTTGACATTTCCCTTTTCTGGTCTATTAACCAATTTAATAGGTATGAATTAGTACCTTAGAATTGCTTTAATTTGCATTTCTCCAATCAAATGTGAAAGTATTTTTTCATATGGCAAAATGGTCGATTTTAAGGCAGAACTGCAAGAACAGTTTACATAGTGGTAGTGATGGGGTTTAGATTTAGGGAACCAAAATGAGATTAGGGTTTCTGGTGGTCAGGGAGTTAAATGATAAGGTCTAGTGGCAGGTTCGGGTTTCAGGGAACCAAATGGAGAGGTTTGGCTCCCCTGCAACTCCTTGGGATTCGGCGCAAGGATAGGGAGTTTTGGGGACTCCCTTCTGGCAGCGCAGAGGTTCTTTGTAAAAGAATTTACAGACCCAAAAACCTAGATTGATAAAAGGGTTTATTATGGGTTTTGGAGGTAAGGTTAGAAAGCCTGACAGAGAAGCATAAAGTCTGACTAGGGAAGTAGGTGAGGGTAAAGAGAGGATGACACTGCAAAGAGTATTCCAGTGGACAGAGGCCCCTTGGAATGCCAAGTATGGAGCTGGCATATTTAGAATCTCTGCAAAGAGAGGGTTTTAGTTTGGCTCTTTTATAATGAGAGCTTTGGCTACAAGCTGAAGGGGGTGGAGTCCCAAGTTGGATCCTTGCTGGATTTCAGCTTGAGCTGGAATTTGAATTGAATTCAGTGAGTTTCAGGACTGAGCTGCCTACCCAGATAACAAGGGTGAAACTGTTTGTCCCTTAGGGCAGGGTCCCTTATTGAGGCAGAGTTGAAGGAGATTTTCTCCTTCAAAGAATTTCAGAGTTTCAGCATCACTTCTTCAGTAGTCTTTACTATGGACTATTTGATCTAATGAGTATCCTCCTTAACAATACACTAACAAGAGACTCCATTTCTCAGGACTGGATACTTTTTTGACTGTCTCCAATGCTTTTCCATCTCATCTGCAAACTCTGGCTTCTCTAACTTTCTCTAAGGAGGAACTAAACTAAACTCCCATCTTCTATAGGAAGCCTTTCTCAACCCTTCTTAATTTTAGTACCTTACTTCTCAATTATTTCCTATTTATCCTGTTTCTAGCTTATTTGGATATATCTATTTGTTGCTTGTTCCCCGACAATATATGTTGAATTCCTTGAGAGCAGGACCTGTCTTTTGCCTTTTTTGGAGTCTCTAAAAATAGATACTTAATAAAAGCATATTGATTGGTAAGGGAGAAATAAATTTCATAATTTATGAACATCAAAATGCAATATTTGTGACTGCTGTTGAGATTAGAGTAGGTTCATCTCCCTGTATAGATAAAAAGGAACGAAAGAGCTAATTTTGGGAATTGAATAGTCCGAGTGATGTAATATAGCTTCTAAGGGAGACAGCAATAATTTTAAGGTCCCCTGATCTTAGAGGGTAGTTTGCCAGTGATTCTAAATCTTCTGGCTTTGGAATCTGTGATCCCGAGGCCCTCTGATCTAAGAAGGCTATTTGTTCTTCCAATGATTGTAATTGAACTGTTTTTGAATTAATTTTAGTTTCAATTGGGATTTGCCACCTCACAGGCCTTCTGTATAACCCCACAGGCCAGGCAGTGGTTGAGCGTGCCAAACATACGTTGAAGACCGTGCTGCAAAAGCAAAAAGGGGGAGGTGGAGGTGGAGGGATGGGATGCTTAACTCAGTCCCAATTGGACACCGCTCTCTACACATTTAATTTTCTTCAATTTTCAGCTATTGATACCCTTACACCAGCTTTACGCTTCTTTGCTATGCCACAGGTTGAGGATTCACAGGTTTCTCTCCATACCAGCACGGCTCCAACATAATGGCGAATGATGTGGAAAGACATATCAGATGGGCCATGGAAGGGACGGGGGTGGTGCACAATGGGGGATAGGGTATGCTTATATCATTTCAGGTCCTGATGAAGCTGGACAGTGGGAGCCAACCTGCTCCTTGCGACTCTTGGGATCTTCAGAACAAGAAGAAGAGCAAAAGGAAGCAGAAAAGGAGGACCAGGACACACCAGTCAGCAGAAAGGAGAAAGTAGAAGAGAAGACAGAAATGGCTGTGTCATGGACTTGCTCTAATCAAATCCAAGAATTGGCAAAGTTTGTAGCTGACATTAATGTATTAGCAAAAAATTTCAGCCTCCCTAACAATGTTTCTCATGATCTTATTGATTGGATACACCAGCATACAATGCCAATACCCTCATGGTTATCTCATATTTTATTGTTAATTGCTTTTTTTATTGTATTGCTATTGCTTTTACCTTGTATTTTCCAATGCTTTCTCTCTCATAAGACAGTCCCTTGCAGGACTGGTAGCAGAGTGGCACCCCCTTCATAGAAAACAAAAAGAGGGAGATGCTAGAAAACCTAATAACAAGAATGGTAGGGAACAGAATAAACAAGAGTCTGCATTAATCTTGAGACCCTTGATCATGTACCTTGCACACAATGCCCCATTTGCATAGGCAACAAGTCTGTGCAAGGACAAGTCTTGTGCAAACTTGATCCTTGTGGTCTTTGACTGGTTGGATCTCAGTCAGCTCACTGAGGAGGAATTGATGTTGAAGCCTCGGGTGTGAGTTCTGCCTCATTGGCTAAAGGTCCGGGGTACACACCCTGTGTACATACCTAGGACAGGCATCGAGCATGTACCAAATCGAGATTGCCTCCACCGCTTCCGTATGGGCTCCTGGATACACAAGCTAAACACATACTTGATGGGGCACATTGGCAAGGGAGATGAGTGTGTATAAGAACAGGACCACAGAGAGAGAGGGAAGAAGAGGGAAGAAGAGGGAAGAAGAGGGAAGCAAGGATGCAAGGATGAGGGAGGTAAGGAAGCAGGGAAGCAGGAGGATAGACGAAGCAGGAGGAGAGACATGATGATGTAACCAAGCAACAAAACTCCTTTAATTGCATAAAGGGTGTCAGAACTGCTCTGTCATAACCGGAGACAGAGACATCTGTCTCCAAAGGTCGTAGAGGTGACAATAATTGGGTAAGTGCTCAGACTCCAGCTGGTGTCAGCAGGTCTGCACTAGCTAGGGATCCCAACAAGCAATAGGTGGAAAGAAATCTGCTAAGAGAAGTGATTACATTGTTCAAGTCCCTCTCTGAAGTCTGCTTTGTGACAGGAAGTAGTGTTGTATCCTCTGAGGTTACAGAAACCAAACTCACAATAGACAAGGGCAAGGAAATATGACAGAGAGTTTGGGAGCCAGATCAAGAGACAGGTAGGTCTGCCACTGGCCTTGAAGTTAATCAGAAAACAGGGCACCTAGAATGTTCATTCTCTGTGTGGGCAATGATGGTATCATTACAGCCCCTATCGAGTGTTTGAATCACCTGGGTTACTGCCAGAAGAAGTTTTGGGGGTGGGTGCAATGGGAGATGGCAGTGTCCCTGCTTCCTATTGGAATCACCATAAATACATCAGCATTCTTTGTCCAGAAATACTACTACTCTGGCTATTGGAGCCAAACTTGATATTTTGATTCCAATCTTTTTTTTCTTGATGGAAGAGTCTTCTCCATTTTGTTCCTTCTCCTGGATGTCAGACTTCAAAACTATGCCCCTGTGCAAGCGGCACATTTTCTCCTCAAGCTCCCTTTCACACTTTTTAGCTCCACTTTGTGTTGTGTTTCCCTAATATAACCTTCTTGTGCTTAGGGAATGGCTTTGCTTATTCCTCATATTTTTATCCCCAGTCCTTAATTCAGAGCTTGTCACATAATACTTAAGAAATATTTACTAAATTCAAAAGGAACCAGAGTATCAGGTAGCAATTATAAAACTACATTCTCCTTTTATTCTGCCCATATTGCTGGGAAACATCATTGGTATTTTCAGTGAATTACAAGGATGCTGATACAGGTTATGTGGCCATACAAGCTGCCAGGAATCTGAACTCCATTTGAACTCAGATTCTCCCGACTCTAGAGCCAGCATTATCCTCTGGGCCAACCAATTGCCTCTATTGTTGTACTGGAACCTATTTCTGCCTCAAAAGATTGGGTCTTTCCTTTAAATTTGCTATTATTAAAGGTTCAGATTTGGGTAGTTCACGTCTAGAAAGTGCAAACCCAGGCAATAGATGGAAGTTTCAAGAGACGGATCTCATCTTCTTGTAAGGATTAGATATCACAATTTAAAACTTCTTTTGGGAGGCTGAATATTACCCGAGATCCCGGTACAAAATATATTCACTCCCCATACTACCCACGTCACCTCTATTGTGCTTCTTTTGTCATAATTGTATATTTTTTGTACAACTTGGGGTCCGAACAACATGAAATTTTAGAGCTTAGGGAGACATTCAAGACTTAAAAGTTCTTCCCCCTCTCCCCAAAAATGTAGAATTTAGGGAAATCTTTAGGTTGAAAGAAAAAACTGCAAATGTTAGAGACTGAAATATTTATTAAAAATAGACAATTTTAATGTTCAAAATTTCATATGAAAGTTTAAAAACATATATGTATAGTTCCCCCCAATTCTTCCGAGTTTTGTTGTCCTGTCTCTCTCCCTGACAGCTGCGACCCGGCGTTCCTTGCCCTTTCCTCCCTAGCTTCCGATCCGCACTGGAGTATGCCTGAGAGCAGAAGAGGCTCCTCCGCCGCTGCTGTTGCTTCTTCCCATGGGGAAATCAGATTTCCTCACCCCCAAGGCCATTGCTAACGGGATCAAATCCAAGGGGCTCCAGAAGCTGCGATGGTGTTGCCAGATGTGCCAGAAGCCGAGATGAGAACGGTTTAAGTGCCATTGCATTGTCCGAGTCTCATCCGAGACAACTCCTTCTGGCTTCGGAAGAGCCTCAGCAATTTTGGAATGCTTTTCCCGAGCAGTTCCGAAATGACTTTTTAGAACTGCTCAGAAGACGATTTAGCGGGAAGAGAGTCCATAACATTGTACATAATGAATACCTCAGTCCTCTAGAGCATGTTGATATGAATGCTACCCAGTGGGAAACGCTAACCGAGTTTACCAGATGCTTAGGCAGAGAAGGTTTACGCAAAGTGGATGAGACAGCCAAAGGCTGATATGTTCAGAACATTGATAGAGACCCGGAAACTGTTAGGAGACAAGTAGGGGAGAAAAAAAGAAATAGCACCTTAACGAGGAAGAAAAAACTGCCAAGTTTATTGAAGAACAAATAAGAGGTTTAGAAGGAAAAGAACAGGAATGTTCAGTCTTCATTGAATCAAGGAGGAAAAATGGTGAAGAGAAAGATGCTTTCAATTTGAATAAAGGAAAACTTCAGGTGCATCTTCCAAATCAAATTCTCTGGGTTCTAGTGCTTTGAAAATGGTGGGAATGCAGCATCAGTGAAACGGAAAGAACCATCCCAGAGCTCATGTTGGCCAAAAGAAAAGAAGAAGAAACCTGTACTTCATGAAATCATAGAGCTTGAAGAACAAAAGAAAAAAGTGCTCCATCAGATTATTGGCTGCACCCTGACATTATTGTGAAAATTATAACCAAAAAAATTTGGGAGAGAAAAATCATAAGAAAAAAGTTGTCCAGGAAATAATCGACAAATACACTGCAGTGGTAAAGATGATGGATTCTGGAGACAAACTAACACTTGACTAGACTCATTTGGAGACAGTAATACCAGCACCAGCAAAGAGAGTTTTGATTTTGAATGGAGGATACAGGGGAAATGAAGAAGCCCTGCAATCTATCAGTGAACACTTTTTCTGCCACTGTCATGATTGAAATTGGCCCTTTAAAGGGCCAAAGAGCTCCAAAGGTATTCAATATGAGGATCTTTCAACTTGCCTGAGGATGGAAATTGGCAAAATAAAAAAAAAATTGGTGTTTTCTAGAAAAACACATGACTCTGCCATGTTAGGGTGCTTCTTCTGTATGTGACAAAAGAATATTTAAACTGCTGTATATCTGAAATATATTTAGAATTCATTAAGATTTATTCATATTTAAGCTGTACAATTTTCAAATTTTATCCTTGCTTGTATTTCCTTTTGTAATAGGTTTTGGAATGTTATACCTTTTATGAAAAAATGATATTCCAAAAAAATACTTGGACAAAGAGCTGAGATCTGACATCACCAGATCATGCCAAACTGAAAGAGACACTTCTGCACTCAGTAGTGCTTCTCCACAGTCTCCTTATTTGGGTGGGTAGCAATTGTGGTGTTGGAAGGTGATAGTGTGCCTCATCTCAGCTGGTTGATGAAAAGGATTCATGGAAAGGAACAATTTTAGATGAAATGCTTCAGAAAAAAAAAAAACATAAGAAAGAAAGAGAAATCAGAGTTAGATTCCCCAACATCTGAATTTTTAATGGGTTTTAAGTGGGATTTCCTTTGAGAAGGGAAGCCAAGAGATCATATAGAGATAACTAGGAATTCACTTTATAGGAAAGCAGTTACCATGGAAGATTGAGGTGAAGAAGGCAACTCCTTGGCCATTAAACCTCATCAGCAAATGTTACCCAAGGGAAAAAGATCACCATGGAAAGGATGAGAAGAGCAAGTTGGGCCTCATAGCCATTTAGCAGAATGAAGCCTGCCAGGGTTTTGAGAGTTTTAGCTCTGAGAAAGGCATTGGGAGGAGCAAAATAAAGCTTGATAGGACTGGGAAAGGCAGAAAAGGAGGGAGATAGTTTGAAAGCATTGCAGGAGGGGAAAAGGATCATCTTGAGCAGCTGCAGCACCAGAAAAGGTAAAGGAGCAGAAAAGGGAGGAAGGTAATGGAATGAGAGATACCTTTGAGGAGAGGCTGGAAGAGAAGTTTCTATTCATTACAAATCAGTGCAAGAGGATCATGCAAGAGTGGCAGAAAGCCATTCAAAGAGGAGTAACTAAAAGATATCAGCATTAGTAAAAAGGAAACCCAGCTTAACTGAGTCCTCACTAGCAGAATGAGAATCTGGAAAAAAAAAAAAAGCAGCACTGGGAAAAAGAGCAGAAGGAAGAGGAGACAGGCAGTAATTCTGAGGAAACATCAGAGCAATTGGCTGAAGAAATGAGTGAAGAGTAAGAACAAGAGAATGAAAACTTAGCTGTTACACAGTCAAGATTTGACTGGGATTTGGGAGAGAGGGAGAGAAACAGTGGGAGAGGGGACATTGCCATCCAATATCATCAGGAAAGAGGATTACATCCCAACTCTCCAGCCTTATCTCCCATTGATTGGAAGCAGGAACTCCCCAAATACCTGGTACCCTTCAGAGTGTTCTGAATGTAGAAGAATCCCAGAGTCTGAACAGGAATGAAGAAGACTCATATGCCCTAGTATATGAGGCAGAGGATATAAAGACTGATGAAATCATGTCTCTGAAATGGTTGCAAATAGAAATGATTATCTCCTTGAGGAGAATGTATATCATCCTAAAAGCTCGGCACTCAAACCTTGTCACAGCAATAGCAAGAGGAAGAACAGCTCAGCTTTGACCTCATCACTAGAGACAGCATCTGACTATGTGGAGGACTAAGACAGTAGCAATGAGGAATCAGAAGAGGAAGAGAAGGAGACTAAGTAATTCTGAGAAAGTACCTGAGCAGTCTGCTGAGAAGGTGAATAAATAAGAAATGAGTGAATAGGAAGAGTAGGAAAATGTAAGCCATTTCTGAGTTGTTACAGAATTAAGATTTAAGTAAGATTGGAGAGAGAGAGAGAGAGAGAGAGAGAGAGAGAGAGAGAGAGAGAGAGAGAGAGAGAGAAAGAGAGAGAGAAAGTGATACAGGGGATGCTGCAATCCAGCACCACAATAGAAAAAGATTACATCCCAACTCTCCAGCCTTATCTTCTAGTGAGCTGAAGTTCGAGCTCCCCAAATATCTGCCTGCCCTTGAGGATTGTCAGAGTATGGAAGCATCCCAGAATCTAAATAGGAATGAAGAAGTAACATATTGTGGTGTATAAACCAAAGAATAGAAAAGCCGATGAAATTGTGTCTCTGAAATGGTTGGAAATAAAGATGCTTATCTCCCTCAGGGAAATAAATACCACCCCAAAAGCTCAGAACTCAAAAGTTGTCACTATTTGGGAGATCATGATGAGCAGCAACATGGTCTTCACATAATTATGTGGAAGATGACTTCAGGAGTCTCTTGGAGACAATGAAGCAGTCCTTCCTTCTAGGCAAAGTAAACATTGATGATTCAGCTTCTGCTAAGAGTGAGTATCTTTATGATCCTTCACTTCTACTTGATGATCTTCAACCTGCTCCTCAGTGGGCAATGAAAAGTTGGTGATTTTAGGCTGGCCAGAGAATATATCTCCCCATTAAAAAACTTACATGTGGGTGGTTTTGACCCTATGGTACCAGACTCTAGAACTATTACTAAGAAATAAGGAATACTCCATTGCAATATCCCTGGGGACAGTGCCCTAAATACTTGTAGAACTTAACTTAGGAGCCCCTACTTTCAAGATAATTAGAGATTGACCAGATGAACAAAGTAAGGAGCTCCAGGTGAGAAGAATTGTCCTGATCACGACATTCCAAGAAAGATGAAAATGAGAAAAGATTTGAGACCCTTCTTTCTGAGCAGGTCTTTAATCTGATGAAAAAATTCTTGATCTACTTCCTGACTAGATGAACAGTGGAGAAGATGACCTAAAGCATGAGTATTTCTGCAAAACCCTTCTTCTCTTTGACCCTTCCCGTTTCCCATGTGGCCAGCCATGAGTAAATAGCAGAGGGTTAAGAATAGCACCAGCTCCAGCTCTAACTCCCCCTCTATCCTCCCACCCCACTCTCCAGAAGGAAGACTTGGTTACAGTCAGCAGGGGGAAGATGATCTTAAAGATATCTTTAATAAAGGTACTCAAAGATGCTTCCTTCTCATCACCATCAATGATGTAGCATTTGGGTGGCCTAAGCACAATTCTCTGTTTTGAAACTTCACACAAGGGCACAGAGAAGAGCAAACCCAGACTGAATTTCAGCCCACCTGTGACTATGAACATGGTTGGGTTCTTGGGTGTGGAGGGCCCTAGGATATAAAAGTATATACAGTACCATTGGGCATTTAAGTCTCTAAGATTCTGTTTGTTTCCCCACCTCCCTCTCTTCAGGGAAGCACTTTCTGTAATGTGGCCCCTATTTCTTGCAGGAATCCTCTTCATGTTTTTTGTAATCTCTCAAGCCTTGATTTTCTAAGTGAACTCCTAGACCTACTTCCTGGGAGCATGACAAAGAGCCTTGGGTAGATTCAGATTCTGTACAAATTTGTACTTTCTTGCAAAATTAGACAACAAAATTTTTGTATTTTGAGACTCATGGATTTTGATATAAAAAAAAAATTTTAAACTTTAGTAGAGGCTTCTGTTGTATTCCATGTCCATGGTCTGGGACAGGTTTGGACTCTATGCAGCAGCATCATAGCTGTGATGAGGTTGTATTTCGCTGTATAACTCTTAAAGGTTTCAGGAATTCCATTTGATCTATGAGAAGCATTAGCATAATTCCAACAGCCATAGTAGAGAGGCCAATGGAAAGAAAAGTTGGTCCCAATAAGAAATATTGAGTAATATAGTCAGTGGCAACAAATAATGCAATAAAGAATCCAATTAAAAGCATTATTCCTCCTATGAAGATTAAGATGAATGGTTTTTTATATTTAGTCCAGCAAGTTGTTTCATGTGATTGCTCTTGAGAAGTGACTTGTGAAGAATCAGTGACTTCCATTTTTCCTTTCACCTTATCTTCCTTAAAAAAAAAAAAAAGGATCTTTATACCTAGAGAAAGAAAGTTCAAAAGTCATGATTTTTTTTTTCTCCTGGACTACTCAGTGACATCATCTTCAGAAAACTAGCAGCTTTTATAAACATGGGGACTTTAATTATTGTTTACTAATACAGTTTCAAGAGATAAATGATTCCTCTATTATAATTAATGTGGTTATATTTATAACTAAAGATTAGATTTATTTTAATACCTTATCAAACTTAAATATAACCCTCTTTGGCCGAAAGAGAAGGGAAGCAACATCATTAGACAGAAAAATAATTGACTATTATCTCAAAATGATCCTTAAAAAGATAATCCAGCCAATCTACTCAGACAGGAGCTAAGTTTCATGTGATGGTCCCTTCTAGACCAATTAAAGTGCTCTTTTCTAATTCTCTCAAGGACTTAGTCTCACCTCCTAAAATGTTCACTTGGCATGGCTGTATTTTAAAAAAAAGCAGTTTAATATATCCTCATAAATCCCATCTATGCTTTATGTCCAGGAATTTTAAATCTCTTTAAGATCAATAAATGTCATTTCTTGGGTTTTGAGCCAAGATGGTATATATGGTATGTAGGTAAATTTGTGGACAGTGTATAACTTAGTCAACTGTTTCTTCCATCATAGCTTATTCCTGAAGCTTGTCAGAAGTCAGCTTCATTATTTAACATCTTGTCTAATTAGAGTCCTAGAGAATCAACTAAAAAAAACTTTTAGAAATATTTAACAATTATAGCAAAATTGCAGGATATAAAATAAAGTCAAATAAACCATCAGAATTTTTATATGCTTACCAACAAAGCCCAATCACAAGACCTACAAAAAGAAATCCCATTTAAAATAGTTGTTGACTATAAAATATTTGGGAGTTTACCTGCTAAGACAAAACTAGGAACTATATGAATACAATTACAAAACACTTTTTACACAAATAAAGTTAGTTCTAAACAGCAGGAAAAATATCAATTGCTCACTGGTAGACTAAGCTAATATAATAAAAATGACAATTCTACTTAATTTACTTATTCAGTGCCATACCAAACTGCCAAAAATTGCTTTATAGAGATAGAAAAAATAATAACAAAATTCATTTGGAAGAACAAGTCAAGAATACCAAGAAGATTAATTTTAAAATGCAAAGAAGATAGCCTAGCTATACTAGACCTAAAACTATATTATAAAGCAGTGGTCATCAAAACTACTTGGTACTGGATAAGAAATAGAGTAGTAGATCAGTGGAATAAGTTAGGCACAAAAGACACAATAGTTAATGACTATAGTAATCTAATGTTTGATAAACCCAAAGTCTTTATTCAGTTTCTGGGATAAGAATTCACTATTTAACAAAAATTACTGGGAAAATTGGAAAACAGTATAGCAGAAACTAGTCATTGACCAACACCTAACACCATATATCAAAATAAGGTCCAAATGGGTTCATGATTTAGTAACAAAAGGTGATACTATAAACAAATTAGGAGAACAAGGGATAGTCCCTCTCTCTCAGATCTGTTGAGAAGGAAAGAATTTATGGTCAAAGAAGAACTAGAAAACATAATGTAATCAAAATTATGCATTTTGCATTTCATAAAGTCAAAAAAGTTTTACATAAAGCCAATGCAGGCAAAATTAGAAGAGAAGCAGAAAGTTGCAGAAAATTTTTTTGGTCCCCAGTGTTTCTGATAAAGGCTTCATTTCTTAACTATATAGAAAACTGACTCAAATTTATAAGAATATAAGTCATTCCTCAGTTGATAAAAGGTCAAAGGATAAGAAAGGACAATTTTCAGATGAAGAAATTAAACCCACTTTTCAACAATGAGATGATTTAGGTCAATTCCAAAGACTTGATAGAGAAAGCCATGTGCATCCAGAAAGAAGACTGTGGAGACTGAATGTGGACAACAACATAGTATTTTCACTTTTTTGTTATTTGCTTGCTTTTTGTTTTCTTTCTAATTTTTTTCCTTTCTGATCCAATTTTCCTTGTACTATAAATGTGGAAATATATGTGTATATGTATGTATGTGTGTATATATATATATATACACATGTGTATATATATGTGCATATATATATATATGAATTGCATATGTTTAACATATGTTAGATTGCTTACTTCTAGGAGGGGGGAAGAAAGGGAGAGAAAAAAATTGGAACACAAGGTTTTGCAAGGGTGAATGTTGAAAACTATCTTTGCATATATTTTGAGAATTTAAAAAAAACTAGTATTAAAAGTAAAAGTCATTTTAAGTCATATGAAAAAAATGCTCTAAGTCACTATTGACTTGAGAAATTCCAATTAAGGCAACTCTGAAGCACTACTTCATACTTCTCAGGTTGGCTAAAATAACAACAAATGATAATAATAAATGTTGGAGGGGAAACAGGAAAACTGGAACACTAATATATTGCTGATGGAGTTAGAACTATGCCCAAAGGGCTATCAAACTGTGCTTGTCCTTTGATCCAGCAGTCTCTCTACTGGACTTGTATCCCAAAGAGATCATTAAAAAAGGGAAAGGACCACATGTGCAAAAATGTTTATAGCAGTCCTTTTTCTACTGGCAAGGAACTAGAATTTAAGTGGATGCCCATCAGTTGGGGATAACTGAATAAGTTATGGTATATGAATGTAATGAAATATTATTGTTCTATAAGAAACAATTAGCAGGATGATTTCAGAAAAGCCGAGAAAGATTTACATGAACTGATTCTGAGTAACATGAGCAGAACCAAGGGAAAATTGTACATATAACAAGATTGTGATGATCAACTTACTTTTCAATATCTTTTCAACTGTACTCTTTTCAACAATTTGGTGATTCAAGGCAGTTCCAACAGACGTATAATGGAAAGTGCCATCTGCATCTGGAGATGTACTATGAAGACTAAATATGGATCAAAACAAAGTATTTTCATCTTTTTGTTATTTTTGCTTTTTTTCCCCTCTTATTTTTCCTCCTTTGGATCCAATTTTTCTTTTGCAGCATAATGAATATAGAAATATGTTTGGAAGAGTTGCACATCTTTAACCTACATTGAATTGCTTGCTATTTTGGTGGAGGAGAGGAAGAAAAATTTGGAACATAAGGTTTTGTACAATGATTATACGTGCATAACCTTTGTCAGATTGCTTGCTATCTTGGGGAAGGGGAAGTAAGGGAGAAAAAGTTTGGAACTCAAAATCTTACAAAAATAAATGTGGACAACTATCTTTACATGTATTTAAAAATAATATTAAAGATTTAAAAAAAAAAAGAAAATACATAATTTTCCCCTGGAGAGATAAAAAAAGAAAAGAAAAATAAATGATGAGCAGACTGATTTCAGAAAAACCTGGTAAGATCTCTATGAATGAAGTGAGCATAGCTTAGATGACATTGTACTGCTGTACAACAAGATAATGTGATGATCAGCTGTGATGGACTTGTCTCCTTTCACCAATGCAGTGATTCAAGGCGATCCCAATAGACTTGGGATGGAAAATGTCAATGACATCCAGAGAGAACTATAGAGACTTAATGTGGAAAGAAACATAGTACATTTTCATTTATATATTTGTTGTTTTCTTATTTATGGGTTTTTTTCCCTTTTTGGTCTGACTTTTCTTATACAACATGACAAATATGGAAATGTTTAGAAGGATAGCATATTTAACCTATATCATCAGATTGTTTGTTGTCTTGGAGATAGGGGAGGTAAAGGAGGAAGGGAGAAAAATTTGAAACATTAAGTTTTACAAAAATGAATCTTGAAAACTTCTTTACATGTATTTGCAAAAATAAAATACTATTGAGAAAACCAAAACAACTATTTAACACCTTCGAAATTAGGCATCTAATTATAAAGAAAAGAGATTGCCGGGAGGGGCTCAGAAATCTTATACTTCTCTTCCCAATTGATAGTCTCTACAGAGTCAGCCTTCTGCTAATACCAATGATGGTGCAATTTTACAATCACATCTAAGGCTTTCTGCACCCAAAAAATTCCTAAATAAGTTTATAAATGTCCAATCATGTTGGAAATGCATTTAAGGGAAAGTACAGTGCATTAGTTTAGCTGGTCACAATGAAGACTGGAAACAAACTAAAGACAGAACAATTGATGAGAAAGCAAAAAAACAAAAAATTGGAATCTAGGAAATTAATTAGGAGGTGGAAACAGGTGAGGCAGGAAAAAAACCCAACATCCTTTATTGAGTTTTCCTGGAGGGATTGCTTTTAAAGATTGTTTTTAATACCCTGAAGTTTGCTTTCTATTCACCTATGACAGAGCTGGCCTCAGCTCATCCCAGAAGTACAAAAGTGAACATACAAAAACCATTCTTGACTAACAAGGCAGGAATGCTAAGATATGGGACTCTGCCGAGAGGGAGTATGGATACCATCTCGACCTTTGGTGCACAATAAGTTTTCTGCCATAGTGCAGAAACGCCCTTGTTTGAGCAAATAGCAATGATTTGTGATCATGGGAACAGGTTTCAGTCTGAGAGTCACAGCTAGTGGCTCATAAGCCTTTGAATGAGTTGCTAAATAGCTGGATGGCCTCTCCTCTTATTGGCAGATACCATGCATGTGCAAAGCCCATGAGCTGCTTCTCTGAATGGTGATTGGGAATTGTCTACTATTAATGCTCTGATCACACTTGCAAAAATGTATATCAACAAGGCAGTTTGATAATTTTTTGAGCATAGTTCCAAATTGTGCTCCAGAATGGCTGGATCCATTCCCAACTCCACCAACAATGTATAATTTCCCAGTTTTCCCACATTCCCTCCAACATTCATCCTTGTCTTTCCTGTCATCAGAGCCAATCTGAGAGGTATTTGGAATACTCTTAAAATCAGAACTTCAAACTTCTTGACCCAAAACCAAGGTTGGGAAGTAGATGTTGAAGATACCTTAGTTGAAGTGATAGTGAAGCAATTTGGCCACCCTATTAAAGCAGTTCACAAAGTAATTTGTCCTGAAGACCCATTAGAAGTGGAGTCAGAAGTAAAGGATACTTTGAACGTCAGAATTCTAAAAGGTTTGAAAGCCAATATTTAATAAATAGTCCTAGCACTAGCTTTCCAACTTTGAAGATTGTGAGGAAGAAGTTGCAGGGTTGAGGGAGAAAATTCATAGAATAAAAGCATGGAGTTGTTCTAAAGCAGCTGTACTTTCTATAACTTTCTATAAGGGAAAGTACAGTGCATTAGTTTAGCTGGTCACAATGAAGACTGGAAACAAACTAAAGAGCAATCCTCAGGTGATAAACATGACCTCAAAGATGATTTCCAGACTTCAGTTCACAGATGCCAAAGAGAATTTAAAAGACTGGCAGTAAAGGTTTGTTGCACCTGGGTGAGAGTGGAGAACTGTCCAATGCAGGCTGCACCAGCTCAGCCCTGGCCCCAGAAAACTAAAAGTGGTTCTTGGGAACCACTAAATTAGCAACAGCAGGAGCTTCTAGATCCCTCAGCCCATAGATGGTAAGGGGGAGGTTGAACAACTGGAGGCAGGATTCTGTTGCTTTGCCCATACTACAATCCAAGTCATAGTCCTGGGGTGCAGTCCAGGGTAAGGAGGAACACTAGCACTTCAAAGCTTGTTACCACAGTGAAGCAGACATGTTTCTCATAGTTCCAGGGCAGAAAAGAGTGCTTATGGTTATTTACCAACCAGAGCACAGACCAGGAGAGTAAACATCTCTGTTTTGACCATACCATTTTGGAAGAACTGAAAATTTATAGACCCCTAATAGCATCTCTAAAAACAGCTGCACCCAACTTCTGAAACTTGGAAGACTGTTAAAGTGGGACCCTAGATGGAGGATACAAAAGGTTAAGTCAAGTTAATAGGCTGGGAAAAATGATCAAACAACAGAAAAAGATTCTGACAAGGAAGAAAACACTCAAGATAAAGTCAAAGCTTCTACAAAGCCTTCAAGAAAAATATGAATTGGTCTTAGGCCATGGAAGAACTCAAAAAGGATTTTGAAAACCAAATAAGAGACATAGAGGAAAAAATGGGATGAGAAATAAAAATGATGCAAGAAAATCATGAAAAATAAGTTAATATTGGTAAAGAAGACACAACATAATATTGAATAAAACAACACCTTCAAAAACAGACTAGGTCAAATAGTAAAGGAAGTACAAAAATCCAGTGAGGGGAAGAATGCCTTAAAAGGCAAAACTGGCCAAATTGAGGGATGGGGAATCCACTGAAGAAAGTAACTCCTTTAAAAGTAGAATTTGACAAATGGAAAAGTAGATACAAAAGCTCCCTGAAGAAGACAGTTCCTTAAAAATTACAATTAGTATTATTATTAGAGAAATGCAAATTAAAACAACTCTGATGTACCACCTCACACTTCTCAGATTGGAAAAGATAAGGATAAATGTTGGAGGGGATATGGGAAAACTGGGACTCTAATGTATTGTTGGTGGAGTTGTGAAATGATCCAACCATTCTAGAAAGCAATTTGGAATTATGCTCAAAGGGCTATAAAACTGTGGATATCTTTGATCCAGAAGTGTCATTATTGGGTTTGTATCCCAAAGAGATCATAAAATATGGAAAAGGACCCACATGTATAAAAATGTTTGTAGCAATTCTTTTTTGTAGTCACAAGAAACTGGAAATAGAATGAACGCCCATGAGCTGGAAAATGATTGAATAAGTTGTGGCATATGGATATAATAGAATATTATTGTTCTATAAGAACAAGCCTGGAAAATCTGTGAACTGATGCTAAGTGAAGTGAGCAGAACTAGGAGAAGATTGTACACACAGCAACAGGGAGGTTATATTCTGATCAACTGTAATAGACTTGGCTCTTTCAGCAATGTGCTGACCCCAAACAATTCCAATAGACTTGGGATGGAAAATGCCATCCACATCCAGAGGGAGAACCATAGAGAATGAATGTGGATCTAAGCATAGTGTTTTTACTCTTTTTGTTTCTTTGTTTGCTTGCTTCTTATTTCTTATGCTTTTTCACCTTTTGTTCAGATTTTTCTTTTACAATATGACAAATATGGAAATATATTTAAAATGGTTGTATCTGAATAACGTATTTCAACTTGTTTGCTGTCTTGGGGAGGAAGGAAGAAAAAAATTTGGATCACAAGATATTTTAGGAATGAATGTTGAAAACCATCTTTACTATATTTAGAAAAATAAAATACTATTGAGGGAAAAAAAAAGAAAACTAGCTTTACAAGTAATTGGAAAAATACTATCGAGGAAAAAAATAGGATTGAGTAAATGGAAGGTAATTACTTTATGATAAATCAGGAAATAATAAAACAAAACTAAAAGAACCAAAAAATAGAAGACAATGTGAAATATCTCAATGGAAAAAACAATTGACCTTGAAAATGGACCCAGGAGAGATAATATAAAAATTATTGGACTACCTGCAAACCATGATCAAACAAAAAGAATCTAGATATCTTCTCACAAGAAATTACTAAGGAAAACGGCTCTGATATTCTAGAACCATAGGATAAAATAGAAATTGAAAGAATCCATTTATCACCTCCCAAAAGAGATCCCCAAATAAAAATTCCCAGGAATATTATAGCCAAATTCCAGAGTTCCCTGGTTAAGGAGAAAATATTGTAATCAATTAGAAGGGAACAAGTTAAATATCATGAAGCCACAGTCAGGATAACCCAAGAATTAGCAGCTTCTGGATTAAAGTTTCAGAAGGCCTGAGATAAGATATTCCAGATGCCAAAGGAGCTAGAATTACAAATAAGAATCACCTACCCAGCAAAACTGAGTATAATCCTTTGAGGGGGAAAGGTAGAAATTCAATGAAATAGAGGACTTTTGAGAATTCATGATGAAAAGAACAGAGCTGAATAGAAAATTTGATTTTCAAATACATGACTCAAGAGAAACATAAGGAAATAATCAAGAAAGGGAAATCATAAGGAACTTAAGGTTAAACAGTGGACATTCCTACACGGGAAGATGATACTTGTACCTCAGAACTTTTCCATTATTAGGGCCATTTGAAGGAATAGATAGACAGGGCGCAGCTATTAACTGAATGTGAAGAGTTGATATCTAAAAAAATAAATGCAAGGGGTGAGAGAACATACCGAGAGAAAGGGAAAGGAAAATATAGAATGGAGTAAGTTATCTCATATAAAAGAGACAAGAAAAAGCTTTTTTAAAGAAGAAAAACGGGGACCGAGTGAACCTTACTTTCATTGAAATTGGCTCAACGACAGAATAATATTGGCATAGAAATCTATCTTAGTCTACTGGATAGTAGGAGATGAAGGGGTATGAGATGTAATAGAAGGGAAGGCCAATTTGGGGAGGGGGTAGTAAAAAAACAAAATACTTTTGAGAAGGAACAAGGGGAAAAGAAAGAATAGAATAAGAATGGGGAGAAGAAGAGAAACATTTAACAAGAATAATTTTGAAAAAAATTTTTGAAACATAAACAAAGACCTCATTTCTCAAATATGTAGAGAACTGAGAGCCATTCCCCAATTGATAAATGATCAAAGAATAAGACCAGTTTTCAGGTGAAGTAATCATATCTATTTATAACCATATTTTAAAGAATGCTCTCTGTGTTGAATGGAGAAATGGAAACTGAAACAATTCTAAGGTACAACCACATACCTTTTAAATTAGCAAATAAGACAGAAAAAGGAAATGACAAATATTTGAGGGGATGTGGGGAAAATAAAATGTTAATGTACTACTGGTAGAATTTGAATTGATTTGACCATTCTGTGGAAAAATTTGGAATTATGTCCAAAGACCTATAAAACCATGCATACCCTTTGATCTAGTAAGACCACTGCTGGGCCTGTACAAAAGAGGGGGGCAAAGAAAATAACTTGTATGTACAAAAAATACCTATAACAGCTCTTTTCTGCTGGCAAAGAAAGGAAAACTGGGGGTATAGGCATTAGTTGGAGAATGGTTAAATGAATTGTAGTGTGTGATTGTGATGGAATACTAATGTGTTATAAGAAATGATGAGAAGGATGCTCTCAGAAAACCTGAGAAAAACTTCCATGAACTAAAATTAAAATGTACTTTGTATACAATAAGATGATCAATATAAAGAATGTAACTATTCTCAGTAATACAATGATCCTAGACAACTCTGAAGGATTTGTGATGAAAAATGCTATCCATATCCAGATAAAGGACAAATAGACTCTAAACGCAGATCTCTACTTTATTCTTTTTTCCCTTTTTGATATGTTTCTTCTGTCAAAAGTATGACTAATATGGAAATATGTTTAACATAAAACATATCTAGATCAAATGGCCTACATTCTTGGGAAGAGAGGAGGGGAGCGAGAATGGAAGGAAGAAAAATTCCAAACTCAAAATATTGTAAAAATGAATGCTAAGCATTTTCTTGTAATGTATTTGGGGAAAAATACTATTGTATATGTATTTTTAAAAACTGAGGCCAACAGGGTTAAGTGACTTGCTCTGGGTCAGTCAAACAGATAAGGACTATCTGAGGCCAAGTTTGAATTCAGAATTACTGACTCCAGTCTCAGCATCATATCCACTGTGCTATCTGGCTGCCTGTATTTACATGAAATAATGTGTAAAGTGCCTTGCAAACTTTCAATTATAACATATATCATTGAATTATGTAAATTATGAAAAATGCAATTCATTTACAATATATGTAATTTATACAATAATGTATACAGGCCAATGATAGGGCTTATGGAAACTTAAATTGTTTGGTCTTTCCTTTCTTCATACCAAGAACTGAGGACATTGTATTATAATACATGGCCTCTAACATTATTTTCCCCTCAATCGTATTTTATTTTTCTAGTTACAAGTAGAGATAGTTTTAAACATTCATTTTTATAAGATTTTGTATTCCATATTTTTTCTTCCACCCTCACCTCCTTCTTCCCAATTCAGCAAGCAATTTGATATAGGTTATATATACATGTACAATCCTTTTAAATGCACTTCCATATTTGTCATGATATAAAAGAAGAATCAGAACAAAAGGGGGAAAATATGAGAAAGAAAAAAAGCAAACAAACAAAAATGGTGGAAAGTACTATGTTTTGATCCACGTTCAGTCTCCATAGTTCTTCTGGATGCAAATGGCATTTACATTTTAAGTCTATTGTAATAGTCTTAGTTCATAGCATTTCTGAGAAGAGCTAAACCTATCAAACTTATCACATAAATGTGCTATTATTATGTACAATGCTCTGCTCACTTCACTCAGCATCAGTTCATGCAAGTTTTTCCAGGCTTTTCTAAAATCAGTCTGCTCATCATTTCCTGGCCTCTAACATCATTTCAGTCAATAAAAAGTGACTGCATTAGATAAGGAGAATCTTATTTCCATGATGGTTTTATCCATTCCCATAGCATCACTATTTTCTTCTATGCTGGACACCTTTTAAAGTTGTCCAGAAGACTGGACCATCTTTGGGAAGCAGTTGGCAGAAAGAGAATACAGAATTATTTGGTGCATGGGGTAGACTAGATGGCCATCAGAATACTTTCCTTCTTGAAGTTCTAGTATTCCTTCAGCCTCCTTCTAGAATCAGTCCTAGCTCCCTCTCTACCTGAGAGTCCTGCTTCCCACAGGATAAGATCAAATGGCACTCATTTTCATACCCACTCTTCACCCTCCCTTTAACTTGGCTATTTCTGTTAGTGGCCCTACCCCCACCAATCAACCAACCAATAATCTTCAAATTATCTCGGTTTGCACTCCACAGTCAGTTTCTGTATTGCCATCCTTTCTTCAAATCACTACCCAAGTTATGTGTCCATGGCATAGCTGGAATCACACCATTCCTTCACTCAAAAGCCTTAAGAGGCTCCTTCTTCTACTTTCTTCTGTTGGTTAATTTGTGATCCTGCCACCCAAGGCCTTCTACAATCTACCTCCTCATATTCCTCTACAATCTGCTTTTACCTTCCTTTTGGGGGCATTTTTTATTCTTGGCAATATATCTCACCTTTATCTGTCTCTGTGACTTGGCTCATTGTCCCCAAGTCTGGAATGGATTCTTCTCTCCTCCCCCTCCCACTCTTTTCTCCTTCTCCCCACTCTTTCCCTTCCCTCCCTCATTCTTCCCTTCCTGCCCTTGCTCTCCCGTCTCATGTATGTGTGTATTTATATACATCTCTTCCCTTCTTCAAAGAGAAATTAGTTATTATTACTTCCCTGAAGAAGTTTACCCTGAGTCAAAGTACTTATAGCTCATTTGTCATCTTATTTTGACCAATCCTCTCCTTTAATTTTTCTTCTTCATTCTTCTGTTTAAGGAAATTGTGTTTGTCTTTCCTCCTTCACTGTGCAGTTACCAAATAGCTACCAAATATTGGGGTTGTTTTACTTATCACTCCCTTCCCAGGACTTGCATGCAATACGAGCTTAAAGTTTGTGAGACTGATTTAGTAATATTCAGAGTAGGCAAACTGAAACCCAAGTCAGCTATAAGAAGAAAGTTTACTTTATCTTTAAGTACTATTTATTGGTGGTGATTATTATGATAGAAATAAATTAAGCATCTGAGTCTTAAACCTTAAATGAATATACCGTTATACAATAGTGGGGACTGTGGCCCCTCATCTGATACCCTTCTCATAGAAGTTAACAGAATGCTTGCTTTGGAAAGCATACATGCTAAAGGGACTTTACTGATTTTGCCAATTGCTACAAAATAATTTTTAACATCATATAATCTTGAAAATAACTAAAACAGCAATTCCCACTTCATTTAAAGTCTGTAAGACCAATTCATTTTTATCTGAACCATTTACAGGAACAGAGAGATTCTTCTTTAGATAGAAAACAGAACATTGGTACTGTAACCCATTTTGCGCCAAATAGGTAGAGGGGAGGGGAGGGGAGGAGAGGAGAGAAGAAAATGATGGCTAGTAGTAGAAAAAAACAAAACAGGTGGGAACTTGTTTTCTTTTTAAATATCAGCAGGAAACCGCTGGCCAGTAGAAGTGTAGTTTCTGAGAAACAGCAAGCATTATCATTCAGGATATGAAAAGAAAGTTGCAAATCAGTTCAAGCTAAAAGCAACAACATTTTAGGATTGCTGCTGGGGTAGAGCAGAGAAGGCAGAAAAACATAGTAGAAACAAGGGGCTCATTTATGAAAGAATGAAAGAATTTCATTTACCTGGCTTATTTTCTGGAGGTGACTGGGTAACAAAAACTCAGGGATCTGAAAGAGCAACCAGTTGTCTTGTGAAATAACCAACCACTCTAGCCAAGAAAAGCTGCTCTCTTTAGTAGGTCTTGCATTTTCCTGTTTCCTTTATAAAATACAGAAGCCTGATTAGATAATTGGAATATCATGGATTCTCAGGTGGAATGATGTTTGCATCTCTGGAAAGAACAAGTGAATATTTTCCTGAATTAAACCAATGATTTAGTCTTTCGACTGGCAACTGATGAAGGAACTCTTCTCAAGAGCAGTTATAAGGAAGCATGTGTCAAGTTTCTTGCTGGTTACTGATTGTGAAAGAACTTATGAATAAAATGACAGATTGATAAAGCCCCTTTAACAGTTGCATTGGTTTTCATTAAGAATTAAATATGTTCCTCCTTTAAATATTGAGGGAATGAACGAAAGAAGCTGCGAAATAAAATGACTAATTGTTTTCCCTAACTTCTTAGATTAGAATTCACTTACACCTGTTTTTGGCACTTCTCCTGAATCACTTTCTATTATTTTGATTCAATATATTCAATAACATTAAATAGGAATCAATTCAATAATCAATTACACATAGATCTAGATGCATCGCTAACTACACTATGGGCATTATAAAAATTCAATTTTATTTTATATTAAATTCTGAATTCTCTCCTTCTATCCATTCAGAAGGGTGGTGCTAGTAAGTAGAATGTAAACCAGTTGCAAATATACACATTGATGCAAAACAAATTCTTCTATTAGCCAAATCAAGAAAGAAGGAAAGACAGAAATGGAGCAGGGGAGGAAGGGAGGGAGGAGGAAAAGAAGGAAAGAAGGAAGATAGAACAGAAGAAATGAAGGAATGAGGGAAGGATAGAGGAAGAGAAGGAAAGAAGGAAAGAAGAAAGGAAGGAAGGAAGGAAGGAAGGAAGGAAGGAAGGAAGGAAGGAAGGAAGGAAGGAAGGAAGGAAGGAAGGAAGAAAAAGAGAAGAAAGTGAGAGAGGGAGGGAGGGAGGAAGATAATAAACTGCTATACTTTTGTAGATTTGGATCCTTTTCCTCTTTCTTTGATCTCTGGAGTGTACTCCATATCTAGTAGCAGAATCATTGGATCAAAGAATATTCACAGTTTAAATGCTTTGAGGACATAGTTCCAAATTGCTTTTCAAAATGCTTGAATCAATTCACAACACTGCCAACAGTGTATTAATGTGCTTGAGTTTTTTGTTTGTTTGTTTATTTTTGCAGCTCCTTCCATCATTTGTCATTTTCCTTTTTTTTTTTTTTTGTCAAATTAGTCAATAATGGATCTGAGGTACCTCAAAGTTCTATCAATTTTACTTTATGTAATTATTAGATTTCAGCATTATATATCTTGCTTTTGATAGCTTGGATTCCTTCCTCTGAAAACTGCATATTCATATCTTCTGGCCATTTATCAATTAGAAAATGAATCTTATTCTTGTACATTTGACTCAGTTCCCTGTATATTTTAGAAAAGAGACTTATGAAAAAAAATTTGTTGCAAATCTTTCTCCCCAGTTTCCTGCTTCTCTTCTAATTTTAGCTGCATTACTTTTTTGTGTAAAAAAAAATCTTTAGTTTTATATCATCAAAATTGTTCATTTTATCTCCCATGAACTTCTCTATCTCTTGTTTATTCATGATCTTTTCCATGGTCTATATTTTGCTTATTTAGGTATATGTCCTATTTCTTTAATACATTCTCAATTCTCTAGGATCAAGGACTTCTTATTTCTACTTTCTTTTTCCCAATGATGAGTTCTTCAATGTTGGGCTAGGTAGCAGAGAAATTGATAAAAATTAATCCCAGATCTGGCACTGATAGAGATCAGTTTAATTTCATGGCCCCACCCTTTGGAGAGGTAGTCCAGTTTTAAATCCAAGTTAAGACCCATCCTCTGTAAAGGTCTGTAGCAGTCTCTACCTTGCAATGCCCTATAAGAAATCCCAGTCATATCTTGAGGTTAAATTTTTCCTATAAAATCTACTTATGGGCCATCCCATGGCTACTGTCCTCCTTTGGGTCAGCTGACCACAGCACTCTGCTTCATGGTATCTTTTCCCTTCCTCTTCCCCTTCACCACATGATATCTCTCCTAATTCCATTATGCTTCCCATCCCCACTTTTTCTTCTTATAGCTGTCTTTTTTATATTTTATTTTTTATTATAGCTTTTTATATACAAAACATATGCATGGGTAATTTTTCAACACTGGCCTTTGCAAAAACTTCTGTTCCAACTTTTCCCCTCCTTCACCCCACTCCTCCCCTAGATGGCAGGTAGTCCCATACATGTTAAATATGTTAAAGTATATGTTAATACTATATATATACACACACACACACAGTTGTCTTGCTATCCAAGAAAAATCAGATTTAGAAAGAAGGTAAAAATAACTTGGGAAGAAAAACAAAAAGCAAGCAAATAATAACAGAAAGAGTGTAAACACTATGTTGTGGTCCATACTCATTGCCCAGAGTTCTTTCGCTGGATGTAGCTGGTTCTGTTCATGATAGATCAATTGGAACTCATTTGAGTTCTCTCATTGTTGAGAACAGCCATGTCCATCAGAATTGATCATTGTATAGCCTTCTTGTTGCTGTGTATAATGATCTCCTGGTTCTGCTCATTTCACTTAGCATCAGTTCATGTAAGTCTCTCCAAACCTCTCTGTATTCATCCTGCTGGTCATTTCTTACAGAACAATAATATTCCATAACATTCATATACCACAATTTACCCAATCATTCTCCAATTGATGGGCATCCATTCAATTTCCAGTTTCTAGCCACTATAAACAGGGCTGCCACAAACATTCTTGCACATATAGGTCACTTTCCCTTCTTTACTATCTCTTTGGGATATAAGCCCAGTAGTAACACTTATATCTAATGCTTTAGGGTGCTGTGTCCCTTTCAGGATTTAGTCTGCCAGTTAATTTCTATGTCCCAATCTCATGGGGGGGAGTGCTCCCTTTCTACTGGATAAATGTGAGTTGCACGGAGAAACTCATCTTTCATATGCTCTCACAACTATTTCATATTTACCATTCCTGATGTCTATTGTACCCCTTCATTTTGTCTGTAATCTGTTCCCCTAAATAAATCTACCTTTCGGCAAAAAGAAAGGCCATTGTGAATTCTTCACATGACTGAATCCCAACTTTTGGTGCCTGTCATCATCTGGCGTTACATCAATCACATCATTTTGATACTGATCCCATATCATCAATGCCTAATAAAAATATCTGCTCCTGGAAAGTACTTATACATTTTAATGGAAGCTGAAACTATATATGAAGCCATCTTCATAAAGCTGTTTGCTTTAGAAACTTGATTGTATAATTGGAACATATGGTTTCTCTTGGTCTTCAATCTCAGTTCATAGCATTTTAAACTATCTGTTGAATTTTTTTTTCCATTTCTAACATGAAGAATCTAATTCAAACCTTTCTGATACATTTGTAAAGTTTCAAGTTTTAGGGAAGAGCTGGGAGAACAATTTATGCAAAGATACTCTTCACCATGTATTCTTGGATCTAATGATTCTGGTCTCCTTTTGATTCCACCAACAAAACACTCAACTCTGGACATTTTCTCTGTCTCCAGTGCCTGGAATGCTTTTCTTCCTCATCTACAAATCCCAACTTCCTGGCTTTCTTTAAGTTCCAACTAAAATCCCATCTTCCAAAGAAAGACTTTCCCAATCTTTTTCAATTTTAGTACCTTACCTCTCAATTATTTCCTATTTATTCTGTATATAGTTCATTTTTATATATTTATTTATATATTGTTTATATATTTGTTGGTTGTCTCCCTCATCATATTGTGAACTGCTTGAGTAAAGAGATGGTCTTTTGCCTCTTTTGGCATCTTATCACAGTGCCATATAGGCACTTTATAAATATTTATTAAATTCAAAATGAACAAGAGTATCAGGCAGCAATTATAAGATCACTTTACATTTTCATGTTATCTTTACCATAACTCTGGGAGGTGATACTATTATTTCCAGCGAAGTACAAGAAAACTGAAACAGCCAGAAGTAATGTGGCCACACAACTGCCTTCTGGCATTTGTCTGAGGCATTTGAACTCATTCTTTACCAGTATTACACACAGTATTATTCAGGCTCACAGTATTATTCTATAGGCCAACCAATTACCTCAGTTGTTTTATTGAGACCTTTTTCTGCCCCCATAGACCGGCACTTTCGTTAAGTTTGCCACTACTAAAGGAATGGATTTGTTTAGCTTAGGCTTAGAGTAGACATGAGCTCTGTAATTAAATACATTATAGCTTCCCTTTTTCACAGGGGAACCAGACAATGAATGAATACAACAAATAGCAAATCAGGAGGATTTCTTATGCCCAGGGCTGTTTGACATGCCAGTGATTCTTTGGGAATTAAATTTGAGCTGAATTCAGATGTTTTTCATCTGCTGAAACTAGTCTTGACCAGCTCAGATAGAAAAGCAAAGATAATGGTTCCTGACTTGTCTGAAACAGGGCTACTTAAATTTTTCCCACCCACATAACCCTGAGAGTGTGTGTCTGTGTCTAAACACGTGTATGTATATATAAAATAGGTATACAAATCACTCAATTTTTCAACACCCGTATTCAGTTATGACACCCTAAGTACAAACATATATATGTATAAATACACATATATATGTATGTGTGTCTATATATATATATATATATGTATACAAATCAAACTCAGTTTTTCAAGCCCCACATTCAGTTACAAAACCCAACATAAGGTTGTGAATCATTTAAGAAACTGGGATCTAAAGAACAAACATATGACTTTGTTTTAATGCATTTGTAAATGTCATTTCCTCAGACTCCTTTTCTCCTCCTCCTCTTCCACTTCCAAAGTTAGTTGCTGACATCCATAAATCCTAACACACACACAAGCTATGTTTTAACCCTCTACTGACTTCTAGGCAAACTGATCTTTTCTGAGCCCAAGTTAATAAACACCACTGTGGCTTAGGCTTTTGAATTCTCTCCTATAGAGACAATGGTGTTCAATAAATTCCTGTATATGGTATTAGAGTCCCTGTTGTACTTTAACTAGGTAATCCTCTACAGGGATTTGGAACACTTCATACTTTTGGAATGTATCCATCTTTTGTCTCAGAGAGATTAGTTTTATTAGGACAGAATATGTATATGGTGTAAAGGGCTGAAACTCTTTAAAAAGTGTGCTTGAATCAGGTTAATTACCTCTTGGATAATGATTCTATTAACATATGTTTGGGAAAATGGCCCTTCTTACTGTGCTGGCTCTATATTTGGTGTATACAGATAATCATAGGAAGGATTAGGGGGTGGAGTGAGAGAGGCAAGAGAACTTGCCGCAGGACAAGGAGGAGAAAAGTGTGGCGATTCTGGACTCTAGAATCAAGGAGGGCTCATTGGCAAAACTCCTGGCAGTTTTGTCCATCTTCTTCACTTCTCCTCCTAAAGACCATAGACTTTTGCTTATCCTGACTCTAGCTGATCCTGAGGCCTCCCGTGAGCTACTTTGGACTTTACATGTGGAATCATTTCTAGTTAACTTGCCCAAATTTCCCTTGTCACCAGATTTTTTAAGATAATGTTTAGCGCTGTAATCAAGCCAGTTATAAATATAGGAAATAATAGTCCATTAATGAGAATCATAGAAGGAAATGTTGTTGCTGCATGAGTGCTGTGCACATTTGATCTCAGTGCTGGGATCAGCTTACAGATTGCTGTTCCCAACAAAGACCTGCAGAAATTTTAGAGCTTAGAAAGATAGTCAAGCCTTAAAAGTTCTCCCCGACTTTCAAAAATGTAGAATTTAGGGAAATTTTGTTTAGGTAGAAGGAAAACACTGTAAATGCTAGAAACTGAAATATTTATTAAAAATAGAAAAAAATTAATGTTTAAAACTTCATGCAAGAGAAAGTTAAAAAAAAAAAAAAAGAAAAAGCTTTCATCCAACATCACCAAATCATGCTAAACTTGGAGGGGACCCTTCTTCAGCACTCAATGCTGCTTCTCTTCAGTCTGTGGGTGGGCAACAGCTGTCTTTCCGGTGGTGGCAGGTAGCTTCACCTCAGATAAGTGAAGATGAGGATTTATGGAAATTAAAAACTTTAGGTGAAATGTCTTCAGGAAAAGAAGAGAAGAAAGAAATAAGGAAAAGGCAGAGATAAAACATTAAAAATTCTGGTGATGGGAAATCTAAATTTAGAGATGAGGATGAGAATATCATATGGAGATAATCAGAAATCCATCTCACAGGAAGACAGATTCTATAGGAGATAAAGGTGAAAGATAACTCTGACTTTCAAAACACCCCAGCAAATGGTCACATAAGGGGACAAAAAAGCTTCTCACAGGAAAGAAAAGAAAAGGAAGTGGGCATTACATCATTTAA
The DNA here is from genome assembly GCF_016432865.1 of Antechinus flavipes. Lineage (NCBI taxonomy): Eukaryota > Metazoa > Chordata > Mammalia > Dasyuromorphia > Dasyuridae > Antechinus > Antechinus flavipes. The sequence continues at coordinate 295,370,298 of NC_067398.1, forward strand.
CAGAATGAAGTAGGTCAGGGTAAAAGAGGAATGAGAACATGAGCTGTCAAAGGCATCAGGAGGAACAGGATAAAGCTTGCTGGAAATGGAAAGAGAAAAGCAAAAGAGAGAGATGGCTTGAGAATATTCCAGGAGGAAAAAGGATTATCTTGAACATTTGGAGCTAAAGAAAGAACCATAATGGAAGATAAGGGAGAAGCAGGGAGGGAGGGAACAGAAGGAATGGGAGAGACGTCTTCGAAGAGGCACAAAGAGCAAGAGGCCAGAAGTTTCTATTCATCACAGAGCAGTACAAGAGGACCATGGAAGGACATGGCAGGAAGCCAGCCAAATGGAGAAAAACAAAGAAAGAGATCTCTTTTCTAAAATTTAAAAGAAAAAGCAGCTCAGCTGAGTCCTTATTCACCAGAGTCAGCATCTGGCTTCAAGGAGGAAGAAGAGAGTAGTTGTGAGGAATCAGAAGAGGAAGAAGAGAATGGGACAGGAAATAATTCTGAGAAAGTATGTGAGCAGATTCCTAAAGAAATGAGTGAAAAGACAGAAGCGGAAGAATGAGAGAAGAGAAGCTATGTTAGGTGTTAGAGAGAGGGACAGAGGAGAACAGAGGGGATGCTGCAATCCAGCCTTATAGTGCATAAAGATTACATCCCAACTCTCCAGCCTTAATCTTCTACTGAGCTGAAAGAGCAGCTCCCCCAAAACCTGCTTCCCCTCAGGGTTATCAGAATATAGAAGTATCCCAGAATCTGAATAGAAATGAAGAAGTCACATGTTGTGACAAAGTCACAAACCAAAGGATAAAAAAAGACTAATGAAATTTTGTCTTTGAAATGGTTGGAAATAGAAATGATTATCTGGCTCAGAGAAATTAATACTATCATGAAAGCTCAGCATATAAACATTATTACTTGTCTGGGAGATCAAGATGGGCAGCAATATGGACAAAGCATAAATCATGAAGAATTATGTGGAAGATGACCTCAGGGATGATCTCAGGAATGTCCTGGAGACAATGAAGCAGTCATTCCTTCCAGGGAAAGTAAAAACCCTGATGACCAAGATTCATGTCAAGGATGAAGCATCTTCCATACAACTGGATCCTTCACCTGAAGGCCAACCTGCTCCTCAATGGGCAATTTAAAAATTGGTGATTTGGGGTTGTCCAGAGAATATAGCTTTAATGCTGGTGGTATTGACTCTATGGTATGACTCTATGGTACTGGGGCCCAAAGCTGTTACTAAGAAATACAGAATATTCCACTGTAACAATCATGGAGTCAATAGGCTGTATATTTGCAGAGCTGTTAACTTAGAAATTCCTGTTTCCAAGGTGTGGAGGTGTGGAGAACTGGCCTGGTCACGGTGACATTCCAGCAAGGATGAAAATGAGTTTTACAAACATCTCCATGATAACTGGCAGAAAAGATTTAGGGTCCTCCTCTCTGAGCAGAGCTTCAACCTGTTTTAAAAAAAAAAAAAAAAAAAAAAGTTGTCCTACTTCTTGACTAGAAGAGCAATGTAGAAAATTGGCTGAAGCACAAGTACTTCTGAGAAACCCTTCTTTCCTTTGACTCTTCCTTGTTTCCTATATAGCCAGCCAATGAAGGAGCATCTAGGGCTGGCCCAAACATTACCCTCAAATTTTAAATTCCCGAGGAAAGTGTTAAACAGAAAAAACCCAGACCAAGCTGTAGCCTGACCATGACTTTGATCACATGTGGATATTTGGGTTTAGAGGCACTGGAGGACATAAAAGTGTATATAATGCCTTTTGGGGCACCCAACCTCTCATCAATTCTGTGTTTATTTTCTAACTTCATCTTTCTCAAGGCACTATCTCCTGTACTGTGGTCCCTATCTGTTGCCCCAGTCTTGTCATAAGCAGGATTCTTTTTTACGTTTTCTAATCTCTCAAGCTTTGCTTTTCTAATCGAATAATTAGAGTCACTCTCTGGGAAAATGGCAAAGAGCCTTGTTTTGATGCAGATTCTGTACAAAGTTGAACATTCATGCAAATTTGGCCACAGTGAAGTTATTGTAAGTTTAGATGATCATGCATTTTAAAATGTAAAGAAGTTTAATCCTCAGTAGAAGTCTGGGTTGCAGTCTGGGTTGTAGTCTGGGTGGTGGGGGAAGTTCGGGTTGCAGTCTGGGTGGGGGGGGAAGCTCGGGTTGCAGTCTGGGTGGTGGGGGAAGCTCGGGTTGCAGTCTGGGTGGCGGCGGAAGCTCGGGTTGCAGTGGAAGCTCGGGTTGCAGTCTGGGTGGCGGCGGAAGCTCGGGTTGCGGCGGAAGCTCGGGTTGCAGTCTGCCTCATGAAAGAGATATGCTCACCAACTCTAAAAGGTAGCCACAATGTCATGTCCTCTATGGTCATCATTACGATCCCAATAGCTATAGTACAGAGGCCAAAAGAAAGACAAAGTGGTCCCGACATGAAGTATTCAGAAATGTAGTTAGTGGCAAAAAATACTAAAATAAATGATCCAGTTATAAACGCTATTCCTCCGGCTAAGATCATGCCTAGAGAGGTTTGGTGTCGGGTCCAGAAATTTTCTTGTGATCTCCGAGAAGTGAACAGTGAAGCCTCAGTGACTTCCATTGCAGGATGGACTTTATGCCTGGGGAAAGAAAGTGTAAGAAGTCATGATTTTGTGGAGGAGATTTTTCCTTTTTTCCCCCTTATGAAGTAGAGTCAAATGACTTGTCCAGGGTCACAGAACTAGGAAGTGTTAAATGTCTTAAGTCAGATTTGAACTCAGGCCCTTTTGACTTCAGGACTGGTGCTCTATCCCACTGAGTCACCTAGCTGTCCCCTCATTATGCTTTTTGCTAGAACACATTGATTTCATTATAATCCAACTTGAGTGTAATTAATCAGATTGTTTGTTCTATCCCATCTACCATTTTTTCTTGAACTGTGGCACCAAGAAATTGTTTTCAGAGTTTATAGAAGATTTCTGATGACAAAAATAGAAAGAAAACTGCACATTGATAAATATCTACCTCACTAGTTTTCCCTGAAACTGTATCTTTAATTGTTTTGGGGGGAGAGGGGGAGAGAACTACTCTCAATGAAGTCATTCAAGCTGGGTACCTTTATAAACATGGTGACCATTTAATTATTGTCTATTAATACAGTTGGAAGAGAGGGGATGATTTGATCCTCTTATCTTAACTAATGTAATTATAAAATATAGGCATTAAGTCTATTTTAATACTTAGCCCTCTTAAATATGACTCTTTCTGATAGAAAGAAGAAAAGCCATATCATTAGACAGAAAAATGATTCTGTACTCCCAGAAAGACTCTAAAACGACATAGTATATTCAATCTATTCAGGCAGGGCTTGGGTTCTATTTCAAGTAAGGATCTCTTATTGCCTTATTAAAGTGCTCGAATACTCTGAAGTGGCTTAGTTTTACCTCCTAAAACGATTTCTTGGCATTTTTTAAAACACATTACCATATGCTCATCAATTCTACCTATATTTTAAGTCTAGGGTTTTCAAACCCCTTTTTGATCAATAACTGTTACTTCTTGGCTTTTGGGCCAATTATATATGGTGTGTAGATAAATTTTTGGACAGTGTATAATACAGTCAACAATTTCTTTTATTATAGCTCATTTCTGAAGTTTGTCAGAAATCAGCTTCATTATTTAACATCTTGAGAATTAGGCAGCTCATCATAAAGAAAAAAAGTGAGAAAGAGGGCCATGGAAATCTGGTACTATCTTCCCAATTGATGGTTTTCACAGGATCATGTTCTACTAAAACCAGTGGTAGTATAATTTCAGGATCATAGCTAAGGCCTACTACAATCATACAGTTCCATGATCTCCAATCATGATGAAAATACTTTTAAGGGAAAGTATAGTAAGTTAATTTAGCTGTACAGAATGAAGATTAAAATAAAATAAGGATAGAATAATTGATGTGAAAGCGAAACAAAAAAAATGGAATCTAAGAAATTAATTACAAGGTAAAGGCATACTATGCAGGAAAAAAAAACAACCCTAAACATTCCTCTCACAATTTGAAGTTTCCTGGGGGAAAAGATTCCTTTTAATATCCTAAAGTGTGCTTTCTATTCACCTGTAACAGAGCTGGCCTCAGCTTATCACAGAAGTACAAAAATGGACATGCAAAAATATTCTTGGCTACTAATAAAGGAGGAAGCTTTTTTATATCTTGAAATAGGTTTCAAGTCAGGACTTCTAACCGAAAATGAAGGTTAGGGAATAGATATCAAATACCCCCTTGGGTGAAGGCGATATGATCAAATATGGTTTCCTTTAGTGAAGTGAAGCAATCTGGACACCAATTTAAAATTCACTGCTAATCTTTTCTAAGGATTTACTAGAAGTGGGTTCCTGAACTCAGCAACAAAGGATACTTTGAACCCCAGGATTCTAGCAGTTTCCAAGGTTTGCTAGTCTTGGAGGCAAGTTTTCAGTTTTATGGATTTAAGAAGGAAAGAGGTATAAGTGGGAGAAAAGTCACCAAACAAAAACATGGAAATTATTCGAAAGCACCTGAACTTTCTGTAATCAACAAGTTTTTTTTTTTTAATTTAAATATAGTATTCAATTTTTTCCATTTCTAAGTAAAAATAGTTTTCAATATTTATTTTATTTTTTAAAGATTTGAGTTCCACAGAATTCTCAGAGGAAGAAATTGAAACTATTTCTAGCCACATGAAAAAATATTCCAAGTCATTATTAATCAGAGAAATGCAAATTAAAACAACTCTGAGATACTACCACACACCTGTCAGATTGCTAGAATTACAGGGAAAGATAATGCAGAATATTGGAGGGGATGTAGGAAAACTGGGATGCTGATACATTGTTGGTGGAATTGTGAACACATCCAGCCATTCTGGAGAGCAATTTGGAACTATGCTCAAAAAATTATCAAACTGTGCATACCCTTTAATCCAGCAGTGTTTCTACTGGGCTTATATCCCAAAGAGATACTAAAGAAGGAAAGGGACCTGTATGTGCCAAAATGTTTGTGGCAGCCCTGTTTGTAATGGCCAGAAATTGGAAACTGAGTGGATGCCCGTCAATTGGAGAATGGCTGGGTAAGTTATAATATATGAATATTATGTAATATTATTGTTCTGTAAGAAATGACCAACAGGATGATTTCAGAAAGGCCAGGAGAGACTTACACAAATTGATGCTGAGTAAAATGAGCAGGACCAGGAGATCATTATATACTTCAACAACAATACTATATGATGATCAATTCTGATGGATGTGGCCATCTCCAGCAATGAGATGAACCAAATCAGTTCCAAGAGAGCATTAATGAATTGAACCAGCTACACCCAGCTAAAGAACTCTGGGAGATGACTATGAACCACTACATAGAATTCCCAATCCCTCTATTTTTGTCGATCTACATTTTTGATTTCCTTCACAGGCTAATTGTACACTATTTCAAAGTCCGACTTTTTGTACAGCAAAATAACTGTATGGACATGTATACATATATTGTATTTAACTTATACTTTAATATATTTAACATGTATTGGTCAACCTGCCATCTGCTGAAAAATTACCCATGCATATATCTTGTAAATAAAAAGCTATAATAAAAAAAATTGTTTCAGATTTTTCTACCTCCATGCCTCTTCTCTCCCTTCCTCAAAATAACAATATGATATAGGCTATACATGTGCAATCATGTTAAACATATCTCCATATTAGTCATGTTTTCAAAGAAACAGAAAAAGAAGGAAATATCACAAAAGAAAAAAAAAAAACAAGAAGTATGCTTCAGTCTATAGTCAAACACCATACTTTTTTCTCTGGATGTGGATAACATTTTCCATCAGGAGTTTTGGAATTCTCTTACATCTAGTTATTTATTTCTATTAAACTATGTAAATAATAGTTTATCATTTTACAATGTTACCATTACTGTGTACAATGTTCTCCTGGTTCTCCTCACTTTACTCAGGATCAGTTCAAGCAAGTCTTTCCTGGTTTTTCTGAATTCAGCCCGCTCATCATTTCTTACAGCAATGATTCTCAAACTTTTGTTCTCAGTATCTTTATACTATTAAAAAGTATTGAGGATCTGTCCAAAGAGTTTTCTCATAGATTATATTTGTAGATATTTTTCATTTTAGAAATAAAAACTAATTTTGAATCTGTAGACCTTCTGAAAGGGTTTCAGGAACTCCCAGAAAACTCTGAACTACTCTGGGTACTTTGACATCTACTGTGACTTATATAGCACAATAGCATTCTATTACATTAATATACCACAGCTTGTCCAGCCATTCCTTAATTGGTGGACATTCTCTCAAATTTCATTTCTTTGCTACCACAAAAAGAGCTACTATAAATATTTTTGTAGATGTAGATAGATCTTTGCATTTTTTTATGATCTCTGAGATCCGGTAGTGGTATTGCTGAATCAATGATTTAACCAGCAGAAACCTAGTTCCTTTGAACATTCTAACTTAGTTACTTCCTCCTTCTAATCTTCCATAAATGAAGACATAGGAAAGGCATTCTAGCATTCTATCTTTTTTTCTTAGAAGTTTCTAAACCTTTTGAGAATTTATCTTGATTTGAGTTTGACATATTAGTTTTTTCTAGTACCCCAACCCAGAGTATCTCACAGTCCAAACTAGTCCTATAACAGAGAGCCTTATGTCAGACTTGCTACTTAGGCTCCTAAGTAGCTTCAGTATAAGAGCCCTGGCCTTGGAATCATTAGACTCAAGTTCAAATGTGACCTTAGGACTGTCACTTAATCTCCGTCAATCTGTTTCTTCATCTATAACGTGGGGATAATAATAGCATCTATCGCTACAATTGTTGTGAATATACATATGTCACATACATATATGTGAATATACATAGCCACTTTATGTGCTATTTATATCGTTTTCATAGTCTACTGGAATTGTTTAGTTTTTAAGAATTTTATTTTTTTAAGTACCAGTTAGTGTCTTTTCTTCAAATCAAGAATTGATGACATCTGTATTATGAGATAGCTAAAGCAGAAGCAGTCATTCCCAGTTGATATATACATATGTATGAATATACATATTTTTCAGTCACATCTGAGTCTTTGTGAGTCCATATGGGAGTTTCTCAACAAAGTTTTACTGGAGGATTTTGTCATTTTCTTCTCCAGCTCATTTACAAATAAGGAAACTGAGAACAAGGTTAAGTGATTTGCCTAGAGTTACACAGCTAGACAGCTAGATTTGAACTTAGGAAGATGATTTTTTTTTCCCCTGAGGCAATTGTGGTTAAGTGACTTGCCCAGAGTCACACAGCTAGGAAGTGTTAAATGTCTGAGATCAGATTTGAACTCAGGGCAGGTGCTCTACCCACTGTGTCAGCTAGCTACCTGAATATACATGAGATAAAGTGTAAAGTGCCTTGAAAACTTTTGATTGCAATATGTGCCACTTTATGTGCTATTTATATCGTTTTCATAGTCTACTGGAATTGTTTAGTTTTTAAGAATTTTATTTTTTTAAGTACCAGTTAGTGTCTTTTCTTCAAATAAAGAATTGATTATATCTGTATTATGAGATAGCTGAAGCAGAAGTAGTCATTCCCAGTTGATTTAAAGTCAGTGTGGGAACAGTTTATTTTTGTCTGAATCATTTACAAGAAGAGTAAGATTATTATTCAGGCAGAAAATAAAACAATGTTACCATAACTCATTTTATGCCAAAGTTGCAAATAAGTTCAACCTAAAAGCAGCAAAAGTTTTTTTTTTTTTTTTTTTTTTTTTTTAATGCATGCTTCTGGGGTGGGAGAAAGGAGCAGAAAAACACAGGAGAAACAAGGTGTCCGTTTATGAAAGAATCTCAAGTGTTACTTACCTGGCTTATTTTCTGGAGGTAACTGGGTGACAAAAAGTCAGGGATTTGAGAGAGCAACTAGGTAACTTGTGAAACAATCAGCCACTCTAGCGCCCCAAAAAAGCTGCTCTCTTTAGCAAATCTTGCATCTTCCTGTTTCTTTTATAGGAGACAAAATCCTGATTAGATAATTGGAATATCATGGATTCTCAGGTGGAAGATGTTTGCATCTCTGGAAAGAACAAATGGATATTTTTCTGAATTAAGCCAAAGATTTAGTCCTTCAGCTGGCAACTTATGAAGGAACTCTTCTCAAAAGCAGTTATAACAAACACATGTCACATTTATAGTTGGCAACTGATTGTGAAAGAATTTATAAATAAAATAACAAATTGAAGTAGCTGCATTGAGTTTCATAAAGAACTAAAGGTATTCATCCATTAAATGTTGGGGGCAGAAAGAAAAAGCTGTCAAACAAAACTATTGTCATAGGCTTTCCTAACTGCATTAGCACCTGCATGGTGCATTTCTTTGATACTTATCCTGCAACACTTTCTAGTGTAGTTATTTTTGTTATTTTTTTACATTCAGTTTTATTTTATTTGCAATACTGAACTCTCTCCCCCATCCATTGAGTAAGAGGCTAAAGGGAGGAGACACTTTATGCTGTTGCAAATATATATAACTATCCAAAACCAAATTCCTACATTAGTCATGTCAAGGAAAGATTGCAAAATGGAAGAAGGAAAGAAGGAAGGAAGGAAAAGAGGAAGGGAGGGAGGGAGGGAGAAAAGGAGGAAGGGAGGAAGGAAGGGAAAAAGGGAAGGAGGGAGAGAGGAAGGGAGGAAAGGAGGAAGGGAAGGAGGGAGGGAGGAAAGGAAGGAGGGAGGGAGGAAGGGAGGGAAGAAGGGAGGGAGGAAAGGAGGAAGGGAGGAAAGAAGGAATTTTTTTTGTCTACTTAGTAAATCTGATGAGTTTGAGGTGCTACTTCAAAGGTATTTTAATTTAAAGTTTTGTAATTATTACATTTTAGCTTTTTTCATATTACTATTGATAGTTTGGATTTCTTTCTCTGAAAACTGCCTATTCGTATCCTTTTTCCATTTATCACTTGGAAAAGAGCTCTTACACATAAATTTGAGTCAGTTCTCTATATATATCTTAGAAATGAAACTTTTATCAAAGAAAATTCTTGCAAAAAATTTCCCCCAGTTTCATACTTCTCTTTTAATTTTAGCTGTACTACTTCTGTTTGTGCAAAAGCTTTTTAAATTTTATATCATCGAAATTGATTGTTTTTATCTTCTATGAATCTCTCTCTTATTTAGTTATGGTCTTTTCCACTCTTCATATTATGTTTATGTGTAAATCCTATTTCCTTAATATATTCTTAGGTTTCTAAGGTCAAGAACCTTGTTTTACTTCCATTTTCTAAATCTTTCCTACTGCCTAGTACAATTTTCAGCCTTTGAAAGTTGCTTATAAATTTTGATGAAAGTTAAAATAGTAAGCCATCTTCTTAGAGCTGTTTGTTTTAAAACTCAAGTATATAATAAGAACATATGGTTTCTGTAGGCCTTCAACCTCAGTTCACAACATTTAAACTATCTGTTTAATTTTTTTTGCATTTCAATCATTTAAGAATTAATTCACAGAATACCTTGACAGATTTGTAAAATGACAAATTTTAGAACTGAATGAGAGAACAGTTTATGCAAAGATAGTCCTCACTAAGTATTCTTTAATCTAATGAGACTGATTGATCTCCTTGACATTGAATCAACAAGACAACTTTGTTTCTCAGCTCTGGATATTTTCTCTAGATGTTCCCTGTACCTGGAATGTTCTTCCTCTTCATCTATTCCCCCTGGCTTTCCCTAAATTCTAACTAAAATCCTATCTTTTTTTTCCCCTGAGGCAATTGGAGTTAAGTGACTTGCCTAGGGTCACACAACCAGAAAGTGTTAAGTGTCTGCGATCAGATTTGAGATCAGGTCTTCCTGACTTCAGGACTGGTGCTCTATCCACTGCACCAACTAGCTGCCCCCTAAAATCCTATCTTCTATCACCTCACCTCTCAATTAGTTCCTATTTATCCCATATTTAGCTTATTTGTATTTGTTTGTTGGTTATTTTCCCCAATATATTGTGTATTCCTTAAGGGCAGACACTGTCTTTTGACTTTTTTGGAGTCAATTTCATTGAAATGTTGACTCTAATCTCTCTTTTTTCTTAATAGAAGTGTCTTCTCTTCATTTTTTTCCCATTCTTCTCCTTGTGGGGAATAGATAAGGTGAAGAACTTACAGGAATGTATGAATTCTTTTTCTGTATTTTATTATTTCTGTGTCTCCCCTATGACCTATATATGTGCAGGCTCATTTGAGCCTTGGCCAGCTAGAAACATATTTACTTAACCTGAACTGATGCCATTTATTGGTATTTGACATTTATCAATATTTAGTCTATTAGCTGGACCACTGTCTGCTTGATTAAGCCTGAAGGCCTGACTTTCTGTTTCCCAGAAATCAGAAGATTTCAGGGAAACAGAAACCTTCCATTCCAATCTCCCCAAATAGCAACAACCAATTAGATGCCTCCGCCTCCCCTTCTCAATGCTCTCTTACTTGTGATGTAATTTCTTGTATAAAAGCTATGTATCTTTATTACTTCTTTAGCCCTCCTACCGCGAGCTTATCTTGCGATGGGACGGCTCATCCTCGGGAGGTTTTTCAGTAAACAACTTTTCTGCCTTCTACTGAGGGATTTCTGAGTAGTCATTTTGGGTAAGAGTCTTCTACATCCCTCACATCCTGAACCATGAACTCCTGGCTGTTAGACTTCAACATTATACCCTGTGCAAGTGGAACATTTTTCCTCAAGCTCCCTTTCACACTTTTTAGCTCCACTTTGTGTTATCTTTCCCTATTAGAATGCAACTTTCTTGAGGATAGGGAATATCTTGTTTATTGCTTGTATTTTTATTCCCAGTGCCTAGTTCAGTGCTTGGTATATAGTAGGCACTTAAGAAATGTTTATTAAATTTGAAATTACCAAAAGTATCAGGTAGCAATTGTAAAACTACTTTGAATTCTCATTTTATCTTCAAAATAATCCTTGGAAGTGCTACTATTTCCAATGAACTTGGCTATGTATGCTGATGTTCTCTAGTATGAGGGAATTAAGAATGTTGAAAAGTATCTTTGCATGTATTTTGAAAATAAAAAGCTATTATTAAAATTTTTTTAAAGGAATTAGGGTGGAAAGACTATGTGCCAGACAATGAACTCATTGAAGAAGGAAGGTTAATCAGAATGAAGGGCAACCAGAAAGTGTACTTTTTAAGTGGGCAATGGTGGTATCATTACAGCTCTTATAAATCTGAAATAATGTCTCTATTCCTTTTTTTGAATAAAAGTTTCTTCTAACCATTAATTTATTTCATTCTTCTCTTGGAATAGAGATTCCCAGCTGTCAGACTTCAAAATTATGCCTCTGTGCCAATGATACATTTCTCCTCAAGCCCTCTTTCGCACTTCTTAGCTCTCCTTTCTATTGTCTGTCCTTTCAGGATAGGTATTATCTTTCTTTTTGCACTTATTTTTATCCCCAAGTACTAGTTCAGTTCCTGGCACATTATAAGCATTTAATAAATGCTTTCCTTCTTTCCTTTAAAAAATCAACCCTTAGCTCTTTTTGTAGTGGCAAGGAACTGGAAAGTGAATGGATGGCCATCATTTGGGGAATGGCTGAATAAGTCATGGTGTATGAAGGTAATAGAATATTATTGTTCTATAAGAAATCATAAGCAGGCTGATTTCAGAAAAGCCTGGAAAGACTTACATAAACTGATGCTGAGTGAAATGAGCAAAAAACTAGGAAAACACTGTACACAGTAACAGAAGGATTATGAGATGATCAACTATGATAGACTTAGTTCATAGCAGTGTAGTGATCCAAGACAATTCTAATAAATTTGGGATGGAAAATTATATTTGCATCCAAAGACAGAACCATGGAAGTTGAATGTGGATTAAAGCATAGTATTTTCACCTTTTTGGGGGGGGGAGGGAGGGGGAGGTAATTTTTTCTTTCTCATGGTTTTTCTCCTTTCTGATTTCTCTTGCACAACATGATAAATATGCATATATGTTTAAAATGATTGTACTTTAAAATTCATATCAGTTTTTTTTGCTCTCTTGAAGAGATGGTAGGTAAGGGAAGGAGGGGGAAAAATTTGGAACACAAAATCTTATATAAATGAATGTTGAAAACTATCTTTACATGTATTTGGTAAAATAAAATACTATTGAAGAAAAAAATCAAGCCATCTTTTCCCCCTATAGTCTTTCATTTACTAAAAATAAAATAAAATAAAATAAACTCTTGTGCTTTATAAACATAATCAAGAAATTCTCACACATTGGCAATATTCAATGTGTTTCTTATTGTACTTATTAGTTCATCCTTTCTTTATGAGCTCAGCAGCATTCTTCATCATTAGTCTTTCAGAATCCTGATTATTGCATTGATCACAGTTCTCTCAAGTCTTCCAGAACTTTTAACTTTTTAAACTATTGTTGTTAAAGTATAAATTATTCTCTAAGGTCTATTTTACTCTGCATTAGTTTATACAAATCTCTCCAGCTTCTCTGAAGTTACCTCTTCATTTCTTACAGTACAGTAGTATTCTATTACACTTATATACTATAATTTGTTAAACTCTTCCCCAATCAAGGGGCATCCCCTCAGTTTTCAATTCTTTGTTACTACAAAAAAAGAAATATTATAAACATATTGGTATATATATATATATATATATGAGTCCTTTTCCTCTTTCTTAGATCTTTCTCAGGTATGGGTCTAATGTTGTTAATGCGGAGTCAAAGAGATACACAAAATAGTATAGTCCCATTCAGTTTTATCAGATAAGATTTCTTGCTAATAGGAAGAGGAAAGATGATGAAGGAGGTTTTTGTTTTTTAAAAGTATAATATAAAGATAAGAATAAAAAGTACTAGCTGAGTGGTGTCATAATGGCTAGGGAGTTAGTCTTGGGGGTAGGAAGACCTGGCTTTATATCTTGCTTCTGACACATCCTGACTGTGTAACTCTGGGCAGGACACAACCTCTCTTAAACAGGGAGCTCTCTTAGACTTTAGGTAGCAGAGTGTTACTGATATACCTTGGTAACCACTTTCCTTACTGGGAGTTCTCTAATGATTGAAATTTTTTTTAAAAAGTAGTTAAGAAAAAAGAGGGGAGGCAATTAGGTGGCACAGTGGATAGAGCACCAGCTCTGAAGTGAGGAGGACCTGAGTTCAAATTTGATCAAAGACACTTCCTAGCTGTGTGACCTTTGGCAAGTCACTTAACCCCAAATGCCTCTAAAAGAAGAAGAAGAAGAAAAGAAAAAGGGGAGAGAACAATTTGGAAATAATTTTAGAGAATGGATAGAATTTTCTTAGAAGGAAGTAATAACTCCATTGTATTATCTTCCTGATTGTACCAAATTTTAGTTATTGTATTTAGAAGCTGGAGCTGGCTCATGTTAGTAGGGAAGTGGGAAGTCACATTATACAATTTCAATTAAAGGATTTGTGTAAGAGAAGACTTAAAAGATGGGATTTGACTTGTTCTGTTTGGCCCCAGATCCCAGAACTGGAAAGAAGAAATGGAAATTGTAGAAAAGTAGAATTAGATTCAATAAGGAAAAATTCAAACAATTGAAACTGTCCAATTTCAGGGCAGACAGCCCCAAATAATATTAAATTTGTCAGGAGTAGAACTTATCCCAAAGTGGAAATTACCCTTCCCAAGAAATGGACTTTCTAAAAAAGAGAATGGAGCAATCAGAACTCAATGACTTTATGAGACAACAAGAAATTTAGAACAAAATCTAAAGATTTTGAGTGGAAGAAAATAGAAGAAAATGTAAGGTCAAAAACATTACAAAGAATTTTCCTGGAAGAAAAAAGGTTGAGAAATAATTTTAAAATCACTGAGAGGAGGGAGAGCCAAGATGATGAAGAAAAGGCAAGGATTTGTCTGAGCTTTCCCAATTACTCTCCAAAAAAATTTAAATGTCACCTCAAAATGAATTCTGGAATAGTAGAATTGACAAAAAGATGGGATAGAACAATTTTCTAGTCCAAGTTAATTTAGAAAGATTGCAGAAAATGTCTATCTCAAATAGATGTCTATTTGAATCTTAGAAGAAAGCTCAGTGCATATGATATTTAAACAAGCCAGAAGGAAGCTCCTTGCCCCAGCACAGGTTAACAATCAAGGCCCAACAATTCCTACAGAGCAGATTTTCAGCAAAGCAGGCCAACTATGAGGTCTCTAACCTCCAGTGAAATAAATTGGAGACCAGGCCAAGAGGCTTCAGTGCAGCAAGCATGTAGTAAGAAAACCACCAAGTCTAGACAACCCAGAACAGCATGCCAGTGGCCAGCCCTTCAGCACAAGAAGCTTAGGATAATGTCACACTGATCAAACTAACCACAAATTATTTTATAGATTTAGAAAAAACATAATAAAATTCATCTGGAAGAACAAAGGTCAAGAATATAAGGGAATTAATGAAAACAAATGTGAGGGAAGATTGCCTAAGTATACCAGATCTCAAATTGTATATCATCAAATTTATCTGATACTAAGATATAGAGTGTGATGAATCAGTGGAATAGATTAGGTATATAAGGCAGTAGTCATTGACTACTTTGGGACTTTGGAGTCCCAAAGACTCCAGCTTTTGGGACAAGAATTCACTATTTGAGAAAAACTGCTGGGAAAATCAGAAAACAGTATGGTAAAAACTAGATATTGACAAAAACCTCACACTGTATACCAAGATTAAGTCAAAATAGATACATTTTGTGATGCCATTAGCAAATTACGAAAACAAGAAATACCTCTGCGGTCTGTGGGGAAGAGAAAAATGTTTGACCAAACAAAATATAAAAAACATTACTAGATATAAAATGTGTAACTTTGATTATCTTATATTTAAAAGTTTTTATACAAACTAATGCTCCAAAGATTAGAAGGAAAGTAACGAGCAGGAAATAATTTTTACTGCAAGTATCTCTGATAAAGGCTTTGTTTCTCAAATATATAGTCAAATTTGCGAGAATACAAGTTATTCCCCAGTTCATAAATGGTCAATGGATACGAACAGGCAATTTTCAGATGAAGAAATCATAGCTAGCTATGATCATATTTTAAAAGTACTCTCAATCACTTCTGATTAGAGAAAGGCAAATTAAAACAACTCTGAGGTACTATCTCATACCTATAAGATTAGCTAGTGCTACAGAAAAGGAAAATAATAAATGTTGGAGTGGAGTTACTAATGCAATGTTGGTGAAATTGCAAACTAATCCAACTATTTTGGAGAGTAATTTGGAACTATTCCCAAAGTACTATCAATTTGTGCCCACCCTTTTGACCAGCAATACCACAATACTGTCTCCCAAAGAGATTAAAAAATAAGGGACAAGAACCTATATTTGTAGAAAAATATCACGTCAGCACTCTGTAGGGGGAAAGAATGGAAATTGAGAGGATGCCCAGCAATTGAGTAAGCTAGTTCTGGTATATGAATGTAATGGAATACTATGGTTCTATGAGAAATGATGAATCAGTTGGTTTCCAGAAAAAAATAGCAACCTAAAAGACATATATGAATTGATGGAAAATGAAGTAACCAGAACTAGAACATTACATGTTAGTAACAGCAATAATGTAGATGATTAGCTATAAATGACTTAGCTATTTTCAGCAATGATCAAAGATAATTTTGAAGGATTTATAGTGGAACAAGCTATCCATCTCCAAAGAAATATTGGTGAATTCAGAAAGCAGATCAAAGCATACTATTTTTCACTTTTTTCATGTCTTTTTTTACATGACTAATATGATAATATTTCTGCATGATTGAAGATGTATAACCTATATCAAAGTGTTTATTATCTCCAGGAAGGCAAGTTGAGAGAGGGAGGGAGAAAATTTGGAAGTCAAAAAGATTTTTAATGAATTTTACAAATTGTTTTTAACATGTAATTAGGGGGAATAAAAAAAAATTTTAAAGGATCATTAGAAAGAAAATTACAATAACAGAGCTGAATTAACTCAGAAGAAACACAAGTTGTGCAAAGTTAGAATCCATCCCAAATGTTCATAGGGACTATTTGTGTCTGGCCTGAAGCAGAGCATTCCAAGTTTATATTGGTCTGATCAGCCACAATTGGACACATGGTAACTCGATTTTCATATAGTGATATCATTTTAATTCTCTTCAAGTACAAAGGACTAACAACCATATATTCATCAAGGAAAGCACTGATAAAAAGAAAGTTTTCATATAAATTTTTAAAAAATATTTATAGCAGTATTTTTCATGTAGCAGATAACTGGAACCAAAACAGATGATCACTGATGGGGCAATATGTAAACAAATTATGGTAATAAGTGTAATGAAATATTATTGTGCTGTAAGAAATAATAAACATGATAAGTTTAGAGAAACATGTAACATGAACTGATGCAAAGTAAAATAAATAGAGTAGGAAAGCAATGCACACAACTACAACAATATAAATGAAAAGAACGACCATTACAAAACACTTGAAACTGAGTGTTGCAAAAGGATAAAAAACAAATTTTGCCCTATTGATGAGATATCTTCCTTGGATTAAAAATAACTATCTTTTCTCTTTAAAAATTCTTTATTATTAGGCATGCTTCTCTCAGAGGAAAAATAAGAAAATTATAGAGAGAAAGGTATATAATATAAAATTAAAAGATTGAGGTGAGCAGACTCAGTAGGAGAAATAATTATAAGCAAAACAAATGTCAGTTTCAGAAAATAGATAAAACGAGATCATAAAAAAGGAAATAAAACATAAATGAAGATTGTTGTCTGAGTTTGGTGGAGATGAGAGAAACAGAGGAATAGCATCAAACTTTCTGTTATAATTACTAATGTTAATTAATTTTCTTTCTGTACTTCTTTCTTTTGTGCAGAGTGGGATAGAAAGGGGAAAGCATAAGAGGGTGTGATGGTGGGAAATATACAGTAATCACAACTTTGAATGTGAATTGAAGGAACTGATTCATAAAATGGAGATTTACTCAAAGCATTAAAAGATAAAATATAGTATGTTATTTGGAGAATACATGCTTGAAACAAAACACATATAATTAAGAGAAGGTGGCTATACTTGAGATAAAATTTTAACAGCAGGGAGTAGCAGTCATGATCTCAGACAAGAAAACCATAAAAACATACATAGTTAAGAAAGAAAACACAAATAATGAAATAGTATCACTATAAACATGTGTTATATTTATATACACAGACACAAATGGATAGACAGAGAGAGAGAGAGAGAGAGGGAAAGAGAGAGAGAGAGAGAGAGAAGAGAGAGAGAGAGAGAGAGAGAGAGAGAGACAGAGAGATACACACTCATCCCTAATGGCATAGCATCCAAATACTTAATGAAAAGTTAGTTAAACTATAGGGAGAAAATTATATAAGAGTTAGGGATCTTTATGTACTTGTTAGCAAACTCAGACAAATCTCACAAAAAGATAAAGAATTTAAGTATCTGAATAAAATGTTAGACAGATTTCTGGCAATTACTGAAAAGGAACAGAAAGGAATACACACATTTCTCAGTGACGTACCTTTACTAAAATTATGTATTAGAGCATGGTAATGTCTTTTGATTTGTGTGTAAATTGGATTAAGTGAAGCAGAGTTGCAGGAAGTTGTTGACCTCACTTCCAGAGCCACCACTGTCCAATGGCAGGACAGAATCAAGATGACCAGTGATGATTCCAAGATGCAGTGGATGATGTTGGTGTCTTTGATGTCTAACCAAGCTCTAAGAGACCTACAACACCTACTTCACCTAGCTCCTTGGCTGTTGAAACAAATTGCTCTCATCCACCCATTCTACCAGGGGAAGTCTTTACATACTTGAGGTAGATACATCCCCTCAATTCACTGTAGGGTTTGAAACCCTTGGTTACCCTCAACTTCATTTAGCCCATTTGTCAAAATGATTTACTGGGTTGTAGCTGCTGTGCATGCTACAGCTTCTTGGAGATACTGGTGAGAGTTAGGGGGATCAAGTGGACACCAAATGTGGAAGGCAGTCCGGTAAAGGACTTGACTATTTTCACCCCAGAAGTGCTAGTCTTCCCTGAACACACTCTATAGCATAAAAACATGACAAAGTATTAACAAACAACCAGAAGTTTCAAATACTTCTTTTACTGACCATGATACAATAAAAATATAATTAATAAAAGACTTTTGAATAAAAAGATTCACATTTCAATAGAGACTAAGTAGTTTAATCATGGTCAAAGAACAAACCATGGGAGTGGGGGGAACCCTGATAATTTTATCAAAGAAAATAAAAAGTCAACTTACCAAAATATTTGGGATACAGTCAGATCAGTTTTTAGGAAAAAAAATTATTTCTCTAAACACTTTCATCAACAAAAAGAGAAAAAACAAATTGATGAATTGGGCATATAACTGGAAATAGGGCAGCAAGGCATAAAGGATATACGATTTGGAGTCAGGAAGACCTGGCTTCAGACTCTGCTTCTTACATCAGCTAGAAAGTCACTTAACTTTTCTCTGTTTCAAGTTTCCTCATCTGACAATAATTATAATTTATCTAATACAGTTGTTGTGAGGATTAAATGAATTAACATTTGAAAAGAACTCTGCAAACTCTAAAATGCTATATAAATGCCAGTTATTGTCATTAGCATTATTATTTTTAAAATTAGAAAAATATTTTAAAATCTTAATGAAGTAAAAATTAAAATTATGAAAATAAAGAAATAAAAATTGAAAACTGATAACTGGACTGATAACTAGGTAATAAAAAGCAAATTGTTTTAATAGATGTGCTCAGTAGGCTTATTTCAGAAAAATCTGGAAAGACTTACATGAACTGAAGCTAAGTGAAGTAAGTAGAACCAAGAGAACATTGTACACAGCAAAAAGAAGATTATGCAATGATCAATTCTGATGGACATGGCTCTTTTCAACAATGAGTGATTCAAGACAATTCCAATAGACTTGTGATGGAAGGAGTCATCAACATCCAAAGAGAGAATTATGGACACTGAAGATGGATAAAAACATAGTATATTTCACTTTTTGTTGTTTGCTTATTTTTTTCTTTCTATTTTTTTTCTTTTGATCTGCTTTTTCTCATACAGCATGACAAATGAAATATGTTTAGAGGAATTGCACATGTTTAACCTCTATTGGATTGCTTGCTGTCTAGGGAAGGGGGACGTGAGGGAGAAAAATTTGGAACAAGGTTTAGCAAGGATGAATGTTGTTTTAAGGAGAGATGTCCTCATTGGATCATATGACAACCATCTGGATAAAGTTATAAAGCTATTCCCTTTCCCTGTATCAGTTAGGGGAGTCTAAATTATGATTATATCAATACCAGGTAATAATGAAATGTTATTACATGTCAATATTTTCCCCAATTAAGCCAGTTATTTGAGCATACATTTAGAAACTAGGAAGGAATTATTTTTAGGAGGAGTTGTAAGCAAATATCTATTAATTTTACAACAGAAGACTGATTTAAAGGAACCAATGAATAAAAGTAGAGACTATTAAGTCCTTTTCATACTGGTGAGGTTCAGCACAGGTCAGAGAGTTGTGAGAACCCCTTCTGGTTGGAGCAGGTCCTTTGTAAAAAAATTTACAAACCCGAAAAGTTAGACGGGCAAAAACAAGTTTATTGGCACTGAGAAGTCAGCTTTTGCTAAGAGGCTAACTTCTGAGTGACAAAGTCCTGGCAGAGAGATAAACAAGGGATGTAAAGAAATCCTGTCAGAGATAAACAGGAGTATGTTAACACTGAGAAGAGGGGTCTCTTCTCAGTAGGCAGGGTCCTGGCAGGCAACTATGCTAAGGAGAGAGGGGTTCCTTGACAAGGTATGGTTCTGCTTTGGGCCTCTGCCAGAGAAGTGAGAGACATAAAGAGGGGTTAATGCTGAAAAGAGAATGTCTTCTCAGCAGGCAGGAGGTCCTTGCAGGCAGCTATGCCAAGGGAGGTTCCTTAGCCTAGCATGGTCCTGCTTTTAGGTCCTCTGTAAAGAAATGAGTTTAAAATTGCTGTTTTTTATAAGGAAATGTGAGACAGAAGTTTCAACCAAAGGAGATTCCCTCAATGATGTCACTGCCCCCAGGCCTAGATGAGCCCACTTACTGGGAGTGGTCTTGAGCCAATTTTCAGCTTAAAAGGGGTCAGATAGAAATCTAGATCTCAAGCTAAATGAGATTACTTAAATTTGAGCTAAGTAGGGAGTGGTTTTGGACTCAACTAATCCCATCAAGATAACAAAATGAAACCACTTTATCTTGATTCCTTGGGGCGGATTTGTCCCAGAGAAGAGTTTCAAGGAGAGTTTCTCAAGCATTCCCCCCAAAGTCAGAGAACAGCTTCAGGATTCTCCCATCATTTCTCGTGTTGACTTTCAAGTAATTGCTAGTTGCTCTTTCATTAAAAGTGCAGTTAAATTAGTATAATAGTCCTTCCTTGATTAATTCCCTTATTAGATGATTATCATAAGTTATGTTTTATTATTGTGTATGACTCATATGACCAAAAGAGACTGACTTCCCTGAAGGCAGGGAACATAACTTAATTATTCTCTGTACTCTCAAATCACCTCTGCTCATGGAATGAGTATTAATAATTAGCTCAATAACATTGTCAGTGTAATAAACGTCAGTGTAAATACATTTTATATATTTTGTCTCCATTACCCATCTGTTCTTTTTTGATGTGTTTATCTACAGCAGTTCATTCTCATAGTTCATGTAATATAACTCCTATAAAAAAGGAACTTCTCCAATAACATCACCAAATAAATGATCATCTAACTTTTTCATGAAGAGCTCTAGGAAGGAGAAATTCCTGAACTATCATTGTGTCCTATTTATTTTCAAAATTCTCTTGTAAGACTTTTTCCCCTTAAAATGAACAAAAAAAAGATAAAAATTTGGAATCAAAAACTGGAATTAAGGTTGCTGTGGAAAAGCATCAACAATCTCAAATATAGACTAATAACAAAAAGTGAAGAGTAAAAAGAGGATAATATAAAAGCTGGCTTGAAATTTAACATCAAAAAGTTATCAAACTGAGCATACCCTTTGACCCAACAGTGTTTTTATTGGGCCTATATCCCAAAAAGATCTTAAAGGAGTGAAAGGGACCCATATGTGCAAAAATGTTTGTGTCAGCCCTTTTTGTAGTGGGAAGAAACTGGAAATTGAGTGGATGCCCATCAGTTGGAGAATGGCTATTCAGCCATACCATAAATTATGGTATATGAATGCTATGGAATATTATTGTTCTATAAGAAATGATCAGGAGGATGATTTTAGAAAGGCCTGGAGAAATTTATATGAACTGATGCTAAGTGAAATGAGCAGAACTAGGAGATCATTGTATATGACAACATCAATATTATACGACGATCAATTCTGATGAACGCAGTTCTTTCCAACAATGAGATGATTCAGGCCAGTTCCAATGATCTTGTGATGAAAAGAGCCATCTATACCCAGAGACAGGACTGTAGGAACTGAATATGGATCACAGCATAGAATTTTCACTCTTTTTGTTATTGTTCACTTGCATTTTGTTTTCTAACTCATTTACTTTCTTTTTTTGATCTGATTTCTCTTGTGCAGCAAGAGAATTATATAAATATATCTATACATACTGGATTTAACATATATTTAAAAAATGTTTAACATATACTGAATTGCTTGCTATCTAGGGGAGGAGGTGGGAGGAGGAGAAAATCTGCACGAGGCTAAGAAAGGGTCAATGTTGTCAAATTATTCCTGCATGATTTCAAAAATAAAAAGCTTTATAAAAATAAATAAAAGAAAACAAAAGAAAAAATAGCAAATTTACAAAAATAAATAAATAAATAAATAAAATTGAAATTTAGCATCAAAAAAGTCAACTCTTGGCAACCAGGCTTATCACTTCCTTCCACATAGAAGAAGAAATAGAAGCAGTATTATATTTTATATTCTCAGGTTCAAAGATCAATGTAGATGACAACTGCAGCCATGAAATCAAAAGACTTGCTCCTGGGAAAGAAAGCTATGGAAAATCTGGACCACATACTAAAAAGCAGAGACATTACCTTGTCTACAAAAATCAGTATAGTCAAAGCTTTGTTTTTTCCAATAACAAGATATGCTGTGAGTATTGGACTGTAAGTAATGAGGTTCAGCTCTCCTTGATTCCTCATCAGGGAGCCAAATGAAGAGGTTTGGGGTTGTGTCCCCGAATGATGAGGTTTGGTGCAGGGCAGGGAGTTGTAGGAATTCCTTTAGTCAGCGTAGAGGTCCTTTGTAAAGGAATTTATGAACCCGAAAAGCTAGAGTGGCAAAAAGAAGCCTTTACCGAGAGAGAGGGATACAAAGTTTTTAGCAGAAAAATTCTATCCTAGCAGAGAAAATGAATAAGGTCTAGTTAGAGAAATAGGAGAGAGATAAAGAGAGAGTAATTCTGAAGGACAATATCATTTTAGTGGGCAGAGGGTTACATATGCCAAGAGGAGAGAGGTTCCTTGGCATGGCATGTTAGGTCTTCTGCAAAGAAATGAATTTAAAATTGCCATTTTTATAAGGAAATCTGAGACAGAAGTTTCAACCAAACAAGATTCCCTCAGTGCTGTCACTGCCTCCAGGCTTAGATGAGACCACTTACTGGGAGTGGTTTTGAGCCAATTTTCAGCTCAATAGGGATCAATAGAAATCTAGATCTCCAGCTAAATGAGATTACTTAAATTTGAGATAAGTAGGGAGTGGTCCTGGACTCAACTAGTCCCACCAAGATAACAGAATGGAATCACTTGATCTTGACTCCCTGGGGCAGGTCTCTCAGGGGAGAGCTTCTCTGAGGGAGTTCCCAAGCTTTCCCCCTAAAATTCAAGAGAGAGAGAGTAAGAGAGTTTGGGGGCTCCCCTAGTCATAAGGAAAGCTGAGTACTGCAGAATTGACACTTTTGAATCATGAATGAAGACATGAGAGTCACTTAGACAGCAATGATTAATTCAGGCTATGTGAAAAGTCAAATGCTAAAACTGAAGATTCAATATTTTGACCACATAATAAGAAGGCAGGACTTATTGGAAAAGAGCCTAATGTTGAGAAAAATTGAAAGCAAAATTACAAGGGGATGAAAGAAGATGAGATGAATAGTGTCATGGAAACAACAAACACAAACTTGGACAAACTTCTGGACTTAATAGACTATAAAAGGGTCTGCTGTGCTATGATTCATAGGTCATAAAGAGTGGGACATGACTGAGCAACAAGGCAACAAGAAAACCTTATGTTTGGATAGGAGATGAATGGATAGTTTTTAGCATTTTAAGCTTCATGTTGAAGGAAATTAAAATAATTGATTTATGTAAGTTATGATAGGATCAGGTATCAACTGGCTCCTACTTAAAGATATTGTTCTTCTCTGAAATGAGGCAATCAGCCTCCTGCATTTTAGGATCACTTCTGTGGCTGCTATTACTAGGAGTCCAGAAATGATAAAATAGTCCCCCAAATTGAAAGTATTCCAGAAGAGACTGATTAGCATGTAGCCAAGATAGTTGAACAACTTGAGAGCCAGTCCAAGAAAAATCATCCTCATTCCAAAATCAATGACATTACAACACCTTTGATATTTAGACCAGAGAGACTCCTGTTGGTTTTCCTGTGCAGTTAGTGATTTGGAAATCACTTCTTTTTCTATTACATGAAGATAGTTTTGTTACCGGTAACATGAGGTTTTGCCTGAGGAAAGAGGTAGAGTTGAACATACAAGATCAAAATTGAACAGTGACCATGGGTTGGTTTTCTGTCACGCTGATAACTAAGTATTTCGGTGATACCTGCAATACAACAAATGGCATTCATTATATTTTAAGTTATTTATGTGATAAGTTATTTTTAGGTGAGCCATGTTCCATCACTATGATATCATCTGCTTCCATAGCTTCAGTTAACATTTTTATAAAGACTATTCCCAGGTATCCTTCTACATTTGACCTCTATCCAGAATGCTAGTTCCTTATTTCTAGATATCTCCAGGATCTCAAGGTTATGATTTTAGATTTGGAAGGAACCCAGCAACCATCTAGTCTGAACAATGCTCTCTAGCCAATCCCTTCCCCCTAATACTCAACAAGTAGTCATTCCTTATATGCTCACTGATCTCCAATATTGGAAAATATACTATGTGTAAGGTAGTCTATTCTATCTATGAATAGCATTATTCATTCATATATATATGTATACATATATATATAAATATATATATGTACATATTATTTGTGAATTATTTATATCTTATCAAAGGGATTTGCTACAAACATTTTCCCCCATTCAATAGCTTTCTATTACTGGGTACATTAGGTTTATCTATATAAAAGCTTTACCACTTCAAATAATTAGTAACTTATTTTATCTTTTGTAATTGCCTCTACTCATTGTTTGGTTAAAAATACATCTAACACTCACAGTTCTGAGGGGTATATGACTTGATTCTGGGACAGCTAGACTTAAAGTTGAGAAGGCCAAATTTCAAATCTGGTCTCAGGTACTTATTAGATGTAACTCTCATTACATAAATTCTGCATCAAATACTTGAGACAAAGAGACAGAGAGAGATCCTGAATGAGAACAGACACTAGAGATCACCGGCAAATTTTGAGAAATGAGTTTCACTAAAAGGAAGAATTCAAAAGTCAAATCAGAGTCTTTAGAAGTCAGAGTAGAGAAGTAGAGGCACTCTCAAGAGCTAGCCAGGATAATCAGATCAAATAAATTTTTTGTTTGGTTTATAGCTTTGTTTTGAAAATGAAAGGAGGTGCCTAAATGTGTAGCCAGCAGGTAGAGAGAACTTGAAGATTAGAGAAAAACTGAGGACGATAAAAGGGCCTGTGCAACCTGTTGGAAAAGAAAAGAGATGTGAACCTGAGTTCATGTTGAAGGGTTTGCCTTAGGAAGGAAAAAAGGCTTTCTGTCATTTGGACCAATTTAGATATTGGCTTGGATAAAAATTCCAATTTCATTTGCTTCCATTCAGCATAATTAGCACTGGATAGACCACTATATGATTCCATCTAGTTTTCTTTCTGGATTTTTTTGTCTGTTTTTTTGAAAGGCAATTGGGGTTTACGTGGCTTGCTCAGGATCACACAACTGCTAAGTATTAATTATCTAAGTCAAATTTAAACTCAGGTCCTCATTTGAGCTTAGATTCTTCTAACTCCAGGACCAGTGTTCTAGTCTCCTGAACCATCTAGCTGCCTCTAACTACTATTTTTTCTG
This sequence comes from Antechinus flavipes, assembly GCF_016432865.1. Classification (NCBI taxonomy): domain Eukaryota; kingdom Metazoa; phylum Chordata; class Mammalia; order Dasyuromorphia; family Dasyuridae; genus Antechinus; species Antechinus flavipes. Next base: position 295,395,551 of record NC_067398.1, read on the forward strand.
GATGAACTTCCCTAGTTGTCTATAGAGAAATTTCTGATTTCTGTATCCTAACAGAAACTACTGCAATAATTGTCAATTAGTTGAAGATCAGATGGGAGCAAGTATTATTGTCTGAATCATGAAAAGTAAAACCAAGTCATTTGGTTAGAAAAAAAATGAAACTAAACCTGTAGTTCACTTTCTGCTAAGTAGGTCCTGCTGAGGAAGGAGGGGAAAGGAAAGGAGAAAGGAAGCCTACAGTCATTTTAAAATTGTGCTTTTAGGAAAATACTATTTTGAAATAGGTTACTGCAGAAAATATTGCAAGTAAATTCATGTTTTTTTTTTTTTTTTTAAAAAGCAATAGCAATTTAGCATGCTTTTTTTTGGAAAATTAAAAACCCAATTAGTTAAAGCTGTTAACTTTATGAGAGGAACTCATTTCCATTTACCGAGTTTAAAGAAAGATTTAGATAAATAAAACAAACAAACAATGCAGAGACCTTGACAGACCACCTATAAAACACTGAAGGAAAGCAACCAGCTTAAGAAAGTCTTGCTCTTCTATAAGAAACAATTAGCAGGATGATTTCAGAGAGGCCTGGTAATATGATGCTAAGTGAAATGAGCAGAACCAGGAAATCATTGTATATGGCGACAAGATTATACAATGATCAATTGTGATGGACATGGCTCTTTCCAACAATGAGATGACTGATACCAGTTCCAATGATCTTTTGGTAAAGAAAGCCATCTGCACCCAGAGAGAGGGCTGTGGGAACTGAGTGTGGATCACAACATAGCATTTTCACTTCTTTTGTTGCTGTTTGCTTGAATTTTATTTTCTTTCTCATTTTTTTTTCCTTTTTGATCTGATTCTTCTTGTGCAGCCAGATAATTGTATGAATATGTATGCCTATATTGGATTTACATGTATTTTTACCATGTCTAACATATATTGGATTACTTGTCATCTAGTAGAGGTAGTGAGGGAAAGGGGGTTGGAAATTGGAATATAAGATTTTTGTCGTATTGTCCTTGCATATGTTTTGAAAATAAAAAGCTTCAATTAAAAAAAAAAAAAAAAAGAAAGTCTTACCCTTTTACTCTAGCATTTATAGGAGATAGAAACCTGATTATGCAATTAGAACAACATGATGTACAGGTAGCAATGGATTCACAGCTAAAGCAATAGCTCATTGAGTTAGTTAAGTATTCACCTAAAAACTATGAAGTAACTGTTTAGAATTCTAAATACACATTCAGGGAGTGTTAAATCTGTTTAACACCTTTGTTGACTTTCAGGTAAGAGCTATAGTTGATCTTTTCATTTAAAGTGCCCTTAGGGTTCTGATAAAGGCCACAATTCTAAAATATGTAGAAAATTGACTCAAATGTATAAGAATACAAGCCATTCTCTAATTGATAAATGGTCAAAGGATTTGAACAAATTCAGAAGAAAAAATTAAAACCATTTCATATTCATATGAAAAGGTTCTCTAAATCACTATTGATCAGAGAAATTCAAATTAAGAAAACTCTGAGGTACCACTAACATACTTCTTAGATTGGTTAAGATGACAGGAAAAGATAATGATGAATGTTGGAGGGGATGTGGGAAAACTGGGACACCGATGCATTGTTGATGGAATTGTGAATACATCCAACCATTCTGAAGAGCAATTTGGAACAATGCCCATGAAATTGTGCATACCCTTTGATGCAGCAGTGTTTCTACTCGGCCTGCATCCCAAAGACATCATAAAGGAGGGAAAGGGACCTACATGTACAAAAATGTTTGTGGCAGCCCTCTTTGTAGTGGCAAGAAACTAAAAACTGAGTGGATGCCCATCAGTCAGAGAATGGCTGAATAAGATTTTAGAGAGGCCTAGAGAGACTTACATGAACTGATGCTGAGTGAAATGAGCAGGAGATCATTGTACATGGCAACAAGATTATACTATGATCAATTCAAATGGACGTGGTTATCTTTGACGATGAGATGATTCAAACCAGTTTCAATGGGTTTGTGATGGAGAGAGACATCTGCATCCAGAGACAGGACTGTGGGAACTGAGTGTGGACACAACAAAGTATTTTCACTTTGCATTTGATTATACATCTATAACCTGTATCTGATTGTTTACCATCTGAGAGAGGAGGTAGGGCAGGGAGAAAGGAAGGGAGAGAATTTGGAACTCAAAACTTAAAAAAAAAAAAGTTTAAAAAATTGTTTTCTAGAGAGAGGACTGGGATAACAGTTCTCACATAGCATTTTCACTCTTTTTGTTGTTTTTTGCTTGCATTTTATATTCTTTCTCATTTTTTCTGGTTTGATTTGATTTTTCTTGTGCAGTAAGATAATTGTATAAAAATGTATGCATATATTGAATTTAACACAGTTCTACCATATTTAACAGATATTAACAGTGAGTCTAGGTATTTTAAATTGTCTAAAACAATATTGAATAATATTGCTGATACATATTATAGTGTCTTTAATTTTCATTTTTAATTAAATCTATTTTAACTTTAACTTTGTTTGAGATCATGATTACTATCCTACTTTTTTTACATAATAAATTTTATTCCTGCCCTTTACTTTTACCTTGGTAGTTCTCTCTCATTTTTAAATTGTTTCCTGAAAGCAACATAGTTAAATTCAATTTTTTTAAATCTGTTTTCATTTTATGATTAAATCTATCCCATTCACATTCTAAGCTACTTGTGTATTTTCTTCCTTCCTATTTTTGCTCACTGTCCTTCTCAATCTATTTACCCTATCCCTCCTGACTCCTCTACTTTACTTCTACCCACTTCCTTGCCCTCCTATTCCTTAGCTTGTCCTCTCCTCTAATAGTCCTTCCTTTATCCTCCCCCTGCTCACCCTATCTCCTTGCCCTTCTATTTCTTTCTGAATTTTTGAGTCTTTTATATATACATGTTTGCATGTTTATTTCCCTCTTTAACCTATTCCTGATGAAAGTAAGATTCTAGCACTACTCACTATTCCCCGCTAACTTCTTCTGTATCATTTTTTTCTTTTATGCCTCATTTTTTCCCAACAGTTTTATTTTTTTAGAATCATCCCATTATACTCGGATCAGTCCAAGCCTTTCTAAACAATGATGACAGTCATAAGAGTACTGCTAATATTTTCACATAGAAGAAATAAGTAATTTGACCCTTATAATTGGTCTTTAACATTTATTTTATGTTCATTAAAAGTCCAATTTTTTTTTCATTTAAGATTATACTTAACTGCTGGATAAGTCATCCTTCGTCATAACCCCAGATCTTTTGCACTATGGAATATAATATTCCAAGACTTACAGTCCTTCCACATGATAGCTGCTAAGTCTTGTGTAATTTTTATTGTGATTCTATTATATTTAAATTGTTTTTTTCTTGTTGCCTCCAGTAGTTCTCCTTAAACTGAGAATTTTGAAACTTGGTCATGATATCCCATAATTTTTCTTCCAGGGATTTATTGCAGGTGGTAATTGGTAGATTTTTTTCCTATTTCTGCTTTGTCTTATTCTAGAACTTCAGGACAATTTTCTTTCATAATTTCTTGTAATAGTGTATCAAGATTCTTTTTTTTTAATTATATTTCAGTAGCCTGGATATTCATATATTATTTCTTCTCTATCTTTTCTCAAAATCCATTGCTGTTTTGATGAGATGTTTTACTTTCCTGTTTTTTTATTCTTTTGATTTTGTTTTATTATTTCTTGGCATTCTAGAAAATCATTAGCTTCCCCCCAAATACATAAAATTTTATTTTTATTTTTATTTTTTATAAAGGTGACTTGCCCAAGGTCAAACAGTTAGTAAGTGTCTGAGGTTTATTTGAACTGAGGTCCTCCTATTTCAGGGCAATGCTCTAGGCTTTTTGATGCTCACAAAGAATTGGAAACAAAATTGATAAAGAGAATGGCTAATCAAATTGTGATATATGAATGTAATAGAATATTAACTGTGCCATTAGAAATTAGTGAATATAGAAAAGCCTGGAAAAATGTATATGAAATAATACAAAGTGAAGTAAGTAGAAACAAGAAAATCATATATGAAATGACTACAACAATATAAGCAGAACAAATACAATAAAAATCAAAAGTCATTGTTTCAAAATTATAAAAAACAAACAGGGCTCAAAGGAAGGGATGTGAGAAGACATGTCTACTCCATCCCTTTGCAGAAGTGGGAGGTATACGATACTTGTACATTGCACACATTTTCAGAATTTTTCAAAGTAATGATCAGTTATGCTGAATTTTACTGAGGAAAATTATGGTGATATAAAAAGACACTAATTATAAATTAATTTTTTAAAAATGTGCTGATTTAAGAAAACTACTGTAATGGTCCTCCTGCTTTTCTTTATGAAGGCCTCTTTTAGGCATTTTTCATAGCTTAAATTGTAATATGATTATTTAGGTATGTTTCATATCCATTTAATATATACTGAACTCCTTTAGAGACAAGACAATCTTGCCTCATTTATTAATTATACCTTTTACAATGCCTAACGATTCTTTCTGCATACACAAAGTGCTCAATCATTATTTATGAAAGTAGAATTTTTTACTTTAAGTATCTCTCACATAGAAGTTTCCTTTAGAAATTGAAATACTTAATAAGAACATGCAATTTCTATATGCCTTTAAATTTAATTCAGACCCTTTTTTGGTTATTTTGGGGGTTTTTTAACCTTTGTTTTTAAAAATTCTGATCTTAAACCTCAACTAAGATGTAGCTTAGAATTTTCTCTGGTCTAGTAGAAATTTGCAAGATAGAGAAACCAGTGCACAAAATTTTTTTGTAAATTAAAAAAAAATTAATCCCCAGATAATCAAGGGATCTCCTGTATTAATTATAGAGTGAAGGAGAATTTGAAGAAACCCTGGATGACTGGATTCACTACTAAAAGAATAAAGTTAAAATTCACATACTTCTTGACCTTATTGACATTTACTTGTGGACTCTTAGAGCCTTACCTTATCTCCTCTATTTCTTTCTCAAATCAGTCAATAAACTGATTTATTAAGAACCTATTTTTTACTGAGGAAATTGAGAGAATTAAGACGATTAGGACAGCAAGTTGTTAAGTGTCTTTTGTGTCAAAAGTGAACTTTTGTCGGGCACTATGTAGGGGGTGCAAAAAGAAAAAAAATGGCAAAAGAGGGAGCCTGCTCTTAAGGGAAGTAATTTGTGCTTAGGTCTGTTTTCTTGTGGGGAACAATATTACTCTAGGTCAGACAATGATGCTCGAGAAGTATATAAAGCGCACAGATGGATAGCTGATATTTACTCAGACTTTAGGGTTTGCAAATCCACATAATACATTATACTTTGACTTGAGTCTAACAACAGTGTGAGGTAGGTAGCACAGATAGCATTAGCTCTGTTTAATGAGGCTCAAAGAGATTCAGGAACTTGATTAAGGCCACCAAGCTAAGATTCCAATGCCAGTCTCTGCTGAATCAAAATCTCCCAAGCTCTGCTACTAGCACATCACCCCTAAGTGAGCCTGAAGCCCAGCCATAAAACAGAAAATATCACCCTACATCCAGAGCCAGAGGTATTAAACCATCACAGCCAGTTGCTTCCATTCATAGCCTAGATGCAGATCCAACTTTACTCACACTTGAAAAATATTCTGCATCTAGTTGAAAACTATCTTTGCCTGTATTTGGAAAAATAAAAAAGCTATTATTAAAAAAAAAAAAAAAGCTTTTTAAGGAAAAAAAAAACTACTTAGTGGCAAAACCAACACAATCCAGACCTGACTCACACCTAATGATAATTAATAATCATACTTTCACACATAATGATAATAATCATACTTTCCCCTATACTCAGATGCTCTTTGAAGTAATAATAAGTAACACTTAATAGCACTTTAAGGTTTACAAAACACTTTATATATATATAATTTTGTCAGATCTTCACAATAACCTGAAATAGGTGCTGTTACCCCCATTTTTTTTTCAAATGAGGAAACTGAAGCCCAGAGAGATTCAAGGGTTTAACTTGGATCACTGTTATTAAGTGCTTGAGGCAGGATTTGAACTTGGCAATTAGCACAGTGCCTGGAAATATAGATCCTAATAACTCTTTCTTTCTTTTAACCCCATTCCTGAGTCCAAAACTAACACTTTATCCACTGTGCCACCTAGTGGTCTTCATCAAAACCACTATATATTTATGGGCATTTGTTGAGATCTTTACAAACTGCTAACTCATTAGAGTTGATCCATTATTGATCTGATCTTACATGAAGATGTTTTGGGCCAGAGCCTGAAACAAGGTACTAAGTAGAACTAATTGATACAATGCTTGTGTTCACACCTTTCCTCACTGGAATTCACAAGTATGGGAGATTCACAAAGTAAACTTTGTAACTTAGTGAATTCACACCTCCCTTGAAGCTCTTAGGGCCAGAGAGCACTCTGGGAGAAAACCCATAATCCCTCTCTCTCGCATCTCACAATTCCTCCCTCTTGTATAAATAGAGCTTCAAAGGGGCTACAGAGCTTCAAAGGGGCTTCAGAGGAAGAAGCGATGAGTGGAGAGTTCAGCGGAAGATTGAGAAGGCTGCCTCAGAGGCACAACCAGATTCATCTCACCCCTGTGGGGGCTGGGCTCCGGCACTCTCGCCACTGTGGGGGCTGGGCTCCTGCACTCTCACCCCTGTGGGGGCTGGGCTCCTGCACTCTCGCCACTGTGGGGGCTGGGCTCCTGCACTCTCACTCCTGTGGGGGCTGGGCTCCTGCACTCTCGCCACTGTGGGGGCTGGGCTCCGGCACTTCCCCCACTGGATCTGCACAACGCTGTGCTGGAGGGTCACGGGCCAAATCGCTAAGTTCCTTATTAATCCTTTTCAGCGCCATGGCGTGTGCTTCTTTCCGCCTGACTCCGCACTCTCTCGGTGGGCAGAAGGGTCGGGCCCCAAACTCTGATTATCCCGGCGGCGGGGAGGGGTAGGGGGAGGGGATCTCCTCACACCGACTCCGCCCCACACAGGCGAAGAGGGGCCGGGGCCTCCCCCAAGCTGCGGCCTCGGCCTCCTCCCCGCGCTGCCGCTAGTGCCTCATCACAGGCATTTATTTAGAAATGTCCTTAAATGGGGTCTAAGGAAAAGGGAGGAGAGAGTGTAAGCTGGAAATATTAATTGTGGTTTATGAAGTCTCAATGGGTGTTTTGAAGATAAATATTAATTGTGTTCTATATTGATCAGTCAACATTTATTTGATTAAACCTTTATTACATTCCAGACACCAAGGATCAATGTTCCCTTTAAACAGCACAGATGTGCCGCCGCACAGTAACTGAGATGTTCCCTGCCCATGGAATTGTTGCTGACACACTAAAATTTGCCTTTTAAAGACTCTGCTGGCTCCAAATCACCATTTACACAATTTTTGCTTTCCTTTTCCTGATAATTCCGACTCATGTTTTACATGATTATAGATAATGCCTTTTTTTTCTCAACTTTGTACCCAGCTTTTGTACACAAAACTTCAGGTTTCTGTCAATAGAAGATGATAGAAAAGCATTAGGTCTAATATGTCATCCTTTTATAAATGCATGAACAAGTAGAAATGCCATTTATTTCATTCCTAAGGGGTCCAGTGATCAGCTGAGATATGACCTCAAGGAATTCATATTCATGCAAAGTCATTGTGTCAATGAACATTTGCTGAATGCCTACTATATGCTCAGCACTGGAGCAGAATACAACATAAATACAAATCAGACACAAGTTAATCTTGGATGAGAGGACACTTTCCTGCTTCCAAGAAAGATCTGTTACAGAAAATGGAGTCTGAATTAATTATGGAAGGAAATCAGGGATCCCAAGAGGCAGCAGTGCAGGGAGAGGGCATTTTAGGCATGAGGAACAGCTAGTGAGTGCATGCAATAGGGAGAGGGAATATTATTTGTGCCAGTATGGCAGGAATGAAGAGGGGGAATTAACTAAAGAGATAGAAAAGGGTCAAGTTGTAAATATCACACACAAGTTTGTCTTTGATCCTTGAAGTAATAGAGAGCTACCGGTTTATTGAGTACAAGGATGACATGGTAAGCTTTGGGGAAAATTAACTTTGGTGATTTTCTCTGGAATGGATTAGAACAGAGAGAGATATGAAATAGGTCTGAACAAATTGAGAATACAGGGCTATGTTCTGGAAGTCATATTTTAGGAAGCTTACTTTACAAATAATCTTCAAAATAACCCTGGGAAGTAGATGCTATTATTATCCTCATTTTACCATTGAGGAACTTGGCAGTGGAGCCAAGATAGTGAAGAAAAAGTAGGGACCCACCTGAGGTCGAGGTCTCCCCTAAATCCCTTCAAAATCCCTTCAAAAAATAAGCAAACAGTAGAAAAAGATCCTGACTATAGAAAGCTACTACAGCGACAGGGAAGAACAAAACACAAACTCAGAAGACAACAAAATCAAAACCTGTATATCCAAAGACTCAAAAAAAGAAAAAAAATATGAATTGACCTAAACCTATGGAAGAACTCCAAAAACTATTTTTAAAATCAAGCAAAAGAGGTTCAGGGTACATAATGAGAAAAATATGAATTGGCCCAAAGTGATGGAATAGCTCAAAAAGGAACAATATGAATGAAAGAAAGAAAAGAAAGGAAGAAAAGAAAGAGAAAGAAATCACCAAGGAAAACTGCCCTGAAATTCTATAACCAGAGGATAAAAAAGAAATTGAAAGAATCCACTGATCACCTTCTGAAAGATAACTAAAATGAAAACTCCCAGAAATATTATAGCCAAATTCCAGCGCTCCCAAGTCAAGAGGAAAATATTGCAAGTAGCCAGAAACAAGTTAAATGTCATGGAGCCACAATCAGGATAACACAAGATTTACCAGTTACTATAGTAAAGGATTGAAAGGCTTAAAATAGGACATTCCAGAAAGCAGAAAAACAGTATAATCTTTTTTGGGGGGAGGGGGACAAATAGACATTACTGAAATAGGAAATGCAAAGTTTCAAATACTCTTGATGAAAAGACCACCAGCTGAATAGAAAATTTGACTTTCAAAAGAAAGAGAAAAAGGTAAAGAGGAAAGATAAATTATAAGGGATTCAATAAGTTTAAACTGTTTACATTCCTACATGGGAAAATGACACTTGTAACTCCTAAAAACTTTCACAATAGTAGCCCAGTTAGGAGTACTCATAGAAAGCACAGGAGTGAATTGAAAATGATGGGATGATTATCTAAAAAATTAAATTAAAAGGTGAGCAAGAAGAATGAACTAGAAGGGAAAAGGGAGGGTGAAAATGGGGCAAATTATCAGACGTAAAAGAATCTCAAAAGAGATTTTACAGTGGAGAAAAATATAGTGGAAGTAGGGGTGAAGTACATGAGTCTTTTCACAAGAATTGGCTAAAAGAAGGAATAATATACAAACTCAGTTCGGTGCAGAAAAAATGCAGGAAAGTGGAGGAGAAGGGAGTGGAGCTGACAGAAGGAAAGTTGAGCCGACAGAAAGAAAGTGGGGCTGTTAGAAGGAAGTGCTGATTGAGGGCAGTTAAAAATCAAATACAAAACTCTTTTTGAGAATATACAATAAGAGGGGCCGGTAGGTGTTACTGTGGATAGAGCATCAGCCCTGAAATCAGGAGGACCTGAGTTCAAATATGACCTCAGACACTTAACACTTCCTAATTGTGTGACCCTGGGCAAATCACTTAATCCCAATTGCCTCAGAAAAAAAAAAAAGAAGAAGAAGAAGAAAGAAAAAGAGAGAGAGAATATACAACAAGAAAGGGCAGCTAAATGGTACAGTGGATAGAGAGCATCAGCCCTGAAGGCAGAAGTACCAAAATTCCATTCCAACCTCAGACATTTAATACTTATTAGCTGTGTAATCCTGGGCAAGTCATTTAACCACAGTTGCCTTGCCAACAAAAAATAAATTCAGAAAATATACAAAGAGAGACAGAGTAGGATAGATAGAAAAAGGATAGAGGGAAACCAATGGTAATCATTACTGTGAAAAAAAGGTATACCAAGTTTCTATAACAAAATCCTCATTTGTTAAACACACAGACAACTGAGAGCCCTGGAGAGACTGGTGCAAAGTGAAATGAGCAGAACCAGAACCAGGAGATTATTGTACATGGCAACAGGACGTGAGACAATTCAGGCCAGTTCCAATGGTCTTGTGATGAAGAGAGCCATCTACACCTAGAGAGAGACTGTGAGAATTGAGTGTGGACCACAACATGGCATTTTCAGTTCTTTTGTTGTTGTTTGCTTGCATCTTATTTTCTTTCTTTTATCTTTTTTGATCTGATTTTTCTTGTGCAACAGGACAATTATATAAATATGCATTCCTATATTGGATTTACATATATTTTTACCATGTTTAACATATGTTGGATTATTTGCCATCTAAGGGAGTGGATGGGAGAAGGGGGAGAAAATCTGAAACACAAGTTTTTGCAAGGTTCAATGGTGAAAATTTACCCTTGCATATGTTTTGAAAATAAAAAGCTTCAATAAAAATTTTTTTAAAAAGGAAAATACTCTAAGTCACTATTGATTAAAGAATGCACATTAAAATAATTCTAAAGTACCACCTCACACTTATCAGATGAATGACTAATATATGCAAAAAAAGGAAAATGACCTATGTTGGAGATTAGGAAAATTGGGGTATTAATGGATTGTTGATGAAGTTGTATACTGAGTTGACCATTCTGAAAAGCAACTTGGAGTTGTGTCCAAAGAGTGTAAAGCCATGCATACTACTACTAGGTCTTTATCCCAAAGAGATTAAAAAAACAAAACTTTTTAGTAGTGGCAAAAAAAAAAAAAAAAAAGAAAAAGAAAAAGAAAACTAAAGAGATGTCTTATCAATTGGGGGATGACTGAACAAGATTGTGATGGAATTCTATTGTATTATAATAAATGACAAGCAGTAAAGGAAGATGGTCTAGTTGTACCAGATCTAAAATTATGTTAGCAATCATCAAAACAATTTGGTGAATCAGTAGAATAAATTAGGTATATGAGACACAGGAGAATACTCTATTTGATAAGCCTCAAGACTCCAGCTTCTGGGCTAGGAACTCACATTTGACAAAAATTGCTGCAAAACTGCAAATAATGTCAGAAACTTGACAGAGACCTAGATCTCACACTCCATACCAAAATAAAATCAAAATGGGTACATGAAACTACTGATTGTATAAAATATTTAGGAATCTATCTACCAAGGGAAAATCAGAAACTTTATGAGCAAAACTACAAAACACTTTCCACACAAATTAAGTCTGATCTAACCAACTGGAAAAAGATTAAATGCTCTTGGATTGAGCGAGCAAATATAATAAAGATGACAATACTACCTAAATTAATCTTATTTATTTAGCGCTATACCAATCAGACTCCCAAAAAAACTACTTTGATGAACTAGAAAAAATAACAACAAAGTTCATATGGAAAAACAAAAGGTCAAGAATTTCAAGGGAATTAATGAAAAAAAAATCAAATGAAGGTGGCCTAGCTGTACCAGATCTAAAATTATATTATGAAGCAGCAGTTACTAAAACCATCTGGTATTGGCTAAGAAATAGACTAGTTGATCAATGGAATAGGTTAGGTTCAAAGGATAAGCCAATAACTTTAATAATACAGTGTTTGACAAATCCAAAGATCCCAGTTTCTGGGATAAGAATGCACTATTTGACAAAAATTGCTGGGAAAATTGGAAATTAGTATGGCAGAAAGTAGGCATTGACCCACACTTAACACCATACACCAAGATAAGGTCAAAATGGGTTCATAACCTAGGCATAAAGAATGAGATTATAAATAAATTGGAAGAACATAGGATAGTTTACCTCTCAGACCTGTGGAAGAGGGAGGAATTTATGACCAAAGAAGAACTAGAGATCACTATTGACCACAAAATAGAAAATTTTGATTATATCTGTTAGAGTTCAAATGTGGGGTTCTTGTTCTTCTATAAAATATTATAAAAGTTCTCTCTGGGTGCCTTCCCTGGAATCAGGATTTTGTTTGCCCCACATTGGGCGCCAAAATGTGGTGAGCTTTTTCTTCTCAAAAAGCAGCCAGATGATAAAAGTTCAGATCTTTTATTATCTCCAATACAGCCCGGTTAGCTTAGAGGCCTATCTCTCTGCTTGGTTCCAAGAGCTCTCTCCAAGTGTCACCAAATCCAAAGGTCTGGTCCTTCAGCCTCTGCCTCTGCTTTCTTCAGCCTCCAGCCAGCTCCAATCTTCATGTCATTCCGGTGAAATCTCGACTTGTAGCGTCTTCACTCTCAAGAGCCTCTTCGACTGGCCCATTGGCCTATTTATGCTCCTTCCAGAGAGAGGGATTATGGGTTTTCTCCCATAGTGCTCTCTGGCCCAAAGCTTCAAGGGAGGTATGAACTCATTGAACTCCAATGAGTAAAGGTGTGAACACAAGCCTTGTATTAATTAGTTCTACTTAGTACCTTGTTTCAGGTTCTGCCCAAAACATCTTTTTGTAAGATTAGATCAACTCTAATTACTTAGCAGTTAGTAAGGATTCCAACATCTCCCCCTTTCTTTTGTTTTAAAACATAGGGGGTTTCTGAGGGGGTACGCATAAATCCATCAATATGGGCCAGAACTTTGTAACAGATATACATGGTATACATAAATCCATCAATATGGGAGGCATTATACATAATTTACATAAGTACATAGCAATATAACACAGGCTAGTAGTAATGTAACAACATGAATCAACCTAAAAATTTACACATGTCCATAAGTCCTAGAAACAGTCCAATAGGATTCCATTGTCCATTAGTTCATGTGCCAGGAATCCAATAGTTCCTGTAAGCCCTGAAGTATTGCAAAAGTCTCATCAACAATTTTTCATCTCAGGGAACCCAATGATTCTTGCTGGTTTTTCAAGAAGTAAAACAGTTTCATCTTGTGTTAGGAAATCCAATGATTCCTGAAGCTTTTAAAAGTCTTTTTAACAGTTTCATAGTCAGCCATCTGATTCTTTCTCCATCTGTGGAAATATAAGCAGATCCTCTTCCCCAAGTAGTTAATCTAATTCCCTTCTATTTACCAAATTTGGGATTTCTCCTCATCATCTGGTAATTACATTGGAGTCGTTTGCATTGGATATTGTCTTGTTGTCTTAAAAGGCCTGTATTCTTCCCAACTGTAATCCTGATTGCTTTTCTGTTGGTTGATGACATCAGAATCCTGAATTTCTAAAGTCTCTCTGGGTGTAACCTCAGCTGCTATCATGCCCCACCTGTCCTTTGATTGATACTTTAGAGCTGGGCCCTGCCTCTCATGCCTCTGGGTCAATATACATTTAGAGGCCCAGTGAAAGCCTCCGTTACATTTTGGACATGGGGTTTTGGGTTTTCTCTCACCCTGTCTTCTCACTCTATCTCCATATCTACAATGAGCTCTCAAATGTCCAACTTTTCCGCAATGAAAACATCGACGAGTTTCTCTAGAATTCCTCTGCCAAGAAGGACCTTGTCTTTCCATGTTCATCATAGTCTGGGCATAATAAGCATTTGTGCCCACTGTGGCACAGCATCTAATGATCTCCTCTAAAGAAGCATTTTTGTCTAGCCCCCATATAACTCTCTTGCAAACCTCATTGGCATTTTCCTTAGCCAAATGTCTAGTCATTATTTCTGTGGCAGCATTATCTCCAATGGTTCTTATTACAGCTGTTTGTAAACGTCCCACAAAATCTGCAAAAGGTTCATTGGGACCTTGCTCTATTTTTGTGAAAGCATTATTTCCATCTTTCTGTCCAGGGAGAGAATTCCAAGCTTTTATTGCAGCCTTAGAAATTTTCTCATACACTGTTATGGGATAATAAATCTGTTCTGAACTCTCTGCATACTGACCTTCACCAGCTAGTTGGTCGAAAGTGATTTGTACAACAGCTCCTGTTTGCCTATTGTGTTGGGCTTGAATCCTACATAATTCATGAAACTCTGAAAGCCACAATAAATTTTGTCCGGGTTCAAGACATGTTTTAGCGATGGATTTCCAGTCATTCGGGGTTAAGATTTCATAAGACAAATTATCCAGTAACATCTTCACATAAGATGATGTAGCCCCATAAAGAGTGCAACCCTTTTTCAAATCTTTAATTTTTCCCAAATTAAAAGGAGTGTATTTTCTCTCTTTTTGACCTGAGGAGCTGAGCTCTTCAATCACAGGATATGCATTTATAAAATCAGATATATCTTCTCCTTCATTTTTTGCTTTAATTAATGCTTTTTCTAATCTTGTCAAATTCTGCTTTACAGAAGAAGCTGACTGTGTTTCTGTCTCTCTCCCTCCCCCTTGTTCCATCCATGAAGGGTTAATTGAGGGGGGAGAGTCATGAGGTGTGGAATCACCTAATTCCTCCTGCTGTGAAGTATCATACTCAGAATTGTAATTAACTCCATTCTCATCTGATTCGTCCTCCTTTTCACCCAGTAAAGTTGGTACTTCTTCCTCCTGTACTTTCCTTTTCATCATTCTATCACTTAAATAGCTTCTTATAGCCAATTGTATTACATTATATGTATTAATTATTGAATTAGGCCCATTTTTATCATAGAATTGACAAAGATCCTCTCCAACCAATTTCCATTCATTTAGATCTAATTCCTTATCAAGAGAGAAACAAGGACATATGTCCTTTACAGTTTGTAAAAGTTCAGTGATTTGCTGTAAACTTATAATTAAACCTTGGCTTTCCATAATTTTGACAATGCTCTCTAAACATTTTCCTTGAACAGAAACTGGCTGTTTTCTAAATATCTGTCCCATCTTAGCTGAAATTCTACTTTAACTCTTCTAACAAAATTTTTCTGTTACACTCACCCTAATTTCTGGGTTGAAGAGTCTTTTCCACTGGATCAGGATCAGAGGTTTTTCCACTTGAATCAGGATCGGAGCTTTTCCACTGAAATCCACTGAGGGGGTCTGTTTGCCCCAAGTTCAGGGCGCCAAAATGTTGTGATCTAGTTCAGATGGATCTGAATCGGTCCCTGTTCGGGCACCAAAATGTTAGAGTTCAAATGTGGGGTTCTTGTTCTTCTATAAAATATTATAAAAGTTCTCTCTGGGTGCCTTCCCTGGAATCAGGATTTTGTTTGCCCCACATTGGGCGCCAAAATGTGGTGAGCTTTTTCTTCTCAAAAAGCAGCCAGATGATAAAAGTTCAGATCTTTTATTATCTCCAATACAGCCCGGTTAGCTTAGAGGCCTATCTCTCTGCTTGGTTCCAAGAGCTCTCTCCAAGTGTCACCAAATCCAAAGGTCTGGTCCTTCAGCCTCTGCCTCTGCTTTCTTCAGCCTCCAGCCAGCTCCAATCTTCATGTCATTCCGGTGAAATCTCGACTTGTAGCGTCTTCACTCTCAAGAGCCTCTTCGACTGGCCCATTGGCCTATTTATGCTCCTTCCAGAGAGAGGGATTATGGGTTTTCTCCCATAGTGCTCTCTGGCCCAAAGCTTCAAGGGAGGTATGAACTCATTGAACTCCAATGAGTAAAGGTGTGAACACAAGCCTTGTATTAATTAGTTCTACTTAGTACCTTGTTTC
Source organism: Antechinus flavipes (assembly GCF_016432865.1). Classification (NCBI taxonomy): domain Eukaryota; kingdom Metazoa; phylum Chordata; class Mammalia; order Dasyuromorphia; family Dasyuridae; genus Antechinus; species Antechinus flavipes. The sequence continues at coordinate 295,411,154 of NC_067398.1, forward strand.
AGGTTCTGCCCAAAACATCTTTTTGTAAGATTAGATCAACTCTAATTACTTAGCAGTTAGTAAGGATTCCAACAATATCAAATTGAAAAGTTTTTGTACAAACAAAACAAATGCAGACAAGATTAGAAGGGAAACAATAAACTGGGAAAACATTTTTACAATCAAAGGTTCTGATAAAGGCCTCATTTCCAAAATATATAGAGAATTGACTCTATAAGAAATCAAATCATTCTCCAATTGATAAATGGTCAAAGGATATGAACAGACAATTCTCAGATGAAGAAATTGAAACTATTTATAGACATATGAAAATATGCTCCAAATCATTATTAATCAGAGAAATGCAAATTAAGACAATTCTGAGATACCACTATACACCTGTCAGATTGGCTAGAGTGACAGGGAAAGATAATGTGGAATGTTGGAGGGAATGTGGGAAAACAGGGACACTGATACATTGTTGGTGGAATTGTGAACACATCCAGCCATTCTGGAGAGCAATTTGGAACTATGCTCAAAAAGTTATCAAACTGTGCATACCCTTTGAGCCAGCAGTATTTCTACTGGGCTTATACCCCAAAGAGATACTAAAGAAGGGAAAGGGACCTGTATGTGCCAAAATGTTTGTGGCAGCCCTGTTTGTAGTGGCTAGAAGCTGGAAATTGAATGGATGCCCATCAATTGGAGAATGGTTGAGTAAATTGTGGTATATGAACGTTATGGAATATTATTGTTCTGTAAGGAATGACCAGCAGGATGAATACAGAGAGAGGACTGGAGAGACTTATATGAACTGATGCTAAGTGAAATGAGCAGAACCAGGAGATCATTATATACCTCAACAATGATACTGTTTGAGGATGTATTCTGATGGAAGTGGATCTCTTCGATAAAGAGAGCTAATTCAGTTTCAATTGATCAAAGATGGGCAGAAGCAGCTACACCCAGAGAAAGAACACTGGGAGATGAATATAAACTGCTTGCATTTTTGTTTTTCTTCCCGGGTTATTTATATCTTCTGAATTCAATTTTCCCTGTGCAACAAGAAAACTGTTCGGTTCTGCACACATATATTGTATCCAGGATATACTGTAACCTATTCAACATGTAAAGGATTGCTTGCCATCTGGGGGAGGGGGTGGAGGGAGGGAGGGAGGGGAAAAATTGGAACAGAAATGAATGCAAGGGATAATGTTGTAAAAAATTACCCTGGCATGAGTTCTATCAATAAAAAGTTATTTTAAAAAATGGGTACATGATTTAGATGTAAAGGGTAATACTATAAGCAAATTAGGAGAGCAAAGAATAGTTTACTTATCACATCTTTGGAAAAGGATGAATTTATGGCCAAAGAACTAAAGGACATTATAAAATGCAAAATGGATAACTTTGATTACATTAAATTAAGTTTTTGTACAAACAAAACCAATACAGCCAAGATTAGAAAGGAAGCACAAAGCTGGGGAAAATAATTTTATAGCCAGTGTTTCTAATAAAGGCCTCATTTCTAAAATACAGAAGAGAACTGACTTAGCTTTATAAGAATACAAGTCATTCCCTAATTGATAAATGGTCAAAAGATATAAACAGGCAATGTTCAAATGAAGAAATTATAGCTATCTATAGTCATGAAAATATGCTCTAAAAGCTATCTATAGTTACATAAAAATATTCTAAATCCCTATTGATTAGAGAAATGCACACTAAAACAACTCTGAGGTATCATCTCATACTTATCAGATTGGGTACTATGATAGAAAAGGAAAATGATAAATATTGGAGAAGATGTGGGAATATTTGAAGACTAATGCATTACTGGTAGAGTTGTGATCTGATGCAAGCATTCTGGTTTGCAACTATGTCCTCAGGGCTATAAAACTGCACAACTTTTGATCCAGAAAAAGCACTACTAGGTTTGTATCCAAAAGAAATCATAAAAAAGGGGAAAGGACCCACACATACAAAAATATTTATAGTAGCTTTTTGTGGTGGCAAAGAATTAGAAATAAGTTGTGGCATATGAATGTAATACACTATTATTGTTCTAGAAGAAATGATGAGGAGATGGAATCCAGAAAAAACTAGACCTACATGAACTGATGCTGAATAAAGTGAACAAAACCAGACCACTGTACATTGTAACAGCAATATTATGTGATGATTGGGGTAAGACTTGGTTCTTCTCAGTAATGCTATGATTCAAGAAAATTCCAGAAGACTCGTGCTGAAAAATGCATTTTTCATATCCATATCCAGAGAAAGAATTATGGGGTGTGAATGCAGATCAAAACATACTATTATCATTTTTTAATTTTTGTTTTCCTCATGGTTTTTACCTTTTGGTCTGATTCTTTTTTTATAACATAAGTAATCGATTGTTCATTATGATTCATGAATGATTGTTCATACATAACCTATATCAGATTGCTTATCTTGAGAAGAGGGGAGGGAAGGGAAAAAGGGAAAAAAAATTGGAATCTCAAATCTTAGAAAAAAATAATGTTGCAATACTACTACTTGATATGTATCCCAAAAGACATTTTTTTTAAAAAAGGAAAAGGACCAATATGTATCAAAAATTTTATAGCAGTTCTTTTCTCAGGGAAAAGAATTGGAAAGTGAGGGAATGTCCACGAATTGAGGAATGGCTCAATAAATTGTGGTATGTGGTTGTGATGGAATACCTTTGTTCCAGAAGAAATAAGTAAGTGGAATTCAGAAAAATCTGGATTTACATGAACTGATGCTGAATAAAGTGAACAGAACCAGGAGATCACTGTACAGAATAACAGCAATATTATATGATTGACTGTGATAAACTTGGTTCTTCTCAGTAATACTATGATCCAAGAAAATTCTAAGACTAGTGATGGAAAATGCATCTATCCTCTCCAAAAAACCTGGAAAGTCCTCCATGAGCTCATGCAAAATGAAACATGCTGTATATAAAGCAGTAGCAATGTTGCAGTATGATCAGCTGCAAATAACTGCTATTCTCAGCAATACAATACAAAGATTACTCTGAAGGATTACCCATACTCAGAGAAAGAACTGATTGTGATTGAATGCAGATTAAAGCATACTTTTATAACTATTTTTTAAAGGGTTTTTGAGGGGAGAAATCAATGTTTTCTTTCACAATATGATTTTTAGGGAAATATTTTGCATAATTTTACATGTGTCTTCTCAACGTGGAGGAGGAAGTAGGAAAGGAGGGAGGGAATCTGGAATTCAAAGTTGTGAAAAGCAAATGTTAAAATTCTTTTACATGTAACTGAGAAAAATTAAATATTCAGGTTTTTAAGAAGAAAAAAAATGAATGTTAAAAACTATCTTCATATGTAATTGGAAAAAAGCAAAATACTGTTAAGTGAGGGGAAAAACTAATGAGCAGGATGCTCTCCAAAACATCTTAGACCTACTTATACTGAAGCTTGGTGAAATGAGCAGAACCAGAACACCCCTGTGTATACATAGTAACAGCAGTATTGTATGTTGTTTTACCATGAATAACTTGTTCTCAGTAAATACATGATCCAAGACAATTCTGAAGGATTTATAATGAAAAATGCTGTCCATCTCTAGAGAAAGAATTAGTGGAGACTGAATGCAAATCCAAGATACATTTTCATTTTTATAAGGGTTTTTTAAAAGTCTGTTTTGTTTCATAGCCTGATTTATATGGAAATGTATTTTGTACAACTACACATGTATAGCCTGTCAAATTGCTTGCCTTCTCAATGGGAGAGGGGGGGAAGAGATGGCAGGCAGAGAATTGGGTGAATTTGGTGTTCTTATTCTAGGGACAGGGGTATGTGGATATGGGTTAGGCTTGGTGACTATTTTCCTCATTTCAATCAATTTGATCCTTGGATTTTCTATTTTAGAACAGTTGTCCCATCACTTCTGATCTGCACTGGTGAGGAATCAAACAATAAATATGTATGAAATGTATACCTAGGCCACTACTTCATCCCATGCCTTTTATCCCCCAGGATGGCTTTAAAATTTAGGATACACACTCTACAATTATACAAGGCAGGCTGGAGTAAATGCCAAGCATCAAATGGTACCACTTAGAAAATAATATTGAGTATCCCCTATATGCAAAGGAACAATGGATCAGAACATGGTACAACTGGCCATATCAAGAAATCACCGAGTTCAACTGCCAGCTCTGTCCCTATGTCTATGCATCATAGGAAAGTCCCTTGACTTTCTCATAAAACCTTATGTGCCCATATTGCTTTTGAAGATAGAATACAGGTTTTCTAAGTTTTATTTTTCCCTTCCTTAATGCACTGTAATATTCTTCTCTAAAATGTGATATTCTCTTGTTGGAGTTTCCTGGGGATCTCTGGAGGCAGCCTTCATTTCAATTCAGTAATCACCCCAAATGAAGCCAGGGATTAAAGTCCAAATCCTTTAATTGTCTCTTTCCAAGTCTTATTTCCTTTCCTGTGGGCCTGGTTAGCTTTCTTAGAGGCCCTCTGTAGTCTTGGTTCTGAGAGCTTGAGCTCTGGCTTCTGAATCTCCCCGACTTCCAAGGGTTTTTACTTCAGCCTGCAGCCACCATTTGTCTGGTCTTCCCTAGTTCTCATTCTGGTTGAGCTTGTCCGAGCTTATATCCTCTCTCATCATAGTTGTGAATCTTGGGGAACTATAGTAAGTACTAAGTACATGTACTGAACTTTTTTTTTTTTAAACAGTTTATTTATTTATTAATAACTTTTTATTGATAGAACGCATGCCAGGGTAATTTTTTACAGCATTATCCCTTGCATTCACTTCTGTTCCGCTTTTTCCCCTCCCTCCCTCCACCCCTTCCCCCAGATGGCAAGCAGTCCTTTACATGTTGAATGGGTTGCAGTATATCCTAGATACAATATGTGTGTGCAGAACCAAACAGTTTTCTTGTTGCACAGGGAGAATTGGATTCAGAAGGTATAAATAACCCGGGAAGAAAAAGAAAAATGCAAGCAGTTTATATTCTTTTCCCAGTGTTCTTTCTCTGGGTTGTACTGAACTTTTAAGAGAACTATTAAGCACTGTGCTAAACAACCATTGTCTCTATCAATTCCACTGACTTAGCACCTTGTTTCAAATTCTGGCCCATAACAATGCACGCTGGATTTTATAGCTAGCTCTTTCTTTGGCTTTCGCCTCCTATAATTTTTGGTATTTCCATTGTGATTCTTCCCCAAAATCACCCAGTCTAGCTCAAGCAGCCTTGGCAGTGAGTGAGGGACAGGAAGTAGCACAGACCAGGAAAGTCAAACTATCAACAAAACAATACTTGGCACATAGCAAGGGCTTAACAAATGTTTCTTCCTTCTATTACCGTCATCTATTTTGCTGATCCTACAGATCATGCACTCTCTGACTTGCAAGAGAAACCTCATATACACTGGCCTATTAGAATGCAAGCTTCTTAAAAGCAGAGACTGTTTTTATACTTTTACAATTTTGTATGGTGCTTTTTTCAATTTTTCCATCTCTAAATCTATTTTCCTATTTAGAAATGCTACCATATTATGATTAGTTGAAGGAACTGGATTTCAGGGTAGAACATTTTAGAACAGATTTTAGAACAGAACAAACTCTTTGACAGAAGGGATGTTTTTTGCACTTCTCTGTACTCTAACGACCTCTTGCCCTGCCACCTAGCAGTTAGGCCTATAAAAATAATAATGCTAACACTAACTTATAAGTTATATATAATTTATAACCCTAAGAGAACTTGGAAATCAAAATTCAAAAAATGTTTAAATTGCTTTTATATGTAATTAGAAAAAATATTAAATAAAACAAACAAAATGTACCTAACATTTATGCTTATTATGTGCCAGACACTGTACGAGGCACTTTGTAACTATCCAAGAAGAAAACTGAGAAAACAGAAGCAGTAACTTGCCCAATGTCACACAGCTACTAGGCATGTCCAAGGTTTTATCGCTCCACTGTGCCTGTTGTAGAGCTTAAATTGACCTTAATGGAAGGGAAGAACCAGGTGCACTGATCATAGATATAAATCTGGGATATCTGGGACCACATAATCCAACTCTATTTTGCAAGTGAAGCCCAGAGTGATTAAGCGCCCAATGTCACACAGGTTTGACATGACATGAACTCAGGTTTTGATTTCAGACCCAATAGTCTTTCCCCTTTTGACATGTATTAAAATGAGAGCAGATTTCAGTTAATGAAAGGAAAATTTTACAGATTAGGTTGCTCACAAGCAATCAGTAAATTATTAGCATTAATAAAGGGGAAGGTGCCAAAGATTAGGTAGAATACTTGGTATGATGCTTCTATGGCAAAAGAAAGAGTTAATCCATTCTACATTCTTAAAATATGATTAAAAATCCCATTGTTTACTAAAAAACTATAGCAGGAAACAATACCCAAATGCCACTCAAAACTTTTTCAATCATGTTTATTTAGAAGAAAATTGAAGACAAAAAAGCAAATCAGAAGCATATTATATTGACTAGATATATTGCCATAACCACAATTGTCTAAACTTTACGATGGTTCTTTCATTTCTATAAAAATTTTGTTATTTTTGTTACTAGATTTTAAACTATGCCTAATTGAAAAATCTGTTCCTGGGTTGCAATTCTTCAAAATAACTTATTAATAACTAGGATTGTCAAACTAAAATAAAAGGCAGAAAATTGAAACGAATGCACATAATTTTTTTTACTGTCTTTGGTTTCAATCAAAACCAATGAAAATTCCAAGAATACAAATGTAACAAATATTTATTGTTTTTAAAAAACTATTTTCAGTCATTTTATCTAGTCTATCCTGAAAATTCTAATTCCACATCTAACCCACTTTTGAGGTTGGGACCTTTTGGATGTAAGAAAGGAATGAGGGATAGGAGAAGGAAAAATCTTATAGAAGCAAATAGCATTCTCTGGCCTTCACTAACTTTGTATAAATTAACTTCTTGCCTTCAGGAATATTAGACTTAAAACAGTCTATCATAGTAAACAAATGCATTACATCTGAGAAGAAACAGTTTAAGTCATAAGGCTTAAGCTAATATTTCCAAGAAAATGAATAGACCAGACACATTTTAAATACATGAGGAAGACTTGCTCAGGAACAAATGCAATAGCATATTAAGGAACTCAATCATAGCTATGACAATGAAATATTAAATTTTTTATATGAATTAGAAAAAAAAGTAAAAATAAATTTTATTTTAAAGTCATTCAGTTTTCCCTACTTTATTTTGAGTAATAAATGAAGTCTTAGTTTCTTGAGTCTATTCCAGGACATAGGCTTTAAAGAGGAGTTACTTTTTTTCTCAAGTTCTTTGAGGGCTGGATCCTTGGCTTCTTACATTTGTCACTAGCTGGAGTCTTCTTCAAAGTTGTGGAAACTTTGTTCATTTGTTTTGGCATCTCCAGAGCATTGGAGGCCTTTCTCTTTTTACCAGGAGTTTTTACTTGTGGTATTTCAGCACCGAGGTCTTCTCCTATAGAATCTTTTATCTGGGTTGCTTTCTGAAGGTGAAAAAGAAAAGACCATCTAATTAAGCCTATGCAATCAACATATAGTTGCCATTGCTCAATGACACATTATGATTTCCAGCACATAAAACTCAGATTTTTTTTTTTAATTTTAAATTTTTATTTAATAATTACTTTATATTGACAGAATCCATGCCAGGGTAATTTTTTTTACAACATTATCCCTTGCACTCATTTCTGTTCCGATTTTTCCCCTCCCTCCCTCCACCCCCCTCCCCTAGATGGCAAGCAGTCCTATATATGTTGGATATGTTGCAGTATATCCTAGATACAATATATGTGTGCAGAACCGAACAGTTCTCTTGTTGCACAGGGAGAATTGGATTCAGAAGGTATAAATAAGCCGGGAAGAAAAACTAAAATGCAGATAGTTCACATTCGTTTCCCAGTGTTCTTTCTTTGGGTGTAGCTGCTTCTGTCCATCATTTATCAATTGAAACTCAGGTCTCTTTGTCAAAGAAATCCACTTCCATCAAAATATGTCCTCATACAATATCGTTGTCGAAGTGTATAATGATCTCCTAGTTCTGCTCATTTCACTTAGCATCAGTTCATGTAAGTCTCGCCAGTCCTCTCTGTATTCATCCTGCTGGTCATTTCTTACAGAACAATAATATTCCATAACATTCATATACCACAATTTACCCAGCCATTCTCCAATTGATGGGCATCCATTCATTTTCCAGTTTCTAGCCACTATAAATAGGGCTGCTACAAACATTTTGGCACATACAGGTCCCTTTCCCTTCTTTAGTATTTCTTTGGGATATAAGCCCAGTAGAAACACTGCTGGATCAAAGGGTATGCACAATTTGATAACTTTTTGGGCATAATTCCAGATTGCTCTCCAGAATGGTTGGATTCATTCACAACTCCACCAACAATGCATCAGTGTCCCAGTTTTCCCGCATCCCCTCCAACATTCATCATTATTTTTTCCTGTCATCTTAGCCAATCTGACAGGTGTGTAGTGGTATCTCAGAGTTGTCTTAATTTGCATTTCTCTGATCAATAATGATTTGGAACACTCTTTTGTATGGGTGGTAATAGTTTCAATTTCATCCTCTGAAAATTGTCTGTTCATATCCTTTGACCATTTATCAATTGGAGAATGGCTTGATTTCTTATAAATTTGAGTCAGTTCTCTATATATTTTGGAAATGAGGCCTTTATCAGTACCTTTAACTGTGAAGATGTTTTCCCAGTTTGTTGCTTCCCTTCTAATCTTGTTTGCATTAGTTTTGTTTGTACAAAGGCTTTTTAATTTGAAGTAATCAAAATTTTCTATTTTGTGATCAGTAATGGTCTCTAGTTCATCTTTGGTCACAAATTTCTTTCTCCTCCACAAGTCTGAGAGATAAACTATCCTGTGTTCCTCTAATTTATTTATAATCTCGTTCTTTATGCCTAGGTCATGGACCCATTTTGATCTTATCTTGGTATATGGTGTTAAGTGTGGGTCCATCATAAAACTCAGATTTATTCGGGATAGTTTTTCTCCCTATTCCCATAATTAGGTAACAAAAGATATCTTGTCTCCTCCAAGCACAGATTGCCCTCTCATTTACTACAGGAAGCAGAAACAGGGTCATACTAGACAAGATTTAGACATAAATTTTGACTCTACACTGGTGTCTCACTTTCCTCAATCTTAAAAATGAATCTCCCCACATATAAATGTTTAAATTATAAGTAAATTATGTAATTGAATTATGATCATGTGAATTAAAATTATAAAGCACCTGAAGAAAGAGCCAATTCAAGGCTTTAGTCTCTTTCAATTAGCCCACCTGAAACCTAAGGCAGGAGAAAAGAAAGTTATTTAAAATGAAACAGAACTGTAACAAAGGAGACCAAGGAACCTATAATCTATAGCATAATTTGATCTTAATCAGGATTAAGCCTAAATTCTATAGCTTCAGAAGTGCTAGAAGGTAGACTATATCATTTTTGGAAATGGTACTTGAAAGTCTCATGATTTCACTACTGATAATAAAAGCTTCAAATTATGGTTATTGATTCATAGAATTATAATACAGAAATATGAATTCATGACCACTGAAAACTTTTTTCGCCACAGCAAAACAAACAAACAAACAAAAAACCTAGAATATTTTCCCATATATGTATTTCATAAACTAAAGTCCTAAATGTCAAAACCTAAAACAAAATAAGGCAATCTTTTCAATGCCTGGGCCTTTCTTATCAAAGTAATTTTTTTTACTTTAAAATCTTATATAGAAAGATTTCTTTCAAAAAAGGATGCCATATATTGGATTTAACATGTATTTCAAAATATTTAACATGTATTGGACTACCTGCCAGCTAGGGGAGGGAGTGGGGGGAAAGAAGGGAAAATTTGGAACAGAAGGTTTTGCAAGGGTCAATATTAGAAAAATAACCCATGCATATGCTTTGTAAATAATTTTTTTAAAAGTATGTATGCATATTTTTTAAGTAACAAAATTACCTTCGGGCGCTTTTGAGATGTTGCTTGGACTGGAACTAGCTGTGGAATTTCCTCCTCCGAATCAGAATCTGCTTTGCCCTCCTTTTCCACCTCTAGTTCATGACCTTCTGAAGCATTTTCAACCTTATTTTCAACCTTCACTGCAGTCTGGGCAGGCTTGATGGTCACTTTTTTGCTTTGCTTTTGCTTCTACCAGTCAGTAAAAATCAGCAAAATTTTAGTTTTGAACTACCATTTCCTCAAAACCCAGTGAACCTCCCAGTCTAATGTGGTCTTTAAGTAGCTATCAACTTCAACCAATCCACAGTATGCCAATCAAAATGTGCCATGATAGTATGCCATTTCAAAATTCATCTGATTCAAAAGTGTCAATCTTGAAATCTTTAATGCAAAGACTTTTGGGTGCTACCTGTAATGGTAACTATATTTGAGTCAACAGTTTATGAATTTTACAGAGACTATTTCCAAACCTTACCCATTAATTTCAACCTCATTCCCCCCCATCAGAAACAACAAAACAAATTATTTTTTTGTATTTCTCTGTGAAAACAATGATGAGCTCATGGAATAATACAATAATAATATAATTCAGATGTCTATCACTTTCTTTACCACATCATGGTCAAAAATTCAAATTAACAGATTTTAAAGTTAAGAAAATCCATCCTGGGTAGGTCAGTGACCTGATATGTGTCCAGTGAGAGTCAGAGTTTGAGCTTAGTAAGGTTTCTTCTGGTACCAGAATAGATGTTCACCCCAGGGTGGCTTAGCTTGGGGTTAAAAATAAAAAAAAGATGAAGGGGCTCTGACAAACCACAAAATGGAAAGCTATTATTTCCTCAAAATCTAATGACATTACTACTCTACTGTGGTCTTTAAGTAGCTATCAATGTCCAAAGTCAACTGATCCTAATAAGAAAAACAAATAACTCAGATTATGGGTAGCATGAATACAAAAGTATCTTAAAACAATGCCAAAACCTTCAATGAAAACTCTAAACTTCATTAGCAGGGATGTATTGGTTGCTTCTACTAGTAGTTTTAAACCATCTATATCTAAGGTGAACTCTCAATTGATTACTTACCTTACGTTTTTGAGAACCCAAATAGGAAACAAATGAAGAAAAGATTGGAAGGGAAGGAGATTTTTCTGTTTTCAGGTGTAACATTTTTACACTCTCCCACTTCTGTAAATAAGGAAAAATACAAAATAGTATGGCATTCAAAAATAGACTTTTAACACAGTAAGAATTGGCACAAGCAAAGCACAATACCTCTGGCAACTTTTCTGAAAGCACATCCACCACAGCAATAACATTTTCCACTAGGTGATCTATAGACATTCCTGTGTGACCCACACGTGCAGTACTGAAATTAAAGAAATATTAGTTATGCACAAAAATGAAAACTGCCCCCCTTTTAATAAAAAGGAGAAACTACTAGGTAGTGAAAACAAGAACTAAATATAATGGTGTATGATTTACTTCAGACAGAATATAACATAAAGATGATTTCTTCATGGATAGAATATGAAGACGAAATGTTCAGCATTCTTCATAAAATTGTTCATTAATATTAAATTGACTTACAATGTCTTGACCAGTTAACATATTTAACTATTTTCCCAATTTTTAATTAGTTTTTTGTCAAGTGAATGTATGCTATCTGCACAACACATGTTTTCTTGTTCTAGAGAAATGAGAAACAACAACAACAAAAAGAAATTTCACTATAAAAAGCTAACAGTGACAGGATAGGAGGAACTTCTAGCTACAATGGAGTGGGGACCCTACTCTCCTCACAGTTCCCGGGCAGAAAAGAGTGCTTGTTGTCACTCACAGATCAGAACACAGGCCAGGACAGAAGGAAACACATTTCTTTTTATATCTTTTCATAATGGAAGAACTGAAAACTTATGAGTCACTAGAAAGATCTATGAAAAAAAATCCCTGAAAGCTTGAGACATTATACCTCTGTCCTGAAAATAGAACCCTATTTTAACAAAGAATTATAAATAATAAACGAACAAAATGAACAAAAAACTAAAAAAGATTCTGACCACAGAAAGTTACTATTGTGACAGAAAAGGTCAAAACACACATTCAGAAGATGATAACAAAGTCTTGGAGTAGATGTTCTAAAGTGCTTTCCTACTATTCATCTAAGACTTCTACGAATTATAGGTGCAATTTAAGTGGAAAACAACTCGAAGGAATAGATCCTATTGTCAATGTGGAGAAATAATTCAATCTACAAAATATCCTTAAAACATTCACAAGATTTTTTCAAGCTAAAAAAACACACTGCTACTTACTTGCAACAACCATGATTACTAACACTTAATGAAGTTCCTTGGATAATTCTATCGATATGTTCTGACAAATTCCGGGTAGTGAGGTCTACTGATAAAGGTACCCTACAAAGAAAACAAAAGCAAACCACCATCATTTCATTTGAAGGCAAGCAATAATTTAACAGATAAGTAAAGAAAAGCAATTTACCTCTTTCTACGATAGAACTGCTTTCCTATGTGTGAAGGTAAAAGTCGTCTAATTCTTTCATCGGCAAGGAAAAGGTCAAAACTGCTTAAAAGACGCCGTTTAGCTTCATATGGTTTATATTCATGTTTTAATCTAGCATAAGGGATGACCTAGGAAATATGAAAAATTAAATTATGCATCACTGAGATATGTCATTGAGAACTAGAAATGTTTATGTATTTTGAAAAGCTGCATTAGCTGTGGGTCAAGACGGCAGAGTAAAGACAAGGGCTCACCTGAGCTCTCACAAATTCTCTTCCAAATAACTTTAAAAGAATGCCTCAAAGCAAATTCTTGCTAGCAAAGCTAACACAAGAACAAGCTGAAATAATTTTCTAGCTCAAGACAACTTAAAATAGGGCCACAGTTCCAGTGTATGTTGCTGCCAGGCAAGCAAGCAAGAGGTAAGAAAGCTTAACACCTCAGCCCACAGATTATAAGGGGTCTGACAACTGATAAGATGATTACAGGGGACCCTTGTCTGGCGCTTAGTACAGGACATAATTCCATCACTAATATTGACAAGGCAAATTAAAATTGAGGTACCACACCTCAGATCTATCAGATTGGCTAATATAATAGAAAAGGGACATGATAAATATTGCAAAGGATATGGTAAAATTGGGAAATTAAGGCACTGCTGATAAAGAGTTGTGAACTAATTCCATTCAATCTCCATTGTGAAGAGTAATTTGGAATTATTACCCAAAGTGCTTAAAAAAATACTGTTTTATATATATATCCTTTGACCCAGCAGTGCCACTATTGGGTATGTATCCCAAAAAGATTATAAAAAAGGGGAAAGAATTCACATATGCAAAAAGTTTCTAGCAGCATTACAGAGGTAAGGAATTGGAAAATGAGTGGATGCCCACTAAATGAGGAATGACTAAATAAGTTGTGGTATTTGAATATAACGGAATACTACTGTTCTCTAAGAGCAATAGTATATGTTCTATAGGAGGATGAGCAGGCTGATTTCAGAAAAGCCTGGACTTCCATGAAATTAAAATAACTTTGAGGTTTCTCTCATACCTCTCAAATTGATAGTAACAGGAAAAGATAATGGTAAATGTGGAAGAGGATATTGGAAAAGTAGGATACTAATGCGTTCTTGGTGGAGTCATGAAATGATTCTGAAGAGCAATTTGGAACTATGCCCAAAGGGCCATAAAACTGTACATACCCTTTGATCCAGCAGTGCCACTATTAGGGTCTGTATCCCAAAGAAATACTAAAGGAGGGAAGAGATCTACATGTACAAAAATGTTTATAGCAACAATTTTTGTAGAGACAAGGAACTGGAAATTGAGTCAATGTCCATCAACTGGGGAATGGTTGAATAAATTAAGGTATATGATGTAATGGAATATTATTGTTCTGTAAGAAATGATGAGCAGTAAAAAGCTATCAAATTGTGCGTACCCTTTCACCCGGTAGTGTTTCTACTGGGATTACATTCCAAAGATATCTTAAAGGAGGGAAAAGGACCCATATGTGTTTGTGGTAGCTCTTTTTGTAGTGGCTAGAAACTGGAAATTGAATATATGCCTATCAATTGGGCTAATGGCTTAATAAATTATGGTACATGAATGCTATGGAATACTATTGTTCTGTAAGAAATGACCAGAAGAATGATTTCAGAGAGGCTTGGAGAGGCCTATAATATGAACTGATGCTAAGTGAAATGAGCAGAACTAGGAGATCATCATACACGGCAACACCAAGGCTATATGACAATCAATTCTGATATACATGGCTCTCTTCAACAATGAGAGGATTCAAACCAGTTTCTCTTGTTCAGTGACTGAGAGAGCCATCTACACCCAAAGAAGAACTGTGGGAACAGTGTGTGAAACACAACTTAGCATTCTCACTCTCTTTTATTTGCTTGCATTTTGGGTTTTTTTTCAGTTTTTCTTTTTCTTCCTTCTCGATCCAATTTTTTCTTGTGTAGCAAGATAACTGCATAAATATGTATATACACGTTAGATTTAACATGTATTTCAACATATTTAACATGTATTAGACTACCTGGCCAGCTAGGGAAGAAGGTGAGGGGAAGGTGGGGAAAATTTGGAACAAAAGATTTTGCAAGGGTCAATGTTGGAAAAATTACCCATGCATATGCTTTGTAAGTAAATAAACTAATTAATTAAAGGAGAAAAAAGACATGATGAGCAAGCTGAGAAAGTCTTACATGAACTGATGCTGAATGAAGGGAGCAGAACCAGAACAATGTAACACAATAACATGGAGATTGTGTGATCTATGATAGACATAACTTCTCAGTAATAGAGGCCTAAGACAGGACCAATAGATTTGAGATAGAAAATGCCATCCACAATCATGGAATTATGCCGACTGAAAGTGGATGGAAGCATACTATTTTCATCATTTTGGGGGAGTTGTTTGCTTGCTTTTTCTTTCTCATGGGCTTTTCCCTTTTGATTTGATTTTTCTTGCTCAACATGACTAACACGGAAATATATCTACAATTATATGTACAATTTAGACTGCAAGCAAGGAGGTAAGAGGGAGAAAAAAATTTGGAACTCAAAAATCTTACAAAAACGAATGCTAAAAATCATATCTATAAAACTGACAAAGTAAAATACTATTGAGAGAAAAAATCTTATATGAACTGATGCAAAGTCAAGCAAGCAGAACAGTGTATACAATAATGTACAATGATCAACAATGAATGACTTAGCTATTCTCAGTAATACAACAATCCAAGATAATTCTGAAGGACTTATGATAGAAAATACAATACCATCAGAGGAAGAACTGATGAAGTCTGAATGTAGTTTTTTTAAACTTTATTTTTATTTTTTCTTGATCTGTGTTTTCTTTTACCATCTGAATACTGTGGAAATTTGTTTTGCATGACAACATGTGTTTAACCCGTAGTAAATTGCCTGCCTTCTCAATAATGGCCAAGCAAGGGAAGAATGGAGGCAATTTAGAACTCAAAATTGGAAAAAAACAAAAAATTATGCTACTAGTAAAAATAAATTTAAAAGAAAAACTATTTCAATAAATATGCTTCATAAGTCAGGAGGACCTGAGTTCAAATCTGGCCTTAAACACTTAATACTTTCTAGCTGTTTGACCCTGGGCAAGTCACTTAATCTCAACTGCCTCACCAAAAAATAAACAAACAAACCTCATAGTTTAAGAAGCCAAAACCAAAGTAAAGAAGAAGCACTCAAATAACTAAGGTATAAATATAAATTATGTAACACTAATTTTTCTAATTTGTGAATTTCCCCAAAAAACAGTTCCTGGTTTATGGAAGTAGAATTACGTTATTTATACTTCATAATTGTTCAAAAGAATGTACCTAAAAAAAGGAACCAAAAATTTAAAAAATTATTATCACTTCAACTACATTACAAACTTTTTCAGAGCGATCAAGAAGTTTTTTTCTCATCTGCACATACTCAAAAATTCCTACTTCTGAAGTCCTTAGGAACCATTAACTTTGCCTTACCTCAGTAATGCTTGTGATCCCCTTCTTTTTCAAAAGCTGCTTATAGAAATTTTCTGTCTGTTCTGAAGTTAAATTGGATTCATCCTTCGTAAATAAACAAACATCTTTTGTATTAGGTCTAATACCATGTGGCAAAGGTCTGTAAAAATAAAAGAGCCCTGGTAAAGTCCAAGCAGCTAGTCAATAAGTAAGCCACGTGCTAAACCTTTATGTCTAAAAGAATGCAATATGAAATTGATAGTTATTTTTTATTGAAGAAAGATTTTCATTTGAAAGATATCTTACTAAGCAGTTTGTGAGATATTTCACTATGCAAATACTGATAATAACTCATTTTTTATACACACACACCCATACACTCCCCCTCCCCCCCCCCCCCCCACACATTTCTTATTGAAATAGGAAAGGAGAATTCAAGAATAATGTAACAAAGTGATACCAACAAGTTTGGGAATAAATAAAGCATGCAATCAAACACATTTAAAATTCACATAATTCTAAAATATAGCTTAAAGTGATGCTTCTTCAAAAAAATTTTTTTTGGTCATGAATTATTTTGGTAATTGGTTAGAAAAGTTTAAAACAAGTTCAGATAATTGACACATTAATATAGTGTTGGTGGAATTGCGAATTGATCTAAACATTTTGGAGAGCAATTTGGAATTATGTCCAAAGAGTACTAGGTCTAGATCTCAAAGGAATCAAAGAAATGGCGCACCATGCACAAAATATTTATAGCAGCTCTTTTTGTGGTGGCAAAGAACTATAAATTGAGACAATGTCCATTAGCTGGAGAATGGCTGAACAAGTGTGATATTATAAATGTGATGGACTACTATTGGGCCATAAGAAAGGATGAGCAGGATAATTTCAGAAAAATGTGGAAGACTTAAATGAATGGATATAAAGTAAATTGAGCAGAACAAGGAAAATATTGTATACAGTAATAAAACTGTATATGACAGTCTCAGCTATGCAATGATACAATAAAATTCTGAAGAACTGAAGAGTCAGAATTCAGAATTTATCATACCTTTTAAAGTCTGTATTTTATAGCAACAAGGCTAATATGGAAAAATGTTTTGCATGACTAAACATATGATTTACATCAAAAGGCATGACTTGTCAAGGAGCTTTTGGAAAAGGGAAGAAGAGAATTAGGAATTCAACAATTACAAAAAATAAATGTTAAAACTTTTTACATGAAATTGAGAAAAAATAAAATAAAAACATTCTTAAAAAAAAAAACACACACACACACACAACCTTCACAGGGTCCAAGTTAATAACTCTTGACTTACAGTGACCAGACATTATTTTTTTCAGAATTAATGATTTGAATTGGGTATGTGCTTAGAAAGGCCTAAGAAAAATCTTAGTTGGAAAAAGGTAGTCCCCAATAGAGATGTGATTTCTCAAGATTAGGGGAAAAAAAATCTAATCACTTTAAATTAAGGTGATGGAAGTATCCTGAGATTAATATGAGTTTTTTATGAGTTAACTGGATATAGAGTATATCTGTTTGCTGTAAGGAGCAAATCAAGAGCAGGCAGTGTGAGCCACAGTCTTACTCATTCCCAGATGCCTTTCCTGGTGTTCAATGGCTAACCCTCACTGAACTGTGTACCCCAAACTGACTTAAACCAGGTTTGAGGTCAACTATTCCTGCAAAACACCCTGCTTCTTTATCTACCTGTTTCTAGGGAAGATTGTCTATTCTTTTCCCAAACATCTTCCTGAACCTTCCCTTTGTGGTTTTCAAGCATAAATCTTCCCTGCTTCTGGGCTGTCAGCTTTTTGGGGCTTTATACTGCAGTGGTCTCAGCACTAGTGTCTCATTTTCCTCCTAATAAAATCATTTGCTTTTAACTTAGCTTGGATTTCTCTTCGTTTTGAAGGGCAGATGGATGGGCTTAACCCAGTTGACAAACTGATTGTCAAAAGTAGAATGTATCCTGGTGAGGGGCTTCTTCAGGACCCTTGAGGAAGTAATCTAGACACGTTTATACTAACTCTGACCTTCTGATATGCAGCCTGTCATCTCGATCTTGGTAGTTCAATAGGGCCTCTTTAACAATGAAATCATAAAGCTATTTATTTATTTATTTATTCGTTCGTTCATTCATTCATTTATTTATTTATCGTGAAGATAAAGCAGGCAGCCACAACTCCATGCTGCAAGGGGTAGGGTGGGCCAAAGGATGGCCAGAATGGTTTTTACTGTGATATGAAATTTTCTTTCTATTCACTGCTGCTTCCAGATGAAATTGGGTATAAGCCAATAAAACTTGAATTATGCTCAACTTGATTACTTAATATATCAATCCCATTGGATTTCAGAACAAGCATTACAGCAGAACTATTATAAAGAAGATCAAAACAAAGAGGTGGCTTAAAGAGAAGAGAGAAGATTCAGTGTTAGATATGTTGATTCTGAAATGCCTAAAAAACCAATTCAGATGTTCGAAAGAGAGTTGGGGACACAGAACTGGCATTTAGGAGACTACATCTGAGAATCATCTGTATAAAGAGGATACCTGAACTCGAGGAAGCTGATGGTGCGTATATTTCCACCAATATTTAAACACATGGAAATTATGTTTAAAAGACTTGCACAATATATGTGCAACATATTAAACAATATAATTAGATTACACATTAGACAGCATTAGACAGATACATATATTAAACCTATAACAGATTGCTTGCTGTCTGGGGGTAAGTAAAGAGGGAAAAAATTTTAGGACACAAAGTTTTACAAAAATGAACACTATTTTAAAAAATGGTAGACTGACTATCTAAAACTATATTATAAAGCAGCAGTCACCAAAACCATTTGGTACTGGCTAAGAAATAGATTAGCTGATCAGTGGAATAGGTTAGGTTCACAAGACAAAATAGTCAACGACAGCAATCTAGTGTTTGACAAACCCAAAGATCCTAACTTTTGGGATAAGAATTCATTATCTGAAAAAACTGCTCTGAAAACTGGAAATTAGTATGGCAGAAATTAGGCATGGACCTACACTTAACACCATATACCAAGAGAAGATCAAAATGGGTCCCTGATTTAGGCATAAAGAGCAAGATCATAAATAAATTAGAGGAACATAGGATAGTTTACCTCTCAGACTTGTGGAGGAGGAAGACATTTGTGACAAAGATGAACTAGAGATCATTATTGATCACAAAATAGAAAATTTTGATTATATCAAATTAAAAAGCCTTTGTACAAACAAAACTAATGCAAACAAGATTAGAAGGGAAGCAATAAACTGGGAAAACATCTTCACAGTTAAAGGTTCTGATAAAGGCCTCATTTCCAAAATATAGAGAGAATTAACTCTAATTTATAAGAAATCAAGTCATTTTCCAATTGATAAATAGTCAAAGGATATGAACACACAACTTTCAGATGGTGAAATTGAAACTATTTCCATTCATATGAAAGAGTATTCCAAATCCCTATTCATCAGAGAAATGCAAATTAAGACAACTCTGAGATATCACTACACACCTGTCAGATTGGCTAAGATGACAAGAAAAAATAATGATGAATGTTGGAGGGGATGCGGGAAAACTGGGACACCAATGCATTGTTGGTGGAGTTGTGAACAAATCCAACCATTCTGGAGAACAATCTGGAATTATGCCCAAAAAGTTATCAAACTGTGCATACCCTTTGATCCAGCAATGGGCTTAGACCCCAAAGAGATACTAAAGAAAGGAAAGGGACCTGTATGTTCCAAAATGTTTGTGGCAGCTCTGTTTGTAGTGGCTAGAAACTGGAAAATGAATGGATGCCCATCAATTGGACAATGGCTGGGTAAATTGTGGTATATGAATGTTATGGAATATTACTGTTCGGTAAGAAATGACCAGCAGGATGAATACAGAGAGACTTGGAGAGACTAACATGAACTGATGCTAAGTGAAATGAGCAGAACCAGAAGATCATTATATACCTCAACAATGATACTGTATGAGGATGTATTCTGATGGAAATGGATTTCTTTGACAAAGAGAGGCTCTAACTCAGTTTCAATTGATTAATGAGGGACAGAAGCAGCTACACCCAAAGAAAGAACACTGGGAAATGAATGTAAACTGTTTGCATTTTTGTTTTTCTTCCCAGGATTTTATCTTCTGAATCCAATTCTTCCTGTGCAACAAGAGAACTTCTGTTCGGTTCTGCACACATATACTGTATCTAGGATATACTGTGACATATTTAACATGTATAGGACTGCTTGCCATCCTGGGGGAAAGAGGGGAAAAATCGGAACAGAAGTGAGTGCAAAGGATAACGTTGTAAAAAATTACCCAGGCATGGGTTCTGTCAATAAAAAGTTATAATTATTTAAAAAAAAAAAAAAAGGTAGACTGAAAGGTTAAAATAAAGCTAACTGACTTGTAAAGTTCTGGTTCTGCCAAGAGTAATCTTGAATCAGTAAATTTCTCTGTCTTAAAGTTTCCTCTTCTAGATAGGAAGGATATAAGTAACAAATAAGATAATGTAAAGATAGCCCTCTGTTAACAATAAAACATTATAAAGCACAAGGGTAACCTATTATTACTGAAACTGTCAAGTAATAGTAATAAAAAGCACTTGCTAAAAAGACAAAGAAACAAAGCATTTAAAATAAATAGCAAAACACTTCAGAAGAACTTACATTTTGATTTCTTTTCCATTTGGGGGAATTTTCCATAATGTTACCATTAAAAACACATTCTCATTCTCATTCAAAAGCAATGTGTTAGCATTTTGTTTCTTTTTTTTATATTCCCACAAAGTTTGCGTTGCCTTTTTAATCTGCAAAGATACAAAAATGTTTAAATTTAAATTTGGTTGTTATACAATTCAGCTCCAATTTAATTCTCCCTACCCCCAACAGATGCTTTATTTTTGCCGATCAAGTCCTACACTTTAACATTTATAATATAATCTCAGATCTAACAAAAAACTTAAAACCATTTAATTCAGTTCAATTAATATTAAGTACTTACTCTGTGCCTCAAATGCATCTAAGCATTTGGGAAATGCTTCTTAATTATCACAACTACAATTCATTCTTACCTTCTCATGTGAACAGTTTTTGTTCATAAATCCATAAATTATAGACTGTACTTATTCACAAGGACTGGACAACTCTCAACAGAAGAGTTGCTGAATGCGCCTCACAATAGTAACTGCCCCACTCCCACATTCCAAAGCAATAAGCTAGTAACTAAAAAATAACATCAACAAGCTCAACCTGGCAAGCACTCTATGGGGCAGAGGTGCAAAGATGAAAAATGATATAGTACCGACAAGTTTTGCAAACAAGCTAGTATGAAATAGAATTCAGAAAAGGCAAAGATTTAAAAAAAAAAAAAAAAAAAAAAGATGATCTCAGGAGAATGCATGAGAAGGGGTTATGGGGATGCACGGTTCTTAGGTGTTAGGAAGAATGGCATGGGAATGCACTTCAGGTCTGGAAGGCCTTTGCCACTGCAGAACTCTTAAGGCCGCGTGCCCTGGACACGGGAGTCCTCTTCATCACGCTAGCCAACAAAGAAACGGGAGCGTGGCAGTCTAGAAAAGGGGGAGCCTTCAGAGCAGTGCAAGGCTCCCTAAGTCCCGGATATCGGGTCCAGGTCGGCCATGCTTTGCCCTTCAGCTCCACTTTAACCCGGCGGCTGCGGCCTATGCTGGGCCCAACCGCGGCCCCAGAAGCACATATGCCCTACATTCCTCGACCAGTCCTACCTGCTCTTTCGAGACAAGATGAGAGGGTTCCTTCACATCAGCCAGAGCACCCATTTTCCGGAGCAGCACGTGCTTGAAACTAACACCAGGGAAGAGAACCCAAAGAACACTACATGAGGACCACGACGCGCAGGCGCAATTCCCAGTTTCCGGTTTCGGAAGAAAGACGCCGGAAATGACGCACAAAGAGCTAGTTCGGCTTCTTTGCGTGAGAAGGAAGTAAGGAAGCCGTTTTGCTGTGTTCTCCTTTCCTTGCGCTCGTTCTTATGTTTGCTGCCTTACTTCTCTTCGCATCCGGAATGCGTCAGGTTCCGGAAAGGTTGTAGAAGCCAAAAGAAGACATTTCTCGCTAATGTTGGTATCACACTCCGCAACCCCCATGGCTCTTAGGTCTTTAGCTCCTTAGATGTTGAGCTCTCTGCTTACGCAGAATAGTTAGTTTTTTTTGACCAACAGAAGTCCTGAAAATTCCCCGTAGGGTTGAGCCAGGGCCTGGGGATCTCAACCTGTCCCCCATTAACCGAAGTTTACCGTTATCAGTCTAAATTGTGAATACTTGGAGTCGCACACAGGCAGGTCTAGCGGCAGATTTGGTGTTTGGAGTTTTTGTTCGTTTTTTTTTTGGGGGGGGGGGGTTTTGGGGGGTGTTGCTGAGAAATGTAAATTATTGGTATATTCATTTCACATATTATAATAACTTTTTCACACGCCAGATAAACTCCTGGAGTTACCTTCCAGTCATCTCATCTATTAGGGGCAGCTTTTGGGAGCGCAGCTCAAAGTCTCCAGGCTCTTCTTGCTCTCTGGGACCATTGGGATAGAGCTGTGACATGGCCTAGGATCAGAGCTTTAGAACTGGTCTTTAGGTCATTTAGTCCAACCTCCTTTCATTTTGTAGATGCGTGGCCCAGAGAAGTTAAGTGACTCATTTAGATTCATTACCATCATCAGAGGAAAGGGTTCCGATCTCTCTCTACCTGGTTTCAAATCCTTGGCTTTATTCATTACCTTATATGGCCCTAATTGGGGAGTAGAAGTGGACTTGGAATAAAAAGGCTTTGAGTTCCTATCTCAGATTTTTCACTTAGTATTTGTGGAAGATATCATATAAGGTGACTTAGTTCCTCTCCAACTCTATGTATGCTATGTTCAAGTCTTCTGTTCCCTGACCTTGACACAACTCTTCCATCTCTGAAATGTTAACAAAATTTAAGGTTAATTTTTTCTTCTTACCCTGATTGATTGTTGAAACTGTGCATCTGTTGTAATTGCATTTTCCTCTAAAATTGGGGGCAGGAAGGTATGGGGATGCACACTGGCTAAGTGCAGCATTGATTTTAAGTTCCTTTGAAATCTAATAGAGTACCAGCTCTGCTTAATAAGAGCATTTTTTTGTGATCTGTGGAACAAAGCCGACCCCTTCCTATAATCTGTTAATGGCATAATCATCATCCTGGATTCCCAGGCTCCTAACCTTGGAGACATCCACTATGCTCCCCTCACTCTACACATCTGAGCAATTACCATTCTCTGTACTTTTGCAATATTTCTTGCAACCATACCACTCATTTCACTTCCCCTGAAATGATTCAGGTACAGAAACTCAAAACACTTTTCACCTGGATCATTGATACAGCTTCCTTACAGGTTTTGCTGCTCTTAAAAGTTGAATGTGTCTTTGACACTTCCACCTTAAATAGAAACTGGATCTGTCATTTCATAATATAAGAAATACTTTTGAGAAAAACCCCTATGCTATTTAGATTAGTACTTTTGAAGTTTATAGGCTTAGACAGTTACCTAGAACAAAAAGAGGTTTAGTCACTTGCCAAGAGCCACATAGGACAATGTCTGAAATGACATTTGAATATGAGATTTTCTTCAAAGCTAACTTTTCATGAAGCTGACTCCCCATGGCCTCCCAAGTGAAAACTCCTATCTGACATTTTAAGGATTTTAAGTCTTGAGTTTGATATAGTGCAACCCCTAGGGAAGATGTAGCAATGGCCCTGAAGCCATCTGGTCTTAGGATTGATGTGGCTGGAGATAATATATTTCTTCCTTTAGGTTATCTTGCCCATTTATTCTATATGACCAGGATGACCAGGACTTGACCTAATGATGTTTCAGGCCTAAAAACACTTCCAGAAGGACCCCTTGAGCTCTGCCCCAAAGAATTGTGGGTATTGCACCTGTGTGCAACATCAGAACCAGACTACTCAATTCCTTTTCTAAAACATAAAATTAGCAGATTGGTGAAGCACCTAGTTTTTCTTTTTCCTATAAATTTATCTTCTTCTACCTGGTTCTTTGCTAATTTCTTTTGGAACTTATCCCATTTTAATTGGCATTGCAATTAAAATAAACTTTGCCCCTTGACTTGAAAATAGGTCTGAATCTACAAATTCTTTTGAGATACCTTGAAACACCAGTCTGAAACCCCAACATTTCTGGAATCCCCCTTGAACCTCAAGTTAATTTTCTAATTTTTCTAACCTTAATTCAGACTATACTCAATTGACTGAATCCAACAAGTTTTTTTAAGCACCTTCTGTGTTGAAGGCACTGAACTAAGGACAAAGAATAATAAAGTGAAAACCTGACCTCAAAAAGATTATGGGTTCCTCTTACCTTCATGTATTTCCCTAATTTAGTCAAACTGGAATATTCATTCTCAATTCCTGTCCTATCAAGATCTTTTTGCCTTTGCTTGTGCTTTTCCTTATGCATGAAATATACTTTTTTGTCCCATGTAGGGAAGGCCCAACTCAGATTCTGCCACTATGAAGAAATGGAGTCACTTTACCTGACTGAAGAAGGAATACAAGTATAAAAGTATTGCCATCCCTAGTAATATATAAAACAACCAATATCCCTCCCCCTTCAAATTTTTAGCATTTTTTACTCATCTTGTTCTCACTCATATCCTAGTTATTTGGGGTTTATTGTCCTTTCCTTTCATCTCAGAGGCTCTTGCTACATGGTAGCAAGACATCAAATATAACTGCCTTGAAAAACTGAACATGGATAATCGACAGAATTGGAGAGGATCAAGGCAGGTGTGAACAAGATAATATGTAAGCAATGAAGAACTCTAAAGAACTGGAGTAAAAGTTATCATCAAGGAATTGGATAGGAAGAGTAGATAAGCTGGTTATGTAAATGAGCAAAGTGTCACACTGATACCTTTGCAGTGTCAGGCAAAGGAAAGGAAAGACTCCTGCACATTGGGGAACCTAGTGGAAGACATGAGTTGCACATGATGAACAGGCATGGGGGCTAAAGTTTTCATTGTTGGAAGGAGCTCCCAAACTAAGGAAATCACAGATCCATCTGTGTAGACTTTTGTGTATATGTGAGCACATATACATATATACACACACATATGCATATCCATATATACTGAGAAAATATAGACACACTATTTGTATCCCCTTCTGCAGTCTTTCTTCCATGCATTTCAAAACGTTTGTTGCTTTGTGTCTGTCTCTCCCCAACAGAATCCCTTTATCACAAAAACAAAAAAAAAGTCAAAACACTAGCTATATCTAAGAAGGCCTATATTCATGTGTCTCTTTTTCATCTTTTTTGTCAAGTAAGAGGAATGTTTCATCAATAGTTTTTTAAAATCATTATTTTTCATTAATTTGATCAGAATTCTGATATCTTTTGTTCCCATAAGTTTTCTTACATAAGGTAAAGGGATGCATTCTAAGTTGTCACAAAATTAAAAATGTGGTTTAAAAATAGTAATGAGAAAAATATAACAATTGTGCTAGCAAACAAAATAAGCCATTAAAAATTAGTCACAAAAGGAGAGTTTAAGGGTAGAATACCTGATATGACACTTCCACAGCAAAATAATACAGAGTAAATCCATTCTATAATCTTAAACATGATTAAAAATCCTATTGCTTGCCAGAACTTTAGCAGAAAACAATACCGAAATGCCACTCAAAACAGTTTTTCAATTATGTTTATTTAGAAATAGGAAAGTTAAGACAAAAGCAAAATAGAAGCATGTTATATTAACAGGAAATAAATATATTGCCATACCCACTAGGTCTTCTGGTGGTCCAAAGAGATTGTAGCAAGTGTCTAAACTTTATAGTGGTTCTTTCACTATTTTGAATATTTTTTTATTTTGTATCTATGTCTACTTGAGAAAGTGTTCTTGTGTGGAAATTCTAAAATGACCTGTTAGTATTTGGGATTGTCAAACTAAAATAAAAGGTAGAGGATTGAAATGAATGAATACAATTTTTTTTTTCTGTCTTTGATTTCAATCAAAAACAGTAAAAGTTCCAAGAATGTAAACACATGAATTTTTACTATGTTAAAAACAAAATCAGAATTTTCAGCTATTAGACCTGGTCTATTCTGAATATCTTAATTCTATAAATAAGCTACTTATGAATTTAGGACTTATTTGGCGGTAAGGAAGGAGTAAAAGGAAAACTTATAAAAGCAAACAGCATTTTTTTGCCTTCATTAACTTTGTATCAATTCACAACTTGCCTTGATGAATACCTATTCATCTATTTTAAGTTATTAGAACAGTAAACATACATTAAATCTGACAAGAAACAGCTTAAACCGAGGCTTAAGTTAATGAAAACCGTAAAGCAGGTGTATTTTAAACAAACACATGAGGAAGACTGGGTAACAAAATACTATAACATATTAAGGGAAATGAAATAGATATGACACAAATTCTTTTTTTTTCCAATAGTGTGAAATAAACAGGTAAATAAAAATAGATTTTATTTTAAAAATCATTCAAAGGATATTTAGGTGACTTAGGGATGTCTTGTGCTTTTTTCTGCTTCTGTTTGGGAGTTTGGTGACCTTTTTTAGATTTCATAATTGTTCCTACTTTATTATGAGTAGTAAATGGTTTGGGTGTTAGCTTTCCAGGGCTTTGACCTTTAGGAAGTATTTACTTTTTTTTTCTGCCTTTTTAGGCATCAATCCTTGGCTTCTTATGTTTGCCAGAGTCTGGAGTCTTATTCAACTCTGTGCAATTTTTGTTAATCTCTTCTGGGGTCCCCAAAGCCATGGAGGCCTTTCTCTTTTCATCAGGAGTTTTAGCTTGTGATGTTTCAGCATTGATGCTCTCTTCAGTAGAGTCCTTTATTAGGGTTGCTTTATGAAGCTGATAAAGAGAAAGACCACCTAATTAAGCCTATACAATAAACAAGTAGTTGACATTCCTCAATGAGAGTAAGATGTTATGAATTCTAGTACACTTAACACATACGACTCATTTTAATCCTCTAGTCTTTTTTCACATGTTTTCATGAATAAGTCACATCTTAGATATCTTTCCAAATATGGAAATGTGGATTGCCCTTTCATTTACCACAGGAGGCAGAGACAGGATTGCAATGGACAAGTGGATAGTCAGGACATTTAGACATAAAATTCAGATTCAATACAAGACTAGCAACTTGAACTCATTTTCCTCATTCTTAAAAACGTATTCTACACACCAGTGAATGTTATATGTAAAAAGGAATTAAGATTATAAGTACCAAAAGGCCTTCTGAATAAAGAGCCAATTCATACTGAAGAACAAGGTTTTTAGTTTCTTTTTCAATCAGCCCATAGGAAACCTTAGCTGTTAGACTATGACAGAAACCATTTAAAGTGCTGTTTCTATAAGGGAAAAGGAAAAATTATGTAAGGTGGAACATAGAGCGTTATCCAAAGAGGTTAAGGAACCTATACTTCGAAGCATCATTTGATCTATAACCTGGGAATCACTAGGCAGCCTAAATTCTATGGCTTCAGAAGTGTTTGAAGATAGCATACATTTAAGGGGAGAAACCAATCATTTTTGAAAATGATTTCAAATTCTCATAATTTCACTGCTGACAACCAAGGCTACTAACTATGGTTGGGATTCAAAGAATTGTAATATAATAAACTCATTGGCCACTGAAATATTTTTCTACTGAATATTCTTCATCATATTAAAGAAAGAAAAAAATAGAACATTTTCCCAGATGTATTTCATGAAGCCATTGGTATCAAAACCTAAAACAAAATAAAGCAATATTCCTTTTTATTTTAAAATTTTGCCAAGACAAATTAAGATAACTTTCTGAAGTACCACTTCACACCTCTCAGATTGACTAAAATGACAGGAAAAGATATATGTTAAATGTTGGAGATGTGGGAAAACTGGCGACACTAATATTATTGGTGTGCTCTGAATTGATCCAATCATTCTAAGAGAGCAATTGGGAACAATGCCCAAAAGGCTATCAAACTGTGAATACCCTTTGATCCAGTGTCTCTACTGGATCTGTATCTCAAAGAAATCAAAAAAAAAAAAGAAAAGGACCCACCTATATGTGCAAAAATGTCTGTTTTAACAGCCCTTTTTGCAGAGGCAAGAAACTGGAAACTGAGCTGGTGAGTTGGGAAATGTCTGAATAAGTTATGGTATATGAATGCAATGGAATATTATTGTTCTAAAAGAAATGAGCAGGCTGATTTCAGGAATACCTGGAAAGACTTATATGAACTGAAGCCTAAGCTTGAGTAGAACAAAGAACACAATATCCAGCAACAATAAGATTATGTGATAAACTTGGCTTTCTTTTCCAATAGTGAAGTGATTCAAGGCAATTTCAACAGACTTGTGATGGAAAGAGCCATCTACATACAAAGAGTATGGAGACTGAATATGGATCAAAGAATACTATTTTCATTTTTTTTGTTGTTTGCTTGTTGTTTTTTCCTTTTTTTTCTTTCACCTTTTCACCTGATTTTTCTTGTGCAGCATGACAAATATGCAAATATGTTTAGAATAACTGCATATGTTTAATCTATATTGCATTGCTTGATATCTATGCGAAGGGATGGGGAGAAGGAAAGAATAAAATTTGGAATACAAGGTTGTGCAAAGGTGAATGTTGAAAACTATCTTTGAATGTATTCAGAAAAAAAATAAAAAGCTTAACAAAATAAAATGCCAAAACTTTTTATTTAAAATGAATAAAATAAAATTTTGCATAAAAAGTTTTTAAATAAATATACATGCTGATTTTTTAAAAAGTAACAAAATTACCTCTGGGTACTTTTGAGAAAATGCTGCTTGAACTGGAACTAGCTGTGGAATCTTATCCTCCTTGTCAGGCTCTGCTATGCTCTCCTTTTCTGCCTCTAGTTCATGACCATCCCGAGCACATTCCCTTTCAGGCCTCACTGAAACCTGGAGAGAATTGGTGGCTATTTTGTTACCTTGATTTTCCTCCTAATAACAAAAAAAAAAAAAAAAGAGCAAAATCTTAAGTTTTTAGCATTTCCATTTAAAAATTCATCTTATTCTAAAGTATGACTCTAGAAATCCTTAATATAAAGTTTTTCAGGTACTTCATGGAACAGTATCTACAGGCGAGTCTTAATTTCAATTTCATCCTCTGCCAGAAACAAACAAATTCTTTCCCTGTATTACTATTAATATTAATGAGTTCTTGGAATAACAAGCATCAGAGTTCGAACTCAGTAAGGTTTCTTCTGGTGCCAGGGCAAATGTTCACCCCAGGGTGCCTTAACATGGGGTTAAAAATAAAAAAAGATTAAGGGGCTCTGACAAGCCACAAAGTGGAAAGGTATCACTTCCTCAAAATCTAGTTAAAATTCCTAGTCTAACGTGGTCTTTAAGAAGCTATCAATTTCCAAACTCAATTGATCCTGGTTAAGAAAATAAATAATTCGGGGCAGCTAGGTGGTGTAATGGATAGAACACCAACTCTGAAGTCAGGAAGACCTGAGTTCAAATCTGCCTTCAGACACTTAACACTTCCTACCTGTGAGACTCTGGGCAAGTCACTTAACCCTAATTGCCTCACCAAAAAAAAAAAAAAGAGAGATTCATGCAGAGAGCATGGATACAAAAGTAATTTAAAACCGTGGCAAAACCCTCAATGAAAACTTTTAACTACAATAATAGAAATGTATTAGTTGTTGCTACACTACAATTAAAAGGAGTTCAACATTTAATAGTTTTATGTCATTTATATTTAAGACTAACTCTCTACTATTTTATTTACCTTACTTTTCTGAGGAGAACCCAAAAAGGAGACACATGAAGAAAAGATTGGAAGGGAAAGAGATTTTTCTGTTTTCAGGTGTAGATATTTTACACTCTCCCACTTCTGTAAATAAAGAAAAATACAAAATAGTATGCCATCCAAAGAATATCCTCTTAACACATAAGAATTGGTACAACCAAAGCACAGTACCTCTGGCAACTTTTCTGAAAGCACATCTACAGCAGCAAAAATATTTTCCACTAGGTGATCTACAGACATTCCTGTGTGACCCACACGTGCTGTACTGAAATTAAGGAAATATTAATTATACATAAAAATAAAAGTGATTTTTCCCATTTAAAGAAACCATTTGAAAAAAGGAAGCTAACTGGTGCTAAAGAGATGAACTAAATATAATAGTGTTTAAATTATTTGGGACAGGCCATAATTTTACTATAATTTTATTTTATGAAGTAATGCTCAATCATGTGTACGTCCACCAATACTAGGCTAACTTATAATGTCTTACACCCTGATCGGCTAAAACCATATTTAGCTGGTTTCTACACTGTTTGCATATTTACTTGTTCTGGAAGATTTATTTACTATTTACTTATTTATTTACTAAATTAAAAAAAATCCCCACCATAAAAAGCTATCATAGTGATAGGGATAGTCAAGAAATAAATCCAAAGGAAAAGAATGACTCTTTATGGAAAAAGATTAAGCAAGAGTTTTAAAAAAAAAATAAACATCTCAAGGATGTTTCTATAAAGGAAATAAAATCATTAAAGGAAAAAATGGAAACAAAATGAGAACTATAAAAAAGAGAAGTGGAAAGGGAATTAACAACTTGATGGCACAAGAATATCCTGCCCAAACAATCAACTCCCTGAAATTCAGAATATACATTACAGATGCCAATGAAAAGTTAATAATTTAAAAATAATTAGCATGTATACAGTGCTTACGATGTGCCAGGCACTGAGCTGAAAAATGAAGGCTAAATGACTTGTCAGGATCACACAGCTAATAAGAACCTGAAGACTTGAATTCAATTCTTTTTTTTTTTTTTTTTTTTTTTAGGAGTAATAAAAGTGGGATTTTAATTTAAGTTCTCTGAACAATAAGAACATTGGTGTTAAAAAGAGATAAATAAGAGAAAAAAATTACATATATATTATTACTTCAGCAAAAATGGTACTCCCATTGCTGAATTTTCCTCCTATCAAAATCTGTCTGATTGTGCCTCAAGTCTTACTGTCTCTATCATGTCTCTTTTTGTCTTAGGCTTTTTTTTTCCTTGCATATTTCTCTTGGTAACCTTATTAGTGCCCAGGAATTCAAGTATCATCCTTATAGAGCTAACATCCACATATTTAAGAGTAGTTACTTTCCTGAGTTTCAATTATATATCACCAATTGCTTGTACATTTGAATTCAATTCTTCCTTTATTTCAGCCCCAAATTCCTATCCACTGTGCCACTTAGTTGCCTCTATTAAGAAAGTTGATTAAAAGACTGGAAAAAAAATAGATGAAAATAAAAAATATCTCACCTCATAGATAATGGATAGTGGAGAAAAATGTATAAGAATCATTGTCTTTCCTGAAAACCACACCAAAAAAAGAATCTCAAAATTCTGTTTCAAGAAACCTTAAAAAGAAAAGTTCCCAGAACTCTTATAATCAGAGAGTAAAGTAGAAACCCATTGGTTACTTTCTGAAAGAAACCCTAAAATGAAAAATAATAGCAATGTTGTAGCCAAAATCCAGAGATTCCAGGTGTGAGGAAAAAAAATACTGCAAATAACCAGAAAGAATTAGATACTGTCAAGATCACATAGTTTAAACAACTATCATTATAAAGGAGTTGAGAATTTGGAATACTGTATTGCAGAAGGCAAAGCTATAAGCTAACAGATAAGAGCTTACTCAACAAAACGGATCTTTAATGAAACAAAGAGGATTTCTAAGCATCCCTGATAAAAAGACTAAAAGATGCATAAAACTTTAAAAGCTCAAACACAGGAGAAAAGAGAAACATAAAAAGAGAAACATGAATGAACAAGGATAAATTACTTATGGTAAAATAATTTGTTTCCCCTCTGAACCTCACCACCATCAGGAGTCACAGAATATAATTAGATAAGCTAGAATATAATTATTCTATAATGAATAATTAACATATTAACGTGTTACTAATTAATATGAAGGAAGAATGGAAAGAAAGAGGAAGAGAAATATACTGGGTTGCAGAAGAACAAGGGAAAGGAAGATTGAAGAAAATTATCTTTAGTAACTGGAATGAGAAAGTAGAAGTGTATACATACAAGGAGGAAGGAGGAAGGGGAGTAGCTGACATTTGAATCTTACTTTCATCTGAATTAGTTAAAAGCTAGAAGAACTAACACAGAGATAAATTTCACTCAACAGAGAATGGAAGAAAAAGGAGACAAAGAAAAAAAGGCAAAGTGAAGTAAAGGCAGCTTGAGGGAGGGAACAGTATTGAGCAAAACAAACAAAATTTTTTAAGGTGTTAAAAATATTTATATCCTTATTAAGGCAGCAAAAATAAGTGGAATCTAAAGGGTGCCCATAAACCGGGTTCAAGCAAAATGGGATGTAATATTTGGACCTGATGGGGTGCTGTTTTGTGGTAGGAAAGGCTGAAAGAGACGATTTAAGAGAAAATCTTCAGAGATTCTGTCTCAACTGATGCAGAATGAAATGAATAGAACCAGGAGAACAATTTGTGTGGTGACAATATTGTAGAGAAACACTAAGTAAAAGACTTAGGACCTCTAATCAGAGTAATGACCAACCATAATTCAAGAAGATTAATGCTACCTGCCTTGGTGATAGTGGTATTATAGAAGGAGACATAAATATGTAGATTTCTTTTAGACATAGACAATGTAAAAATGTGTTTTGATTGTTTATAAATGTTTGTAACTATTTCCACTCCCTCCCCCAAAAATATAAGGGAAAAGCAAACTTGTGGGTTATAATCAAAAGTAGACTTGGGAAAAAAGTTATATTGAACATAAAATGTGATAATGTAAGTTTATACTAAAAAAATTTTAAATATATGACAAAATCTTAGGAACCCATACAACATTATATAAAAAAGAGGCTATAATAAAAGTAAACACTACAGGTAAAACATTTTAAGAAGTAAAAAGTAGTAAATTTTAATGTTTAAACCAATGGATTTAATTTTGCTCTGTCCACCATAATTCTCATTCCATTGAAGCCCAGCACGTGGCACTTAAGCAAATCATTCAATCATCTAAAGAACATTCAAAGCCTTATCAGCTACACTAATCGATGAAAATGTTGGTACATAATGAATCTAAATCAATTTTATCTATCTCCAAAGCAGCACATTCTTAGACTCCTAGAGGATCATCAATTTACATTTAGAAGAAACTTCAGGGATAATCTAATTCAATGTTCTCCTTTTACAAAGAAAGAGATTAGTGACCAGAACAATTAAAGCTCTAACTGAGGTCTTTTAGGCAATAAGAAACAAAGCCAGGTCTCTACACTCCAAGGATAATACCCCTTCCATTATATCATGGATATCAAAAGAATGAACAAAACCATATCATGAAGATATGACTTGGAAATTTTTTGATTTCTCACTACATTGGCAACATTAAAAAGCATCAGTTAGAACCTATCCTTTCTGCCGAAACTTACTGCCTGGATCTTGTTTTGATCTGCACCAGGGAGAAAATGACTTCTTTGACTTTAAAAGGTCAAAGAAAGAAGAAAGAAATTATCAAAACATTTTTTAAAAAGATAGTTATTTTTTGGATCATTAGGGTTTTGCAAGGGCTAATGTTGAAGAATTGTGCATTCATGTTTTGAAAAATAAAAAGCTTTAATTAAAAAAAGTTTAAATTTTTTTTAAAGTTTTTTTTCTACATATTTCATCTCTTTGCTGCCTTCTTCCCCCTCATTTGGAAAAGGAAATAGCCTTTTTAGTTTTTGTAGCCCCAGGCATATCATAGGCACATGCTAGTTGCTTACTGAAATGAATTTCAAGCCATAATAGATGACAATGTCAACAAAAGGAAAACAGGGACACTGATACATTGTTGGTGGAATTGTGAACACATACATCCATTCTGGAGAGCAATTTGGAACTATGCTCAAAAAATTATCAAACTGTGCATATCCTTTGATCCAGCAGTGTTTCTACTGGGCTTATACCCCAAAGAGATACTAAAGAAGGGAAAGGGACCTGTATGTGCCAAAATGTTTGTGGCAGCCCTGTTTGTAGTGGCTAGAAACTGGAAAATGAAAGGATGCCCATCAATTAGAGAATGTTTGAGTAAATTGTGGTATATGAATGTTATGGAATATTATTGTTCTGTAAGCAATGACCAGCAGGATGAATACAGAGAGGACTGGTGAGACTTACATGAACTGATGCTAAGTGAAACGAGCAGAACCAGATCATTATGTACCTCAAAAACAATACTGTTTGAGGATGTATTCTGATAGAAGAGGATCTCTTCGATAAAGAGAGTTAATTCAGATCAAAGATGGACAGAAGCAGCTACACCCAAAGAAAGAACCCTGGGAAATGAATATAAACTGCTTGCATTTTTGTTTTTCTTCCCGGGTTATTTCTACCTTCTGAATTCAATTTTCCCTGTGCAACAAGAAAACTGTTCGGTTCTGCACACGTATATTGTATCTAGGATATAGTGTAACCTATTCAACATGTAAAAGGACTGCTTGCCATCTAGGGGAGGGGGTGAAGGGAGAGAGGGGAAAAATCGGAACAGAAGTGAATGCAAGGGATAATGCTGTAAAAAAAATTACCCTGGCATGGGTTCTATCAATAAAAAGTTATTTAAAAAAAAAAAAAAGACGTCAACAGAACTGATAAGATTTTCCTTGGATAAAATAGAAAACTGGATAACTCAGCAATTATTACATTTATGAATTTTCTTTTTTAAAGAAGAGATTAAAGTCATAGAAATATTAAGGCATTCTTTTCAAAGTTGCTGACACAAATTAAATATATATATATATATATATATATTTTAATAATTATAACTTTTTATTGACAGAATCCATGCCTGGGTAATTTTTTACATTATCCCTTGCACTCACTTCTGTTCAGATTTTTCCCCTCCATCCCCTCCCCCAGATGGCAAGCAGTCCTATACATTTTGAATATGTCACAGTATATCCTAGATACAATATATGTATGCAGAACCGAACAGAAGTTCTCTTGTTGCACAGGAAGAATTGGATTCAGAAGATAAAAACCCGGGAAGAAAAACAAAAATGCAAACAGTTTACATTCATTCCCAGTGTTCTTTCTTTGGGTGTAGCTGCCTCTGTCCATCATTGATCAATTGAAACTGAGTTAGATCCTCTCTTTGTCGAAGAAATCCACTTCCATCAGAATACATCCTCATACAGTATCACTGTTGAAGTATATAATGATCTCCTGGTTCTGCTCATTTCACTTAGCATCAGTTCATGTAAGTCTCGCCAGTCCTCTCTGTATTCATCCTGCTGGTCATTTCTTACAGAACAATAATATTCCATAACATTCACATACCACAATTTACGCAACCATTCTCCAATTGATGGGCATCCATTCATTTTCCAGTTTCTAGCCACTACAAACAGGGCTGCCACAAACATTTTGGAACATACAGGTCCCTTTCTCTTCTTTAGTATCTCTTTGAGGTATAAGCCCAGTAGTGGCACTGCTGGATCAAAGGGTATGCAGTTTGATGACTTTTTGGGCATAATTCCAGATTGTTCTCCAGAATGGTTGGATTCGTTCACAACTCCACCAACAGTGCATCAGTGTCCCAGTTTTCCCACATCCCCTCCAACATTCATTATTATTTTTTCCTGTCATCTTAGCCAATCTGACAGATGTGTAGTGGTATCTCAGAGTTGTCTTAATTTTCATTTCTCTGTACAAAGAGAAATTCCATTCAGAATAACTGTTGATAGCATAAAATATTTGGGAATCTATCTACCAAAGGAAAGTCAGGAATTATATGAGCAAAATTACAAAAAAGTTTCCACACAAATAAAGTCAGACTTAAATAATTGGAAAAATATTAAGTGCTCTTGAATAGGCCGAGTGAATATAATAAAGATGACAATACTCTCTAAACTAATCTATTTATTTAGTGCTATACCAATCAGACTTCCAAGAAAATACTTTAATGATCTAGAAAAAATAACAACAAAATTCATATGGAACAATAAAAAATCGAGAATCTCAAGAGAATTAATGAAAAAAAAAAATCAAATGAAGGCGACCTAGCTGTACCTGAGCAAAAATTATATTATAAAGTAGCAGTCACCAAAACCATTTGGTATTGGCTAAGAAATAGATTAGTTGATCAGTGGAAAAGGTTAGGTTCACAAGACAGAATAGTCAACTATAGCAATCTAGTGTTTGACAAACCCAAAGATCCTAACTTTTGGGATAAGAATTCATTATTTGATAAATGGGTCCATGACCTAGGCATAAAGAATGAGATTATAAATAAATTAGAGGAACATAGGATAGTTTATCTCTCAGACTTGTGGAGGAGAAAGAAATTTGTGACCAAAGATGAACTAGAGACCATTACTGATCACAAAATAGAAAATGTTGATTATATCAAATTAAAAAGCCTTTGCACAAACAAAACTAATGCAAACAAGATTAGAAGGGAAACAACAAACTGGGAAAACAGTTAAAGGTTCTGATAAAGGACTCATTTCCAAAATATATAGAGAACTGACTCAAATTTATAAGAAATCAAGCCATTCTCCAATTGATAAATGGTCAAAGGATATGAATAGACAATTCTCAGATGATGAAATTGAAACCATTACCACTCGTATGAAAGAGTGTTCCAAATCATTATTGATCAGAGAAATGCAAATTAAGACAACTCTGAGATACCACTACACACCTGTCAGATTGGCTAAGATGACAGGAAAAAATAATGATGAATGTTGGAGGGGATGCGGGAAAACTGGGACACTGATGCATTGTTGGTGGAGTTGTGAATGAATCCAACCATTCTGGAGAGCAATCTGGAATTATGCCCAAAAAGTTATCAAACTGTGCATACCCTTTGATCCAGCAGTGTTTCTACTGGGCTTATACCCCAAAGAGATACTAAAGAAGGGAAAGGGACCTGTATGCGCCAAAATGTTTGTGGCAGCCCTGTTTGTAGTGGCTAGAAGCCGGAAAATGAATGGATGCCCATCAATTGGAGAATGGTTGAGTAAATTGTGGTATGTGAATGTTATGGAATATTATTGTTCTGTAAGAAATGACCAGCAGGATGAATACAGAGAGGACTGGAGAGACTTACATGAACTGATGCTAAGTGAAATGAGCAGAACCAGGAGATCATTATACACTTCGACAACGATATTGTACGAGGATGTATTCTGATGGAAGTGGATTCTTTGACAAAGAGACATAAGTGAGTTTCAATTGATAAATGATGGACAGAAGCAGCTACACCCAAAGAAAGAACACTGGGAAACGAATGTGAACTATCTGCATCTTTGTTTTTCTTCCCGGGTTATTTTTACCTTCTGAATCCAATTCTCCCTGTGCAACAAGAGAACTGTTTGGTTCTGCAAACATATATTGTATCTAGGATATACTGCAACATATCTAACATATATAGGACTGCTTGCCATCTAGGGGAGAGGGTGGAAGAAGGGAGGGGAAAAACTGGAACAGAAGCGAGTGCAAGGGATAATGTTGCAAAAAAAATTACGCTGGCATGGATTCTGTCTATATAAAGTTATTATTAAATAAAATAAAATTTAAAAAAAAAAGTGCATTTCTCTGATCAATAATGATTTGGAACACTCTTTCATATGAGTGGAAATAGTTTCAATTTCATCATCTGAGAATTGTCTGTTATATCCTTTGACCATCAATTGGAGAATGGCTTGATTTCTTATAAATTAGAGTCAATTCTCTGTATATTTTGGAAATGAGGCCTTTATAGAACCTTTAATTATGAAAATGTTTTCCCAGTTTGTTGCTTCCCTTCTAATCTTGTTTGCATTAGTTTTTGTTTGTACAAAGGCTTTTTAATTTGATATTATCAAAATTTTCTATTTTGTGATCAATAATGATCTCTAGTTAATCTTTGGTCACAAATGTCTTCCTCCTCCACAAGTCTGAGAGGTAAACTATCCTATGTTCCTCTAATTTATTTATAATCTCGTTCTTTATGCCTAAATCATGGACCCATTTTGATCTGATTTTGGTATATGGTGTTAAGTGTGGGTCCATGCCTAATTTCTGCCATACTAATTTCCAGTTATCCCAGCAGTTTTTGTCAAATAATGAATTTCTATCCCAAAAGTTAGGATCTTTGGGTTTGTCAAACACTTATTTTGTCTTGTGAACCTAACCTATTCCACTGATCAATTAATCTATTTCTTAGCCAATACCAAATGGTTTTGGTGACTGCTGTTTTATAATATAGTTTTAGATCAGGTACATCTAGGCCACTTTCAACAAATTAATATTTTCAATGAACACAAGTTACAATAAGCAAAATCGCTAACCATGAAAAAGGGCAGGATGGTGCAGTGGAAAGAGGCATGAATTTAAAGCAGAAGACTTAAATATAAATAGCTATTCTTTAACTTACCAATTATAAGAGTGTAAATACTTTTTGCACTTCAATTTCCTCATCTGTAAAATGAGGAGATTGAAATAAATGATCTAAAGTCCTTTCCTATTCTTCATCTAAGACTTCTATGAACTATAGGTGCAATTAAAGTGGGATAACATGTGTAAGGAGTGGATTCTGTCAAAGTAAAGAAATAGTTTAATCTACAAAATAAATTAAAAAAAATTCAGGCTAAAATGGATAAAAACAATACTACTTACTTGAGACTACCATGATTAGTAACAGTTAATGTAGTTCCTTGGACAATTCTATTGATGTGTTCTGACAAATCCTGGGTAGTAAGGTCTACTGGTATAGGCACTCTATAAACAAAATAAAACAAAACCACCATTATTTTGTTTGACAAAGATCAGCAATGATTCAACAGTTCACAAAATAAAAGTAACTTACTTCTTTCTTCTACAGAAAAGCTTTCCTAAGTGTGTGAGCAAAATTCGTGTAATTCTTTCATCAGCAAGGAAAAGATCAAAAGCACTCACAAGACGCCGCATGGTTTTATAAGTTTTATATTGACGTTTTAATCTTGTGTAAGGCATGACCTAGAAAGTAGGGGGGAAAAATCAGGTATTCTTGCAGATTTAGAGGAAGTCTAAATTCTCTGCCAAGATGGCAGAATAAAGGCAGTGACTAACCTGAGCTCTCACAAATTCCCTTCCAAAGAACTTTAAAATAATGCTTCAGAACAAAATTTTGTTGGCACAGCCAACAAAAGGACACAGTGA
Source organism: Antechinus flavipes (assembly GCF_016432865.1). NCBI lineage: Eukaryota > Metazoa > Chordata > Mammalia > Dasyuromorphia > Dasyuridae > Antechinus > Antechinus flavipes. The sequence goes on from NC_067398.1 coordinate 295,450,433, forward strand.
AATAATTTTCCTACTCTAAGTCAATTATGAAAGTCAGCAGTAAAGATCTACCTCATTAAAATGAGAGTAGAGCCATGTGCAAAGTGTGTTGCAAAAGCCAGCAAGTCTCAGGAAAGCTTAGGTGTCAGCCTAGATTGTAAGGGGATCTGAGAAATGGTCAAAAAGAAACTATAGGGGAACAATGGCTGGCACTGGGTGCAAGATGAAATTGCACTGCCTCTATTGATTACAGAAATGCAATTTTTAAAAATTCTAAGGTGGACCTCACACCTATCAAATTGGCTAATATGACAGAAAAGAAAAATGCCAAAGAGTAAATGGGAAAATTGAGACACTAAGACTGTTGGTAAAAGTAGTAAACTGATTCAATCAATTTGAATGCTACCTTGCAGCAAAATTTTATTATCAGCTTCATCAAACTTCTATTTAAAATTCAGTCAGAGAAGCAGCTACACCCAAAGAAAGAACACTGGGAAATGAATATAAACTGCTTGCATTTTTGTTTTTCTTCCCGGGTTATTTATACCTTCTGAATCCAATTCTCTCTGTGCAACAAGAGAACTGTTCGGTTCTGCACACATATATGTATCTAGGATATACTGTAACCTATTCAACATGTAAAGGACTGTTTGCCATCTAGGGGAGGGGATGGAGGGAGGAAGGGGAAAAATCAGAATAGAAATGAATGCAAGGGATAATGCTGTAAAAAATTATCCTGGCATGAGTTCTATCAATAAAAAGTTATTAAAAAAAAATTCAGTCAGGATTTTATTTGTATCTGAATGTGAGGAGGGGGGAATGTTAGAGACAACATTAGAAGAAGTGCCCTCTTCTCTTTTCTGTCTCATTTGGTGGACATTTTGTGTAAATTAGTGGACATATGGTGGACTGCATCTCCATATTTGTCATGTTGTACAAGAAAAATCAGATCAAAAGGAAAAACTTTCAGTCTATCTTGCATCAATTAAATAAGACCAAAGGGCTAAAAAACCACATATGACCTTTGATCCAGCAATAGTACTGCAAGTTCTATATCACGAAGAAATTAAAGGGAAAAAAGGAAAATGTACAAATGTACAAAATGTACAAAAATAGTTATAGCAGCTCTTTTTGTAATGGCAAAGAATTAGAAATTAAGCAGATGCCCTTCAATTAAAAATGCCTTATAATATAGGACTGATAGAATACGATTGCATTCTAAGAACTTTCAACAGAAGATGGTTTCAGAAAACCTGGACTTGCATGAACTGATGCAAAGTGACATGAATAGAACCAGAAGAACAGTGTACACAAGTAAAAACAATATTGTACAATGATCAACTGTGAATTATTTAGCTATTCTCAGTAACACAATGATTCAAGATGATTCTGCAGGATTTTTTATGGAAAATACTCAAGAGAAAGAAGGATGAAGTCTAAATACAGATCAAAGCATAGTTTTTAAAAACTTCATTTTTCTTGGAATTTTTTGGTCTGTGTTTTCTTTTATCATATGAGTTCTATGGAAATTTGTTTTGTCAACAAAGGAAAGAATGGAGAGAATTTGGAATTCAAAATTTGAAAAAGAATATAAAAAATTGTTTTTACAGGTAACTGAAAAAAAAATTAAATATTCTAAAAAAAGCAAAGCTACTTAAATAATTCTGTTAAATTTTACAATAAAAAAAAAAAACAAGAAACCAAAATAAAAAGGAAAGTAGCACCTGAAATAATGAAAAGAATAAACATAAATTATGTAACACACTAATTTTTCTAAGTTGTGAATTTCTCCAAGGTTTATTCTCTATATTTATGAAAGTAGAAATATCTCATCTATAGTTTATCTTTAGTACAACAGAATGTTCCTAAAAAAGGAATCAAGAAATATCATCACTTCAATTACATTAGAAACTTTTTTTGTGTCTGTGCTGAGGCAACTGGGGTTAAGTGACTTGTCTAGGGTCACACAGCTAGGAAGTATTAAGTGTCTAAGGCCGGATTTGAATACAGGTTCTCCTGAGTTCAGGGTTGGCACTCTATCCATTACACCACCTAGTTGCCCCAACTTAGAAACTTTTCAACAGGCTTTTCTTCACTCCCACCCCCACATAAAAAATACCATTTCGGAAGACCTTAGGAAGCATTAACTTTATCCCTTACCTCAGTAATGCTTGTAATCCCCTTATTTTTCAAAAGCTGCTTATAGAAACTTTCTGTCTGTTCTGAAGTTGAATTGGACTCATCCTTGGTAAATAAACAAACTCCTTTTGTATCAGGTCTAATGCCATGTGGCAAAGGTCTGTAAAAATAAAAGAGCCCTGGTGAAAAGTCCCAGCAGCTAGCCAATAAGTAGACCAGGTAATAAACCTCTGTGTCTGAAAGAATGCAAAATAAAGTTGATAGTTACTTTTTATTCAAGAAAGATTTTCATTTGTAAAATATTTCACAAAGATACTGATACTAAAAATTTTTTACTAAATTACTAAAAAAATTACATTTCTTAATGATATAGGACAACAAAATTCAAGAAAACTATCACAAAGAGTTACCAAAAAATGTGTGGGGTAAATAAACAAAGCTTACAACCAAACATGTTTAAATTCATATAATTATAACATATAGCTTAAAGTAGGGCTTCTTAAATTTTTTTTTTGGTCACGGGCTATTTTGGTACTTAATATTTATATTTTATATACATTATATATAATATTTATAAATTAAATATTAAAACAAGTTAACAAAAATTGGGACATTAATACACTCTTACTGGGACTATGAATTGATCTAATCATTCTGGAGAAGAATTTGGAACTATGCCCAAAATGTTATAAAAAACCAGCATAATCGTTGACACAGAAATACCTCTGAGGTCTGTATCCTGAATCCCAAAAGGAACAGAGAGAAAGGAAAAGGTCCTATATGTACACAAATATTTATTTTTTTTTTTTTGTGGTGGCAAAGTATTAGAAATGAAAAGAATACATATCAACTGGGAAATAGCTGGACAAAATGTTGATAAAGGATTGTGATGGAATATTATTGTGCTATAAAATGTCAAGAAGGACGGTTTTAGAAAAATCTAGGAAGACAGATGTGAAGTGAACAGAGACAGGAGATCATTGGAAAAAAGGTAAGACCAATATTCTAAAATAATCAATTCTAAGTGACAGTTTTTTCAGAAATACAATGATAAAAGACAAATCCAAAGGAGTTATAAAAAATGCTAACTGCCTCGAGACAAAGAACAGATGAAATATGAATACAGATTGAAGCATACTTTTTCCCTTTATCTTTCTTGCTTTTTTGCTCTGTATTCTCTTTTGAAAAATGGCTAATATGAAAATATATTTTGCATGACTGCACAAGTATAATCTACATCAAAGAGCTTGCCTTCTCAAGGAAGGAGAAGGGAAGAGAAAGAAGACAATTTGGAAAGTAACAATTATAAAATATAAGTTAAAATTGCTTCTATATGTAACTGAGAAAAAAATAAAACATTCTTTTAAAAAATGACACAGATTTTTTTTCTTTTGCTCTGCTTCTTTCAAATTAATGCAGAAATATATTTAATATGCCTGCACATGTATAACCTACAAAAAATTGCTTGCCTTTTTGTAGAGGGTTAGTGAAGAAGAAGGGAGGGAGAAAAAACTGAAAATGAAAACCTTATAAAAGTAATTATTGAAAACTATATTTACATGTAATTGGAAAAAAACCCACTATTTTTTTAAAAAAAGAAAATAAAATAATTTCACAGAATGCAAGTTGAGAATTCCAGTAACCAGACATAGTATTTTTCTTAAAATAAATTTTAAAAATATTTTGATGGTTTGGATCTCTTAAAAAAACCTAAAGCCTTAGCTAGAAAGCAATACAGATGTATATGCTGATTTTTTAAGATTAGGAAAAATTTTTGAGATCAATTTACAAATTATCTCATTCACTTATTCTTTCTTCCAGAATAGCTATACTACAAAAGTGGCTTGTGTTAAATGCCAAATATGTGGTAAGGACAATAAGTATTCAGGAGAGTTTAAATGGGGAAACAAACACTGGGGCCATCAAGGGAAGGCCTCTTGTACCAAATAGGTGAGAAAAACAAGGCTGTGAAGCAAGGATAGGAGCAGAGTGGAAAACAAGTGAAGAAGATATTTCTTATTAGAAAAACAGTACATGCAGGAGTAAATAAAATTGCAAAGATTTTTTTAGGAAACAAATAATTGTCTTGGTAGAAGATTAAAGCAAGAATAATCAAAAATTGTGGAGTCATGCTACAAAGTAAGAAGGGATCTCAGACTGTTCGGTTCTGCAAACATATATTGTATCTAGGATATACTGCAACATATCCAACATATAAAGGACTGCTTGCCATCTAGGGGAGGGGGTGGAGGGAGGGAGGGAAAAAAAAAATCGGAACAGAAACGAGTGTCAATATAAAGTAATTATTAAATAAAAATTAAAAAAAAAAAAAAGAAGGGATCTCAGAAGTTACTTAGTCCATACCACTCATTTACAGAGATTAAACTGTTAAACTGTATTTACTTAGTACATACTATGAATGTAAGAAGCATTGTGTTCAGCACTGGAATGAAGCAGTTAAGCAAAAACAATCCCTATCCTCAGGCTTACATTCTAATGAGGCAGACAAAATGGAAAAATATAGAGACACGCAAAATACAGAGTAGAAGAAGGGCAACATTAAAAGGGAAGGTCCTGGGGAAAACAGGAAAGGCCTTCAGCAAGAGGTGCAATCTGAGCTGAATCTTGAAGAAAATAGCACTCAAAGTATGTGAGATTACAAGGTAATTAGCTAGTCTGGGAAAGGCATGGAGATGAAAAACGAAAAGCTGTGGTAGAGGAGGTATAGCCAGAGGGCCAATATAGCCAGACTATAGTTTGTAAAAGTAAGTAATGCATCAGAAAACTAGAATGCATCAGAGATGGGCAAAATGTGAAGACCTTTGAATTTGTAGAATATAGTCTCGGAATCTAGTGAGTATAGAATCAGTCTTATGATTTGGGAAAATTACCTTGTGTGGGGGAATTAAAATTATCCCATTTACATTAAAAGAGACTAAAGAAGAGCTTTGAGCCAATGACATTTTATTAAAAGGTCCATGGTTCCTTCTAATGAGGTGAACCTCAGATCTTCCTCATGATCTGAGATGCCCTCTCCTTCCAGGACCCTATTTTTAAAAGGTTAAATGTCCAGTCATTCCAAATACAGAATAATTCCATTGATCGATGTGACACAGATCAGTCAGCAGGATCTGAAATGCCTAGAAGATCAAAAAGGATGAAGTAAGGAACATCTCTACACAAAGTAGATAGGCTTCTCCTTTGGCTGGGCAGAAGGAAATGGTACAAACTATCACAGTCAGTGACCTAAATAGTCATAAGATGTCATCTGCTCCTACTGGACAAGGGATTGGTCTGGAGATACAAAAATATTTTGGGAAACTTTTTACATATTTGTGATCTCTGCCACGCTGGGCGTGGTCACCTTGAAAAAGCCTTTAGTTAACTTCCTATAGTTTAAGCAAGTGAACTTTGAATCTGTAGCTCACAGCTCTGGGACAACTCTATAGATTAATCTAAGAAACCAGAAGCTGGTGATGAAGGTCTTTAATAGAATAGAGTGGTGGCTAAATAAGTAGAGAAAAAGAGAAGATATAAGAGATCTGTGGAAATGGAAACAAAATCTGTCAGGTGCACACAAGTAACCAAGACATAACAAGTTTGGTTTCAAACCTGTATGACTCGAGAATGATGGTGCCCTTGACAGTAAAATTAGTTCTGTGATGTCACATGTGATTCCTAAATGTTATTACACAATAAAAACAACAGTATTTATAGGAAAATGGAATTAGGTACATTATACTCAAAATCTTAATAAAAAAAAAAAAAGGCAGGAACCTAATGAAGTGGTAGAACAGTTTTATACATATTAAGTGGTTAAGAAATACAGAAATTCTACAATAAATACAGGTGGTACCCACTCAAGGCCGCTCAGCTGCACCCCACTTCTCATAGGGTTGTCCTGGCAAAGTTAACAACTACTGGTAAAAGGGTGTCCTAACGCAGGAAGGCAAAACTCCAGGATGTAAATGGTGGGGTGGGCCAGAGCATTACCAGATGGGTTCCAGCTTGTGAGTTATTGTGAAATACGAGTTTATGTTTTCTCAGTATTGCTCCCAGATGAAATTGGATATAAACAACAAAAAAAAATCTATATATAGAGTCAATGTTTAAAATAAAGCTAACTGGGTTATAAAATGCTGGCTCTGCCAAGTAAACGAAGAGTAAACTTGAGTCAGTCACTTAAAGTTTGTCTTGAAGTCTCCTTATCTAGATAAGAAGGATGTGAGGAACAAGTGAGATAATGTAAATATAGGCCTCTGCTAATTATAAAGCAGCATATATAACATTATTATTATTAATAACTCAGATAATAGCACAAAATAAAAAGTATTTGCTCAAGGAACAAAGAAACAAAGTACTGAAAATGAATGACAAACTTAAATCTTTAAATGAACTCACATTCTGATTTCTTTTCCATTTGGGGGAATTTTCCATAATGTCACCAACAAAAACATATTCTCATTCTCATCCACAACCGATGTATTAGCAATTTGCTTGTTCCTTCTATATCTTAACAAATCTTCTGTTGCCTTTTTAATCTGCAAAGATAAAAAAAAAAAGAGCTTAAATCTAGTTCATATCAGTCTCAGTTTCATTTTTTCTTCAATATATGGTTTTCTGTAGGGCAAGTCCTGCATTTTAACATTTGTCATATCTCAAAATTGACAGAAACTTTAAAAAAACATTTAATTCAGTTCAATTAACAATACTTATTATGTATCCCCAAAACACCCAAGAGTTTATCATTTGGTAGAATATTCTTTAATTATCAAAGAATACAATGTATCTGTGGTAGAGAAGATGCAGCATGAGATTTGCAGTCAGGAAGATTCATCTTCATGAGTCCAAATCTGGCCTCAGGCACTTATTAACTGTGATCCTGGGCAAAGCATTTAACTCTGCTTGCCTCAGTTTATCACCTGTAAAATGAGCTAAAGAAGAAAAATGGAAAATCACTCTAATTATTTAGAAAATCTCTAATAGGATTAGGGAGAATCAGATACAATTGGAAAATGTCTTAACAAAAAAACGATTCATCCATGCCCTCTCATCCTGAACAATTTTTTGTCCATGTCCTTTCATAGTTCTTATACAGATGCAAAACTAAAAGGCTCTTTTCATAAAGACTTGGCAAACAGGGCAGCTAGATAACATAGTGGACAGAGTGCCAGCCCTGAAGTCAAGAGGACCCGAGTTCAAACCCAACCTCAGACACTTAATACTGCCTAGCTATGTGACCGTGGGTAAATCACGTAACCCCAATTGCCTCAGCACCTCCTCTCCCCTCCCCCTCCCAAAAAAATAAGACCTGGCAAACTCTATACAAAAGAAATTGCCTACTAAATATCTGGTAGGTGAGTAAAACTTGCCATACTTAGAGAATCTTTAAAAATAGCTCGCAATGATAATTCTGTCCTCTCCCACCAGAAACAGGAGTAGTAATATTGTTCTTCAACATAGGGTGATTGATGTCTTGACTCCTAAATGAATGTGATTTAAGTGAGGCAGAGTTTCAACTTCAATCTTCCTTCCAGTCAGCTAAAGTCAAAATGACTGATAATGACCAGAACTACAGCTACAAAGGATGACCTTGGCTTCTTCAATTGTCAGACCAAAGCCATGGATCCGGATGAATGCCCTTTCCTGGCAGTTAGAACAAACTGTTCTCAAACAAATCCTATCAGAGCAAATCTTCACATAACTGGCATAGACATCCCTCTTAACTCACCCACAGGTTTGAGCCCTGTTATCCTCAAATTAGTTTAGGCTATCTGCCCAAAACTGTTTTACCAAGATGTGGCTGCTGCCTATGCTACAGTTTCTTGGAGTCACAAGGGAGAACTGGGTGAAAGGTAAAGCTACTACCACCACTACGAAAGGTAGTGGGATAAGCAGCCTTGGAAAGGGCTCAGCAAGACCTCCTACCAAAACCGGAAAAGCCCATATATACCATAGGACTAACCAAACAGAAAAGGTAATTAAGTTTTATACTAGGCACAAAAATACAAAGATGAAAAATTATAAACTACTCACACGTATACAAAAAAATTAACTACAAAGCAGAATTTGGAAAAAGCAACTGAAAGACAAAGATCTCAGATGTAAAGAATACATGAGTAGTAGTTAAGGAAGAGGAGAGCCTTAGTTGAAGTAACAAAGGCAATGGCAGAGTTGAAGGAGGAATATATTCAGATTTGGGGGAAGAATTTTTGCCAATGCAGAACTATAGAAAAAATTTAAGTTAAGGGCTTGATCAATATCTAGTGAAAAATGTCTATCAGTTAGCTAGCAGCTCCAAGAATGAAGTCAGGGGAAGAGACTTAGACTGGCTATGGAAACATTTGCGATATCAACCACATTGTCACTGTTTTGTAGTATCAACTTTTTATGATCCCATGAGTTTTTTTGGCAAAGATAGTCATACCCTTTTCTTCTGCAGTTCTTTTTACAAATGAGGAAACCAAGTTAAAGAGTTAAGTGACTTGCTCAGGGTAACACAATCATTAAGTGTCTGGGGCTGGATTTAAACTCAGATTTTTCGGAATCCACCTAGCTGCCTCCTCAGATAGTAATTTGGAGGGGGCAAAAAGGAGGAAGGAAGGAAGAACCTGAAAAAACAGTTAAAAGAGGAGACAGCCGAAGTCAAGGAAGCGGAATAGAGGTAAGACACTTCCAGGAGGTGGTTGGTCCCAACCTCTACCCTAACCCTTTATTCAGGCCACAAACACTTGTCTCTTCCGTGGAGAGATAAGTCACAGCCGCAGTCTCTGGGGATTTGAGGCTGCGGCAGCGAAGATCATGAGGAAGAGGAACAACAAAGTCGGGAGCCTCAGAGGGAAGCTCGCCCGCCGCGGATTCGGGCCCCCTTCTCTTCGTCACGCACGCCAACAAGGAAACGGGCGTGTTGCGTATCTAGGAAACAAGCGTCTTACCCCGGGGAGCCTTTAGAGCAGCGCCCGGGGCTCCCTGGCTCCCGGACATCGGGCCTGGGCTTCACCCCTTCAGTTTCAGCCTTAACCTGGAGACTGCGGTCTATTCCGGACCCATTTCGGTCACCCAATCCCGGCCCCAGAAGCACATGCACCCTGCGTCCCGGACCAGTTCTACCTCCTCGTGCGACACTAGCTGAAGTCCCGTCTTCTCAAGAAATGGAGCAGTCATCTTGCCTTACTAGCCTCCGACGGTCTAAAGGAAAGGGGCGGGGGCGGGATTTCTGATTTCCGGTTTCCCGAAGAAGGACGCCGGAAATAAGGTACAAATTACCGCGCCCGGCTTCTTTCTGGAGAGAGCTTGAGGCCGGAAGTTACTTCGCATAGTCAGCGTTTGCGCCTGTGTTTGTTTACTTAGTTATCTTCAGTTTAGGGACGGCTAAGGTTGTGGAAACGGATGAATAACTGTTTTCCTAACGTTTGTATCCGTCCCACCCCGTAAACCTCCGAGATGGCTCGTAGATTTTTAAAAGCCTTTTAGTGTTGAACTCTCTGCTTACGCAGCATTTATCCGTCTCTTTCGCCCAAGAAAAGTTCTGAAGATTCATCCCGAGGGCGAATACGGGCCATGGTGATCTGAGCCTGTCACCAGATGTACTCCTGGAGTTACTTTCCAGTCATCTCATCAGTTATGGGCACTTATTGGGGGAGGGCGGCTCAAAGTTTCCAGGCTCTTCCTGCTTCTTGGGACCATTAGGAAAAAATGGTAACTGTGACTAGGATCAGAGATTTAGAGCTGCCCTTTTTTAGGTCATCGAGTCCAGCCTCTCTTCATTTTGCAGATGAGGAGTATGGCCCAGAGAAGTTAAATGACTCATTTGGATTTACATCATAAGATAAAGGGTCCTAATTTATCCCTACCTGATTGCAAGTCGTAGGTTCTATCTATTATATTATACTTCCCTAATTGGAGCAGTAGAAGTGGATTTGGAGTAAGAGGACTTGTGTTCCTATCTCACATTTTCCACTTAGTATCTGTGGAACCTTAGGTGATATGCTTGAAAGTAAATTCCTTTCCAACTCTATGCTGTTTTCAAGTCTCTTGTTTTCTGATATTGTCACAACTCTTTCATCTCTGGCATGCTAACAAGATTTAGTGTTAATTTTTTCTTCTTTATGTTGATGTTGGAACTGTGGATCTGTTATAATTGCATTTTCCTCTAAAATTGGGGACAGGAAGGAGTGGAGACGGATACTGGCTAAGTGCAGCATGAACTGAATTGTGTTAGGTTCCCTTGAAACCTAATAGAGTACCATTTTTGCTTAATAGGAGCATTTTTTGTGATCTATGGACCGAAGCTGACCCTTTCCTATAATTTGTTAATGGCATTATCATCATGCTAGAATTCCAGGCTTCTAATCTTGAAGACTTCCTGGATGCCCCCCTCACTCTACACATCTAAGCAATTGCCATTCTCTGTAATTCTGCAATATATCCCATGATTTCACTTTCCCAGGAATTATTTCAGGTACAAAGCCTCAAAACTTTTGTCTCTCGACCATCGAAATAGCCTCCTTATGGGTGTTGCTGTCCCCCAAAGGAACTTGAATATGTATTCTTGACGCTTCTGCCACTGTAAGAATAGAAACTGGTAAGGTATACCCTTTGGGGAAACACCCTATAATATTTCATAAAGTTCACAGTTTATAGGGTTAGAGAGTTACCTAGAGTACCTCAGTACTAGGCTAAGTGACTTGCTCAGAGCCCCAGAACCAGTAGACCTGTAAGGCTGCATTTCAACATAGATTTTCTTGCTCTTTAAGGTTAACTCTCCATGAAGCCATACTCTTTTCTTGAATGCCTTGACTTCTGATAAAGACCTGATACTTGTGGCTATCTTGATTGAGAGCTCAAAATATTTGAGCCCTTTGATCTCAGAGACAAGATGAATGAGGCAGAGACTCCTAGAGTGTGAAGAGCCCCAGTTTATTATGCTGTACAGCCTTGTTGGTTGTACATTTTTGCAAGCATGATCAGCGCATGAACAGTAGGCAATCCACAATCACCATTCAGAGAAGCAGCTCATGAGCTTTGCATATGCATGGTATCTACCTATAGGAGGAGAGCCAATCCAGCCATCTAGCAACAAGCTCAAGCCCTGTCAAGGTATCCCTATTTATGAGCAACTAAGCTATGACCCTCAAGCTGATCCTTCTCCCATCACTGCTCCTTGCACAAGGGCGTTTTGTCTCCTATTTGTGGAAAGCCCAACTAAGGTCCTTGCCTTCATGAAGAAATAGAATCACTCCACCTGACTGAAGAAGAAATACAAATATAAAAGTATTACTATCCTAAATAATATATAGTACAACCAATATTCCTCCCCCCTTCAATTTTTTCTTAGCATTTTTTGCCTAATCTTGATCTCACTCATATCCTAGTTATTTTGGAGGAATTTGTCCTTCCTTTTCATCTCAGAGGCTCTTATTATATGGTAGCAAGATATCAACTATAACTGCCTTTGAAGGACTAAACAATAATACATCAACAGAATTGGAGGTGTGAGCAAGATATAATATATAAGCAATGAAGAACTCTAAAGAACTGGAGTAAAAGATATCATCATCAAAGAATTAGACAGGAAGAGCAGATAGGCTAGTCATGTGAATGAGGAAAGTGTTGCACTGATACCTTTGCAAAGGAGAGGAAAGGCTCCAGGACATTAGGTGGACCTTGTGGGGAACCTAGGGGAAGATATGAATGTGTTACACAAGATGAACAGGCATAGCTGCAGTTCTCATTATTGGAAGGAACTCCCAAATTGATGAAATAACAGATCCTTCTGAGTAGGCTGTTGTGTGTGTGTGTGTGTGTGTGTGTGTGTGTGTGTGTATTGTGTGTATAGATAAAATCAAATACATGTATACTAAGAAAATATATAATTTAACACAGTTGCTCTATTTGTATCACCTTCTGCAATTTTTCTCCCATGCATTTAAAAATATTTTTTGATGCTTCATGTGTAAATATCACTACCTTCTCTTACCTTCTTTCTCCATTAGACTCCATCCCTCACAACAAATATGTGTATTCCAAAAAAAACAAGTCAATACATTGGTCATGTCTGAGAATGCCTATATGTCTGTGCATCTCTTTTCCATTTTCTTTGTCAAAAAGTGGGAGGAATGTTTCATTAGTCTTTAAAGGTCATTTTCCATTACTTTGATTAGAATTCTGATGTCTTTGTTCCCACAAGTTTTGTTACTAAAGGAAGAGTGACAGTTTTAATTGATCAATGATGGACAGAAGCCCAAAGAAAGAACACTGGGAAATGAATGTGAACTATTTGCATTTTTGTTTTTCTTCTCGGGTTATTTTTACCTTCTGAATCCAATTCTCCCTGTGCAGCAAGAGAACTGTTCGGTTCTGCATACATATATTGTATCTAGGATATACTGCAACATATTTAACATATATAGAACTTCTTGCCATCTAGGGGAGGGGGTGGAGAGAGGGAGGGAGGGAAAAAATCGGAACAGAAGTGAGTGCAAGGGATAATGTTGTAAAAAATTACCCTGGCATGGGTTCTGTCAATAAAAAGTTATATATATATATATAATATATATATATATATATATACATACATACATATATATGTATAAAAGGAAGAGTGATGAATTCTAGGTTGTCATAAATTTAAGACTGTAATTTAAAAATAGTAATAAATAACAAAAGTATAATAATTGTGCTAGCAAATATGCAATTAAAAATCTAAAAAAAAAAAAATCTAGTCACAGAAGGAGAATTTAAGGATATGATAACATTAGAGGGAGCCTATGCTTTACTTAGGTAGTGGAAAGAAAGTCAAGGACAGGGGGGAATCTGAAAAAAAAAACTTTTTTCATAATTTGGTAATTTTTTTATATATACCAGAGTATTTTTCCTCCCCCAAAACAGTTAATCAGAACAAAAAGAGAATGATTGTGGCTGATAATACTTGTATCTAACATTACTACTTTTTCTGTTTCTTAAAAATGAAATGTATGTTTTATAAGTCAATATAAGTCTTCCCCATATTTCATTCCTTGAGGCAAAGGAACATTCCTTTATTATATTCATAAATCATAATTTGTTCAGCAATTCCATAGTTGTTGGGCATATAGCACCATGACTATTTTGTGCCAACTGAGCTTTTCTTATGTCAATAACCTCCTTGGGTCATGAACCAAATAGTGTAATTGCTGGCCCAAAGAACTGATAACTTTGGCAATTTTTTTTTGCATAATTCAAATCATTTTCCAAGACTGTTGGTCCAATTCATCAGGAGTCATGGATAATAAAGTAGTTTCAAACATGGATACCTTGAACAAATTAGAGAATATTAAGACAACTAAATTTTTCAAAAAACAGACTTATTTCTGTTTCAGACATCTTAAGTCTGAGATAGTTACCCAGTTTTTTGTCCAAAATGACAGGTAGATGAGTACAATTGGAGCTCAGAAGAGACACAAACTGAACTGGGATCTGGGAATTTTCTTCCTAGAGGTGATCATATCCTGGAAACTGATAATATCATCAAGTAAGAGGAGAACTCAGGATAATGTTTTGGGATATATTTCCAGGGAGTATGATGTAGTTGATGGAACAATAAAGACTGATAAGGAATAGTCAGAAGTAGGATATAGAAGTGTTTTAAAAACCAAGAGATTTTTTAACAGTATTAAATTCTGTAGCCTTGCATCACTCCAACCATTCATTCACTGCCTTTGCTCCTACTTACATGCTGCTGAATGAAGGTGGAGAAAATTATACAACTGTTCTCATTGACTTTTCTTATGTTACACAAGATCAACTGGCCCTCACTGCTATTGGGTACTCTGTTATGGGCCAGAACTTGAAACAAAGTGCTAAATCATGGAATTGATAGAGACAAGGGTTGTTTAGCATAGTGCTTAACAGTTCTTTAATTCAGTACAAGTACCTAGTACTTACTATAGTTCCACAAGATTCACACTTATGATGAGAGAGGATATAAACTTGGACAAGCTCAGCCAGAATGAGAACTAGGGAAGACCAGAGAAATGGTAACAGTCCTCCTGTCTTCCCCACAGAAACCAAGACACATTCAGAAGGACCTCAAGAAGCTGGCAGAAGCAGAGAAGACAGAGGACTGGCCGCAGGAGCTTAAACTCTCTGAACCAAGGATAGAGATAGGCCTCTAAGAAAGCTAACCGGGCCCCAGGAAAGGGGACAAGACTTGGAAAGAGACAAGAAGGGATTTGGACTTTAATCCCTGGCTGCACTTGTGATTACTGAACTGAAAGAAAGGCTGCCTCCAGAGACCCCAAGGAAATCCCAACAAGAGAATATTACATTTTAAAGAGAATATTACAGCAATCTTTCTATTACCTCCTTACTCATTGTCCCACTCTTCACATTGATCCTTGCAAACTTTTTTACCCCTCCTTAAACTCTTCATGCCTCCCATTTCCCTCTAAGAGGGTCCTTTCCTAGAGACCCACTCAATTGAAAATCTTGGCTCATATTTTATAGAAAAAAAATGAGACATTACCCATGATCTCCATCTGCCTTCTTCCTTGTCTTATATCACATGCTTTTGGCCTTTTCCTCCTTCACCCTTGTCTCTTTACCAAGGCTAGCTTCTGCATATATAAGTAATCCTATTTCATCATGTCTCCAACATATTTCCTCTTCTATCATACCCTACTCTGTCGCTTATTTTCAGTCTTTTCCTATCTACTGCCTTCTCCCTACTGTCTATATACATGCCTATGACTCCATATCCTAAACAAAAACAAAAACAAAACAACTTGCCTGATCCTTCTATCCCAGTTAACTGTAAATCTCTTTTGCCCTTTGTACCTACACAATGAAATGGGCATCTTTAATAGTAGCTCCTCTTTCTTCTTTTTTTTTTATAGATTTTATTTTATTTCATAATAACTTTTTATTGACAGAATCCATGCCAGGATAATTTTTTTTACAACATTATCCCTTGCACTCGCTTCTGTTCCGATTTTTTCCTTCCCTCCCTCCACCCTCTCCTCTAGATGGCAAGCAGTTCTATATATGTTAGATATGTTGCAATATATCCTAGATACAATATATGTTTGCAGAACCGAACAGTTCTCTTGTTGCACAGGGAGAATTGGATTCAGAAGGTAAAAATAACCCGGGAAGAGAAACAAAAATGCAAATAGTTCACATTCGTTTCTCAGTGTTCTTTCTTTGGGTGTAGCTGCTTCTGTCCATCATTTATCAATTGAAACTCAGGTCTCTTTGTCAAAGAAATCCACTTCCATCAGAATACATCCTCATACAATATCGTTGAAGTGTATAATGATCTCCTGGTTCTGCTCATTTCACTTAGCATCAGTTCATGTAAATCTCTCCAAGTCTCTCTGTATTCATCCTGCTGGTCATTTCTTACAGAATAATAATATTCCATAACATTCATATACCACAATTTACCCAGCCATTCTCCAATTGATGGGCATCCATTCAATTTCCAGTTTCTAGCCACTACAAACAGGGCTGCCACAAACATTTTTTGCACATACAGGTCCCTTTCCCTTCTTTAGTATCTCTTTAGGGTATAAGCCCAGTAGAAACACTGCTGGATCAAAGGGTGTGCACAGTTTGATAACTTTTGGGGCATAATTCCAGATTGCTCTCCAGAATGGTTGGATTCATTCACAACTCCATCAACAATGCATCAGTGTCCCAGTTTTCCTGCATCCCCTCCAACATTCATCATTATTTTTTCCTGTCATCTTAGCCAATCTGACAGGTGTGTAATGGTATCACAGAGTTGTTTTAATTTGCATTTCTCTGATCAATAGTGATTTGTCATCTTTCTTCTTAATCCCATACAACCTGGCTTCCATTCATCATTGCACCAAAACTGCTCTCTCCAAAGATACTAGAATTGCCAAATGCAATGACTTTTTCTTAATTCTTATTCTCCTCAATTCTCTGTATCCTTTGAAAATGTTGATGTCCTCTCTTCTTTATACTCTTTTCTTTCTAGGTTTTTGGGATTTCACTGTTTCTTCCCATCTCTCTGACTGCTCTTTAGGCTTATTTGCTGGATATCTATTTATAAACCCCTTTTTTCTCAAAAAATTTTTACATGATTGACCCCAAGTGTGTAGATATACAAATTGCCCATTTATTGAAAATAAATCATAATTTCACTATCCCCACATTCAGTTATGAGAACCCACATGGGGTCGAAACCTTCAGTTTAAAAAGCTGGAATCTAGATTATGCTTAATTCCCACAGAATTCTATGCTAGGACCTTTTCTTCCTCTATATTACTTCACTTAGTGATCTCATGGCTATAATTACCATTTCTGTTCTGATGATTCTCAACACAAGATTCTCAATTTTTCTATCCTAGTCCAGTGTCTCTGCTGACTTATACTTTTGTATGTCTAACTGCCTTTCAGATTGCTCAAATTAGATGTTTAGTAAATCTCTTAAATTCAGTATGTTCAAAACTAAACTTGTTCTCCTTCCCCCTAAACCTTTCTATTCCTTTACCTTTCTGTTGTAAAAGGCACCACCATCCATTCCCCTAAGGCTGGCTATGTCATGCTAGACTCCTCACTATCTCTCATCCTCCCTATCCAGTCTTGCAAAGACCTGTCAAAATTCATCTTTGCAACATTTCTGCAATAAGATCCCTTCTCTCTTATATTGCCATTATTCTCTAGGCCCCTCATTACCTTTATTCCATTTTATTCCATTCCAATACTATTATTCCAATCAATGCCTGGAGCATAAGCCTGCCTCAAATCTCTTCCCCCTTTAATCCAATCCTCCATTCAATCACCAAAGTGATTTTCCTAAATTATTGGTCCAACCATGTTAACCCTGCCCCCAAATCAATAAATTCCCAGCAGCTCCCAATTTTCCCCAGTATCAAATACAAAATTTTCTAGCAGCTCCCAGTTGCATCTAGTTGTCAAACATAAAATCCTGTTTGGTGTTCAAAGCCCTTCATAATCTACCTCCCTCCTACTTTTCCAATCTTCTTACACCCTACTCTGACATGTTCTTTTCAATCTGGTGATATTAGCATCCTTTTTTGTTGCATGAACAAAATACTCCATATCTAAACTCTGATCATTCTCCGGCTGTCCTTCATGTCTGGAGATGTTATCATCTCTACCTCTATCTTCTCTGGCTACCTTTAATTCCCAACCAAAATCTTGTCTTAAAAGCATTGATGATAAAGTCAAATAGAAACAGGCTATTAAATCTTACATAAGGATCCTTGAAAATGAATGATGACTTAGAAAACTACATTTTATTAAACAATCTCTCTTTAACATGATTCAAGCCACACATGTTTCAGGGCATTCTATAAGAAGCCTTTTGCAATCTCTTTATTTTAATGCCTTCCCTTTAAAACAAAAAACAAAAACTTATGGGCAGCTAGATAGGGTAGATAGAGCACCAGCCCTTAAGTCAGGAGGACCTGAGTTCAAATCTGCCCCAGACACTTAACACTTACTGTGTGATCCTGAGCAAGTCACTTAACCCCAATTGCCTCAGCAAAAAACAAACCAAAAAAACTTTATTATCTTAAATATAGTTTGTTTATATATTTTAAATTGTTTTCCTTAAGATTTGAGCTTCTCAAGGACAAGGACTATCTTGCCTTTTTGTATCCCTAGCACTTAACAAAGGGTCTGGCACATAGCAGGTGTTCAGTATAACAATGTTGTCAACAAAGTTGACTGACTGGCAGAAATTAAGTAGGATGAGTATTGGAAAAAAAAAAAAAAGCCATCAGAACTGGCAGTTAAGATATCATTGTCAACTTTGGCAAGGACAGTTTGAGTTTAGTGATGAAACCAGATTGCAAAGTTGAAAAGTAAATGAGAGCACAGGAAGTGCTGACAGCTTTTTCTAGGAGTTTGGTTGTAAAAAAGGAAGGGAGACAGCACAATAGCTTGAGAAACTGGTAGGGTCCAATAAAAGTTTTTTAAGAATGGAAAGACTTGAGAGTATTTCAAACAGGAAGAAAAGAACCAGAAGATAGGGAGAGATTGAAGTTTAAGAGAGAATAAGTGTCTTCAGGGCCAGTCTGCTAAAGAAAATGAGGAGAATCAAAGGTAGAGAAGTAGGAGATTTGACAGAAGAGAATGTTTAGAACATCCCTTATAATTAGTGTGATAGAAGATCAGGGAAAAATAAAAGATTTGCTTTGTGATAGTAAGAACCAAGTGGAGATTAGGTAACAAATTTGTAGTAGACTCTCTCAACTCAGTTGTATGATTTATTATAGCTCAATTCAGCAACATGAAAAGAGAAACTAAGAAAGAAGATGGCAAAAAGTAACAAAAATATTATTATGGAATTTATTGCAGAGGATATGGGAAATCAAGCACACTAATTCACAGTTGTAGATATGAACTGGCCCAGCCATTCTGGAAAACAACATTAAACTCTATCTGGAGTAACCAAAATGTATATACCCTCTAGTCCTAACCATATATGTCAAATTGATCAAAGACTGAAAGGATCCACATGCAGAAATATGTTTATAGCAGCATTTTTTAGAAATGTTTGGGTTTAGGGAAGAAAATGATTGCAGTTTTACATACATTTGTTTTTGAAATGATACTAGAACATTGTGGTGAATTTCTTCTTTTAAATATAATGGTTCTCTCTGGGAGAAAGAACAGGTTTCTCGAGGGAGGTTTTCTGGGGGCAGCCTTAATATCAGTTCAGATAATTACCTCAAAACGCAGCCAGGTGATAAAAGTTCAGATCTTTTGTTATCTCCAATATAGCCCGGTTAGCTTAGAGGCCTCTCTCTCTGCTTGGTTCCAAGAGCTCCCTCCAAATGTCTCCAAATCCAAAGGTTTTGTCCTTCAGCCTCTCCCTCTGTTTTCTTCAGCCTCCAGCCAGCACAAAGATGGAATGAATCTCGTCTCCTTCACTTGGGGCTCGGCTAGCTTTCTGGCGAGTCTTTCAGACCAGCTTGGTCTCAGTCGGGGAAGTGCAGGAGCCCAGCCACCACAAAGAGCCTTCTCAATCTCCTGCTCAACTCTCGACTCGTAGCTTCTTCCTCTGAATACTCTTCTGCCACCAGCCAGCCAAGTGGAATAATATTCCAATGAATCCTCTTCACTGGGTTATATATGACCCTTCTGAGAGAATGGGATTATGGGTTTTCTCCCATAGTGCTCTTTGGCCCTAAGAGCTTCAAGGGAGGTGTGAATTCACAAAGTTACAAAGTTTACTTTGTGAATCTGGCATGCTTGTGAACTCCTGATGAGTAAAGGTGTGAACACAAGCATTGTATCAATTAGTTCTACTTAGTACCTCGTTTCAGGTTCTGGCCCAAAACATCAACTCTAATGAGTTAGCAGTTTGTAAAGATTCCAACAAAACATAATGTCAACAACCTGTAAAGGGAAGCTGCAATAGCTCTACAATGAGGCAGGAAGGCTTGAGATTGTTGTTCATCCAGAGACATCAGAAGGGTGATGTCTTGACATGCAATGAATTGATTTAAGTGAGGCAGGGTTGTACAAAGTCATGAACATCATTTTCTCTTCAAGAGTAATCAGAGGCCAGTGGCAAGCCAAAAGTCTGGATGACTGGAGATGGGCATAGATGCAGTGGGAGATCTTCGCCATTTTAAGTGAAGGCCACAATTGTTTGAGGCAATACCCATTTAGTGATTAAGGGATAGGTAAAAATTGAGGCAAAAGATAGCCTAGTTTGCCTTCTCAAAAGTTTTACTAAGATGAGAATGAGAGCAGTGACATTTAAGAATATAAAAGTATTCTAGTGATGGCAAAAAGAGTGAAACAAATGAAATAAACATAGAATTTAGAAGTGAAAGGGACCTGAAAAGATAACCCAGTCTAAGCCTATTCTCTATCATACCCTACCCCAAATATTTTGGAAAAACACAATGAAGCTTTGAGGAGTTAGGGTACTTGGTCAAGATTAAACAAGTTAAGTAGCTGCATCAGTATGTGAACACAAGATTTTATATGAAATCTGTTGCTCTTGTCACCATGACACAAATGCCTCAATGCATATGGTGGGGGGAGGGAGGGAGAAGTTTCTGAATAAAAAGGGTGTGAACTCTTTAGGTATATGACACCAAATGTTACAGGATATCCATTCTTCCCTGACTAGGTGTCACAGTGGATAAAACAAAAGACCTGGAGTCAAGAAGACTCGAGTTCAAATCCAAACAGATTTATTTGCATTGTGACTCTGGACAAATGATTTAACCTCTAACAACTTTCTCAACTGTAAAATAAGGCAAAAAGTACCTACCTTGCAGGTTGTTGTGAGGATTAAATAGCTGACTGGAAATAGTAGTCCTTTGATTAATTCCCTTACCCTACCTGCATGTGGTTTGATAATTCACAATTATTCACTGTTTTAAGATTTGCAACACACTTGACAGTGACAGATTTTCTAATGTCTTTTGAAAATACCTAGGGGTTAATAGATTAAGTCCTGGAGAAGATAGAAAGTATATGTGGAAATACATTTTCTAGAGTCTTTAAAGGGGTTTCCATTTTCCTTGATGGAACTTCTAATGTTGAATTACTGTGGACATGGGGCATTAAAGAGTCATCTAAAAAAAAAAAAGTCATCTACACTCTATTTGAGGTTTTCCTTTGGAGCAGCTGGGACACAGGAAGTAGAAACTAAACTATCCTAGATAAAAACTGTTGGGTTCATATTGATATCTGGAGAAATAGGAGATGGGAAGACGAGTGAAAGTGAAACAGATCAGACCAAATTTGGGACTGATCATAGTGAGATAAATCCAACTCCAACATGCCACATTTTCCTCATTTCACAATTTAGCCAATGAAATTTCAGTAGACTCTAAAATCATGCTAAAGATCTCCTTATTTGATCCCTTCTGTTAAAAAAAAAGATTTGATATTGCACATCAATTCTACTGTGCCTCATAATTTGAATGTTTAAGTTTGCTTGTAATTACCACTTGAATTATTTTAATGTTTCAATAAAATCATTAAGAAAAAATAGTAAAATCTGATGAGTGGTGGAAGAGTGAGAAACTCCTAAAGGTGTGAAATATAGGCTCAAGGAAGCAGTAAGGATTCTTATTTTTGGTAATTGGGGTGTGTGTGTTTACTGTATTTTAGATCATTAACCTAGATTTATTCTAGAAGAAAACAGGGCCAGCTGGAGGAAAAGCATATTGATATGATTGAGAATAGGGAATAGGTTGCTCAATTGTAGATAGTGCCATCTAGTGACCAAATGACATACCCCATACCGGATATGTATCCCATCACCCATGCACACACCATTAGGTATACATTCTTATTTGATCCTCTCCACTCTGAAGTAGGTACTATTATATCCCCATTTTACAGAAAAGAGGCATAGAATTATTTTGGATAAACAGATTTAAATATACCAGAGAACAGAAGCTGCAGGTACCAGCCAAACAGACATTATATAAACTCTGAGGGCTGATGATTTTATTTTTATTTGCATTCCCAGGGTTTTTGTACTGTCACCCTGAAAACACCTGCTACATATTTATGGTTTAGGGGAAATGTATAGTAAGGGGATGATAAGGAATGACTTAGAGAAAGGGATGTTGTTGGGTAGCTGCTTTCACTTAGTCTGTAACATTAAAAAGAGGATTATTTAGGTCAATTCCAATAGAGTAGTGATGGAGCCATCTGCATCCAGAAAGAGAACTATGGGTATCACTTTTTTTGTCGTATACTCTTTTCCTTTCTCATTCTTTCCCTTTTTAATCTGATTTTTTGAATGTGTGCAGTTTTTATACTATATAGTTAGTTATTACTATAGTAATCTTTTATGATTACTTGTTGTCCAGAAAAGAGTGTGGGAGGGAGATAAATATGGAACACAAGGTTTTGCAAGGGTGAATGTTTGCATGTATTTTGAAAATAAAAATTTTAAAATTTCTTTAAAAAGAGGTATATTTAAGGTAATGCCAAAGGACTGACGCTGCTACCCTTAAAAGTGATAAACCCCTTTATTTCTAAAGAATCCACAGCAGTTTTATGACTGACTGTCCTAGGATGGGGCTTCAGGTGCAGAATTTTTTTTTTTTTTTTATCACTTTGGGTTTTAACAAACACTGTACTTTTCTATGTATTGTTCTGAGAGCAGTTATTGTTTTCATTGGATAAAAGAGGTATTTTGGCCTCAACCAATGACTTCTGTTTGGCTGTTAGCTCAGCTAACTAGAAAATGCACATCTTTTATCAGACAAATATTATCACAAAGGTAGGATGAAACTGGGAAAGAAAGCTGCAAGTGTTTCTAAGAGGAAATATCTTTTAAGGTAGTAGCTGCAAGTACAAGGATTAAAGATGTATAAACTGGAGGTTTCATGAATTTTTAAATTAGTCAACCTAGAGTCGGAAAATCAGAAATTCACTGATGGACAGGTATAAAGTAATACTGACAAAGGAATCAATTTTAGATAATATCCTCATTTATGGGACAAGAGGAACTATCAAAAGGACAAATTAAAGGTTAAGAATAGTGAAGTATTGGTATAATGTTGAGACGAAAGCAAGTTTCAAGAAAAAGGTTTCCAACAGTGTTACATGCTACAGAGGCCAAAAAAAAATAGGATTACTAAAAAAAAAAAAAAAAAAAATCGATTTGGCATCTTTAAGGATGAATTTTATAAGAAAATGAATTAACAGGAAGTGAGAAAATAAAAATTATGTAGCTCAATCAAATGAAAAGTTTGGTAGTAGAAGAGAAGATAGTAGCTTGTATTTAAAAGAGAAAGGAGGATTGATAGAATATTTGTTGTTGGTAAACAGACAGGTACTTTTTATAAAAGTTTATTGGACTAAACTGAATAACTGAAATAACAAAGTCCCTGAGCTTTGTTATTTCTGTTCTGAAAAACAGAAATGGGGATGGATAGTGCTAACCCCAGGAAAGAGGAAACACTTCTTTCAACATCAGAAAATAGATAGTAAATATAGAGAACTTTGGACTTTGAGTAGTAACTCTCCTACAGAGAAAAAGTATTACTACCAGTTAAAAATCCTATCATGGATTGTCATAGTAGGTAAAGGGCAAAAGGAAGCCTAAGAATGTAATGGTAGGAATTGAAATGCATTCTAGTGATTCACCATACAAGCTTGGACAAGTATAGAAGAAAGCTTTTTATTCATCCTTGATTGCTTACTAGATAATCTATCCCTTAGCAGCTCCATAAAAGAGCAGGTAAACTTTTCAAAAGGTTTTGGATAGTTTTTGATCAATTTTATTTGTTCCTTTCATGCTGCAATAATAGTAGTGATTAAACTTAAGTAATTAACAGTCATTAGAACTTTCTAAACTCAACTGCATTTAGTGAACTTTATATGCAAATACTAAATTATTCCCCCTAAGTAGGTAAGTGGTACAGTGGATAGAATGCCAGGCTTGGAGCTAGAAGACCTATCTTCCCAAATTCAAATCTGGCCTCAGATACTTGCTAGCTGTATGGCTCTGGGCAGATTGTTTAACCCAGTTTATCTTGGTTTGTAAAAATAAGATGGCAAAGGAACTAGAGAACCACTCAGATATTTTTTGTCAAGAAAACCTCAGATAGGATCAAGATTTGGACTTGACTGAAAAGCTGAACTACAAAATTATTGACTATGAGAATTTTACCTCTTACAAAGTTTCTATTCTAAATCTGTTATGTGGTATATGGAAATCAGTTTTGGCACCTAAAGCACCCAGGTTTGAACCCTGACTCTTTTCATTTGGGAAAATCACAACCTCTTTAAACTTATTTTGTCCCCTAACATGAAATAACTTATGTAAAGCATTTCATAAATCCTGGTGTGAAGATCCACAATATTTAGTTTATTTTCTTTGTCCTACCAAATTTTACTGACGGGAAACTGAAGGCCTAAGGCATTGTCTTATCCAAAAGTGATATTAGGTAGTAGAAAGACTGTAATTAAAACAAAAGTTCTAATTCCTAGACCAATAGTCTTTCAACATTACATTATTTCAATGTTATTTCCCTTCTTCCAGTTTATATTAGCTAAAAATTACATAATAAAAATCAAATCCTTTTCCAATGTTAATGGAAAGGAAAACAGTATTTTTAAAAATTAGGAACACTTTTTTGTATTTTCTAGATGAACTTCCATATAAAGCTTTTTAAAAAAAACTGTAATTCCCTATCTTTAGTACCTATTGTGTTCCCATTATTTATTCCTCACCAAAGTTATTGGCTGAGGAATTACCACCAAATATGCTTGAATGGAATGCATTATAAAATTCTGAAATAGTTGAATTTAAATTTGCCTTAATGAACATCTAAGTAGAACATAACTAAAAATGGCAGCAGTTGAATGCTGGTGACATTTGAAATTTGTACATTGCTAATTTTTTTCAGGTGTAAAATTAAGAAAACAGGCCAAAAAGGCCACATGATTTCACACAAAGAAGTTCTTTTGGATAAGGCCTCAGTAGAACAAGAAGTTTTAATGTAACTTAAATCCAGGGAAAGATTAAAGTAGAGGCTTCACTGAATACAGACAAAAGAAAATTTCACTTTCATAAGTATTTGAAATAATCTGGACTGCAAATAAAAATACAGGGAGACTTAAAAAGGGATATACAGTAGTCCAAACAGATTTTATTTAAATTGTCCACATATCACCATATCATCCAATGGTAATGTGCTTAAAATAATGCCATAACTGAAAACAAAGGGATTAATGAAGTAAAATAAACAACATCCTGCCCAGAATCTAAATATTATACTTTTTAAATGCTTCAAGTATTCCAGATTAGGGGATTATAACCTTCATCTTAAAAAAAAAAATAGCAACAAA
The DNA here is from genome assembly GCF_016432865.1 of Antechinus flavipes. Lineage (NCBI taxonomy): Eukaryota > Metazoa > Chordata > Mammalia > Dasyuromorphia > Dasyuridae > Antechinus > Antechinus flavipes. Next base: position 295,475,369 of record NC_067398.1, read on the forward strand.
GGTGGACAACACAGCCTTGCCCCCATAAAGACCTATGATCTCTCAAAAAAGGACACCATATGCTTAGGAAAGAAACACAGTAATGAGGACAAAGGTCTTATACTCACGGTAGTCTATCCACCTTGCAATAATACCTAGATGTGGCTTGATATCAAAGGATAATGTAGCTCATTCCTTTAGTTAATGAAGACAAAACCATTTTTTAGTTGCCTCTGGGCCCACTTAGATCAGAAACAATGTTGGTTGTTGCAAAATTATCCAATTAAGTTACCTTTCATAGCAATCCCAACTCAATAAAATTCAACTCCCTTTGGTCACTACATATCTACGTTGAAATTCTAAGAATCAAAAAAGCCTAAAGCTTCTTTTTCTCAATTTTTTTTTTTTTGTGCCATAAATACATTTGGATTCTGCTCATGCAAAATTTGGAGTAACATCTTTTACCTAAAGTTCTAGTTGTAGAGATTACAAAAAAAAGCCAATAGCTATGAGAAAAGGAAAAAGAAACATCTTGCTGTCATTTATAGGTTTAACCATTGTATATACTTCAGTTCATAGTTTGCTTTTGTACAGAATAAAGGGAGAGTACTATTTGGTCTCTATATTAAAAAATCTTGAAATTTCATAGATTAGAGCATTACCTGGTGAAAAAGTACATATTGAGGTACATGTTAGGTCTACTGATTAAATCACTGACAGTTCCCAATGAAACAGTATAGAAAAAAAAACTGTACATTGTAATGACTTATTAATATTGTTAAGTATTTCCAACTTCCTGGAGTGCTGTTTGATGCTTTGCAAGCTTTAGTCAGATAAGCCAGTCAAAAGCCTTGCACGTGGTATGCAAGCATAGCCAAAACACACAAATTTGTTATTTCTTGGTACAACAAAACTTAGAAGACCCATTCTTAAAAGAAAAAAGAAAAGTACTGCTTAGTAAGTGCTTCTAAGCCCAGTAAGGAATACAAAAATAAATTAAGAATGTACAGAAGCATGGACATTTGCATTTATGGTATGGTACAATGAAGGTGATTATAAACAAAGAGACAAATCCTTCAAAAGGGAAGATGACAATTTTTTATTGTTATTACAAAGGCAAATTTTTTTATTTGTCATATGAATAGCCGCAAGAGCAGACTAAGCGTAATCCTCACACAGGCATCATGTTAGGCACAGTAGGTAGCTATAAATCATATGGGAAAAAAAAAAACGAATTTTAACTGTGGATCCCCAAAATTCCCACTTAACTTGACTTTGCTTTTAAAATACTGTAACCAGTCCCTTTATCCTCCCAACTTGAAAATAAATTCAGTCATAGAAAATCTTGAAATATTTCTAGGGTTCTTGTTTTGTTTTTGTAGGAACTAACAGAACTTAAGTCTTACTAAAAACAGAGAGGGAATAGACATTTGGCAATTCATTACCAATGAATATCTGATAAAATACACTATGTGTATAAGTATTCAGTACTCATCCATAAAAAATAAAGGCTGTAATGCACAGCCTATTTTTTTTTTTTGTTGTTTTTTTGTTTTTTTTACTAAATACAACATACATAAGGAAAAAAGTAATTATCTTAACAACTAAATTCTCATAATTCCTACTTAATGTGCATATGGATAACAGGGAAGAAATTTCATTACCCAAGGAATTCACAAGCTATAATTCTAATATAAATGTATTCCCTTTCATGGATAGCAGAAAAGGAGGTAGTGAGAACCTATGGCCAGCAGTATTTGAAACAAAACAACTTTTTCATCTACCAATGACTAAGCTAACTAGTAGTTTAGAAAATTAAAGCTAAATAAGGATAGAGGGAAAATAGTCTTATTCCATGTCTGCTCTCTCCAAACCTGATAGTTCAATGTTAAGCTTTAGCAGGCACACATGGCCAATGCTAGATGACCAGGAAAAAAAAAAAAAAAGGTAGCACTCATATGGGTCTCTCAATCTGGCATCTTCAGCTTAATGAAAGAAACAGTTCTATTATCATTACAGAATATAAGAAAGGCTTTAGTCCCACGGTGGTGTTTTGTTTTATTTTCAATTCCTAAGTGCACCAATAACTTATTTAGCATACTGATGATTCAAGGAAGTACAGGATTAGAGGTGCATGAAAAGTATATTCATATAGGGAAGACTCAGTGAGGTCCTATGATACTGAAAAGTAATTCAATATCTTAGAACCAAAATTCCATCAATATTTGGCCAACTTGAATGCTAATAATAGTAAACAGATTCAAATTGAAACTATTCTCAAAATCTGTTGTAAAATAATCTTGGGTAATAGCTTCTATTTACTGAAATGTATAAGGAGTACAAAATGCAACTCTCACATGTTCTGAATTGCTTAGAACTGCATAGACTATTGTGTTACTGCCATGGTGTGACTTCTATAAGAAAATCCTATTTATCAGATATCAACTTATAGGTTTCACTTAAAAATTAGCAGAGGAAAATCTAAGCCAAGATTTCTAGAGTAGAAAAAAAAATACCACCCCTGATTGACCACTATCTACCTTACATATGTCTGTGAGAGGATTAATGACAGTTTGCACTGGTATTGTCTGCCCATGCTGAATATAACATTAGCCAATGTGATCAGAACTATAGTGTTGTAACCAGAGCTATTAAAAAATCAGTTTTAAAGTTGCCAAATACTAAAGAGACTTGACAACTTCATTTAAAACCATGATCACCTAACAGCCCTACCAAAAGCAGTAGAATCATCATCCAAGTAGCTGTGTTCAATGGGAAGACTTTGCCACTGAGAAAAGTTGTTGGAGTGCTCTTTTGTGGAGTAGTCATCAAAAATCTTGTATGAAGTGATGCCAGCCAATTAACCAGTGCTCCTGTAGATCACCAGTGGAAGAGCTAATTCCTCAAAAGTTCATTCAGGACGTTAGGGTTACCATACTTTTTTGAAGCAAACCTTATTTGGTTTCAAGTATGATCCAAAGTATCTGGAAGTACTCCACTTGAGTGGCTATAGCCAATAACAGCTCACTTAATATGGTCTTTATTGTCCATATGAGCAGTTCTCATAGCATTATAGCATTTACCAGTAGACAAATATTAGTTTCATGTTACAGTGAACAACCTGGGCTTTTTAAGGAACATTTAAGGTATTCTTGCATTTAATCATCATATACATTATCAAGACTTTCAAAAGGAAACATACATGGGCTTATACCATCTATCATTTGATAATGTCTATTTCATGGCAATATACTCAGTCCAACTCTTTAAAATTGTAATTTACAAAACATTTCCATTCTTATGGCTGGATAAGTCCTTTTCAAATTAAAAGCAGTAAGTATGCCATTTTTTTTTTTTTTGTTTCTCCACTGAAATAAATAAGGTGGCAATTATTTAGAAACCTCATTACATTGATAAAATTATAACTAGCAGTTGTACTACATTCCAAAAACTAAACAAATGAAATCTTTTCCTTTGCATTCTTCACCCAAATTCAGTGCATCAATTAAAAACTTAAGCAAAATGATCTAGCATGAAAAGTTGAAGCATATTTATTTAACATAAAAAGATGCAATCTCTGAGGAACTTTCAAGGAAAATCATTTATTTATCTAATACTTCTATTATTAAAGACATAAAAATGTTTAGGTTATATCCTAAACACATAGGCAACTGCCCAACTGCTTTGCCACTTGAACATTCATATGTAAGCAAATTGCAGAAGACTTGAGAATGACAGGTCAGCATTTAGAGAAGGCTAAACGGCTATCTGCCAAATCTCCACATGCTACAAAAATCACTTCACAATCTTAAGTCCCCCATGTAAAATATTAGCTAAAATCAAAGAGGACTGCCTTTAAAATTTACCAACTCTAAATTGGAATGTTTTCATATGAAACACATTCCAGTCAATTATCCATGCTTTAATTTCTGTAGAATAATTAATTTAATGTCTGTTACTTAAATGTGAAAAATCTACTAAATACTTTTCAAAAATGGATTTTAAATATAGCTGTTAACTATTAGCATATCCTTCATGGTTAATGTCATTCTCTTTTAACAGTCTTGGCAACAAGCAGCTATTGAAAGTGTAAACATTTTGAGAGCAAACATCTGATTAAAAAATTCAATCAAAAATGGAAAATAATCTTTGGATAGAATTTCACTGATTTCGTAACTTTTAGACTCTGAAATCCAAGAAAAGCTAGTATGTTGCTCTTGTTCACTTGCCAGTACAAAAGAGCTAATAAATTTCAATTAAAGCTCTCAGATTTCCCAGAAATAAAAGCCCAGAGATTTGCAGACATAATAAAATTTATTTAAATTTCATGCATTATGGTAGCTACAAGTGTAATCATATGAAACTGAAGGACAATAATTTTGCTCTGTCCATACAATGTAGCCTTTTAAGTTAAATGAATGGGAGTTCCACAGTTACAAAGAAACAGAAAAAGTTAAAATGTCTTAAGTTTTAAATTTTGTGAATGGAAATACAGTCACTGACTGTTACTTTTTTATTTCTGAGGGATGTTACAGGAAGGGGACTCTTCATTACTTAAATACATGATTACATAGTATCTTAGATTAGGGGAAATTAACATTCTAAAAGTCAATTCTTCAATAAATGGAAACACTCAAAATTAAATTAAGGGACTTTGAAATTTTTTTTTCCCTTTTCTCATTCCCCTTAAATTTGATTTAAGTCACAGTTATAGTAGATTGTTAAGCTTCAACCTAAAAAGAACTACAATGCTGGCATGTGGCTCAATCAAAAAATAATTTCAATTTTAGATTAGAAAATTCGGTTTTCATGGTCAAATTGCTTAGATCATAAATTTAAACTGTGCTTGATTCTACTTATCTCACTCCAATATATGCAAATTCTTATGATCATAAATATTTGGTAGCTGATATTCTTAATTCATATTTAGCTTTAAATAGCAAGAATTACCCAGTCTTCAAAGTTACGGATACAGAGAATAATCTGAGTAACTTGCAAACTGGCATTTTTCACTGATGCAGTTTTCAAACTCAATGCAGCTTCTATAAATATTAATAGAGGCACTTCATGCCAGATCTTGCAAGTTTTCTTTTTTGTGAATTCCACTGATTTGATTAGTTACTAGATTTTTACAAAGGGGAAGAATTTCATTATGTTTTTACCTACAAAACCACAGAATGCTCTTTGTCTTTTCATAACAACTTAAAATGTTTAAGAAATCAAGTAAACAAACCTAAATATTAATTTTGGCGAAAATAATAAAACTAACATAGCAGTGTCATATTTGAACAAACGTATTTTAGTTTTATGAATGCACTAACCACTGAAAGGGAGAAAACTTAATTTTTTTCCTTTAATAACAACCTTGAACGTTGTTTGCAAATGCCTCATTTAAAACAGTGGGTAGGTGGGGTAGTTTAGAAAAGTCCAAGTAATAAAATGTATTCAATTACTTGGAAAGTTAAAAAGCTAATGCAACAGTGTTACATCCAGATAAAAAACATTATTCAAAAGCAATTCAAATACCGAAAAGGATTTCAAATTGAATATTTTATTAACATGGTAGTTGTCTTTGTAACATGTGCACACACACTCGCACACTCTGAATGATCTGCCTGGAAAAAAGATGTCTAAATATGCCTAAGGGGAAAATTAAAAATAAAAAATTCCTTTAGGTTTTTCATTATTGTAGGCAATTATGTCCACATCACTTACAAAGCTATTGCCGAATCTGTCCAAGGAAGCAGAATTTGGGAGGAGAAAAAAAACTTTGGGGGAAATTCAACAGTGGCATAGCAGAGCTCTCAATATGAGAAAGCTGACATAATGTGGACTTTTGCTGTGAATTTTGTCTTTGCAAAATATGGAGAGAAGTTTATCAATGGGCAGAAAATAAGAGAAGGCGGTGTGAAGTAGGCTTTTGCAGAGTCAATTTTCCTCACAGTATTGTGCAGGGTCATCAAGAAAAATGCTTAGTCCTTCTCTGGAACCAGTTTCAGAACTTTTCCAATTGCAATGGTCTTCCCTAAAAAGACAACAACAATGACAAAATAAAAATAAAAAACCACCTTTTCATTAATAGTCTAGACAAACTACAAAAATCACCTTAACCTCCTCAGGCAACATTTTTCAATATATAAATCAACCAACTTAAAAAAAAAGTCCAGAGGAATAACTTCTTGTGATATATTTTACTAATGATGGTATGGACTGTGTTACTTTAAACAACTATAAATATCAGAATTTACAGTGGAAAAATTATTCAAAAAGCTTCCTGATATTTTAAGCCGACAAGAAAATTTCCAAATGGAAAGTTTGAGATAGCGTATATAAAAGTGGTTAAACATAAAGGGTAAACACAGAAGGTGTAATCTCTATCACTAGAACTTTACAATGTGAATTAAGTGTTTAATACAAAGCAATAGTTATTATTGCTGTATATAATAGAGAGAACAGACTCCTTTTTCTGTGAATTTGGTGAAATAACTAAAAAATAAAATTACAACTAATATGAAGTTCTAGATGAAAACATTATTGAACTGTGTTAGACTTTATGTCTGCCTACCCTGATCAAGGGGTGTAACCAAGTGGAAAAGAATGCAATTCTCTCTATGCAACACTTACCACCTTACTTCAGGAAAGAACCTCATCACCTAACAAATTACTTTCACTGTCACCTTCAAGTCTTTTTCCTCCACTCTGTATTACCTTCCCAAACTGCAAAAATTATTTTCCTTAGGGGTTTATCTGATCGTTCTTACTCAATAAACTCCAACATTTTTCTACTGCTTATAGGATAAAATACATACTTCTGTTTAGTTTTTGAAGCCCCCTTCACCTATCCTCAATCTACTTTTCCAGCATCATCATACAACACTATTCTGTTATTTTTCACACACCACCATTTCCTAACTCTATTCCTACTCCCTTCCTTTTCTTTAAAACTCACCTCAAACTCCATATTCCACACGAAGCTTTCTCTAAATCCCTGTGCTACTGTCTTTTCCGCTTAGACTTTTGTCTTTTGTTATTATACCTGTTGTCCAACAACAGATTTTTAGCTCCTTGGAGGTTTAGAAAGTTGCGTATTACCTTTCTAACCCTACTATCTGGAATATTATCTGGCACATAACAAATGCTTAATGTTAACAGTGAAAAGTTGACCTACGTCCCTATGCTCTAAGAAATCAAAGATTACAAAGTTAATGCCTTAAGTTTTAAGACATGAACCCTAATCTAAATCAAATATCTTAAACTCCAATAAAGTGACCTTCTCAAAGGTAGTAAGTATTAATTCCATTTTTATTCAGCCAAGTTTTTCATGAAGTTTCAATATCATCCATTTCAGAACTAAGATCATCAATGAGGTTGAAATACATTTGATAAGATAAGATTTAAATTACCATTATAACGTACTATTCAAAACTTTGGTTAATTAAAAATTTTTTCTTCTAGTCATAAAGGGTTAAGTTGCAGATACTGCTCATGCAAACATGAAATGTTTGCAGATATAAGTAAATTAAAAAAAGTTTTTTCAATATATTTAATTTAACATGTATAATGTTTTCAAAATTTGGTACTATGAAATTATATTTAAGATTTCAATTCTAAACAGCCTATAATATCTAAGATCTCATTGATGCACACTTTATTCAACAATTTATGAAGACAGGACTTTTGGGTTCTATTCCCAAATCATACAAATAACTTTACCCTTGTTATCAATAAAAGAAGGTAGATTTGAATAGATGAATTTCAAAGGTCCCTTTCAATTCAGATAGTCCATGGTTTCAAATCCTCTCTGAACCCATAATATTACAGGATTCGAATGAAGTATTTTATTAAAAGCAAAAGCATCTCAAAAGGCAGAGTTATAAGAATGTTATTTTTTTAGTCCTCTTACCCTCATCTCTTAAGGTAAAACGACCCATCTGAGGGAAATCTTTGAAGGTCTCAAGGCAGATGGTTCCTGCTGTCCTTAAACGGGCAATGCATACTTGATCTTGTTTGACAAAACGTGGTCGTGTCTTACTTTTTTCTCCTGATTTTTTGTCTACCAAGCAGATTAAGGCCTATCCAAAACATAAGTCCAGAAGCTTTATATGAAACCAGATAAATATATTTTAAAGAAAAAACAAACTGGATTAATATCTACTAACTCTCCCACACACAGACTCCTGAGACATATGCCTTAATTTCAAAAATTTTTCAACAATCTCTGCAAGAATTTCAATATCAAAAACACATTCCAACAATACCCCAAAAATGCCATTATGGATTACGGAAGAATTGTAACATCAAGAATTAGAATAGCTCTAGTTTTCAATGAGGTATTGTTAATTTTTATTTTATTACAAACTCACTGTTATCTCGACTTCTTCGATACAGGTATGAATGTGCAGCACCGCATTATAACCTGGGCAGATGATAGATTTGTGCTCAATAATCACTATCTGAAAAGCAACATAAAGTTTATTACTATAAAGTTAAACAACTAGTATACTGCAGTTTTGCATATGGTATTCTTGCATATAAAAAACACACTAATTAGCCTATCATTAATAACACAATGGCTTGGATTTCAATTGTTCCTTGCAATGAGTAATTTTTTTACAAGCTACATTAATAGCTTTAAAGGAGGGTAAAATACTGATAATCTAAAAAAGGCATACTGATATCTTTCCTGATAAAAACATTTGAACATGTCAAAAGAAAATAAACTAAAAGCTAGAGTTAGATTCATTAGTTGGTAATGCTTCTGACTTAGCTTTTTGCTTACTATGTTACTCCAAATCAAGTAAGCTCACTGAGTCTTTTTTCATTGAGGACACAACCCCCTCTCCCTTGCCTAACAAGTTTGTTGGGAAGATCAAATGAACAACTTAACAGGCATTTTTTAAAGTGATGTTTATTTAAAGTTCAGAGCTCTCTGAGAAATGGCTTTAATGCTCCATTGGAGGTTATATGTAGAATAAGAGATTACACATTTAGAGTGTATGAGCAAAGTGTCATTATTTTATTTGTTAATCTGGTACCATTATAAATTGATAAATAGTAACACAATGCAAAGGTAAATAAAATATTTAACAGTTAGAAACAAAGTACTCTATATTCAGTTTTAATGTGCAGTATATGTGCACTAGCATTTACCTGGGCATCAAACGTGCGTCCAGAATGACAAAGATTATTAGGATCACAAAGTATGAATCCTGGAAGAATTTCTTCTTCTTCAATTCCCTTCAGTCTAATCTTGAGGTTTTCCCCTGGGGCTACAGAATCAGTTTCTACATCATCAGAAAGGATTCCAAGAACTTCCACATTGTGCTTAAAGAAACCAAGATTAGATTTTTTTTTTTTTGATATTTGAAATACTTGTTCATTATATTATAATTTATAAAATTATTTATGAATATTTGCTTAAATAGTAGAGCTAAATTTGTTGGGTTTTTTTTTTTACTTACTGATTAAGCAATGAAAAGTATCTGTTGTATGGAAAAGATTATTCCATTAAAAACCAATGATGAAAATAGAACAAATATACCAACAATACAACTGACATTCAAAATAGAAAACAATTCCTCATATCTTTAAACATTAATAAAATTACCTGGCAGAAAATAACTTAATAAATAAATGTTTTTTGTCTTATTCTGATAATATTCAAAGGGGGAATTAAGGTCATCATTTGTATATTTATTCTTCCATTTACTATGCCCTTATTTTACACTTATTTATTAGATCTTTATTCTATAAAAACAAGTGGCAATATAGTGGGAATTAGTTATTTTGATTCTTCTAAGGTCCAACTTCCTTAAATTTTTTGGCATAATCTCCCAATTCCTATCAGTTCCCAGTAATATAAAAGTCTTCATTTTTTCAAAGTTGTTCAGGTATTTTAAATTTTAAAACAGATTAGATGAAAAAAAACATTAGTAGTGTTGAAGCAGTATCTTTCTAAAATGTTATCCATATATTAATGAAGAAATAACTAGAAAGGATCCTTTGTGAAATTCTGATTCAATATTATTTATACCAATTTTCAACCAGTCCCACCCCCATGACTCTAAATAATAAAATAGGCAAGGATGTTTATTTCTTGTAAATGTTCAATTTCATCTTTATGAATTTAAAGATAGGAATTATACTTTTAACTAAACTGTCTATCTTAAGGGAGAAAAGGGGTCGAAACTAACAACCCCACCACACAGAAGTGTAACAAGAAATCTTTACTTACTATTTTATGCTCAACTAATCCAGCACCACCCCCACACACAAATGTCCTTTAATGGTTAAGACCAATGGAGCTAATCTAAAGGTGATGTGAATCTTTATCTCGAGATTCCTTTGTCAAATGTGGGTTTGAGTCAAACAACTTCTTCAAGTATATGAAGGGTTATTATACTGAGGATGGTGACCAGCTGTTCTCCATCTCCACTGAGGATAGAACAAGAGGAAATGGGCTTAAGCTGCAGCATGAAGGATTTAAATTAAATATAAGGAAGAATTTCCAGATAAGAGGATTAATAAACATTGGAATGGATTCCTGAGATGGTACCATCTCCTCTCTTGGATTTCTAATTCTGATATGTTTGAGTAATTTGAGATGTGACTTTGGCTCAAGTCAGGGAAAAAGATTAAGTAAACTTTCAAGATTACCTCAAAACATGATACTAAGGTACATATTAACACTCATTAAATGAACAATATAACCCTTTCTATACATTTATCTCAGAAACAGGAATGACTGCCGTGAATTTTGAAATAAAAAGGTTATTCCCTAGCTCTTTAGGGATTCAAATTCAAAAGCAAATTATTTACTCATATGTAATATCTGATAAGTTTTTTACTAATTACATTTCTGGACATTAAGACTACATGATTTCTTGTTGAAAGAGAGGGAGGAGAAAAAGAGAAAAGGAGAGGAAGAGAAGTGGGGGAGAAAGAGAGAGGGAAGGAGACAGAGACAAAGAGACAGAAAGACATTGTTACAGTTTTAGGGTAAGGTCAATGGAATACTACTATAGTCTATTTTGACCTTAGAAAAAATTTTATGCCAATCATTAAAAGCCTTGAAATGAAGAAACTGGTATTCTTACTGTTTTTTAAATGTATATCTTTATTAGTCTATAGTTTCCAACTTGCTAGGCCATTCTGTTCCATTAAGGGCCAAATGGGATAAACAGCTTTGGAGTTTCTCAGTGGGATTAAAAGTAATTATCCTTATCATATAAAACTCCCTAACAGCTCATGTAATAAACTGGCCCACCAGAAAATAGTTAATTGTCTACCACTACTAGGCCATAGGTATTCAGTTCATTTCAATGAAAATTTATTGAGCAGTTATTTTTTCTAATTCCATACATTCAAGATAATAATGCAGGGATCATTAATTGAAATAATAAATTTATAGGCAGAACTACAGTATTATAAGCTGGCATTATATATGTAAGAATATGATTTTTTTAATCTCACAAGTCACTAATTCAAATACTATTAGAAAGCACATTATTTAAACGATCACAATTGAGTTCTAGGGTTTGGCATGTTTAAATGAAATACTGATATCTATTTTTGGAATTATCAAGGGCCTCCTTTAGATCTTGGCAGATTTCTGAAATCAGACAAACAAGAACTTAGGGAATCAACAACATAGTTTATAATGCAGAGTTGTACACACGGAATCACATCTTAAACTATATATAGTAAAAACTACATTTATTAAGATTAAGATCCTGATGAAAGACATAAAATAATCTTCCCTTATTTTCTTTTAAACTGAAAGACAGCCAGCCATAGCCCCTTAATTTCCCTTCACCCAATTTTACCTATTTCTTTTTCTCTTCTCAAAGACTGTGATGAAACATTTACTTAGATGAAAGGTTAATTTTCTTTGATTTGTAACTACGAAATCTTGATATAGTCATATTCCAAATCTTTGATTTTTTTTGAGAAAAAAAATTAACTCAAATCTTATAAGTTACTTAGAAAATTTTTCATTCTTACCTTGTTTGGCATCATCACAAGCTGCTGTCCTTTACAAATAGAGCCTGATTCCAACTTTCCCAGGACCACAGTGCCCATGTCCTTTAGAAATAATTTTTTTTAGTTAGACATGCAGGCTTACATTTTCAACCTTATTGATTACATTATAAACAATACTTGTAAAAAAAATTTATTCAGACTAATTATTATAGGACAATCATAGGGCTCATTGAAAAAGGTAAATATTAGCTCAAATCTCAGATTTGAAATAAATAATATATTCTCCAAAATTATCATTTGAATGAATATAGTAAATTCTTCAAGAAATATCCAATGCTATTATCCACAAACTATTAATAAGAGCAACCTAAGGATTTAGAGAATCAAGATGAGTTATTAAAAAACCTCAAAAACTAAAAGATTACAATTCATTGTTTTTATCTCTTTTTGCTACTTTGTTAGCAGAAATTACTCTAAGCTAAAATACTCCCATCTAATATCCCCGGTCTTTCTTGATACCTTGTATTTATCCACAATTGGCAGCCTAATTGGTCCATCAACTGATCTGTTGAAGTTTGGCAAATTATCCAAATATGGAATAAATGGTAACCCGCTGAAAAGAATAACATACTAATTAGTAACACTAGTTTTGCCCAGTAACATAAATCAAAAAAGTTATGTAACTGGTATAGATAACTAACGCAAAAAATATAAGCTTAAGCATTATAACAATATTTTCTATTGATTTCAAATAGCCTTTTCCTTTAAACAATATTTATTATTTCCCAGAGATTGGATAAGAAAGGAGTTTATAACATTTTATAGTGGACCATGTGTTTCCATATATAAATTCATATTAATCTTATCATATGTGAAACAAGCACTATGAGCTCCATCTCATAAATTAAGAAACTAAGATTTGAGAGGTGAACTGCCCAATGCCTCACAAATGATAAATTAATTTTAAAAACACGTCTTCTGATTTCAAAGACGACATTCTCTCCACTGTAATTCAATATTAATTACATCAAATATCTGTTTATCTGTTACTTTTGTTTCTATGTCATGTAGACTAGTGAGGAAAAATCTTTGAAGCAAGCATTTGATAGAACTCTATAAAATCAAGGATAGCTCAGATCTCAATCCCAAAATTAGGATTTCACATAATTATTTCTCTTAAAATATCCCTCTTCATTACTATAAATACATTTCACAAGATCATGTATTTAGAGGATAAGGGAGACAAACCACCTTTAAAATTGATGATAGTATTGGACTTATTAGATAAGAACACTATATAGTTATTATTTTCCTCAATCTAAAAGATACTTACATATACCAAGGACAGAAATCTGATTGCTCTTTAAGGTTTGCACCAGTCAATCCTGAGCAGGGCATGAAGTGTATATCCTTTTTGGGATTGAAGCCAACTTTTTTCAAAAATGGCACCAACTTTTCTTTACATTCTTCATATCTACAAATATTTATTAAAAATTAGCCAATTGTGAAAAAGAATAAGATAACATATTATCATTAAGAATTCAAAAAGAACTCAAATAGTCCCCATAGGCTGATGAAGGGTTTTAAAGTTTTTGAAAGCTTGGTATATGCAGGCTATCAATAGCCACATGAAAAAAAGGCTCAAAATCATAAATAAGTACAAATTAAAACAAATCAAGATTCCATCTTATATTATGACAAAACAGACAAGACAAAATCAATAAATGTTAAAGGGACTGTGGGAAGACAAGTATATTAACGTACTTCTAATAATAATAGCTCTAATAGAGCTAAAAATTCAACCAATTATTTCAGAAAACAATTTAAATCATACTTTAAAAAATACCCTAAAATTCAATGTAAATTCAACTAAGCCATACATTGCTGTCACCCAGGAATACCCCTATGATCACTAAGAGGTCAAACATAGAAGAGTCTCATAGATATAAAAATAATTACATCAGAGCTTTTGTGGAAAAAAAAAGGTAAGTGGATTCCTATTTACTAGAAGGCAGAAGAATAAACTGTTAAAGCAATGTATTGGATTACTGAATGTATAGAAGAATTGTAAATGTTTAACATATATTTGGATTACTTGCTGTCTTGGGTAGAGGAAAGGGAAGGAAAAAAATTTGGAAAACAAAGGTTTTACAAGGGCAAATATTGAAAACTATCTTTGCACATATTTTGAAAATAAAAGGCTATTTTTTAAGAAAAGGAATATTATTGAAACACAAGAAATGGCAAATATAAAACATTCAAAAAATTGGGGAAGATAAAACAACAATTTACACTAATATTGTAAAGATTTCAAATCTGATCAATGTAATGATCAACTGTACTTCAAAAGAACATAGCATGTTTCCCCAAAACTGGCAGAAATGGTGGACAAATGATCTTTTTTACTTGACTTATTTCTTGTCAAGGAGGTTTGTTAGGGGAAGGGTTTGAGATTTTTAAAAGAGGGCAGCTGGATGGCACAGTGGATAGAGGATCTGATCTGGCTTCAAGACACTTAACTAGCTGTGTCACTGGGCAAGTCACTTAACCCCAACTGCCTCAAAAAACAAACAAATAAATAAAAGAGCTTCGATGAAAAATATTTTTTGAGAAATGAAAATTTTGAGAAAAATAAAATGATTTTAAATAACAGCAAGATATTCCCCCCAAAAATGAATATAAGCTTTCTTCACCTTTCATTGCTCCAATTTACTGTTGGGTCATCCATCTTGTTAATAAGCACTATTAAGTGTTTTACACCTGCTGTTTTTGCCAACATGGCATGTTCTCTTGTCTGTCCTCCTTTTTCAAATCCAGTTTCAAATTCTCCTTTCCGAGCAGAGATTACCTAATCCAAGAAAAAAACCCATTTGGTTTTTCTTTTACGTATTTCCAATTTGAAAATGTTACATACTTCAATTATACAAACTAGGAAGACAAGAAACAAAGAAGATAATTCCTATAAGTATTATCAATCACCACTCTAATATAAGTAGGGTCTTATCATCACCCAAGACTTTTGTAATAGCTATTTCTTGCCAATTCCATTTTCTCTTCTTTTCCAAACTACCTATCATATTCATAACAGAATAATTTTGCTCAATGAATGTATAGTTTCTTCACTCATTTATTGAAAAATTTTCAATAACTCCTTTCCTTACTGTCTAGTGAATGAAATGCTTCATTCTTTGTGAGACATTCTAGATCCTAAAGTTAAATGGATCTATTCTATTTTCCTACCTTTATCTTATAGACTGAAGATACAGATAAGTTTTTTACCCAGTTTCTTAATGCCTGGAATATTGTCATCCCAATTCAGCAAACAACTTCCTATTATCCTCCTAACAGTTTAATTCAAGTATCATCTCTTCCCTGAAATCTTCTCTGACATTCAACCTTATCTATTCCTAAGCCTTAACATTAACTTTTCCTCTTTGGACCTCACAAAGCACTTTTGCAATTAAAGAACTCACATAGCTCTTAGTATTATAGTTTACTCCATTTGTATCTTATTCTTCTACTAATCTCCCAGAAGGAGATTCCACGCAGCAGAATACAGGGGGATGGAGACACAGAAACACTGTGTGTGTGTGTGTGTGTGTCCTCCACACCCCTACCGTTGTCTGGCCAATGGAAAAGGCACCAGGAGTGGCAAATATGAAATTAAGTTGGTGGTAAATATGAAATACAGTTGGGAGAGCATATATACAAAAGTAACAAAAAGAAGAAGAAAAAAGGTTCTGCAAGGTTACTTCCAAATAACAAAGGAAATACTCTATGAGTTACACCTATGAGGTGGGAGTAAGCCATTGATTGGCAAATTAGACTGATCAGAGTTAGCTAGAGTAAGGAGAAAACTGCCATTAAAGGGAAGGCGATGGCACTATGAGGGAAGAAAAGTGGGCTTAGTCCTGAAAAGAATTTAGCAAAAATTGTCATTATAAGCAGATGCTTTATAGGGGAAATAATAGCGTAGGACTTTTTCAGGCATAAAAGCACAAACTGAAGAGGGGAGGGGAAATCCAGGACTAGAAGAAGAAGTGCCAGGGAGCTCAAAGATAGGAGAAATCAAGGAGCAGTATGGAATGCACCTGGCAGGCCAGGTACCAGAACTCTCTAAAGATATGCTAATCAATATCTCCAAGACTTAAAGAATAATCTGGGAATTGGTTATATCTGATGAGCTTCTTCCTGACAGGGGAAAAGTCAGTTCATATCACTACTACTGATTTTTGAAAATTTCATAAGTACATTGTAAAGTAGGTATATATTTATTAAGCATTTACTAGATGCGAAGCACACTTGCCAAATACAAGCTGACCCACAGAACATACGGAGATGTAAAAAATAAAGTGTAAAGAAGTAATTTCTCTTTCTAGGTTCCAATCTAGGAGGTATATAAGACTGAATTGGAAGCAGCTAAAGGAACCTCTATCAAACACACATCCTACAAGTTAAGTTTAGTCAAAAAATAATCATCATCAAACTCCTAGGAAAGAAATGATTGAATAAAAAGTCATGAACTCTGCCACTTGCCAATTTATTCAAAATGAACTCAAATCTCTGGAATTCAAATTAAGTTGCTGTAAAATAAATGTCAATCAATATATTTTCTTACCAGCACAGCCAGATCAGCTTGGGAAGCACCACCAATCATATTTGGGACAAAACTCTTGTGTCCAGGGGCATCTAGGATGGTGAAGTGCTTCTTTTCTGTCTCAAAGTAGGCACGGCCCACTTCCACAGTTTTACCTTTGTCTCGTTCTTCCTGATTTGTATCTAAGGCCCATGACAAGTACCTATGAGAAGTACAATTTTAAAGATTCATTATTTTTGAAACTGCACCCATATTACATAAGATTTTCTGCATATCATTCTTTTAAAAAAATTACATACAAATACTTGGAGTGATCTAAAAACTAAAAAGAACTGATACTTGGAATCACGTGAATCAATCCTACCCCACCCCATTCCCTCTTTAACAGGGCGTGGTTCATGACAAATATGGAAATGTTTAAAAGAACTGTACATGTTTAACCTATGTTGCTTGCTGTCTTGGAGTATAGGTTAAAGATAAGAGAAAGAGGGAGAGAGAAAAATTTGGGACACAAAGTCTTACAAAAATTAATCTTGGAAATTACAAGTATTTGGAAAAATAAGAGTTGTTGACCCCAAGGACCATATTGTCCATGGGGTTTTCTTTGCAAAGTGAACTGCCATTTCCTTTTCCAGTAGATAATGGCAAACAGAGATGAAGTGATTTGCCCAAAGTCAGTGTTGTTTTTCAGTCATTTTTCCAGTCATGTCCAACTCTTTATAAACCCATTTGGGGTTTTCTTTGCAAAGATACTGAAATGATCTGCCATTTTCTTCTGCAGCACATTTTACAGATAGGGTTAAGTAACTTGCCCAGGGTCAAGTGTAAATAAGGCCAGCTTTGAATTCATCTGTTTACCTACTGACAATTCCCAATTCCCTTCATAAGAAACAGCAATCAAGTATTAAAAATTGCTATTACTAAGATCTCAACAGAGCCAATCAAATGATCTCAAAACTCATTATTTCCAAGTCACTATAATTAACTGAAGTGTGTAAAATAAATTTAAAATGTCAGTAATATCAATCCCCTGGGAGTAACAATTTCAAATTATTTGTGGGCAAAAGTTATAACCTTCTTATTTAATAATAATAATAAATAATGCAGCAAAATATGACTGCCTAGGGATATATGTCTGTATAATTAAGATAACAGAAATTAATATGAAGATTAAAAAACAACAAAATAATACAAAAAAACCCACCACCTAATAATTTCTGGGAAAAAGCAAGGCTGTTCACAAAGACAAGTAACGCTTTAACGATGTTTCAAAGTATGTTTGAACAATAAACAATGACAAATTTCTATCTAACCTGACGTGACGAAAAAAATTATTTTGAATATTAATCAGGAATTTTAATTTTCTTCATTGTCATACCACTTTGCAAATACAATTCCATTTTTTCTTTCAGCATTTCATCTATTATGTAGAGTTTGCCTTACACTCCATAAATGTTTCAAAGGATTATATAAATTAGATTTTTTGCACTACCTCCCTAATGCCTTTTTCCACACAACTGAAAGGATGGATGAAAACCGGAACAAAAGCCATTCAGTTTTTTAGCACAAAATCAAACTTATACCTCTCGAAGATTCTAAAATTCATTATTAAAGACACACTACCCAAATAATTCTAAATTTGAGATGTATTCCAATAGAGAGAAATGCTGAATGATTAGAATTCTGAATATTAACATGCACCACAAGATTAGCCATGATGGTCCCACATCTAGATAAAATTAAGCAAATTTCCAGTAATTTTGTATTACAATAAAAAAATTTTCCATACCAAGTTTCTCTGTTTTTTTCTTTAGCTTCTCGTTCATATTTTTCAAGTGTTCTTTTGTCAACCATCCCAGTCAAATACCTGAAAAATAAGACACATATAGGTGTATATATTAAAACTTTTAAAGCTATCAATGAGTAAAAGTCTAATTACTTTAAAGGTTTAATACTATGTTAAGGAGGGGAAATCCAGTTATTGTTCTTGATACTTAATAGGTAAGGAGAAGAATGCATTTCCTAATCCAATACTTTGAGATCTAGTTTACAAAATCCCTAAGTGAATTAAATTCAAGTTGATTGAAAAAAGAAATCTACAATGAATGCATCAAGAATTTTGAATTCTAAAAGTCATTTTTTAGATATCTTTAACAACACTATGAGATTTTTCAGCAAATAAGTTAGCTTTTGAATTAAATTTGTATAAGACTATGGATTCAACTATGGTAAATACTGGTTTGGAGATTGGAAGATTGATTTAAAGTTGATGCTTCTTAAGTAGCTGGAACTGATTTGCTTAGTTAATGTTTTCATACTTGAACACCGACAACAAAAGATTTTATTAAAAACATGTTACTAACTTACATTATTTGTCCTCCAATAGTTGATTTACCAGCATCTGACAAATTGAAAAAATGCAAACTATTAAAAAGTTAGGTAGGAGAGGCTATCTATGCTATCATAAAGAATAATTATTTGAGATTATTTGAGTAAACATTTGGCTAGATAAGCAGATCTAAAGAATTATAAAACACTCAAGTTCATTTAATTTCATTTCATAGAAACTTGATGTTGGAATTACTGTTTTAAGTAGATTTTATCAAAACCTGAAGCAAAAAAAAAAAAAAAAAGGTTTTAGCTACTAACATACACAGAACATGCAGGCTATCAATGACTGAAATGCCACAGCGAAATGAACAATACTTTCATACAACTATAATGTAATAATCCTCCAGCCTTAGAAATATAAAAACCATACATTGGGTGTTATGGAGGCAACTCACTTTTAATCGCAACTTTATACTTTCTTTCCAAATAATCTCTATCAAGAATGTCAAGAGTACTGAGCTTTAATACTCACTCCTTTTCTACTTCTTGCTGCATTTGAATCTGAGTAATTCTAAAAATATCCCATGTCATTAATAGCCACTCTTCAAAATATAAAAGTAGCCAAACCAAAAATACAAACAACAAAAGAATTTTAGTGGTTCCTCAAAAATTGATGCTTTGGTCATGATATATATTTGTTCAATAATCTTGCCCTAAGAGATATGTGCAAGGAGAAGAATTATTTGGGGAAATTGCTCTCCTGTCAAGAGAGCACAAGTCCAATATGAACTGTAATTTTTCACCAATGGGATCCCTAAAAACTGCATGAAAACAAACGATGAGTTAACACTGAGAAAATAACTTCCTCTTCCTTATACTCATTCCAATTCCCAGGTCCCTAAACCATCCAACAAAAGCAGCAATGGAGAATATTTAATTAAATTTGTCTTTGGCTAGATAAGTAGACCCAAAGAAAAACACTCGAGGTGATTTCATAGAAACTTAATGTTGGAATTACTATTAAAGTATTAAGTAGATCTTATCAAAAAAAAAAAAAGGCAAAAAAAAAAGGATTTGGCTATATACACAGATACAAATAAGTTAGGACATGCAAGCACTCAATGACTGAAATGCCATAGTGAACTGAATACTTTCATGAAAACAATATAATAATGCTTCAGCCTTTAGCCATTTACAACTCACCTACATGCCCAATGAATACTACATTTACATGCTCTTTTTTGGGTGCACCTGGTGGTGCTACCACAGATTTAGGTTTTGGTATTTCTTCCTCTTCCTCCATCATCATTTCTGGGACACTCTCCTCTGGAGGCCCTCCGTCTCCCAAAGAGCCACCCCCTGACTCTGCTTCACTAGGTTCTTCTTTGTGCTCCCATGATTCTTCTGGGGACATTTCTGTCTCTCCATTTTCTACTAGAAGAAAGACAAATGTCTTAAATTTATTTTTGAATTCACTTTAACAACAAACAACAGATTCTTTTTATAAAAATACTCACAGGAAAACAATTTCATTTCCTAATGTCCTGCCACATATATAAAAGCAGGAAAATTTCCACTTATTTCTGAAGTTGATAAGAGGTTTAAAACTGTTGGCTACTGACACCAGAAAAGTCTCAGAAAGGTTAAGGAGCATTTTCATAAAGGAAAAACAGTAAAGATGAATGTGAATTTTAAACCTGCTTAATTGTGAACACCAAATATTCTAACAGTCAAAAAACACATTGAAAATTATTTTAACTTAATGGGAAAAACAAATAAAAAGTAGGAATTCAAGAAGAAATTTATTGGACATTTTAAAAACTGTCATATAAATCTGATCTAAACTTCCATCAGTTTGGAATTATCAGAAAATATTAATGAAACACTGAAAGAAATAGAAGTTTTGGCCAAAAGCAAATTTGAACAAGTACAAATATTTTAAATTTACTTAACAGCATTCTACCACTTAGTCCTGTTGTTTTTATGATCATCACATTAACTACAGTAACATTCATATCTAATTAAAATGTTCCAAAACTAACTGAAAAACATAATATACATTTTACATAATCACTTAACAGCAAAGACTCAATTAAGCCAGTGCTCAATTTAGCCATTATAATATAACACTTACATTTGCACCTTAAATCTTGAGATTGAAAGTTTCATATTACTGTATTAATATGGTCAGAAAGTGTCTTACCAACAGGTTCTGAAACTTCCATGCTAACAGCTGAATTTGAACCTAAACAAGAAATTGAGATATAACGCACGTTTACAAAAAAATACCTATCCTTCCAACCCCAAAACAACCAACTTCTGACGAAGAGATTGCATAACAGAAAATTACCTTCATACAACACTGACTGTTCTTCTTGAGAAGGTTCCACAGGTGCTGTTTAATAAAAATAAGTTCTTGTTAAAAATATATGTAATTACTAAATTGTTCAACCTCCTAATTTTTTATATTATTGTTTTGCAAACTCTTTTTTAAATGGATTGTATAAATTAACTTGCCCAGGTTAGGACTAATCATCATCAATTACCAGAGGATGAACTAAATTTTTTCTATAAAATAAGTACAGCATGATGAGGAAGGAATACATTTTGTTTTGAAACGACTACTACTTCTAAGTTTCCCTTTTTAAAAAAGTTAAGCAAAATAGTCCAATAGAGGCTGCAGCTGACAGCACATGTAATATCACACAAAGCTCAATTTCTACAAAAGTCAATCTAGTTAAAGTACATAATTATGCCACACTGTAATAACTAAGCTAAATTAAACCTTATGAAAGCAAAACACATCATTTGTACAAGATGCTGTTCTATATTAATTATACACTTTTCCCAACATTTACAGAAGTGCTTACTACTCCAAAACTCTAGATTAGATTAGATTCTTCCTCATTTCCAGTTCTGTAGTTAAAAAATAATGCACAGCTTTTATAACTGAGTCTCAAATAACAAATTCGGGCATACTGTAGGAAATGAACCAAAGTTATTTTCAAAAATTAGAGAAAAAGATCAGAAGAGCATTTAGATATCATCTACCTCTTCATTTCACACATGAATAAACTGAGAGCCAGAGAAGTGAAGCAACTTGTTCAATATCAAACTGGTAGTTAGTAGGAAAGAATATGGGCTATAAAATATCTATTTTTGTATAAACCTGATTACTTACACACAGAGAACTATTCCTCTATTTTGATGGCTAAAAATAAATGAATAAAAGCTTAGAAAGAAAGAAGTTTGGGACCTTGCTATTCCACATATAAAGCCTTGTTTCAAAATTAATTTAAGTTGGCGCAGCAGACAGAGCACTAGCCCTGAAGTCAGGAAGACCTGAGTACTTCCTAGCTATGTGACCCTGGGCAAGTCACTTAACCCCAAACGAGTCAGCAAAAATAAATGAATGAAAAAAAAGAGCTTTGGCTCTCAATCACTAAAATATAAATAAAAGAAAAGGAAATTAAGTCAATCTCAAAATGACATAATAAAACCATTCAGAGAACATTAACAATACATTCTAGTATAAGTCCTTTTTGATGTACTAAGTAATGTCAGGAACTCCACTCCAAGATCCCTTTCTTTTTATTATTAGAAAGGATAGATATTAGGCATAAAGAATGAGATGATAAATAAATTGGAAGAGCATAGGATAGTTTACCTGTCAGACCTGTGGAAGAGGGAGGAATTTATGACCAAAGAAGAACTAGAGATCACTATTGACCACAACATAGAAAATTTTGATTATATCAAACTGAAAAGTTTTTGTACAAACAAAACAAATGCAAACAAGATTAGAAGGGAAAAAATAAACTGGGAAAACATTTTTACAATCAAAGTTTCTGATAAAGGCCTCATTTCCAAAATATATAGAGAACTGACCCTAATCTATAAGAAATCAAACCATTCTCCAATTGATAAATGGTCAAAGGATATGAACAGACAATTCTCAGACGAGGAAATTGAAACTATTTATAGACATATGAAAATATGCTCCAAATCATTATTAATCAGAGAAATGCAAATTAAGACAACTCTGAGATACCACTACACACCTGTCAGATTGGCTAGAATGACAGGGAAAGATAATGGGGAATGTTGGAGGGGATGTGGGAAAACAGGGACACTGATACACTGTTGGTGGAATTGTGAACACATCCAGCCATTCTGGAGAGCAATTTGGAACTATGCTCAAAAAGTTATCAAGCTGTGCATACCCTTTGATCCAGCAGTGTTTCTACTGGGCTTATACCCCAAAGAGATACTAAAGAAAGGAAAGGGACCTGTATGTGCCAAAACGTTTGTGGCAGTCCTGTTTGTAGTGGCTAGAAGCTGGAAAATGAAAGGATGTCCATCAATTGGAGAATGGTTGAGTAAATTGTGGTATATGAACGTTATGGAATATTATTGTTCTGTAAGGAACGACCAGCAGGATGAATACAGAGAGGACTGGCGAGACTTACATGAACTGATGCTGAGTGAAATGAGCAGAACCAGGAGATCATTATATACCTCAACAATGATACTGTTTGAGGATGTATTCTGATGGAAGTGGACCTCTTTGATAAAGAGAGCCTTAATTGATCAAAGATGGGCAGAAGCAGCTACACCCAGAGAAAGAACACTGGAAATGAATATAAACTGCTTGCATTTATGTTTTTCCTCCCGGGTTATTTATACCTTCTGAATCCAATTCTCCCTGTGCAACAAGAAAACTGTTTGGTTCTGCACACATATATTGTATCTAGGATATACTGCAACCCATTCAACATGTAAAGGACTCTTGCCATCTCGGGAAAGGGGTGGAGGGAGGGAGGGGTAAAATCGGAACAGAAATGAATGCAAGGGATAATGCTGTAAAAAATTACCCTGGCATGCGTTCTATCAATAAAAAATTATTTAAAAAAAAAAAAAAAAAAAAAAAAAAAGAAAGGATAGATATTTACTATTAGCCCATTTGCTAGAGCAAGACCAGGAAACAAGAAGTGCCCTAAGCTTGACACAACAACAATCCTTTGAGGGTCTAGATGATCTCAAACCACAACAAAATTCCAGAATTGTTTCACACTAGTATCAGATGGTTCCTGAGCTTGGATAAGCACTTGTGGTACCCATGTTCCGATCATGAATTCCTGCTACGCTAAACTTTTCTCATTTTTACATTATCCTTCATTACCAGGGCTATAGCTTACTATATTATCACAAGTGTACATACTAAGATTTGGTCACACTAAATTGAGTGTCCTACTAGAAAGGACCTCAGCACGTGTGTGCTCTGCCAAGCTTTTGCTTTTTGAATCACTGTTAGCTCACTTGTTTTATTTTTAGAGCCAACTGTGCTTTTGATAATCTGTATGAACTCTGACTTTTTTCAGAGTTAACAGCAGTTGCAAAATTTCTATGACTCCAAGGTCATTTGTTCTCAAGATTGAAAGTAATAAAGCTAGAGAAAATGTTTTCAAGTATATAGGTATTACTCCTAATTTAGCAACTGGCTAGTGACATATATTTCATGTTTCTTAGGTCCCATTAAGCAAAAGTGACACTATGAAAGCTACGCCAAGAGAATAGTCTGAACAACAGACTAATTCTACTGTACAAAGAAGAAATAAGCTAAGAAGACGTAATGCCAACAGGTTGAATACTTGATAATGAATTATTTGACCATTACAACCCATTAATAAAGACAAATACAAATGATTATTAGTCCAATGTTGTTCCAATCTGCTTTTTATCATGATTTATCTAGCTGATATTGTAAATATCTATCCTACTCCACTGACAAAGAAGACTCACCAATGAAGAAAGGAACTGTATCCATCTTGACATTCTTGGTATAAATAAAACCAGAAGACAACGAATTTACAGAAAAATAGGGTATTTAAGAGATTCTCCTTGGGGAGGCTCTTAAAAGAGATAGGAGAGCTGGTTTTTGTTTTTTTTCTTCCCTCCCATGAATGCAAAAGCAAGAAAGTTACTTATGTATTCATTTTGTATTGCAGAGTTCATGATGTTATTCACAAAAAAGATACCCTGAAAAAATCTGGACACTAAAGGGACAAACAGTCAAAAGATATGAACAAACAGTTCTGGATGGAGAGAGCTAAAGATGATAGATTAGAGGCAACCAGCTAAACTCCCTCCATATTCCCTTCCAAAAAATGTTAAAATGATACATCAAATTTTTGGAGTAGCAAGTTCAAGGTAAGACATTTTTTTCTACCTAAGAAAACTTAGGAAGTTGGCAAAAGTTTTTGACACTGGGATAAAAGCTTATCTGGAATCCAAAAATGGTGACAGGAAGAGTAGACATAGCAGCAGCTGTTAAGGGTGGTAGGACAATTGGTCAGAAAGATAATAAAAACCCCTTTGCTGGCACTAATTGGCAACTTTATTGCTCAGGCATAGTTCTGAGTCCCATCTTCAGAACAGAGAGCAGCACTGGGGGTCAGTTACAAGGAAGCAGGAGCCCTGTCATAGTTTCAAAGTAAAGAGAATAATAGAACTTGGGGCTGAAGTAAGGATAAAGAACAGAGTGCAAAACAGACAAACACTAATCAACTCTCTTCCAGGATCATACCATACTGGAAGCACGAAAAACTTGAAAATTCCTAGAAATGGTTCTGAAAAATCAGCAGAAAAAAGCCTATAGTTTGGCATTGTATCTCCCCATCCCAACGTGATCAGAGCCCAACATTAACATGAATTCAAAGTCAAGAAATATGATGGAACAATGACCAAACAACAAAATCTAACCATAAAGTGATTACAGTAGCAGGGAAAACCAAATCATAAACTAATAAAGGAAAAAAAATGTGAAAACTAGCCACAGAATCTCAAACAAAAAATTGCTCACTGACTTCAAGTCTGAGAAGAATTCCTAGAAGAATTAAAGGAAGAAATTAAGAGTGAAAGAGAAAGAAGTTGGGAAAAGAGAGTAATGGTAATTTGCCTAGGGTCCTAGCCAGTAACCAACGGAGCTGTTAAATCCCACAGGGTGTGACCTAAACCAAGTTCTCTGTGTGCGAGTGTATATATGCAAGTAAAATATACATACATACACATATAATACATACACATATATTCAATATATAAGTAATATTTATAGAAAAATACAGTGATCTAACCATCCATAAGGGCTGACTTTTGGTTAAAAGTATGCATCTACTAACCTTGTCATTTTTTTAACTTTGAAAAGTGCAGTGGATAATCTAAGCTTTATAAATCAAATCAAATAACCAATGATAGCTTATGTGGAAACCTGCGGGAAGAAAAATCACACGGCTATTCTGTATTATAACCCAATGCAACAGAGCTATCTTTTTTAGCCAGTCTAAGTGTGTGCCAAAGAATCTCAATGGACTATTTGTTACTACTAGAAGAAGGGAAATGAATGAACATTATTACCTATGCAAAAATATACTTGATATTTTAATAATATCTCACTGATAGTATGAAGTCATGAAAATAGAACTACTGAAAAATGCAGAAAAAATATTTAAAAACATGTGAATGTGACATAATTTTATTAAAAGGGTTCCCCTCCCCAATTTTATTTTATCATATCAACCAGATATGTATTAACTGCATTAGTATTATTAATTTAGTATTAATTGTACCCACCATAAGTATTCTTTGTTATATTGCACCTCAGATTTCACCATTTACAGAATGTTAAATCTAAATAGGAATTCAAGCTATGATACAAAAATCTTGATTTGCAGAATTTTGAATCATTGGACATTCCTTTTCCTCTGTCTCCTACTTCTCTGATAGGACCAAATAGCTATGGGCAGCAGCAATGTTATCTTCAAGAACTTCAATAACTGTAACCTGCCCACTCCGATTGCTACCAAAGCTGCCTCTACAAGTCCAGTTTTATAGTGTTATAATTGGTAGCAAAAATAAAATAAATATTGGTGCTGCTAAATATAAGATTGAAGATCATCTAGCAATTAAAAGATGATTTTCCACTTCTGTCTCAGCCTTCCTTGAGCAGTTCTATACAGTTTTATTTGCTGTTCTTAGACTCTGATGCACCAGATTGGCAACCTAGCTGTCGTAGGTTAGGAAATTATTGGTTGAGCTCAAGTATGTACATTTTTACTTTAGAAAGATTCTAATGATTTCATATTAATAAAGACAACTTTAAATATTTAAAAAAAAGTGAGAGGGGGCAGCTAGGTGATGCAGTGGATAGAGCACCAGCCCTGAAATCAGGAGAGACTGGAGTTCAAATTTCGCCTCAGACACTTAACACTTCCTAGCTGTGTGACCCTGGGCAAGTCACTTAACCCCAATTGTCTCAACAATAACAATAACAAAAGTGAGAGTGATGGATGAAAATTATGAAAGAATAATTAACAGCTTGGTAAAGAAAGCACAAAAAAATAATGAATATTGTCTTAAACAGAATTGGTTTAGTGATTAAAAGGTACACAAAATTTACTGATAAAAATCACTTCTTAAAAAACAGAATAGGCCAAATGAAAAAGGAGGCACAAATATTCACATAAGAACTCCTTAAAAAGTAGAACTGGTTTAAAAAAAAGGGGGGGGGGGGGACAAAATCTCAAAAGAAAATAATTCCTTAAAAATTAGAAGTGGGAAAATGGAAGATAATGACTTCAAGAGACATCAAGAAACAAAAGTCAAGAGAGGGGAAAAAAATAGAAAAAAATGTGAAATATCTCTTTGGAAAAAATATCAAGGCAAAATAATTTAAGAATCATAGGATTAACAGATTTGGGATCTGCATCCAGAGAGAGAATTACAGAGACTGAATACGGATTAAAGCACATTTTCTTTCTTTTGGTTTTCTCTTTTGCTCTGACTCATATGGAAATATGTTAAAAATTATTGTACATGATATATAACCTATATCAGATTGTTTGCTACCTTGGGGAGGAGAGAAGTTAACAGAAGGAGCAAAAAAAAAAAAAAAAAAAAAAGGAACTCAAAATCTTAAAAAAATGAATGTAGAAAACTATCTTTCCAATTAATTGGAAAAATAAAATACTGAATTAAAAAAAATCATAGAATTGCTGAAAGCCATGACATCATATTTCATGAAATTATCAAAAAAAAAAAAACAAAAAAAACTGCTCCAATCACTTGGATTCAAAGAGTAAAATAGACATTGAAAGAATCTATTATTTACCTCCTCAAAGAGATTCCAAAATGATAATTCCCAAAATGTTATAGCCAAATTTCAAAGCTCTCAGGTAAAAGAAAAAAATACGAACAGTCAGCAATTAACCATTCAAATATTGTGAAGATGCAATCGGGATCACACAAGAATTAGTGGTTTCCACATTAAAGGAGCAGAGGGCTTGGAATATGATATTCCAGAAAGCAAAGGAAGTAGGATTACCACAAAGAATAACTTACTTAGCAAAACTGAGTATGTTCTTTTCAAGGGAAAAAATGGATATGTGATGAAATAAGAGAACTTTTATGCATTCTGATGAAAAGATCAGAGCTAAATATCATGTGATATTCAAACACAAGAGTTAAAAGAAGCATAAAAAGGTAAAGCTGAAAGAAAAACTCATAAGAGAATCAAGAAAATTAGAATATTTACATTCTTTTATCAGAAGATAATATATTAACTCTTAAGAACTTTAATATCAGGATAAAGATGATGAGAGTCTTCCAAGACAGATATAGGTGTTAAGTCGATTATGTTGAGATAATCTCCAAAAAAAAAAAGGAGAGGGATGCATTGAGAGAAGCGAGGTAGAAGAGGGTAAATTTTCTACATAAAAGAGGCATGTAAAAAGAGATTTTAGAGTGGAGGGAAGGGGGAACAGACAACGCACGTAATGCTTGAACCTCACATAGAAATTGGTTCAAAAAGGAAAGAATATATAATAATCAATTTTGCATAGAAATATAACTTGACCAAGAGGAAAACAAAAAGAGAAGAAATGAATTTTTTTAAAAAGCGGGAAGAAGAATGATAAAAGGCAGGAAAATTAAGGGAGGTCGTTGTTAGAGGCAAAATAGACTTTTGAGAAGGGATAGAATAAAAAGAGAGGGAAGAAGAAAATAGAATGAATGGAAATACATAGTAATTACAACTGTAAACTTACTCTTAAATGGAAGCAGATAGAATGGATTAGAAACCAGAAATCAATAATATGTTGTTTTTGAAGACACACTTCAAACAAAGACACATTCAGAGTTGAAATAAAAGGCTAGAACAGAATGCTTTAACTTAAGTTATAAAAAGGCAAGGGTAGTGAAAAGAGAACTAGTTAAGAGGGATAATCAGGGAAACTTTAGAAAAAAATTGTACTAGAGACAATGATGTAATAGCAAAAAACTTTGCAGCAAATTTCTCTGAGAAAGCTCTTATTTCTTTGATATAAAATGAATATAGTAATTGAGTAAAATATATAAAAATAAGACGTTCCCCAATGGATAAATTGATATAAAAAGAAAGTTTTCAATGAGGTGATTCAGGCCAATTCAAATAGACTTGTGACAGAGAGAGCCATCTGCATTGAGCGATATGACTATTGGAACTGAATGAAGATCACAACTCAGTATTTTCACTTTTTTTGTTGTCATTTGCCTGGTGTCCCCCCCCCTCTTGTTTTTTTTTTCCCCTTTTTGATCTTATTTTTAGGGGGATATAAATGTGGAGATACGTTTAGAAGAATTGCACATGTTTAACCTATGCTGGATTCCTTGTTGGGGGAGAGGAGAGAAGGGAAGGAAGGAGAAAAATATGGAAGATAAGGTTTTACAAGAGTGAAAGTTAAAAATTATGTTTGTATGTATTTTGAAAAATCAATGCTACTATAGTCATGAAAAAATGCATTCAATCACTATTAACTAGAAAAAAGTAAATTATAGTAGTTTTTTGTGGTGGCAAAAAACTGGAAATTAAAAAGATACCTACAAGAACTGATATTAAGTAAAGTGGGAAGAACCAGGAGATCACTGTATATAGTAACAGCAAAGTTATTATGATTACCTATGAAAGATTTGGCTACTCTGAACAATACAATTATTCAAGTCAATTCCAAAGGATTCATGATGAAAAAACGCTATCCACCATCAGATGAACTTTAAAAACTTA
The DNA here is from genome assembly GCF_016432865.1 of Antechinus flavipes. Lineage (NCBI taxonomy): Eukaryota > Metazoa > Chordata > Mammalia > Dasyuromorphia > Dasyuridae > Antechinus > Antechinus flavipes. Next base: position 295,505,353 of record NC_067398.1, read on the forward strand.
AGTATAATTTCCGCACTTTCTTGCTTTTTCAAAAAATATACCTAATGTGGAAATGTTCTGCAAAATTTAACATGTATAACTGATGTCATTGCTTGCCTTTCCATTGAGTGGCAGAGATGATGGGAAAGGAGGAAGAAAATTTAGAACTCACATTTAAAAGACTGTTAAAAAAATAAATTTTAAAAACATAGGTAAACTTTTTATAAGAATTGCAAATAATTAACCAATAAATATTACTCCAAATCATTAATAGAAATGCAAATCAAAACCTTTAAATCTTCATCTCAAAGCAATAAATTTGAAGTCAATGTTAGAGAGACTGCAGTAAGTCAGAGACACAACTTTACTCTTGATGAAATTTGGAATTAACCCCACACATTATGGAAGACAATTTGGAATTATGCTAAGAACTCACCATAAAATCCATATCCTTTGATATCTAACTACCAGGCATATTATCCAAAGAAGTCAAAGATAGTTCCTGCCTACACCAAAATATTTATAGTAGCTCTTTTTTTGTAGTAACAAAAAACTGGAAACAAAGTAGCTGTCTATCAATTGGAAAATAACTGAAAAAACTATGTACATATTGTAATGGATTATTACTGCACCATAATAATTAATATAAAAAACATAGTAGACTTATAAAGACATATTGAATTAATACTAAGTGAAATAAAGCAGGACAAATGTACACATTAATAATACAAATGGAAAAAAAGTAATATAATTATAACTAAGTTCCCCCAAAATTGGATATAAGAATGAATTGGAAGCAGAACAATGCATATACTACTAAACTTGATTATTTAATTGATTTACCTAAACTATTTTATCCTTTTTAGAGGGAACTATTTGGTAGAGGAAACAAAAGGAAAACAATACAAAACTTAATTGAAGCTTAGACACCCAGTATCTGTTGTAGACCATAAAAAGGTTAACTAAAAAAAAAAAATGTTCTGTAAGATCTCCTATATTAAATCAACAAATATTTTGATGATGGGCAATGACTTCAATGCAAAGGTGAGCCTTAAATGAAAATGGCAAAAAAATGGAAAATTTTTTTAATGACTAAGGAAGATTGTGATCTAAAGGAATACTCCCTTCAAGAATTAGAAAGTCTGGGGCAGATTAATAGTGCAGTGGACAGAGCACCAGCCCTGAAGTCAAGAAGACCTGAGTTCAGATCTAGCCTCAGACACTTAACACTTGCTGGCTGTGTGACCCTGGGCAAGTCACTTAACCCCAATTGCCTCAGCAAAAAAAAAAAAAAAAAAAAAAAATAGAAAGCCTGGCATAATGAGGACTAAGCACAAAATGACATCACAAATCAACCTGATTTTTAAAAATATCACAACATCTTCCTGATACAATCATATTATATATATGTTGCATAAACTGATATATGCACATACAAGAACTTTGCTCCTTAGGGGTAAAAATTATTTAAGTTTTTATTTGTAACCTTAGTGCCTAACAGTGCCTGAAACATAAAAGTATAAACTTAATAAATATTAACCAACTAATTTAGTGGGAATTACTTTCAAATTATTTCTTTGTTTATACTTAAGACTGACTTATTAGGGGATATTATCCAAAATTCTTTTCTAATTACAGTTTTGAAGGGCAACAATGTGGCGCAATGAATAAAACACTAAGCTTAGAATCTGAAAACCTGAATTCAAATCTGGCCTCAGACAATTTACTAGCTGTGTGATCCCAAAAGATGAGTGAAGAAGGTATTGGCAAACTACTCTGGTATTTTTGCCAAAAAAACCCAAATGGGTAATGGAAGAGTCAAAAGTGTTTTAAATGAACCACTAGCTGATAAATATTTTTATTACAAAGATGTTTCTTACAATGTTATTTGCAATAAAATTTTTAAAAATTAATATTAAGTGGAAAACATGAATTCAGAGGTAGAAATCATTTTAAAGAGTTTTGATAAAGAATTCTTGGGCAGGATTTTAGTTCGGACATGCCAATTCAACCTAAACATCAAAAACAGTCAACAAGCCATTAAAGTGCCCATTATGTATGCTAGGCACAGTTTTAAGAGTAAATGATATAAAAAAAAAAGAAAAAGGGACAAGATAGCTCCTGCTTTAAAGGAGTACACAATTCACGGGGAGACAAAGTACAATTATGTACAAACAAGACATAAAAATAATCTTAAAGGGAAAGCACTAGCATTAAAAGACATAGTGAAAGTCTTCTTGTAGAAGGTAACATTTTAGCTAGAATTTGAAAGTTAGTGAAACTAAAGGATTACAGAGGAAAGACAGAAATATGTGGAGACAATTAAGGGAAAAACCCAGGATTAGGAGCTGCAGTGTTGCATGGGAGAAGGACTGCAGCATCACTGGAAGGTAGAGTACTTGTTGTTCAGTCATTTTTCAATTGCAGCTAACTCTTTGTGATAGACCTCATTTGGGATTCTCTGAAAAGATAGTGAAGTGATTTGCCATCTCCTTCAACTCATTTTACAGATGAGGAATTGGGGCAAACAGGATCACATAGCTACCAAGTACTTGAGGCCAAATCTGAACTCAAGATTAGTCTTCCTCACACAGGCCTGGTGTTCTATCCATGGAGTACATGGATGGGTACAAATTCTAAGATTATAAAAGCAGGAGCCAGATCATAGAATATAGAATTACATGTTTGATCCTGTTATTCCCTGAATTATTAAAAATTATTATGCTATGCCCTGAATAAAATTATTACGGCCAATTCCCCCCTCCCCCTCCCTTTCCTTGCCAATTGGGACTAAGGGAATTGAGTTAGAAAAGAAGCCTTAAAATACCATTGAATCCTAAAACTCCAGGTGCCTTCTCTAAATCCTTGCTGGGATAATTCCCCCTCTTTTTGAGTATTGCCCCTTGCCTTGCTGTCTCCAGCCCTCAACCTTCTTCTCTTGAACCTTATCCTATCACGACTAAATTATGATCTTTTCCTGGAATTAGGGCTTGTCCCCTCACCCAGTATCCTCACCCCCCCCCTTTCATCTGCCTTTGTTTCCCTTATAAGATTGTAACTAAGTTCCCTGCTTCAGTTGCTCACTACTGAATGCTTCGGACAAGAGTCCCATGCAGCCGGCTAGTCTTGGTTAATCTAAAACTCTCCACAATTAAAATGATTAAAAACCAATCTCTGTCTTGCCTCAGTTTTTCTGGCATTACAATCCTACAGATAATAATGAGTCTTTGGAACAGGAGGCCAATGTCACTGGACAGCAGAGTATGTGGGATTAAGTACTTCAAACCAAATGCAAAGGAAAAAAAAAAAAATCAACTTCCAGATTTCTATTCAATTTAATTTTGTGCATGCATGGGCGCGCACACACACACACACACACACACACACAGAGTTTGTCACTGCTTTTTTTAAATCTAAAATTTCTTTATCTGGGTCAAAGAAAGCATGTGTTTTAGAAATAGCAACAGAAAGTTGGGTAGAATTTCAAATCCTTGGAATACTGACATATCTCAGGATTTAGCCATATCTGGATATTGATAATAAAACCAATATTCAGATTATATTACAAAGTAATCATGTTAAATGACTGAAGATTTAGGTGTGAATCGTTATCCATTCTTAGTGGACTAAAATACTATTAAGCCTATTTCAATACTATTATGTTAGGTTATAATTTTTCAGGTTTAAGTGATAAAAGAATTTAAAAAGCCTAGTTTTCATATTTAAATGATTATACAGCAGAATTTCATGACAATATGCACTCAAGGAATTTATACCAAGGAACTCTACTTCCTACAACATAGGCAATGCACCCTTTATTTCCTACTACTGTTAGAACACTTTGTCCACAATCTCTATGTTAAAATCTGTTAAGACTCTAGTATTGTAACCATTTAAAGAATAAAAAAGGTTATGGTATTTCCTCTCCTCTCCCCACACAAACCCTCAACATTCTATTATTAACAGAACAAGAGAGCAATACAGAAAACTTGTAAAGCCAACTCATCAATAGAATAGGCTTTAAAAGTAGAGTCACAATAAAAGAACTGTATTTGCTCTGCTGAATAGACCTTTAGCAAAAGTCTTGAAATGTTTATTTTCTGGTCTGTTAAGGGTGGGGGAGAGAACATAGGCTTACGAGATAGGTCCCTTCTTACTTGAGATTCTCTGAAATTTTTTCTTAGACTTTGTAAATTCCTAAAATTTTGACTTTATCTTACAAGTGAACCCAAGAAACTTAAAAGTACAAAAAAATTAAAATAAAACAGAATACTTCCTTTCCAACAAAGTATCCTAGGAAAAAAAATCTGAAAATGTGCAGACTTACTTTGTTTAAAATTTCTTAAACTCTGGACCTCCTCAAGACCTAGCATATAATTCTATACAATAAGTACAATACATACTTACTACATCATTCTTGTGACTCAAAAAATCTGAGTTCAAATCCCCTGCTTTGAACTTTGAGGTCCCTTTCTGTACTCTAAAACCTGAGATTTATATTTATATAACACTAGTGTGATATATCCTGAGTGCCAAGATCAGACTAAATTAGATCGGTACCTAACCTTTAAAAGCAAAAAAACTTGAGACTTTGGTAGAAGTTAAATAACTTTGTTACCTCTCTTAGTTCAGTAATTTTTCCAGCAAAGTATACCTTTTAGTTCATGAAAACCAGAAATGGTGCAGTATAGTGCTGGCATCTAAGTCATTCAAATATTTGTTAAAACCATGAGGCAAAATATCTAGGGAACCTTGAGAGTATCTATCAAATTAACTATTCAGAAAATACTTTGCTAAGTTTTCTTCTTGGTCTCAAAATCATGTAACAATCAAAAAAGGTCCTATAGCTATGCTTCTGCATAATAATGTCAATGTTGTGTCTACTTTATAACCATCCCCAAGGCTGCTGTGATTACAAGTTTCTTTTTTAAAGAATGAAATAATTTTCTTCTATCTAGTATAGTAACTTGATACAAATGTTTTCTTGTTCATAATTCTCTACATATTCTGTACCAATTTGCATCATTTTTATCTCTTTAGTAACAGCACTAAGCTTTGAAGGCAAATCAGTGTCAAGTTACTATATGGAATATGCGCTTAATTCGTGAGAATAATGATTCCAGAGGAGCTAAGATTTTCCCCATCTATATTGTTTAATTTAAGTGTTAAAACATAAATCTCCTAATATGAAGAACTTTTAAAACTTCTTAACACCTAAAAAGCATGCTGAAGAAACATTCCTCTATTAACTGTAGACATTCACATACTTTACAATTTACCAAGCATTTTCATATATATATATGTATATATATATAAATATAAATAAAACTTCATTTAATCTTCACAACAATCTTGTACATAATAAAGTACATGTAATAGCTACATTTTACAGATGAGGAAACATGAGGTTCAGAGGTTAATGAGCTGTTAAGCTATATCTTGAGAATAAATTTTCTGTCTTCGATTCCAGGGCCCTTTCTATTATTACTAATATTTTTGTAATGCCATTAAGTCAAAGCAATGAAACACACTGTCAACAAAATGACCAACTTGCCCACTAACTTTAAGCCATCTTCTTATGTCTTCAATCTAACTTAGTTTTACTCATAACACTCAAAGGGTTTTAGAATATCTTAAAAGTCAGGAAGTATTTTAACTGGATTGTCTGCTAGCAGTAAACACCAAGAATTCTTAATATCTCAAATCGTGTTAATGGAATAAGGAGTTTGAAATTCATAGGAAAAAAATCCAATTTTCAATTCAAAACTGGCAGTAAGAATGCCATGAAAAACAACAAACTTTTCAAGTTAAAAAAAAAAAAAAAACTAAATTCCTAGAATGTGCACCACCAGTTCATATTTATCATATTCAAAGTTAGAAAGGGAATATAACCATATAATTCTGTCTTAATCTGATATTCAATTCAATTTAAACAAGCATATACTTCTACTAAGTGCCAACTACATACAAAGCAATGTCCCTAGAGTATTGGGTATAAGGGAAGAAAAGGAATGAAGAAGGGATGGAGATAAGAAAAAATTCTACAGGATCAGCTTGTTTCCTAACAATATGTATAATGCCCAGGTTTCCAAGACCAAATTAGTCTGGGGAATGAAATAGCCAATTAAATTCTAAGGCTTACTTAGACAACTAAAGCTCAGAAATCTAGATATAACATAAGCCAATTCTATTACATAAAATAAGTTAATTGCAAATAGCAAGTAGTCTATAAAAAATGTGATTACTTTATCTTTATTAATAAGTAAAGAGCATTAAACCTTTTACAAGGGAAGATGGTTGAAGCAGCAATGCTACTTGTGATTTACAAGAAATGAGAGATGATATAACATGACTATTATTTGAGTTTAGGTTCAAAAAGGAGTTTTTTTTCATTATGGGAAGAAGACATATTACAATGTCAGCTTTCTAATGCCCAATGCCAACACCAAGGAAGAAAAGGCTAATCTATAAACAGAGAAAGGAATGCTTAATTTCTTAATCAAGCTATATACTTTGAAATTCAGGTATTTAGAACTGGCCAGTTTATGAAAAGTCTTAAGAACTTTCACAACTCTTTAGACTTTTCAAACCAGTCATTTCTATCTCATTGCTTTAGGAGTTTGGGAATCTTCTCCAATTCTTTGTCATGTGAATATTACACAATGAGGTTTTGTTATTTTTTAAACTTATTTTTGGGGGCAGTTAGTTGGCGCAGTGAATAGAGCACCAGCCCTAGAAGTCAGGAGGACTTGAGTTCAAATTTGACCTCAAACACTTAACACTTCCTAGCTGTGTGACCCTGGGCAAGTTACTTTACCCCAATTGCCTCAGCTAAAACAAAACACAAAACACAAAAAAACCTTTTTGGAAAAAGTACATTTTGTCTCACTTTCTTGTTAAAGTTCAAATTCAGCTATTTCAGAACCTATTGACAAGACTCCTGCTTGACTCCCAAATTCTAGGCATACTCTTATACAGAGCTTTGGGGGGGTACCTTTTTATTTATCTCTTCTTTTATTTATGGGTTATTAATTTTTATTTAATCTTTAAAGTAGTATTCACCAATTCTCCCTGTGCAGCGGGAGAACTGTTCGGTTCTGCAAATATGTATTGTATCTAGGATATACTGCAACATATTTAACATATATAGGACTGCTTGCCATCTTGGGGGGGGGGGAGGAGGGAGGGAGGGGAAAAAAACGAAACATAAGTGATTGCAAGGGATAATGCTGTGTAAAAATTATCCTGGCATGGATTCTGTCAATACAAAGTTATTATTAAATAAAATAAAATTTAAAAAATAAATAAATAAATAAAGTAGTATTCAATATCCACTTTATATCTAGCTCCCAAACTCATTTTTATCCAGAACTGAATAACATGATGCTTACTAAAAATATAAATTTAAATCTGCCAAAAATATTTACTAGGAAGGTGTGTCATTGAAGTATCACCTCTCATGGAATTAGGGAGAACATAACGTTATGGGGCGAAACAACCTAAAATTGATATATCCTAACCAATAAGTAAACTACAAAAGTAGAAAGAGACAAGCAATCACTCTCTTATGTGATTTTTCTAACAAATTTCAATCTGAGGCTTGGGTAGTATTTATTGTCAAATCAACAAAAACAAAAATTGGTTTCAGAATAATCTAGAAATTTACATGAACTGATTCGAAATGAGTAAAACCAAAAAAAAAAATTATATACAGCAACAAGATTATGTGATGATCAAATATAATTAGACTTGGCTCTTTTCAACAATGAAGTGATTCAAGGCAATTTGTGATGGAAAGCATCATTTGCATCCAAAGACAGAACTATGGAGACTGAATATGGATCAAAACATAATATTTTCCCCTTTGTTGTTGGTTGTTTGTTTATTTTCTTTATTTTTTTTTCCTTTTTCCCTCTTTATCTGATTTTTCTTGCATAGCATGAAGAATAGAAAAATATGTTTAAAAGAATTGCACATGCTTAACCTATATTGGATTGCTTATTGTCTAAGGGGAGGCAGGAGCAGGAGGAAGAAAAATTTGGAGCACAAGTTTTTGCAAAGGTGAAAGTAGAAAACTATCTTTGCATGTAATTAAGAAAAATAATAAGCTATTAAACAATAAATAAAATAATATTTAAAAGACCTCCCCAAAGAAGAAAACTTCCATTTTGATATCTATTAGGCATGAGGCCATACATAGACAAGTTATTTTACTTATTCTGAGCCGCACTTTTATCAAATGTAAAATGATACCAATTCTTAAATTATCAACACTTCAAAGTGCTGTTGTGATAAAAAAAAAAAAAAACCACACTATCTTATGCTATTGTGAGCTATTGATAGCTATTTTATAAAACTTGAGCAATTAAGTGAAATGAGCAGAACCAGGAGATCATTATACCTCAACAACGATACTGTATGAGGATGTATTCTGATGGAAGTGGATCTCTTCAATAAAGAGAGCTAATTCAGTTTCAATTGATCAAGGATGGACAGAAGCAGCCACACCCAAAGAAAGGACACTGGGAATGAATATAAACTGCTTGCAATTTTGTTTTTTTCCTGGGTTATTTATACCTTCTGAATCCAATTCTCCCTGTGCAACAAGAGAACTGTTGGGTTCTGCACACATATATTGCATCTAGGATATACTGTAACCTATTTAACATGTATAGGACTGCTTGCCATCTGGGAAAGGGGGTGGAGGGAGGGAGGGGAAAAATCGGAATAGAAGAGAGTGCAAGGGATAATGTTGTAAAAATTATCCTGGCATGGGTTCTGTCAATAAAAAGAGCAATTATAAAAAAATCTAGATTATAACAGCATAAAATTGCCTTCATTATTATTATGTAGTTAATCATCATTCTACTTTGTTTTCTCTCATTTTCACATTTCTTTTTTTTTTCCCCTGAGGCAATTGGAGTTAAGTGAATTGCCCAGGGTCACACAGCTAGGAAGTGTTTAAGTGTTTGAGATCACTTTTGAACTCGGGTTCTCCTGACTTCAGTGCTGATGAACCATTAAATGCCCTAAAGATTTCATTTCTGTAGAAAAACTGTTATAAATGAACCAAGTGCTCAAGAAAGAAGATTAAGACAATTTGTAAGAATTTGAGAGACAAGTTAAAATCTTCTGAAACATTAAACAAATTGTAACATCTCTTATCTTCTAATTGAAGAACTGTTTAACAGTTTTGCCAACATTGTATACTTAAGAGTCTTTTCTCAAACAATACAGGGAATGAAAGAAAACCTGAAAAGTCAACAATAGGATTAAATGTCAACCATTCCTCTAATTACCTAACCATCCTTTAAAAAATATTACAGATGTAAAGGGAAAGTGTTTAAAATATTCCACAACATACACATTTTCAAAGATGAAAGAAAAAAAGAAAGGAATTTGAAAATTTACTTCAAGTGAATGAAAATTTACATCAAGAGATGAGTGATACTGACAAAAAAAATCAATCTATCTAAGAAAACAGGTATAATCTCACATTCTATATGTTCTTTGGCCTTCTTCAGATACCACTGGTCATGAAATCTGAACCAATCCTGGCTCCTTAAAGGTGTCCTACACCAAAACAATAAAATGGATGTCAAAACCAACACTTAATGTTTAAAATACATAGCCTCCCCTTTTCTTACCAAAATAGTGGATTATCAATTGCTACGGCACATATTAGGTAGTCTTGCTTAAATTAAGTATTTTGGGAACGATGCCTCATTTAGGGCTGCTTAAGTATTTGTTGAATTAAAATGCTACTAATTCTTTTTAAAAATTAGGGCAAAGATTCATGTAAGACACTTAGACCAACAAATCTGGAGACCCCGTCAATCAAAGATCTCTGGGCCTATTTTCTCATCTATAAATATCTTTAAAAAAATAAAAAATCCCAGACTATATATATGTTCTTTCTCATAAACCTACTTCTCCTGATTCCATCATCTCTGTTAGTGGAACCATCAGTCTTTTATGTTTGAACCCTTGGTGTTTCCTCTCCTCAGTTCCTAAATTCTACCTGTATATGCTCTTCTCTCTATTTCTACTGCCACCTAATCAGAGTATTATAATAGCTTTCAACCAGTTCTGGCAGCATATCAGATTTAGAGCTGGAAGGACCATTTAGTACAATCCCTTTATTTTACAATTGAGGAAACCAAGGCACAGAGAGGCCAAGTAATACTGATGATAATAAAGGTAGGATCTGAATCTAAGTCTCATGATTTCAAATCCAGGGTTTTTCCCATTATACACAGCAAATCCTGTCTTTGTTCCTCCTTCATAATACTACTAATTTATCTTCCTTGAACTGATGATCTGACTTCAGCTCAAAACTTTTCAATGACTCCCTACTAAATCAAATTCCTTGGTCTAGAATTTAAGTTTATCAATAATCTGAGGTACCACACCCTTCTCTTACACCACTTCCTGTGTACATATTCCAGCCAATTGAACTTGTATTAGAAAATAACCTATCTTTTTGATTCAATGCCTATAAGTTCCTCTCTACCTATTAAACTCATATATCCTTTAAAGCTCAACTTAAATGCTGACTCTACCAGGCAGCCTTCTATGAAAACAGGTAAAAAACTAAATCCTATTTTTTGACTTTACATAGTCCTCTTTCCATTGTGAGTTAGCATGTACTGCATATAATTGTGTAACATAGTTTTTGAAGTTATATTTCCCTATTACATTATAAACTTCATAAGAAAAAGGGTATATTCTTTCTACCCTCCAAGGCTTTCAGTGCTATACTCAGTGGGCAGCCCATGCAATAAATATTTACTAAAGTGAATCCTATACTCCAAACTCCTTCCTTGAAGTAACTCGGACCATCAATTTGTCATATCTGGTCTAACCCTCTCATTTGAGTCATAGAAATTAAATGACTTAAGATCATACAAGGAGTAAAGTGGCAGGACTGATGAAACTAGAATCCTTAAGATTTCTAATTCAGTATCCTTTCCATAGTAGGATACTGCATTTCTACCATACCAACAAACTTATTTGAAGAATTGATTACATGCCCATGTTGTTTGCAACTCTTCAAAGTTTGGTGTAAAGTCTTCATGAGTTTCCATGGTTGAAAATATTTATCACCAGATAAATGCTGGTGATGAATCCCTTCAAACTTATCTTGATGGTGTCTTTTCAGAATGCACATGGTGCCTTGCTGGTCTTACACAAAAATCCTTTACAGCTGCAGTAAAGCTTGTCAAAATTTAAGTTCTGGGACCACCTATACAACACAATGAAGCACTGATGTAGAACTTGAGGGGAATATGTTTAATGTATTTTTACCTACAAAGATGCCTTCATCTTTTTAATATGCTATTTCAAAGCTATCTCAAAATTGTAATGAGATAACTTTTTATCTATAAGAATGGAAGTTTAATATCATATAACCCACATTAAATTTTATAAAAATGGTTAATAATAGAAATGAAAATGAGGTCCAGCTAAACTACAACATGTATAATTTTTAAAAGTCAATACCAGTTATCCATCTTGCAATGTGATATGGAATATCCATACTGTGAAAGATATCATAGGACAGAATTATGTTGATAAATGGTTCAACTTCAAACTGAAAATTAAATAAATTGGGTTACAGGAAAAAACCAATTAATCAAACCTATATACATTTATTTATTAAAATCTGATGAAATTACTTCATAAAACCACATCACTTAAAATAAGAGTTGCTAGTATCATATATATGTGCAAATATTTATGATACATTTATACATACATGCACATATACACAAACACAGCTAACAGCTTCTTAGATCTACAAAGATTAGATTATAAATATGAATTGTTTCCTGATGCACATTGGGAAGGATAGGGCCTCAAACTAGGATTAATGAATACATGAAGATGGTGATCTTGTTATTTAAACATAAAATTGCACTCATGACAGAATGGTGCTAAAATCATTTGTTTGTAAACATATATCTTTGTATCCCTGGCACTTAGCACAGTGTTTGGTACATAATAAGCACTTACAAAGTGATGAATTTATTGAACGATTTAGAAGTACTACTATTAGATGACAAGGAATATCAAAAAGGTGTCTTAAATACATATGTGCATCTGCTGTGGGTAAGCTCAAATTAGAATTAAAAAGCATGAGCACAGTACTAAGTATACTAAGCATACCTAACAAATCTATCCCTAAATTCTTCTACAAAGAAAAGTAGGCATGGGGTTTGATTATTTTTCCTTAAATTTTATGATTTAGGGTGAAAAAGGTCTGATGATTTCTAAAGCAGAAATACTATCGTCATGTATGAAGACATTTCATATTTACAAACAAACCCCAAAGGTGTAACTTCCTTATTTTTCTTTCACAGTATTTTTCCAACTTCTCAGACCAAATTTTAACTTTTATGTGCATGTACAATCCCTCTCTCTCCTCCAAACCTCTCCTAACCAGATAGAACAAAGAATATCCTGTAATAAGCTACTAATCTTGGGGAGAGTAAAATAAAACACTCTGGAGAACATCCTCCAAACCTTACCTCTTAGTATTTTAAGTAGCTGCCAGCATTAGTGAGTAGCTTCATTTATTCCATTAGTTCTCAATGCTGAGTCTCTCAGTCACAACTCTTAGGGTGGGGGGAAGTGATAAAGGGATAGGATAAGGGACGTGAGACCTATAATTTCATTGGTTCTGGAAGGTTTCTCTATCAATGCAGATCTGCAAAAGTCAGTATATGTCAGAGGTTGGACAGGAACTCATGCCCTCAGTAAACTGTGAAAACTATGAAACAAAAATCAATTGTTCTTGATACTTGAGTTGATATAGTAAGCTTTAAAAAAAAAAAAAAAAAAGACCAAAAAACCCATTATAAACAGTTAGATGATGAATTCCTAAGAGTACGAAAGTACTAGCAAAATTTTAGCCTGCTTGATCTCTCCTCTCTTGCAATTTATCTGCCTATCTACAACCAAAAGAAAAATTTCCTGCCTTTTTTTAGTGCTTTATGTTTAAAATTTTAAAAAAAGAAAAGAAAAATTTCCTATCTACTTCAATTACCAAACATTTTAGATTACAAAACAAATAAAAACTTAAAACTCAATCAGGAATCTTATACAGATCTACTTCAACAGATATCTTTGATTTACAAGAGCCTAAAATCTGCAACCTGCTTAGAGCTTTGGAAATTCTCAAAAGGGCCACCCAGGAAATTCCCCATTATTGAATACATAGTATCTGTAAAGCACTCCACAAATGATTGAAACCAACAAAACATCTTTTAAAATACTAAAATCAGTTAAGACATCAAGACATCTTTCCTCAGCACATAGTACATAGTGTAACACCAACACAGAGTAAATAAATGCCTGCTGACACAGTATTGATGCTTTTATTTATGTTTAATAAAATGTGCCTCCCCTTCCCCCACAGGAAAATCTTAATAAGGAAACTCTAGCTACCAATGTAGATTTGCAACTATTCAGCAATTTAGTCAAGAATTATTTGTCCACTGTGTGTAACCAGTTAGTCGATTTTAAACTTGAACCCAGAACATCCAGACTATGGCACTCAGTAAAAGTAAAATACCACTAAGAACTACATACACATGGGAGAGGGAGAAGGTAATTTTCAGTAATGACCATTTTTCTGTTAATATTAGCAGCGTCCCACACAGTAGAGAAAGAAAAGCCTGGGTTAACATTCAGGAAACTGTGTTCAGGCCCCAGCATCACTTTGAGTGTTTTATTTTTAAAAGTCCATTTAAGAAGTACATAAGCTAACTGAACTGTGTCTAGGAAAGGGTGATCAGGATGGAGAAATATTGTATATGACCTAGTCCTGCTTTCACTAACCAGCTGGGTGATTTGGACAAGTCATTTCTACCCTCTGGGTCTTGGTATTCAGGCTGAATTTTCTGAGGGGCTTTCTAGCTCTAGAATCTATATTTTATGTTTTCCTGTATATAACTTTTAAGTATGAAGTAAAGCATTTTAAATTGTTCTTTATAAGGACAATCTATTCATATTCCCCAATTGCTATATAAAATAAGATTTTACAAAAGAATTCAAAGGCAACAGCACAAGGGAAAAAACACTAGCTTCTAGTTATATCAATTTGAGCCTTAGTTTCCTCTCTGAAAAGTGAAGGCATAGGTGGATCTCTAATTCTAAAATTCTAGAGATAGTGATTTACTTTGATATTTAGCTGGGATTTAGTTATGAAAAGAGATTGACTGGAAAATAACCAGGTGTCTTAAATTCAGGACTTTTGACTCAGAGTCCTATAGCATAAGTACCAAGACTAAACTCTTCAAACCTACAAAGTATCAAGCTGATTTTCTTGAGAAAACTGTTTTAGAGTTTAAAAATGGAGACTAGGAAAATTAATATTATTAACCTAATGAAATTCTAGATATTTGGGGTGGGGTTCTTTTGTGATTATGTTAAAAAATAAAAACAAAGACCAAGAAAATTATCGAGTATAAAGTATGTCAGCAGTCTAGCTCAATGTATAGAAGCAATTAGATTAACTTTAGAAAACCCTAGATTGGGTACATGTTTATAGGACACTAAGTACAACCCCCTCAATTCACATATGAAAAAAATTAAATAAATGCCTAGAAAGATTAATGCCAGTTGTAAGAATATGACATCTAAAAAACCTCAAGAGATTAGACCCCAAATTTCTAAGGATCAGGCACACATATGGGCTATTGGAAGGAGTTAGAAGGTAGAAAAGCAAAATACAGGAAGGGAAAAAAACAATAGGCTGCCTAACTATCATGCAAAATTTCCAGTCCTAATGCACAATAAACTCTGATCTCTGGGCTCCCTTTTATATTATGATTCTAAGACTTTTTATATAGAGATCAATTTGCTTAGATACTTGAAGTACTATACCTATATTTAAATTAGCATCACTCAACCACTTCCCCTGAATCATATGTTTATAAATTTTATGAGGTTTCACATAGCTACCAAGTGTCAAGCCTGAATCCTAAATTCAATTTCTGATGAAACAATGCTGACAATAAAGTAGAGGTTAATTTCCTATGAAGGTGAATGATACTTTGCTCAAAAGAAACCCCCTCTACTGGTTATTGAGGGGTAATACTGAAGGTATTTCTGAAAGGGGGTGGGGGGAGAGGTCAAACTAGCTATACTGGTTAGAGAAAAATCACAGCTATTCATCCAAGACAAGGGAAAGGACCTTTTAAAGAGGTCAGCTAAGGCGCCAATTTGCAAATGTTTCTGATAGTTTTTCTGGCATCTAAGCAGTGTAGACAACATATACTTAAATTTCACCCTTAGTCTCAATTCCATTGCTTTTTAAAACACAAAAAATATGAAAGAGTGCTCCTGTATCCTTTTCTCACTGCAAGGACTACAATATATTCCAGTTTTTTCCTCTTAAAAGATTCACTCTAGGTTGTATCCAAAATTACTTGACTCTACTACTTGGTCCTTCCATAATGTGATTTTTCTGGCCTTGAACAGTAGAAAACAATTCTATCACAAAAGATATTGGAACTCAGTTTGGGAAACACCAATCCACAAGCATCTATTCTTTTCGTAAAAGAAATACTCTCATAATAGCATTAATTATGACATTCAAATATAATTATACACATTTCACAGAGAAAACTGGGAAGGTCTAGGGCACCAAATAGGCTTCTGGTAGAAAATATGGTTTCTTTTTTGTTTTAAGCAGTATCTCCTGGACTCAGGGTTTTCTTAATCAGTAAAAACAAACAAACAAACAAAAAAAAAAAAACCTATTCAAAATTCCTAATCTCTACTAAAAAGAGTATTAAAATTTAAATTGCAGGGAGAGAGAAACAAAGAGACAAGAAAGACCTCTCATTTGCTCAGAAGCAAATATATCCACAAAATGATCATTCCTCTTGACAACTATTTTTGTAACAGCTCTTTTTAACTATCAAGTTGGGCCTGATTTTTGCAAGTGATGCTTGAGAATAGGATGGACTAATAAAGTACAAGGGTTGGCAGAAGGAATGCATAAGTTCATACAAATTGAGATGGGTAATAGTCATTTTTAATCTTGACAGAAGAGTGCTGAACTAAATTGAACTAAGTTCCAATCCTGATTACAAAACTTACTAGATGTGTAGACCACGAGAAAGAAACTTTTCTCAAACCCCAGTTTTTCCTATCTATAAAAAGGGAATAATACCAGCAGTAAATACTTCATAAGGTTGTTATACCAAGTCACAGGTAAAGCACTTCGAAAACTTTGGAAGGGGGGGCGGGGGGGAACCACAAGCATCAATTCACAAAAGCACTACACAAGCACCAGTAGTACTATTCAAAGGGTGCTAAATTAATTATCTTGGATTTCCAAAATGTCCTACTTCAAAAGAGCATACAAACTGGAAGGGGGGGAAGGGAGAGAGGGAGGGAAGGAAAGAAGAGAACAAAAGAAGGAATGGAGGAAGGGAGGAAGGAGGAACCACTTATGAAATCTGGAGCTAAATACCAGGTGTGTTTTTTAAAGAAAATTCTAAATTACAGCATGACTGTAAAACTCATTTAAATGAATGTGTGCTTAAATCTCTATAAATTAATTTTTGTAAACTCCATCTTTTGCCCCAACTTTAAGAAAACTTTGACACACTTATCCAAAGCAACACAATCCAAACTCAACTCCGAGAGCATCTTTACAATTTATACTTACCAGTGAAATACAACATAATTTTTTAAAAAAGAAATCCAAAAGTTTGTCCATAGTTTATATAAAGTCTATGATCTAGCTCATCCAATATTTAATGAATACTGAAAATTCAATAAAATTCAGGAGCAGTCATTTGCAACACTGATAGTTTTCAAAATCACCATTAAATGGTCAGAGTACTTCATGTTGTCTCAACTGACATTTCTTCAGAACCCAAACCTAGAAAATATATTGTACTACCATTTAAGAAGTTCTAAGTATTGGAATATGTAAGAAGACAGTCCAATCTTGATTTTATATTAAATTATAAGAGCCTGTTAATAAACTATGAACAGCAACAACAAAAAAGTCTAGTTATTAAGTTGCAACAAATATCCAAGTGTCTGAAGAGAGAGAGAAAAAATAGAGCAAATTGCTAAGTGTAAAATGAAATTCTAATGTGCAAAAAAGCAAACATCAGATATCTCTTAGCAACATGGAGTTTTAAAACAATGAATGAAAACTTTTAATATTTCTGATGCCAGAGAATTAGGATTTACCTTAATGTAAAACCTACAGCTTGGTGAGAAAGAGCACACAAACCAATTAGGTATAATTAAGTTATTTTGACTCCTTATAAAAATAATAAAATGGTGAGAGAAAAAGTTTGTATACCCAAGTATTAAAATTGCTAAGCTATCAGAAGGCTGCAATGCACTGTGGGTTCTTCAGGGGCATATGGTACAGTATAAATACATGGTTACAGTTTTACTAATAGTTTAAGTTTTAGTAATAAAGTCACGATAAAGAACGCTCTTTGCTAGGCCTTACTTAACATAAGGGGAAAGTAAAGGGTTTTTTTCCCTCCCCCAACTCCCTGGGTCTCTCTTAACACGCACATACATTGTATTTCCTAAATTTTGCTTTCTCCTTATCCCCCGCTATCACATATATGGCAGACATCGCTGCACCTAGCTGAAGTTAACCTACCCAGGCCGCTCCTCTCCAGTCCAGTCTCCCTCCTAGGCTCTCTCGGCCACACCGCACAATCCCAAGCGCGGCCTTCTTAGCCATCTTTGCTGTCCCCATGCTTGCTACTGCCCCACCCTGGCAGTCCCAGTCGGTCCCATGTGCCCGCTGTCACCACCCCACGTGGGGGGAAGCTCAAGAGCCCACCTTGTTGCCCCCATTTCCCCTCCACACCCCGTCTTCGAGGAGGCGGGCTTGGCCCACCCCCATTCCATGTGGGCTCCCCCCGGAGTGGGCCATGCTCTTTCCCCAACCCCTACTCTCTCCCCTGCGAGCTCTCCTTCTCTCTCCTCCTCTCTCCCTGTGGCCTATGTTCCTGCCTGCCCCCTTTCCCTACTGGTCCCCCAGCTCTAAGTCTCCTTTCTTCCCCACCTTGGTGGCCTCCGTGAGGCCTAGGCCCCCCTCTGTCTTCCCACTTTGGGGGCTGCCCCGCCCTGCGCCCCAGTCCCGGGCCTTTTACCCTTGGGGCCGGCGGGGCCTCCTGCTCCGGTGCCGTCTCCCTGGGCGGCAGTGGCGCCGGCTGGGGGCGGCGGCGGTGGCGGCGGCTGCTGGACCGGGCCCCGCAAGAAGGACGGCACGAACTCAGCGGCGTGGACGTTGGGCACGAAGGGCTTGGCGTTGACGTTGAGCTGCCGGCTGAAGGCCGCGCTGAGGTTCTGGGCCTCGGCCGCAGCGGCCGTGGCGGCCGGAGGGGCGCCCCCGGGGCCTGGGGCTTCCATGTCCGCCTGGTCCCAGCAGTCGGGCGCCGAGTCGCTGCTGCTGCTGCCGCTGCTGCTCCCGCCGCCGCCGCTGCCCGGATCCATGGTCGGGGGAGGTGGGGGGGCCGTATGTGTGGAAAGGAGAGGGCGGGAAATGGGGGAGGGGGGCAGGGATGGGGGGCGAGCGGGGCGCGCTGACTTGGGGAAAGGGGGACGAGGGAAGAGGGAGAAGGGGAAGAGAGACACAAACCCCGGCGGCGCCGCTACAGCCTCGGACCCGACTCTACCCTGGCGGCGGCAAAGGCGGCGGCGGCGGCGGCTCAACCCCCCCCCACTCCTCGTGTGTGCGAGTGTGTGCAGATCTCCTCCCTCCCTCCCCCCCCCACCCCAACCCCAACCACCTCCGACTCCCTCGCCACCAACCCCACGCCCGGTACGGATTGACCCCTCTCTGCCACCCGTACCTTCGCCCTAGTAGTTCGCAGCCGATTTCCTTATCCGTTCTGGTCTATGGGAAGCAGGAAGCCGAAGGACTACGAATCCCGGCAGATACCGCGCGACCCTGATGCGGTTTTCCCGGGGATTGACGGGAGTTGAAGTTCGCGGGAGGCGGTGGCCTAAGCCCGAGGGCAACCGGAAAGGACTCTGCCTCCCAGCATTCATAGGGAGGAGGTGGACTGCTGTTAGCTAGTCGGCTGGTCCCACCTGTTAGCAGGAGAGGGGGAAGGGGAACGGAAGGGGAACGGAAGGGGCAGGAAGAGGGGTAGGCGGTCGGTTTCTGGGCGGGCAGCATCTAGGATTTCTGGGGATGGCGACTCATTCCTGCTGGAGGAGTTTTCCATTTGGAATTTGAAGATTCTTTTTGCTCATCACCGTAGAAATTGTCTCCAGCAATAACTTGAAAACTTAGTTAAATCTTTTTTAAAATATATTTGTCGCATAGGATGCTTTATATCTTACTCTTTAAATCAACTTTTGTGCCATTTTTCTCTTCCTCTTTACAGAATCCTTACGAGAAGCTATTGGTTGCCTCTGCCTATGCCCCAGCCCTCCCACCCTCCCTGCTGCCAGCCAACTTTCTGCCGAACACTTTGGAACCTTTCCCCGTGTCCGTGTTTGATAGTGGAGACAATAAAATCAGGAAGCTTCCCTGCCGCTCATAAAATAAACAGGGCCCAAATGCTTCCAGGATAGTGCTGATGGTGTGTCTGGACACACTGACTCACTGTGTATTGCTTTATAAATTACATAATCCCTATGCCCTAGTTTTCCCCCAAAAGCAGGATTGAGATGGGGAATAAGAGTTCCAGTATCTGTTTGTTAGAGTAAACCAACGGACAACACAAAAACTATCAAAAAGATTGTAGAACCTGGAATCTGGAATCAAATTTTTAAATTCTATTTTTTCCTATTTACTATCAGTGTGAATTTGGAAAAGTTACTTCCCCTTTCTGGACCTCAGTTTATTTTATTTACTGCAGGTTCATTCATGGAGGAAATGACATATCAAGCCTAAGGTTGGATGATTCTGTATATAGGAAAAGAAAGAATGAAGAAAGATTTTTTTTTGGGGGGGGGGGGTTGTTACTCATTTAAATGCTAGATCACATTCTACAATAGATATTATAGCAGTAGTCTTGTTGAGGACATGTTTTATTTTCAAGCATTTTGACAATCCTTGATTAAGTATTTCATATCCAGAGAACATAGGGTTTTTATATCAGCAGAGTGATAGGTTCAGCCTACTGGAAATCTACCCAATAGTAGACAAATCAAGATTAGTTATGTTTCCTTGTTTTTCTTACTGTAATAGAATTCAAAAACTGAACCCTGAACTGTATTTTTAAACATTTTGAAAATTTTATTTAAAAGTATATCAAAGAAAATTTAAAAGTATACCAAAAATGAAACAATTTAATTTTAGCACAAATAAATCCAATAATTAACTATGATTGTTATTTCCCTCTTAATTTTAAATTTTTTTTTTAATTTTACAAAAATAAAACTTTGGATCCTGAACACTAAAATTTAAGGAAAATTTGGAGAAAAAACTGGCTGTGGCGGTAAAGGATATGGTTTCAAATTTGACCTATGCTACTTTTTCATTTATGAGGTGTTCACAGGGTTATTAGATAAAATGATTGCTGAAATCTCTTCAGCCCTAAATTCTATGATTGTATAATTTGGTTTTAAGTGTCATTTGCATTTCACACTCCTGGAAATCTGAATTTGGACTTTTTCTCATTAGAAGAGGTATATTCTTGGTTATGAAATTTTGACTTGATTCTAATACAAAGTGTTTTGTAGGACCAACTAATATCTAAATGAAGTCCTTTACATGATTGGAGTTACATGAGAGAACCAATATTTATTCTCTTTAAATGAAGATTTCATTAAGATCTTATGCCCTTACCTGTATGTGCCAAAATGTTTGTAGCAGCCCTGTTTGTAGTGGCTAGAAACTGGAAAATGAATGGATGCCCATCAATTGGAGAATGGCTGGGTAAATTGTGGTATATGAATGTTATGGAATATTATTGTTCTGTAAGAAATGACCAGCAGGATGAATACAGAGAGGACTGGCAAGACTTACATGAACTGATGCTAAGTGAAATGAGCAGAACCAGGAGATCATTATACACTTTGACAACGATATTGTATGAGGACATATTTTGATGGAAGTGGATTTCTTTGACAAAGAGACCTAACTGAGTTTCAATTGATAAATGACGGACAGAAGCAGCTACACCCAAAGAAAGAACACTGGGAAACGAATGTGAACTATCTGCATTTTTGTTTTTCTTCCCGGGTTATCTACACCTTCTGAATCCAATTCTCCCTGTACAATAAGAGAACTGTTCGGTTCTGCAAACATATATTGTATCTAGGATATACTGCAACATATCCAACATATATAGGACTGCTTCCCATCTAGGGGAGGGGTGGAGGGAGGGAGGGGAAAAATTGGAACAGAAACGAGTGCAAGGGATAATGTAAAAAAATTACCCTGGCATGGATTCTGTCAATATAATTATTATTAAATAAAAATTAAAAAAAAAAAAAAGATCTTATGCCCTTTAGTTCGGTGGTTCACACAGTTTAGAACTGGAAGGGAATCAGAGGCCTTAGGTTTGAATTCTGATTCTTATTACCTACTATGACTTGTCTGGGCAAGTCACTTGATCTATGGGCCTCAGTTTTTTTATCTGGAAAACAGGATGGGCCTAAATGACCTCTAAGGGCCTTGGAAGTTTAAAGTCCTGTGATTCTAAGACATAGGTTTATAGAAAACTTATTAAACAAATGAAGTTTAATATATCATCCCCATCAACAGGAACATCAATGTTTCTATATATTTACTAAGTATTTTCTGTTACTGAACTGGATCAGCACTTTAAACATCAAAATTTTAATTAATGCTATATAATGTGACTGAAACGGAGGGAAAAAATAGAACTACCTAATAGTAAAATCATACCATGACCATGTCATGGAATAGCACAAAAAAGTATCTTCTGCCTCAAATATGTACTCTTCAACCTACCCATGAAAATCAACATATGCATCTAGTTTAAATACTTAACTCTAGGATGCCTCCTCTAACCATATTTTCACTAGATACCATACAAGGTGGTGAGATCATATATTTAACATTCCCAGTGGCCCTGAATTATCACACTTTGTGATGAATTCAAGTTTAATTTAGCAGAGTTTCTTTTTTCATTATTTTGCCCCCAAGAACGATAGGTATCCCAAAATATAAAAGGTCTGTGATTCAGTCAATATAAGGAATGCATTCTATTATAAATTTATTGACTGACCTCAGAGGAGCTTAGGTTCAAATTTTATTGTCAACTTTGACATCTTTGCACCTCAATTTCTTCATCTGTAAAATGAGATTAGATAGATTCTAAGATCTCTTATACATCTAAATCTCATCTTTGATTTAATAAGTCCCAAGTGGTTACTTGGGGCACCTAGACTTTAAATTCTGTCCTTTAATTCCAAACCTAGCATTACTGTTTTTTTTTTTTTTAATTTTATTTAATAATTACTTTATATTGACAGAATCCATGCCAGGGTAATTTTTTTACAACATTATCCCTTGCACTCGTTTCTGTTCCGATTTTTCCCCTCCTCTCTCCACCCCCTTCCCCTAGATGGCAAGCAGTTTTATATATGTTAGCTATGTTGCAGTATATCCTAGATACAATATATGTTTGCAGAACCGAACAGTTCTCTTGTTGCACAGAGAGAATTGGATTCAGAAGGTGTAGATAACCCGGGAAGAAAAACAAAAATGCAGATAGTTCACATTCGTTTCCCAGTGTTCTTTCTTTGGATGTAGCTGCTTCTGTCCGTCATTTATCATTTGAAACTCAGTTAGGTCTCTTTGTCAAAGAAATCCACTTCCATCAGAATATGTCCTCATACAATATCGTTGTCGAAGTGTATAATGATCTCCTGGTTCTGCTCATTTCACTTAGCATCAGTTCATGTAAGTCTCGCCAAGCCTCTCTGTATTCATCCTGCTGGTCATTTCTTACAGAAAAATAATATTCCATAACATTCATATACCACAATTTACCCAGCCATTCTCCAATTGATGGGCATCCATTCGATTTCCAGTTTCTAGCCACTACAAACAGGGCTGCCACAAACATTTTGGCACATACAGGTCCCTTTCCCTTCTTTAGTATTTCTTTGGGATATAAGCCCAATAGAAACACTGCCTAGCATTACTGTTATAGGGACCACAGGTAAGATCAAAGTTATTGTAATAGAATGCTATCAACTTTAATTTCCTTAATTAGGACAGTTACATGTTGCCAGACCAGAGCTTGGCCAAGTGTTTCAGGAGATCTTCTAGCATACTAGTAAGAATTTCTTATTCATACAAGCTACCTTGTTTCAGTTGTAAAATAGAAGAGGGGCAGCACAATTGAATCAAATGATCTCTAAGGTCCCTTCAATATCCAAAATTGTGATTCTATTTTCCAGACAAACCTTGACCCAACTTTCGAATGCTTCAGGACACTGATCCAATGGCTTTTAAAAATAAGACTTGAATTTTAAGGAAATACTACTCTTTGGCAACTCTTTAGTTTTGAGAGGCAGGTTTTCAAAAGACTTTTTGCTGCTTATATATTTTGGGGGTTAGTTTCTCAATATCTATAGCTTCACTTAAGTCTATTTTTGTCCAAAGTTTCACTTTGTCAAAATATGGTATTCTCTTTAAATGAAGATTTCATTAACTAAGATCTTGTTAATTTCTCCCCTGACCTTCCATAGGTTCTCTCATCCTCTTTAGATTGTTCTCCCTGTAAACTAGGTGAGACTAACACCTGTCTTCCTTTTTGCCATCTGGACCTCAGTTTCTAATGAAAGCTTGCTTTGTCTCTCAGGCTTAATTGATTAAAAACAAGCAAATAAAACAAGGCACGAAATGTGACAGTCATATTTTCTAATATCTCAAGTCTACTTGAAATTCAATATACTGCCTCTTGAATCAGAATCTTTAAATCACTATTCAAGATGGGGAGGACTTTTGAATGAGAGTAAATTGATCAGTAGAGATCCAAAGTTCTGTCTGGAGTATAATCTCAAAGAAGCCTGGTCTTGAGAACACTGATCAACATACTTTTGTTGTCTCTTCTCAATTAGATTTTCACTTTTTCTATAGAGAGCCAGCTCTCAATTATCTATAGAAATAGATACAACGTCAACAACTACTTTTTTATTTTTGCATCTTTATTTTATTTTTTTATTTTATATATATTTTTATTGACAGAACCTATGCCAGGGTAATTTTTTTACATTATCCCTTGCACTCGCTTCTGTTCCGATTTTTCCCCTCCCTCCCTCCTTCCCCTCCCCTAGACAACAACTACTTTCAAACAAGATGAACACAGTAAAAACTGGAGATAATCTTGGAGGGGAGGAAGTAGAATTAAGGAAAATTGGGAGAGACTTCTTGCTGAAGGTGGGATTATAGATAGGGTCTGAAGGAAGCAGCCAGAAAAATTTGGCTACTGAGATGAGAATGTCCTAGGCAAAGGGGACAGCCAGTGAAAATACTGGGAGTCAGGACATGGAATCAAGGAACAGGAAAGAATCCAGTGTCACTGGACCACAAAGTATGTAGAGGGGAGTAGGGGAAAGACTATGTTATGATATGAAAGGAAGAAAAGGACTTCTCAGCACTGTTGAGAAAGTGAAATAAAACTTGGTAAGTAAATAGGTACACATATATTGGATTTAACATATATTTTAACATATTTAACATGTATTGGACTACCTGCCATCTACGGGAGGGAGTAAGGGGAAGGAGGGAAAAATTTGGAACAGAAAGTTGTGCAAGGGTCAATGTTGAAAAATTGTCCTTGTATATGTTTTGTAAATAAAAAGCTTAAAAAAAAAAAAAGACTATAAACCAGGAAATCAACCCTTCAAAGTACTGGAAAAGCACTGATATGAGTGGAATGAACTTCTTTTTCTTCTTTCCTTCTCAGCTCACTTGCCCTTTTCTCTCTGAAAGTTCATTATTTCTCCAAGGTGTGTTAGTGTTCTTTCCCTCTCTTAAATCTATTTATTTGAGTACATATCCATAATATATATAAATATAAGCTATTTGAGGGGAGAGAGTATTTATGTGTTTTGTTCTGATCTTCAGCCCCGTAAAAGAATTCATTGATATGGAGAAGAGAATGCCTTTCTGGATCTCAGTTTTACCAGTAACATTGAAGGATTGCACTACATGGTCTCTATGGCCTCTTCCAACTTTAACTCTATAAAACATGCACTCCTTTTTTAGCCCCCCCAAACAATTTCTGTCTATTGTACTTGATAAATACAATTGCATGATTGTCTGATTACTAGGTTATAAATTCATCTTTTGTTATTTTTAGCAACATGATTCAGGGGAACGACCCACATACTAAGAGTCAGGAAATCTTGGGTTCAAATTCTCTTAGATACTAACTGTGAATTTAAATAATTAATCCCTCTGTGCCTTAGTTTTCACATCTGGAAAATGGAGAGACAAGTAGCACAAAGTTGATATGAGATAAAGATATAAGCATTTTATAAATCTTACATATGAGCTATCATCAGTCTAATTCTGGATAGGTGCTAGTATACGATAAAATTATCCAAATCAGATAGATCACTTTTTTCTGGCATGAACCTTTTTGGCAATCTGAAGAAACTTGTGGATCCCTTCTCAGGGGGATTCCAAAATTCATAAATAAAAATATGTAGGATTATAAAGGAAACCAATCATTCTAAACTATATTTACCAAACTATAGAAATGTTTAAAATTAA
Source organism: Antechinus flavipes (assembly GCF_016432865.1). Lineage (NCBI taxonomy): Eukaryota > Metazoa > Chordata > Mammalia > Dasyuromorphia > Dasyuridae > Antechinus > Antechinus flavipes. Next base: position 295,531,043 of record NC_067398.1, read on the forward strand.
GTCTATAGAGGCCAGGTTAAGAATCCCTGAGAAAGGGATTCCCTTTTATTTATTCCTTAATCTTTCTCAGGATTTTTAACTTGGGTTCTATAGACTTAATTTTAAACATTTCTATAAGTAAAAGGGACCTGCTGTTATATAAATGGGCACTATATTAAGCCACCTCTTCCTTACAAGACTTTACTTATAAATAGGGGTTATAGTATAAAAAGATCTTTAATGATATTTGATTTTAATGATGATATTGAAAAAGATGAGAGAAATATGGCCAAGGTATCATGGAGCACTTTAGAAGTGTGAAATTTTGTCTCAGGTCTTTGAGTCCTTTGACAAATTTTTATTCTGACTCTGGATGCCTGATAGTTTCTACATCTCCATCTCCCCTTCAATGGACTGTGGTAAAGACCGGTTGTGCTGGTTTCTCCAGGAATAAGGGATGCTCCACTGAGTAAATCCTTTATGGTTTTTGGCAGGCCACATTTTCCAGTGCCATTAACTTGTTTGAAATGCCAATATTCAGAGCCAAGATACAAATGAAGTCAGAGTTGTCTCATGTAGCTAAAATATAGATGGTGTTTAACAACTGCATCTCACTGAATCTCACGGTAAACTTGTTCTTCCCTCTAGTATGCTAAGACCGAGAGAATTCTTAAGAGTTATGCATTTCCCTTGCCACTTCTGTGGCATGAACAATATGTATGTTCAAAGGACTGAGCTATTAAATGATATGTTCTAAAAAGGGCAAGCCCTAAGACTGAACCAGTTTATTGATTTACATTTGAATTATGCCTCTCAGTGATGACTGCTTCATTACATTTCCTTTGTGAATGTAAGACTCATAATTTAATATATGTGTGAGCAAAAATGAAGACTGGTAATAATGAGTTGATTCAAATGAGAAGTTAAGTCATTCTCCCAAAATCAGTGCTCATTATTCCTGTGATATTAACATTGCTTAGAGTTTTTTGCACTTGAATCTAGCACCTTTCACGCCAATGTTTCATTGTACTTAACAAGCTCTCCTGTTGGTGAAAATGTTTTATAGAGAGATAAACTAAGGCATAGTGTTTTACTTTGAGTTGGTTATCAATTTCACTTAAGAAAGAGACTAGTCATTGATCATGAACCCTAATCATATAACTTCCCTGAATTTTGACTTCTAGAATCAATCAGAAATGGAAAAATTCATGTATTAAAAAGAGTTTTTGAAGATTTTAAAAACTATTATTGGGAATCAGCTGGTTGCTATCAACTAACTTGTTTTAAAATTTATAGTGTACAATCAATGCAATGATCAACCACTATTTCAGAGAACTGAAGATTAAGACATTTTCAGACCCAGCCAATATGGCAATTCATTTTGCTGACTATGTGTATTTGTTAGGCACTTTGGTTTTCTTTGTTTTTCTTTTTTTTTCCCCCCAGTGAGGAGTGGGAAGAAGAATGGGGCAAATGGCAGGGTAGCCAAAATGTTTTTTTTTTTTTTTTTTTTTAAAGAAAAGAAGGTCATTGAATCATTTTTAAAAATGTACAAAAGAGAACAGAAGGAAAGCTAGAAATAATCACAGACAAGCAGGACAACTTTTAAAAGTTACATGTTGAATTTTTATATATTTAAAAAGAAAAGCAGGTTGAACATGACATAATATAAACCCACAGTTACATGTACTCTTTTTTTTTTGTTCTAGTTTTTATATGAAAATGCCCATTTTATTTGATGTTTTTTAAGTTTAGAATTTTTTTTTTCCTTAAAGAATATAAACCAGGACCAAAGGAATGATTTCAGAAAGGCCTGGAGAGACTTACATGAACTGATGCTAAGTGAAATGAGCAGAACCAGGAGATCATTATACACAGCAACAAAAAGACTATATGATGATCAAATCTGATGGACATGGCTTTCTTCAACAATGAGATGATTCAAACCAGTTCCAATTGTTCAATGATGAAGAAAGCCATATACATCCAGAAAGAGGGAACTGAATGTGGAATACAACATAGCATTTTCATGTTTTCTGTTGATATTTGCTTCTATTTTGTTCTCTCTCAGTTGTTTTTTTCCTTTCTAGATCCATTTTTTTTTAAATAATTTTTTATTGATAGAACACATGCCAGGGTAATTTTTTACAGCATTATCCCTTGCATTCATTTCTGTTCCGATTTTTCCCCTCCCTCCCTCCACCCCTTCCCCACAGATGGCAAGAGTCCTTTACATGTTGAATGGGTTGCAGTATATCCTAGATACAATATATGTGTGCAGAACCAAACAGTTTTCTTGTTGCACAGGGAGAATTGAATTCAGAAGGTATAAATAACCCGGGAGGAAAAACATAAATGCAAGCAGTTTATATTCATTTCCAGTGTTCTTTCTCTGGGTGTAGCTGCTTCTGTCCATCTTTGATCAATTAAGGCTCTCTTTATCAAAGAGGTCCACTTCCATCAGAATACATCCTCAAACAGTATCATTGTTGAGGTATATAATGCTAGATCCAATTTTTCTTGTGCAGCAAGATAACTGTATAAATATGTACACATATTTTGGATTTAACATATATTTTAACATATTTAACATGTATTGGACTACCTGCTATCTACAGGAGGGAGTAGGGGGAAGGAGGGAAAAATTTGGAACAGAAAGTTGTGCAAGGGTCAGTGTTGAAAAATTATCCTTGTAAATGTTTTGTAAATAAAAAGCTTAAAAAAAAAACACTATAAACCAGGAAATCAACCCTTCAAAGTACTGGAAAAGCACTGATATGAGTGATATGAGCTTCTTTTTCTTCTTTCCTTCTCAGTTCACTTGCCATTTTCTCTCTGAAACTTCCTTATTTCTCCAAGGTATGTTAGTGTTCTCTCCCTCTCTTAACTCTATTTATTTGAGTACATATCCATAATATATATAAATATAAGCTATTTGAGGGGAGGAAGTATTTATGTATTTTGTTCTGATCTTCAGCCCCCTAACAGAATTCATTGCACATTATTAGTGATTAAAAATGTTTATCGGATTGAATTAATAAAAGCCAGATGCATCAGGCCATCAGATTACTTTGGTATGACTTCTAAATAACAAAAAGTAAAATGTAACATTGTTTTTCAAAACTACATGATAATTTTTATTTTCCTCCAAACTATACAATCTTGTTCTAGCTCTGAGCTTACTGGTTAGATAACAATGGGCATGTCTTAACCCTGCTGTGCTTCAGCTTCTTCATCTATAAAATGAGGATTGGATTAGTTTCTAAGATCCCTTCCATTTCTAAATCTATGATTCTGTGATAAACAAGATAAGAGTTCGGGACAAAAACAATTTCAGGCACATTAGGTCCCATTATTTTTCATCATTAGATCCAAAATCCAAATAGAACTTCATAGAAATTTTGAAAGAGACCAAAACACTAGGAAGATAAATAAGCCACAGGATTCCAGTTACCTTCTTTACTTCCGAATATGCAAAATACAGGTGATTTTCCTTAACAGGTTAGGCTTTTGCAGTATCAGATGCCTTATAAATTTAATATAAAGTTTTCAAGACACAAGCAACATTAAAAGATACCTTTCTCTATCCCCAGTTATTTTTTTCTTTTTTAAAATAACCTTTTATTGATAGAACCCATGCCAGGGTAATTTTTTACAGCATTATCCCTTGCATTCACTTCTGTTCCGATTTTTCCCCTCCCTCCCTCCATCCCCTCCCTCCCTCCATCACCTCCCCTAGATGGCAAGCAGTCCTTTACATGTTGAATAGGTTACAGTATATCCTAAATACAATATATGTGTGCAGAACCGAACAGTTTTCTTGTTGCACAGGGAGAATTGAATTCAGAAGGTATAAATAACCCGGGAAGAAAAACAAAAGTGCAAGCAGTTTATATTTATTTCCCAGTGTTCTTCCTTTGGGTGTAGTTGCTTCTGTCCATCTTTGATCAATTAAAGCTCTCTTTATCAAAGAGATCCACTTTCATCAGAATACATCCTCAACAGTATCGTTGTTGAGGTATATAATGATCTCCTGGTTCTGCTCGTTTCACTTAGCATCAGTTCATGTAAGTCTCACCAGTCCTCTCTGTATTCATCCTGCTTATCCCCAGTTATTTTACTGCAATGATTCCTACCTCACTGACACATTGAACACCATATAGTGTCTAATTCTTTTATGAATTGCTTAACTAAATGGATAATAAGATTTTGCAAGAGATAAATAATCTCTTATTTAAGCAAAAATCTATTTATTTTCTTTTAGAATTTGTTCCCCTCTCCCTTTTCACTTACCTTCTCTATTTTTCTTTTTAGAAATAGGTATTTTATTTATCCTTTTTTGCACTGATATCATTTCTTAAGGAATATTGTTTCCCCGTGAGCCCCACTCCCCTACATACACACAACAAATCATGACACCACTGATTAAAACCTCCCTGAAAAAATATAATTAGGTGAAACAATCTTATACATTAGTTATGTATATCTCATCCTACAACTATAGTCTACCACCTTTCAACTCTCTCCTACCTGACCAAGAGCAATTAGACATTTTTTGTTCCAGAAATAAGCACAAGAAAAACAAAATAAGGAGAGTACCATTGTACTTCTTTTACTTTTTTCCAAATTATTATAAAGGGTATATCTATAATGTAGTTCTGATGTCCTTTACAAAATATCACCGAAACCTCCCTGGGTTCCTGGACAGTTTGCAATAGCTGTAGAATTTCTTCTGCATGTTAAATGGGAGAATTCTTTCTTGTCAACAGACCCCTCTCTTTCCATAAAGCCCCATGAGCATGCAGAATATGAAAAGCATATTTGGAGTCAGCATAGATGTGCACTCTCATTCCCTTCGCCAGTTATAAAACTCTGGTCATGGCAATGAGTTCAGCCTTCTGTGCAGAAGTCCCAGGAACAGTGGCTTAGCTTCTAGGGTGCCATTGGGAGGTACCACCGAATGACCTGCCTTTCTTTCCCCATTTTCAAGAAAGCTTGACCCATCTGTAAACCATTCCCCATCTGGGCTGTCAAGGGGAATTTCCATTAAGTCAAGTCGTCTAGAGTAGACAGAATCCAAAGCTTCTTCACAATTCTGTATAATTTCTCCAGACAGGGTGGTGTCAGGGAGCAGCAGGGTGGCAGGGCTAAGAGTGTGGCAAACCCAGAGAGTTAATTCTGGGATGTCTAGCAGCAGAGCCTGATACCACCAGCAAGCCACTGATGCCCTTTGGCTTCTAAAATGCTCTGAACTTGGTGCAGGGTTAAAACTCAAATGGCTGTCCCAAGGTTAGTTTTGAGGCCTCTTCAATTAAAAGAGCTATGGCAGCCACTGCCCTAAGGTAGGAGGTCCATCCTAGGAAAGTGGAGTCCAGTTTCTTTGAGAAATTCTCTGGAGGTCTAAGAAGAGAGAATTGGGTTCCCAATTTCACAATTAAATCATGTCCCAATAAGGGAGCAGGATAGGAGGGAGCATTTTAAATGATAGGTCAACAACCTGATGAGGCAGAGGAGAGGTCTCAAGACTTTAAGTTCCCTGCAATCCCCACTCTAGGGAGTGGGGGGAGGTAAAAGAGATCAGAGTGCCAGAGCAAGAATGGAGAAGCCCCTCCCATAGCAAAAAGAAATCCAATGGTCCTACTGGCCACATCCGGGAATATCTAGGGATATTCCCTGTGATGTTAGAGTTGGAGCGAGGGGGAGTTTGACTGAGCCCCAAACTCCTGCTGGAGGGCAGAGCATTGGGGAGACAGATCATCCCCTGTAGGCAGGCCCTCCTCCAGTGCTCCTGCTCAAACTCAGGACAAGGACTAGGAAGTTTAAAGTAAAGACTTTCGTGATTCCCAGAATAGCAGCCAAGAGTAGGGACTTTTCTTCAAATCTCACTTTAATTCTGTGGCCTCTTTTCTCAGCTAAAGCCTTATCTCCATCATTAAAGACGTCAACAGCTGTCTTTAAGGAAGAAATATGAAGGACCAAATCTGGCTTCTGCAGCTTCCTCCATATATCTGGGGCAGATTATTTAACATTCACATCTCTCCAGGAAAGATCAAGAAGAGTGTTGGCCTTGGACACCTCAAAAAGCTAGGTGGGGTTCCCAGAGCAATGGCCAGGTTTCTCCTCAGTCTGGGAGGGATTCATTAATTGTGTTGCCCTGGGCAAATCACTTAAGCTCTTTCCAAATCTCAGTTTTCACCTCCATTGAAGAAGTATATTAAACCAGAAGTAAATTCATTTCATCCCAAAATCCAATTACTTTTTAAACCAAGTGTAAAACTTTACATTTATCCCTGTAAATTTAATGTTATTAGATTTGGCGATATTCTACCCTGTTGAGATTTTTTGAATCCTAATTCTGTTATCTAGTAGTGTTAGCTATGTCTTCTAGCTTTACAAGTACAAATCTGATAAGCATGACATCCATGATTAGATTCAAAGAACTGATTAAAAAAATTTTTTTAACACATAGGGTACAGCACTGTACTGTACTCTTAAGTTAAGATAGAAACTTTCATGACTATTCTTTGAGTCTGGCATTTTCCATAGGTGTGAATATACCAAATTATATAATCATCTTGCCTACATCTCACATCTCTCCTTATTTTCCATGGACTACTTAAAGGGAGAGAATTTATCAAACGTTTTGCTAAAATCTAGGCAAACTATCGATCTACAAATATATTCACATTCATACACACACATATATATTATATACACTCAGACATATGTGTATGTGTACTACTGATCTACTAGCTTAATAACCTCATCAAAAAAAAGATTAGTGACATGATTTTTTAAAAAATTACTTTTATATTAAATAAGTTAAGGGCAGGGACCATATTTTTGGTTTTTCTTTGTAACCCTCTAAGCATAGTTCTAGTACATAGCAAGAATATAATAAATGCTTGTGGACTAATAGATGATTAATTAAAATGATTGATAATTTTTGTTTTTATATCCCCATCATCTCAAGAAATACCCTCGCCATTTTTCACCACATGAAATCTTCCCTTTTAACAGAAATTTATTGTTGTTGACTCATCTTTCAATCATGTTCAACTCTTTGTGACTCTACTTGGAATTTCTTGACAAAGTGGAGTGATTTGTCATTTCATTCTCCAGCGCTGAGACAAATAAAGGTTAAGTGACTTGCCCAGAATGACAAGCTAGGTCAAATTTGAACTTTGGTCTCTTAAGTTACTTATTCAGGCTGACATAGGTTGTGTATGAGGCTGGCTTTGGAGTCACTTCATTCTGAGTCCAGAACTGGCTCTCTATCCATTATGCTACTTGGATGTAACAGAAAAACCATCAAGAAGATCTGTAGTAAAGATTTCTGAACTCTTATTGATTTGATTAGCCACTGTCAGACACACTGGACCTTCACCCCAAAATAGTGATATCATTTTGGTCCTCTTCAAGCACAAAGAATAAGCAGCATCAACAATAATGTCAACAGATAACATTTTGCAAGCACAAACCTAATCCTCCCTCCTTTCACCTCATATTCCATTGATCATATTTCATAAGGATCATTTTGGCCCAGTTTACTTAGTATTTACTAATCTGACCCATTTTGGTAGATATCCAGGTTGTATTTTTGGTTTTGGTTTATTGCAAAAACTGTTCTAGAGGAAAAAAGACAGAGAGCTATAAAGTATGTGCAAAGATAATTTTAAATATTCGCATTTGCAAAACTTTGTTTTCTGAATTTTTCTCCCTCCCACCCTCTTCCCCTCTCCGCTGGACAGCAAGCAATCCAATATGGATTAAACATGTGCAAATTTTTTTAAATTTAATTTTTTTTTAATGGAGGAAAATTTTTCTGCAAGAATGGGCGCCTAGGTAGACACATCTTTGAGATTCCAAAAGCAGCATTTTATTTCCTATCTTGTAGCATAAGTCCCTCCCCAGATTCCCTATTAATTGGATATAATGAAAATTACATGACCTGAATCTCCACCCTTCATTACATAGCCAGTCCTTGCCCCCAAGCAGCTTCCATTCTCTAAGGGGGAAGATAACAGAGGAAGGTTAGGGGCAAAGAACAAAAGATTCTTTTCAAATCTCAGATCAACATTCCTGATTATAAAAGTCAGTCCCTGCCCAGAAGAATGTTATAATTCTTTTGGGAAAAGATAACTTCCACTCTTGATTATTCCTGGATGTCCTTGTAGATTTCAATTTTCTAATTTATTTCATTTCTCCAATTTAATTTTCATAACTGTAGAAACTAAATAAATGTCTAAATGCCCATTCACTTCTTACAATTCCCAACCCCCTTTTAAAAAAACTTGGCTTCCACATTATTCTTTTTTTTTTTCTGGTCAGTTTTGTTTTTTTTTTAAATTTTTATTTATTTTGCTGAGGAAATTGGGATTAAGTGATTTGCCCAGGGTCATACAGCAGGAAGTGTTAAGTATCTGAGGTCAAATTTGAACTCATGTCCTCCTGACTTCAGGACTGGGGCTCTATCCACTACACCAATTAGCTGCTCCAAAGCCTTTTATTTTCAAAAACAAATGCGTACATAGTTTTCAATATTTACCTGTGTAAAACCTTATATTCCAAATTTTTTTCTCCCTTCCCTCCACTCAACTGGACAGCAAGTAATCACTATAGGTTACACATATGCAATTCTTCTACACATATTTCTTCATTTTACATGCTGCACAAAAAAAATCAGATCAAAAAGGAAAAAATGAGAAAGAAAACAAAATTTAAGCAAACAACACCAAAAATACTATGTTGTGATCCATACTTAGTCTCCATAGAACTCTCTGTGTGCAGATAGCACTCTTCATCACAAGACCATTGGAACTGGCCTGAATCCTAATTGTTGAAAAGAGCTATGTCCATCAGATTTGATCATCATATAAATCTTCTTCTTGTCTTGTACAATGTTCTCCTAGTTCTACTCACTTCACTTAGCATGAGTTCATGGAAATCTCTCCTGGACTCTCTAAAATCATCCTGCTAATCATTTCTTAAAGAATAATAAGATCTTATAACATCCATATGCCATAACTTATTCAGCCATTTCTCAACTGATGGATATCCACTCAATTTCCAGTTCCTTGCCACTAAAAAAGGGCTACTACAAACATTTTTGTACACATGGGTCCTTTTCCCTTTTTTATGATTTCTTTGTGATACAGGCCCAGTAGAGACACTACTGGATCAAAGGGTATGCACATTTTGATAACCCTTTGGGCATAGTTCCCTATTGCTCTCCAGAATGGTTGAATTAGTTCTCAACTCCACCAACAATGCATCAGTGTCCCAGCTTTCCCACATCCCTTTCAACATTCATCATTATATTTTCCTGTCATCTTAGTCAATCAGAGGGGTTTGTCGTGGTACCTCAGAAATTGTCTTAATTTGTATTCTTTGCTCAATAGTGATTTAGAGTATTTTTTCATATGACTAGAAATTATTTTAATTTCTTCATTTGAAAATTGTCTGTTCATATCCTTTGACCATTTACCAAATGAAGAATGATTTGTATTCTTATAAATTTGAGTCAGTTCTCTATGTATTTTAGAAATGAGACCTTTTTTAGAACCCTTGGATATAAACATTTCCCCCCAGACCCCCAGTTTACTGCTTCCCTTATAAACTTGTCTACATTGCAGAACCCTACAATATGTTGTTTACAGGAAACACATTTAAAACAGGGAGATACATATAGAGTAAAGATAAAAGGCTGGAGTAGAATCTATTATGCTTCAGGTAAAGTCAAAAAAAACAGGGGTAGCCATCCTTATCTCAGATCAAGCAAAAGCAAAAATTGATCTAATTAAAAGATAAGGAAGGAAACTATATCTTGCTAAAGGGTACTATAGATAATGAAGCAATATCAGTATTAAACATATATGCACCAATTGATATAACATCTAACTTCCTAAAGAATAGTTAAGAGAGTTGAGAGAAGAAATAGACAGCAAAACTATAATAATGGGAGATCTTAATCTTGCACTCTCAGATTTAGATAAATCAAATCACAAAACAAATAAGAAAGAATTTAAAGAGGTAAATAGAATATTAGAAAAATTAGGTATGATAGATCTTTGGAGAAAACTGAATGGTGACAGAAAGGAGTATGCTTTCTTCTCTGCAGTTCATGGAACCTACATAAAAATTGATCACATAATAGGACATAAAGACCTCAAAATTAAATGCAGGAAGGCAGAAATAGTAAATGCTTTCTTTTCAGATCACAATGCAATAAAAACTACATTCAATAAAAAGTTAGGTGTAAATAGACCAAAAAGTAATTGGAAACTAAATAATCTCATCTTAAAGAATAATTGGGTGAAACAGCAAATTATAGACACAATTAATAATTTCACTCAAGATAATGACAACAGTGAGACATCATACCAAAATTTATGGGATGCAGTGAAAGCAGTAATAAGGGAAAATTTTATATCCTTAGAGGTTTACTTGAATAAAATAGAAAAAGAGAAGATCAATGAATTGGGCCTGCAACTTAAAAAGCTAGAAAAAGACCAAATTAAAAACCCCCAATCAATTACTAAACTTGAAATTCTAAAATTAAAAGGAGAAATTAATAATATAGAAAGTAAAAAAAAACAAAAAGTATTGAACTAATAAATAAAACTAAGAGTTGGTTTTATGAAAAAACCAATAAAATTGATAAACCTTTGATAAATCTGATTAGAAAAAGGAGAGAGGGAAATCAAATTAGTAATCTTAAAAATGAAAAGGGAGAACTTTCCACCAATGAAGAGGAAATTAAAGAAATAATAAGGGATTAGTTTGCCCAACTTTATGCCAATAAATTTGATAACCTAAGTGAACTATATGACTACCTCCAAAAATATAGGCTTCCCAGATTATCAGAGGAGGAAGTAAATTGCTTAAATAGTCCCATTTCAGAAAAAGAAATAGAACAAGCTATTAATCAACTCCCTAAAAAAAAATCCCCGGGACCAGATGGATTTACATGTGAATTCTACCAAACATTCAAAAAACAATTAGCCCCAATGCTTTATAAACTATTTGAAAAAATAGGGAATGAAGGCATCCTACCAAATTCCTTTTATGACACAGACATGGTACTGATACCTAAACCAGGTAGGTTGAAAACAGAGAAAGAAAATTATAGACCAATCTCCCTAATGAATATTGATGCAAAAATCTTAAATAAGATATTAGCAAAAAGACTACAGAAAATCATCCCTAGAATAATATACCACGATCAAGTAGGATTTATACTGGGAATGCAGGGCTGGTTCAATATTAGGAAAACTATCAGTATAATTGGCCATATTAATAATCCAATTAACAAAAATCATATGATCATTTCAATAGATGCAGAAAAGGCATTTGATAAAATTCAACATCCATTCCTATTTAAAACTCTTGAGAGTATAGGAATAAATGGACTTTTCCTTAAAATAATCAGTAGCATCTATTTAAAACCAGCAGTAAGCATCATATGTAACGGGGACAAACTACAACCATTCCCAATAAGATCAGGAGTGAAACAAGGTTGCCCACTATCACTGTTACTATTTAATATTGTATTAGAAATGCTAGCTTTGACAATAAGAGTTGAGAAAGAGACTAAAGGAATAATAATAGGCAATGAGGAAACCAAATTATCACTCTTTGCTGATGATATGATGGTATACTTAGAGAACCCCAGATACTCTACCAAAAAGTTATTAGAAACAATCCACACTTTCAGCAAAGTTGCAGGATATAAAATAAACCCACATAAGTCATCAGCATTCTTATGTATCACTAACAAAACCCAACAGTTAGAGTTACAAAAAGAAATTCCATTTAAAGTAACTACTGATTGTGTAAAATATTTAGGAATCTATCTGCCAAGGGAGAATCAGAAATTTTATGAGCAAAACTACAAAACACTTTCCACACAAATTAAGTCTGATCTAACCAACTGGAAAAATATTAAATGCTCTTGTATTGGGTGAGCAAATATAATAAAGATGACAATACTACCTAAATTAATCTATTTACTTAGCACTATACCAATCAGACTCCCAAAAAACTACTTTGATGAACTAGAAAAAATAACAACAAAGTTCATATGGAAAAACAAAAGGTCAAGAATGTCAAGGGAATTAATGAAAAAAAAAATCAAATGAAGGTGGCCTAGCTGTACCAGATCTAAAATTATATTATAAAGCAGCAGTTACTAAAACCATCTGGTATTGGCTAAGAAAGAGACTAGTTGATCAATGGAATAGGTTAGGTTCAAAGGACAAAACAGCCAATAACTTTAATAATATAGCATTTGACAAACCCAAAGACACCAGTTTCTGGGATAAGAATGCATTATTTGACAAAAATTGCTGGGAAAATTGGAAATCAGTATGGCAGAAACTAGGCATTGACCCACAATTAACACCTTACACCAAGATAAGGTCAAAAGGGTTAATGACCTAGGCATAAAGAATGAGATTATAAATAAATTGGAAGAGCATAGGATAGTTTACCTCACAGACCTGTGGAAGAGGGAGGAACTTATGACCAAAGAAGAACTAGAGATCACTATTGACTACAAAATAGAAAATTTTGATTATATCAAATTGAAAAGTTTTTGTACAAACAAAATAAATGCAGACAAGATTAGAAGGGAAACAATAAACTGGGAAAACATTTTTACAATCAAAGGTTCTGATAAAGGCCTCCAAAATATATAGAGAATTGACTCTAATCTATAAGAAATCAAACCATTCTCCAATTGATAAATGGTCAAAAGATATGAACAGACAATTCTCAGATGAAGAAATTGAAACTATTTATAGACATATGAAAATATGCTCCAAATCATTATTAATCAGAGAAATGCAAATTAAGACAACTCTGAGATACCACTATACACCTATCAGATTGGCTAGAATGACAGGGAAAGATAATGTGGAATGTTGGAGGGAATGTGGGAAAACTGGGACACTGATACATTGTTGGTGGAATTATGAACACATCCAGCCATTCTGGAAAGCAATTTGGAACTATGCTCAAAAAGTTATCAAACTATGCATACCCTTTCATCCAGCAGTGTTTCTACTGGGCTTATACCCCAAAGAGATACTAAAGAAAGGAAAGGGACCTATATGTGCCAAAATGTTTTTGACAGCCCTGTTTGTAGTGGCTAGAAGCTGGAAAATGAAAGGATGCCCATCAGTTGGAGAATGGTTGAATAAATTGTGGTATATGAATGTTATGGAATATTATTGTTCTCTGTAAGGAATGACCAGCAGGATGAATACAGAGAGGACTGGCAAGACTTACATGAACTGATGCTAAGTGAAATGAGCAGAGCCAGGAGATCATTATACAACAACAATACTATTTGTGGATGTATTCTGATGGAAGTGGATCTCTTCAATAAAGAGAGCTAATTCAGTTTCAATTGATCAAGGATGGACAGAAGCAGCTACACTCAAAGAAAGAACACTGGGAAATGAATATAAACTGCTTGCATTTTTTTTTTCTTCCCGGGTTATTTATACCTTCTGAATCCAGTTCTCCCTGTGCAACAAGAGAACTGTTCGGTTCTGCACACATATATTGTATCTAGGATATACTGTAACCTATTTAACATGTAAAGGACTGCTTGCCATCTGGGGGAGGAGGTGGAGGAAGGGAGGGGAAAAATCAGAGCAGAATTGAGTGCAAAGGATAATGCTGTAAAAAATTACCCTGGCATGGGTTCTGTCAATAAAAAGTTATTTTAAAAAAATGAATGAATAAATAAAATGGAAGCTACTAGGTCCTGAGTTAAAAAAAAAAACAAAAAAAACAAAAAACAAAAAACAAAAACTTGTCTGCATTGGTTTTGTTTACACAAAAACTTTTTAGTCATTATAATTGTAATGGGCTGAGGCTTGAGTTGATGCACTGAGGTCCCAAGCACATGAGGCTAAATAGTAATTGGACCATACTCTATTAATATGTAAGCTTGGAGAAAGAATGGCCCCCACCCACTCTTTGTGCAAGTCCTGATGTGTTGTATAGGAAATGATGATTTTGGTGGGTGGAGGCAGGGGAGTGGAAAAGGGAAGGGGAAGGAGAGACTTTTGGGATTGCCATTGCCGCGACCTTTCTGTTTGTTTAGGAGATGGCTCAGTGGGTAGAGCACCAGCCCTGAAGTCAGGAGGACCTGAGTTCAAATCCAGCCTCAGACACTTAACAATTCCTGGTTGTGTGACCATGGGCAAGTCACTTAACCCCAATTGCCTCAGCAAAAAGAAGAAGAGAAAACAAACAGAAAGGTCGTGGCAATGGCAATCCCAAAAGTCTCTCCTTCCCCTTCCCTTTTCCACTCCCCTGCCTCCACCCACCAAAATCGTCATTTCCTATACAACACATCAGGACTTGCACAAAGAGTGGGTGGGGGCCATTCTTTCTCCAAGCTTACATATTAATAGAGTATGGTCCAATTACTATTTAGCCTCATGTGCTTGGGACCTCAGTGCATCAACTCAAGCCTCAGCCCATTACATATAATCAAAATTATCCATCTAATGTACTCTAGTTCTTTTGGCCACAAATTCCTTCCTTCTCCACAGATCTGAGAGGTAGACTTTGCTTTGTTCTTCTAATTTGCTTATGGTATCCCTCTTTATGTCTAAATCATGAATCTATTTTGACCTTCTCTTCGTATAGGATATTAGGTGTGGGTCAATGCCTAGTTTCTCTCATACTAATTTCCAATTTTCCCAGCAATTTTTGTCAAATAGTGAATTCTTATCCCAGAAGCTTAGGCTCCTTGGGTTCATCAAAGACTAGATTACTATAGTCATTGACTATTTCACATTATTTTCTAACTCTCCAGGTCTTTTAAAATCAACTTATTCTTCATTTTTTATAGAATATTATTTTCATAGACCATAACTTATTCATCCATTCTCCAATTGATGGATATCTACTAATGAGTAGATTCGTTGCCACCACAAAAAGAGCTGCTACAAACACTTTGGCACACGTGGGTCTTTTTCTCTCCTTTATGATTTCCTTGGATGCAAACTACTGGGTCAAAGAGTATCCACAGTTTTATAGTCCTTTGGGCATTGTTCCAAATTGCTCTCCAGAATCCAGAATTGGATCAGTTCACAACTCCATTTTTGTCCCTATTTTTCCACTTTCCCTCCAGTATTTATCATTTTTTCTTGTCATGTTAGCCAATCTGAGAGGTATGAGATAATACCTCAGAGTTGTTTGAATTTACATTTCTCTAATCAATAGTGATATAGAGCATTTTAAAAATATGATTACAGATAGTTTTAATTTCATCATCTGAAAATTATTCATATCCTTCTACTATTTTCAATTGAGGAATGATTTGAAAAATACTATGTTTTGATTTGCATTCAGTCTCCATAATTCTCTCTCTGGATGTGGATGGTTCTTTCCATCACAAGTCTATTGAAATTGCCTTGAATTACCTCAATGTTGAAAAGAGCCAAATCTATCACAATTGATCATCCCATAATCTTGTTGATGTGCACAATATTTTATTGGTTCTACTCACTTTTTTAACATTTTAATTTGCATTTCTCTAATAAATAGTGAATTAGAGCATTTTTTTATATGACTAAAATGGTTTTAATTTCATCTGAAAATTTTTCATATCTTTTGACTATCAACTGGGGAATAGCTGGTATTCTTACAAATTTGAGTCAATTTTTTATATATTTTAGAAATTAAGCCTTTATTTCAGAAACACTGGATATAAGAAATGTTTCCCAGCTTGCTGATTCCCTTCTATAGATTAAGGGTTCTTAAACTTTTTCTACTCTTGACCCCTTTATTACCTGAGCAATTTTTACATGATCCTGGGTTTATAGTTATGTAAAATAAGTATACAAATCAAACATTTGCTGATACTAAATCATAATTTTATGACCCCCATTCAGTTACATGATCCTATATAGGCTCACAAACTACAGTTTAAGAAGCTGGGCACTAAATGACCTTTTAATATCCTATCCAGTTCTAAATCCTATGATCCATGAATCAGGAGATTTGAATTTTGGAATAATTTTTGCTAGTAGCCCAATCTATCTCAGCAAAGCAAAGACAATATAATCCTCCATCCTCTCTAATCACCCATCAGGGACAGTTTAAGGATTATGCTTTGAGGCTTCTAGAAGTAGAGAACATAAATATTCTTTGGGTTATATTGAATCCATTTTGCTCCTTTCGAACTATGAACTTAGCAAATGTTATATATAGAATGATATAGGTCGAACTATCAACAAAAGGCTGTAAAATCTCATAAACAAGACTGTCCCCAAAGTAAGAATGGGGTGAGGAGCAGAGCAAGTCATATTGGATGTTTCTACAGAGTATAGGTGAAATCAGCTTATCATGAAAAGAAATTGCAAAAAACATATTAGTTTTAATACTGCTAAGTGTGGAGTCCTTTCATTTCCCTTCTTTAGTGAAGGGGAAAAATACAGATTGTTTTTAGATATATAAATTTTAGGCCATTTTTAGCAACAAATGAGAAACTGGGCACCCTCACAAGATGTCTTTTTGAGTCACTGTACAACTGTAGTTACTTTAAAAGAGTAGAGAAGAGACAAAGCAGAGACCATGAAATTTTTCATACCCTACAGATGGCTTTGCCGGCTAAGAATGATCTAACCTGGGAAACAATACTATTCTTTAATGTCATATGGGAAGTCTGTCATCAACACTATGCATACTTTTCCATTATTCCCTCTTAGTCAGTGACAGCCAAACATTTCACAAATACCATATATTCCTCAGAGTATTTTCTCAGTGAAAAGCCTTTAACTATAAGGAAATCAAATTATGAACTTCAAGACACAATAAAATTTTAAAAATTTACTTCCCTATAGCAATAGATCTTGTCACCTAATAACTCCCATTATTGTAGGTCTGCTGCCTCTAATTCAGCAGTGCCAGCACCTAGAACACTTTCCATGGTGACCAACAATTTTCATATTAATCTCATTCTATTCCAAAGTATTAAATGCAAATATTAAATAGACATGAAATAGACATGAATATTTTAGAAAAAAATTTGCTCTTTCTTATTTAGATAATGTAACAGATATGCTCCCTTGGGATTTTTTTTTAACCAGTTTTTGAACATTTGTTAAGGTAGGATGGTACAAGATCTAGTCCTGCCTCTATTACTTTTAAGTGCATTCTCTATCTAAAATGAGGGGGTTGGGATCATTAAGGTCCCCTCTATTTTTGATATTTTATGATTCCATGAACATAATAAGAAAGCACAAGAGGAACTCAATATGAAGGAACTATGGTATTGTAACATAAATGACACTTTCTTATTTAGGGCAAAAATCACAAAGGATTTGACCATATTTGTCATTTCACTCCATATAACTTAGTCAGTTTTGTTGAAAATACAGCAGCTAATTTAGACAATACCATTTAAAACCAGTGGTTGAACACTTCACTTTAAGTATTAGATGAAAAATCTATAGAAGTTCCAAAGGAAAAAAAATGGAATGGAATTGATTAAGAAGATGAGAATTATGATGAGAGTTTATGGAAAACTGGTAAGGTTGAATAATAATAGCTGACATTTATTTAGCACATTAAGATTTGCAAAGCACTTTATATACATGATCTTATTTGATTCTTACAATTACCCCCTGAGATAGTTGTTATTATCCCATTTTACAGATAAGAAAACTGCAGCTTAGGGAAATTATATGACTTGTCCATAGTCATAAAACTAGTACATATCTGGCACAGGATTTAAATCCAAGTCTTCCTAATTTTATGTCTAAAATATTTTCTTTTATAACTAGAAGTTGATGAAACTGACTAATGAGCCTAATCCTTATGAGCATACACTGAATGCCCAGACACTGAAGAAGACACAAGATGCCATGGTCATCCACTATATCCCAGATCACCACCAGTCATCCTGGCTTTTGTCTTGCCACTGGATTTTGATGACTCAAGACCAAGTGAAGCTGATGACTTTGTGAAGCTCTGTCTCACTTAAATCAAATTCAAGCACAATTCAAGGCATTATTCATGATGTCAATGGTCTTCTTCAAAAAAAGACAAATAACAACAATAACACATTCTATAACTGGTTCTTGTCTGCTACTCATGTGATAAAGAGAAGTATCTTTGATTGATGACATAATTAGAAATGGATATTCATTTCAGACATCAGTCTTCCAGAATCTCTTCATTTTCTTTGATCTGTTTTCTTCCTGTCTGGCATCATAATGGTGATAGTAGGCAGATAACATCCATCTAAGGCCAATAAGTAGTCTGTGCATGTGGTTTTTGGTTCTTTGGTTCAGTGCTTGTTCTTTTGTTTTAAGTGAACGAAATTGAAATCTATCACCTTGTAAATTTTGATAGATCGGGAGAACAAACTATCAGGATGTCTGGGAATGAAGTACATGAAAATTTGCAGCCAGCCAGTTCAGCATAAATGCCCCATTGATTAATGAGTCACCTTCTGGAATTAGCTCAGTGGTAGCTGAGAGAATTTAACTGGTAACAATGCCACATTTGGATGAAAAGTTGATGGGACCATTGCTATAAAGAAACTTTGTTAAGTCTGAGCCGAATTCTCTAGGAATTGAGGTAGTATATAGGAGACTGTATCCCTGATTTGTTGGTGAAAATATCTGTACTTTTTTTTGTACGATATTTTGAAAGTATATCCTTTTGTAAAAACTAATTAATGTTAGTTGGTTAAATAGAACTGCGGTGCTAGTTGTTGGCAGCTAACATTTGTAGATAATGATACCAGAATGGAGGCTCAAGCCAATTTTAGGGAAAGATATTCTAACTCTTCATGAATATCCCTAGAATCCCAAAGGTATGATGTAATTTGGTTCACTTATGGAGAGTGAGTAAAAAATAATTGCTATAAATTTTTATGTCATATTGCTTCTGAAGAATTTCATGTATGTGAAGCAATATGCTATTAGTCCTTATGGGACCATTTCTGTCAATCCACATTCTTACTAATAAAATCAGCAGCAATAATATTATAGCAGTTTGTCTTTCATTCACATTTAGGCGATTAAAGTCTATTTTTAATTGCCTAGGGAAAAAAAAACTGGCTATTTTCCAATTAGTAGATCAAATCTATTAGTAAGTTTCTATGTTTCCACTGAAAACAAAACAGCAGGAAACTAATTCAACTTGTAGTAAAGATGGATTTAGGCTACATAGGAGGAAGATCTTTCTGATTTAACCTTTGTGAGCTACTAAAACACAAATCAGAAAAAGAACAGTTGGTCAGTTCTCTTTCTAAAGGGGGCTTACTTGTAATATTTTATTATGACTAAGGTCACTTTAGATATTTGTGATCTTTTTTCAGTTCTCTGTCTCTATGAACTCTACTTCTAGATAGTGAGGAAGAATATCTTGTGCTGTGGAAAGCTACACGGGGAATTTAAGGAGACAGAATACAATTACGTAAGTTGAAATCTAATTCGAACATTAGTTTCTTTCCTTTAGCTGACATAGGCCCAGGTGAGTAGCCCCAAATGGTCAGGACTCATTTGTGATTACTTTCAAAGGGTCAGTCCAATTTTTAATCTTATGTTGTACTTAATTTTCAGAGAAGGAAATGACAATCTGCAATGCATGTAATTGACAGGCAATTTAAATAACTTATGCTTCATTACTGGTGGAAAATTAGTTTGGAATAAACCAAGGTAGGGTATCTATCTTCTGACCTATCTTACTTCCCAGGCATTCAGAAAGCCTGGCCCAATATTTAGTGTAGCAAGAAGATGGACCTTTGGGGAAAAAAGGGGCCAGGCTGAGCATGCTTTAGAATTTGTTGTGGAGAGTTAAGTTACAGCTCCTGATTGTTCAAGGTGATACTGAAGGGTAAGATGCATTTGCTGTAATATATATGAGGTAGCCAGGATTTTAAATTGAGCAAAATTGCACAGTACCTTCTAGTTAAGGACTTTACCTGTATAATCATAGGGAGAATATGTAAGAGTTTTTGTGGAAAAGAGAAGAGGAAATGTGTGTTGTACATTTATCTGTTTTTTCTCTCCCATTTCTTAATTCATTCTCCTCTTTAAATAAATTGTACCAATAGTAGCCACACTTAACAACAAAGGAGGGGAGGCAGAATAACTTTCTCCTAATAAAATGATTAACTGATTGCAAGACTGTTGTAATCAACACAATGCAGGAGAAAGATGGGAAACAGGATACTGCACTGACCATCAGGACCACCCTAGTCCCAAGAAAAGATAAGGAAGGAAGTGAAATCCAGAACTAGTCTGAGCATGGGCTGAATGGTATCTTGTAAACATAATTCCTAGCTAGCTGGTAAAAAAGATTTTGGTATTTGTTTGGGAAGTTCAGCAAGTTAGCAGTGATATCCAAATGTGCCTAGGCCCAAACAGGCTTGAGAAAACTCAAAGTAAAAACAACTGAACAGCAAGAGCATACCACTTCCCCCACTCATTTCTACAAAATAAGGAAGGAAGTAATCCACATATCTTTTCTCTAGAGCCAACCATTCAGTTTTGACCTTTATTTGCTCATTCCAGTTATATTGCTGAGGTCATCGTATTTATTGTTTTCCTGGTTCAGAATTACTTTGTTTTGTAATACTTCATAGACACAAGACAAAAATTCTTATAAATTGTTAAGAGGAAGGAAAGTTGGAAAATCTAGAAAGTAGAATAGTTTATATCATTCATAAAACTTGCTAGTTATTATTGTCATAGTTTATAGTTTGCAACTCATCAACCCACATATAGCTAGAGCTCTCCTGCAACTTTTGGAAGAATATAGGATGTAGAATGCTCTAATCCCCAATTTTAGCTAAAGTAGCGAAACGACATTATAACTTATCAAATTATCTCCTCACAGTTTGAGTTCCCTAAGATTTCCAAGAATTTAGGTATTCAGATTTCATCATTTATGTATACTTGGTGGGCAGTGTCTCTTGACCATGGCTCCAGTGGAGAACTAACTCCATGGCAAGAAAAAGATATATGTGTAATTCTTAAATGTGAGAGCAGATAGCAAAGTGGAATCAAAACCAGAGAATGATTCTAATCTTGTGACCTTTTGTATCTCAGTTTTTTCTTCCTTAATTATTACAAATGCAGATCATATCATAGTCATCTTTCTCAGGAAAAATATGTATTTTGCTATGAAAATACAAAGCTGAATAAGGCTATGTTTTTAAATAGCTTTACACATGTTACATATGTAAATTTTAAAATATAACTTACTAGTATACTTTAACCTAATAACCTTATAAGTTTGTTGAATCAAACCACTCATTATATTAATAATCCTCATTTATAACTGTAATGTGAACTACAAATATTCAGCATAGATTTATTTCCCTCAGCATGGATACCTACACTAGGAATCTTGTGACACAAAGATTAATGTAGTATTATTAATCAGGCTAATAGCTAAAAAGCTTACTAATATTTTTCTCCATCTTTTCACCACTTCCTTTCTGTCAAGACAGAAATCATTTCCTGGAACATTTAGCCCTTTCAGATCCGTTATTCCCATCTTTGATGGCCTGCTATCCATTTTGATTGATGAGTACCTCACAAAATGCAATATATTCAGGTTACTTATAGCCAAGCTTTACTGCAGGGGTCTTCAAACTTTTTAAATAGGGGGCCAGTTCACTGTCCCTCAGACTGTTGGAAGGCCGGACTATAGTGAAAACAAAAACTTTGTTTTGTGGGCCTTTAAATAAAGAAACTTCATAACCCTGAGGGAGGGGGATAAACGTCCTCAGCTGCTGCATCTGGCCCACAAGCCGTAGTTTGAAGACCCCTGCTTACTCCCACCAGCTACCTTGTCACTCTTCTTCTTCACTTCTACTTTCCAGTTTTGAAATCATAATCAAATTAATTGTCTTTGCTGCTAGTAATGGTATGTCAATCAACTCCTTTAAGTCTTTACTCCAATATCCTTGTGCCTTCCCAAAACTAAATAATCTTTATCATCTACAACTGCCCTGTATTTAGTGGTGTGCTGGTAAATGTTTAATGACCCATTTTAAGACTAATCTACATTATTAACCATTTCACCATCACTTTCTTAAATCAACAAACAATGGAACAAAAAATTGAGCCCTATTTTATAGCATTTACTAACTTCTGAAGTTTACATATTTACACTGAAAAGTTATCAACTCCTGAGAATTGGTTCAATCTGGTTCCAGCACACCTATGCTTTTATATATATTATCTTCCTCTATTAGGAAATAATATTTTTGAGCTCAGGTACCATCCCTTGGATCTTGGGAGCTTAACACTGTATTTGGCATATAGTATTCATTTAATAAGTACTTTTTCATTTATTCATAAATATTAATAATTAAGATAATGGTGACAAGCATAAACACAAATGCATCATACTTTAAGAAAACAACAAACATATCTCAATTTATGAAACTAACTAAATTATGAAATGAACTAGGAGTTTATTTTTGTTCATCCTAATGGATTTTTTACTTTGAAAAAGTTTTCATTGTGTGGTTTTCTTAGTTTATGAAATCAACTCCTTATGCCTTTAAAGTAGGATGTAATTTGCATGCATCAACACATGCTATATAGAGAAAGGTACATCAGTATCAGTCTCTTGGACGACATTTTAATTTAAACTCTTTCTTGATTCTAGTCTGTTATTTTCATATCTGAGTTTACCTTATTTTCAAAATATGGGCCTTCAGACCTGTACTTATTTTCATATCTATTATTAAAGTTATTAGTGTTACTAAAGTTTTTTTTTTAATTAGCAGCAATAATATTATATCAGGTTTGTCTTTCATTCACATTTAGGCGATTAAAGTCTATTTTTAATTGCCTAGGGAGAAAACTGGCTGTTTTCCAATTAGTAGACCAAATCTAATAGCTGCCAAATACTATTTATATAAAAATTGTACTTGAACACAATACACTTAGTGTTTCCATAATTCAATTCTTAATTAAACATAAACTTGGAAAATGATAATTGCTGAAATTTTCTGATGTTTAGTTGACAAATGTTCACACTATTGTTATTTTAATTACTATTTAAAAAGACTATTTTTGTCTTCTTTTGCCTTAGTCTTTCATTGCCTGAAATACCAGATGTACAGGCAATAGAATGTGCATCTTGGGAAGGAATGCTCTCATTAAAACTGCTGTGAAGCAGCACAAAGATTTTCTTCTCTTCATTCTTACATGTAAACTCACATCTGGCACTACATTCCATGAATGGATGATGCTTTTCAAGGCTTCATAAAAGTTTGCTCCAGAAGGCTTTAAAAGGTATAGGAATGAGGCCCTTGGCAGTAGAGATTGGGTGTATTCAAGGCTTTTTCCTCCTTTTTGTAATCTGAGAAGACTGAAATTCTTTACTAAGACTGGCTGTTCCAATTCAGAGGATCATAGTTTAAAGCAGGAAGTGATTTAGAAGTAATCTAATTTACCCTCATAATTTTTACAAACAAAAAAACTGAAGCCAAGGGAAGTGAATAACTTGCCCATGATCACACAGGTAAGGACCAGAGCAAGGATTTGAGCCCAGATTACTCTGATCACAAATCTAGCTCTTTTGTCATCCTACCACAAAATTTTGATTCTTTTATACAACACAGCTTTATTAGATGATATATTTGAATCTCTAGTTTATCTTGATCAGGTTCAGAAAAACTAAATAAATGAATGAAATTGAATGAAACTGAGTTCTAGTTTTATTTTGCCAATTGATTTACAGTATAGACTGGATGAAAGCAAGTTACAAAACCTTTCCCTCCTCAAGTTGCCTTATAATTATTTATCTGGCTCTATATTGTATGTGTTTCTTCTCCCTTCCAGCAAAGTATATTCTCCTTGATTGCAAGAACAGTATATGTGTTTGCGTTCATCTTTGTTTTCCCAGTATTTTGGTACAGTGTCTTACAGATAGGTACTTAATAAAAATTTGTTAGATTTGTTGAATTTTCTAACATGAAATGATAATTTTTTTTTAATTTTTTATTTAATAATTACATTATATTGACACTCATTTCTGTTCCGATTTTTTTTCCCCTCCCTCCCTCCACCCCCTCCCCTAGATGGCAAGCAGTCCTTTATATGTTGGATATGTTGCAGTATATCCTAGATACAATATATGTTTGCAGAACCGAACAGTTCTCTTGTTGCGTAGGGAGAATTGGATTCAGAAGGTATAAATAATCCGGGAAGAAAAACAAAAATGCAGATAGTTCACATTCGTTTCCCAGTGTCATGAAATGATAATTAAATCTCATCTGTAAAACAGGGTTGATATTCCATGAGTATAGGAGTCTTTTTTCCTTTGTTCCTAATGTTTGTATTCTTTTAGAGACCATACTCAAGAAATTGATCTATCTATATAATTTCATGAAACATATATTAACAACCTATCATTAAAAAAAAAGAACTGTGATCTGCATTACAAACACAAACCAATTAGAGATAAATTTCTGTTAATTTAGTATTAATCTTACCCAAGAATTGTTCTGCTAAGAGAGAAATATCCAGACTGACATTGTTATGCCACAGTTCTCTTTAATTGTCCTGAATTAGTTTCCCTAATTATCCTGACCCAGTCTTGACTCAATTTCTCTGCTTCAGTTGATAATCAGCTCAATGCTCAGTCCTGCAAAACCTCCCCTCCCTCTTTATCAGAATATTTGATAAGGATAAAAGATCTTATATTTTAGAATATCAAAATACTGCTCCCCATCCCAAGCTATTGGAATGTCAGATACCATCTTATCAAGATGCCTCTCCCCATGTCCGGGGTTATTCCCCCTATTATGTCATCCTTCTCTAGAGGCTCACCCCGCCCTGTCAGAGTCTCGTTCCAGCTCTCAGTACTCTGCCTCAGTATACCCTCTGCTTCTGAGCTATTTGTTGGTTGGATTCTTGGAGACAATAGTCTCATTCAGCCTGGGGACCAAATCATTGGATTCATTTGGTCCCAATAAATCTCTCCCTTTAAATAAATTATTAAGTTGTTCTCAAAATCTCTATCTTGCCTGAGTTTCTCCAGCATTTCAACATGAATGTCTTTAGGTCTTTAAACAATCTCTCATAAAATGAAGCAGTGTATTTCACAATAGAATAAAAAAAAAAAGTAAGGCAAAAATTTACAAAAAATTACAAAATGGATCACTTCAGGACCCTTTGCCTGGTCACTGCCCTAATTACCTTACAGGAAGGAACCTTCATATCTTCTGTGCTGATCAGAGAAAGGGAAGCAGCAGGATATTGTTTCAGAAGTGATACTTTATAGAAATTGATTGGATGCCCGTCAGTTGGGGAATGGCTGAATACATTATAGTATATGAATGTAATGGAATATTTTTGATCTATAAGAAATGATGAGCAAGCTAATTTCAGAAAAGCCTGGAAATACATACATGAACTGATGCTGAGTAAAGTAAATAAAACCAAGAGAATATTGTATACAGCAACAACAAGATTATATGATGATCAACTGTGATGGACTTGACTCTTTTCAACAATGAGGTAATTAAAGACAATTGTAATAAACTTGTGATAAAAAGTGCCATCTGCATCCAGAGAGAGAATTATGGAGACAGAAGGTGGACCAAAGCATAGTATTTTCACCTTTGTTGTTGTTTTTGTTGTTTTTGCTTTTTTTTTCTTGTGCTTTTGCCCCCGCCTTTTGATCTGATTTTTCTTGCACAGCATGACGCATATGGAAATATGTTTAGAAGAATTACACATATTTGATCTATATTGGATTACTTTATGTTTAAGGGAACGGGGAGGGAGAAAAATTTGAAACACAAGGCTTTGCAAAGGTGAATGTTTGCATGTATTTGGAAAAATAAAAAGCTATTTTAAAAAAAGAAGTGATTGTTTAAGACTGATTCTTGTAGGCTTTGTGTATGCATAGTATCTGCTAATGGGAGGAGAGCCTGTGCAGCAATTCAGCAGCTCACTTACAGACAACAGACCCTGTTCAAGCATTCCTGTTTAAGTAGCCACTGGCTGTAAACCTCCACTTACATTCATCCCCATGATGACAAAACAATGCTCCTTGCTCAACAAAGGTGTTTCTGCAATGTGGCAGAAAACTTATTGTGCATCAAAGGCAGAAGAGGCTTCAGTATTCCCTCTTAAGCAGAATCCCATACCCTTGCATACACACACATTTCAAGAATTTGGAAGTGATAGCAATTCAGGGGATCATGAAAGACATCATATACCTACATGTGCAAAAATATTTGTGGCAGCCCTCTTTGTAGTGGCAAGAAACTGGAAACCGAGTGAATGCCCAACAATTGAAGAATGGCTGAATAAATTATGGTATACCAATGTTATGGAATATTATTATTCTGTAAGAAATGATCAGGAGGATGATTTTATAGAGGCCTGGAGAGGCTTACATGAACTGAGGCAAAGTGAAATGAGCAGAACCAGGAGATCATTGTACACGGCAACATCAATATTATATGACAATCAATTTTGATGAATGTGACTCTTTTCAACAATGAGATGATTCAGACCAGTTCCAATGATCTTGTGATGAAGAGAGCCATCTATACCCAGAGAGATGATTGTGGAAATTGAGTATGGATCACAACATAACATTCTCACGCTTGTTGTTCACTTGCATTTTGTTTCCTTATTCATTTACTTTCTTTTTTTGATCTGGTTTTTCTTTTTTTTTTTTTAATTATAGCTTTTTATATACAAAATGTATGCATGGGTAATTTTTCAACACTGACCCTTGCAAAAACTTCTGTTTTCTGTTCTGTTCCCTCCATCCCCTCCCCTAGATGGCAGGTAGTCCCATACATGTTAAATATGTTAAAGTATATGTTAAATACAATATACGTATATATATTTATACAGTTATCTTGTTGCACAAGAAAGTTGATCTGATTTTTCTTGTGCAGCAAGAGAATTATATAAATGTTTATACATATTGGATTTAATATATATTTTAACATGTTTAACATATATTGGATTGCTTGCCATCTAGGGGAAGAGGTGGGAGGAAATAGGGGCAAATCTGAAACACAAGGGTATGCAAGGATCAATGTTATCAAATTATCCGTGCATATGTTTTGAAAACAAAAACTTTTAAAAATTATTTTTAAAAAAAGAAAGATATCATATAGAAGGTAGCATTTGAATTAAACTTTGAAGGGTATTGGGTATTCCAAGAGATAGAAGTTAGAATGAGAAGCATTTCGGCGAGTTTGAATGTAACAAAGAGTGAATGAAAGAGAGTAATGTGAAATCATGTCAGGAATGCAGACTAAAGCCAGATTATGATGGCATTTATATGCCAAATAGAAGAGTTAATAATTTATTTCAGTATCACTAGGATTGATATTTACTAGAGATTCTTGATTACTAGAAATATGATCAGATCTGTGGTTGGAAATATCTATTTAGCAGCTATGATGGATTTGAGAGGGGAGAGAAAATGAAAATGGGAAATAATTAAGAAGCCATTGCAATTGTTCCGGGGAAAGGTGATTGTGACCAAAACCTAGACAGTGGCTATATAAACGGACAGAAAGAAATTATTTCAAGAACTGATGAGAGAAAATAATTGAAAAGACTTGGCAGCAGTGGTTTAGGTGATAGAATTAATAAAAAAGGATTAATTATTTACTATGTGTCAGACATTATACTACATGTTAGGGACATAAATACAAAAATTCTGCCCTCAGAGAGTTACATTCTGATTGCAGAAGACAAGGAAGGAATCATAAAAATCATGAATACAAATTTAATTTATTGGCATGTTCTCATGATATGATTACTGTGACCCAAGCAAAATATTGAAAGAAGATCAAAGGTGTGTATCTTATGATAGGCAAATAGTAAGGCAGCCTGTGACAATAGCTACATGGTTGTATGGAATGGGAAAGTGAAATACAATATAGTATTATGCCACAGTCCTCTTTAACTGTCCTGACTCAGTTTCCCTGTACGAGTTTCCCTTGTTTCAGTTTCCTTAACTGTTCTGTCTCAATCTCTTTAGTTGTAAATCCCCCTCTGACCCAGTAAGACTGGGGACTATTTGTTCAAAGGTTATAAATTAGCAAGATAAACAAGAGAGTAGACCTCCTGACTCTTTTGTGTCCTCAAGAATTTACAATGTCCTAAAATATTCCAAGATACCCCATGATATCTTTACTTCTTTGTATTCAGACATCCTGTCTCTGGGTTTTCTAGGATTTATGGCCTCCCTATCCTGATAGAGGTTTTCCCTCACTTCTTACCCTTTCCTTTGTTTAGAGAAAAGGTATTTAAGAAATTGGGGTTCCTCCATTCATTGCTGGAGGCTGGCAGCTGGCGGCTATATGCTGTCTGCTGAATTCTTTGAGATGACAGTCTCCTCCAGCCCTGGGACCAACATGGATTCCTTGGTCCCAGTATATCTTTTATCTCTATCTGACTGGATAATTTGAGACAAGAGTCCTGTTCAGTCAATCTTACTCTCCCATTAATAAACCTCAGTTTCTCTGGCATTACAGTAGGATCTGGGGGCAGCCAGTAAATATAGAGAAGTATATAAGTCTTTAAAAGAACACTATATCCTCAGGACAGGAACTATTTTTGCTTTTTCTATGTATCCTCGCACATAGCATAATATTTGATATATAATAGTGTTCTTTTAAAAAGACTTTTTATTGATATCTTTTGTTTTTATATCTCCTAGATTCCTACTGTTGTTTCTTCCTTATTTCCCAGTCATTCTTAATAATAAAAGAACCAATCAACACATTAAAAAAAAAATCTGACACAATGTAAAAGTTTATAGCCTTGGAAATCCATATCTTTGCAAAGGAACAGAAGGAAATGTTTTCTCTATCTCTTCTTTTGAGTCCTAGTTAAGTCTTTATAATTTTGCAACATTTAATTTCAATTGTTTTGTGGTTGTTATATTTTTCATTTATATTGCTGTGGTAATTTAAAAAATTATTTTCTTGGTTTTGCTCACTTCATTTTGTACCAAGTAACATAAGTCTTTCTATGCTTCCACATATTTTTTATAACAGTAATATTCAGTATATTCTTGTACTACTGTTTGTTTAGCACAGGCATCTACTTTGTTTCCAGTCAATTCTTTGCAACCACAAAAAGCAATGTAATAAACACTTAGGTGCATATGTAGCCTTTCTTTTTGTCAAAAGCTTCCTTGTGGCATATTCCTAGAAGTATAGCCTTTTAAGTCAAAGGATATGGACATCTTAATTGCTTTATTTACATAATTCTAAATTGCATCCCAGAATAAGATATAACAGTTGGCTGGGAAGGGCTTACATTCTAATAGGGTACATTTAAATTGATAGAAAGTGAAGAAAGTAACCTTTGAGGTAAAGGCACTAGTATCCAAGAGTACTTGGAAAGACTTTCTGTAGAAAGATGTGTTTGACATTGTACACAGCATCAGCAAGAATGTGTAATGATCAATTGTGATTGACTTAGCTTTTTTCAGCAATTCAGTGATCCAGGGCAATAACAATAAACTTTGGGAGGAAATTACTGTAATGCCAGAGAAACTGAGGCAGGAGAGAGATTAGAGAGTTTTAATATTTTATTAATGGGAGAGTAAAATTGACTGGACAGGACTCTCATCTCAAATTATCCAGTCAGACACAGATAAGTATACTGGGACCAAGGAATCCATATTGGTCCCAGGCTGGAGGACCCAAAGAATACAGCGTCCAGCATACAGCTGCCAGACGCCATTCTCCAGCAATGAATGGAGGAACCCCAACTTCTTAAATACCTTTTTGGAGACAAAGAAGAGAAAGGGAGGAAAAGTTTTTATCAGGGAGGGGAAGCCATAAAACCCTAAAAAATCTGGAGACAAAGAAGTAAAGATATCGTGGGTTATCTTGGAATATTTTAAGGGATATTGTAAATCCATAAAAGAGTCAGGAGATCTACTCTTTTGTCTTGCTAATTTATAAGAGATTGAGACAGAACAGTTAGGGAAACTGAGACAGGGAAACTGAGTCAGGACAGTTAAAGAGAACTGTGGCATAACATTACCATTTGCATCCAGTGAAAGAGCCATGGAGACTGATGAATTGGATTGGAGTGTACTCTTTCCATTTTTTTTTCTTTTGTTTTGTTTTTTTCTTGTGGTTTTTCTCTACAATTCTGATTTTTCTCTCCCAACATGACTCATATGGGAATGTTAAAAATGACTATATACATATAACCTTTATCAGATTGCTTGCTAGTGTGGAGGAGAAGATAAGAAAAATAGGGAGAAAAAAATTGGAACTCAAAATCTTAGAAAAATGAATGTTGAAAACCACTTTTGCATGTAATTGGAAAAATAATGTACTATTAAAATAAAATCTTTAAAAATATTTATATTTGAATTTTCATGAAAGAGACCAGTGATCAAAAAGAAGTGAACATTCTAGGTAGGGAAACTTGCCAATGCAGTCAAAGAAACAGTAAATGAAGTATTGTGACAAAGACAGAGTTTCCCAATATGACTAGATTATAAAATCTATGGAAAGAAGATATATGTAAGAAGACTGGAAAATGTCAATAAACATTTATTAAGAACCAGGGTCACTCAGTCATTAAGTGACTGAGGAGGCCAGGAATCTAGTATAGACTCAAAAGGCAGTTATGTAGTGTATAGAGTGGTGGGCATGGAGGTGGGAAGACTCATTATCCTGAGTTCAAATGTGGCCTGAGACTTTTAACTGTGTGATCCTGGGTAAATAATTTAACCCTGTTTGCCTCAGTACCTCCTCTGTAAAATGAACTGGAGAAGAAAAAGACAAATCACTCCAAAATCTCTGCCAAGAAGATCCTAAATGGGAGCACAAAGAATTGTTACAACTGAATAACAACAACAAAAGCATAGATTCAAGTTGAGTGGACAGCTCATTCTTTGCTGCTCCAAGATTGCTATTTCTGGGGCTAGGACTATGTTAGTATGCCTGAGGCCATTCCAATATTCATGTCTTTGGTTTAGTTTCTAGATCCAGGTGAATCTCCTGTATATGTGTTTGCTTCCTTTTAATGTTACTATCATATTTATGCAGTGTTTTTAGGTTTACAAAATATTATATTAAGCTATCGTTTCTATTTAACAGATGGGGAAACTGATGATCAGAGAGTATAAGTGATTTGCCCAGACAGACATACAGGCAGTATTATGAAATAGCTTTCTATCCCCTGGATGTCCTTGGGCCTCTCCCTGCGGGACTAAATAAATGCTTTCTCTTTGTACCTGAAGATGTCTCTGATTAGTTAATTTGGGGAAGGGTGTCCTCCACCCACATATGACAGTTTATATAGTATTCAGTTCTTGTAGACCTAGTTCTCTGGGGTTTTGCCAACAGAATCACTTTTTAGTCGCTCCTGAGATTCTCAGGATTCTTTGTTTTATCTTGATTTACTTTTCCTCTTACATGGTTGTAGTTAATGTGTACTCTCTATTTCTAGCTCTGCTTTTTTGTTTGTTTTATTTCATAAAGGTTTTTCTAGATTTTTTTTCATTCTCTTATTCATCTTAATTTGCATTATATTGCACTTAATGCACTACACTTTATTTAACCATATCATTACCATTGGATATGATTTGTTCAGGGTTTTTTTTTCCCTAATTACAAATAACACTACAATGAATTGAACATTGAATATAGAGGAGGCTATATTTAAAAAAATAATAACAATAGCTTTTTATTTTTAAAGTACATGTTTTTAACATTCACCCTTGCAAAACAATCTTGTGAATCACATTCACTCCCCAATGGGGGATCCACAACAATCCACAGATGGTTCTCTCCATCACAAGTCTATTGGAACTGGCCTGAATTATTTCATTGTTGAAAAGAGTTGTGCCCATAAGAGTTGATCATCTCATCGTCTTGTTACTGTGTACAGTGTTCACTTGGTTCTGCTCACTTCACTTAGCAACAGTTCATGCAAGTCTCTCCAGGCCTTTCTGAAATCATGTTAGTGATTGTTTCCTATAGAACAATAATATTTCATAGCATTCATATACCAAAACTTATTCAGCCATTCTCCAACTGATGGGTATCCACTTAGTTTCCAGTTTCTTGCCATTACAAAAAGGGGTGCTACAAACATTTTTGCACATGTGGGTCCTTTTCTGTTTTTTTATGATCTCTTTGGGATACAGACCCAGTAGAGACACTGCTGGATCAAAGCCTATACATAGTTTGAAAAGAGGCTATATTTTTGAAGGTCTTCCCTGATGCCATAGAAAGAGCTTACATCTATTTGGGATGTAAGATAGTGTGTCCTAGTGAGAGATTTTTTAAAAAGCTCAGCTATGAAAATTACTAATTGGCATTCAAACCTTTCAAAATCTAGCCCTCTTATTTTCCAGTCTTGTTGGACTTTACTGCCCAACAAGTATTCTTCTATCTAGTGGCACTGGGCCTCCTAGATGTTCTGTGAACAAGATTCTCCATCTCTTGGATTTGGACATTTTCTCTAGCTTTCCATAAATGGAACATTCTCCCTCCTTCACTCTAAACTATTGACATTCCTGGCTTCCTCTAAGTCCCAACTAAATTCCACTTCCTGGAAGAAACCTTGTCCAAACCCTCTTAATCCTAGTGCCTTCCTGTTCTCTCTTAATTATTTCCTATTTATCTTGTATGTAGCTTGTTCTTACATATTTGCTTGTCATCTCTTTAGTTAGAGCATAAACTCCTTGAAGGTAGGGATTTTTCTCTTTTTGTATGGCCAATGCCTGCTACATAGTAGACTTAATCTATGTTCATTCATTGATTGACTGACTATGTAATCTTAAACCAGTCATTTTATTTCTTTAATAAGGCTCTGTTTTTCAAACTAGACTGGAGATAACAATTTAGAGGAAAGTATTTGGTAAATATAGAGTGCATATGTATGTATTATATGTCCTTTTTTACAAATATGTTAACATATTTGTAAACTTATAATTCCAAGTATGTGGAGAATTCTTTGGGGAAATTTCCCTCAGTTTATACAGATAAGTCAACTTGTGATCTTTGCTCTCTTAGGAAATTATCTGTTTTGATTTGTGGAGGGAGATAGATTGCTAATACAGGTCAGAGGCTAATATAGGTCTTGCACCTAGATTTTCCTAATTTTTCCAAAAGCCAATATTCTATTCACTCTGCCAAGATACCTTTCAAACACTATGTAAATATCAGTTATTTAATTGAATACAAGGCATTCAATTAATATCATCTGTAATTTATTATTGTTACTATTAATATGATAATATGCTTTAAATTTTGTACATCACTTTATAAATATCTCATTTGATACTAATAAACAACCCTGGCAGATAGGTGCTATTATTATCCCCACTTCACAGATGAAAAAACCCACTAAGTGTCTGAGGTTATATTTGCACTCAGATCTTGATTCCATGTCCAGTTTTTTATCAACTGTGATCTAATTTTAAACAAAAGATTTGTATAGTTTATTGATGCATTTTATTTGTGCAAATTAATATAAAAAATTAAGACAAAGCATAACAAAATTATGACAAAAATGACTTTATTTTATAATGCTTGTGTGTGTATGTATCTTAGAATTTAGAGGAATGATCCAGAGAATTTCAATAAACCGTTCCCACTGGGACATTAGTGCAAGCATATCAGATCAACTAATTATTACCTTGGAAGACAGAGAAAGCCTCACTTTGAGACACTGAGACAATAAAAGAGGTTCGTAGAAAAGGCAAGATAAGAATGGTAGCATGCTCTAAGGAATAGGGTAAGAACTAAGAAGAAATTTCAGACACTAGCTATGTGATGCTGGGAGGCACTCTAATCTCCTTACCATTTCCTCATCTATAAAATGGGGATGATAACAGTACTTACCTCATATGAGGCTAGAATGCAATAATATTTGTAAAGTGCTTTGCAAATCTTGAAGCATTATATAAATGCTAGCTATTATTAAGCTGAAATTGCAGTGGGGCAACCCCAAGGAAATGCTATGCTTCAAGCAGTAAAGAGAGGAGAATAAGAGCATGTTCAGAGTTCTCTACTGCACACCACGGGTAGCTTTCCATTGTTTGTCTGTTTGCACATTAATGAGATGAGTCAATTTGCAGGTACTGACTCATTTATTTACTCTGGCCTCACATATGTACTTGAAGAGCCTCATGTGGTCTGGGAGCAGCTGGCTGCCAATCCCTTCCTGGCTCTGTTCCTGAAAGGCCATGTGCCAGCTAAGCACCTTGGATCCCAAGACCAGCTCTGTTCTCCTTTTGCTTTGGCCAAAGACTTTTATGCTTCATGGGAATGTTGGAAGGCTGATTAAATTAAAATCACAACATTAACCATGTCAATTGTCTCAGCAGAGACATCGACACAGAATTTTTTTGTCTATACCACAAAAATTTCCATCTTCTGGGATTTCTCTCGAATTTTTTCCCCTTTTCCCCATTGTCTACTGAACTCATTAACTAACAATGAACATAATATTACGTTCTTTTGGCACATCTCTCCCTCTACAACATTTTTTTTCCCTAAAGTTTCTGAATTAGATTACAAAATCAATTGGATTTAGAGTAGAAAAGACCCTGTTGTTATTGTTGTTGTTGTATTCAGTCATGTCTGACTCTTTGTGATGCTATTGTGGGGTTTTCTTAGCAGATATTGGAATAGCTTGCCATTTCCATCTCCCAGGGTCACACAATTGTCTGAGGCTAGATTTAAATTGATTCTTCTTGATTCCAGGTCCAGCTTTTTATCTATCTATCTGCCCAGAAGAGACCTTGGCTGTCATTTAGTTCAACCACTAATTTTATAGATGAGGAACTATGTAATGATTGAAATATGAATTATTTTCCTTAACATTTGTCTAGGACTTAGTTTTGCAAATCAGGGAGGCAAATTAATTACATTCTCTTTGTTTTTTAACTTAGTGAAGAAATTTTAAGCATATCATGAAACACATGAATTCATAAAGAAACACTTTGAGCTTAATAAATCTCAAAGATTCATATTATGTTCTGAGTTTCATTCAGATAAAAGAAAGAATATAGAATTATACTGTACAAACCTTACAATGCTATATGAATAAATTATTAGTATTATAAAAAATTTCAGAATTATAAGGAACTAAGAGATCATCTAGTTTAAATTTTTGCTTAGTGAATCAGTTCTTGTTTTCATAATTGATAACGTGATTTAGCAAAACAAGCAGGAAATAAACAAAATGTAATTTCTGAAAACAACTTTCAAAATAGCACCAAAAAAGTGAATGTGAAAAATCTTCTATATATTTCCATTTCTATCTTGCTTTTGATATGAGTATAAAGAATTTTTTGAAGCAGTAAAATATAGTGAAGATGAACCTTCTTAAATTAATTGGCAAAGAGCAATACATCTGGGACAGAATTAAACTCCTTTGTTACAGGATGCCAATTTCTTCCCTGCATATCAATATCATGATTAGCAATTGACATCTTCTGGCTGTTTGAATGTGATCAAAGCTTATGAAGGAGCCTGATTTTCCTTTACCTAATTCTCTCATCAGTATAAGAATGGTCTCCAAAAGGGTTAATGGATAAAAAGAGTGGCTTTCTATTTTCAATAGCATAGGATTCCCTTGATTCTGAATTATGGTCCTTAATGAGTTCTTCCAACTGATTTAAGAAAGAGATTTTCTATTCCTTAATGGGAGCAAAACCTGACTGTCTCCCTAAAAGAGCTTGGAATGTGGAAGAAATGCTAAGTCACTCTCTAAAAAAGGAGGAGGAGCTACATCACTCTCTTAAAAACAGGGAGGAGCTGAGATATGTTTCAGCAAAAAAGACACCTAAATGCAAGCATGTGATCTTATTTGTCCAAAGTAGCAAGTATAGGGGATACATTGAGTGAAGACTTCTCATGGGAATATGGTCTTGAGACTTCAACAAGTGGAGCTAAAAAGCTGCAGGTGTACAATTGTCTTGAACATTATCCTCTTGTTTCCTCCAAGTCTTAATTAGCATTTATGTACTTCTTTAAAGTCGATGATGACTTTGGGAATTCAGGTAATAGAATTCTCTCACTTAAGAATATTCACTTGTATAGCAGTCCTCTAGAGAAATTTAAATTAAGAGTTTGTTATTTACTAATATTCTTTTGTATCTGAGATAGACTTCCATGTTTAGAATGGTGGGGAGGGGGACTTCTGATCTATTTAATCTTGTGTTTTGCATTTTGTGCTTTGCACTCCTCCTCTACTGACACCTTGTCTGTTGGGAGTTGCCTTTTCTGACAAGATCATAATAAATCCTTTTTTGTCTTTTTTTTTTAACCTTGAAAGTTTCTGATTTTAATTTGGGTAAGGGTCACTGTCCCACACATAAATATGGCTTCAAAGAAATTAGCTGAAGTCTTTGCCTCTGACATTCCCCTCTATCCCCACCCTCACCCCCCATCCCTGCTCTCTCTCTCTCTCTCTCTCTCTCTCTCTCTCTCTCTCTCTCTCTCATAACGGTTGAAATATTTTTATAATCTCATAACTAGGTAGTTTTTACTTGATCTAGGATAGGTATCAATTGTTAGTTGACTGCTATCTATCATCAATCAATTTTACATTCTTATTATTAGGGATTTTGTTTTCATCTAATAAAAGTGATTTTTAAAAAGAATTTTGCTTTTGGGTTGAGCAAGAGATATCCCCTTAGAAGTCCCTATAATTGGCAGACCTAATATTCTAGACTTTTTCTCAAAATTGATCTAATAATTTTTCCTATAATTTTATTTGACTTATAGTCCTCATTAAATCTCTTTTCCTCAAGAAAGAATCTGTATTTGTTTTATGGGATTTAGCATATGTCCAATCCTAAAAAATCCTGAGTATTATCTCCTCTTGCCCATGGAAAACGTTTAGGGCGCAAGGAGAATAGATCAAAGTAATAGTGAATATGACAAGTTTCTTCTCTAAAGTCTCTCATGCTTTTAGTAAACAGTTCTGTCTGAGTTTATAAATAAGTCCTAAGTCCCTTTCAAATTTTCCTTTAACTGTATTTGTTATTACAAGTTAAAAATGACACCAATGACAATAATAGCAATGATAATAATTATATCCCTTCTTTACCACAATGTAACAAATTTCATAATATAAATTTTATTTACCATGATATTTGATTTAGAACAGTGGGAATTTCCCAGAGAACTTTTGAGTGTGGGTTGTATCTATTGATAATTATCATATTACAAATTAAAACATCTTAGTATTATTATAAAAATAGTTTTAACTTTGAAGACTTGCTGAAAGGGGCTTGGGGACTTCTAGAGGCTTCCACCCAGACCACATTTAAAACATATTTCCCAGGAGTCTATATGTCTGACCTTGGAGCAGTGATTTCACCTAGAGCAGTGATTTTACCTGGTAAGAATTCTGATTGATGAAGAATTTTTTTTGTGAAATAGCAGATTTGAAAAGTGGACCTACTGGAATAGGGTTAAAAAAGGATAAACTGGTTTATTCAGGAAGATAGAATTGGAGCACTTAAATCAGACAGTATAACTATGGTGTCCTTAAATCCAAGCCTCTGACAGAATCCTGAGGATCTCAAAGCTGTTAAGAGGTTTTAATAGATCATTATGAAGCAGAGGACACAAAATCCTAAATTTTGTTACTGGGGATCCTTATGTTTGCAGGTGATTATGTCTCTCCTTGGTATGCTGGGAGGATTAATGTGGATTAAAGAGAAAGGAGTGGAATTAGATTATAAACTTCCTAGAGTATATAAAAGATTTCATCCATTTGTGTATAGTTGTCAGTCAATAAGCATTTATTAAGCACCTATAATGTACTGGTAGTGTATATATTAAGTGCTGGGAATATAAAGAAATACAAAAAAAAGTTCCTGCCCTTAAAGAGCTCAAAATTTACCAAGGGACATCACATGAAAATAACTATGATTTTCCTTTGTTGTTTTCCTTAAATTGCTTTTATGTTTTTGTTTTTCTTAGAGCAGCTAGGTGGCACATTGGATAGAATGTCAGGCCTGGAATTAAGAAGACTCTTCTTCCTGAGTTCAAATCTGACTTCAGACAGTCACTTAGCTGTGTGATCCTGGATAAATCAATTTGCCTAGTTTTCTCAACTATAAAATGAACTAAAGAAGGAAATGGCAAACCATTCCAATATCTATTGAGAAAACCCCAAACTCTTCAGTGTTTTGAAGTATCTCACTGAAGAGTGGGATACAAGTGAACAATAAAAAATGGATGTGTTACAGGATTTTTCTCTTATGTAAATGGAATGTTGACTTGTTGAGGGCTTGAGTCATGATTTACAGACAGCCCCCACTAAACTTGGGAAAAGTAGCAAGGACCTATAGAGCCAGATTCTCAAGGACATAAGGGGATCGATGTTACATAGCCACTTCCTTGATCAATTATTGTTGAATGAATGCATGCCAATAGATTTTCTTTCCATTGATAAAAATTTTTGCATGTCTGAATGCAAAAATTTTCCTTTTCTTCATATTTATTTTCCTATCTTAGATTACCACATTTAATTATCCTCCCATTAAAGGTAAAAATCCTTTAATTTACTGAAATGGTACTATTTATTATTTCACCATCAATAAAATATGTATTTCATACTGAGTGGATTTATATACTGGAGATCATAGTTCATACTATGAACTCTTAAGGATTAGAAAATAGCTACAGTAAATGTTAGAATTGTAGTTAGGGAGACTTGAGTAGAAATTTAGCCTCAGATACTTACTGTATCTGGTTGGTCTCCATTAGTTCCCTCAATGTAAAAAGGTGATAATAATATCACCTATCTCACAGGGTTGTTGTGAGGATCAAATGAGATAATATTTGTAAACATTATTATTTGTAAAGTGCTAAGTGTGTGCCTGACACATAATAGGTGCTTCCCTTTCTTTCCCCTTCCCTATAACCCAAATAGAAGGCTAGGGAACCTAGCAACAAGAACGCTAGGGAACAAGCATTAATCCTAAAATCCTTCATCGTGTACCTTGCACACAATGCCCCATTTGCATAGGCAACAAGTCTTTTTTTTTTTTTTTTTTTTAATAACTTTTTATTTCTAGAACGCATGCCAGGGTAATTTTTTTACAGCATTATCCCTTGCATTCATTTCTGCTCCGATTTTTCCCCTCCTTCCCTCCACACCCTCCCCCAGATAGCAAGCAGTCCTTTACGTGCCTAACTCAGTTTCAATTGATAAATGATGGACAGAAGCAGCTACACCCAAAGAAAGAACACTGGGAAATGAATGTAAACTATGTGCATTTTTGTTTTTCTTCCCGGGTTATTTTTACCTTCTGAATCCAATTCTCCCTGTGCAACAAGAGAACTGTTTGGATCTGCAGACATATATTGTATCTGGGATATACTACAACATATTTAACATATATAGGACTGCTTGCTATCTAGGGGAGGGGGTGGAGGAAGGGAGAGGAAAAATCGGAACAGAACAGAGTGCAAGGGATAATGTTGTAGAAAGATTACCCTAGCATGGGTTCTGTCAATAAAAAATTATTATAAAATAAAATAAAATTTAAAAAAACAAAAAAACAAAATATGTGCAAAGATAATTTTATCATTCATCCTTGAAAAACCTTGTGTTCCAAATTTTTCTCTTCTCTTCCCCTTTACCCCCTTCCTTAGACAGCAAGTAATCCAATATAGGTTAAACATGTCCCACTCTTCTAAACTTATCAAAGATATTTATTTGTCATGCTGCACAAGAAAAATCAGATCAATAAGAAAAAAAGTGAGAAGGAAAAAAAAAAGCAAGCAAACAACAATAAAAAAGTTGAAAATACTATCTTGTGATCCACACTGCTGGATCAAAGGGTATATATAGTTTGATGGTCCTTTGGGCATAGTTCCAAATTGCTCTCCAGAATGGTTGGATCAGTTCACAATTTTACCAACAATGTATTAGTGTCCCATTTTTCTCACATCCCCTCCAATATTTATCTTTATCTTTTCCTGTCATCTGAGCCAATCTGAGAGATGAGCAGTGATATCTCAAAGTTGTCTTAATTTGCATTTCTCTAATAAATAGTAACTTCATATGCCTAGAAATGGCCTTAATTTCTTCAATTGAAAATTGTCTGTTCATATCCTTTGACCATTTATCAATTGGAGAATGACTTATATTCTTATAAAGTTGAATCAATTCTCTCTATTTGTTAGAAATGAGGCTTTATGAGAACCCTTGGATGTAAAAAATTTCCCCCAGTTTATTGCTTCTCTTCTGATCTTGGCTGCATTGCTTTTGTTGAACAAATTGTTCTTATCTGTCCATTCTGCTGGAGGAAGTCTTGACATACTTGGGGTAGAAATTCCTCTAATTCACTAATGAGTTTGAGGTCTGTTGGTTTAGCCTCAACCTGCTTTAACCAACTGCCAAGATGTGGCCACTGGGCATGCTACAATTTCTTGGAGCCACAGGTGAAAATTGGGTTACACCAAAGATATATAGGTGGTTTAAGCAGGACTAGTATCTCTGGTGTGAGGATTTGCTGAGCCCTTTTTAGGGATATTCATCCAACTTTGATAGATCCATTTTTCACCCAACTCTTACTCTCACCCAAGTGCTATAGATAAAGACACAAAAGCCAGGCAATCCCTGTTCTTAAGGAGTTTATATTCTAAAAGAGAGTGTTGGCCTGAAAAGTATGTTTTTGTCTGGAATTCAGAGATGATAGATGGAACCACAGGATTAAAATAAAAGAACAAATAAGAATGTTAATGCTGTTATTCAGTATTATAAATCATCCCCCCCCTTTTTAGTTTCATTGTTACTTTTCCCCAAAAAAAGCTTACACTCTACTTTTTTTTTTTTTTTGTTATATATCATAGATTGTAAAAAAATTACGTAGCTTTTAATTTACAAGATATATGCATGGGTAATTTTTCAGCATTAACAGTTGCAAAACCTTTTGTTCCAATTTTTCTCCTCCTTCCATCACCTCTTCCCCCAGATGGTAGATTGACTAATACATGTTAAATACGTTCAAGTATAAGTCAAATACAATATATGTATACATTTCCATACAGTTATTTTGCTGTACAAAAAGAATTGGACTTTGAAATATTATACTCTACTTTTAAGATTTTTTTTAAAAAATAAGTTTTGGTTGATCTTTTTAAATCCCCAATATTTTCCCCAATATTTTTATTTGTAAACCAGTCTTTCCCAAATGTATCCCCTTCCATAGAATTCTTCCTTGTTATAATAAAAAACAGTTAAGCAAAAGCTACCAACTCAGCAACCATCTGAAAAAATGTACAATCTTCTACACAAATATAGGTGAACTTGTCTACTGGAGGGAAATATGTTTTCATCCTTGAATATAGAAGCTAATTTGGGATGGGGTTTGGACTACTCTAAATGTGGAGACACCAACATTAAGACTAGGCCACAAGAAACTACTGTATATGCCATGGTATAAATGTTTATGGCCTTTGGGATAAAATATCACTTAACCTTATAAAATATGTATGGTTGTCAGTGTCAGAGGAAAGAAGTAGGCATAGAGCCCTTTCTCAGCTAACAGCTCCTGGCAGTTACATCTTTGCCCTTACTTCTTGTATGGAACAGTTCTTCTTTCTAACAGGTCTTCAACTTTTTTATTTCTTTTGACAAATTGATGGGCCCTATGGACCCTTTCTCAGAATAATGTTTTTAAGTAATTGAAAGAAATGCTAAATTTCACATAGGCTTTATGAAAATAAAGATATAATTTATTTTCCATCCAAATTCACTCCTGGAATCAATCCATGTATACCTCCCCTGTCACTACTCTTTTTACTTTCCCCTTCCCCTCCTCCCTCCTGCTCAGTTTAAGAGGTCTTTCTCTAATATGCTAAGGGGAATATTTTGCTTTCCAATGTTTGGGTTTGTGGAATTGACATTAAGAAAAGGTGTCAGTATTTAACATGTATAGGACTGCTTGCCATCTGGGGGAGGAGGTGAAGGGAGGGAGGGGAAAAGTCAGAACAGAAGTGAGTGCAAGGGATAATGTAAAAAATTATCCAGGTATAGGTTCTGTCAATATAAAATTATAATTATAAAAAAAAAAAAGAAAAGAAAAGGTCTCAGGCTAATAGTACACTATTTC
This sequence comes from Antechinus flavipes, assembly GCF_016432865.1. Lineage (NCBI taxonomy): Eukaryota > Metazoa > Chordata > Mammalia > Dasyuromorphia > Dasyuridae > Antechinus > Antechinus flavipes. Next base: position 295,573,133 of record NC_067398.1, read on the forward strand.
AAAATCCGATTCTTTTTGTACAGCAAAATAACTGTTAGGACATGTATACTTATACTGTATTTAATTTATACTTTAACATATTTAACATGTATCGGTCAACCTGCCATCTGGGAGAGGGGATGGGGGGAAGGAGGGGGAAAATTGGAATAAAAGCACTGGCAATGCTGTAAAAATGCATATAACTTGTAAATAAAAAGCAATAATTAAAAAAAAAAAAAAAAAAAGAAAAAAAAAGGTGTCCCTAGTGCTATCATCCTGTGGGGAGTACTATTCCCATTAACTATCTCCTTGCACTAGCCTTGGGACCATATAAATAAACAATTTGCTAAGCAAATACATTGGAATCTGTGATGTAAATTAGCCTGCCTACCTGGGGCAAACTGATGGCCTTGATATACAAGCAAATAATCTGTCAAAAAACTTATTAAGTGGCATTGTGTAAGTGTTGAGAATACAAAGAAAGGTATGTCAGTCTGTCCTCAAAGAGCTCTAGTGAAACATACACAACTATGTATATACAAGCTGTATAAAGGATAAATTCACAATAATTAGCTAGGGAAAGCACTGGAATTAGGTGGGACTGGAAAAGATTTTCTGTAGGAGGGATTTTAGCTGAGATTTGAAGGAAGCCTGGGAAATTAGGAGGCCAAAATGTTGAAGAAGAGAATTCTAAGGTTGAAGGACAACCTCTGTAGAGCAAGATAAACTCCAGAGAGTTTATTCTTAAGAGAGGGAAGATTTTATCTAGGGGTTTTGCCCAAGTTTGCTGCCCACTCTGGAAGGCTTGAGCAGAGTATTCTTCCCAGAATGCAGAGCAGACTCAGGGAGCTCAGCTCTCAGTAGGGAACACTGTGTGTCTTCCATACTGTGTACTGAGTTATATAAGCCATGTATACAAACTTGACTTCGCTGCCAACTGGGCAAAGAAGGGTATAAATAAGAAAAACTGGGGATTCTGACTAGAACCAAATTCCTTATGGAAGTTAATAAGGGTTAGCCAATGCTTTACATATGTTTTCATTTGCACCTTACTAGAACCTTATAAAGTAGGTGTTATTATTTACTGCTCCATTTTATAGGAGAAAAAACAGAAGCTGAGACCTTAAATGACATGTACAGGGTCCTACAAGAATGATTATCTGAGTTAAGATACTCAGTTACCATTTTGCTCTCTGTGGAGAAATAGGAAACTTTGGGGAATTGACTGACTTCTCCTTGGAGGAGATGGTTTTTCACTTGGGTTCGGGAGGGAAAGGGAGAACAGTGCTGAGGACAGTTGGGGATAGTTAAGGTAGAACTGGGGAAGACCATGCAGTGGATAACAAAGGGAATAGACAGCATGTGAAACGGCAGTCGAATTGTGGGTACAAGTTACATTACAAAAGGGGAGTGATCTTTTTCCTCATATCATTTTCCATCTTCCACTGGATTAAGAACTCCCTCTCTCATCTTCTCTTAAAACCTATCTTCCCTCCCAATATTTGAGGATATGAGACTTTTTATACCATAAAACAAGTGGTCTTGTGATCTCTAGATTGTGTCTGGGAGGGAGTGTGTTTTCTTTCTCCCTTACCCCAGCTCCTTAACTACACATCCTAGTTATATTTCTGTTTTCCTGACAGAGGAAAGGACTTGGGGACTTTGTAAGAATTTTCATAGTATTCAATAACTACAAAATTATAATCCTTACAAAGAAAAACAGCTATTTCCCCTGAAACAGAATCCCCCTCCTTTTCTTGGGTACATAGATTCATTCCCTCACACATCTTTTTTTTTTTTTTTGCCCTATCCCTTCCTTGGATACCCTCCTTTGCCTGGGAATCATCTAAGAGGAGGTCAAAATCTGCCATATGCCTTAGGAAAGGGTTCTCCTGCTGGGAGGTCCATGTACATCAGGAAGGGATGTAGAGTAGCAGGCATCAGAAGATAGTGACATTTACCAAGATGGAAAACAGCAAAGGTAACTAATTCACTGTACCCAGACCAGCAAGAGCCTTTGCTTCTTATTCTGCTGAAACTGAGGACTCCTCTGAGATGAAAGCAGAGCAACATCTGCTGTGAGCATTAATTGGCCAATTGTACATACCCTTGAGAATTGAGGAACTCCTGGATATGCTTTCTCACCCCTACTTTCTAGCAACCCTGTATATAAGAAGATGTGATCCCTTTTTAGACCACAAAAGTAAAGATCATATTTGGGGGCTTTTCTCCTTCTATCTTTCAAAGGGATCAATTAGCAGCTTATCACTTGGCTTCTCCCTGGCCTGGAAACTTTAATGACATGGAACCATGGGAATATTGCACTGAAAAGAGGCCTTAGAGAAACTCTTGAATTCAACCTCCTAATTTGACAAATGTGAAATTTGAGATCCAAATTAAATGATTTGCTCATTGACCACATCTAGTTATTAGTAAATGTTAGACTGTAATATAAATAATGCTGACTTTTAGCTCATTCAAATTACATTTATGAAATAGCAGGGCAGATAACCTTTTAATTAAATTATCTTTTCATAATCAAGCCTTTATTCTTTCTCTTATCTTTTTCCTACCTATTCCTCCAATAGAAAAAAAAAAGAAACAAAACCTTTCTTACAAATATTCATAGTTGAGCAAACTAAGTTTCTAATGATATTTAATTGGACCTTTGGAACAAAGGCATTAATTTATGTTATGGAAAGTTAGGGTATTCAGTACCTTCTCTTCTCCCTTCTCTCCTTAATAATGGTCATATCCATTGGACTCTACTGTTTTTTTTTTTTTAATAATCAAAACTTTTTAATTTTCAAAAGATGTGCGTGGATAATTTACATATTATTTATTTACATATATTTATTTGTGTATACATATATATGCATATATTTATTTATATAACAACATTAACCCTTGCAAAATCTTGTGTTCCCCCCCTTTCTCTCCACTCTTTCCCTTAGATAGCAAGTAATCCAATATATGTTAAGTCCAATATATGCATACATATTTATACAATTATCTTGCTGCACAAGAAAAATCAAATCAAAAAGGAAAAAACATGAAAAAGAAAATAAAATGCAAGCAAACAACCAAAAAACCATACATTTTTATGGTTATACATGTACATTCATTTTAAAAAACATATTTATATATGAATCATGTTGGGAAAGAAAGCAGAATAAAAAGGGAAAAATCATAAGAAAGAAAAAAAGTGAACCTAGCATGTGTTGATTTACATTCAGTCTCCATAATTCTCTCTCTGAATGTGGATAGCTTTGCCCATCCAAAGTTTATTGGGATTTGCCTTGGATCATTGAACCATTGAGAAAAATCAAGTCTATCACAGTTGATCATCACACAATTTAAGTACTGGATTTAGAATCAGAAGACCTTGGTTCTATTCCTGCCTCTACTTCTTTCTACCTGTGAGATCTTGTGTTCCTCTCTGGTACTTAATTTCCTCATTTTTAAAATGAAGTTGGACCAGTTGCTTCTAGATCTATGATGACATGATCTTCTTCCATCAGATTTTTTGGAGTTTCCCCACCATCCCAGAATTATTTGAGAAAACTTGTGACATTCTTTATCATGAACTTGAGGAACATTCTACATTCTTGAGCTATGCAGCTGTATTTTGACCCAGGACTTTGTCTCTCTAAGGAACAAATATAGTATTCCCATTTTATAGTTGCAAAAACTTCAATGGAAACAAAAACAAGGACCTATTAAAAATAAAAGTATTTTGAAGACTTGGGTGTTTGTTCATGAATTTCTGTGGTCAGGATGCCAATAATCTGTCCCTTTATAATCTGAAACTATTAATAGTCTTAATAAGCTCTATAATGCATTCACAGAATTATAGAATTTTAGTGCTGGAAATATTCTCAAAAAGCTATTACAAGGTATATGTGTCTCTTGACCCTGTGATGCCCCTATAAAGTCTATATTCCAAAGATATGAAAGAAAGGAAAATGAGACATATGAACAAAAATATTCAGAGCAACTCTTTTTGCTATGGTAAAGAATTGGAAATGAGGATACACATCAGCTGAGGAATGATGAAACAAATTATAGTATATGATTAGACTACAGACTATAAATAGCATATGGTAAGAAATAATGAAGGGGATGGTTTCAGAGACTTGTATGAACTGATACAAAGTGAAGTGAGCAATACCAGGAGAATAATTTCTATAGTAACAACAATATTGTGAAGATTATCAGCTTTGAAAGCCCTAGAAACTCAATTGTATGATCCCCATTATCAACAAATAAATTATATTCTCCATTAACTTTTTTTTTTTTGGCTGAGGCAAAGTGACTTGCCCAGGGTCACACAGCTAGGGAATGTTAAATGCCTGAGATCAGATTTGAACTCAGGTTCTCCTGACTTCAAGGCTGGTGCTCTTCCTATTAACTTTTTAAAAAGTAATTTCTTGAGAATGAATAGTAAGACTAGTTGGTACAAAATATTCTCCCCCCCAAATGGGTGCACACTCTCCCTTTGTACACTTAAGAAAGAAGGTAGACAAACTTAAAGTGCAATATTTATGAGGCATACATACAGAGAATACATATGGAGAGATATCCCATGGCCATATGTGTTCTTTATATGTGTGTTTCATAAATATTACGCTTCAAGTACTCTGCATTGACTCCTGTCTAGGCTCAGCTGTTTTGAGGGATAGACTACTTGGCATTCACCTTTTGATTTCTCTAAACTTTATAGTGCTTGCAAGGTTACTATATGGGCATGTTCATCTCACAGTTGCTGCTCAGTTGCCTCCCAACTCCTGTAGCTACTGCTTCTGCCTCCTGTGGACTCTGCTACCAGCTCTACTTGCTATGGGACTTCTGATGGGATCTCTGGATCTCCCAAACTCACAAGGTTACCTAGGCACTCCCATCTCAGAATGCTCATTCCCTTAATAGCAGGACAAAATATACACAAAAGAAAGAGGTACTATGTTGCACAGATATATGGTAACTGATTGGCAGAATGTTACCCCTTCCCCAACCAGCATTTCAAAGTAGTGCTCTTCACTTGCATTGCTAAGAAAACTGAGAGATAGAGATCCTTTGATATAAACATTGGCATCAGATCATCAACTCATGAGTCATCCATCAATCAGTTAACAATACAGAATTAACTTGAGTCATGGTTTGAAGCCAGTTTGCCAAAGTTTCCACATAATAGCTTTGAAATCAGGGAGAGAATATCAAGGTATGCAATAAGAACTGAAACAGGCAGTAAATAGCTTATACATGCTTCAAGGATTAAAACCAGCCAAGTCTCCAAGACTAAAAACAAGCAAAGAGTATTAGCATGTTTTTCAAGGAATGAAACCAGCCAGGAATATCTGTACATCTGTACATTCTTCAAGGAGTGCTTCTCTTTTGTTAATTCCTTTCCCATATATATATATATATATTTCCTCCTGAGGCAATTGGGATTAAGTGACTTGCCCAGGGTCACACAGCAAGGAAGTGTTAAGTGTCTGAGGCCAGATTTGAACTCAGGTCTTCCTGACTTCAGGGCTGGTGCTCTGAAAGCAGCACCAGCTGCCCCTATATTTATTTTTAAATAAAATTTTTGACGTCTTTTGGTATTTTACAACAAAATCATTTCTCCCTACATCTTTAAGAAAATCTTCCTTTTGTTACTTTGCCCAACTTTATGCCAATAAATTTGATAACCTAAGTGAAATGTATAACTACCTCCAAAAATATAGGCTTCCCAGATTAACAGAAGAGGAAGTAAATTGCTTAAATAGTCCCATTTTGGAAAAAGAAATAGAACAAGCTATTATTCAATTCCCTAAGAAAAAAATCCCCAGGAGCAGATGGATTTTCATGCGAATTCTACCAAACATTAAAAGAACAATGAACTCCAATGCTATATAACTATTTTTTAAAAAATAGGGAATCAAGGAGTCCTATCAAATTCCTTTTATGACACAGACATAGTACTGATACCTAAACCAGGTAGACTGAAAACAGAGAAGGAAAATTATAGACCAATCTCCCTAATGAATATTGATGCAAAAATCTTAAATAAAATATTAGCAAAAAGACTACAGAAAATCATCCCCAGGATAATACACTATGACCAAGTAGGATTTATACCAGGAATGCAAGGCTGATTCAATATTAGGAAAACTATTAGTATAATTGACCATATCAATAACCAAATTAACAAAAACCATATGATCATCTCAATAGATGCAGAAAAAAATTTGATAAAATCCAACATCCATTCCTATTAAAAACACTTGAGGATATAGGAATAAATAGACTTTTCCTTAAAATAATCAGTAGCATCTATTTAAAACCATCAACAATCAGCATATGTAATGGGGATGACCTGGAACCATTCCCAATAAGATCAGGAGTGAAACAAGGTTGCCCACTATCACCATTACTATTCAATATTGTATTAGAAATGCTAGCTTTGGTTATAAGAGTTGAGAAAGAGATTAAAGGAATTAGAATAGGTAATGAGGAAACCAAATTATCATTCTTTGTTGATGATGTGATGGTATGCTTGGAGAACCCCAGAGATTCTACTAAAAAGCTATTAGAAATAATCCACATGTTTAGCAAAGTTGCAGGATATAAAATAAACCCACATAAGTCATCAGCATTCTTATATATCGTTAACAAAATCCAACAATTAGAGTTACAAAGAGAAATTCCATTTAAAGTAACTACCAATAGTATAAAATATTTAGGAATCTATCTGCCAAGGGAGAATCAGGAACTATGTGAGCAAAACTACAAAACACTTTCCACACAAATAAAGTCAGATCTAACCAATTAGAAAAATATTAAATGCTCTTGGATAGGGCAAGGAAATATAATAAAGATGACAATACTACCTAAACTAATCTATTTGTTTAGCGCTATACCAATCAGACTACTAAAAAAATATTTTAATGACCTAGAAAAAATAACAACAAAGTTCATATGGAAAAACAAAAGGTCAAGAATTTCAAGGGAATTAATAAAAAAAAAATCAAATGAAGGTGGACTAGCTGTACCAGATCTAAAATTATATTATAAAGCAGTGGTTATGGTGGTTAATGGAATAAGTGAGGTTCAAAGGACAAAACAGCAAAAAACTTTAATAATCTAGTGTTTGACAAACCCAAAGACCCCAGTTTTGGGAATAAGAACTTACTATTTGACAAAAATTGCTGGGAAAATTGGAAATTAGTATGACAGAAACTAGGCACTGACCCACACTTAACACCATACACCCAAAATGGGTTCATGAAATAGGCAAAAAGAATGAAATTACAAATAAATTAGAGGAACACAGGATAGTTTACCTCTCAGACCTGTGGAAGAGTAAGGAATTTATGTCCAAAGAAGAACTAGAGATTATTACTGATCACAAAATAGAAAATTTTGATTATATCAAATTGAAAAGTTTTTATACAAACAAAACTAATGCAGACAAGATTAGAAGTGAAGCAATAAACTGGGAAAACATTTTTAAAGTCAAAGGTTCTGATAAAAGCCTCATTTCCAAAATATATAGAGAATTGACTCCAATTTATAAGAAATCAAGCCATTCTTCAATTGATAAATGGACAAAGGATATGAACAAACAATTCTCAAATGAAGAAATTGAAACTATTTCTAGCCATATGAAAAGATGCTCCAAATCATTATTAATCAGAGAAATGCAAATTAAGACAACTCTGAGATACCACTACACACCTGTCAGATTGGCTAGAATGACAGGGAAAGATAATGTGGAATGTTGGAAGGGATGTGGGAAAACAGGGACACTGATACATTGTTGGTGAAATTGTGAACACATCCAGCCATTCTGGAGAGCAATTTGGAACTATGTCAAAAAGTTATCAAACTGTGCATACTCTTTGATCCAGCAGTGTTTCTACTGGGCTTATACCCCAAAGAGATACTAAAGAAGGGAAAGGGACCTGTGTGTGCCAAAATGTTTGTGGCAGCCCTGTTTGTAGTGGCTAGAAGTTGGAAAATGAAAGGATGCCCATCAATTGGAGAATGATTGAGTAAAGTGTGGTTTATGAATATTATGGAATATTGTTGTTCGGTAAGAAATGACCAGCAGGATGATTTCAGAAAGGCCTGGAAAGACTTACATGAACTGATGCTAAGTGAAATGAGCAGGACCAGGTTTTTTTTTTTTTTTAATTAAAACTTTTTATTTTCAAAATACATACGTGGATAATTTTCAACATTCACCCTTACAAAACCTTGTGTTCTAATTCAAATACAATTTTAGAACAACTTTCCAGAGCAATAGTCAGTACTGATTCCTTTCTAGACCACTCTCCACTAGAACTTCACTGGGAATAAACAAAGGGACCAACTAGCTTTATATCAAAATCAAAATTCTGTTGAAATAAGAAAGAATGCCTATTAGTAAGAAGAAAGGTTTAGGGAATACAGGAAAAGAGGAAAATGCTCTTTGATGAATTTATAGATCCATTACTTAATGAATGGGGAAGAGTAGAAGACTAGATAGACTTGTATCTAAAGTTGACTACCCCCTAGTTTACTTCCCCCCCAGAAAAGTTTTTTGCCTTTACCTTATCTACCTTTCTAAAAGGAAGAAGGCAAGTCTAGAAAGAACTTTTAGATCAGAGAAATATATCTTATTATTTCCAGAAAAATTGAAAAGATTTTTTAACACACTGTCATATAACTTTAAGTCAATAAGAAAGTTTAAGATGCAGTTGCTGTTCTCTAGGATTTATAGTCTAGTTAGTGAGATAGATCACACTGTTTAAACAAGTAAACTATAAAGAAGTCAAATTATTATAAAGTTCAAATGGATGCAAAGGGAGTAAGTATTGACAATAATTTGCAAGGTTTCTTTGTGGTGGCAAAGAATTGGAAACTAAGGAAATGTCCATCAAGTTGTGCTATATAATTGTGTTGGAATACTATTGTGCCATCAGAAATGGTGAAGGGAATAGATACAGAAAAACTTGGGAAGATGTATTGTTGGAATCCTTACTAACTGCTAAGTAATTAGAGTTGATCTAATCTTACAAGAAGTTGTTTTGGCCAGAACCTGAAACAAGGTACTAAGTAGAACTAATTAAGACAAGGCTTGTGTTCACACCTTTACTCACTGGAGTCCACAAGTATGCTAGCTTCACAAAGTACACTTTCTACACCTCCCTTAAAGCTCATTGGGCCAGAGAGCACTATGGGAGAAAACCCATAATCCCATTCTCTCAGAAGAGGCATATAAAAGGCCAGCCATGAGGGATCTATGGCTGAATACATTTTTTCGTCTTGGCTGGCTGATCGCGCTGGACTCGAGAGGAACGACTCTTGTGCAGAGAACACTTTGACGGATTTCAGTGGAGCTACGCCAGAAGCCCTCTCTCCGCGGCAAGTTGGTGGCTGGGCTCCCCAGAAGGAGATAAGAGAGACCTTCCATCTCTGTCTTGGTTGGAGGCAGAAGAAAGCAGAGTCAGAGGCTGAAGGACAGAACCTTTGGGTTTGGAGACATCCGAAGGGCTCCAAGCCTCTAAACCGGCTGTGCTTTGAGAAGAACAAACTCCAACATTTGAACTCTAACAATGTATATGAATTGATGCAAAGTAAAGTGAACATATCCAAAACACTAAGGGCAATATTATAATGATGATCAACTATGAAAGACTTAGGTTCTCTGAATAATACAATAATTCATTCTGAAGGATTCATGATGAAAAATTCTATCCACCTCCTGAGAGATAATTCATAAACTCTGAGTATAGATTGAAGTATATTTTCCCCCACTTTCTTTATTTTTCTTGCTTTTTTTGTTATCATGGTTAATATGGAAATATGTTTTTCATGATGTCCCTTTTTTTTTTTAATTTAAATTTTATTTTATTTAACAATAACTTTATATTGACAGAATCCATGCCAGGGTAATTTTTTACAACATTATCCCTTGCACTCGCTTATGTTTCGATTTTTTCCCCTCCCTCCCTCCACCCCCTCCCCAAAATGGCAAGCAGTCCTATATATGTTAGATATGTTGCAGTATATCCTAGATACAATACATATTTGCAGAACCGAACAGTTCTCCTGTTGCACAGGGAGAATTGGATTTAGAAGGTAAAAATAACTCGGGAAGAAAATCAAAAATGCAAATAGTTCACATTCGTTTCCCAGTGTTCCTTCTTTGGGTGTAGCTGTTTCTGTCCATCATTTATCCATTGAAACTCAGTTAGGTCTCTTTGCATGACGTCCCTTAAAACTCAAAGTAAAAAAATTGAATGTTAAGAATACATTAATTTGCAAGAAGTTAGCTCAATGATTTTTGATAACATAATATATTTAAGCCAAGGAGATATTCCCTAGTCAGAGGAGAGAATCTTAGCTTTTAAATAACTAAATATTTAAATACTCAAGAAGAACCATGATGTTCTCAAGGTGGATATGACTCAGACATACAACAATAGAGAATTATTAGTATAAAAAAATGAGTCTTCATTTCAGGGAGAAGTTTGGGGTCAATAAAGCAGCTTTACAATTTTCCAAAGACAATATAATTCCCAAATAGACAATATAACTAATTTTCTTGCTCTTTAAGCCTGAGCCCACTTGTTTATTTGCAGTCTATCCAAAATACACCTATTGATGAATGAATACAACAAATTGTCCATCTAATTGCAAATTATAACTTGGACATTCAGCATTCTTCATTCCCATGATTGTTTTCTGTATGCATGATTAGGTCAAATTTTTTGAGTCATAATTTTGTCCAGGGGATTCTGTAATGTTGCAGTATTGATACATCTGCAAACCAGAGCCTATGGAAGACCTCATCATTTAATGAGAATCTTTCTTTTCAATTTGTTTTTTCTTCTTTCAGATCTTACATCAGTTTTCTTCTTAAATTCTTTTCAACACTTTTTTTTCCTGCTATCACTATTGCTAATTTCCTCTCTTTTTTTTCTTTCTAGGATCCACATAGGAGAGTGACTTTTCCTAGGATTAGGTTGGGATTCTCAACCTCAGTCCACTGGAAGAGAATTTTTGATCTCTAAATTGGATCATAATCATGATCCATTTCATAATTACTTTTCCAAGGGCAAAATCACTGCAAACTTTGTGTTTGTAGTTTATCAAACTTAAGACTACCCTATGGTAGAATTGGAATGAATTGGAGTATTGGAGAAAATGTTTGTATAGGGTTTTGATTTGTTTTGTTTTGTTTTTACTGTTGTTTTTTTTTTAAGAAAATATCTCTGTAAAAAATATAATCTGATGTTAAGTGGTTTAAAGGAACTGGACTACTCAAAATGTGTGGAACAATTAGTGAAAGCTTGAACTAATGGCAGGAAAAAGAGACTCCTCAAATTTTCAGGATACCAAAGAATATGTAGGAAGGGAGGAACAAATATAACAGGCTAACTCTGACAGAGTGGACCCAGAGAAACTATGTTATTGCATTAGCATTCTGGAAAAATTTTGAAGATTAACCCAGAAACATTTTCTTTTCTGAGGATGAACTTAGATAATTACAAAAAGTCTCACTGCCAATAGACTAATAACTTACTGATGAATCTTTTGGCCCTGTTATCCCATGAAAGAAAGAAAAATATAAAATGTCTCTCAACTCTCTTTATTTCATTTCCATTTCTTCAGTGACTGTGGCAGAGCTAATGGAAAGAGGGGCAGAATGCTGAAAAGTCATAGTAGACAGACCACCTATAAACTTTAACTTAGATATTGTTATTTCCAATGTAAGATCCTTGTCCAATGACCAATGAATATTATTGGAGGTAGTAAATCCTATCAATCTTGACATTCTTTCTGTAAATGAATCCAGAAAACAGAAGAAAGTTGCCTCTATATGGAAATATGGTTTATGGCTTTTCCTTAGAGAACCAAAAGAAATAATTGTCAGAAGTAGTCTTATTATATATCTAAAGATAACTAGAAATATTTTTCCATAGCAATTTGGTCATTATATACTTATATGCTCCAAACACACTTAGATGTATTTATACTTATATATAATACACAAAAACATATACAAACATACACATATACACATATACATACATACCAGTATTTATTATAAATTCACTACCAGAAGGCCAGGTATATTATATTTTATTCCCAGAGATCTCCCATGTGCTTTTTGAAATATAATCTGATCATATTATCCCAACTTTAGGAGCCCAAGAATCCTATTTCCATTTAACCACTTAATAGTCATACTATCTTTTACAAAGAAATTATTGACTTTAAAAGAATAACAAGAGTAAACATGCAAATATTTACCCCAATACTTCAAAAGACAGTCTTTTAATGCAATCTCAGCCTCTGGGGAATGGAAAGGGATTAGGTTCATAATTTAACTAAATCTCTACATAGCATTCATCCCACCAATTTCAAGCCCACCTAATTACCCAAATAGAATTCTGGAATCTTGGTTTCTTAGGGCTTTCCTGCTGGCCTAATTACAAAATACAGCCCAGAATCCTGGGCTCTAAGACCCACATGGCTTAAACCTCCAGATGAAAGAATTTGTCTCCCTGCACTTAGAATATGAGTCCGTTTCTAAGTTTCTTGGATTTCTGTGGGGTTTAGATCTATATCCATCAGTTTTGCTGGGTTAATTTGGGCACAAATCCAAATAGCTTTCCATAAAGTTTAGACCACTGGAATACCTTCTCTCTTTCCTCCCTCCCCCAATACCTCTTCAGCATTTGCCTTTATTTCCATCTAGCCTAAATTGGAAAGGCAAAAATCTCAGAAATCTCCTTCTTCACCCACCTTCCCCTTTTCTTTCCTTACCTGGCTCCTGAATTCTAAGGTCATACAATTAGAGTTGCAAGTGACTACATCTATTTCAAACCTTTCTTTGTACTAAGTGCTTTATCCCAAGTGACACAGGTTACAACTAAGCATCCCAGACAGGATTTGAAAGTCCAGTAGGATACAAGGCTTCCAAAGCCCGAGATTCCAAAGTTAGTATGGGTTAATTATACTGACTGCCTCCTCCATATTCCTGCAGGAAATATTTATTTCTTTGAAAAAAGTCCATAACACCATCAGTACCTTCTGGTTCTGTTTGACCCAGGAAATCAAAAATTTCTCAGGTCATTCTCTGGCTGGTGCAGTCATAGTCATGGTGCCCAGTTTAGACCATTCCCTTTGGCTATTTGTAAGAGATTGTCCTGAGAACCAAGAACCAGCCTTTAATCTTCCAATCTCCAGCTGTACAAGGTCTTGAACATACTTAGGATGAAAAAAAAAAAAAAAAACCACGCACACACACAGAGAAAAAACCTTCAATGGAAGATTACAACCTTACTTGGTGAGTCCTCAAACCAATGCTCCTTACCTGGGGGCAAGTAGAGATGTGGATAAGGATCATTCCAAAGGAAAGTAACTTCCTTTAGGGCAGCAATTTTCTGCTTCTCTTTTAATATTACCTGAAGTGGTTTTGTTTATCTGTACCTGAAATTACAAAGAATACATTGAAATATACCAAAACCCCAAATCTTTTTCTCCAGGCCACATGACCTAAAGGGAGAGGGAGGGGGTCCTCAGACCCTTAGTTTTTTGCCACCTGCTGTGAGTTAATAGACTCTCCTTCCGTGGGGTTAGCAAAGTCTGTCCTAGTTTGGTAATTTTAAAAGTACAGTGAGTCCCACTTATGAAAGAGGCTTTCCAGTAATGTGGTAAGCCAATGCAGAAGGACAAGACATGAGCCAGTCCTCCTGGCTTCAAGAAGCCTCCCATATGGATGCCTCTCTCTCTATCTTAGGTGATCTGGGTATGTGTTAAACCTCATTTCATTTTGGTGCTCATAGTAAGTTTTTGTAACAAGATTACCATGAAAATAATTGCTGGTTATGCAATAGTAATGTGCTGATAAATGTTTCACAACTAGCTTTCTGAACAATAACAACAAAAAATTTGCACATATTTTTAAATTGTAGTATTAAAATTTTCTTGATATTTAAGAGGACAATAAATCAAGTCCTGGTTTGTAATATCTGTGAATTTCTAAGGTGTATATACTTATGAGTTCCAGCATACCCCTGTAGTATTTACCCTCTGCAGAGGGTAAAGAGAGAAATTCTATGAAGAACTCAACAAAATCCTCCATGTTAAATTAATGTACACATAGATACTCTTGACTTTAATGCCAAAATGAGAATAGGTAAGGATGGTGGAAAACTATACTGAAAAATATGGGTTAGGAATAAAAAATTAGGGAGACTTGAGAGATCTAGATTCACAGAAGTCTCAATGCTTATACATCATAAATATTTTCTTCAAGAAAGGAATAAGAAAGTGCTATAAAGGGTAAAATAGAGGATAAATTTGCCCCCCAAAAAATGAAATTAATTTTATTTGAAGAGCCTGGGATAATTAGATAGAATGGGTAATCAACCACTAAATCCAACTCAAGGAGGAAAAAAAAAAGGGGGGGAAAAAAGGGTGAAAATAGTATGCTTCAATCCTCATTCAGTTTCCAGGAGAACACTTTGTTAAAAATTAAAATGATACACAAATATCAGTTGATATTCTCTAGTCTGGTTTTAGAAACGCTTATTTTATTTTTTTTTTTGGTTGTTTGTTTTTTAGTACATCTCTATTTTATAGTATTCTATGACTTGAACTAGGAAGCCCCCTGAGAAAAGATTATCCATTTGCTCAAGGACATAGCCAGTTTTTTGCTTTCGTTAGACAATTAGGACTGATTTCCAAACTGGTACCCATAGTCTCCCTCCTAATCATTGGGATTTCTGGGAAAAAATGTTTTTCTGATTGAAGTGACATGCGGTGTGGTTTTTATGAATGGTCAACACTGACTGGATCTGAAAAAGTTTTAGCTTGTCTTCATCAGGGCAAATTGGAAGACTTCTGAAGAGTTTTATAGTTATCCATTTTAATATCCACATGGCTTATATCTTTGATTGAGGCAGCAGTAAATGATGGGATTTACATGGTGGAGCTCATGGTGAGCCAGAAGAGAACCATAGACCAGCTGTATAAACTTGCAGCAATAGACATCCTAATAGAAGATGGGCAGGAAGACGTAGCGGTGATAGGGCAACCAGCAGATGGCAAAAGTCACTAGTGCCACCATCATGGTGTTCAGAAATCACCTTTTCTTTTGTTGCAATGTGTCTTTGTTTCTTCTGGACCCTCACCAGCTGATTTCCAGGGATGACCAGTCTTCAGAAGGTGACACTCATGAAGCTGTATACCTAGAAGCAAGAAGTAAATAAGGATGATCACAATGAGATGGTATCTGTGCCTCAAGTTCTTGCTGCATTGTCTATTCCTCCTTCTCAGTAAACGATCCCAGCACTGATCCCTCTCCTCCCCTCCCCCTCCCCCCAACCAAATAATGTGAGGGAAGGGAGACAGCCATTTCTAGACTTTTAGTTTAATATTCTTTCCACTACTATGCCAAAAAACCTGGAAAGTGCTTAAAGAGGATGTTTGGTAAAAATTAAGCCATAGTAGTTACAAAATCTCTTCCAAATATTTCCTAAAAATTCTGAGGTCAGGAAGAGAAAAAAAGAAAAAAGAAATAATGAGCATTGAAATTGGAATGAAAACAAGTTTAAGGCTTTGCTCTATGACCTTACAAATTGTAACTTCTTTAGGTCTCATTTTCCTCACCTATTGAGAAAGTTAAACTACAGCAGAAATGTCAAACATGCAGCTCGCCAAATTAAAATTTAAATTGGAAATCTTTAACAAAATAAATAAAAAAACTAGGATGTAGGTAATGTTATTTTTTAATTCAGTGCATGACCAACAGGGATTCATATAAATGGTTTAGTGGCTCCTGTTTCTATTTGAATTCAATAGCACTGGACAAGATGACCTCAGAGATTACTTACATGAAACCCAGCAAATGGCTAGGATAGGGGAACTTTCTTTGATCTAGCCAAGAATCCAATCTGAAATGTGCCACAGTTTAACAAATAGAGCAGGGGAGGTTATTCTCAACTCCCACCCCAGTCATAGATAGGGATCACTGTCTTTGAAAGAATCTTTATCTGAAATTAGAGTTCCAGAAAATCAATGAGGAAGTTAGTAGGGTGATACAAATTTTATTAAGGCAACATCTTCCTAGAAAGAGACTTCCTTCTATGCCTTAGGTTAGGGAAATTATGTTTTCTTTCCACTTGACAATTTATGGAAGGCTCTAAATATCCCATGTCTCAAGGAAAATGACTTAGGTCATTCTCCTTTTGAGAACCTCTGCAGGGATGGGACCTAATAGGAATACTCTGGTAGCTGACCACGTGGAAAGGGAGACTCAAGCTCTCATAGTCAAAACCCACATTTCTAATTCTAAGAGTTCAGTCAAATCTTCAGTCTAGGTGATTTTTTAAAAAGATAGATAATCCAACTGAAGATTTTTGGCCAATTCATCATAGTTACACTGGGTGTCACTCTTGAGTCATCTAAACAGTTTTTCCCAGGGGATTAACTTAAAAAACACTTTTTCAAGTATTTCTACTTTACATTAGCCCAATTTTGGCTAATTATCACTCAAAAGTGAACTTAAAGAAGCTTTTTTTAACTTGACCCACAGAAATGAATAGCACTGAAAGAGAAGTTCCAAGACTTAAGACAATTTTGCCCATAGACATATGGGTTTAAAGGAAAACTGAATCTATAGCATAATCAGTTCTGAAGGTGGACTCTCCTACAGCAAATTTGGCTAACAATGAAATAGCAAATAGTCCACAAATACCTTTATCTATCTTTTTTCTGCACTAGAGTTTCCTTACCTACACTTATGAAATCACAAGTTATGACACAAAAAATGCTGCTGATATTTTTCTAGTGAGATATTATTTTCATTAATCATGAAAAAATATCACAACCTTCAAAAAATTGAAGTTAAGGATCCTCCAAAGGACAATGGAGAGGCAACAGAGTATTTGGCACACAGTAAGCACTTAATAAATGCTTGTCCCTTGATTGGTTGAATGAGGACATGGTCAAAAGTCCAAGAGGATAGGCCAGATATAGATGTATTGCAATCCAGATTATAATTATAAGGTGTTGTGCCACAGTTCTCTTTTAATGTCCTGACCCAGTTTCCCTAATTGTCCTATTTCGTTACTCTGCCTCAGGTTCCCTCTTAATGTTTGAGAGGATAAAGGTCTTATATTTTAGACCTCAGGCTATAATCATTCCCTCCTATTGTTTGATGGGATAAAGGTCTTTATCCATTTTAGTCATCATTAGAATATCAGGGAACCTCTCCAGTACCTCCCCCATTATGTCATGGTTCTTGTTACCCTATAAAAAAATCTTGTATCTGACATTCACTGCTGGATTCTTTGAGATGATAGTCTCATTCAGCCCTGGGACCAAACCATGGATTCATTTGGTCCCAGTAAATCTCTCCCTTTTAAATAAATTATTAAATTGTTCTCTAATCTCTATCTTGCTCAGTTTCTCCAGCATTACAAGGGGATGCTCACATCAACAAGAACACAGAACCATTAGAATAATGAAATCTTTTATAGTACTATGGAACAACTTTGAAATCCAAATAACACAAGGTCATTTTTATCAATTTTTAGAGAGCCAAATCTACCAGAAAGGCAGGAGGGAAAGCTGGCTAGCTTATTGTCATGATTACAGTGGCTTTTAACAATTAAGTCACAAAGTCCATTCCTGTTTCCAAAGAACAAGAACCTAAGGCTCCTAAAAACATACTTAAAGGATATTCTTACAGTTTTCTAAGAGCAGGATCTGGACAGAGTGTCCGATATCAACTAATGATTTGTCATTCATGACTCTAAAGGCTGTGATTAGATTCCAAAGGGATGTGGACTCTGGAGAGAAATGCAGAAAAGATAATACAGGCAAAATACAAACAGGGCAATGTTTGTATGAGCTCGTGTATTTATTTGTTAAAAAAAAAAAAAAAGGCAAAAGTTCCATTGAGTAACTAGCGTAAAACAAATGCCAGATTTATAACTCATTTTCATTGGCATTTATTCCCGATTCTGGAATGATGACTTTGAAGTACCAGTGAAACTGATGTTTTGAGCATTTTGTTGGTAATTGTTTTGTGTTTGCCTGTTGTTCCTCTTCAGAGTGGCCCAGAACATTTTGTAGGCAACAGCTCACTTACAGACACTTACTGTAATGCCAAAGAAACTGAGCAAGACAGAGGTTAGAGACCAATTCAATAGTTTATTAAATGGAGAGTGATACTGGGACCAGAATGGATCTTGGTTCCAGGGCTGAATGAGACTATCATTTCAAAGAATCTAGCCATGAGTACTGGGACAGCAAGCTTTTTTATAGGATAATAAGAACAGTGACATAATGGGGGAGGTATCTAGGTGGGGATAACCTAATGGTGGGGGAGGCCCCTAGCATGACACAATGGAGGGAGGTTACTGATATTCTAATGACATCTAAAATGGATAAACCTTTATCCTGACAAACATTAAGAAGGAAAGTCTATAACCTAAAGACATAAAATCTTCATCTCATCAACCATTTAAGAGGGAATGATTATAGCCTGGGGTTTGGGGGCAGAGCAACTGAGGTAGACCTTTATCTCATCAAACATTAAGAGGGAAAGATTATAACCTGAGGCAGAATAACTAAATAGGACAATTGGAGAAACTGGGTCATGACATTAAAAGAAACTGGGTCACGACTTTAAAAGGGAATTTTGGTACAACACTACATCAATATCTCTTGAAGATTCTCACCCTCATTTTGCAGATGGAGAAAACTGAATTGAAGAGGAAATAAGTTCTATGATGTGTCATATTAGGAACTTAGCTGGATCTGTCTAGAATCCAAGTATCCTGAATCCATATAGTGTGTGGACTATTTATCATAAAAGAAAATAGAATTATTGCAAATCTAGTGGTAGAGAATTGATGTGAGAATCCTGTCTGGTTGGAGACACAGGTCCAATGTGAAAGAATTCATGAACCTGAAAAGTCTGGATGGCAAAAGGGATTTTTATTGGCACTGAGAAGCCAGCTTTGCTAGGAAGAGCCTTTTCAATGGCAAGAGGTCCTGTCAGAGAAATAACAAAGGTCATCACTGAGAAAAGAATGTCTTCACAGCCAGCAAGAGTCCTGGTAGGCAGCTGTGCCAAGAAGAAAGGTCTCTTGGCAAAGTATAATCCTACTTCAGACTTCTGCAAAGAGTTGGAGTTTAAAATTGTCTTTTTATAAGAAGTCCAAGACTGGGGCTTCTATTGTCAATGCCCCCAGTCTAGATTTCCAGTTGAAAAGAGAGTACTTATCTTGAGAGTTTCAAGCCTCAATAACTGGGAGTTTGAGCTACTGGGAGTGATTCTGGGCTAATCCACTCTATAGAAATATCAGGTCAAGATCTCCAGCTGATAAAACCCCTTAAATTCAAGTTACTGGGAGTTGTCCTGGGCTAATCTTAACGAAACCACTTAACTTGATTTCTTGAGGCCGGCCTCTCCCAGAGGAGAGTTTCTCAGAGTTTTACTCCCTTTGACCCCCCAAAATCAAGGGGGACACAGTTTGCATCAGAATGAACATTTCAACAAATATAAATTTTTGCCTTCCTAAATCATCTCCTTTCTTAATTCCCCTCATAGCAATTCTAGTTTGGGTGGAGACAATTTAAACTAACTGCAAATATGCTGTTATTTTTCTACGTTTATGTTTGAGAAGAAATGGATATCCCAGAAGAGAGCTTAAAATACTCCCAAAGAAGTAGAAGTGCCTCAGAATTTTTAGTGGGGTTTAGGGAGGTAAGTTCTGGAGGAATTCTGGAGGAATTTTGAATTTTTAGGCAAATTGCTTGTTCAGCAGGAGCAGAGAATCTAGGGGTAGCTGCTGGAAAGTGAGGCACCTAGGGAGATGAATCCATTAATAAAGTATTCATCACCAGCACTGGTAAGATGGAAACTATCCAGATGGGCCAGTTGAAATTGAAGAATGAGTACAGGGAAGCTCTATGGTGAATTGGGTTCTGACCCAGTAATAATTAGGAAACAATGCATGAATTGGGCTTTAAGTGACTTGGAGCATAGAGCAAATTCAAGCAAAAAACAAGAGGATTGATTGACAGGACCAAAGACAGAAAAAGACTGCTTCCCTAAAGATTAGCACTCTGGTAAGGGGAATTGTTTGGTCTCATATTAGAGAGTATGAAAAATGAACAATAAAGGAGTAATTAGAAAGGGATGTGTTTGAAAACAGGGTGCTGAAAGAGACTGTTTAGCTTCAGAATTTTACTAAGATAACAGTTAAAATCAAAATTTTTATCTCAAATTGCTCTTAAATGGATAAATTTTGTGTCCTGAAATCAGAAGTAGAACTATGGGTAGGCAAGGTAGACAGATGGCTGGATTGTAATCTGATTGCATAGGAGACCATGAAGGGAACTTTTAAAAAAGGATTTTCAAAAATAAATGTACTCTTTTCTTACCAATGAACATTTATCACATACTTCCTGTGTTCCCGATATTGTGGTAGACATGAGGAAATAAAAACACAAAAAAGGAGAAAGCTCCTGCTTTCAGAATATTTATATGCTACTGTATCTACTAGATACAATATAGTTACCTAAAAGTAAATACAAAAGAGATGAAAAGTAAACTCTGAAAGTTAAGTATTAATATATGAAGTAGAGAGAGAGAGAGGGAGGCCAGCATTAAGAAAGGAGGAGTGGATTATTAGATAGTACCTGAGCCTTGCGAAAGGAATCAAGAATTTTAAGAGAAGGATATGCTACATAGTACACAGATCCTAGCATTGTTGCTCTTCAGTTGGAAGGGACCTTATCAGCCAACTAATCCAACCCTCTTATTTTACATCTGAGAAAAGGGAAATTAAGTGGTTACATGAAGAATAAGTATCAGAGGTGAGATTTGAATCTAAATCAGAGAAGATTTTTGTTACAAAAAGGTGTGTCCTTCTGATACATTGTAGCACTAGGCAGGGTCATGAAAGCATGGGTAAAATTTTCAGATCTT
The DNA here is from genome assembly GCF_016432865.1 of Antechinus flavipes. NCBI lineage: Eukaryota > Metazoa > Chordata > Mammalia > Dasyuromorphia > Dasyuridae > Antechinus > Antechinus flavipes. Next base: position 295,594,098 of record NC_067398.1, read on the forward strand.
GCCTAGAGTACATGATTGCTTCATCTGGATTCTAATGGAGATTTCTTGCAATACAATGAAAACACTTGTACACATTGTTACAGTGACTTGTGAGCTCTACCTCAATGGATGAGAGTGAGCTAGGGCAGTAGCAGTAGTTTTTCCATTACTAGCCAATAGTAACTAAAAGTTGAGGCTGAAGGAAAAGTTGGCTAAGAGGAACATTTTTTTTCTGGGGCTGCCCTGGGGATTTCTTATCACTAGCCTGCTGGTTTATACAGCCTAAAGAACCATGTTCTAATTTTGCAGATGGGAAAAATTATGTTTTTGTATACATGAATCAGCCTTTTTGTAGTGACTTTTGATGAGTGATAAAGCCATGGCCTGACCCAAAGGCTTTGCTCTGATCAGACACTTCCCTCATTTGTTTTTCCAACCTTAAAAGGCTGGGCTGCAAGATGTAATCAAAAAATCAGTCAGCTGAATTCCAGTCTTGTTCTTGTTTGGCCACTAGTTCAATAGAGAGCAAAATTCCTATGTGTTTCAGTGGATATTATCGCTACTCTTTCAGGAGAGTTCTGGGAATTTTCCATTTGTTGTTTGAGAGCTTCCACAGCATTTAGCAGAGCTCCATCTCCATTTGTGTGTTACAACTTCTGGTACACTGAAACACTAGGCATGGGGGTATGGGGATATGGACAAAATGTTCAGACCTTGCTTCATCTGGATTCTACTGGAGATTTCTTGGCAACATGGTGAAAACATGTGAGCACATTGTTACAGTGGCTTGTGAACTCTCTCTCAGTGGATGAGGATGGCTAGGGGTAGCAATAGTTTTTCTACTACTAGCTCATCACTGGTTGTATTTCTCATCAGTCTAGTACTTTGCCCCTGGAGTATAGGATTCAATTCTTTAGCTCCTTTCCTTCTCCCAACCCCAGCCCCAGCCCTATCCCTAAGGGCTTTGCAGTTTGTATTCCCAAGAAGTTTTTAAAATGTGCTATAACTTTTCTCATTAGGCAGCACCAATTACTGTCAAAAATGTTTAAGTGCCCCCTAATGTCTCTGGATGTAGCATGTCAACAGGGATGCAGCAGGGCACCTCAATCCTCATTGTGCCTTGTTATTGCCTCTGACTGCCTGGAAAATAATGAGTTGTCAGTGTGATTCTATTACAAGCAAGAATTTTGGAGGAGGGAGGGAATAACTTCCAAGGCACTCAGGTAATAAGTCTGAGATGATGTAAAAATTCTTTCTCCCAATTTTTTTTTTTCTTTCTGGAAAGGAGTGAAAATGAAATAAAGTATTTGGGGAAGGGCAATGTCCTTTTTAGTTTACTTCTATTGTGGTTGTTCCCCATGCCAATAAATCAGCTGGAAATAATTATAATAATAGCTGATATTTATATAACATTGTAAGGTTTGCCAAGCTTTTAAAAATACAGCATCTTATTTGTTCTTCACAACAAATCTGAGTGATAAGTGCTATTATTATCTCCAGTTTATAGGTAAGGAAACTGAGGCTCAGAAAAGTGAAATAGGTTCCTTTATGCCAATAACCACTCAGTCATTCTATCAATAAGCATTTATTAAACACCAATGCTTTGCTAAGCAAGTAATACAAAGCCATAATACAAAGAAAGGCAAAAACAGTTTCTACCTTTTAGGAACTAACAATCTGATGAGGGAAATTTTTTGTATCCTTCTTTTTGTGATAGCATTTGGGAATTTTCTTGCAAAAGACACTGGAGTTTGCCATCTTCTTTGGCTCATTGTAGATGAGATAATAGCAAAAAATAGGTTTAAGGGACTTGTCCAAGGTCATGCATGGTTAAGTATCTGAGCTGGATTTGAACTCTTGGAAGATAAGTCTTCTTGATTCTAAAGCTGAGTACACTAGCCACTGTACTACCCAGTACATGGGGGAGGAAATGATTTAGAAGTTACACAATATATATAAACAACTTATATATACAAAGTAATTGACAGATGGCAAGAACTAAAATTAAGAGATATTTGGAAAAGTTTCTTATAGAAAATGAGATTTTAGTTGGGACTTAATAGAAAATAGAGGTGAAGAGGGAGTATATTCTAGGTGTGGAGGAATAGCCAGAGAAAATGTCCAGAGCTGAGATGGAATATCTTATTTGTGGAAGAGCAAGTAGATCAATGTCATCAGATCAAAAAGTATATAGGGGGGTGTGTAAGATATAAGAAGTCTGGAAGGGGGAGGTTATGATTGCTAAATGGAGAATTTATATTTGATCCTGGAGATAATATGGAACACACTGATACCCTTCTTTTGGTTCAAAAAAAAAAAAAGAAAGAAAGAAGAAAGAAAAGAAAAGAAAAGAAAAGCTTGCTCCAGAAAAGAGAAGGACAACATAAATTATATTAACCTTGTCATAGGACAAGGTTTGGTATCCTGCTTGTTAGGCACAGGAACTTGATTTTTATCAATTCATTCAAGGGTGACACTCATGTAGGTGTAACTAAAGTTATAAGTAAGTGGATTTTAAGCTAGTATGACAATTTACAAGTATACAACGGTGATAAGAATTCTAATGTCCAGAATATATTAACAATCACAGGGTACATTAACAACTATTAAGCCATGGAATATGAACAAAGAAAATTTTTCCATGGGCCTTATCCTATCTTACAAGATGTGTCTTGTTGATCTACTATCTTGCCTAGAATTCTATCATTGGGCATTTATTCCTCTGGGTAGAGGACTTGATTCTCTAAGAATCTCTTGTGAAAATATAAAGAAAGGAAATTTTGTTCAAGCGCTAAAATAATATTTCAGCTAAAATGGGACAGCTGTTTAGAAAACAGCCTGTTTTACCTTTTCAAGGAAAATGTTTAAAGAGCATTGTCAGACTTATGAAAAGCCAAGGTTTGATTATAATTTGGGAGCAGATCACTGAACTTTTAGAAACTGCACAGTACACATCTCCTTGGTTCTGTAAGGAAAAAGAATTGGATTCAAACGAGTAGAAATTAGTAGGAGAACAACTAGGTGAATATTACAATTCTAATACAAACTCAATTTCTAAAAATATACTTTAAACTTACAATTTAATACAACTGGCTTTAAGAAATTATATTAGTGTTAGAATAAAAAAAGAAAAAAGAGCAGGACGGGGAGGTGCCAACTAAACTAGGTGAAAAGGATGAAGAATCCGATAAGAATTCATATCATGAGAAATTAGATCATTCCCCATCCTCTGACTTACCTCCCTCAATTAATCCTTCATGGGTAGAAGGAGAAGGAGGAGGGGGAGAGTCAGAGATACAAACAGAACTATCTATTAAGCAGCCTCTGACAAGATTAGAAAAAGCATTGGTAAAGGCAAAAAATGAAGGAGAGGATGTATCTGATTTTATAAATGCATACCCTATGATTGAAGAGCTTGACTCTTCAGGTCAAAAAAGGAGAAGATAACACTCCTTTTGATCTGGAAAAAATTAAGGATTTGAAAAAAGGTTGCACTCTTTATGGGGCTACATCCTCTTATGTTAAAATGTTACTAGATAGTTTGGCTTATGAAATCTTAACCCTGAGTGATTGGAAATCTATAGCAAGGACATGTTTAGAACCTGGACAAAACTTGTTGTGGCTTTCAGTTATCATGAATTATATAGGATTCAAGTCAGATGCAATAGGCAAACATGAGTTAATGTACAAATCACTTTTGACCAACTAGCAGGTGAAGGTCAGTATGGAGAGAATTCAACACAGATTAATTGTCCTATAACAGTGTATAAGCAAGTTTCTAAGGCTGCAATAAAGGCTTGGAGTTCCCTCACTGGACAGAAAGATGGAGGTAAAGCCTTCACAAAAATAGAGCAAGATCCCAATGAACCTTTTGCGGATTTTGTGGGACATTTGCAGATAGCTGTCACAAGAACCACTGGAGAAAATGCAGCTACAGAAATAATGACCAGACATCTGGCTAAAGAAAATGCTAATGAGGCTTGCAAAAGAATTATATGGGGACTACACAAAGATGCTCCTTTAGAGGAGATCATAAGATACTGTGCCACAGTGGGCACAAATGCTTATTATACCCAGACTATGATGAACATGGGAAAACAGGGTCCCTCTTGGCAAAGGACTTCTAGAGAAAATCATCGATGTTTTCAGCATGGAAAAGTTGGACATCTGAGAGCCCATTGTAGATATAGAGATAGAGTGAGAAGACAGGGTGAGAGAAAACCCAAAACCCCGTGTCCAAAATGCAACCGAGGCTTGCACTGGGCCTCACAATATAGACTGACCCAGGGAAATGAGAGGCAGGGCCAAGCTCCAAGATATCATACAAAAGACATGGGACTAGGATAGTTTATCTCTCAGACTTGTGGAGGAGAAAGAAATTTGTGACCAAAGATGAACTAGAGACCATTACCAATCACAAAATAGAAAATTTTGATTATATCAAATTAAAAAGCCTTTGTACAAACAGAACGAATGCAAACAAGATTAGTAGGGAAGTAACAAACTGGGAAAACATCTTTACAATTAAAGGTTCTGATAAAGGCCTCATTTCCAAAATATATAGAGAACTGACTCAAATTTATAAAAAATCAAGCCATTCTCCAATTGATAAATGGTCAAAGGATATGAACAGACAATTTTCAGATGAAGAAATTGAAACTATTACCACTCACATGAAAGAGTGTTCCAAATCACTATTGATCAGAGAAATGCAAATTAAGACAACTCTGAGATATCACTACACTCCTGTCAGATTGGCTAAGATGACAGGAAAAAACAATGATGAATGTTGGAGGGGATGCGGGAAAACGGGGACATTGATGCATTGTTGGTGGAGTTGTGAACGAATCCAGCCATTCTGGAGAGCGATCTGGAATTATGCCCAAAAAGTTATCAAACTGTGCATACCCTTTGATCCAGCAGTGTTTCTATTGGGCTTATACCCCAAAGAGATACTAAAAAAGGGAAGGGGACCTGTATGTGCCAAAATGTTTGTAGCAGCCCTGTTTGTAGTGGCTAGAAACTGGAAAATGAATGGATGCCCATCAATTGGAGAATGGCTGGGTAAATTGTGGTATATGAATGTTATGGAATATTATTGCTCTGTAAGGAATGACCAGCAGGATGAATACAGAGAGGCTTGGAGAGACCTACATGGACTGATGCTAAGTGAGATGAGCAGAACCAGGAGATCATTATACACTTCGACAACGATATTGTATGAGGATGTATTCTGATGGAAGTGGATTTCTCTGACAAAGAGACTTAACTGAGTTTCATTGGAGAAATGATGGACAGAAACAGCTACACCCAAAGAAGGAATACTGGGAAATGAATGTGAACTATTTGCATTTTTGATTTTCTTCCCGAGTTATTTTTACCTTCTGAATCCAATTCTCCCTGTGCAACAAGAGAACTGTTTGGTTCTGCAAATATGTATTGTATCTAGGATATACTGCAACATGTTTAGCATATATAGGACTGCTTGCCATCCTGGGGGGGGGGGAGGAGGGAGGGAGGGGAAAAAACGAAACATAAGTGATTGCAAGGGATAATGTCGTGTAGAAATTATCCTGGCATGGATTCTGTCAATGCGAAGTTATTATTAAATAAAATAAAATTTATTATAAAAAAAAAAAAAAAAAAAAAAAAAAAAAGACATGGGACCTGATGGCAGTTGAGTTTATACCCAGAGAGTTTTTAGAAGGTCAGAACTCTGATGTGATCAATCACCCTAAAAGTAATCACATGGCAGAAAGGGATTACATTATCAACCAACAGAAAAGCAATCAGATAGCAGAAAGGGATTACAATTGGGGAGAATACAGGAGAATACAGGCCTTTTAAACCAACAGGGCAATGTCCAGTGCAAACAGCTTCAATATAATTGCCAGGTAATGAGGAGAAATCCCAAAAGTGGTAGATAGAAGGGAATTAGATAGGTTAACTGCTTGGGAGAGAGGGTTTGTTTGTATTCCTACAGATGGAGAAGGAAACAGATGGAGGGTAATGAGCACCTGGAGAGAGACAGAAAAGGAAAAAAAAAAAACCCTCAAAACAAAGGAAAAGATCTAAGAAACATCTGACACTGAAAGAGCATGGCTGATAATGAGACTGTTGCAGGACTTGAAAACCAGCAGGAATCACTGGATTCCTTGAGATGAAAAATTATTGATAGAGACTGTTGCAGGACTTGAAAACCACAGGAATCATTGGATTCCCTAACACAAGATGAGACTATTGCAGGACTTCAAATCTTGCAGGGATTATTGGATTCCTGGCACATGAACTAATGGACAACAGATTCCTTTTGGGCTATTTCTAGGACTTATGGACATATATAAATTCTCATATTGATTCATGTTATTTGTTATATCACTACTAGCCTGTGTTGTGTTACTATGTACTTGTGTAATTTATGTAATTATGTGTAATATCTCCCATATTGATGGATTTATGTATACCTGTTTCAAGTGATTTCCTTCAGAAACCCACTAATCTGATTTGATTTCTCATTTCCTTTGGTGTTTTCATCTCCCTTCCAGAGAAGTCAGGGAGGGTGTGATCACCTCCTTTTTATGGTGTTTTTACTTCTTTATCAAGGAAGGCATGATTACCCTCTTTTGGGGGGGTTCTCAGCAACTTGAGAAGTCAGGGGGGTCATGACCACCTTATGTTCTAAATCAAAAGAAAGCCGGAGATGTTATGGGCCAGAACTTGAAACAAAATGCTAAATCACTGGAGTTGATAAAGACAATGCTTATGTACTTGGTTCACACCTTTGGGAGAGTTCACACCTCTCACGTCTTTAGAGTTCATACCTTTAAGAGAGCATATATAAGGAGGAGCCCATTAAAGGACAAGCCCACTAGAGACCTGGGGAGATTCACAAATCAGAAGCTCACAATCCCATTCTCAGAGGAGGAGTCAGGATTCATTCCAATTTCTATCTTTGTGCTGGCTGGAGGCTTTGGATTCGGAGGGAGGATGAGAGGCTGAAGCTGGTAGAGGCAGAGGCAAAGGACTAGTGGCAAGAACTCTCAGAACCAAGGAGAGATATAGGCCTCAAAGAAAACTAACCAGGCTATTTTGGAAGAGACAATAAAGGATTGGACTTTAACTCCTGGCTGCATTTGGGGTGATTGTTACTCTGAACTGAAACTAAGGCTGCTCCTAGAAGCCCCCCAAGAAACCTGCTCCCAGAGAACATTATACTTTAGAGAAGAATACTATAGCTATTTGCCTTAGTTTCCTCATTTGTAAAATAAGGATAATAATAACATCTTCCTCTAAGGTTGTTGTGAGAACAAAATGAGATAAATTTATAAAATACTTTGCAAATCTTAAAATGCAAGAGAAAATGCTATTATCACTGTAAAATGAGAAATGCAATTGAGACATAACTAATGTATTGATTTGTTTTGCTTGATTATACATATTTATTATAAAGGAGAACTTCTATTTTTGGCAACTGGGGTGCATGATGAGTTGGATAGAGATACAAATTTTAAAAAAAGGAGAATATTAATAAAAAACTAAAAAAATATGGAAGGAAAGCAAAAAGAAGTGCAGGATGGGACAGAAATTTTGTTAGAATTTTGTTAAATTTAACATATACTTAAACTCTTGTAATAGGAATTTTTAATTTTTTCTTTTATTATCTGAGATTCAGGCATATCTCTCAAAGTCTTTTTTACTATTAACTTCACCTTATCAAAACCTGTCCCAGATTATGTAAAAATATATTTAAAGCCTTAAACATTCCCCTCTTGATAAATGGTCAAAGGATATGAAAAGACAATTTTCAGATGATTAAAGCCATTTATAATCATATGAAAAAATGCTCCAAATCTTTACATACGCTGAACCAGCATCCACTAAGAAACATATCCCAAGTGATGTCAAATTTCTATTAAAATGATCTAATTTACATTATACATATGATCTTTTTTTTATTATAGATTTTATTTACAAAACGTATGCATGGGTAATTTTTCAATATTGACCCCTTGCAAAATCTTCTGTTCCAACTTTTCCCTTACTTCCCCCACCCCTCCCTTACATGACCAGTAGTCCAATACATGTAAAATATGTTAAAGTATATGATAAATACAATATATGTATACATATTTATACAGTTATATAGATATGATCTTAAGTATAGTAATAAAATAATTGGTTTTAGCTACAACTCAGAATGGATGGCATCAGTTTATGAAAACTTTTGTAATTAGAAAATTGAAACATTGAAAATGCACAAACATTTTTAAAGCAATTCCAAAATATTAATTTATTTATAATTTTATTACAGCACACTAGATTTCAGGATTAGAATTAAATGGAGAATAAAAAGGACATTTTTTCTTAGCTCCTACAAAAATTCTATAAATGAAGTGAATCTAGTTGTTGGAACTAGTTTTCTATTAACTAGACTACATTCTTCCAAACATTAAGTGTTTAATTAAGTTGGCAGTTATTGCTCATTTGAAAGCGCTAAATTACTTTGGACTTTTCTAAATTTTTCTCAGAATGTCATATGAACAGCTATTTTTCTCTAGCTGTTTCTCTTTAATTCAGAAAGTTTAAAAATAGTTCAAAAGAGGAATCTTTACAAACTGCTAACTAATTAGAGTTGATCTAATCTTACAAGAAGATGTTTTGGGCAGAACCTGAAACAAGGTACTAAGTAGAACTAATTAGTACAATGCTTGTGTTTTCACCTTTACTCATTGGAGTTCACAAGTATGCCAGCTTCACAAAGTAAACTTTGTAACTTTGTGAGTTCACACCTCCCTTGAAGCTCTTTGGGCCAGAGAGCACTATGGGAGAAAACTCATAATCCCATTCTCTCAGAAGACTCAGATTTAAGGCCAGTGAAGAGAGAGCTATAGCAGAATATATTCCACTTGGCTGGCCAGTCGAAGAAGAGAGTTCAGCTGGTTGGAGAGGAGCACTCTGGTGCAGACACAGAGCACTTTGAGAGATTTCAGTGGAATTATGCCAGAAGCCCTCTCTCTGAGGCAAGGAGAATATATTTTCCATTTGGTGGCAGAAGAAGAGTTTTCAGAGGAAAAAGCTAGGAGTCGAGAGTTCAGAGGACAACCAGATTCATCTTCATCTCACACCACTGTAGTTGGTGGCTGGGCTCCTGCACTAACCCCACTGAGATCAAGCTGGTCTGAAAGACTCACCAGAAAGCTAGCCGAGCCCCAAGTGAAGGAGACAAGACATTCATTCCATCTCTGTGTTGGTTGGAGGCTGAAGAAAGCAGAGGCAGAGGCTAAAGGACAGAACCTTTGGATTTGGAGACATTTGGAGGGCTCTAAGTTAAACTGGCTGTGTTTTGAGAAGAACAAGAACTCCAACATTTGAACTCCAACAAGGAAAGGAATGAAAGATTGTGAATTTAAATAATTTGCATTGATATTATTACAAAGACTTCTAAGAAGCTGACAATGAATGTCACATTTTTCAAACTCAGTTTATTCTCAGCATGTAGGGCTCCCCAGTCTGTAGCCACTATCTATCTATCACTAATTAATTAAACATTTATTATTTCACAATATCTAGCATTGTGCTAGACATTAGGAATACAAAGATAAAAAAAAAGTTTCTGCCCTCAAGAAGCTTGTATTCTGCTGGAGATGATGGTGGTGATGAACAATGACCAAGTAAATGCAAAATATATAGAAAGAAAATATGAAGTCTTACTTGTAAATATCTACTATACTCTACTATGTACTGTGATATCCCTAAGCTATATTTCTTTTGGTGCCCTAAACATGTTTTGTGCTCTCTGGTCTCTGAGCCTTTATTTAATTTCTTTCCTATTTTAGAATTTTTTTTTTTCCCTCTCTTTTCAAGTACAAATGAAATATTTCCTCTTCCAGGAAGACTTCCCAGGTATCCCAGTCTATACTGATACCTCGGAAAGATTTCTCATAGGATTCTATTTGCTCCTTTTCAATGTATTTTTCACATATTATTCTGTATTATAGTTATTTATGTAAGTAAATGTCAACTGATTGTATAAATGTCTCTTTATTTGATTGTAAGATTAATTTCCAAAAACAAAAACAAAAACAACTCCCCCAATTTAAAAACTATTAATATTTTTTGGTTTTACATCAACAATTATACTTCACAATATGGCCCTCCCTGATCTTTTCTTTCCTTTCAGAGAGCCATTCTAATATGACAAATAATTAAAAAGGAGAAAAAATAATTTAGCAAAATTAACCAACACATTAACCGAATTTGATATTATATGTAAAATTCCATACTCAAGAGTCCTCTGCTTTTCCAAAGATGTAAGAAAGGTGCATTCTCACATCTCTTCTTTGGCTCTATGCTTAGTCTTTAAAGAATTCCGTTTGTATTATTTTTTTCCAAGATCATTCTTATAGGCATTTGCATATATCATTTTCCTATTTTTGCTTATTTTATGTCATGCCAATTCATATAGGTCTTCCCATACTTCCCTATATTAATCACATCCATCCACTCAACATTTCTTATTATTACTCAGTTATTCAGTTGTGTCTAAATCTATGTGACCCTATGGACTATAGCCTTCCCATTCTATTATTTTCTTCCATTTCTTTGCATTGTTCACTTAAGAAAACCTTTTGTTATGTTTGTTACAAAGGAAAAATTAATTTTTTGGGGGGGAGAGTTATAGAAGACAATGGATAATTGATGATGATTATAACAAAAAGCACAGAACACATCTTAACATACATGGGAAGAAAGTTCAGAAGGTGACAAAAGACAAAGAGAGCAGTATGGATCTGCTTAGCTAAATGTAATGTAGAATTTTTAGAAGGACTGTCCAAAAGAGAGTTTTATGTCTTATATGTAATCTGCTTTTTCTGTTTTTAACACAAAGAAATATCCATGTTTGTTGATGTTTATCAAGTTCATAAGAACAACAAAATAGATTCTTCTTAGCTTTCCTTGCTATCCTCTAGAATTCTGCATTTAATTGGATATTTAATCTATATTGAGCATCTGGTGATGTCCATGTATATAATTGCCTTTTGGGATGTTGAAAAAGAGTGGTTGCTAAGACCAATGAATTATCTTGACAAAACTGTTGAGATGTGAGAAATGAGGTTTGAAGGATCCCCTGACAGCAATGGGATTCCCTGGATGGTCTACAGGCTTTGCAAAAGAATTCGCAAACCCCAATGAATACAGACTCAAGGTTTGTGGCAAGAATGGGTTTATTACCCAAAATAAAAGCTTTCTTAATGGGCAAACTTCTGTTAGGATTTTTTTTGCAAAGATGGGTTTACACTGAGAAGCAATTTAGCAGGTATTGCTGATTAGGAATTAGCTGAGATGGAATGATAGGTCTTTGGTTATCTTAGATTTGTTAACCCAGAGCTGGGGGACCTTTCAGTAGAGGGTGGTGTTCATGCCCCTGGCCAAGATCTCTAATTGAATAGAGGGAGATTATTACTATCTGGGAGTTTTCTCTATGAACAGGAGGGTAAGGCCCCTCCCAGAGGCCTGGAGGATTTGAGATTCAGGACCACCCTACCCCCAAAGATTAAAAGGCACACAGTTTACATGAGGGCCTTTCTGACCCTTCCCCTCCAAAGATCAGGGGAACAATTTACATCAAAACTATATTAATTTCTGCCCTTATTAATTTTGTATTTCAAAGCCAAATTTGTCTGCTATTCCAATTATTTTTTAATTTCCTACTTTAGCATTTCAATTTCCTATGATGTATATGATATGTTGTTTTGTTGATATCTCTAGAAGATATTGTAGATTTTCATAGGACTGATCAACTTTGACCTTTTTGGCATTAGTAGTTGGAGCATAGATTTGTATTATTATGATGCTGAACCGGTTGCCTTGAATTCTGTCACTTTTGAAATTATACTTACCATTACTTTTTTTTACCCTTTTACTGACTATGAACACTACTTAATTTCTTCTAAGAGATTCTTGTGCACAGTAGAATATGTAATGATCATTTGAATTAAATTTGCCCATTTCTATTCATTTAAGTTCACTGACATCCAAAATGTTTGACCACATCCAGCTTGCCTTGATTCATAGATCTTGCATTCCAGGTTCCTATTTAATATTGGATTTTTACAATATTGGATTTTCTTTTTGTCAATTAGATATCCTTTGGATTTTGGCCCAGCCACTTCACTGGTAGCAGAACTATTAACAGTTGTCTTCCACTCTTCCCCAGTAACATATTAGACACCTTCCAACTTGAGGAGCTTATTTTCTAGTGTCATCTCTTTTATCATTTTAGTACTTTCCAAAGAGTTTTCTTGGCAAAACGTACTGAAATGGTTTGCTATTTCTCCAGTAGATCACCTTTTGTTAGAACTCTTCACTATTACCTGTGAATATTTGGTAACTCTGCTATACCGGGTCCTTTGCCAGGACAAGACAGTGATTTGGTGAGACAAGGGGAGGTTCAGCATTTCTTACACAATAGAAATAATCCATTGCATTCATGTAACACTATTTGTTTAGCCTTTCTCTTCTGGATGGGCATCTTCTTTGAATCTAGGTCTTTGCTACTATAAAAAGTGCTGCTATAATTATTTTGGTGCATAAGGGATAAAAATGCAAATCAAAAACCTCTAGATTTTAAAGCCCTTTATAACCTAGCCTAAGGATGCCTTTCCAGATTCCTTAAACATTTCCTCCTTTCCTGAACACTATGATCTAGCCAAAATGATCCTCTAACTGTTTCTCAAACACAGCATTCCATCCTCATGTCTTTGACTTGGTACTGGACATTTTATGTCCTTATCTCTCTTGGAGAATCCTTCTTTTCCTTAAACACCGCCTTTTCTACATAGTTTTTTTTTTTTAATTCCCACAATTTCTATTGTCTTTCCTCTTTAATTATCTTGCATTTGCTTCTATTGAATTTATTCTTTGTATACTAACACATGTACATATTGTCTTCTTAGAATGTAAAGTTTCTCACAATAGTAATTAGCTCATTGTTTTGTAACCTCATTGTCTACCTCAGCCCTTGGCATATATTAGTAGAACTTAACAAATGTTTGTTGACTGATTCTTTTCATTATTGAACTTACTGGAGGACCTCTGGAGATAAAAAGTTAAATAGATAGGAATTTGAGTCATTTTCTTAGACTAATTCAAAATTTAATTCCAGAATTGTTGACCAATTCATAGCTCCATCCACTATATTAATTTATTTGTTTTTCCATAAACTCTTCAACATGTAAATGAGGGAAATGCATGAGATCCAATCGAGAAAAATTAACATAAAATCCCTTTGTGGGTCTCTTCTTGGGAGTTATGTGAATCTTATTTCCTTAGGTCTTAATGATGTGGGAAAGATTCCCATCTTTGATTCCCAATCCCCGTCTCGCTTCCCTCCTCCTCCCTCCCCCCTCCCCCCCAGTTAATGTAATTACCCTTTGACTCACAAATCCTGGTCCCTTTGAATTCCAATAGAAGATCCAGACCTGTCCCAGCCCCACCTGGAGCTGAGCCAACTTTGGGGCTATACCCAAAAGCCCCTCGAGCTAAATCTCTCATTGTAAAAGGGAGATGCTGGGACTCCCTCTTTGCAGAGATCCCAAACATGCTAGCCACGTGAGGACCCTCTGTCCACTGGACCTTCTGTCCAGTACCCTCCTTATTTCTACCTTCGCCTATCTCTTTACTTCCAAATCCAATAATAAACCTCTTTTATCAATCTAGCTCTCGGGCCAATAAATGCCTTTATTGGGGACTCATACCACTAATAGACCTCATTTACAGCCATATCCTTGCGCCGAATCCAGGGGGGTTGCAGGGGAGCTCTGTTTGACTCCCTGTACCCCAAATCTGGCACTAGACCTCAACTAGACCCCAATTTCATTTAGGTACCCCAAATCTAGAAACATTAACTACATAGAACTCTATCTTCACTCACTTGAGGCCAACAGTTAATTTTGTTTAGCTTTTGTTTCTTAGTTGAAGAACTTCTTATTTGTTATTTGGAGCAAACAAAGGTTTAACCAAGTAATGATTTTATTTAAATGGTTTATAATGAAGGGAAATATTTGTTATATGGGAAAATATTAGTAAAATTTCTTTATGCAAACATCCTATTGCTACTGTTTATAGGGTTAGTATTTCACTGTTAGTCAGGTAGTTAAGAATGACTTAAGCATGTGCTTTAACTAGCAATTACTTTATAGCACAAATTCCTCTCTTACTCCCCCAATCCCTGTAGATAGTGACAACCTCCAACAATCAGCCAGTAAACTCACTATGATATTAGGGTTCCTGGTGGTGAGAAAGTTAAATGATGAGGTTAGTGGCAGGTTTGGGTTCAGGGAACCAAATGAAGAGGTTTGGCTCCCCTAAATCCCCTTAGGATTCAGCGCAAGGTAGGGAGTTGTGGGAACCCCTTCTGGTGGCACAGAGGTCCTTCGTAAAGGAATTTACGAACCCAAAAAGCTGGAAGTTTATTATTGGCATTGGGGAAATCAGCCTTTGCTATGCATGAGTAGAAAGACTGAATTACTTAGTGGCAAGGTCCCGGCAAAGAAGTAAAGTTTCTAGTAGAGAAATCCTGACAGAGAGGTATAAAGTCTTGTTAAGGAATTAGGTGAGAAAAGAGAAAATGACCATTACTGAGAGATGGAGGATCTTGTTTGTAGAACAACCAGGAAGTCAGTCACTAGATCTAAGATGATATGAGAGGGAGTAAGTTGTAAAAAGACTGGAAAAGTAGAAGAGGACTGGTTATGAAGGGTTTTGAAGGCTAAACAAAGCATTTTATATTTGCTCCTGGAGGTAATAAAAAGTGTGACATTTGAGGTGTGTGTGTGTGTGTGTGTGTGTGTGAAACACTATAGGACTTGAATTAAAAAAAAAAATCACCTATATGACTGGATGATGGATTGAAGTAGGGAGAAACTTGAGGCAGGTGTACCCACTAGCAGGATATTGCTATCCTTTTCTGTTTTAGGTAAATTTATTCTAGTCATGTTCAAGGTAATAATTGTTAATTTTTTCCCTCCATTCTATCCTCTTATATTTTTTTCTTTCTCCCTATAATTGCTGTAGGAATATCCTCTTCCACTAGACTTGTGTCCCGGATGTCACTGGATCCCAAACTTTATCTGACTTTTTTTCCTTTATCATTGATATCTTTTGTTTATTCATACTGATGAGGTGCACATGATGAGGTTAGTGGTACTTGTGATGAGGTGTGAGAATTGGGGTGGGGAATCCCCTCTCATCAGCACAGGTCCAATAAGAAAGAATTCGCAAACCCCAAATCTGTGTGGCAAAAATGGATTTTTATTGTCACTAAGAAGGAAGCTTTCTTAGAGGGCAAAACTCCTGTTTAGGAATTTGACAGAGATAGATTGACAAATTGTGATTATATGGGATACATCTTGGCGTGGGCTAGGTGATGTCTGGGCTACTCAATAGAAGACCATCAGATAGAGATCTCCATTTGAATAACTGGAAGTTTGAACTGCTGAAAGTTGTTTGTGGCAAATCTCCAATTGAATAACTGGGAGTTTGCAGGCTTTTCCCAGGGTCTGGGAACTCCCTGAAGGGGATCCAGTTTCCTGGCCACCCAAAAGATCTAAGTTTACATCAATATTTACAACTTTTCTTCCTGAATTAAGATTTTCTCTTTTTTCAAGGTCAGGTTTTGATGCTCTTGAACACTTGGACTGGATAATTGGCTTCTTTTGGCCTCCATTTGCATTGTCTGAGGTCCTCTTGTTTATCTTCTCTTTCAGCAGTGTTTTCTTTTCTTTCTTTTTTTTTTTTTTTAAATAATTTTTTATTGATAGAACGCATGCCAGGGTAATTTTTTACAGCATTATCCCTTGCATTCATTTCTGTTCCGGTTTTTCCCCTCCCTCCCTCCACCCCTTCCCCCAAATGGCAAGAATCCTTTACATGTTGAATGGGTTGCAGTATATCCTAGATACAATATATGTGTGCAGAACTGAACAGTTTTCTTGTTGCACAGGGAGAATTGAATTCAGAAGGTATAAATAACCCGGGAGGAAAAACATAAATGCAAGCAGTTTATATTCATTTCCAGTGTTCTTTCTCTGGGTGTAGCTGCTTCTGTCCATCTTTGATCAATTAAGGCTCTCTTTATCAAAGAGGTCCACTTCCATCAGAATACATCCTCAAACAGTATCATTGTTGAGGTATATAATGATCTCCTGGTTCTGCTCATTTCACTCAGCATCAGTTCATGTAAGTCTCGCCAGTCCTCTCTGTATTCATCCTGCTGGTCATTCCTTACAGAACAATAATATTCCATAACGTTCATATACCACAATTTACTCAACCATTCTCCAATTGATGGGCATCCTTTCATTTTCCAGCTTCTAGCCACTACAAACAGGGCTGCCACAAACATTTTGGCACATACAGGTCCCTTTCCTTTCTTTAGTATCTCTTTGGGGTATAAGCCCAGTAGAAACACTCAGCAGTGTTTTCTGTGTGCTCCTTATCTATACATTCAAGTACAGAGAGCAAAGTCCTTTTCTCTTGTTAAAGGCTTGTGACTGCAAAACTCTTTGATCTACTAAAGTAGGCAAAATAATCTCTATCACTTTGGTTTGTTTTTCACTCTCCAGAAAGAGGCTTCAAATGTTCCCCTCTACAGCACTTTGACCCTGATATATATCTGACATTTCTGGAATGTCCTTAATGGAACATTCTGAATCTTATGCATGTTTTACTTTTTTCTGGGCCTCCTTCCTTAATGTCTTCATACTTCTGAGTATTCTTTTTTGTTAATCTAGTCTGTATCAAGACATATAGTTTCTTTCTTTATTCCTTAATTATTATTCAATTTTATCTTTTCAGTGTAGTATATGTGTAGTAATTAGGCTACTCCATTCTTCTTTATTCTATTAACCTTAGATAAAGTTTCAGGATTTCAAGAAGAAAAGAATGCTAATGACTAGGCAGATCAAGAAAGGCCTCATCTGGAAAGTAAGACCTGCTCTGTGCTGGAAGGAAGGTAGGGATTCTCAGTAGTCAATAAACATTTATTAAGTACTTATTATGTGTTAGGCATTGGGTTAAGCTCTGGATTCTACTGGTAGAGATGTGAAAGGATCACATTCTAGACATTGTGGAATGTGTGCCAGGGAATGGAGATAGTAGATGGAATATTGCCTATAAAAAATACCTAGTAAGCTAGTTTGGGTAGAGAATACATGGAGAGGAATAATATGAAGTAAAAGAAAAAGTAGGTAAAAGTCATTTTAAAAATGCTTTGAATATCAGGCTGGGTTAATTTTATGATTTAAGGAATAAATACAGAATTTTAAAAAACAAAATAAGTTACCCATTCCTGTTTAAGAAACAAAACAGAACTCTAAACACCATAAGAATAACTTAATCTTTTATTAATATGATAAGTGGCAAAACTAACAGTGACATTATTGATAATGACAATATTGATAAACAAGATGCCTATCCAATAAGACTAGAGGTAGGTAAAGCTAGGATGTTTTTCATTACTATTATTATTCAATAAAGTGTTAGAACTGCTTGCTATAGTGATAATGAAGGGGAAGAGAAACTATTCCCTTTACTGAAACTGTGTTCCCTTTAAGATTATTACTCTGAAACTGTATTCCCTTTTGATCTGTGATTCTTTTTGGAGTGTCAGCCCCTCGTGGGGAAGGCATATTCCCTCAGATA
This sequence comes from Antechinus flavipes, assembly GCF_016432865.1. Classification (NCBI taxonomy): domain Eukaryota; kingdom Metazoa; phylum Chordata; class Mammalia; order Dasyuromorphia; family Dasyuridae; genus Antechinus; species Antechinus flavipes. The sequence continues at coordinate 295,611,780 of NC_067398.1, forward strand.
AGTTATCTTTGGGGATGCCAGAGCATTTGATTAGATTAGAAATATTGGTCAAAAAGTACCCCTTTGAAGTGTTGTTAATTCCAGTAGGAGATCTGGGCTGGATACTGATAAGCATCTAAGCCTGGGAACCTTGGCTTCCTGAAGCCTCAAGACTCCTTTTAAAGGGCACTTTCCACACTCGCTTCTTGCAGAGACCCAAGCAATTTGCTAGGACTCTGTCCACCGAGAAGGCATTCTCTTCTCAGTGCCAGACTCCATTTCTCTAACAGGACTTTACCATTATACAAGTCAGTCTCTTAGCAAACTGGTTTCTACCCAATAATAAATTTTCATTTTTGCCATTAATATTTCAGAAAAAGTGAATTCTTTCACCTTGAATCTGCGGGCCAACCAAAAGGGAAGTTTAATAACTTCTCTTATTGCCACTAACCTCATCACCACCAGGAATCAAGGGGATACAAACCTCATCAATAAGACAAGGAAAAAAAAACCGAGGGAATAACATAGGCAAAGAGGAAACAAAATTATTGCTTTTTGCATATGACAGTTTGGTTTCTTTACAACACCCCAGAGAGTCAAGTAAAAATAATGAACAATTTCAACAAAGATAAGAACACAAAATAAGTCAAACAAATCATCAGCATTTCTATGTATTATCAACAACTTTATCAATAAAAAGAAAAAAATAAATTTTACTTAAAATAACTACAGAAAATATAAAATGCTTGAACATATAGAGGAACTATATGGAACATACACAGGAACAATTATTAAAAAAAAACCTATACAAATAAAGACATCAAAATATTTGGAGAAATATTTATTTCTCATAGATAGGGCAAGCAAATATAGTAAAATGGCAATATAGCTTAAATTACTTTACTTATTAAGTGCCCTACAAATCAAACTACCAAAGGATTAGTTTATAGATATAGAAAAACTAATAAAATTAATCTGAAATATAAAAGATAATGGATATCAAGGGAATTAATTAGGGGAAAAAAAGGGAAGGAGGATGGGCAAATAGTACCAGATATCAAACTATATTACAAATAGTAATCATGAAAATAATTTAGAATTAAGAAAGAATTTGAGAGGTTGATTATTAAAACAGATTAGATTCAGAATATATAGAGGCAAACAAACACAATAGCCTAGTGTTTGATAAACCAAAAGATCCCATGAGAACTCAACATTATTAATAAATGTTGAGGAAAGACAAAGACAATCTGGAAATAATTAGGTATAAAATAACTTTTCATACCACATACATTAATCTCTAAATGAATACATACTAGGCAAAAAGAATATATAAAGAATGGTATCACAAACACTCTCTGATCTAGAGATTGGGGAAAATCATGTGATCAAAATAGAGATAGATCATAGAAAGTAAAATGGACAATTTTGGTTACATAAAATTAAAACATTTTTGTACAAAGTTGATGCAACTAAAATCAGAAGAGGAGGGAAATAGGTAAAATCTTTGAAACAAGTTTCACAGATAAAGGTCTCATTTCTAAAATATAAGAAATGAATTCAAATTTGTAAGAATAATAGCCAGTCCTCAAGTGACAAATGGTCAAAGAAAATGAACAGGCAATTTCAGAAAAAGAAATCCAGACTATCCATAACTATATAAAATTTTTCTAAATCATTGTTATTTAAAGAATTGAAAATTAAAACAACTCATATCCATCAGATTGCCAAACAAGAAAAAAGAAAAATTACAAATGCTATAGGGGTTGTGGGAAAACCAATCAATACACTATTGGTAGAGCTATGAACTGATCTGGACAATCTATAAAGAATGTTGGAATTATGTCCAAAGAGCTATTATTAAACTTTTGTATAACTGCTGATTCAGCAATACCATACTAGGCATATACTCCCCAAAGATATATTTGCTATATATGTACCTGAGCTTCTCTCGTTCTCCTCATTCCTTGCATTCTATAAGCGGTAGAAGGAAATGGGAGGAAGAAAAGGAAAATCTTTGTTAAAAAATTCTAATAAAAAGAAGTTTGCATTTTGTTCTAGAGCTAACATGGAAACACTGATGATATTTGAGTAGAGTGATGACATTATCAGTTTTGTATTTTGGATGTACCAGTTTTATAACTATGTGAACAATGGATTAATGAAGAGAGATTCTGGAATTAGGGAGTCAAATCAGTCTGAACTAATCTATCTAAGAGGTGATAAGGGCCTGAACTAGCAACTCTAAATTATCTTTATAAACTCATCATCATTAAAATGAGCATATATGTAGAGAACTTTTAGATTGTAAATTGTTATATTAATGTAAGCTACTATTTTTTTAAATCATTCTTCTATCAGATCTGCTCTTATCCTGAAATTCCATATAACTGGTTAAAGACATCATCATTTGCTAGTCACCCAGGATAATGGAATTTCAAGAGATTCTTTTTAAAATTTCTTTATTAGTTATTGACATTTATTTTTTTTTTTTACAAGATTTTGATTTCCATTTTTCTCTTCTCCCTCACTTCTCCCCTCCCCAAGACAGTTTAGGAGGTTCTATAGTTCATTTTATATAGTATCAGTAATCACCTTCACATCGTCCATAAGAAATAATCATACCAATCAAGATCTCCAATGATGTGCAACCTACTATAGTCTAAGTAAAATCTTTTTATTCTTACATGGCTCTAACAGTTTTTCTTATATTAAGTAGAGAAATTTTTTGAAATTTTCACTTTACCAATTAAAAAAAAATTTATTGAGAACCAACATAAGTTTATAGATTCCTCCCATTCATTCCCTACCTCACCCATCCCCACCATTGAAGCATTTGCTTGCATTTAGTCCCATAGCACCTCTCATATTTGCTCTTTATGATTATTCATGTATCAGCAACAATGGGTTTGCAATTACATTTGCCATTATTTTTGTTATTTCAAACATGTCTGGTGATTTGAACTTAAGGAAAGTATGTTAGATATGCCTTATTTTGGGAGGAATTTCAATTCCCCTTTTCTTAATTACTTTTATTCTAATTTTTCTAAACTGAAGATAATTTTCTTTAATGCATACAATAGAAACAAAATAAGAGTTGAGTAGCTTTATTTATTTTGCAAGTTAAAGTTAAATTTAGAAGAGAAAAATATTTTTAAAAAAAGCATGATGTAAAAACAGAAGGTATCAATAAGATGCATTTTTATATTTAAAAAGTTGCATATTATATTCTGTTGAAATAGTAATATCATTTTAATTTATAAATAAAAACAAACAACATCAAAGAAGATCATACTATTTATACAGTGGACAATAGCACACTTAGATTTCCAAATTTTTCCCTCTTTCCCCGACTCCCTCCCCTAGAGGGCAGGTAGTCCAATACATGTTAAATATGTTAAAATCTATGTTAAATCCAATATATGTATACATATTTATACAGTTATCTTGCTGCACAAGAAAAATCAGATCAAGAAGAAAACAAAACCTGAGAAAGAAAATAAAATGCAATCAAACATCAATAGAAAGAGTGAAAATGCTATGTTGTGGTCCACACTCATTTCCCACAGTCTTTTCTCTGGGAGTAGATGGCTCTCTTAATCGCTGAACAATTGGAACTGGTTTGAATCATCTCATTGTTGAAGAGAGCCATGTCCATCAGAATTGATTATCTTATAATCTTCTTGTTGCTATGTATAATAATTTTCTGATTCTGTTTATTTCACTTAGCATCAGTTCATATAAGTCTTTCCAGGTCTCTCTGAAATCATCCTGTTGGTCATTTCTTACAGAACAATAATGTTCCATAACATTCATATACCATAATTTATTCAGCCATTCTCCAATTGATGAGCATTCATTTGATTTCCACTTTCTAGCCACTACAAAAAGGGCTGCCACAAACATTTTTGCACATGTGGGTCCCTTTCCCTCCTTTAAGATCTCTTTGATATAAGCCCAGTAGAAACACTGCTAGGTCAAAGGTTATGTACAGTTTGATAACTTTTTGAGCATAATTCCAAATTGTTTTCCCAACATTGGATTCATTCACAGTTCTACCAACAATGTATCAGTATCCTACTTTCCCCATATCTCCTCCAACATTCATCATTATCTTTTCCTGTCATCTTAGCCAATCCTGACAGGTGTGTAGAGGTATCTCAGAGTTGTCTTGATTTGCATTACTCTGATCAATAGGGATTTGGAGCACTTTTTCATGTAGCTACAAATAGTTTCAATTTCTTCATTTGAAAATTATCTGTTCATATCCTTTGACCATTTATCAATTGGAGAATGGCTTGAAATCTTACAAATTTGAATTAATTCTCTATATATTTTAGAAATGAGGCCTTTATCAGAACCCTTGAATGTGATTTTTTTTCCCAGTTTACTGTTTTCCTTCTAATCTTATCTACATTAGTTTTGTTTGTACAAAAACTTTTAAACTTAATATCTCAAAATTATATATTTTGTGTTCAATAATGAACTCCAATTCTGGCCACAAATTCCTTCCTTCTCTACAGATCTGAGAGGTTATCCTTTGTTCTTCTAATTTGCTTATAATATCACTCTTTATATTTAAATTATATTTAAATCATAAACCCATTTCAACCTTATCTTGATATATGGTGTTAGGTGTAGGTCAATGACTAGTTTCTGCCATACTAGTTTTCAATTTTTCCAGCACTTTTTGTCAAATAGTGAATTTTATCCCCAAATCTGGGGTCTTTGGCTTTGTCAAACACTAGATTACGATAGTCATTGACTATTTTGTCCTGTGAACCTAATCTATTCCATTGATCAACTATTCTGCTTCTTAGCCAATACCAAATGGTTTTGATGACTGCTGTTTTATAATATAGTTTTAGATCTGGTAGAGGTAAGCCACCTTCATTTGCTTTTTTTTTTTTTTTTTTCCATTAATTCCCTTGAAATTCTTGACCTTTTGTTCTTCCAGATGAATTTTGTTGTTATTTTTTCTAATTCAGTAGAATAGTTTCTTGGAAGTTTGATTGGTATAAAATTAAATAAATATATTAGTTTAGGTGGTATTGTCATCTTTATTATATTTGTTCAACCTATCCAAGAGCACTGAAAATGCCATTCTCCACTGAAAATATTATAGTTTAGGCAGAATAAGACATAACAAGTTATTTTTGAAAGTATTTAAAGATTATATTGTATTAAAATGCTCTACAATGTCATATGTATTCACAGTTACATAAATTATTAAATTGATAAAAAAAAAAAAAACTTAAGGGTAAAACTCTATTGAGGTCATCTAGATAGAGTACTGGGCCTGAAGTCAGAAAAATTTCTTATTTTCCTAAGTACAAAAGTGGCCTCAGCCATTATTAGCTATGTTACCCTGGGCAGTCACTTAATCCTCTCTGCCTAAGTTTCCTCATCTGTAAAATGACCTGGAAAAAGAATGGCAAACCACTTTTCTCTCTTTTCCAAGAAAACCCCAAATGGGCTCACCAAGAGTTGGGCACAATTGAATAACAACTGAAGCTTTATTTTATCTTTTCTTGGGAATGGTTTCATTTTGCCACCTCTAAATTCAATTACTTTTTTAATTTAAAATGTTTTACATTGAAATAATTTCTTAGAAACAAAGATAGGTGTCTCAGAAACTCACTTTGAGATACAAGGTCAAATCTCTACTTAGTTGCCAAGGTTTATCCTTGGCTCCTTGTTTAAACAATCTGACAAATTCAGGTCTAATCCCCAGTTTTTATCCTTAAACCACAAATATGCAGGAACCAGTAGAGTTTCCCACCAACATTCTTTCTTTTCTGAGGATTCCATAGACCCTATAAGAGGGACCTTAACTCACTCCAGAGCTAGACCAGTTCAGTTCACAAGCAGCAAATGGTTTGTTGCTGTTGCCTTTGAGATGCTAGCTTGTCAGCCTTCGTTGAAGAGAACATGTTCCTTCTGCAGTCTTACAGCTATTATTCATTTTCTTACATACTTCTCTGCAAGTGGGACTTTCACAACCTGATAGTGATTCTGATTATTTTCTGTCCCACAAATGAATTTCTGTGAAGGGGAGATGTTTCTTTTGCTCTTTAAGTCATTGGCATTCAGAATCACCTTTTACTCTTCCCTCTCCTTCAATGTTGGTATTCAATCAGTCTCTGAAGGCTTATTGAGAATAAAGAAGCCTAGGGTCCAACTCTGGCTCTAATACTGGACTTAACTGTGTGCTGGTGGATATATCACTTAGTTTATTTAGGCTTCTGTTTCCTAATCTGTAAAATGGGGGTAATAACCCTTGGACTACCTTCTTCGCAGATGAAGTTTAGTGCTTTATAAATTGTCAAGCATTATAAAAATGTAGATTATAATTATCCTCAGACATTTTTCAATGCCTCTTCTACTCCCAGTTTTGTTCTGAGTTTAAACCTATAATAATAATAGCTGACATCTATACGGCATTTAAAAGCTTAAAAAGTGATTTACAGATATTTCCTTTGGTAATAGAAATATTACTATTACTCATTTTAAAGGTGGGGAATTAGAATATTAGGGAATTTAAATAGCTTTTTTCTGAACACAGAACTATTAAATATTGACCAATGTTTTTCAAAGTGTAGTCTGTGGACCCATAACAAATATCAAGGCATTATTTGCCTACTAAAATATTCCTCTCTTTCCCAATTACGGTATCTGTGTAAGATTAGATTTTCTTCATATACTTCAAAACAATGAAACATGATAGATTGAATACAAAAGTAGATATAAGAATTTCATTTCTATTATCACATATGAAGATTTACAAAATTTATAAAAACTTATAAAACAATATCATTTTCATTTGTTTTTGTTGTTTTTGCTTTAAAAATATTTTCATAAAAATTTCATTTGTTAGTGTTATTTTGAAGGAATGAATAAAAATTTAAAAATTATCATTTTTAATTTCTAACAAGATAAATATTGATAGAAATAACCCATATAATTTCTTAGTGATCTTTAAAAAGTTTTAGAAGTATAAAGATTAAATAAGACATAAAGGTTAGTTATTATTTTCAAAATAAACTCAACATCAATACTCAACTCCAATGTCACATCCTCTTTAGACTCAACCAGAATATCACTTTTACCATATACTGTATTTAATTGCAATGTATTGAAATATGTGTGTATGTGCCTTGTGTCAACTAATAAATTGCAAGCTCTCTGAGGGCAAGAGGTCTTGTCACGTATGTATGTTTGCACATATATGTATATATATATATATATTTTCCCAAATGCCAAGTATATTATATACATTTATATCTCTTTATCAGTTTTTTTGGCACACACTGAGTGGTTAATTAGTGGTTATTGAATGAATGAATGAAACCTTTAAGCTGAAGGTCTTCTTCTCTCTGATGTCTCTTAGGCTTATCTACACTGTACAAGTTCTACTTAATTTACCTGCTTGGGAAATAGCTCTATAACAGTTTCTGTTTCATGAATCATTTACTCTTCCTATTTACATTACTTGATCTTTTCTCTAAGCCACAGCAGGTTAGGTTGCTTAGAAATATGAATTTAGTTGATATTCAAGTCCTTAGCCACTAAGCCTTAGTCAGAAAGGGAAATCCGCCTAATGAAAAACCCTCAGAACACAATTGCTATTTGATATTTAGCTGCTATTGTTAACTACATTTGCTAGGGGCAACAGGAAAAGAATTTTTTCATTCATTCTTACTATTCTTTTTTATGGTTCTGTAGTTTGGGGGTTAGTGATACAGATGGCTCAAAGGTGCTTCCAAAATGAATATTTTGACAATTTGCTGTTTGCTTGCAAACCCTGTCACCTTCGGTGTTCCAACACACTACCTTTGGTGTGTCAGAGTTATTGTTATGCAAGTAAGTAATGGAATGTTTCTCTTGCATGTATTTATTAGCTTGCTGTGCAGGTTCTATATTTGTCCAAATGAAATATCATTAGAAAGACAGTGACATTTTCTAGATAATACATGATAATGACATATTGCAATGATTAAAACATGGACAGAAATTATTCAAAATAGAACTGAATGCACTTGTTCAATCTTATCAGAACAATGTAATTTACTAGTTATTCAAACAGAGGGCTATTTAGGTCACAGAAAGTATTGATTAACAAAAGAAATTCGACAAATTATGTTAAATTTAAATGGTGTTTGTATTTTGTCTTGTCTTCATTATTTCTGCCATTGACTATGGAAAAAGGTAGAACCAGTATTCTTAAAATCACAGATGTGAGTCTTTGCATCTGCTTAGGTGTGGGAATAATTTCATCTTTGACAATTTTCTTGCTAATACTTCTCCTGAAGAAGAAGAATCCCAAGAGATCAAAAGATGAATTGGAAAATACAGGTACAAAGTGTGATGAATTTAATTTGAAATCTTTGAAATATATCTTCATGGGATGGCAGTTGTGATTTTCAGTTTTTTTCTTTTGTGTAGAACTTTCTAAGTCATAAATCTTTTGAGTGCATTGATGAATGAGTTAATTAGTTCAAATTCTGCTGTATTTCTACTGTGTTCATTATAATGCTGATAGTATCCCTGCCTTCTCCCCAAATTTTTCCATAAGGAATGACTATCAAAGAATAGACATATTTTTCAGCAAACATATGTATCTTTTGACAGACTGATTAATGCTAACTAGGAGAAATGGCCAATCTTACCCCTCACTGACAAGAAAAGGCATTTGGCTGCATCTGTGGGCATATTTTTAATACAAATTTGAGTGGTTCACTTGCATGAAAACATTAAGTATTCAATTATTACTGAGGAAGAATTATTAATTCAATTCTTTTAGGCATCAGGTATCTAAAATTTTCTAGTGAAGAAGTGGCAATAGTCTATAATGTCCCACTTAAGAACTTTTTATGAAAGAAATATAACTTCTACCCATAACCTTATCCCTAAATACATCAGTCAGTTTCCAGCTTTTCTATTTAGTGCCTAATTTATAAACTGTTTATCTCTTTATTTATAATAGAATTAGGGAAGTAAGACAGCTGTTCCATTTCTTTTACTTTCTTTTGGACAGGTGAAGATGTTTTATGAAAAATTTTTTTTTAAATTTTAAACATAGAATCACTCCCAGGAAATGTCATGGAAAATATTAAGATTTTTCTTCAAATATGTTTACTGAACAGACATTCATTACATTCTCAATTCCAATTCCTTTTAAAAATCTATTAACTTAAAATATATATACCAAATGAAAATTGTTTTGTGTCTAGCTCCAAATTTTGAAGTCACCTATAGGATAATCATTACACAATGTAATATGTGATTACAGAGTATTCTATCCTTATTAAGAGCTTAAGGCTTACTGTGCAAGGATTACTTTATGAAAAGATGTGCCTCTCATAAAGCCTCAGTGTTAAAGCTTATGACCTTTATATTTAGATTTAAGGTAAAACTTTTAGAATAACATATAGATAATGCTATACTTGTTTGTCGTTGCAGAGCCAAAAACTGAAGTACAGGAGATTACTAAATTTGATCTTGATAGAAGTAAAAATGATGAAGCTAGAATCCTTCCTAGAAATAGTACAACTATGCCATACATAGTAGAAGAATGCAAGATTGTAATCTAGGCAAAGGAGATATCACCTCAGATACATATTCCCCACTCTCAGCCATGGAAGAAGGAGCAACTGTCCCTGCCACTACAAAAACAAATGACTTTTGCAAGAGTTCACCAAGTCCCATGAATGATACTTTCATGGGGATATGGAAATCTATTTTCACAACATAATGATCCAGTTTGAATGGAAGTGTCACTTGCAAAGCTTATGCCAGTGAACAGAGTGATACATCTCATCCCTTTATTACAGTTGCAATCAATCTGTCATCAATATAACTCTAATGTTTTTTCATTTTAAAATCTCTTTCTTGATTTATTTCTCTACTTTTTTTGGTTGGGAGCCAATTACAAAAAGCTTGATGTCATTATTGTATTTGTATTCACTAAGAAAAAGGAATAACATGTCAGTTTTAAAGTTGTTTTCATATTTGTGTGTTTACTCACTATTTACTTACATAGACAAATAAACTAAACATCTCAGGACAGGTTTGAAGTTTCATTTATTTCTAAAGAAATGAGTGAAAAATTAGGAAATGACTACAGTGAAAAAGAAGAAAGAACTTTTTAAAAAAACGGTTTCAATGAATTCTCCCTTTAGATGGGGAGTACATACACATTAACAAGGAAAAATGAAAGAAAAGAATTGCTTTTTATCAGATGTCAATAATGTATTTTGGAAAAGTGAATTATCTCACAAGTAAATTGACAAATATAGTTTAAAGTTTGCAAACAAACTTCTTGGTAGCCTTTTATAGATCTTATTGAAGATAAGAAAGAGGATTAGAAGATAGGGGCTGGCTGGCTAGTAGATTGCTCAAGTTGAGCCTCTTATACTGGCCACACTGATAAAGTGGTTACTTCTGGTCAGCTTTTGTGGTCAGATCTATAGGCTCAGGAATTTTACTTTATTAGCCTATTCAGGTTGTGAGGAGCTGTAATTTAAAAGCCAAAATAACTGATTATTTTTGTGGGGGATAGGTCTTTTCAAGTAGGAAACTAATTATTAGCTAGAATTTTGCCTGATAATTATTGAATATAAATGAAAGTCCTGCATTGGATTTAAAGGATGACAGATATGCAGTTATATATATGTGTGTGTGTGTGTATACATGTATGTATGTATGTATATATATATATATATATGGGATCTCAAAGACCTTTTAATTTAAAATTTCATTTTATAGATGAAATATTCCTACTAGGATTACTTCTAAACTTTTATTCAAAATTTGTACTTCTAAACTTGTACTCAGATTGGGTATCTCTAGGGAATAAGTCTTGGGTTCAAGGTATCCTGTGTTTCTACATTACTACAACTATAGTTAGCAAGTGAATGGTGAGCTTACTTTTAACTTCTAGCATTAGAGACAATTAACTCAAAGCAAAGACTAAGATGGCATTATTCATTTAGGAGCTTAATACCTTGTTGCCTTTTTTATTTGTCACATATTTTCTGTGATAGTTTCAATTAGGCTAGATGGAAAATAATTGATCAAGTTCAGTTGACTCCTATTACACAGATCCAGAAAATAAATGCTAGAGAGGTTAAATGACTTACCCAAAGTCACATAGATAATAAGCATCAGGTAATATGGTTTGCTTACCCATCCTTGGTTATTGTCTTGAGGAATAATTCACCTAAGCTATTGTTTTGGTACTGATAGAGTACACATTTCTTTTTCTTTCTTTTTTTTTTAAATAGCTTTTTATTTAGAAGTTATATTCATGGGTAATTTTATAGCATTGACAATTGCCAAACCTTTTGTTTCAATTTTTCCCCTCCTTCCTCCCAACCCCTCTCCCAGATGGCAGGTTGACCAATACATGTTAAATATGTTAAAGTATAAATTAAATACAAAATAAGTATACATGTCCAAACAATTATTTTGCTGGAGTACACATTTCTTTGAGCAGATATTTATGTTTAACAAATATAGTATTTCTCTCTTTTGGAGACTGGTATATATACGTCTGTAATTCAATTCTGTGAATATTCATTAAATATTTACTATGTGCATACTAGAGTGGATCTAAAGATAGTAACTCTGTCATTAAAGAACTTATGTTCTACATGTACACAGATAAGAATGATTCAAGGTAGAATGTGATAAGGACAATGGAGAGATTCAAAATGCTTTTCAAAAGTTTGAGGAGGGAGAACACACTGTCATTATTTCCAAAGAATATTTTCCCATTGAAACGGACCACATGTGCAAAAATGTTTGTGCTGTCCTTTTTGTAGTGGCAAGTAACTGGAAATCAAGTGGACGTCTATCAGTTAGAAAATGGCTGAATAAGATATGGTATATGAATGTTATGGAATATTATTGTTCTATAAGAAATGATGATTTTAGAGAGTCCTGGAGAGACTTACATGAACTGATGCTAAGTGAAAAATATAGCAACAGTAAGATTATACAATGATAAATTCTGATGGACATTACTCTTCCAAAAATGAGATAATTCAGATCAGTTCCAATGATCTTGTGATGAAGAGAGCCATCTGTATCCAAAGAGAGGAGTGTGGGAGTGTGGATCACAACATAACAGTCTCATTCTTTTTGTTGTTTGCTTGCATTTTTTTTCTTTTTGAACTGATTTTTATTGTGCAGCAAGATAACTATATAAATATTTATGCATATATTAGATTTAACATATATTTTTACTATATATTACATATATATATATATATATAGAGAGAGAGAGAGAGAGAGAGAGAGAGAGAGAGAGAGACAGACAGAGAGAGAGAGAGAGAAGAGAGAGAGAGAGAGACAGACAGAGAGAGAGAGAGAGAGAGAGAGAGAGAGAGAGAGAGAGAGAGACAGAGAGAGAGAGAGGATTACTTGCTATCTAGGGGAGAGAGTGGGGGGAAGAGGGGAAATTGGAACTAAAGATTTTGGAAGAGTTAATGTTGAAAATTATTCATGCATATCTTTTGAAAAATAAAAGCTTTAATAAAAAAAAAGAATATTTCCCAATTCTTTATTTGTTGAGAGTTGGCCCTGACTGATGTGATGAATAAATAAGTATTCTTTTTTTTTTTAATAACTTTTTATTGATAGAACTCATGCCAGGGTAATTTTTTACAACATTATCCCTTGCATTCACTTCTGTTCTGATTTTTCCCCTCCCTCCCTCCACCCCCTCCCCCAGATGGCAAGCAATCCTTTACATGTTGAATAGGTTACAGTATATCCTGGATACAATATATGTGTGCAGAACCGAACAGTTTTCTTGTTGCACAGGGAGAACTGAATTTAGGAGGTATAAATAGCCCGGGAAGAAAAACAAAAATGCAAGCAGTTTATTGAATAAATAAGTATTCTAAAGCTTCAGAGCTAGAAGAAACAGAACAACTAGAAAAAACAAGTGCTCCAAGGTTTTTGGAGAAGCTTGCATGTGGAAAAAAATATTTTAAAATGTACAAAGAAAAATAGGGAGATAATAACACATGAATCTGAGAGATGATAAATTAGGGAACCAGGTAGGCTTGGTGTGAAGAAAAGTAATATGGTGGGAAACCTTAAAATTATTATTTTTTTTAATTATAACTTTTTATTGACAACACATATGCATGGGTAATTTTTTCAATATTGAGCCTTGCAAAAACTTCCATTCCAACTTTTCTCCTCCTTCCCTCCACCCCTTCCCCTAGATGGCAGGTAATCTATACATGTTAAATATGCTAAAGTATATGTCAAATACAATAAATGTATACATATTTACATAGTTATCTTGATGCACAGGAAAAATCAGATTTAGGAAGAAAGTAAAAATAACCTGAGAAGAAAAACAAAAATGCAATCAAACAATAACAGAAAGAGTGGAAATGCTATGTTGTGGTTCACACTCATTTTCCAGTGTTCTTTTGCTGGGTGTAACTAAACCTTAAAATTATTAAAAATGAATGGAATGAAACATTAACAATTGCTATTTGTAGTATTTTTTCCTCCATAGAATTCAAAGCAGTTTAAAAATTTTTTTTTATCTATTTCAGTACTCAATCTTGTTTTGCAGATGATAAGTAGAAGCTTCAGAGAGAATAATGGGAAAATAACTGTTTATCATCAGAAAATATTTAAGTGCCTATTGCACATGACATTCTTCTAGGCAATGGTTTTTCCTTCTGGAAGCTTAAAATCTAGTATAAAAACAGTATAATAAAGTATAAGGTTCTTTCGACGAGACTAGGGATTCTCAACATTTTTGTGTATGATGGATCCCATTGAATATAATGAAACATATGGATCTCTTCTCAGAATATAATTTAAAAATGTATAATAAGATACACAGTATTCATAAAATTGATTTTTATATATTTTTTTAGTATTTTATTTTTCCATATACATGTAAAGATAGTTTTTAACATTCACTTTTGCAAAACATTGTGTTTCAAATTTTTCTCCCTCCTTCCCTCCTTCCCAAGACAGTAAGCAATTTGACATAGATTAAAAATATGCAATTCTTCTAAACATATTTCCATTTTAATCATGCTGCATAAGAAAAATCAGAGAAATATGGGAAAAAACATAAAAAGAACCCAAGCAAACAACAAAAGAGGTGAAAATACTATGCTTTGATCCACATTCAATATTCATAGTTCTCCTTCTAAATGTGGATGGCACTTTCTTTCACAAGTCTATTGGAATTGCATTGAATCATCTGAAATAGATTAAAAAAAAAAATAAAGATGGAATTGTTTTCCCAATCATGTTCACTGACCTTCTACAGTAGCCTAATGCATATTGGTTTTCATAGAACACTTAGAATGAAATGTTTACTTAAACAGTATAAAGCAAAACTTTAGAGTAAGGGCTCTTAACCTGGGGGTCAATGAATTCCAGAAATCTATGGTTAAATTTTGGGAATCTATTAACTTGGATAGGAAATATATATGAGATACAAAAAATGATTAAGAACCCTTACTTTAGAAGATGTAGCATTGTAATTCAATTCAATTGAACAAATATTGATTAAACATCTTTTGCAGTGCAAAACATGATATAAATGCCCTCAGCATGTACTGAGGATTTATGTCACAAAGATTACATCTGGTTGGTTTCATGAAGGAGGTGATGTCTGAATTGAGCCTTGAAGTATGAGTAGCATTCTAATCAGCAGAAATTTAGTGGTAGAGATACAAAGAATAGCATGAATAAAATTATACTTGCAGATAAGCACCAAGCATATTTGGGGAACAGATGGAAATCTAGTTTTGATAAAGAACAAATATATGTAATCAAGTGGTATGAGAAAAGTTTAAAAATATAGATTTTGGGGAAGACCTTGAATGCTCAGCTGACCACTGAATTATTTTATGTCATTGAATTTTTGAAGCAAAGAATCACAGAATCTAAGAGTAGTAAGAAGGGGTGTGATTATAAATGTAACAACCAATTCCCCAGAAAAAAACAAAAACAAAAACAAAAGTAATTTAAAGTTTACTCTTTATTATCAACAAAACAATAATCAAATCTTAATTTGTAGTATCTACTTTGGGACTGCTCTAAATTGTTAGGAAATTTTTTTTTTAATCTCAAGTTATCTCTGTAACTTTCACTTACTGTATCCTTTAGAATGAAGCCAAAGCCTAATTCCTACTCCAAATGACAATCCTTCAAGTACTTGAATTTTGCTATCAAGTTCTCTTAAGTTTTTCTACTTCAGGTCAATAACTCTATTTCCTCCAATGGTTCATCATATAAGGTATTATCCAGTCCTCTCACCATTCTTATTGTCCTCTTCTAAGTTATCTCCATCTATTTTGTGTCACTATTAAAATGTGATGCACTCAATTAAACTATTAGGGCAGGAGCTCCTAATTCCTTTATTATGGATGCTAAGCCTCTCTATGTGGAGAAGGATAAAATTATTTTTGGTTTCCATGTGACACGACTTTTATTGAGCTGACAATCCAGTTATAGATTTCAGATCTATTTTCATTGAAGTAGCCACAGTCCCCTACTTCCACCTTTAATTTGTGAAGTTATAGTTTCTTATTAGATTGTTTAACTTTATGTTATACTTATTTTTTTCTATTATATATAGCCAATGTTAGGATCTTTGGGAATCTTGGCTTTGTCATCTGACATGTTAGTTTTATTTCATCTTTGGATTTAACAAACGCACCCACAAGTAATCTTTATTTACTTTTTATTTTAATAGCTTTTTATTTGCAAGTTATATGCATGGGTAATTTTATAGCATTGACAATTGCTAAACCTTTTGTTCCAATTTTTCCCCTTTCCCTCCACCCCCTCCCTTAGATGGCAGGATGATCAATATATGTTAAATATGTTAAAGTATAAATTAAATACAAAATAATTATACATGTCCAAACCATTATTTTGCTGTACAAAAAGAATCAGACTCCAAAATATTGTATAATTAGCCTGTGAAGGAAATAAAAAATGCAGGCAGGCAAAAATATAGGGTTTGGGAATTCAATGTAATGATTCTTAGTCATCTCCCAGAGTTTGTTGGCTGGGTGTAGCTGGTTCAGTTCATTACTGCTCCATTGGAACTGATTTGGGTCATCTCACATCAGAATTGATCATCATATAGTATTATTATTGAAGTATATAATGTTCTCCTAGTCCTGTTCATTTCACTCAGCATCAGTTCATGTAAGTTTCTTCAGACCTTTTTGAAATCATCCTGTTGGTCATTTCTTACCGAACAATAATATTCCATAATATTCATACACCACAACTTATTCAGCCATTCTCCAATTGATGGACATCTATTCAGTTTCCAGTTTCTGGCCACTACAAAGAGGGCTGTCACAAACATTCTTGCACATACAGGTCCCTTTCCCTCCTTTAAGATGTCTTTGGGATATAAGCCCAGTAGTAACACTGCTAGATCAAAGGGTATGCACAGTTTGATAACTTATTGAGCATAGTTCCAAATTGCTCTCCAGAATGGTTGGATGTATTCACAATTCCACCAACAATGTATTAGACACACAAATAATCTTGTATAAATTCATCGGAGTCACTGACCAAGCTATTGAATAAAAGAGACCCATGGAAAGACTCCTGGATGCTCCATTAGAGATACTGTGCCATAATTATCTAAATGGGTGGTGTGATAGGACCACATCAATAAATTCTCAATCCTTTTAATTCTTACTTTCATCTAGCCCAGTGGTTCCCACTTGTTTGAAGCACTATAGTTTGTTTTTTTGCATATTTGTTCTATTTATTTCATCATGATTATGCAAACAATGATTTTATTGTTTCTGCAGTGATTATATCAAACTCTGATCACTTCTGACTAATCACAATGTATTTTTGCAATTTTTCAACTTGTTATCAAATTGTTTCCAAACTGCTATAAGGATTTGACATTTCAATGCTAGGTGCTTTCAAAAGGATGGTCAATTGTCTACAAACCTTAACTAGCATTCTTTACCCTGTACAAGATTAGCTCCTTTATTCCTGTTATTCTGGAATCATATCTCATCAGCTTTGTAATCATGTGATCAAGATGTTATAAACATTTGAATTCTTGCAGGGCAAATGTCAGGCCATTTGAAAACTGTGATCCCTGGGCATATGCATTTCAAGACATCTTGAATCATTACAGATCACAACAAATATTCTGTAGAAACAAGCCTTATAGAAGTAAAGGTTTTTTTTTTTTTAAATAGCTTTTTATTTACAAGTTATATGCATGAGTAATTTTATAGCATTTATAATTGCCAAACCTTTTCTTCCTTCCCCTCACCCCCTCCCCTAGATGGCAGGATGACCAATACATGTTAAATGTGTTAAAGTATAAATTAAATACATAATAAGTATACATGTCCAAACCGTTATTTTGCTGTACAAAAAGAATCAGACTCTGAAATATTGTACAATTAGCCTGTGAAGGAAATCAAAAATGCAGGCAGGCAAAAATATAGGGATTGGGAATTCAATGTAATGGTTCTTAGTCATATAGTATTGTTATTGAAGTATATAATGATCTCCTACTCCTGCTCATTTCACTCAGCATCAGTTCATGTAAGTGTCTCCAGGTCTTTCTGAAATCATCCTGTTGATCATTTCTTACAGAACAATAATATTCCATAATATTCATATACCACAATTTATTCAGCCATTCTCTAATTGATAGACATCTACTCAGTTTCCAGTTTCTGGACACTACAAAGAGGGCTGCCACAAACATTCTTGCACATACAGGTCCCTTTCCCTTCTTTAAGATCTCTTTGGGATATAAGCCCAGTAGTAACACTGCTGGGTCAAAGGGTATGCACAGTTTGATAACTTATTGAGCATAGTTCCAAACTGCTCTCCAGAATGACTGGATGTATTCACAATTCCACCAACAAGTGTCCCTGTTTTCCCACATCTCCTCCAACATTCCGCATTATTTTTCCCTGTCATTCTAGCCAATCTGACAGGTATGTAGTAGTATCTCAGAGTTGTCTTAATTTGCATTTCTCTGATTAATAATGATTTGGAACATCTTTTCATATGGCTAGAGATAGTATAAATTTCTTCGTCTGAGAGTTGTCTGTTCATATCCTTTGACCATTTATCAATTGGAGAATTGATTTCTTATAAATTAAAGTCAATTCTCTATATTTTTTGGAAATGATGCCTTTATCAGAACCTTTGACTGTAAAAATGTTTTCCTAGTTTATTGCTTCCCTTCTAATTTTGTCTGCATTAGTTTTGTTTGTACAAAAAGTTTTCAATTTGATATAATCAAAATTTTCTATTTTATGATCAATAATGATCTCTAGTTCTTCTTTGCTCATAAATTCCTTCATCTTCCATAAAGCTTTTTTTTTTTTTAATGGTTTAAACTTATCTTCTTCTTTACATCATCATTCTTCTCTCTGGTGAATTTTCAAATGAATTGGTTAGCAGCAGTGGTTATTGATTTTCATTAATTGGTTAGATGGTTAAAAATGAAAAATAAATTTTTATTTCTAAGCAAAAGAACTTATAAAATTCTAACATTTTCCACTACATGTTATATGTGAGCATTTTAATTTATTCTCATTTTAAATCAAAATAAACTCAAAATTGAACCAGATTTAAGATTGTATTTGTCTGGTGCTAAGTCAAATAAAAAGCTGAACACTGAAATAAGTTTATATATGATTTTTGTCATATATTATATTATATGGTTATACATTTTCCAACTTGTAACTCATTTTTGCAAAAATATGATTTATGTTA
This sequence comes from Antechinus flavipes, assembly GCF_016432865.1. Lineage (NCBI taxonomy): Eukaryota > Metazoa > Chordata > Mammalia > Dasyuromorphia > Dasyuridae > Antechinus > Antechinus flavipes. The sequence goes on from NC_067398.1 coordinate 295,630,539, forward strand.
AATTTGTAAAATAGATTTATGAAGTCTTGCAGATAATTGGAAGTAGATTAAATTTCATTGGATTATTTTTCATTTTTAAAGACTTCTACAAAAATGTTAACAATTAAATATGATGAAGAAAGGATAGTAGTTACTAGTTCAAAATAATTGTGACAAATTCATATGGCAATTTTTTTTTTTTTTGCTAAAAAGTAGGTTTATTTAGGAGAAGAGATTACAGACAAAATGAAGAAGTAAAATGGATATCAGGAGAGGCAAATATGAAATAAGAGTTAGGAGAGTAATAGGGGTATCAAGGAAAGGAGTTTGGAAGAATGCATTGAAGGAATACATGAGTATGAGATTGACTGGAACCCAAATCCATAGAGGAGTTTAGCAGAGAAATCAGAGTTAGCTATATTAAAGAGAAAGATCACTAAAGGGAAGGTATAATGAGGGAGAGAGAGAGAATCTCTTGGAGGGTTTAGTCCTGAAAAGGATTTAGCAAAGATCTTGATCATGAGCAGATTTTTAAATAGGGTAATACAACCTTGGTGTTTTCTCAGAAGAGGAGGTAAAGTACCAGGCAATAATTTGGTAGCTCAGAGGGATCTAAAAAGGACAAGATGGAATGCACCTGGAAAACCAGGTCTTACACTTGTCTAAAGATGTTAGGCAATATCTCAATGGTTGTTTAAATATGCCCAGATTTGAGAGATAGACAACAGAAAGATAAAGAATTCCATTCTCATAATCACTTTATACAAACAGGATGGTCTGGGACTAGGTTCTGCCTGATAATAGCAGGTTGGGCTTCTTTGTGACAAAGGAAGAGAGTGAGCTCAAAATCCATACACATCAATATAGAGTTTTATAATTTAACATTCAGAATTTTTATAATTATAGATAGAATAAATTTTATCTTTTATAGTTATAAATATATAAAATTTATTTTGGAGCTTTTAAGGGCAAATGCTATCATTGCAGTTATTGTAAGCATTTAATGAATACATAATAAAGGAATGAGTCGCATATTAAATTATCCTAAGGGTCACAACACATTTTTTTGGCTTTTCTTGAAAAGGCATGCATGGAATAAAAATATTGGGAACCACTGACTTGTATGACAATATTACAAATGGTTAGTTGAAACTCTGTCCAGTGTTTTGTTGAAAATAAGGAAATGACATGATCAGTGCTAGGAAGATTTTTCTGGAATGTCTTCTTTAAAAAAGTAGTAAATGGAAATGTGAGTTACGAGAATTGTGGAGCCTGCTCAAAAGACTATTACTGTAATGCTGGAGAAACTGAGGGAAGATAGAGATTAGAGAGTTTTAAATATTTTATTTGAAAGGGAGATATTTACTGGGAACAAATGGATCCATGGTTTGGTCCCAGAGCTGAATGGGACTATTGTCCCAAGAATCCAGCAGCCAGTCACCAATGTGTGATTCCCATGAAGTATATATATATATATATATATATATATATATATATATATATATACACACACACACACACACACACACACACACATACACACGTGACTCCAAGAGATTGAGGCAGGGATGGAGTCAGAACACTGAAAGCAGGAACAGACAGGGTAGGGAGAGGCACTGGACATTCTGATAAGTAGGGAAGGGCTGGGGTCATGATGTCTAAAATAGAAGGTCATTTTCCTTATCTGGATCAAACCTTTACAGTTTATAATCTTAATTTAGTCAGCCCTAAAGTATATCCGTTATAATGATTAGGAGAGAAGAGTGGTGTTGCAACCAGGAAGATCGAGACAGAACAATTAAGGGAAACTGAGGCAGGATGATTAGAAGGGAACTGTGGCACAACTTTACAATTGTTTTTTTGCCAAGAATAACTCAAATGGGGTCCCAAAGAACCAGGCACAAATGAAACAACCCAACAGCAGTTAGGAACAACAGATTTGGAAGACAATCATTTCTGTTTTTGAATTGAAAAGACTCTTCAATTGACTGTGTATAGGAGGTAAAGCTGTTGGCTTTTTGTTATCCAAGAAGATTAGAACTTCAGAGAAGTGATGCGTAGGCATTCAAGTGAACTGGATGTAAGTGAGAAAGGGCTATGCAAAGTTAGCAGCATCACTTTCTCCTCTGGTGCCTTGTGAATCCACTGGTAAGATATAGATCAAAAGACTGGAGATGATCTTGGTCTTTTTAAGCTACACTTTCAAACAGGTCTGAGGCAATGTCCACTGAGTGATTAAGTCTAATAAAGATTTAAGGCAAAGAATTGCCTTTTTTACTAGTGAAAACAACAACAACAACAAAAACTAGGAGAAGAAAACCCTCAGGGTTTCTGGTCAAAACAGAAACAGTTGTTATTTGCATTTATTTTAAGTTAATCAGGATCCAAACAGTGTCTTAGTGGGACTTGCCCACACAGACCTATTGTTAGTCAATATATAAGAGCCAAAGTGATTTGGGTTTAAGCTCAGTCCCAAACTCTAAACCCCTAGGAACCTTGAAAGAATGGGTATCTAACTCATACTTATGGGTACTCTTTATATACCTTTAAAAAGTAGTATAAATTTCGAACCCTGAAAGGAGATAAAGAAGGAAGGAATCAGTTGATTTATGTTTTGAGCCTGAGTTCTTGGGAAAATAGTGACATCATTAATAGTTTTTTGTCAGCAAGATAATTTTGGGGAAATGTCTAAAAGAGGGGAATTAAGAGTGGTTCAGTATTGGACATAATTTTATTTGAAGTTCATCCAGGTTCAATACACAATTGGAAATAATAGAACTCAAATTCAGGAGAGAAAATACACCTACATATAAAGATTATAAGAATCATCTGTAGAACAGTAACTGTAAGACTATGAGATGATCAACTATGACAGACAGCTTTACTTAGACAAAAAAAAAATCTAAGACTAGATTCTTAGAGAAAGAGAGAGGGAGGGAGGGAGGGAGAAAGAAAGGAGAAAGGGAGAGAAGGGAGAGAGAGAAAGAATGAGAGAGAGAGGGAGACAGAAGATAAATATACTTGATAGAAAAAAAGTTTCAGAAGAGGAGAGAATGAGATAAAAACTAAAGATAGGAGGGTTATCCCTTGGCACAAAGAAAGGGTACTTGATCCTGACAGACAGAAAAAGGGGAGAATATATAGGGAAGAATGAAGCTAAATCAATACTTGGGTAACAATAGTCTAGATATCAGTGAAGTAGGAAGCTGAATTTATTTGTTAAGAGATGAAGTTGAGTTAAGGGCTTAAAAAGATGGAAAATGTTTTGGAAAAGTTGGAAATGGGAATTCAGAAAAAGTTGTAACATTATTAAGGGTCCAGCTGTTGTGCCACAGTTCCGTTTTAATGTCCTGAGTCTGCTTCTCTAATAGTCCTGATGAGATAAAGGTTTCATATCTTTAGGCTATAATCATTCCTTCTTAATGTTTGACAGGATAAAGGTCTATCCATTTAGACATCATTAGAATATCAGTAACCTCTCCAGTACTTGCCTCCATTGTCATCCAAGGTGCCTCCCCCTATTAGGGTATTCCCATCCAGGTACTTCCCCTGTTGGTCATTGTTCTTGTTATCCTATAAAAGAGTCTTGCTGTCTAATATTCAGGGCTGGATTCTTTGAGACAATAGTCCTGGCACCATCAGCCCTGGGACCAAAATTTGGTCCCACTTGGTCCCAGTAAACCTCTCCATTTAATAAACTATTGTTGGAATCCTAATGTTAACTCAACTTGAAACAAGGTAGAACTAATTGATACAATGCTTGTGTTCACACCAGTACTCACTGGAATTCACAAGTATGGGAGATTCACAAAGTTAAACTTTGTAACTTTGTTAATTCTTCACCTCCTTTAGGTGTGCCTCCAGAAGGAGGAGTCAACCTTTGGGAGACCATATATAAAGAGGCTCTTAACTTCGGGTTAGTTAGTTACTTCAGGTTAAGGAGAATTTAGCTGATTTACACGGAGAAGGGAGCTACTAGTAGAAGGGAGCTACTACTTCAGAAGAAGCTACTAGTCAAGAGTTCAGATGATTTTAGATTGAGAGGGGAGCGTCTCGTGAGTTCAGCCAGAAGCCCTCTATGAGTGAGGAGTTTTACTTCGGAACATTGACTGGGGTCAGAGAGGAGCACTCTGGGAGCACTCAAAGGCAAGACAGATTCAACTTGGTGCTGGCTCTGGAGGCTGAAGAAAGCAGAGGCAGAAGCAAAGAACAAAGCTGCAAGAGCTCTTAGAACCAAGTAGAGAGATAGGCCTCTAAGCTAACCGGGCTATATTAGAAACAATAAAAGATCTGAACTTTTATCACCTGGCTGCATTTGGGTGATTATTACTTTTGACTGAAACTAAGGCTGCCTCCAGAAAACCTCTCCGAGAAACCTGCTCTCCCCCAGAAAGAACCATTTCTATATTATTTTAAAAGAAAATCACCACAAACTATTAAATTGTTTTCTAATCTTTGTCTTGCTCAGTACACAACTGAATTCAAATAGCATGGATTTGTAATTATTCCTACCAAATGCTTGGCTTCCTGGATGTAGAAATGGAAATAGGAAAGGAATAAGTATTTATATAGTACCTATTATGTGCTTTGCACTGAGCTAAATGCTTTACAATTATTATCTCATTTGATCTTTTACAGCAAAATAGGTGCTATTGATACAAACTGTGAACCCTTTAATCTTTGGGGAGGCCCTAATGTAAACTGTGAGGGAAGGATGGTCCTGAGTCTCAAACCCTCCCAGCCTCTGGAAGGGGTACACCCTTGGGTCCAAAAGGGAAACTCCCAGGTAAATAATCTCATTCAATTGGAAATCTTGGCCTGGGGCATAATCACTGTCCTCTATTGAATTGAAAATTAGCCTTTAATCTCCCCAGCCTCTAACATAGGCCTCAAACCTCAGCAAGCTAATAAAAGACTACTCTGAACCCCAAATCTTTGCTAATGTCCTTCTGGACTTAGCCTGCTGGGGCTTTCTTAGTGTAAACCTTTGCAGAAATCCTAACAGGATTTTTGCCCACTGATGAAGATATTTTCTTCTCAGTGTAAACCCATTTTAACAAAAATATCCTAACCGGGTTTTGCCCGCTAAGAATGCTGTCTTCTTAGTATACTGTTTTCTTAGCATAAGTAAACTCCTTTTAGTCACAAACCTCGAGCCTGTATTTATTCCGGTTTGCGGATTCTTTTGCAAAACTGCCACGGGCCAAAGGGGGACCCCATTGTTCTTTAGGGGATCTCTCAACCCTCATTTCTCACACCTCAACACTATTATCCTTATAGTGGAAGACATTAAGGCAAGATTCACAGATCTATTAAGTATTTGAGTTCAAATTTGAACTCAGGTTTTCTACATTTCAAGCTCATGCAAGTTCATGGACTCCAAGTTAAGCATCCCTACCTTAGTAGATAGTCTGTGAATGGCTGTGGTTAAAGAATTCATTACCCTGTAATGAATCTCTTTTATTGCTAGGGCCACAGTTTAAAGCCCTTTCTAGTTGGAAAGGATGTATTAAAAAAAATTTTTTTTTGAGAATATAGGTTCACCTACATTTGTGTAAAAATGTATAGTCCAAAGATCAAATCTGGTCCTGTCACTGCTTTTATACAGGTTATAGTTTATCAACCTTTGTTCTAAATGTTTAGCTGTATCAGTGTGCCTATTTTCGAGTTTCTAGTGGTTCATGTCATGACATATGCAACAGAAAACCCAAGAGGCCTGAATTTTAGGACAATCTTTGATACCCAACAGTCTGTGGCTTTGGACTTAAGTTCTTTGGAATCCATTTGTCAGACTTTCAGATTTTACAAAATGGGAGTAAATTAATTAAAATAATTATTCATTTATCAAATACCTATTGACTCATTAGTAATTTAATAAATACTTAATAAGCATCTACTAGGTGCAGCACACTGTACTAGACTTGAAATTAAGACTCAGTCCCTGATCTCATAAAGTTTATAGATCTATATACTGATAATAAACAATAGTTGATAAATGAAGGTAATTACAAAAGATAGTACTATCAGCTGGTCAGTTAATACAAATCATTTATATAGCATTTATTATGTGTAGGCTATTATATTAAGTGCTAGGCAAAATTAGTCTTTGCCCTCAAGGGGCATAGATTCCAATGGAGGAAATATGAAAAATTAATTATATGACATATACTTAAAATATGTGGCAAGTAATTTGAGAAAGCAAGGCAGTAGAACTAGTGAAGGTCTCCTGCAAAAGGTTAAGATCTGAACTTAGTCTTGAAAGAAGCTGGGGAAACTAAGAGCCAGAAATAAGGGGATGGAACACTGAGAAGGTAGGAGTAGAGTTGGGGGTGGGGGTGGGGAGGAAAAGACAGCTAGTGAAAGCCATGGATATAGGAGCAACAAACTGGAAAAACTTTTTCAGAAGAAACCAGATTATGAAGAGTATATTGTATAAAGAGTACAAAATAGTTTTGTACAATTTTTTTCAAACATCTATATAAGATAGATAATACAAATATTATTAGACCAATATAAATATTATTAAATCAATTTTATAAAGAAATTGGAGCTCAAAAATAATGTTCAAAATTGCACATGGTCTGTTGAGGAAGATAAAATAATGTAAAAAACTGTTAATAAAAAGGCAGAATATAAGTTATTCAGAAAACTGTATGTATTCAGAAGGAGAGACAACTCCTGGTTGGGGGAATTAGAGAAGTTTTCATGAAGAATATGTAATGCCGGAGAAATTAATTGAGCAAGACAGAGATTAGAGAACAATTTAATAGTTTATTAAATGGAGCGATATACTGGGACCAAATGGATCTTGGACCAAATGGATCTTGGTCCCAGGACTGGAAGAGACTATCATCTCAAAGAATCCAGCACTGGGTATTAGACAGCAAGATTTTTTTATAGGATAACAAGAACAATGACATAATAGGGGAAGGTATCTGGATGGGGATAACCTAATGGAGGGAGGCACCTAGGATGACACAATGGAGGGAAGTACTGGAGAGGTTACTGATACTCTAATGATATCTAAAATAGATAAGACATTTATCTTGTCAAACATTAAGAAGGAATGATTATAATCTAAAGATATAAAACCTTCATCTCATCAAACATTAAGAGGGAAAGGTCATAACCTGAGGCAGGGTAACGATATAAGACAATGGAGAAACTGGATCAGAAAGAACTGTGGTTTAACAAATAGATTTGGATAGGTAGAATAAAGGAATAGAGAGGTACTTCAGTAAGTGAAGAATGGTATAAACTAAGATATTACACAACAGTGAGTAGTCAAGTGTGACCTTAATATTGCTGAATAGTAGAAAATAAGGTTGAGAGGTAGATTGGAACCAGAGAAGGACATCCTTTAGAGTCTGGCTAAAGATTTGTATTTAAAGATTAATAGAGTCTTAGAATCGGAATGGATCTTTGAAATCTTTTATTTGAACTGCTTCCTAATAATAGGAAACTAAGGTCCAGGAAGGGCAAATTATTTATTACATGCTAAGTTAGTGGCAGGTTTTCAGATTCTTTAGCCTGGAATTCTTTGTTCAGGAAACAAAAGCACTGAAAATCTTTGAGAAAGTACTTACAAATTGTTGATAATATTAAAGAATGCTCCAAAACACACACACACAAAATTGATAAATGCAAACCAAAACAGGTTTTTAGGTGTTTCATGGAGAGCAAATTGGCAAAAATGATAAAAGATGGGAGTAGTCAACAATGGAAAAGTTGTGTGAAGATGGACCCATTAGTGCTCTGTTGATGAGCAATCAGAAAAAAATCACTTTGGAAAAGTTTAAATTATAAAATTAAAAAGTGACTAAAAAGCTGTCAGTCAACAAGCATTTATTTAATAACCTACTAAGTGTCAAGCACTAAGTCTACCTTAGATTTTCCAAAATCCAACAACAAAAAACCGAGCCCTTGCTCTCAAGGAGATTTGTACATACAAAACAGAAAATAGTGGCGATGGAGACTTCACATATATATGTCTATACTCTTTGATAGAGAATCTATTACTAGGTATAAACTCTATGATCACTGATAAGAAAAAAGTCCCATTAGCCTCGGACTAATTGTTAACTTGGTGGGAGTGGGGGTGGGGAGGGTGAAGTGGAGAGGGGAACATAGATGTGGCCTAAATTTCTATCTTTTTATGACTTTTTATTGTTTTCACAATTTAGATTGTTCCTGGACTTAATTACTGTTAACAATCCTCTGGTAAGTTCTGGCAGGTTCAAAGTGAGAGAACTGACCTTTCCTATTAGTTTCCTGCCTTGGTTATTTCACTGTAGGCTTATGTATGAGGTTAAAGATTAGTTTAGAGATTAACTAATTTATTCTTGAGTTCAGGGCCCAAGGTTTTAAAAACATGTCCCCTTTGCTTGTTACACATCTCAGATCATTATTTGTGATCATTTTTCTTTTCCCTGAAGTTGTGATCTGGAACATGGGTGACAGAGTTGCCAGCTGGCATTTGATCCTGTTCCCAGGCCCGGGTCAGGGGGCTTCCTAGGATCTCTTTCTGTTCTACTGCCTCTGATCCTGGTATTCAATCTTAGTTCCTTGACTAGACCTGTGCTCTAGCATATTCTCCACTGCTGCTCCTGCTGTCCCTGCACTGTGCTCTAAGCTAGTCCCCACCCAGGGTCCACAGATCTATTTTCTTAAGCTGTTCTAGCCTAGAAAAATGAGTCATTAAGATTTTTCGTGGTTTTCCTGATTATAATTTGGAATAGTACATTTTCTAAACTGAGGAGGTGTGCCGTTAGAGTTGATCAACTATGCTCTCACTGACTTTGATTAAAACATTTTAAAAAGTTTTTTAGAAATGGAGTGATATAATCATAACTGTTTTAAATAGCTTAATGTGATAGAAGTATGTAAAAGGCACTGGAAATGGGGAGATGCTAGAATTTCCTTTCTAGATTAAGGCTCTATCTCAGGACAGTTCTCTAACTCCTGGACTGTAAGATTTATTAGGACAAGTATGATATCACATCTAAAATTTTATTACCCTATTTCTATCTATTTCTCAAAAAAATTCACTTTATCATAACTGGACATAAAAAAATAGATGAATGCCTATTGCCCAGACTATTATATGTAACTGGAAGTATAACTCTAAGATAGGTCCATCCCTATACATATCTTGGACTGGCACTGCATACGAGCTCTGAGGAAAAAAAACGGGTTGAATTGTTTTTGGGAAATCAATTAGTTCCTTTAATGACTCCAAATTTCCCAAGATACCATGAAGCTGTATCACAATACCACAGTCTCCAAAGAATTAAAGTGGAAAGGGTAATTAACAAAATACATGGCGGGTACGAATAGTTTAACACACCACCAAAGAAGTGTGTAAGACAAGAAGCATAAAGGATATTATTAAAAATGTGTCTGATAGGAAAAGTTGGTTCTGTTGTCATCCAGCAAAGGGGACAAATGACGGCTCCTTTGCTTGCAACATTTGTAGCCATGCAGTGTCACAAGACTTCTTTCATTAGAACTGCCATCAAAGTGGGAGGCTCCAATGAAGATTTAAAGAGCAAGAGAGGTGATGATCTCTACCACTGAAGGAGGATCACCTATTCTCCCTGGGAACTGGTGGTGTCTAATTCAGGGCTCTGCAAATAATAAGCATATACTACATGATTGCTGAATCGAAATGTATCGTAAGATAAGTTTCAGGTATTCCATTACCCCCAAGTTTTCAGTCCTTTCGGGCTCCATTAATGTAGAAATTAATTAGGGCAATTAATTTAGTTTCCTCGGTCTTCTACATCCCTCACACCTCGAGCCTCGTATTCCTCCAAAAGCCCCTCGGAGGTCATCTCTTCTTTCTCCAATCCCACCTCCGCAAGGCTGCTTCGCCAGGTTTACCCACAGAAGATTTTTCCTACCCTTCCCTTCTCCAATTCTGCCTTCAAGGGAGAGGTTAGACATTCCCCTCCCCTTCTTCCGAGCTTGAAGATCTTTTCACCACTTTCTGCCCGCGAGTCCCCTCATTACTTGCCTCGGACAACCCAGGGAGGAGGAAGAAGTCAAACTCTAGGGGCCAAGCCCACTTAGCTACCTGGAGTCGGATATTTACATTCCGGGTCAGAGGGCGACCGGCGGCTCTTCAACTTCCGGGGCGGGGCTGGCGCGCGGAGTGTGTTTCTGTCTCTCCCCCGCCTTCCCCCTCTCCTCCCCCCCTTCCCCGGCCTGCCGGAGCAGCAGAGGCGGCAGTGGAGGCGGCACCGGCAGGATGAGCGGTGAGTGGCGGGGCCCGCCCCGTGCTGCCCTTCCACCTGAACCCTGAGGCAAAGGGGTCGCGGGGCCAGTCCCGTCGCGACAACCCCTTGCCGCCCCACCGCTGTCACTGGCTCCTGACTCTTGCTCCTCCTGTATCTGTCACTTGCTTCCCGGTTCCTTGGGCAGCTCAGCCTTTGCTCCCTGGGCCCCCCAAGGCTCTGACTCCTCCTTCTCGGGGGCCTCCTATGTGTCTGACCCTTGCTCTTCGGGACCCCCATGTCTGTTCCCCAGGACGCCCACATGACTGCTCCCTTGGACACCCCTCCCCCCGAGTCTGATCCCTGCTCCATAGCCCCTCGGGGTGTCTGACGCCCAGCCTGCCAGTCCTACTTCCCTGACCCTAGTACTCACTAGCATCCTCCTAGTCATGAGTCCTATCTTCCCAGACTCCTCCATATCCAACCTAGATTCCCATTTACTGATCTGACCCTCCAGAATCTTAGACATCCCCCTTCTCCTTGCTGATCCCCTTAGCTATCCACGACCCCTATGTGTTTCTTGTTTCCCAGGCCCCCATCTTCCCCATTCCTTTGTCTCATCTCCAGGTTTCCAGTCTCGCTACTTGTCTGTCCCCACTCCTGCTCCCCATAGTCTCCACATGTTCATTCTCTGCTTTTCAAAACCCCCCAAGTCTTCTACTTCTCTGAGCCTCCCACTTCCTCTATCATCCCTAGTCATCTGACCCTCTGCTTCCCAGATCAACCACATGTTTGACCCACTTGTTGCCCATAATCCCCATGTGTTTACCCTCTGCTTCTCAAGCCCTTATAGTTACCTTACCCTTAGTTACCTTTCCAAACCCTCCAGTGGGGTGGCCCCCAGCATTGCGGTTCTTCTATAGTCTGACCCTCCTACTCCCTGACTCTTGTCATTTATTCCCTGACTTCCTGGTCCTTATCTGACCCTCCTACTTCCTACTCAGTCATTTGACTCCTAGCTTCCTAGACTCCTCACCTGTCCAGTATTTACCTGCTCCTTCCCAGACCTTCAGTTTCCCAGTCCCTTTAGTTGTCTGACTCTCCTACTCTCTAGCTTACTCCCAGTCATCTGACCCCTTGCTTCTCAGTCCTCTCATGTATCTGACTCCTTTCCTCATGATCCCCATGTGTTTACCCTCTGCTCTCCAGAACCCCCTTATTATCTGACCCCTCCCTCACCCAGCTTCCCAGTCCCATTTGTCTGATCTTTCAAATTTTTGGTGTCTTCTAAATTACCTGACTTCTCTTTTTTCAATTCCCTTAGGTATCTTAACCCCTTTGCTTTCCAGGCACAATTTTACCTTTTTTGCCCCATGCCCCCCCACATGTTTACGTCTCAGCTACCTTTCCTTCCTGTCTTAATGAGTGATTTCCAGGCCTTCCTCCATATCATCTGTCCCCATGCTTCTGTGTCTCTTCCAAAATTTTCACATTCCCTGCTTAGTTGTAGTCTTACTTCACTACCAGTTGTTGGCCTCCCCCTGTTTTCCAGGCTATTGCCACTCTGTTTCTCAGTCTTTCCCTGTTTGTTGTTTCCTCTGCTTTCTAGTCCTCACTGGTTGTCTACTTCTTTGTTTTTTAGCCCCTTCATGCTGTCTGACATCCCAGCTCCCCACTATATCCTTATTTCATTCCCTTCTTCCCAGTCACTCCCAATTTTCCAGTTTCTTGATTGGTTACCAGGCTCATGTGTTTGTTTGCTCTTCTGTCCTCTCTTCTCTGAAGTTATTGCTCTTTGGGCAATCTAGTTGTTCAAGTGACCACTTAGCACAATTACCCTTCATTTCTTGCCCAGGGTTTGACATAACTGATTTATTACCTTCATTTCCTCCCCGTTCCTGTCATACTCATTAGCTAGGATTGACTTCTGGGGTCTTCTGCCTTAAGTGTCTTGGCTTGTGTGAAGAATTTGAGAGACAAGATTTGTTTTGTTTTTGGCCTGGCTCTAGGTTTTGGTGCCTTGGGTTCCTTGGCCACCCTCTACTATTCTGTGAAGTTTGCTGCTCTTTTTTTGTTGCTAAGTCATTCCTGCATGTTTATGCAAGAGTTGGGAATGACTCAGGAAAACAATTGTGTATCTGTTACCAATTTGCTCCAATTGAGCGGGGATCAGAACTTTTTCTTTTTTAAGTATCTCTTTGCCTTTGTGCATATATTTATTTCTTCTTTGTATTTTGCCTTTGAAGATAATGACATCTATTTACTTGCTTTAGCTTTCTAAAAAAAGTTTATTGATTACTATTGATATACATTGAGAAGCTATAGGATTAATGTTTCATAATTTACGGTATTTTGAAGAAAACTTTTTGTGTGTGTGAGATGGAGGATTGCAGTTTCAAAGGAAGTGGACATTCAAAGGAACTGTTTCATTACCTAGCTGCAGTAGAAAGGACGTGGAGACCCTATGTTCAAATGCTTAACAAGTATATAATAACAAGTTTGTGTGGAGCACTGGAAGAATATTGTGTTTGAGATTAAAAGACCTTGTTTTGAATGAATGAAAAAAATATTTATTAAGTATTTGTTAAAGGGACTGAGTAGGTACTCATTTAAGTATGTACTGTGTAACACAAGCACTGAGCTAAGAGTTTTACAAATATTATAAATATCATTTGATAATATTACTATTTGTCAAGCACTGTCCTGAATATTGGAAATATAAACATAAAATAAGCAGTTCTTGATCTCAAGGGATTTATATTCTCATGAAGTGGACAACACATACAAAAGAATGGCTGCTCAGGAGGGGATTTTGGATTTAGAAAATTATAGGGATGTTGAATATAGTCATAAGCATGTAGGTTAACATACTTCATTCAAGAACAATGGCAGAAGTGATTTGATCATGGTTCTTGATTCTAGAACTGGTGGGATCTGAAGTTGAGTCTTGTTTCTGCCACTTACTCTGCAATCTTGCATTCAGATCCTGAATTTTGCTTCTTATGCTATCTTTTTAATAGAGATTGTCGGAAGCAAATAATACAATAAATATGAAAACCCTTTGTAAACTACTTTATAGTTATATGGTGGCATTTCAGAATATTCACTGCGTAGGCATCCCAATGCTGTATGCTAGACATAGTGATGAGGGATGAGAATTGAGGGTAAGAGATCCTCTCTGGTCAATGTAGCAGATCCCTTGTGAAAGGATTCGGTACCCAAAGTCTGTGTGGCAAAAAAGAATTTATTTACACTAAGAAGACAGCTTGCTAGGAAGACAGCCTTCTTAGTGAACAAGATTCTGTTAGGAATATAGCAAAGATATGTTTACACTGAGAAGAAAATATCTTCATCAGTGGGCCCAGTTCAGAAAGGCAAATAGCTTCTGATTAGGAATTAGCAAAGGTGGGTTAAGAAAACAGTACACTAAGAAGACAGCTTTCTTAGTGGGCAAAACTCCTGATTAGGAATTTGGCAAAGGTGGGTTTAACACTGAGAAGAAAATATCTTCACCAGTGGGCAAAATCCCATTAGGACTAATGCAAAGATTTGAGGTTCAGAGTTGTATTTTATCAGCCTTCTGGGGTTTTCCCAGGTGCCCCCTCCCCCACCAAGTTTGAGGGACTAATCTCCAATTCATTAGAGGATTGTGATAATGCCCCAGCCAAGATCTCCAATTGAATGAGACCACTGAACTTGGGAAGGTGTTGTCTGGGAAAGGTGTTTGAGGTCCAGGAACACCCTTCCCCCCAAAAGGAGGATCAAGTTTCAGGGGCCTCCCCAAAGATTAAAGGGGACACAGTTTACATCATTTTCCCCTGAAAGATCTTAGTTTACATCAGTAGTATATGGTAGAGTTGGGACAGCAGGTTCAAACCCTACATATGATGCTTTGGGCTGCATGCCCTTGCCACAAGATGACATGGATTTGAATCCATATGAGCGTTGGCATCTTGGCCAAGTCATTTAGCCTCTCTTGGCCTCATTTTTTTAATTGTAAAATTATTATCTCATTATTGTAAAATGAGAGCATGATGATCTTACTGGTTTATTCCCAGCTCTAAATTACTGGAAGAAATTATTGTCTCATCTTCAGATTCCTTATTTATAATACAGATAATAATATCTCTCTTTCCTACCTCACAAGGTTGTTGTGGTTTGCAAATGAGATTATATATATATATACACACACTCTATGCTTTGTAAAGTTAAGCCCACAAGTATTTATTAAGGGTTTACTATATGCCAGACACTGTGCTAAGCACTGGGAATACATATAAAAGCAAAAAGACAATTTCTGCCCTGTAAGAACTTCCTATCTAATGGAGGAAGATAACACATAAAAGGTCACTAAGAAGAATCAGCAGTGGAAAAAAAGAGTGGAGAGAGACATAAGGCATAGTTAGTCTACCAGGGGTCCTCAAACTATGGCCCAGGGCCAGATGCGGCAGCTGAGGACGTTTATCCCGCTCACCCAGGGTTATGAAGTTTCTTTATTTAAAGGCCCACTAAACAAAGTTTTTGTTTTTACTATAGCCCGGCCCTCCAACAGTCTGAGGGACAGTGAACTGGCCCCCTATTTAAAAACTTTGAGGACCCCTGGCTAGACTCTGTCCTTAAAATAGAGGGTCTGGGAGGTATGGCTAATCAGAAGATGGGATTACAAGGTTAAAGTGAATTTCCAGGGTAAGAAGGCTGCTCCATCATGGTGGAGAAAGTCAGTAGAGTCAGGAATGGAGCTCTGAGAGAAGTACAAGTAAATTTTGAAAAGCTTAATCAGTTATTATGTTATTATTATAGATTTTCGTGAATAAGATATACATACTTTAAGCAATTAAAAAACAAGAGAAGATATAATTTACTTTTATTGGTATATTTTGTTGTTTTTAGACAATTTCCCAACAAAGTCCCCCATCCTCCAAAGTACGTTGCTTACTTAATAGCATGATTCTCTGCCCTTTTCCATTTTCTGTAGTTCATCAGACCTTAACAGAAAAGACAGCTATGTATTGGACAGTATGATACCAGTATTACTCATCTCATATGATTTGGATTTGTTGCCTTTTAACATTAAGACAGTATCATGTCAAGTTGTGTGAGAGAAAATAATTCAGAGAAGAGCAATTTGAGTGAATTGTAGTTTACCAGGCCTCATCTGGCAAAAGTATTTGAGATGATTCTGATTGATATCAACAACATTGATTTAGTGCATTCTGGTGCTACACTTGAGATACAAGACAGATATTATACAGAGACATTGTATTTCATGGAATTTGTAATTCTAATGGAGAAAACAGTTATCTACAGAAATAAAAGGTAGAGGTATGATCATAGACCTGGAAGCAGCATAAAAAAATCATCTAAATCAACTTTCTCATAAATGCAAAGAATAGGGCAAAAAAAAAAAAATTGAAGGAGAGATCACTTTTAACTAGGAAGCCTCCTACCAGACTTTGTGGAAGAGCTCTGACTTGGAGGAAGGGAAAGACAATAATCTTTATGGGTGTTTTCCTTTGTTCTGGTTTGATTCTGTTACCTTACCCTTTCACATAGTATACTATAAAGCTTCTTATTATTTCCAGCATAAAATAGATTTATTTAAAAATTTTGTATCAATATTAAGGAAATTTGTCTATAATTTTCTTTCTCTGTTTTGACTCTCTTTAAGATAAAATATAAACTCCTTTGTTTGATATTTAATATTCTTCCCCCTCCATCTGGTACCTTTTCTTTCTCGAATTATACAATATTCCCCCTTCATATACCCTATCTGTGGCCCAGAAATAGTGGCCTATTTGGCATTCTTACACATGAAGGTGACTTTTTTTTTTTAATTAAAACTTTTTATTTTCAAAACATGCATGTAATGCTGGAGAAACTGAGCAAGATAGAGATTATTAAATTATTTATTAAATAGAGAGATATACTGGGATCAAATGGATCTATGAGACTATGGTCTCCAAGAATCCAGCAAACAATCAGAGTTCTCAATGACATATATACATATGGCTCAGACACGTAGACTGAAGCAGGGGTGGAGTCAGGGTACTGAGAGGAGGAACTGGATTCTGACAGAGTCGGGTGAGCATCTGGAGAGGGGTCTGACATAGTCAGCTGGAGACAGCAGGGACATGGAGAGAGGCATCTTGATAAGACAGTATCTAATATTCTAATAGCTTGGGATGGGGAGAGGCATTCTGATATTCTAAAACATAAGCCTCATCAAGTATTCTGATAGAGAGGGAGGGGAGGTTTTGCAGAACTGAGAAGCTGGGAAACTGAGGTCTGGACTGAGTCAGGATAATTAGGGAAACTGAGTAAGGACAATAAAAGAGAACTGTGGCATAACATGCATGGATAATTTTTCAACATTGACCCTTGCAAAACTTTGCAGTTTTTCTCCCTCTTCCCTCCACTCTCTTCGCTAGATGGCAAGTAATCCAATATATGCTAAACATGGTAAAACTATATGTTAAATCCAATATATCATACATATTTATATAATTATCTTGCTGCACAGTTTAAAAAAAGGAAAAAAATGAGAAAGAAAATAAAATGTGAACAAACAACAATAAAAAGAGTGAGAATACTGTGTTGTGATCCACCCTCACTTTCCACAGACATCTTTCTAGGTGTAGATGGCTCTCTTCATCACAAGATCATTGGAACTGGCCTGAATCATCTCATTGTTGAAGAGAGCCACATGCATCAGAATTGATCATTATAAAATCTTGTTGTGGTGGTGTATGATGATCTCCTGGTTCTGCTCATTTTACTTAGCATCAGTTTATGTAAGTCTCTCCAAACCTCTCTGAAATCATCTTGCTGATTTGTTTCTTATAAAACAATGATGTTCCATAACATTCATATACCATAACTTATTCAGCCATTCTCCAGCTGATGGGCTTCCACTCAGTTTCCAGTTTCTTGCCACCTCAAAAAGGACTGCTACAAACAGTTTTGCACATACCCTTTCCCTCCTTTAAAATCTTTTTGGGATATAAGCCCAATAGAAACACTGCTGGATCAAAGGGTATGCACAGTTTGATAGCCCTTTGAGCATAGTTCCAAATTGCTCTCCAGAATGGTTGGATCAGTTCACAACTCCACCAACAGTGTATTAGTATCCCAGTTTTCTTTTCCCACATCCTTTCCTACATTCATTTTCTTTTCCTGTCACCTTAGCTAATCTGAGATATGTGTCGCGGTACCTCAGAGTTGTTTTAATTTGGATTTCTCTGATCAACAATGCTTTAGAGCATTTTTCCTATGACTAGAAATGGTTTCAATTTCTTCACCTGTAAATTGTCTGTTCATATCCTTTGATCACTAAGTTCTCCACAAATTGGAGAATGGCTTGAATTCTTATAAATTTGAGTCAGTTCTCTATATATTTTAGAATTTCAGCCATACTAATTTCCAATTTTCCCAACAAGTTTTGTCAAATAGTAAATTCTTATCCCAAAATCTGGGGTCTTTGGGTTTGTCAAACACTAGATTATTGACTATTGTGTCTTGTCAGCCTAATCTATTCCACTGATCCACCACTCTTATTTCTTAGCCAATATAAAATGATTTTGATGACTGCTGCTTTATATTTTAAAATATGGGTATGGCACCTATATTTTTATATAGGTATGACACAACTAGGCTGTCTTCATTTGCATTTTTTCTTCATTAATTCCCAAGAAATTCTTGACCTTTTGTTCTTCCAGGTATGAAAGTGACTTCTTTCTCTCATCTCTCATCTCATCTCTCATCTTTCATCTCGGCACTTACATTGAGTTCTGCTCTGTCTGGAATGTTCTCCCTCCTCACCTCATCCTCTTAATTTTCCTTTTAATGTGAGATTCAATTCAAATGCCACTTTCTGTAGGATCTTGTTTCTTTCCTTTTTCCCCCCATTCCTTGGCAGTGATTTTCCTTCATATTTCCCTTTTGTCCCCTTCCTCTCTACCTTCTTTCTTAGTCTGTATCTTTTATTTACTACATATTACCTTCCCTTATTAGAATATAACTTCTGTAGGGCAGAAACTGTTTTTTGCTTTTTCTATGTTTCTCCAGTGTGTGGCACACAGTAAGTGTGTAATGAACACTTGTTGATTGAGTGTATATTTTAGGCGGAGAAGATAAGAAATCCATCCCTTGTACTGGGGACAGTCTTGCTACAGGCAAGGATATAGCAAGAAGGCCCTGTGAGAATTGGAATGAGTAGTAGCTGAGTTTGAATGGAAATTAGGATACTTGGAGTGGCATAAATAACATTGGAAGGATAGATTGAATTCAGATTGTAGAGGGCTTTGAGTATCAGGATCAGAAATTTATACTTTATTTACTAAATTAAGTAGTAAAGAATCAGCCTCTCCAGATTTTTTGAGTGCTGTAGTTTAAACATTTCCTTATGTTGGAGGTGGTCTTCAGCTGCAGAATATTAAACATTCTGGGGACAGGGGGAAGTGAGGAATGGTGGAGAGGAGTGGGAGATTGGAGGAAAGTGGGGAATCAGGAAGACAATATGGACTTAGAAGTTTCCTTGGCTTTCTTTTCTGGACTTGGCTGTCTTTAAGATATGGGGAAGCTTTTAGAGATGTCTTAAATGTGAGTGCAGAGATTCCTCTGCTTTGAGAAATATTGAAGTTTTCCCATAGTGCCAAGGAATTCTGATTTGTTTCACATATATATGTGAAACCTGACAGGACCTTACATAGACAGAAAGATTGATTTATTGGCCTGATTTGGGGAGTTCTGGGAAGAGGAGGTGGGGCTAAATTTCCCATTTACCTGTCCCTTTGAACAGAATACCTCTCATAAACCCTCTCTCCTCCTTCGGGTTTGGTGACATAACTTTCTCTGGTTCTTCTTCTACCTGTCTGTCTGGTACCTGTTTTATGTCTTTTTTCTGGCATCATTATCTGTCTCACTTTGCAAACATGTGTATCCCAGAGCTTTCATCCTGGTTCTCAGACCTCTTAACCCTCTTCTTTCCCTTCTTTTTCTCTTGGTTATCTCATCAGCTCCTTTGGATTTGGTGATTTATTTATCTACAAACCAACATATCTATCTACAAATCCAGTCCTTAAATTTTTCTTTGAGCTTTAGTCTTAAATCACTGTTGCCTTATGGACATCAGATCTCATCTCAAACTTGACATGTTTAAAGTAAAGTCTTCCTTTTATTATGTATAGAATAGGGTTGATAATATTTTTCTTTTTTTGTGTTGAGTATCAATTAAGATGTGTATAAAATTTTTATATTAATGAAAATTTCCATTGCTTTCATTTAGGCAGGAGATTTTGGTAATATATATCTAAACATTTAGACCTTTAATGCTTATTTGACATTGGTAAACAAAACTGACCATAAAGCAGTATTAGAGAAAAAATAAATTGATTAAATCGATCTGGTCATTCCAAATATAAAGCAAAGAATTCTCCCAAGACCCAAACAAAAAGTTTTTTGAAAAAATTGGAGATTGAAAGTTTTCTTTTCTGCAGACTATGACTGAAATTTGGAAAGAGAAGGCTGATGTTGTTGTAAGGGGAAACCTATGATGCTTTTCAGATTTTATTGAGAACAGAAGACCGGAAACAATAATTGTCACTGGTAACAGTAGATTCAAGGATTCAAGATTGCAAAATTAAATATAAAGAGTTTTATCTTCCCTCCTCACCAGTATTGGTGAAACTCATTTTGAACTGAAGATTCTGATAGTCCAAAGTCAGATGAGCCAAGTTTCTCTATTAGTAATATCTCACATTTTAAAAGTACTTTTTAAAAAATATCTTTGCGAGTTATATATTATAGTTATAGGACAGGAAACAGGCTCAGAAAACTTGAGTGACTTGTACAATGTCACATAAATGGTGAATGGGGAACCTGCAAACTCTCCAAATCTTTTGCCCTTTCTACTCTGGTGGAAAAGGCCTTGATATAATCTGTGTTGCACAAAATAAAACTTATTTTTAAGAATCTGAATTTTTCTCTTAAGCTTATTTATTTCTCATGTCTGCCAACTAATATTTAAGTATCACTGTGTGCCAGACATTAAGCAAATACTGGGATTACAAAGAAAGTAAAAACCATCTCAGACCTCAAGAAACTCACATTCTAGTGGGAAAACAATATATAAACGACTAGAAAACATAGGGCAAATGGGAGGAAAGGCTCCAGAAATGGGAATAGTGGGGAAGGTCTCTTTAAAATGTAGGATTTGTGCTAAGTGAAATGAGCACAACGAGGAGATCATTGTATACCTCAACAACGATACTATTTGAGGATGTATTCTGATGGAAGTGGATCTCTTCGACAAAGAGATCTAACTTAGTTTCAATTGATCAAGATGGACTGAAGCAGCTACATCCAAAGAAAGAACACTGGTAAATGAGTGTAAACTGCTTGCATTTTTGTTTTTCTTCCTGGATTATTTCTACCTTCTGAATCCAATTCTTCCTGTGCAACAAGAGAACTGTTCGATTCTGCACACATATATTGTATCTAGGATACACTGTGACATATTTAACTTTTATAGGATTGCTTGCCATCTGGGGGAGGGGGTGAAGGGAGGGAGGGGAAAAGTCAGAACAGAAGTGAGTGCAAGGGATAATGTTGTAAAAAAATTACCCAGGCATGGGCTCTGTCAATAAAAAGTTATAAATAAAAATTAAAAAAAAGAAGAGGAAAAAAAAAATAACATGTAGGATTTGAGTTGTGTTTTGAAGCCAGAGAAGCCTAGAGGCAAAAATGAAGAAGGAAGGATTCCAAAGCTGAGGCATACCCACTGAAAAGGCATGGAATTGAGAGAGAGAATATCCTATTTGGGAAACAGTAAGAAATATAGAGTAAAAAGAGGAGTATAAAACTGGAAAAGAAGAGAGGATCAGGTTGTGAAGGTCTTTAAAAGAAAAAGATATATTTGATTCTGGAAGTAATAGTGAGCCACAGTTCCTAGTGAGGGACAGGGTGACTTGGTCAGATAAATACTTTGGGAAGATCATTTGGCTTGTATG
Organism: Antechinus flavipes; assembly: GCF_016432865.1. Classification (NCBI taxonomy): domain Eukaryota; kingdom Metazoa; phylum Chordata; class Mammalia; order Dasyuromorphia; family Dasyuridae; genus Antechinus; species Antechinus flavipes. Next base: position 295,651,738 of record NC_067398.1, read on the forward strand.
GAGGATATCATTTTGCTAGAATGGAGGATAGTTTTAAGTAGGGAGAGATTTGAGGCTTATGAAACCTTAACCCCAAATGACTGGAAATCCATAGCTAGGACATGTGTAGAACCTGGACAAAATTTGTTGTGGCTTTCGGAGTATCATGAGTTATGTAGGATTCAAGCCCAATGCAACAGGCAAACAGGAGCTATTGTACAAATCACTTTTGACCAACTAGCTGGTGAAGGTCAGTATGCAGAGAGTTCAGAACAGATTTATTATCCCATAATGGTATATGAGCAAATTTCTAAGGCTGTAATAAAAGCTTGGAGTTCTCTCCCTGGACAGAAGGATGGAAGTAAAGCTTTTACAAAAATAGAGCAAGGTCCCAATGAATCTTTTGCAGATTTTGTGGGCTGTTTGCAAATAGCTGTAATAAGAACCATTGGAGATAATGCTGCCACAGAAATAATGACCGACATCTGGCTAAGGAAAATGCCAATGCATTTGCAAAATAATTATATGGGGATTAGACAGAGATGCTCCTTTAGAGGAGATCATAAGACACTGTGTCACAATGGGCACAAATGCTTATTATGCACAGACTATGATGAACATGGAAAAACAAGGTCCCTTTTGGCAAGGGACTTCTAGAGAAACTCGTAGATGTTTTCAGTGTGGAAAAGTTGGACATTTGAGAGCTCATTGTAGATATGGAGATAGAGTGAGAAGATAGGGTGAGAGAATAAAACCTAAAACCCTATGTCCAAAATGTAACCGAGGTTTTCACTGGGCCTCTGAATGTAAATTGACCCAGAGAAATGAAAGGCAGGGTCCAGCTCCAAGATAGCAGTCAAAAGATAGGTGGGGCATGATAGCAGCTGAGGTTACACCCAGAGAGTCACATTTTCATGTGCCTTTTCACTCAGAAACAAGTGAAGAGTGAGCAAAGGGCAGAGTTCAGTATGGTTTACAGTTTGGCCTTCACTATTAATTGTGTCTGTCATTGAGTAAAGGATAAATAAAAATTAAGCAGTTGGAGAATTTTTTTTCTGTCCATATGTCAGCTATAAAATTGTTATTTTTGAAAGTATTTTGGGGAATAAAGTGAGTGAGTTAGTCTTCCTCTTTAGTAACCCTGTAACAGCCAGAGAAGCTTATTTTCATGTAAGAGAATATGATTGAGTTTGAGTTATTTTCAGACCAAAGGTTGATTTGTTTTAATCAATCAATCAAAAAAAAAAATTAAGTACATGTCATATGCCAGGTACTATGCTAAGTTCTGAGTATACAAAAAAGAGGCAAAAGTCACCTTCTTCCTCCAAGGAGCTTACAATCTGATAGAGATAACACACTAAGCAAACTATATACAGACAGCATAAATGTACAAAGTAAAGGCATTGTCGGGGGGTAGGGGGAGGAAGAGGGATTGGGGAAGGCTTTTTCTAGAAGGAGGAGTCTTTGTTGGGCTTAAAGAAAGTCAGGGTAAGTCAGTAGTTGGAATGGAGGAGAGTGTTTTAGGTTTGGGGGGACAACCAAAGAAAATGTCCAGGGCTAACAGATAGGTGTCTTCTGTGTGGAATAGTAAGGAGACCAGTGTTACTAAAGTATGTGGAGGGGAGTAATTGTAAGAAGACTGAAAAGGTAAGAAGGGGTTAGGTTAAATGCCAAATAACATTTTGTATTTGCTGCTAAAGGTAATAGAAAACCACTGGGAGGTTATTGTTGTGGGTATGGGTGATGACATGATCATATTTATACTTTGGGAAGAGTGGCTGAATTGAGGATGGATTGAAGAGGGGAGATGTTGGAATCCTAGTGTTAACTTGAAACAAGTTACTAAGTAGAACTAATTGATACAGTGCTTGTGTTCACACTTTTACTCATTGGAGTTCACACGTTTGGGAGATTTCAGGGTTTAGTATAAGATATCGGAATTCACACCTCCCTTGAAGCTTTTAGGGCCAGAGAGCATTCTGGGAAGAAACCCATAATCCCTCTCTCTTGTATCCCACAATTCCTCTCTCTCATATATAAGAAAACAGACAGAGACTCTCGGACAGAGTTCAGCTGAAGATTGAGAAGGGAGCATCAGTTCAGTTGAGGAGAAGCACTCTCTCGGAGGCACAACCAGATTCATCTTCATCTCACACCACTGTGGTTGGTGGCTGGGCTCCTGCACTTCCCCCACTGAGACCAAGCTGGTCTGAAAGACTCGCCAGAAAGCTAGCCGAGCCCCAAGTGAAGGAGACAAGAGATTCATTCCATCTTTGTCCTGGCTGGAGGCTGAAGAAAGCAGAGGCAGAGGCTGAAGTGTGGTGATCTTTTTCTTTTAAAACAAGTAGAATAGTTTTCTCTGGGTGAGAGAGCAGGTAGGATTCTCGGGGAGGTTTTCTTGGAGGCAGCTTTAGTATCAGTTGAAAGTAATAATCACCTCAAAATGCAGCCAGGTGATAAAAATTCAGATCTTTTATTGTCTCTAATATAGCCGGTTAGCTTAGAGCCTTCTGAATGTCTCCAAATCCAAAGGTTTTGTCCTTCAGCCTCTGCCTCTGCTTTCTTCAGCCTCCAGCCAGCACAAAGTTGGAATGAATCTCTTGCCTCCTTCACTTGGGGCTCAGCTAGCTTTCTGGCGAGTCTTTCAGACCAGCTTGGTCTCAGTGGGGGAAGTGCAGGAGCCCAGCCACCAACCACAATGGTGTGAGATGAAGATGAATCTGGTTGTCTGCTGAACTCTCGACTTGTAGCTTCTTCCTCTGAAAAGTCTTCTTCCGCCACCAGCCAGCCAAGTGGAAAATATTCTGCAGAATCTCTCTTCACTGGGTTTATATAGGACTCTTCTGAGAGAATGGGATTATGGGTTTTCTTCCATAGTGCTCTCTGGCCCTAAAAGCTTTAAGGGAGGTGTGAATTCACAAAGTTACAAAGTTTACTTTGTGAATCTGGGGTACTTGTGATCTCCGATGAGTAAAGGTGTAAACACAAGCATTGTACTAATTAGTTCTACTTAGTACCTTGTTTCAGGTTCTGGCCCAAAACATCTTCTTGTAAGATCAGATCAATAATCTATCAACTCTAATGAGTTAGCATTGTAAAGATTCCAACACTGAAGGACAAATCTTTGGATTTGGAGACATTCGGAGGGAGCTCTTGGAAGCAAGAGGCAGAAGCAAAGGACAAAGCTGCAAGAGCTTTTAGAACTAAGCAGAGAGTTAGGCCTCTAAGCTAACCAGGCTATATTGGAGATAATAAAAGATCTGAACTTTTATCACCTGGCTGTGTTTTGAGGTGATTATTACTTTCAACTGAAACTAAGGTTGCCTCCAAAAAACCTCCCCGAGAAACCTGCTCTCATCCAGAGAAAACCATCTTTTATATTATTTTAAAGAAGAACAAGAACTCCAACAGGGAGAGACCTGAGGCAGCCAGACCCACTAGCTGGCTGTTGTAATAGTTCAAGAATGAGATGAGGCTAACTACTGATTGGGCAATATTCTATGGGCATGTGCTTGGAAAATGGCCTTTCTCACTATCCTGTGCTGGCTCAATGATTGGTGTACACAGAGGATTATAGAAGGGACTAGGGGGTGGAGTAAGACTAGCCAGAGTCACACTTGTACGGTAGATGAGGGAGATGGCCATGGGAAGATTCTCTTCCATCCCCTTCACTTCTACCCCTAAAGACCAAGAATAAAGGCTAAGGACTTTTGCTTAGCCTGACTCCGGCTGATTCTGGGGTGTCCTGAATGCTAGCGAGGTAGTCATACTGGTATGTCTTGGTTCCTTCTCATCCATGTCTTGGTAGCATAGCTGAGCCTGGTGTCCCTTATCAATTCCTGAGCTCAAACTCAGTTACAGAAGTGAAATTCCTGTGAGTGCTGCTGAGGTTACTTCCCAACCCAGCAAGCTCCACAGCTTACTGTTTAAGTGGCACTAGTTTGGAAGTGTTTATACATTCTTTGGATCTTCTCTATTTTATTCTCTGGAATATCATATTCTAAGACCTCCAGTCCTTTTAATGTAGAAACTGTTAATTCTTGTATTATCCTGATTGTAGCTGTACAATATTTAAATTGTTTTTTCTCGGCTCCTTGCAATATTTTCTCCTTGTTCTGGGAGCTCTGGAATTGTGCTATAATAATCCTGGAAGTTTTCATTTAGGGATCTCTTTTAGGAGGTGACTGGTGGATTCTTTTAATTTCTATTTTATCTCTGGTTCTAGAATATTAGGGCAGTTTTTCTTTTCTTTTTTATTTTTATTAAAGCTTTTTGTTTCTCAAAATATACGTATGAACAATTCTTCAACATTAGCCCTTGTACAACCTTATGTTCCAATTTCCTCCTCCTTCCCCCATGCCCTCCCCTTTGGCAAGTAGTCCAATATATGTTAAACATGGTAGAAATATATGTTAAGTCCAATATATGCATGCATGTTTATACAATTATTGTGCTGCACAAGAAAAATCAAATCAAACCAGTAAAAAAAAAAAGAGAGAGAAACAAAAAGAGTCAAAATGCTGTGTTGTGAACCACACTCAATTCCTATAGTCCTCTTTCTGGGTATAGATGGCTCTCTTCATCCCTGAACAATTGGAACTGGTTTGAATCATCTTATTGTTGAAGAGACCCATGTCCATTAGAATTGATCATCATACAGTCTTGTTGTTTTTGTGTATAATGGTCTCCTGGTCAGTTCATGGAAGTCTCTCCAGGCCTCTCAGAAATTATCTTGCTGGTCGTTTCCCACAGAACAATAATATTCTATAACATTCACATACCACAACCTATTCAGCCATTCTCCATCTGATGAGCATCCACTCAGTCCCCAGCCTCCTGCCACTACAAAAAGGGGTGCTATAAACACCTTTGCACACATGGGTCCCCTCCCTCCCTTAAGATCTTGGGAGATAAGCCCAGTAGAAACACTGCTGGATCAAAGGGTATATAGAGCTTGATAACTTTTTGAGCATTGTTCCAAATTGCTTTCCAGAATGATTGGATCTGTTCACAGTTCCACTAACACAGTTTTGCCACACTCCCTCCAACATTTATTACCATCCTTTCCTATCATGTTAGCCAGTTTGAGAGAGGTGTATCTCAGAGATGTCTTAATTTCCTTTTCTTGGATGAATAGTGCTTTGGAACATTTTTTCATATGACTAGAAATAGTTTCAATTTCTTCATCTGAAAATTGTCTGTTTATATCCTTTGACCATTATCAATTGGAGGATGGCTTGAATTTTTATAAATTTGAGTCAATTCTCTATATATTTTAGAAATGAGGCTTTTGTCAGAACCTTTAAATGTAATTTTTTCCCCCAGTTTACTGTTTCCCTTCTAATCTTGTCTGCATTAGTTTTGTTTGTACAAAAACTTTTTAACTTAATATCATCAAAATTATCTAATCAAAAATTTCTATTTTGTGATCAATAATGATCTCTAGTTCTTCTTTGGTCACAAATTTCTTCCTCCTCCACAGATCTGAGAGGTAAACTATCCTATGTTTTTCTCATTTGTTTATAATATCATTCTTTATGTCTCAATCATGAACCCATTTCGACCTTATCTTGGTATACAGTGTTAGATGTAGTCAATGTCTAGTTTCTGCAGGGCAGTTTTTCTTGATAATTTCTTGGAAGATGATATTTAAGGTTTTTTTTGGATCAGAACATTCAAGTATTCCTATAATTATTAAATTATCTCTCCTGGATCTATTTTCTAGATGGTTTTTTTTTAAATTTTATTTTATTTAATAATAACTTTGTATTGACAGAATCCATGCCAGGGTAATTTTTTACAACATTATCCCTTGTACTCGCTTATGTTTCGTTTTTTCCCCTTCCTCCCTCCACCCCCCTCCCAAGATGGCAAGCAGTCCTATATATGTTAAATATGTTGCAGTATATCCTAGATATAATACATATTTGCAGAACCAAACAGTTCTCCTGTTGCACAGGGAGAATTGGATTCAGAAGGTAAAAATAACTCGGGAAGAAAATCAAAAATGCAAATAGTTCACATTCGTTTCCCAGTGTTCCTTCTTTGGATGTAGCTGTTTCTGTCCATCATTTATCCATTGAAACTCAGTTAGGTCTCTTTGTCATAGAAATCCACTTCCATCAGAATACATCCTCATACAATATCGTTGTCGAAGTGTATAATGATCTCCTGGTTCTGCTCATCTCACTTAGCATCAGTCCATGTAGGTCTCTCCAAGCCTCTCTGTATTCATCCTGTTGGTCATTTCTTACAGAACAATAATATTCCATAACATTCATATACCACAATTTACCCAGCCATTCTCCAATTGATGGGCATCCATTCATTTTCCAGTTTCTAGCCACTACAAACAGGGCTGCCACAAACATTTTGGTACATACAGGTCCCTTTCCTTTCTTTAGTATCTCTTTGGGGTATAAGCCCAGTAGAAACACTGCTGGATCAAAGGGTATGCACAGTTTGATAACTTTTTGGGTATAATTCCAGATTGCTCTCCAGAATGGTTGGATTCGTTCACAACTCCACCAACAATGCATCAGTGTCCCCGGATGGTTTTTTTTTTTTTAAATGAGATATTCTTCTATTTTTTCATTCTTTTGATTTTGTTTGATGTCTCATAAAGTTATTAGCTTCCATTTGCCCAATTTTAACTTTTAAGGAATTATTTTTTTCAATGAACTTTTGTACTTTCTTTTTCATTTGATTAATTCCATTTTTTAAGGAGCTCTCTTCAGTAATATTTTGTATATCTTTTCCCATTTGATCAATTTTGATTTTCAAGGCATTCTTTTCATTGGATTTTTATGTATTTTTTACCATTTGGCCTATTCTCTCATTAAGGTGTTCTTTTCTTTTTCTTTTTTTTTTTTTAATAATAATAGATTTTTATTTTTCAAAATACATGATAAATAGTTTTTAATACTCACCCCTGCAAAATTTTGTGTTTCAAACTTTTCTCCTTCCTTCCCTACGTCTCCCTTCTCCTAGACAGCAAGCAATCCAATATAGGTTAAACATGCAATTCTTCTAAACATATTTCTACATTTGTCATTCTGTATAAGAAATCAGATCAAAAGGGGGAAAAAATGAGAAGGAAAAAAACAAGCAAGCAGACAACAACAACATAAAAGGTTTAAATACTATGTTGTAGTATTTCACATTCAGTAATTCAGTATCGACAATCCTCTCTCTGGATGCAGATGGTTTTCTCCATTATCAGATTTACTGGAATTGGCATGAATCACCTTATTATTTTTTTTTAATTAAAGCTTTTTATTTTTGAAACATATGCATTGGTAATTTTTCAACACTGACCCTTGCAAAAGCTTTTGTTCCTATCTCTCCCCCTTCCCCCACACCCTTCCCTAGATGGCAAGTAATCTGTGTTAAACATAGTAAAATATATGTTAAATCCAGTATATATATTTATACAGTTATCTTTCTATACAACAAAAATCAGACCAAAAAGGAAAAAAAGTAAAAAAGAAAACAAAATGCAAGCAAACAACAACAAAAAGAGTGAGAATGTTACGTTGTGATCCACATTCAGTTCCCATAGTCTTCTCTCTGGGTGCAGATGGCTCTCTTCATCACAAGATTATTGGAACTGGCTTCAATCATCTCATTGTTGAAAAGAACCACATCCATTATTATTGATGGTCACGTCCTTTCCTGTAATAAGGAGTAGCCATTGACTGGCTGATTATCCCTCAAAAGAATTTGGCACCTTAAAAAGAATGAGCAAATTTCTACATTATAAGCATATCTTTTATAGGGAAAATATAACCTGGGGAGTGGTGGTGATGACATCATAACTTGGGTTTCTGATTGGACACAGTAAGTACAATTACTAGAGTTCTTCACTTAATTTGAACAAAAGGCCTGATCAAAATCAAACAGGTTTACTCTTTTTTCTATCTGTACTCCTCCCTGCTTGATTCTGGGAATTGCTCCTTTCCAGATTGTTTCTGTACAGAGCTTCAGGCTTTCTCTACAAATGCCTCTCTGGCTACCCAGGACCTCATCATTAGAAGAAAAACTTGTCCCAAATGAAAAGGTCTTTGTTTAGAGACCGTGGTTACTTTTTAAAGGCAGTTATTTGTCTTTGTACTAAAGGGAGAAGAACTTAAGGGTTTAACAATCTGAAAAAATAAAAGAGAACCCCTAGAAAGGATGATATAATTTATTTTATCAGTTCTTGGATAAATATACATGATTTATTTAAACTTCAAATTGTTTGTACCCCCAAATTCCACCATACTCTAGTAAATTTAATTGTGTACTTGAATTAGCTCTCATTTGTCTTAATAAGAAAACCCAGACTACCATGCTGAGTTTCAAACTGGCACTACTTAAAGGGCAAATTGACCTGAGTGTAGTCCAGGGAAAAGAAAGAAAAACTTATTATTTCTATTGGGTAAAATATAGCACAAAGTAAACTTTCAGCTAATTAAAGAGCAGAATGTATTTATAGAAACATGTTCAAAATGTGTTTCAGGATCCTGAGTGAGAAAGCTAGTAGGGAACATATCATCAGGTTAGAATGAAAGTCTGTGAATACATATCCTTCTTTGGTAAGTTGCAGACAGTAGTGTGAAAAAAGGTTAATGTTTTTTAGGTGACTTTTTCAATGTAACATTGCATTTTTAACATTTATGTCAATTCGGCCTGAAGCATAATAGATGCATCATAAATGCATGTTGACTTTACTTGTACTTTTTAGGAATTAATCTTAGTAATATTTAGGAAGTTTGGTTAATATTTGTTTTCCTTAGTAAGAATAACTTGGGTTATAGTTTAACATTGTTTTTAGAGATGATCACTTCAGTAGGGAAAATCATTTGTGTGATATATCAAGTTATAAGATATGTCTGATAAATAAAATTAACATAATTTTGTTGAATTTTAGGATCACAGAGTAATGATACTAAAAGACAGTTTCTGCTAGAACGGCTACTGGATGCGGTTAAACAGGTAAGGAGAAAAACCTGCTATATTAGTGAGATTGTGCAGTTATATTGTCTTCAATGTCAAGGAATTCTCCTTTTGTTGTTGTGTGTAGGAAAGGTTTTTTCCACGGTTTCAGCCATTAATAGTAGACAGCCTTTATGAGTTATAGAGACCTACAAGGTTCATTATCGAGTTTTTTTCAGTAATTTTCAAGTAGCTCTTCGACAATAAATTGGTGATAAGTGTTTCCTTGTTCATTTTTAAACATGAACTTTTCCTTACTTTTTAAAAAAATAATCAGAGGGCCAGTTTGCTTGTTGACTTTTTAGTCTTGTGATAATAGCCAAAGTACAGCAAGATTTTGATTCAGCATCTTGGATTTGTCCTTCCTATGCCCTCTTTTCATTTCCCCCTCAGAATTGGTTGTCCATAGTTGTTTTTATGTTTTCTCTTCCATTAGACCATGAGTTCTTTGAGAGCAGGGACTGTCTTTTGTTTTTCTTTATATTATCTTAGCATAGTTTCCAGCACATAGTAGGTATTTACTACATTTTAATGATGGATTGATTTAAAATGTTCCATGTCTCACCATTAATGCCTTTTTTTTTTTTTTTTTTTTTTTTTTTTTTTTTTTTTTTTGGTGCAGTGCCAAATCCGCTTTGGAGGGAGAAAGGAAATAGCATCAGATTCTGATAGCAGGTAAAAGATTCCTTTAAAAAAACTCTTGTAAGCCAATTTTGAAATTATATAGAAAAGTTGAAATGCTTCTTACCTGAAAGCTAACAGGTGTTATAATCAAATTTGGTTTATTTACTGTATCTTGTGTAATTTATCATTTATTTGAAATATCACAGTATTTCAAATAATGTTTAAAGCAATGAAGAATTAGGTTTGAGTCCTTCTCTCTCTCTCTCTCTCTCTCTCTCTCTCTTTCTCTCTCTCTCTTTCACACACACACACACACACACACACACACACACACACACACACACACTGTGTGTGGCCTTGGGTAAGTCATTTAACCTTTTAGTAGTCTAGGCAACTCTCTAAGACCATAAGTTAAAGACCAGGAGTTGGTTGACCTCCTTTTGTAGGTGATTTCACCATTTTGAAATACTACTTAGTGCAAATGCTTTTCTGTGCTTCTGGTTGATGTGAATATATTTGTGAGAAGTTTTCTTACATTGTTCTCAATAGATGTTGGAGGTAGATTTTACATATTTGTCCCCTTTTCTTCACTGTAACTTGGTATTAATTTCTAAATTAGATTTTTCTCATTTCAAAATTTTTTTCCCTTACAGAAAAGAGAACTTTTTGAAAATCAGTTTAGCAGAATAAATGAAAGGTATTATTCATAAAAATGAATAATAAATGAAGTTATTCAGAGATAAAAGAGCATGAAAATAAACTTTTGTAAAGGTTTTTTAGATTAAGCTTTCACATATATGATTTAAGAAAAACTGATTTAGTGGAATACGGTCATATTGACTCTAGCTGCAATGATTTTTGCATTACTTTGTATTTTAATAGCTTGCATTTATCTGAAGCTTTAAGGTTTGCAAATCATTTTACATATTTTATCTCTTTTAATCCTCAGTACAATCTCATATTACAGATGAGGAAAGTGAGTTTGTGAGAAGTTAAGTGACCTGCCTAGCCTCATAGTATCTGAGGCAGAATTCCAGTTCTGGGCTTCCTAACTTCTTCTATCTGTGCCAACTAATTGCCCCATGTGCCTCTTTTGTATACATGTTAGTTGACCCCTGCAGAGGGTAAGCTACTTAAGGGCAGGTATGGTTTAATTTTTTTTTGTATCTCTGACACTTAGCACAGTGTCTGGTATATCATAAATGAATCACTGGCCTCGGAATCTGAGTTGGAATCCTTTCTTAGTTATTTCAAGCTGTGTCATCTTGAATAAGGCACTTATTTTTATTTATTTATTTATTTTTATTTAAGCTTTTTAGTCATAAAGCATATGCATGGGTAATTTTTTCCAATATTAACCCCTGTCTAACTCCCTGCCACAAATTTTCTCCTTCTTTCCCTCATACATGTCAAGTATACCTAAATACATGCCAGATCCAATATGTGTGTACATATTCACACAGCCATCCGGTTACTTGAGAAAAATCAAATCAAGAAGGAAGAAAAATAAAAACTGAGGACAAAAAAAGAAAATGCAAGCAAATAATAACAGAGAGAATGAGAATTCTGTGCTTTGTTCCATCCTCTATTCCCATGGTTCTCTGGGTGTAGATGGTTCTCTTCATCACTGCACAAGTGGAACTGGTCTGAATCATCTTAATGTTGAAGAGAGCCACATCTGTCAGAATTGATCATCATATAGTCTTGTTGTTGCCATATATAATGATCTCCTGGTTCTTCTCATTTCACTCAGCATCAGTTCATGTAAGTCTCTCCAGGCTTCTCTGAAATCATCCTATTGGTCATCTCTTACAGAACAATAATATTCCGTAGCATTCATATACTATAATTTATTCAGCCATTCTCCAAATGATGGGCATCCACTCAGTTTCCAGTTTTTTGCTACTACAAAGAGGGCTACCACAAACATTCTTGCACATACAGGTCCCTTTCCTTCCTTATAGATCCCTTTGGGATATAAGTTCAGTAGAAACACTGCTGGATCAAAGAGTATGCACAGTTTGATAACTTTTGAGCATAGTTCCAGATTGCTCTCCAGAATGGTTGGATTCACAGTTCCACCAACAATGCATCAGTGTCCCAGTTTCCCCACATCCCCGCAAACATTTGTCTTTATCTTTTCCTGTCATCTTAGCCAATTCTGACAGATGTGTAATGGTATCTCAGAGTTATCTTGATTTGCATTTCTGGGATCAATAGTGATTTGGAGCACCTTTTCATGTGGCTACAAATAGTTTCAATTTCTTCATTTGAAAATTGTTTATTCATATCTTTTGACCATTTATCAATTGGAGAGTGGCTTGAATAAGTCACTTATAACCCATTTCTTCATCTGTTCAAAATGGATAACAACAGCACCTACTTCCACAAGATGATTGTGAGACACATAAGACATATGTGGAAAGTGCTTTGAAATCTGTAAAGCTTTATATGATTGTTGTCTATTAGTAGTTTCATTGTTAGGTACTCATTAAATGCTTGTTCAGGTGAATTGAATTGAATATACAGTTTGTACAAGAAGCCCAAAGGGATTACATTCTTTTTGGTAGCTTTTCTTTAGAGTAGATCATTGTCATCATCTTTAATTCCTGATGTTATTATGCTTACTTTGTAGAAAACATTGCGACTTTATTTAATAGTTCATCAGGCCACTGCATGTCCATATATGTCTTTTTAATTACTGATAAACTGGCATCTTCCTGTTCCTCTTTTATGAATGTTCCTTTGCTGCTTCTTCTTTTTTTTTTTTTTTGGGAGATACTTCATTTTCATAAGATTCTTTGACAACTTTTGTTTTAATATCCTCTGCATTTCTCAATACATGTCCTTTTTCTCCCCTCCCAAAAAGTTAACCCTATGACAAAGAAGTTTAAAAAAAAGAAAAAAAATAGTTCAGCAAAATTAACCAACATATTAAAAAAAAATTGTATTATGTGAAGTACTCCACACCCATTGTACCTCCTCTGCAAAGGCAAGGACAACTAGTGCTTTCTCATCTCTCTTTTTTTAGAACTAAACTTGGTTGCTATAATTTCACAATAATCAGTTTCAGTTGCTCTGTTGTTGTTTCCATTTCCATTGTGTATGTTGTTTTCTTCTGTTTACTAGGTTCTTAGAATCATGGATTTAGAGCTAAATGGAAACTTTAAAGGCCATCAATCCAGTCCCCTCATTTTATACATGGAGAAACTGAGTCCAGAGACTTTTACTAACTTGACCAAGATTACATAGCTAGAGAGTCCATGAAGCAGGATTTGAATTCTGGTCTTCCTGACTCCCTCCCACCCCCTGTATTATCTGTGCCTTCTAGTGACCTGAAGCAACATGGGCTGGGGAATACCTTTCCAGCAAGTCAGGGGAGAAGTCTACCACTGAACCACTCAGGAATAGGGGCCTTCCTATGTTTTCCTGTATTCATCATATTCATCATTTCTCACAGAGTAGGAATATTTTAGTACATCGTAATATTTTATTATGTTCATACACGACTGCTTATTTAGCTATTCCCCAATTCACAGGCAACTACTTTCTACTTCTTGATCGTGAAAAGTGTTGGTGCAAATATGTTGGAATATGTTTCTATTCTTTTTTTCACTGACCTTTACCTACATACTTAGTAGTGGGATATCTGGAATTAAGAATATGGGCAATTCTGTCACTTCATTAGCACTATTGATTAGCCAAAACCAGCTTGCCTCTGTAATTTGCATCTTCAGTGAGTTCTTATCTCTTGAATCTCTCATCTCCTCTTATATACTAATTCCTTCTCTGTTGCTTTCAAATGTATCCACTTCTTCCCCATCTTAAAAAACCAAAGCCCTTTAGCACTGTACCCCTTTTCCCTCATCCTCCCTTCCCCCAAAAAAATCTTTAGTAGATCCTCATACTCTTAAGCTCTTGTTGTATACCGCTCTTCCTTTGGTCAACTGCTTGAAAAAGCTATCTGTATTTGCTGCCTTTACTTTCTTTCTCTCTTTTAATTCCTCAGTCATTTGTAACCTTTACTTTCAATGCCCTCCCTCAACTGAAACTACTCCCTTCAAAGTGACCAACATTTTCTTAATTGTCAAATCTGAACTTTTTGTAAATAGGCATTGTTTTCATGTTTTAAACTTGTATCCTCAGTACCTAGTAGCACTATGATTGACACATAGTTAGTTAGTGCTTAATCAAGTTATTGATTATTGAATATTTCCAAATTGCTTTCCAGAGTGTTTGGACTGATTAACATTTGCCAATGTTGCATTCATGGGTATTTACATAATTCTTCCAACATTTACTATTACCACATTTTCTCATTTTTGCTCATTTCTTTTGTTTGTGTTAAAATCATAGCATTAAATTATTTGGGGTAATGTTTCATATGATTTTCTATAGCCCACAATTGCTTTTTTTTTTTTTTTTTGATTATTTACCTACTAATAAATTGATTATAGCTTTTTATTTGCAAAACATATGCATAGGTAGTTTTTCAACATTGACCCTTGCAAAACTTTCTGTTCTAACTTTTCCCCTCCTTTCCCCCATCCTCTCCTCTAGATGGCAGATAGTCCAGTACGTGTTGAATATGTTAAAGTATATGTTAAATACAATATATGTATACATATTTATAGTTATCTTGCTGCTTAAGAAAGATTGGATCTAGAAAGAAGGTAAAAAAAAATACCTGAGAAGCAAAACAAAAATGCAAGCAAACAATAACAGAAAGAGTGGAAATACTATGTTGTGGTCCATACTCATTTCCCATAGTTCTCTCTCTGGGTGTAGCTGATTCTCTTCATTACTGAACAATTGGAATTGGTTTGGATCATCTCATTTTTTGAAGAGCCACATCCATCAGAATTGATCATCATATAGTATTGTTGTTGAAGTGTATAATGACTTCCTGGTTCTGCTCATCTCGCTTAGCATCAGTTTATGTAAGCTTCTCTAAAATCATCCTGCTGGTCATTTCTTACAGAACAATAATATTCCATAACATTCATGTACCACAATTTATTCAGCCACTCTCCAATTGATGGGCATCCATTCAATTTCCAGTTTCTGGCCACTACAAAGAGGGCTGCCATGAACATTTTTACACATATAGGTCTTTTTCCCTTCTTTAAAATCTCTTTGGGATATAAGCTCAACAGTAACACTGCTGGATCAAAAGGTATGCACAGATTGATAACTTTTTGACCATAGTTCCAAACTGCTCTCCAGAATGGCTGGATGCATTCACAATTCTACCAACAATGTATCAGTGTCCCAGTTTTCTCACATCCCCTCCAACATTCAGCATTATTTTTTCCTGTCACCCTAGCCAATCTGAGAGGCATATAGTGGTATCTCAGAATTGTTTTTATTTGCATTTCTCTGATCAATAATGATTTGGAGCACCTTTTCATATGATTAAAAATAGTTTTAATTACTTCATCTGAAAATTGTCTGTTTATATCCTTTGACCATTTATTAATTTGAGAATTGCTTGATTGATAAATTTGAGTCATTTCTCTATTTATTTTGGAAATGAGGCCTTCATCAGAACCTTTGACTATAGAAATGTTTTCCTAGTTTATTGCTTCCCTTCTAATCTTGTCTGCATTAGTTTTGTTTGTACAAAACCTTTTTAACTTAATACAATCAAAATTTTCTATTTTGTTATCAATAATGATCTCTAGTTCTTCTTTGGTGACAAATTTCTTCCTTCTCCACAGATCTGAGAGGTAAACTATCCTATGTTCTTCTAATTTATTTCTAATCTCATTCTTTATGCCCATTTTTGACCTTATCTTGATGTACGGTGTTAAGTAGCCCACAATTGCTTTTTAAAAAATTAATTTCAAAAAATTAGCCTTCCTTAACTTTTGCAAAAAATGGTTTGCATTTTTTTATTCTAATCTTAACAAAAATCAAGTAAGATGAGTATTTCTATATACAAAAGAAAAAAGAAAAAGAGAATTGTATATGAAGTAATATCTCTTGTGTACAGCTTGACTTTCCTTTTAAGAATATAACATGTCTTGTTTGTGCTTCTTTCCTTTTAAGAATATAACATGTGTTGTTTGTCTGTGCATTTAAAATAGTGCTTAATAGTTTTTTTCCTTTTTTTGTATTCCTATTAAAATTTATTTTCCAATAACCTTCTTAATTAAAAATAAAAAAAGGTTCTTGAAGCATAGATGCTTTGTTTAAACAAAACAAATCCTCACATTGTCCAGGTCCAAAAATGTATGTCTTATTCTGTACCTTGAATCTATCATTTTTGTCTTGAGGTGTACAGTGTGTTTCATTGTTAGTTCTCTGGCTTTATACTCTTTTACTTCTTTAAGACATATCCCACCTTCTCTTCCCAGATGAAATATTATTATTTATTTTTGTGAACAATCTGAAGTTTGGGGTTAGAAAATATCCTTGGTTTTGACGTTAGATTGCTTTTAAAAAAATTATTTAAGAATGAATCATCTTGTGTATGTGGGTGGTTGATGGTGTCCTTTATGTATGAAGGACAATATCATATTACAAGTTTTTGCTGAGTATTACATTTTCAGTGAATGTTGATGAACATTTATGAAGCACCCATTCTGTGTTAAGCATAGTACAAGGAAAAGAAAAGATATAATAAGTTACATTTATATGGCATTTGAATGTTTTTAAAAGGCATTTTAAAATATGGTATTAGATTTAGCCTTTACATTATACCCATTTGCCAGTGAGAAATCCAAAACTCAGGGAAATTTAGTCATACAGATTGTAATTTCGAGGCAGGAGTTTTGATCTCTATCCAAGTCTAACTAAATGAGTTATTAGGTGATCCAAAGTCACACAGCTACAAAGAGGTAGAATTTCAGTTCATCTGAATCTTTGCTTATTTTCCATTATGACCCTCCTGTCTCGGAGGAATACATGGACTTCTACCAGTGATTTTGATCCTATTTTCTTCTGTTGTTATTCACTTGGTTTTCCAGCTGGGTCTGACTCTGACCCTATCTGGAGTTTTCTTGGCAGAGATACTGGTGTGATTTGCCATTTCCTTCTCTAGCTCATTTAAAAGAAACTGAGGCAAATAGGACTTGCCCATAGCTATAAGTGTCTAAGTCCAGAGTTGAACTCAGGAAGAGAAGGTTTTTTTTTTGTTTTTTTTTTAACATCTTCTATTTTTTCTTTTTCTTTTTCTTTTTTTTTTTTGGTTTAGTTTGATTCTTGATGTCTCATTGAATGATTTGTTTCCGTTTGTTTTATTCTAATTTTAATGAATTATTTTCTTAAGTTACTTTTTAATTTTCTTTTGCATTTGACCAATTAAACTTTTAAAAGAGTTGTTTTGTTCATTGGATTTTTTTCATTCCACTAATTCTATTTTTCAAGGAGTTATTCTTTTACTATTTTGCCAAACTATTTTCTTCTTCTTCTTCTTTTTTTTTTTTTTTTGATAACTTTTTATTGACAAAACCCATGCCTGGGTAATTTTTTTATGACCTTATCCCTTGCACTCACTTCTGTTCCAATTTTTCCCCTTCCTCCTTCCACCCCCTCCCCCAGATGGCAAGCAGTCCTATATATGTTAAATATGTCACAGTATATCCTAGATACAATATATGTGTGCAGAACAGTTCTCTTGTTGCACAGGGAGAATTGGATTCAGAAGGTAGAAATAACCTGGAAAGAAAAACAAAAATGCAAGCAGTTTACATTCATTTCCCATTATTCTTTCTTTGGGTGTAGCTGCTTTTGTCCATCATTGATCAGTTGGAACTGATTTAGATCTCTTTGTCCAAGAAATCCACTTCCACCAGAATACATCCTCATACAGTATCATTGTTGATGTATATAATGATTTCCTGGTTCTGCTCATTTCACTTAGTATGTAAGTCTCTCCAAGCCTCTCTGTATTCATCTTGCTGGTCATTTCTTACAGAACAATAATATTCTATAACATTCATACCCAACCGTTTACCCAATTTACCCAACCATTCTCCAATTGATGAGCATCCATTCATTTTCCACTTTCTGGTTACTACAAAGAGGGCTGCCACAAACATTTTGGCACATACAGGTCCCTTTCCCTTCTTTAGTATCTTTTTGGGATATAAGGCCAGTAGTCGCACTGCTGGATCAAAGGGTATGCACAGTTTGATAACTTTTTGGGCATAATTCCAGATTGTTTTCCAGAATGGGTGGATTTGTTCACAGCTCCACCAACAATGGATCAGTGTCCCAGTTTTCCCGCATCCTCTCCAACATTCATCATTATTTTTTCCTGTCATCTTAGTCAATGTGACAGGTGTGTAGTGTATCTTAGAGTTGTCTTAATTTGCATTTCTCTGATCAATAGTGATTTGGATACTTTTAATATGAGTGGAAATAGTTTCAATTTCATCATCTGAAAATTGTCTGTTCATATCCTTTGACCATTTATCAATTGGAGAATGGCTTGATTTCTTATAGAGTCAATTCTCTATATATTTTGGAAATGAGGCCTTTATCAGAACTTTTAACTGTGAAGATGTTTTCCTAATTTGTTGCTTCCCTTCTAATCTTGTTTGCATTAGTTTTGTTTTTTTGTTTTTGTTTGCTTTTAAATTTGATGTAATCAAAATTTTCTATTTTGTGATCAGTAATGGTCTCTAGTTCATCTCTGGTCACAAATTTCTTCCTTCTGCACAAGTCTGAGAGATAAACTATCCTATGTTCCTCTAATTTATATATAATCTCGTTCTTTATGCCTAAATCATGGACCCATTTTGATCTTATCTTGGTATATGGTGTTAAGTGTGGGTCCATGCCTAATTTCTGCCATACTAATTTCCAGTTATCCCAGCAGTTTTTGTCAAATAATGAATTCTTATCCCAAAAGTTAGGATCTTTGGGTTTGTCAAACACTAGATTGCTATAGTTGATTATTTTGTCCTTTGAACCTAACCTATTCCATTGATCAACTAGTCTATTTCTTAGCCAATACCAAATGGTTCTGGTGACTGTTGCTTTATAATATAGGTTTAGATCAGGTACAGCTAGGCCACCTTCATTTGATTTTTTTTTCATTAATTCCCTTGAGATTCTCGATCTTTTGTTCTTCCATATGAATTTTGTTGTTATTTTTTCTAGATCATTAAAATATTTTCTTGGAAGATTGATTGGTATAGCACTAAATTTCATATCCCTAGAGGCCTACTTGCATAAAATAGAGAAAGAAAAGATCAATGAATTGGGCTTGTAGCTAAAAATGCTAGAAAAGGAACAAATTAAAACCCCCCAATCAAACACTAAACTTGAAATTCTAAAAATAAAAGGAGACATCAAAACTATTTTCTAAGGAGTGATTTTCTTCAGACAATTTCTATGTTTCCTTTTCCAAAACTCTCATTTCCTTTCCCCATTTTTCTTCTAACTCTTTTAATTACCTTTTTGAATTCTTTTAAGAGCCTTGTAAGATGAAGACCAACTTACATCACCCTTTGAGGCTTTAATGTCCTTAGGATTTGAAGTCTGTTCTTCCTTGTCTCTATAAAGGCTACGTATGGACAGAACACTTGCTTATTTTTAAAGTTTGAAGTCTGCTCTTAGGGCAAAGTGGAGATTGTTCTAGTCTTCTTCTACAAGTAGCAGGGGCTTTACTCTGTGTGGCTGGCTTCCTTCTCATGCTGTATGGGTGTGATCAAGTCCTACACATGCTACACAAGTTATATTGGAGTGAAAGGGCTACTATTTGTCTTCTATAGTTACGTTGGATGCCTCACAGCCAGTCTGATGATTCACTGGCTTCTGATCCAGGAGAGAGTAGCAAAAGTTGCTAAGATTCCTACCAGATACTCTGGCATGAAAGCCTCTCTGCCTTGGATCTCCTTGCACTGTATTGTGCCTTTGTGAGGTTGCAGTATCCCTCTGTCCAATCGAAACAGATCTTGCCTGAAATTCTTCCAAAATATCTTCTGCTGGAAATTTGTTACACTCCAAATATTTGTGGTGTCTGTTGCTCCAAAACCCATTCAAAGGCTTGATCTGGTGTTGATCTGAGGGAAGTCAGGAAGAGTTCAAACAAAGACCTGTCTGCTCTCTGCCATCTTGCCTCTGCCCTCCTGTCCTAAATTCTTTAGGCTTCTATTCGGTTTTTTTTTTTTTTTTTTTTTTTTGAATTTGCA
This sequence comes from Antechinus flavipes, assembly GCF_016432865.1. Taxonomy (NCBI): domain Eukaryota; kingdom Metazoa; phylum Chordata; class Mammalia; order Dasyuromorphia; family Dasyuridae; genus Antechinus; species Antechinus flavipes. The sequence goes on from NC_067398.1 coordinate 295,671,462, forward strand.
TTTCTCTAATCAATAGTAATTGAGAGCATTTTTTCATATCACTATAGGTGGTCTTAATTTCTGCATCTGAAAATTGTCTTTTCATATACTTTGATCATCTATAAAAGGGGGAATAGCTTGTTTTCTTAAAATTTGGATCAGTTCTCTATATATTTTAGAAATGAGGCCTGTACAGTTCCAATGATCTTATGAAGAGAGCCATCTACACCCAGAAAGAGGACTGTGGGAACTGCATTTTCACTCTTTTTGTTGTTGTTTGATTACATTTTGTTTTCTTTTTCATTTTTTTTCCCTTTTTGATCTGATTTTTCTTGTGCGGCAAGATAATTGTATAAATATGTATACATATATTGGATTTTAACATGTCTAACATATATTGGATTATTTGCCATCTAGGGGAGGGGGTGGAAGAAAGTAGGGGAAAATTTGGAACACAAGGTTTTGCAAGCATCAATGTTGCAAGCAACAATGCTTGTTGTTATCCATGTATGTTATTTTGAAAATAAAACAATTTAATGAAAAAAAGAAATTATGGGAAAAAAAAGAAATGAGATCTATAAACACTATATGGCTATAAAATCTCTTCCCCCCCCGGGCTTTCTACTTCCCTTTTAATCTTGGCTGCATTTATTTTGTGTGTATAAAACCTTTTTAATTTAATGTAATCAAGTTGTACATTTTACATTTCATAATGTTCTCCTTTGGCCACAAATTGGTCTCCAAAAATCTGATAGGTAAACTATCCCTTACCCTCCTAATTTGCTTATAGTACCACCCCTTTACGCCTAAATTATATATCCATTTTGACCTTTTTTGATATGGGCTATGAGATGAGATGTAGATCTAATGACATATTATTTTTCAGTGTTGCTAGCAATTTTTTTTTTGTCAAATAGTGAGTTTTTATTCCAGAAGGTGGGCTTTGGGTTTATCAAACGGTAGATTATTATAATCATTGGTTATTGTGTCATGTGTATCTGACATATTCCACTGATCTACCACTCTATTTCTTGGCCATTACCTTATGGTTTTGATGACTGTTGCTTTACAATAGAATTTTAGGTCTAGTACTGCTAGGCCGCCATCCTTTGCATTTTTCCCCCTATTTTCCTTGCTATTATTGCCCTTTTGTTTTTCCAGGTGAATTTTGTTATTGTTTTCTAGCTCTGTAAAATAATTTTTTGGCAGTTTCATTAGTATGGCACTGAATAAGTAGACTAATTTCAATCAAATTGCCATTTTTATTATATTAACCTGAACAATAATCAATGAACAATTGATATTTTTCCATTTGTTTCGGTTTGACTTTATTTGTTTGAAAAGTGGTTTGTAATTGTGTTCACGTGGTTCTTGGGTTTGTCTTGGCAGATGGGCATCCAAATATTTTATTTTGTCTACATTTATTTTAAATGGAATTTCTCTTTCTATCTCTTGCTGCTGGGCTTTGTTAGCAACATATAGGAATACTGACTCTTTTCCCATATTAATTTTGATAACATGGATTTGTTTTCTTTCTTTTTTTTTTAAAAGCTTTTAATTTTCAAAACATATGCACAGATAATTTTTCAACATTGATCCTTGCATAGTCTTGTGTTTTTTCCCCTCCTTCCCTCCACTTCTTCTACATATTTATATAATTTTCTTGTTGCACAAGAAAAATCAGATCAAAAAGGAAAGAAAATAAGGAAGAAAATAAAATGCAAGCAAACAACATCAAAAAAAGTGAGAATGTTATATTGTGCTCCACATTCCATTCCCACAGTCCTCTCTGTGGGTGTAGATGGCTTTCTTCATCACAAATTCATCAGAACTGGCATCAATCATCTCTTTGTTGGAACAAGTCACATTTATTAGAATTGATTGTCATATAATATTGATGTTGTTCTGTACAATGATCTCCTGGTTCTGTTCATTTCACTTTGCATCAGTTCGTGTAAGTCTCTCTAGGCCTCTCTAAAATCATCTTGAGTAGTTTTTGATTGATTTTTTTAGGGTTCTCTAAACATATCATCATATCATCTGCAAAGAGTGGTTATTTTGTTTCCTCATTGCCTATTCTGGTTCTTCTATTTCTTTCTCTTTTCTTATTGTTACTCCAACATTTCTAGTATAATATCAAATAATTGTGGTAATAGTGGGCATCCTTGATTCACCCCTGCTTTTACTGGGAATGCTGATAGCTTCTCCTTATTATAAATAATGCTCTTGGTTTCTGATAGATGCTACTTATCATTTTAAGGAAAACTTCATTTATTCTTATGTTCTCTAGTGTTTTTTAATAGGCATGGGTGCTATATTTTATCTAATTTTTTTTGTATCTATTCAGATTATCATATGATTTCTGTTAGTTTTGTTATGGTCAATTATGCTAATAGTTTTCCTGATATTAAACCAGTCTTGCATTCCTGGCATAAATCCCATGAGTTTGTATTGTATTATTCTGCTGGTAAGTTGTATTCTCTTTGCTAATATTTTATTTAAAAATTTTGCATCAATATTTATTAGGGAGATTGGTCTATAATGTTCTTTCTCTGCTTTGAGTCTTCCTAGTTTAGATATCAGTACCACATTTTTGTCATGGAAGGAATTTGGCAGGATTCCTTCTTTGCCTATTTTCCCAAATAGTTTATATAGTATTAGAATTAATTGTTCTTTAAATGTTTGATATAGTTTATTTGCAAATCCATCTGGTCCGGGAGATTTTTTCTGAGGGAGTTCATTGATGGCTTTTAAAATTTCTTTTTCTAAAATGACGTTACTTAAGTATTTGATTTGGACTTTGCTCCTGCCAAATATACTTATGAAAGAAGGAGAAAGAAAAGGAAGAAGGAAGGAAGGTTAGAAGGGAAACAAACATTAGAATCAGTCAAACAAAGCCAACAAAATGATAAAAATAGAAGAAAATGTAAACTACCTCATCGGAAAAACAGCTGATCTGGAAAACAGACAGATCCAAGAAAGACAATTTAAAAATTATTGGACTACCTGAAGTCCACAAGCAAAAAAAAGCACCTGGATAGCATTCTCAAAGGAAACTTGCCCTAATGTATTAGAACCAGAAAACAAAACAGTCATTGAAAGAATCCAGCGATCAGAAACCCCCCCAAGAATTCAAGTATTGAGGAGTCACAGTCAGAATTACTCAGGATTTCGTAGGGTCTACAATAAATGATTGGAAAGCCTGGGATACTGCATTCCAGAAGATAAAGGTCCTTGAATTAAAACCAAGAATCAACTACCCAGTAAGACTAAGCATCATCTTTCAGGGGTGGAGATTGATCTTCAGTGAAGTAGGGGACTTTCAATAATTTCTATTGAAAACACCAGAAGTAAAGAGAAAATTTGAACTATAATCATAGGACTCAAGAGAAGCATAAAAAGGTGAACAGGAAAGAGAAAAAGCCACATTATTTAAAGTTTAAATAGTTTACATCCTTACATGGGGAAATGATACTCATGAAGTGTATTTTTTATCAGGAAAGTTAGAGGGGAACATAGACAGAGGGTGTAGGTATAAATTGACTCTGGGTGATGATGTTAAAGAAGGGATGGAAAAAGATTTGTACTGGGAGAAAGAAGAAAGGGAAGGCAAAATGCGACAAATTAGATCATCTGAAGAGGCAGAAAATGGGCCTTTATAGTAGAAGGAAAGAAGAGAGGGAGATGAACACTATCTGAAATTTAATCTCATTAGTTTTAGCTCGAAAAGGGACTAATATAATCCATTAAGTATAAGAGAAAGAAAAAGAAGGGGCTAGATAGAAGAGAGAGTAGAAAAACTTGTAGAAATAATAAGAGAAGGGAAGAGGGGTGATAGGGAGGGCAGACTGAGTGAGGAGTTGGTCTGAAACAAACACTACTAAGGAGGGATGAGGTGGAAAGAGAAAAAAAAGTATATATAGGGGAGAAAATAGGATGGAGAGAAATATAAGAGTAGTTAAATAACTGTTAATGTGATTGGGATGAAGTCTCCCATAAAAAGGAAGCAGATAGTAGAATGGATTAAAAACTAGAATCCTACTTTGTGTTCACAAGAAATACATTTGAAACAGGAAGATGTATACAGAATAACGTAAAAGTCTGGGAGAGAATCTATTTTGGCTTCAGCTGAAGCAAGAAATCTGAGATATAAGTTCTGATATCAGAAAAAAGAAGAGCAAAAATAGATTTAATTAAAAGAGATAAGGAAGGAAACTGCATCTTGGTAAAGGATACCATAGATAATGAAGTAATATTAATACTAAACATATGTTCACCAAGTGGTATAGCATCCACATTCTTAGAGAAATTAAACCATTTAATAAGTAGCAATAGACAGCAAAACTATACTAGTGTGGGACCTCAACTTCCCCTTCTCATAATTAGATAAATCTAAACACAAAATAAACACAGAAATTAGGGAGGTTTAATAGAATCTTAGATAACTTAGGTATGATAGAATTCTGGAGAAGATTGAATGGGGATAGAAATAAACGATTTTTCTGGGGTACATAGCGTCGACACAAAAATTGCCGAAGTATTAGGGCATAAAAACCTCACAATTAAATGCAGAAAGGCAGAAATAGTAAATGCATTCTTTTCATATCATGATGCAATTTAATAAAGGGGCAAAGTATGATAGACTGAAAACCAGTTGGAAATTTTGAACAATCTAATTCTAAAAAATGAGTGGATGAAACAACAAATCATAGAAACAATCAATAATTTTATCCAAGAGAATGATAATAATGAGATAACACACCAAAACTTATGGAATGTAGCCAAAGCAGTTGTTAGGAGAAATTTTATATCTCTTTAAAATTAAAAAAAAATTCTTAAATATTTCCCAATTAAATTAAACTTTTAAAAAACTTTAATCTTTTAGTTTTGAATGTCAAGTTCTTTACCTTGTTCCTGTCCTTCCCTCAGGCAAACAATATGATAGCAATATATATGTATAATGTAAAGTCATGCAAAAGATAATTCTATATTAGCTGTATTGCCAGAAAAAAACACACAAACACACACACAAACCAAGAAAAATAAAGAAAGTGAAAAAAATAAGCTTAAATCTGTGGAGTTCATCTGTGCTCTCTTGGAGGTGAGTAGCATTTTACATAGATGGTATTTTGGAATAGTTTTGGCTTGGTCAGAGTAGCTAGGTCTTTCGTGTTGTTGGGTCAAAGGATATGCATGGGTTTATAGTTGAGCTCTGTTCTTAATGCTTTATTTTTTTTTCTAGTCTCTCTTTGTCCTCTCATCCACTCTCACAGCCTTAATCTTTGATATTATGAGGATGAAACCCAAGTCTTTTTTTTTTTTATTTTTTATTTTTTATTAAATCTACCTGCCTCCTGAGGCCCAGAGTCACATTTCCAAGTGCTTCTGGTCTAATCCAACTGAAGCATGGTGTACTATAAAGAGTACTCAGTTCATATTAATGAGATCAAGGTCAAAACTTATCTTATTTCTTATTACTTGGTGACTTTGTACAAATTATTCTGTTTCTGCAAACCTCTGTTTGTTCATCTATAAAAGGGAGTTATTTGTTTATCTGCCTTATAGCACAACTATTAATATTTTTAAACTTTAAAGCACTGAAAAATTCAAACTTTTACAATTATTTTGTCCCAAACTGAATTTGTCACTTTTTCTGCCTTCCTTGCTTTCTCAATTTCAGTTAGTGCTGCTAACATTTTCCAGTCATTCCCTGTTGAAATCTTGAAAATATCTTCTCTTTTTTTCTTTTAATTTATTTTATTTTTAATTAATGGAATAAAATAAATATTTTCTATAACATAGTACATAAAAAGGATAATTGTACATGAAGCTATCAATCTACTAATGCACATTTTGTTATTCTTTTCAAATATATAACAAAATTATCATGTAAATTTCTCTTTTTTTTTCTCTTCTCCCTCCTCTGTCTTAGAGATGGTTACTATTAGTCACAAATAGGTGTGTGTATCTATGTATTTCCATGTACATATATGTATGCATGTATATATGTAAAATTATTCTATACAAACTTGTATTTATCAGTTCTTTTATTATGACTTTTTTCTTTGTACCTTCTCCCACATCTAAATCCTACTCAATATATTTATGCCATTTGTCTAATTTTTCTTCCTTTTCTTATAGATATCTTGTCCTCTTATAAAATTGTAAGCTATGTGTGAGTGGGGATTATGCCTTATTTCGTCTTTGTAATCTTACTAGAGTTGCACAATGTAAACATATATTGAATTAAATATATTCTGTGCATTTCTTATCTATAGCTGACATTTATTACTTTGTGCCGCTTTGTTCAGCATTCCTCTCATTTGAAATGACCTTGTTCTTGCCTTTGCAAAGTACCAAATCAAAGCTTTTATTTTTACACAAAATTCCTCCATCCTTTGTGCTTTCAAGGTGCTTTGCATGTGCCTTTATTATCCATAATTACATTCTACATTCTATTTTTGTTTATATGTATATATATCTTATTTCCTTTATTAGGCTTCTTTACATGGAGTGTCAGTTCCATGAGGGTAGAGAGTAATTGTCATTCTTTACATTCCTTTTAGTGCCTAGCATAATGTTGTTTAGAAGTAATAAGAACTCAGAAATGCTTGTTATTTCATTATCCAAATAGTTTTGCTAACATTTGAATTTTTTTCATTTTCTGTTGTGTCACCATATATAATGGGTCATGCAATTAAATCTTAAAGAGATAGATGTTTATATCAAAGGAAATCACAGGGGGATTTTTTTGACTTCAAGTTTATGTTCTTGGAAGTGTCCCTGGGAAAAAGTGGCAGACACTGATGTGGCTCCATTGTTTGGCAGAATTTCTTCAGGTTCTGTTGATTAGTTTTCACTGGTACCTTTTCCCAGCTTTATTTATTTTCTTTCCCCAGAAGAAAAATGTTTGCTAATTTTTAGTTAAAATGATTCCCTAGTTTGTCAGTCAGACTTTGGTTGCTGCAAAAAAGGGACTTTTAGAGGGACTTTAGAGTATTATATAGCAGGATATGGACATCTTCTACACAGTTCAGAACCTTCATATATATTCAGTAAGAAAAACCATCATTGTGACTTTCTGACAGAAATCCTTACTTCATAAGTAGCACCATTATGTTCCTACTGATTTTTTTTTTTGAAAGATAAATTTGTTAGAATTTTATAGTCCTTAGCTGAGGAAAAAGCGTGCCCTCTATAAAAATTGATATTATATGCAAATATGATATTGAATTAAATTTAAGAAAAGTCACCATGCATTATGAAGTATTCAGTGTTTTGGTATAAGTAAGTTTTGGTGTAAACTTTTTTGATTTTTTGAAGTGGAAGACTTTTTTGAACTTTTTAGGTGAGATTTACTTGGTTTCTTCATCCTCATTGATCCACTATCCTCTCCCCAAAGCTGCTATTATTCTTTCTTTTTATCTCCTGTGGAAAAAGTATCTTCTTAGTGCAATTGAGACATGTCATATGTATTCACTTTAGAACTTAAGAATTGTAATGGTTTCCTGAGGCGTTTCTGTTCCTCCTTCTAGATGTCTCTAGATATTAATCATATGGTTCTTATTTTTTTCCTTACCACAGAATTCACATGCTGGACTAGGCTTCAAGGCAAGGGGACATCAAAAGGAGTTTTATAACTGTCATCCCTATTAGAATTTTGTAGAGTTTAATAATATTCATTCCTATCTTCCCCCAACTTCCAACCGGGACAAACCATTTTTACTTATAATTTGTAGCACTTTAATTTGTAAATAATTTTATGGCTTATGTTTTTTGAATATTTTTAAATTTATTTTAAATTTAATTTTCTTTTTTGGGGAACTTCTATAGGAAAAATCTATGGGGACTTTATAGTATAATTCACCAGTTTGTATTGTACTATTTTCTTATCAATATTTGAATAAACTTTCATATTTTTTATAGGTTGCTATTTAACTAAGTATTTCTGTAGTGAGAATTTTGTTTTGTTTTTTAGTTTGTTGTAGTTTAATTATAGTTCAGCATTGAACTTAAGAAAGCCATATGCTAGAATATTATAGTATCTGGGACAGTGGCATGACAAGAAATCTGAGAAATCACAGATTATGAGATACTTTTTAGCTAGCCCTCTGTGATCTTCTTTATTTTTTTATTTTTTATTTTTAATAACTTTTTATTGACAATCTTCTTCTTTAGTAGATCTTCTAGCAAGTAACCAATATTATGGAGTATTTGAGCTGTTGACTGTTTCCCTTGTTTATAGTTACCTAATTTGATATATCCTCTTATTATTTCCACTTTACAAATAAGGAACATGGAGCTCAGGCATATTTTAATTTGCCCATGGTCTGTTGAATAAGAGAATTAAGATTATAGGCTCAACTTTCTTATTCCTAATCTGCAGCAAGCTGCCTATAACATTTGTATTGAGAAACTAATTTTTTTTCTACTTTGTTGTGAAGATTATTCTGTTTTATATTAACCACTGCTTGGAAAATGGACAAGAGACACATCATTGAAAAGTGGGTCATTTCCTCTAGTTGTATTTCCTAGGAGTAAGTTAATATAATTGCCTTGTCCCTATATATACACCACTACTACCACTAATGTATACTTTAGTATACTATAATACTATAATGTATGTTGTTAGAATGATATAACTCCATGTTGCCACTTGAGTCATTGTTGTAAAAATATAAAATTATAAGCATTTCATTTATTGTTAGTTTTTATCTTTTCTCTTCTTTTTCTTCCTTCCTTCCTTCCTTCCTTCCTTCCTTCCTTCCTTCCTTCCTTCCTTCCTTCCTTTCTTTCTTTTCTTTTCTTTCTTTCTTCTTTCTTCTTTCTTTCCTTTCTTTCCTTTCTTTCTTTCTTTCTTTCTTTCTTTCTTTCTTTCTTTCTTTCTTTCTTTCTTTCTTTCTTTCTTTCTTTCTTTCTTTCTCTTTTTTTTCTTTCTTTCTTTCTTTCTTTCTTTCTTTCTTTTTCTTTCTTTCTTTCTTTCTTTCTTTCTTTCTTTCTTTCTTTCTTTCTTTCTTTCTTTCTTTTTTTTTTTTCTTTCTTTCTTTCTTTCTTTCTTTCTTTCTTTCTTTCTTTCTTTCTTTCTTTCTTTCTTTCTTTCTTTCTTTCTTTCTTTCTTTCTTTCTTTCTTTCTTTCTTTCGCCATATTGTCTACCTTTCTCCGCTTTCCATTTACTTTATCTCTTTCTCCTGGATCAATCTTTAGATTGATCATCCTAATTTCTGTTGGAAGAATTCTGTCATTTTCTTTGTCCATAGTGTGCACAGTGTAGGAAAATTGTTACAAGCGGTATTATTTATATACAAAAAATTTCTTTAGGGATGTCCATTCTTTTACACTTTTAGTTTTAAATTCCCAAAGTTTTTCGTAGTCAATTATTGTGATAAAGAAAAGAACACTTAAAAATTCTATGTATAACCTGAAGATTAAGCTAACTTACTATTCTAATTCTTAAGAGTTAAATAATTAATCCAAGACTTTATAGAGTGACCTATTTCAAACAAACCTCTTGTAAAATCTGTTATATAGTAATGCTTTTAAAAATGCACACATCTCTTCTTTTGTGATATATTGTGACTCAATTGACTCTTGCAAGAGTAATCATTCTTATGAGAGTATCAGATGATTATAGAATTACTTGAGTAAGGAAAATCTGGCCCATTTTTATATCGTATTTAACTTATGCACTTGCTTTTCTCAAACAGGCCTTCTGAAAGCTATGCTATGTTAAATGATCTTTTGATATGACCTTACAAAGTTAATTTAGGTTATCTGGTTACAACCTGGGAAAACAGTGCTTTTGTTAACTTTTTGCTAAAACAGTGTTTGCTTTTTAACAATTGCTGTAAAAAGTATAACATTCCTTGCAATTAAGTAGACCAAGCAATCTAGGATAGGGCTCATTAAAACAAATATTTGCTGAGTCCTCAAAATAAGCTGGTTGTCAATGCTCTTTGCAGAGATACTAAGTTTGTGGACAGTTTTAACCTTAACCTAGAGAAGTGATTATTAAAAATTTGAAAACAAGTGTTAGACTTAAAAACTACTAATTATGAGGGTAATAGGACAAAAAAAAAGTCTGAACAAAATGCTCATAAAACACAGACCAAAAAACCCCAAGAAAAATAAAGTAAAAAAAGATATGCTTCAATTTTCGTTCATACTTCATCATTTCTTTCTCTAAAGGTGGATGACATTTTCATTCTCAAGCCCTTTGGAACTGTCATGTTCACAGTTGATATATTGTAGTTATAATATTGTTGTTACTGTGTATACTGTTGTTCTGGTTCTGCTCACTTCACTTTGTATCAGTTCATATAGAACCTCCCATATTTTTCTGAAACCATTCTGCTTGTCTTTTCTTGTAGTGCAGTAGCCTTCCATTAGAATCATATACCACAACTTGTTCAGCCAATCACCAATTGTTGGACATCCCTTAAATGTTCGATTCTTTGCCACTACAAAAGGAGGTATTATAAATATTTTTGTACATATTGGTAGACATTTGTACACATTTTCCTTTTATATTGATCTCTTTGGAATACGCTTACTAGTGATTTGGAATACCTTAGTAATGGTATTGTTGGGTTTCAGAAGCTTTGTATGCACAGTTTTATAGAACTCTTTGGACAGAGTTCCAAATTGTTTTTCAGAAAGGTTGGATCAATTTACAAGTCTACTAACAGCGAATTAATATTTCAACTAATGTCTCCAACATTTGTCATTTTCTTTTTCTGTCATATTAGCCAATTTGATAGGTATCAGATTGTACCTCAGAATTGTTTTAATTTATATTTTTCTAATCAATAATGACTTGCAGCATTTTTTTATGACTTTAGATTGCTTTGATTTCTTCTGAAAGTTGCCTGTTCATATCCTTTAACTATTTATCTATTGAAGAATGACTTATAGTTTTATAAATTTATCCTACTCATTTTCAGTCCTATTTATTCAACTAGACAGCAAATTATAACAAGTTTTTCAGCTATGGCTCAACAAACCAGTCCACATTTATGTTTAAATGATTTGAATGTTCATCTGAGATCTTGGAATTTAGGAGAAATTTGTCTTAGATAATTTTTAAGCTGCCTATGATTGTTATTAATTAATAGGTATATTTTGTGTCTTTTGTCTTAATGAAATGTGAAATTGTTTCCTTGCAAGACATGTAAGAAAGTTAAAACAGTTCAAAAATTATTTTAATCTAATTTAATTTTAATGTAGTTTTAAATTAAAATAAATTTAAAATAAAAAAATTTACCTTTCCTCCCCTCACCTATTCTCATCTCAAGTTGAAAAAGAAAAAAACAAAAACAAAATAGAACCCTGTTACAAACATATTTAGTTAAGTAAAACAAATTTCTTTATTAGCTAATATCTAAAATATGTTTCATACTGCACTGAGTTCTTCATGTTTCTGTTAGGAGTTGGATAGAATGTTTCATCACGAGTCCTCTGGCATCCTGGTAGTATGCTGATCGGCATTTCTGGGTGTTTCAAAGTTGTTTATCTGTAAAGGATTGTCATTGTATAAATTTTTCTCTTCATTTTAGTCTGAGTCAATTATGCAACTCTTTCTAGCTTTCTTTTCAATCATATCCTTTATATTCTTCCTTCCTCCCCATAAACATTTATCACATACTTAATAGATGCCGAGCATCCAAGATACAAAGACATAATTGACTTTAGGGAGCTTACTAACTATTGACACTATCTATTCCCTAATTTCCCAATTTTGTGTCATTATATATGTATATAGGGAGGGGTATGCATTCTTTCCTCCTCTAAGAAGTTAAGATGAGATGAGTGAAGTTTAAATATTAGTTGTTATTCCCCTTTCTTATTGTTTGTATAGATTTCTGTTTATATACTCCAAATATGTAAGAATTTTTCTTAATCTTCTTTTCTGCTTTCCCTCATCCCCTTATCTTTTCCTTTTCTTTCCATTTTTTAAAGATAAGAACTCCTTTCAGACCTTTTATTTAACTTTTATTTTAAGATTAAATATACTATGTACAGATTACCTCTGTTTCTGTGTTTAGTGTTGTCTTAAATTTTAATTGGGTTTCTTTCAGCAAGTGGTGGCTCATGTCTTCTGTTTTTACTTTGCACTCTGGTTCTAATTGACAGTTTTCTTTGAAAATTTCTTAAAATATGATATCTAGATCCTTTATTTTGGTCGTGGCTTTCAGATATTCCAATGATTCTCCCCCTCTCCCCACCTCAGTCCAGTGATTTTCCTCTCCTAGATCTACTTTTCTGGTCATTTCTTTTTTCTATGTGATGACTTACTTTTTATTCTCTTTTTTTCAGTATTTTGATTTTGTTTTTATATTTCATATTGTTTTATGGAACCATTGTGTCCTATTTGGTCCATTCTAATTTTCAGGAAATTTAATGCTTGGTCAAGGTTTTATATACTTTTTGTGCAAAGTTTCAAATTTTCTTTGAGGCTTTGTTTCCAGATGTTGGGAATTATTGTCTTCTAGTTTTATGTTTTGAGCAAACCTAGTTTGTTATAGTATGTTTCTTTTCTTTTTTTCCTCTCATTTTTCCATTCTCCTTTCTGACTTCAGAGTTTATGTTTGGACTAGGCTTTAGTGCACTTCTATAGGGAATATTTGGGTTAGTCCTGTTGCTTTCTTGGGTTATTGAGTGTTGGGTTATTCTGGGATTCCAGGGGCAATTCCGCTTCAGCACCTATGAGTTTTTAGTTCTCCCAAAGTGATTTGTCTCTAGGACAAAGTTTATTTGCTAGCTGCATGGTCATGAGCCATAATCTCATCTGGCTTTCTGGCTAGCTTTAATAGCAAGTTATAGTTGTTACCATCTGCAACTACTTATAGACAATTGCTTGGATTTGAAGCAACAATATACCTTAAAATTTTGCTTTCATTTTTTCCCCATTCCCACTCCCACCATTCCCATTCAGGCCTTCATTGCTTTTTTGCTGAGGCTTTTGCACTGTGATTTTCACTGGTCTGCTTTTAGTATCTCATACCTCTGATCAATCTTTTGTTGATATTATATTAATCAGTGTAAGATTCTGGTTAGTTTTCTGGAGGTCTCGGGACCAGCCTTGTTTTCAGCAGAACAATCACCACAAGAATAGTAGGGGATAAAGTCCAAAGTCTTTATTAGCTCCTTCATAGTCGGTTTCCTTCACCTGGATGCGGGCTAGCTTTCTGAAGGCCTTCCAGAATGGGTCTTGGTTTCAGTGGAGGAATGCTGGAGAACCACCATAAGCTGGTCAAATCTTCTCTCTCAAGGAAGCAGGAGAGACACCAGGAGAGTCTCTATCTTTAAGTCTCTCTGGCTGAGTTTGTCCCAGTTTGTAATCTATTACAATTACTTCATTAGAGTATACTGAGTGTAAACCCATCATTATATCACTAGGGGACCATTATTTGTTGTAAGATTAAATCAATCATACTGAACTAGAGAACTCACATGCTAAATTGTTATTCCACTGAGTTAATACCTTATTGCAGGATTACTTAGTTCCTGCCCTTTACAAATCAACATCAGATTGTCAACATCAAAGTGGGGAATTGAACCAAATCCCTTGGACTTCAGAATCAGTGCTCTTTCTCTTGTACTTTTTCTGTTTTCTTGAAACATAGACCCAGAAAATTTTATTTCATTAAACTTATCTGAAATTGTCAAAAAAATTTGAGTTCCTTTTAGAGGGATTTCAGTATTCGTGTGAGATGGTTTGGGTAGACAACTCTGCAGCCATATAGTTCATGGTTTCCAATGATCTAAATAGAGATATGACTAATTGAATATGATATACAGTGATACACAGAAAAGAGTTTAGAGAGGATGTAGTTTAGGACTCAGCATTATCATGGCTAGCTTTTGCATAGCACTTGACAAATAGCACTTTAAAGATGTCTTGTCCTTTTATCCTCATAACAAGCTTGGGAGGTAGATACTCTTATTATCTCCAATTAACAGATGAGGAAACTGAGGCAGACAGAGGCTTAGTTAGTTGCCCAGAGTCACATAGTTTATAAGTTATTGAGGGCTGATTTGAACCATGATCTTCCTGACTCCAAGCTCTATTACATTTTTTTTTTTCCTTTTGCCTTGATAGAGGGGAAAATGAAATGGACTCTTCTCCATCAGGGATAAGTAGGTTTATTTTCCATAGCTGGAGCCAAGGATGTAGGGAAAAGTGGTATAGGAAAGGAAATTAGGTTGTTTGTGTCAAGTGGTGGACTTAGCCCTTCTATCAACAAGCATGGAATTCTTGACTCCCTCAGACTTACCAAATATATAATCTTAAACAAAGTTCTGGATTTCTATTGTCTCATCTGAAAAATGAGAAAGTTGGACTTCACAAACTTCAGCCCTAAATTTATGATTCTCTGAATTGGTGAGCAGCAAGAATTGGAGGAATTTGTAGAAAAATGTGATTTTTGTGCTTTTCCAGTTCACTTTGTTAATACCCTGTGATAACAGGGTCATAAATTTAGAGCTAGAAAAGAGCTTGAAGGCATTATAGCCCAACTCTCTTTTTACAGAAACTGATATCCAGAAAGTTTAAGTGATTTGCTCAAAGTAACCTACTTTGTGAAGCAGGATTCAAATTCAGGTTTTCCAGATTCCAAGTCCAGGGCCTTTTCCACTATGCCATGTAGAGGAACTTTGGAGAAGTAAACTTGAAAGAAGTGTACTTGAATCAAGATGTTTACTGAATGGAATTGATGAGACAATGGTTATCTAGTTTACATATGCTTAGTATGGTGATGTAATAATTCTACAGTTGATGTAATTGTAATAGGGTATTTAAACTGAGGACAAAGTCAGCCACAGACACTCTATCTTTGATCAGCCTAGTGGTTGCTCTCCTCCTTCCTGCACTATGGGGGAGACTGGGAGACTGAAGGAGACAATAAAGACTTTGGACTTGATTCCTGATTATTCTTTTGGTTATTATTCTGCTGAGACCGAGTCTGATCCCAAAGCTCTCCAGAAAGCTAGCCCGGACATTACAATGCCATACCATTATCACTCATCATTATTCTAAATAGTTTTGTATCCTGGTTACCAACTATTTTTAGATGAGGATTTTTACCAATTCTGGCATTAACTTATAAAACTGAATCTATGGCAAAACATCAATCATATACCTAACAAAGCAAGGAACAAGAATTTTGAAGTTCTGTTGTTTGTCAGTAGTAGATGGAATGTGGCATAAACTTCCATACAATCTCTAACTTGGTACATTGTTGTTTTTTCCCCCCTCAATTTAGTATTTTATTTTTCCAAATACATGTAAAGATAGTTTTCAGCATTCATTTCTGTAAGACTTCGGTTTCAAATTTTTCTCTCCAAGACAGCAAGCAATCTGATACAGGTTAAACATGTGCAATCCTTTTAAACATATTTCTATATTTTTTTATGTTGTGTAAGAAAAATCAGACCAAAAGGAGAAAAAAAAAAACATGAGAAAGAAAAAAAACAAAGGAGTTAAATCCATATTCAGTCTGCATAGTTTTCTCTCTGGATGTTGATGGCATTTTCCCTCCCAAATCTACTGGAATTGTCTTGAATCAGTGCTTTGCTGAAAACAGCCAGAACTTAGTACATTGTAAATTCAGTCTGTGAAAATATAAACTTGTTACTGTAAAAGTGTGAAGTGAATTAAAGCCAAATTTGTAACTCGTGAATAGGAAATGATTAACACTCCCACATGAACTAATTTGTTTCTAAATTGGCTTTTTCTTCTCTTCCTGCTTGTACAAATTTCATTTCCCTTATTGTATGAATTGTTACTGAGTTTTAATAAGTACAATGATATGGTTAAACTTTCTGGTGCTCCCATGTATTAAGTAAAATTAACATAAAAAAATTGTTTCTGATATGTCCCACAGAAGTTAATTACCAAGTGTTTCCTTAGTATGCTGGTATCCATGTCTACATTGATGTTATGCATTCCTGCCTAGTGTCCAAATCAAGTGCATCAGGATGTTGCTGCTGATGTGTTTGTTATTCTCTTCTCATGATATTTGTTATTCTTTTTACATGATGGTTTGTTTAATCATTTATTCTGTTGCAGAGTGACTTGTCTGTGTGCCCAGTTTGAATCTGTGTTACAGCATGGCTTGAAGAGGAGTCGTGGATTAGCATTAACTGCGGCAGCAATCAAACAGGCAGCAGGATTCTCTAGCAAGACAGAGACAGGTACTGAATGCACTTTTGAGCAGAGGATGACATTTTACTCCTATTCTATATTGTCTAGGTATTTGGTACATGGAAGGGAGTGAGAAAGAGAATAACTTAAATCTCAAGACTTTATTTTTTAACTTCAGCGAATAATTCATTGCTAAATGAATGTTTTCATTCATCTTTATTCTTGATGCAGAATTCTCTTTTTTTAATATATATTTTATTTTATTTTATTTAATAATAACTTTATATTGACAGAATCCATGCCAGAGTAATTTTTTTACATTATCCCTTGTGCTCGTTTCTGTTCCGATTTTTCCCCTCCCTCCCTCCACCCCCTCCCCTAGATGGCAAGCAGTCCTATATATGTTAAATATGTTGCAGTATATCCTAGATACGATATATGTTTGCAGAACTGAACAGTTCTCTTGTTGCACAAGGAGAATTGGATTCAGAAGGTAAAAAATAACCCGGGAAGAAACACAAAAATGCAGATAGTTCACATTCGTTTCCCAGTGTTCTTTCTTTGGGTGTAGCTGCTTCTGTCCATCATTTATCAATTGAAACTCAGGTCTCTTTGTCAAAGAAATCCACTTCCATCAGAATACATCCTCATACAATATCGTTGTCGAAGTGTATAATAATCTCCTGGTTCTGCTCATTTCACTTAGCATCAGTTCGTGTAACTCTCGCCAAGCCTCTCTGTATTCATCCTGCTGGTCATTTCTTACAGAACAATAATATTACATAACATTCATATACCACAATTTACCCAGTCATTCTCCAATTGATGGGCATCCATTCAATTTCCAGTTTCTAGCCACTACAAACAGGGCTGCCACAAACATTTTGGCGCATACAGGTCCCTTTCCCTTCTTTAGTATCTCTTTGGGGTATAAGCCCAGTAGAAATACTGCTGGATCAAAGGGTATGCGCAATTTGATAACTTTTTGGGCATAATTCCAGATTGCTCTCCAGAATGGTTGGATTCGTTCACAACTCCACCAACAATGCATCAGTGTCCCAGTTTTCCCGCATCCCCTCCAACATTCATCATTATTTTTTCCTGTCATCTTAGCCAATCTGACAGGTGTGTAGTGGTATCTCAGAGTTGTCTTAATTTGCATTTCTCTGATCAATAATGATTTGGAACACTCTTTCATGTGAGTGGTAATAGTTTCAATTTCATCCTGTGAAAATTGTCTGTTCATATCCTTTGACCATTTATCAATTGGAGAATGGCTTGATTTCTTATAAATTTGAGTCAGTTCTCTATATATTTTGGAAATAAGGCCTTTGTCAGAACCTTTAACTGTGAAGATGTTTTCCCAGTTTGTTGCTTCCCTTCTAATCTTGTTTGCATTAGTTTTGTTTGTACAAAGGCTTTTTAATTTGATGTAATCAAAATTTTATATTTTGTAATTAGTAATGGTCTCTAGTTCATCTTTGGTCACAAATTTCTTTCTCCTCCACAAGTCTGAGAGATAAAGTATCCTATGTTCCTCTAATTTATTTATAATCTCATTCTTTATGCCTAGGTCATGGACCCATTTTGAGCTTATCTTGGTATATAGTGTTAAATGTGGGTCCATGCCTAATTTCCTTGATGCAGAATTCTCAAAGCCACATTAGGTTCTGAACATAATCCAGGATCCTGCAGCAGGATATTGTTGTAAAATGTATTTATTTCATAAATGTGGCATGGCAGTTGGCAGGAAATTTTTTCTTTCTTTTAATATTATGCATGTGAACAACATGGTATTTCATAATTTTGTCTTTAAAAACTAAAGCCTCAGTTTGCAGTCGTTTTTGTGTGATATATTTTTAAGTTTCTGTTGCTAAAGAAGATTATCCATGTGTGCCATACTGCAGTCTGTATAACTTATTTTGACTATATTTGAAATTGTCATTTATAATTACATCAGTTCTAGGGAAGAAGCCATGGTTTAAAAGTATTTTGTATTTCAGGTCATGTCTGTGCTTCCCAACATAGTTCAAGATTTTGGAATCTTTCTCAGCATTATGGTAATATTTGTGTTGTTGCTAATTAAAATGCATTGTCTTATAATTGCCATCATTTCATAATGGAAATGAGAGTTAATTGTGACCAATTTCTGTTGAGAATGTATACCCAGACTTTTAAATATTTAGCATCAGGCTGGAAGGGGCCTGGGACATCATTGAATCCAACTCTCAATTTATAGATCAGGTTGCTGAGGCCCAGAGAAACAAAATGTCCAGTTCAAGGTCACAAAGCCAGTATATGGCAGAACTTTTATTACACAGGATTCCTGGCTCCCAGGTCATATTCTTTCTGATATATATTTTACGTTTTTTAGATTCTGCCTCTGCTTGATGTAGTTTTTATTTTTTTCTCTTCTATCTTGGCTACTCTTCACTGAAACACAGAGATTACCTTTTCATTTTGACAGAATTCAGAGTTCTTGAGATTAGGCACTGTGTCACTATTGCCTATCTATCATAAAACTTGGCACATGGTAAAGGCTTAATAGATGCTTGTTGACTTATTTCTCAGTTTTAGAAATCAAAGAATTTATTTCAGTGACTCTCTAGAGTCTACCTAATACATCCATAGAATGGAAGTTCCTTAAAGGCAGGAGCTATTTCTTTTTTGTCTTTTTTATCTTTAACACCTTGTGCACAGTAAATATTTCAGAAATGTTTGTTGAGTTGAATTGAATTCGATAAAGTCCAGTCTCCTTGGCCATATTCAGGGTCATGTACAAACTTTTACCACCTCATCTGAAATTGTTTTTGTTATATCTTTACCACTTTCTTTACACTATACTAAAAGTGGACTACATGTCCTGGCCTTAACTCACTATTTCTTAACCTTATAATGAATGTCTTCTTTGCTAATTTAAAATCCTATTTACCCTTCAATACCCAGACCACTTATCACATTCTCTATGAAGTTTTCTATGATTCTCTCATAATAGTTAGAAATGATTTTTTATTTTTTATACTGGCATGGCACTGTGCTTCTCTTATATACTTATTTTTTCTATTTTTTATTGTTAGTTGTATTACTGCCATTTTCCTCTATTTGATAGTAATTTTTCATGAGAATAGTGACAGTGCTTGTTTATTCTTGTAGTCCTCCAAGTGTTCTCCATATTATAAATGTTTAATTTACTTTAAACTGAATTGAAAGTTTAGAAAGATTTCTATATACTTGTTTCTCATTTTTTTCCTTTTTCTTATTTTTTTTCTTTCTTTTGCTTCCTCTGATTAACAAGTATTTTTAGTTATGTGCCTTGATGACTCTTTTTTTTCTTAGCAAAAAAACCCAACTAGTTCCTCAGATAATAGCATGTATTCTATGGGTAGGGCATATGTGGTATCAGATAGGACTAGTACCTCTGTTGTGAGGGCTTGCTGAACCCTTTTTTTTTTTTTTTAATAATTTTTTATTGATAGAACGCATGCCAGGGTAATTTTTTACAGCATTATCCCTTGCATTCATTTCTGTTCCGATTTTTCCCCTCCCTCCCTCCACCCCTTCCCCCAAATGGCAAGAGTCCTTTACATGTTGAATGGGTTGCAGTATATCCTAGATACAATATATGTGTGCAGAACCAAACAGTTTTCTTGTTGCACAGGGAGAATTGAATTCAGAAGGTATAAATAACCCGGGAGGAAAAACATAAATGCAAGCAGTTTATATTCATTTCCAGTGTTCTTTCTCTGGGTGTAGCTGCTTCTGTCCATCTTTGATCAATTAAGGCTCTCTTTATCAAAGAGGTCCACTTCCATCAGAATACATCCTCAAACAGTATCGTTGTTGAGTTATATAATGATCTCCTGGTTCTGCTCATTTCACTCTTGCTGAACCCTTTTTAAGGCTGTTTATCACCTTTGATATCTACCTGGCATTCAATTTTCAGTTCTGGCTACAAGAATCTTCAGCACGGAGAGCAGCTACATTCTAGCAAAACTGTCTTGGTAGACAGGCTTAACTAGATTGGGGATAAACGAGAGGCCTTAAACTCATTGGTGAATTAGGGGAATCTCCACCGAAAGCATATGAGGATTTTCTCTGGTTAATGGATAAATGAGAACAATTTGTTCCAATGTCCATAAAGGCAGTAAAGCAGAAATTATGGAGCACTTAGGGTTTGGTCAGACATCTAAGATACCATGGTTATCCATTGCATCCTGGGCAATTTTCAGTCATTTTGATTGCCACTGGATTCAGGAAGGGAGAATAAGGCTGATAGCTTTGTGCAACTTCAAAGCAAGTTAAAGCATCACCCCATTGTGTTGTTGCTCCTTTTTAAAAAATGAAGGATGAACAATAATAACAAGATATTATATAGGTGTTTCCTCTCCCCTTTTCCCAATTTTTGTGATATTTTTATGAGGCAATGAGATGCATCTCTGAGTAGGTGGGGGTAGTGCGGGTACTAGTTGATTTGAGGGAGCAAAATAATTTTTTTAGGACTTACTTTTTACAGGAGACTCTTAGTCATATTATGTTCTTGGTTCAGTCTGATAAGAAGTCTACTTGTAGCACTGATTGAATGTGGGCAAGTGGAATGCAATGACAGAATAATTTTGTATTTGTATCCCACTGTTTAACACATAGTTAAATTCTTGATTGATCCTATATTTGCTCTTTCATCTTATTTTATCTACCTCTAGATGTCTATGATTTTTATAATAGAGAATAAGTCCTTGCTACACCAGGTTTCTTGTTATAAGAGAGCATCTAATTTAAGACTTTATATTGTTTTGGAGGAATATGATAATTCCCCAACTTTCCCTGCCTCTTTCCCCCTTCCTTCTTTCTTCCTTTTATTCTTGGGAATAGAAGAAGCAACCTTGAGATCATTTGCACCAGAATTTCTGAGACAAAGTTTTTGGTAAAATAAGCATAAATGCAAAGTGGTTTACATAGGACAGGGCAGGAATCTAGTCACAGCTTGCGCTTGAGAAATTCTTCAACTATCCATATGCAACCATTTATTTTTATACCAGGCTGTGGGAAGTTATCTAGTAGTTCTATTAGAGTCTGAGTTCAATTTCTGAAAGCTATTTCTGAAAGTAATTGTATATAGAACACATTCCTTTCCTCATCAAAGTCTAGCTGTATTGTTATGCATTAATTAAAAATAGATTAATTAATTCTCAAAGCTGTTATCTTTGTTTTATTCTGATAAGCATATATTGGTAGCTTTATAACAAATTAGAAAAAAGGGAAAACATTTTTGATAGTTTGTCAACATGCTTTTTATGATTCTTGTCTTTAATGAATATTAATTAAACATTCAGAATATGCTAAATGCTGTTTATCTATGCAGGGCATAAAATCTGATCTCTTCTATTGTTCATTCAGTAAAACCTCACTAATTTATACTCATGGAGTAATTGAAATAGGTAGAATCACAACTGTGATTAGAAACAGTTTGAAAGCTTATTGTTTTCACTAAGTAGTAGTAGTAATAGTAGGGACTGTCATAGAAGGGAAGATTTTTGGAAGTATTTTTAGATACAGTCAGAAAAACTGCATGGATATGTTAAGTTATTGAAGGAGATCTTGAAGAAAAACTTAATCATACTAAATAATGGAAAGGATGGTAAAGAAGAAAGGTAATTTTTTTCTCTTATTAGGAGAAAGATAACTTTCTGCCAACTGAGCAGCTTCTTTCTTGTGCAAGTATCTACTTTGTCTGATTCTTCATAATGAAAAGGCAATCTTTAGACTTTGTCTGACTATGTCAGAGAGGTACCGAGATACAGAGAAGTAAATAGCATCAACTTAATGCTTCTCTTGAGTATTATTCAAACTTTCTTATGCTCAAAAGCAGTTTGAATTAATGAAATGTATTAATTATACAACAGTTAAAAAGAAATGCTGTTTGTCTTTTATTAGGTATTCAAATCCTAAGATTTGAATAAACTGTTTTGGACAATTAGTATACATTGAGGGCCTTAGCAACCCTATTATAGGAAATAGAATAACTTTAGGTTACCATATCAATTGTATATAAATAAATATAAGTACTTCTGAAGTACTTGAAGTTTTAAATAACTTTAAATTTTTCTTGATAACTATGAAGTTTTCTATTATCCTTTAAGAAATGATTAATTAAGTAAGCTAAGATAAACTTTAGCCTAATCTGTGTCCAAAGGAACACAAATTCTGAATAGTAGTCTTTGAATTAATAAATCTTTGCTACGTAGGTGGGTTTTTTTGTTTTTGTTTTTGTTTTTTGTTTTTTTGGTGAGATAAAGTACATTCATTTATGATGGTTATGGTCAGCAACTAAGGAAGTTCCTCAATAAAACATCACTTACTGCACATTCATCATAACACTTCTGTAGAAAGTAACAAATCTAGAACTTAAGCTTTTCTAAAGTATATAAATTTATGGGACTCTGTTGTCTTCTTTTGCTTCATCTCATAGCCATATTTTGTGTTTTTTCAATAAAGTTCCTGTTGAACAGGGATTGTATATAGAACACATTGTATATTATGAATATACAGGTAGGAAAAAGTGGACAGAAATGTAGTTTTGGAGATAGTTAAGTGATTGTGTATAGATTTATGATCTTCTGTAGTAAATAATGAAAATTTATTAAGCTTCTAGGCATAGTATTAGAGTAGGCACTGATCATATAGTCTAAATGTCATATATATACACTTACCTACAAGACTGTTTTATGGAAACAAGGCAAGTGCTCACATGAAGGTTGGAAGATATGGTACAAAGACACTCTCAAGGTTTCTCTGAAGAACATCATGTGTGAGACATGGGTGACACTAGCACAGGACTGCCCAGTGTGGCATCCCTTATCAAAGAAATTGCTGTGCTTGGTGAGCAAAGCAGAATTGCAGTAGCTGTAAAGAAACATGAGATGCACAAATCTAGAGACATCTCCATCCCAAATGGTCATATGGACTATTTGATCCTGACCTATGATAGAGCCTTCCAAGCTCATATTGGACTGATCTTGACTCCAATATTATGATGTCACCAGTCCTCTTTGAGTATGAAGAATGAACACCAAATAAGGATGAGACAGAGAAGAATCCTTATTCTGCAGGAGTTTGTGATCTAAAATTATTATCCAAAATTTACTGACTAATATTTATTGAGGATCTGTTTTGTGTCTAATATGTGATGCATTAAAAATATGAGAGAAATAGGAATAGTGGTCTCTACACTTAATGAATATGAATTTTAGATAGGAAGATAAGACTGACATATGAATCAAATAGGGTTCAATAAAGTAGCATTAAAAATGTTAGTGCTTCGTCTCTTCTATACAGTTTTAATTACATTTGCTAGATTGGAAGTGATAATAGTGAATTATTATTTTTATCAAGAAAAGAGGATGTTCAGTTACTTTTAATAGTAAGTTCTGAACATAGAAAACCTGAGTAAGTCATATAATAGTAGCTCTGGAACATACCTGAGGAATTTTTCATCTCCTTTGTTTTACAGATGAATGTTGATTTGAAAAGATTACTCTTGACAATATAGAATCCATATTACTAGCTAGTTTCTGTGGGACTAGAATAGAGGTAAAGAAAGGACATGTTCTCTTATAAATTCATGTACTTGTAACTGAATTCAAATTTTGACTTTTCATTTTCTGCCAGTGTTGCATTGAATGAGTTATGCATTGAAATCTATCTAGTTTCTTTGTCAATTGCTGAGGATATTTCCTTTATAAAGGAATGTATTTGTATTTAACCCACTCAGTGAACAAGTTTGCCCTTAAAACAAAAATAAAACTAAAATAGCCATAAAGTTTTTGATTAGAATCATCCAAAGTTCCTTTTTCTTTCATTTTCATTTTAGCTCATATTTGTTTCATATTTTAGTTTATTTTGCTTTCCTGTTTTAGCTTTCTTTAATATTTTTTTGTTTATTTCTATGTTTAAGACTTTGTACATATCAAGTAGTATGTATTTTTTGGTATAGTGAGACTCTGCACATGTTAGTTAGATGTGTCTCTGGGATTGACTCTGCAAAAGCATCATGACCTGAGTTCAGAATTGATCAGGAGGAGCAGGTGATTCTAGATTGTCTTTTTGTTTACCTCTGGTCTTTTAATCAGAAATAATGAAATTCACTTGAATCATTGAATGTTGATCTTCTTCCCTGAAAGATAATGTTCAACTTAGCTGAATAGTTGATTCTTGGAAGCAATCCAAGTTCCTCTGCCTTTTGTTATATTGGATTCTAGGCCCTTTGATCTTTTAAGGTGGAAGCTGCCTGGGTAATCCTGATTGTGGCTCCTCAATATTTGGATTGTTTCCAGCTGCTTGCAATATTTTTTCCTTGATCCGATAATTCTGATATTTAATTTTGATATTCCTTGGATTTTTCATTTTGGGGTCTCTTTCAGGAGGTAATTGGTCAATTCTTTCAATGGCTATTTTATTTTCTGGTTCTAGAACATTAAAGAAATTTTCCTTAAGGATTTTCTGAAAGATGATGTCTAGGCTCTTTTTTTTCATCATGATTTTCAGGAAGTTCAATAATCTTTAGATTATCTCTCCTATAGCTATTTTCCAAGTCAATTGTTTTTCCAATGAGGTATTTTATATTTTCTTCTATCCATTTTTTTGATTTTGTTTGACTGATTTTTGCTGTCTCATTGAGTCAGTCATTTCCATTTGTTCAGTTCTAATTTTTAGCGAATTGTTTTCTTCAGTTACCATTTTTAGCTGCCTTTTATATTTGGCCAATTGAATTTTTTTTTTTTTTTCCTGAGGCAATCAATGGGAGCTAAGTAACTTACTTAGGATCACACAGCTAGGAAGTGTTAAGTGTCTAAGGCTGGATTTGAACTCACATCCTCCTGACTTCAGGGCTGGTATTCTATTCACTGAACCTCTTAGCTGCCCATCAATTGAATTTTTAAATGAGTTGTTTTGTTCAATGGATTTTTTTTTCCATTTCACAAATTTTGTTTTTCAAAGTCTTATTTTCTTTTTCCATTTTGTCAAATCTATTTTGTAAGGAATTATATGCATTTTTCATTTCACTAAATCTATTTTGTAAAGAGTTTTCTTCAGATAATTTCTGTGTTTCCTTTTCTAAATCCTCTTGCACAGTTCTCATTTCCTTTCCCCATTTTTCTTCCTACTCTCTTCTAAGATCCTTGTGAGATGGGAACCGATTCACATTGGGCTTCATCTGGAGACGATCTGCTTTTAGTCTCCTCAGGGTTTGACATCTGTTCTTTTTCTGCATAAAAACTATCGATGGTCAGAGTTCTTTTTTGATTTTTGACTCTTTTTTTTTTTTTTTTTAAAGTTGGGATCTGCTTTTAGGGCAAAGGGGAGATTGTCTACGCTTCTTCTGTAGGCGACCATGGCTGCACTGGGTCAGCACTAATTTCTACTGCTGGGTGGGTGTGGCCAGGTCTAGTGGAACTCTGGTAGTTAGGGGCTCACTATTTGCCTTTTGTGTTTGTGTTGGATGTATTATAACTAGTCTGCTGATCTACTGGCTTGCAACCAGCGTAGAGTAGCCAACATTGCTGTAGTAGATTCCTCCCCATAGATTCCCCAGGTCACTGTGCTGTGCCTGTGCCCAGGCCCTGCCTGATTAAAACATACCTTTTCTGAAGTTCTTCCAAAATATTTTCTGCTAGAAATTTGTTATATTCCAAATATTTGTAGGTTCTGTCATTCCAAAACCATTTCAGAGGCTGGATTTGCTATTAATTTGAGGGACATGGGAATAACTCAGGTAAAGTCTTGTCTCCTCTCCACCATCTTGGCTTGCCCCCTAGATTGTCTTTGATAATTTGCACAGCTCTTTTAATGATACCAAGCTTCTCCCTGAAATAAAGTACTATCTTTTTTTTTTTTTAACATATTATTCTTCTTCTAATGTAAAATTTGAAATCACAAGTATACTACAGAATCTGAGAGATTAAAGTTGCTTATTACTCAAAGGGCAGTGGAGTTGTGAGTGTAAAGAAGTTACATCACATCACTTATGAGAAATTATTCAGGAGAAATAATGTAAAGGATTTCAGAGGAAAGTATGACTAGAAAAAACACAGACAAGTTACATAAGACAAACGAAGGACATCCCATGTGCACCACTGTTATCTCGACAGTGTTAAGAGACTAAAAGAGAACTCCCAATATGCCAAACACAAGTCCCTTTCAGTCAGATTTTTGGAATTCCATGAACAATTCTCATAGGATGGACAGGTGTAGGTAGGTTGCAGTCTTCATTGTTGGAGGAAATATCATTTTCCAGTGGGATTATACAGTTTATTGGAGTATTTGAAACTTCCACAGCAAGGAAATCTTGGCCAGAGACATCAAGAATTAGGACATGTCATATTTGGCTTTTGTGGAGTGGTGAAGCATTTATCTAAGAGATATACATCCTATCTCCTTTAAAGCCTTTTGGAATAGATTAGGCAAGTATATTGCCCCATATTCTTTAAGGACCAGCTCAATTTCACCCAATTTGTCATAATTTGGAAAATTGTTAGTATTCAAGCCATGTCTCTAGAAGTGGAGGACTTTTGTGTTGAGTTGAGCCTTCACCAATGAATGATTTGATTACTCTCAGAATTATTTATTTGCTGGTGAAATATAAGGTTACCTCTTCATAATTCAGTGATACTATTCCATGACTTTGTTCATTCTTTCTCTTATGTAGCATTGTTGTTATCACTAAAAAAGTAGGTGACATACTTAAAGAAAAAGTAGTTTTTAAAGGCACATGTCTTTGGAATAATAGTCACAGATGATTTTGATTCAACCAAGGAGATAAAATAATTAGGAGTTTTCTATTACTAAAGACCCAGAGATTTCACGGTATGACTGGATTTTCCTTGGTAAATTCTCATCGATGAGGCATATCATCTGCTTTAACTTTTACCAAGAGATAGATGCAATTGCTGAGATAAGATAGGTCCTGAAATTGTATTAATCATTAAAAGAAAAATTGATTTTAGGAAAATCTTATACAAGATAAGTAGAGGATATTCTATAGCTATTGTGAGGAGAGCAGAAGTTGGAACATTGTGATTGTTTACACAAGATATTTCTTCATATAGGATCACTCAGCAGAGACTGGGTTGGAAAAACAAAGCCTTTTCAGTTTTGCTGAAAGGAGAATAGGAAACAATTTGAGAAAATAAAAACAGTGCTAAAATGGAGTATCATCTTATCAACTCCTGAGAATGGAATGTCCTTTTATTTCATATTGTTTATGGTTATTCATTATTAGCCACAATTTAAAACCTTGACATCATTGTCAAGGGTCATATTAAAATTAATTATTTATTAACATTAATAATGTTAAGAACATATCAAAGAAATGATTTTTGACCCTGATGAAATGTATTTTAAGTACTATAGTTTAGAACCATATTCAAGTTTATTTTTATTTTTAAAAAATATTTTAATAATTAAAAATTAAAATAAAAATTTAAAAATTTTAAATATTAAAAAATTTAAAAATATTATTTATTTTTAAAGAGCTTTGAATGCCAGACTAAAAAGAAGTGGCTAAATAATTGTAGAGTGTGGACCCTTGTTTGATGAGAAGAGCATGTTTCTTAGATGCTGGCTTCTGAAAGTCACTGTTGTGATATGGAAAACATTAAGGCTAGAGTTCTAGTTCTAGCTCTTTCTCTTGACTGTGTGTGCTGGAGCAAATTAGTCATCCAAATTAGTCATCCGTTCTGAATCTCCAGTTTTGTCATTTGTTAGATGGAGGTAATACATTCTTGTAAACATTAGATGAGATGATAGATATGAAAGTGCTTGTAATTATTTTCTAAAATGCCAATAGCTTTTATTCTTTCTTGAACTCCATAGTCTAAATGTGTTTAGCAATGTTTAAAATGTTATTTTATTTTTATTTATATATTTATTTTATTAAAGCATAAAATTATAGAAGCTGATCTACTTGGTCCACTAATGCACCTTAACACATATTTATTAATCTATGTCAAGCTTTTAAGCTAGACAACGGAGATATGAAGCAGTTTGCTTTCCTAGGACTTGGATTACATATTGGGAGTTGCAACTTATACACAGATAAGTATGTACAAGATAGTTTAAGGAGGAAGAGATTATTAATAATTATGAGTGAGAGAGGTCAGGAAAAAGAAGAGAAAATGGAAGACAACATACGAAGTAACTCCTGAGTTGAGCTTTGAGGGAAACACAATTTTGAAAGCCAAACGTGAAGAAGGGATGCATTCTTGGCATAGGAGATAGTCTATGCAAAGGCCACTAGGTGGAATGCTGACTTCAGGGAATAGCTAGCAGGCTACTTTGATCAGAATGTAATTACCATGAAGGAGAGTAATATGTAGTAAATCTAAAAGGTAGATAAATTGGAGATCTATTTTTGAGGGTAAACTTTATGTTTGTTTATATTAAAATTGTTTATTTGCATTGTTATAAAAAATTAGAAAATTTCAATTCTCATTTTTTTCTCTTCAACATTTCTGTCTTCCCAAGTTTTCCTAAAATTGTTTTTCTTCATTTCTTATAAAATAATAACATTCCATTACATTTGTATACAATAATTTGTTTAGCCATTCCCCAGTTGAGAGGCCTTTATTTAGTTTTCTTTTATTTGCCACTACAAAAAGAGCTACCATAAATATTTTTGTACATAGAGGATTTTTTTACTTTTGTTTTTAATTTTAGAGCAATAAAATGTAAATTTGATCTATCTGAGCAAGTTCTTAATTTTATCTTTATTTTGGTGTCAGTTTTTGATATTTAGCTTTTTGGTAGGTTTAAGTCCTCTCTATTTCTCAGGTCTTATCTAGGATGTCAGATGGGGTTTTTATAGCATATTTTATTTGATGGGATTGTCAGATATAAGAACAGAGACAAACATCGATACATTCAGATGAATTAGCAAAAGAGTGACAGGAAAAAAAAAAAGCCCAGGTAAAATATTGTTTACTTTTTGGAGAAAAATGGTTTTTTAAAAAAGAAAACATGCTAAATTCTGGATAATCTGCTTATGTTGAAAAGTTAGATTAGTAGATCTTTTTTGATCAAAAGAGGAAGTCTCCTTTTTTTGTTGTTGTACCCTGTTCCCTTAATAATTTCAGTTCTCTTTTAAAATTTCTGTTTTGAAAACACAAAAAGTTCTTGGGGAATAATCTTGAAAGGATGGCGGTTGGAATTATAAAGAAAATCTTTAGATGTGTAAAAGATGAATGCAAGATACAAATTCTATCACAAGTGTAGGATTGCTTAGGATTTAGTAATTCATCCAGGAACTCTCTAGGCCACTTATTTTGCTGTAGTAGTTTGGATATTTTAGACTTGTTATTGTAAGCAGATGGTGAATTGGGGACAGTAAAGGGAAATGAAACTCAAATGAGGCAATTTTTGCTTGTTCTTAAGAGTTGGTGGTAGGGAAGATTTCAATTTTTTGTTAAAATGATGCAAAATGGTATCCATTTATAAAATTACTAAAAGAAGAATGAATCATATTTTGTTGGGTTTTTTACTAATGCAGTTATATAAGTATAGTATAGTTTTATGGTGTAATGGAAAGAACACTGGAACCTTTGGTTCAATTTAGCAAATACAACATGCAAGAGACTAGATTTAAACTTAGAGTCTCCCCTTCTAGTTTCATAGGCTTCATACCCATTCTAGATTTCAATTTCTGATCATATAAAATAAGAAGCTCAGATTATATCATCTCAGTGATTGTTTCCATCTTTAAAATCTAATGGATGAATCAATATCTATTCCATCTAATAAAGGTCCCCATATAACAATAGGGTTCTTATGTGTTTAATATGAATATAGATTTTGGTTATGTATACTAGCCCTTCAATATTTTAGAGTTCTATCAGAATTTGAAATTACTGTATATTTATTTGTTTGATCAAGATTTAATGAGAAGCAGAATGGTATAGTGGAAAGAATCTTTGCCTTGGAGTCAAGAAACTTGTATTCCAGTCTTAATAATACTGCCCACCATTTGCAAATTATTTAAACTCTTTGAACTTGTTTCCTCATTTCATCTTCCCACTTGGTAATAAAGTTTTCCATCTTGGTCTTCCTGTCACTTGTTTTGCTTCCCCTTAATGTCTCTCTTTGCCATTTTGTTTGATGATTGTTTATGCCATGTTAAACTAATACATTCATCCAACATTTATTGTGCCTAATTCATTCAAGCACTGTGCTAGGAACTGTTGAATTTAATAAGAATTTAAGTTAATGAAGTAAGGCAAAATTCCTGGCTTACCTGATAGAACTCAAGAAATCTAATGGGAAGAAAGAGATAGGTACCTTATAGAATCATGTAATAGAGTTGGAAGTGATTTTAAGATTACTTAGCTCACTTTTCATATATTGCAGATGAGGAAAGTGAAGTCCAAATGAGTGAAATGACTTAGGTTACATAGGGAAGAGATAGCAATATCAATATTCAGATTTGGGTCTTTAGACTGCAGATAGTTTTCTTTCCCTTACACCTTGCCTCTGTCCTTATTCCATAGAAACAACATGTCATAAAACCCAAGTTTCATGTGCCTTAGAGAGTCTTAAGTGACCCTCAGGATTCTCTCCTGAGCCCTCTTTTCTTTGCGCTTTGTACTACTTGGTTATCTTCGCAGCTTCCATGGATTTAGTTACCATTTCTATGCTAATGATTCTCAATTCTTCCCTATCTTGCTCCAGTCTTTCTGCTGATTCCTAATCTTGCATATCCAGTTAAGTGACTTTATACATTATGACCTGGAAATTTATTAGACATGTTTTAAAAATTTTTTAAATCTTTTTTCAATTACATATAAAAAACAACTTTTTTTAAAAAATAACTTTTTATTGATAGAACCCATGCCAGGGTAATTTTTTACAGCATTATTCCTTGCACTCACTTCTGTTCCAATTTTTCCCCTCCCTCCTTCCACCCCCTCCCCCAGATGGCAAGCAGTCCTTTACATGTTGAATAGGTTACAGTATATCCTAGATACAATATATGTGTGTAGAACCGAACAGTTTTCTTGTTGCACAGGGAGAATTGGATTCAGAAGGTATAAATAACCCGGGAAGAAAAACAAAAATGCAAGCAGTTTATATTCATTTCCCAGTGTTCTTTCTTTGGGAGTAGCTGCTCCATCCTTGATCAATTGAAACTGAATTAGCTCTATTTAACAAAGAGATCCACTTCCATCAGAATACATCCTCAAATAGTATTGTTGTTGATGTATATAATGATCTCCTGGTTCTGCTCATTTCACTTAGCATCAGTTCACGTAAGTCTCGCCAGTCCTCTCTGTATTCATCCTGCTGGTCATTCCTTACAGAACAATAATATTCCATAACGTTCATATCCCACAATTTACTCAACCATTCTCCAATTGATGGGCATCCATTCATTTTCCAGCTTCTAGCCACTACAAACAGGGCTGCCACAAACATTTTGGCACATACAGGTTCCTTTCCCTTCTTTAGTATCTCTTTGGGGTGTAAGCCCAATAGAAACACTGCTGGATCCAAGGGTATGCACAGTTTGATAACTTTTTGAGCATAGTTCCAAATTGCTCTCCAGAATGGCTGGATGTGTTCCACCAACAATGTATCAGTGTTCCTGTTTTCCCACATCCCCTCCAACATTCCACATTATCTTTCCCTGTCACTTTAGCCAATCTGACAAATGTATAGTGGTATCTCAGAGTTGTCTAATTTGCATTTCTCTGATTAATAATGATTTGGAGCATATTTTCATATGTCTATAAATAGTTTCAATTTCTTCGTCTGAGAATTGTCTGTTCATATCCTTTGACCATTTATTGAGTGGAGAATGGTTTGATTTCTTATAAATTAGAATCAATTCTCTATATATTTTGGAAATGAGGCCTTTATCAGAACCTTTGATTGTAAAAATGTTTTCCCAGTTTATTGTTTCCCTTCTAATCTTGTCTGCAATTGTTTTGTTTGTACAAAAACTTTTCAATTTGATATAATCAAAATTTTCTATTTTGTGGTCAATAGTGATCTCTAGTTCTTCTTTGGTCATAAATTCCTCCCTCTTCCACAGGTCTGAGAGGTAAACTATCCTATGCTCTTCCAATTTATTTATAATTTCATTCTTTATGCCTAGCTATGAACCCATTTTGACCTTATCTTGGTGTATGGTGTTAAGTGTGGGTCAATGCCTAGTTTCTGCCATACTAATTTCCAATTTTCCCAGCAATTTTTGTCAAATAGTGCATTCTTATCCCCAAAACTGGGGTCTTTGGGTTTGTCAAACACTAGATTATTAAAGTTATTGGCTGTTTTGTCCTTTGAACCTAACCTATTCCATTGATCAACTAGTCTATTTCTTAGCCAATACCAGATGGTTTTAGTAACTGCTGCTTTATAATATAATTTTAGATCTGGTACAGCTAGGCCACCTTCATTTGATTTTTTTTTTTCATTAATTCCCTTGAAATTCTTGACCTTTTGTTTTTCCATATGAACTTTGTTATTTTTTCTAGGTCATCTAAATAGTTTTTTGGGAGTCTAATTGGTATAGTGCTAAATAAATAGATCAGTTTAGGTATTATTGTCATCTTTATTATAATTGCTTGCCCAATCCAAGAGCATTTAATATTTTTCCAGTTGGTTAGATCAGACTTAATTTGTGTGGAAAGTATTTTGTAGTTTTGCTCATAAAGTTTCTGATTTTCCCTTGGCAGATAGATTCCTAAATATTTTATACAATCAGTAGTTACTTTAAATGGAATTTCTTTTTGTAACTCTAACTGTTGGGTTTTGTTAGTGATATATAAGAATGCCGATGACTTATGTGGGTTTATTTTGTATCCTGCAACTTTGCTGAAGGTGTGGATTGTTTCTAATAACTTTTTAGTAGAGTCTCTGGGGTTCTCTAAGTATACCATCATATCATCAGCAAAGAGTGATAATTTGGTTTTCTCATTGCCTATTCTTATTCCTTTAATCTCTTTCTCAAATCTTATTGCCAAAGCTAGCATTTCTAATACAATATTTAAGTAAACTGCCCATGTTCACACAACTAATAAATATCAACGTAGGATTTAAATCAAAGTCTCGCTCACAAACCAATCAATCAATAAATATTTATTAAGGGCCTATTTATTTAATAATTAAACATTTTTTAACTCTGGGAATATAAAAAAAAGCAAAAGGCAGTCCCTGCCCTCAAGGAGCTGACAACTTAATTAGGGAGATAACATGCAAGTTTTGTACAAGATAAACTGGATATAATTCACAGAAGGAAGGCACAGGCATTTAGAGGGGTTGGGGAAGGCTTCCAGGAGGAGAGGTTTTAGCTGGGGATTTGAGGTCAGGGAAGGCAGAAAGCAGAGATGAAAGAGAGCATTATAAGCACAGGCAACAACCAGAGAAAATGCTCAAAGCCCCAGAGCTGGAGTGTCTTAATGGTAAAATAGTGAAAAGCCATTGTCACAGGACAGAAGAGTACGTATTAGAGAATAAGGTATAAGATCTCAGTGGTAGAGCTATAATATGAGGAGATACAAGTGAAATGTTAGTTGAAAATAAATTTAAAATTATACTTTTTATACTTACAAAAAAGTATAAATCGGCCAAGTGCCCATTTATTGGAGACTAGCTGAATAAATCGTGATATATGACTATTATGGTACCTTGTTATATTATAAAGAATGACAGATATAAAGAATGTAGAGAAATATGGGAAGACTTGTATTGGTTCCAAAGGACTGATTTTGGAACCTAATTCCTTTTCTTGAGGAAGTAATGTATTATAGATGCAGAGCGTTGTATATTTATGTTTTGTGATGTTGCTGTATAAAATGATTGAGAACTTTTTCTTTTTTTTATTAATGACGAACATATGAGGAAGAGTTTATTTGGAATTGATTGTTATGTAAAAAAATACCTATAAAAAGCATTTTGAAAAATCTACTTGAAATTGGAGTAATCAGTTACTAAGGGGGAGAGAGAACAAATTGAGTAAATAACTAAGAATGAAATGCAAATATATTAGAGGAATATATTTCAAAGTCATATGACAGGAGGATATTATTCATGGAACAGAAGCCTGGAATAGCTTTAGTAAGAAAAATTAATAAATGCATTTTCTTTGAATAGCAACCTTGAACAGATGGGAGTGGGAGCCAATAATAAAGCCCAGAGGTGCCCAGGCGATGAAAGTTAATAACCATTCTCTAGGTATATAGGAAAGCAAATATCTAGATCAATGAAGACAAGGATTCTTAATTTGCATTTAGGAATTTGTTTCTTTTAATTCTTTTTTAAACTTGGGAATAAAGTTGCTAACAAGAAGAAAGGAATTTTATTCTCTGTTTTCTCAAAAAATTATATTAAAATGGGGGAGAAAAGGGTCAATAATTGCAAAGTATACATGTTAGTTTGAATGAAAGACAAATTTTGGGAAGGTTACCAAAAACTGAATGGATAGAAAGAAATAAGTAAGTAACTTGTAAGGAAAGATTATTATTATTTTTTAATGAAGGAGAATATATATACAAGGATTGAAAACCTTCCCATATTTGTTAATTTGGGAAATGTTCTGCTATATATCTTGATCTCGAGTTTTGTTAAGGATTGGTAAGATGTTGGTAGGGATTTCAATTGTGCTATTCATATTTTCTTCATATTTCTTCATATTTTCCTTGATATTATATTCATTTTATATTGAGGCATATCTATCTATATATGAATATGTAATATATTTCCTAGGTACGTTTTGTTCTTTGAATGGTGAATCAGAAAGGAGCAACAGTTTTGTATTATTCTCTATGTAAACAGAGTAAACTGTATAAATCACTATCCACTAAAGTTAATAGTCACCTAAATTTCACAAAATGAAATCAAATGAAATGACACATATTTTAACTGTAAAATGAAACTGTAAAATTGTAAAATAAACCTTAAAAAGTGATTTGTTTTGACTGAGTCCATACCATGTACAAGAAATTGTACTATGGACAATGCAGAAATTAAATGTATGTGATCTCATTTCTGCCCCCTAAGTCTGGCATGGGGGTTGAAGCTATTTTCTTTTTGTAGCATACATATATTTTAAGATAATATCCATGACCCCTCAGAGGAAGGTCTGCTTTGTCAATCTTTCTGTGCATTTCAGCCCTTTGTATCTTCATTAGAATTTGATGATTGGACTCATTAACTGCTGAGTACATAGTATAGTATCATGATATAGTGTTATAAACTTGTTCTCAGTGTATGTCCTTTGAGGTGGGAGGATCTGATGTTACTTCCCTTTATGGGAATGGTAAGTGGTGGGGTTTTCTTTCCTATGTAACTTTGAGAGCAGGGGACATGTTGGAGGTATTCCACTAATAGATTACTATCTATAACAGACTTAGAGTCACTCTTTCAGTTTTTCAGATATCATGTTTTTAATTAAACTAACTTGGAGAGTATTATCAGCTTTGGAAAGACCTTCACTGTCAACCAAACTGCATTAAAAATGCCTCTGTCTCTGAAATTGTCTCTTTTCTCCTCTTCCTCTTTCCCTCTTTCTCTCTTCCTCATTTTATTCCTTGGAAGTGAAATTTCAGAGGTCCTGGTCGTCAATTAGTCTTTGCCCATTTTGGAATTAGTTCAACTTTTAAATGCAAGAGACAGCAATGTATATAATATCATAGTTTCTAAAGAAAATTTTGAATCCTACATGAATTTAAGTGGTGGGTGAAGTGAACTTTGAATATACTGCATATATTTGGCAGTGGCAAAGGAATCCTCTTGGGATAATTGTCAAGCACTGCTGATGACAAACTACAGAAAAATTGTGTAGCAATAAGCAGTTTCTTAAATTGAAG
Organism: Antechinus flavipes; assembly: GCF_016432865.1. Classification (NCBI taxonomy): domain Eukaryota; kingdom Metazoa; phylum Chordata; class Mammalia; order Dasyuromorphia; family Dasyuridae; genus Antechinus; species Antechinus flavipes. The sequence goes on from NC_067398.1 coordinate 295,707,436, forward strand.
GATGAGAACATACTGGGAAAATTTTACCTGCATTCAAGGTCAAGAGTAGGTGATTACAATTTCTAGAAAGACTGGCTATGCTGGATGGAGTCATTTGATTTGAAGTGTGATGGATGAACAGATGGTTTATCATTTAAATTTAAAAACATTTATTTAAAAACAACTTTTTAGCTGAGTAGTCTGGGTATTTTACATGGCAAATTCCTTCTGACCAGTCTTCTCCTAAAAGAGAAACATTTTGTGGAAAGAATTCCACTGAGTATGGTTGGGCTGATTATACAGTTTGTTAATATGTAGCAGAAATGACCCAGGTCCCACAGGAGGTTGAATATACTTGACAAAATGTTTCTAGGCATAATTAGAGGTGATGGTTCTTTACCTTTGGTCCTTTACCTTTTGCAGAACCTGTGTTCTGGTACTATGTGAAGGAAGTCCTGAATAAGCATGAACTACAACGCTTCTACTCCCTGAGAAACATCAGCACAGATGTGGGAAGAGGGCGAGCTTGGCTACGTTGTGCCCTCAATGAACACTCCTTGGAGCGCTACATCCACATGCTGTTGGCAGACAAAATTAGACTGAGGTAACTGGGTAGCCAAGAACTTGAAGCAGTCTTATACACCCTACACTCTCAGAAGGTGCTTTACAGACCTGGCTCTTTGGACACAGTTCCAAGGCTTTTAGGTCAGGAGATTATTTTCTTTAGAAGTGAGGGTGGCTTTTATTTCCTTGACAGTTTAAGCTGAACTACTTCTAAATGTCCTACTCTAGTCAGAAATTAAAGAATAAGAGACAGGTTGTGTGCTTTATTAACATCCCTAATATCATTGCTAGCAATATCAGCTGACATATATCTTATGTTTATCATCCAAAATATACATAATTTTCTTTAATCCCTTTAACCCTCCTGTGTGGTAGACAGTCTGACATTTTAATCCCATTTTTCCTGAGGTGGAAAGTGAGGTTTTAGAGAAGTTGAATTATCTGAAGTTATACAATAGAGAAAATGGTTAAGCCAGGATTCAAATCCAGGCTGTTTGTCCAAGGCTCTTTTCATTATATAATTTTTGATTTTAGTTTAAATATGACAGAGTTTAATAAATATAATATAATAATGTAATAAATAAGTTGGCTTTAAGATTGTTAAAGAGCTAGTAAGCTCTCGCAAGGGGGAATATCTTAATCTTTTACTATATAGTAAACCACAAAGTTGGCAGAGTTGTAGGCCTTAATTCAATTTCATACTGAGATAATTTCTTAAAATAATTACTTAATTTTAAGTCAGATTCAGGGATTTGGAATACATTTATTAAATAGTGAAATGTGACTGAAAGTTTTCAAGTTGATAAGGGTAGAATAGGGGAGGAGTTGAATAATCAGAGCTATATTTTAGGAAGCTTAATTTATAATTTGTAGGAAAAATTGGAGCTAAGAAGGCCAGGAGGTTGGAATATCTCTGTTGAGGGGTAACCAAGGTCCAAAATGAAATGGCAGCAGACTAGAAAGAAGGCAATAGGAGAGAGTTTGGAAGTAGAATATACAGGGATTTGCAGTTGATTGTTTGTGGTAAGGAAGAGACAGGAGGCATTAAAGATCAATGATTAAGGTATTGGACGTGAGTAATTGGGACAACGGTGGTTGTACCATTATCAAAAACAGAATTTTCAGGAGGAATATTTGTGTGTGTGTGTGTGTGTGTGTGTGTGTGTGTGTGTGTGTGTGTGAAAATTGTGGTGTGTAGGTTAGAATAGAAAGAGTTATAGATTTAAAATCAGAGAACTTAGCTTTGAATCCTATCTCTGCTTTTTTAAGCTTTGTAGTTTTGGTTAAATTACATCTTCTCTCTGGGCCTTTGTTTCATCAGACAAGGAGGTTAGATAAGACTATCTCGAAAGTTTTTTCAAGCTCTAAAATAATTTTTAGGTGGAGCTATTGATCAGGCAGATGGAAATGTGGATCTAGAATTCAGGAGAGACACCAGAGTCAAAATACATATTCTAGTGAGTTGTTATAGTTTATACTTCATTCTAAAAGAGATCATAATATCTGGGAGGTGACATGCAGGTGAATTGGGGTTAGGGGCAAGAAGAAGAAGGGAAACTAGAGAAGCTATGGAAGAAATAAGATAATTAGGAGAGTACAGTGTTGTGGATTTTGAGAGAGGAGAAAATATCAGGGAAAAAGTAAGTTATTAGTAGGATCAAATGCTATAAAGATGAAAAGTAGATGTGAACTGATAAAAAATGAATTTTTCTTTGAAAGAATAGTATGATAATTGGGGCAGCAGTAAGGACGAAGTTGGTAGTGAAAAAAAAAAAGCAAATGAAGAATAACTATGATATCATATCTTAGATTTGGAAGGGATCTTACAGGTTCATTAGACCAGTCCTCCTTTTGATTTAATAATGCTGTCTTAATGATATCCCCAAGTTACTTAACTTTTTTGAGTACTTCACTTCTAGTAGAAGTGGACTTTAGTACTTCATGATGTGACATATTCCACAAGATTCCCTTTAAAGAAGCTTGGGAAATAGTATTGGTGTGTGCACAACAGAGAGGAGGAGCTTTATTTATTTAAAGAAAAGGTTGGTCAGAGTATGTATGTAAGCAAAAGAAAGTCAGTGGAAAAAATGAGATCAGATTTGCAAGGGGGATTAAGAAACAAGTGCTCATAGGCAACAGAAAGAGACCGGATTTCATATAGAAAGGTTAGCCTTGGAAAAGAGAAGAGATATCTTTTAATTTCCAAATTGCCAGGCCACTGATTCAACTAGACACAAAGTAGACCTTTTTCATTTGTCCTTACAAATCCAGTAGTTTACATCATCCCACTGTTTAAAAAAAAAAAAAATCTTGGTTCTCTTGTGGAACTGTATGTTCAAAGTTCTTGCCTAGCATTCAAAGCCCTCCAAGATCTGGTGCAACCCCGCCTTTCCAGCTTTCTGTAGTTATTCACTACTGTGATCATTTAGTCAAATTGGATGATCTTTATTCCTGTGCACACCTTGTCCTTTTCTATTTTTGTGGCTAAAATATTTGTCTTTCTTTCCTATCCTATTGAACTACTACCTGTCCTTTAAAGCTCATTTTGGATTCTGCCTCTCCCTTGAAACTTTCTTGAAGTCTGTTATGACTTTATAATTTTTTTTCTGAGTCTCTTGAAACATTTTGTTTTGTACTTCTGTATTCTTGCATGGTACAGTGGATAGAGTACTAGGCCTAGAGTCAGAAAGATTCACTTTCTTGAGTTCCTATCTGACTTCAGACTCTTACTAGCTGTCTGACCATAGGCAAGTCACTTAATCCTTTTTGCCTCAGTTTCCTCATCTGTAAAATGAGCTAAAGAAAGAAATGGTTAGTTAATGTAGTATCTTTGTCAAGAAAACATCAAATGGAGTCATGAAGAATCAGACACAAGTAAACGACTGAATGAGAGCAACAATAATATCCTTATTGTGAAATGTTGTGTAGTATAGTTACTGTATTTGTGTCTATCATGATACTTGACTGAAATTTCCATGAAAATGTCTTACCTAAGCTCATTATGACTCTTGGGACTAAATTAAATGAACTGAACTAGTATAGCTCTCATACATCCTCCTGAGAGTTACATTTGCTTCATAGACTCTTATAGTGGTTTCTTGGTGCTCATATTTTGCTCTGAAATATTGCTTATGAATATGCATTATATTATGTATGTGTGAATATTTGCATACATACACACACATATATGAGAGAGAAACAGAGAGGGAGAGAGAAACACCTCAGATTGGTGTAATAGAACTAGAGCTAACCTTGGAGTAAGAACACCCTTGACTTCACGTCTCACCTCTGATGCTTACTATATGACTCTCTATATCCCTTCTTTGTGGCCCAGGCCATTTTCCATGAGTATAAGACGAAGAAAATAAATTTCAGAAAAACTTGTTTTTTCATTTTTGGTAGAGGGAGTTTCTTACTTGGCCTCCATCACCAAGAAATCACTGGTTTGCCTTCTCCCTCTTTCCCCTTCTCCCCCAACTGTTTATCAAATGGATTAAAGAGCCTGGAGAGGACTCTGACAGCTTTCTCTGTTTTTCTCTCTCTCTTCTTTTCAATTAACTGAGCCAGTAGGTCTCTTTGGTAATTCTACCCTGGTTTGGGGGATTGTCTGTCTGAGGGAATTTTTGAATGGTAATTACTCTTTTGTCAGGGACTCTTGAGGTTAAATTCTATAAGCACTGCATTGACATATACTTATTTTAGTTCTTTATGATTTGACCTCCCAAGAGAACATCCAGGAAGTCACAGGACTTATGGGTTACAGATTCTGTATTTATCCTTTGCTGAATTAGTAGTATCTACAGCCCTTCAGATATATCTTTCTCTATATATACAATATCCATTTCATCAAGCATAATGCCGCATTAGAAGTTCTAAGATGAGTTTTCTAGGTTTTCTTTTAATTTAATCAATTGGTTAATAGAGTCAATTAGCCATTTCATAAAGTGTTTCTAAAACAGGCATTGTACCATAGATTGTTTTGTATTTCTTCTTTGTTTGCTAGCATTTTCTATGAAGATTGGGCTTTTGTGATGGATGAAGAACGGTCTAGTATGCTCCCTACCATGGCAGCCGGTAAGCCTTAGAGTCTTAAAGCCAGTAGTGAATAGATCCAGATTTAAAGGCTTTTCTCTACTTATAATTATTTAAATGTAGCAGTTAGCCTGTACTAAGTTATGAATGTGTAGTTAATAGATTCTTTTTAATTACCAGGGATATTGAGACTTTTCCCAGTTCTTTATTGACCTAGAATACATTTGTTACTGACCTTCCTATAATGAAATCCAACTCTTTAGCTTGCTAAATAAGAATTCAGTAGCATAGAAAATAAATAATGTAATAGATATAGTTTGCTTTCTTACTCCTTTTTTATGGTTTAAATTGTCATTTTGACTTTTTAGAGCTCCTTTAAAAAAAAAATCAGAAGCTAATATAACTAAAATAAAAAAGAGAGCTCCAAATTCTTTAATTACTGTTACTTTTCATAATAAATTAAAAAATTTGCAGGTTCCACTTATTATGCAGTCTTAAGATAGACCATCATATGATCCAAAAGATTTCAGTGTTTGTTTTGTATTTGCTTGCACACAAAGATCATATGGATACAAATCATTTCAGCCCAAGTGTCTGCAGCTTCTTGTTTGCAACTATTTTCATAGTATACTAGTGGAGGGAAGGCCTGAAATGGGCTGGTTATAGCCACTGTTAGCCAGGGTAGAAGGATTAAATTGTTTCTTTGCTCAGCATCTATTAATTCAACTTTAGGGGAAAATATTTTTTTAAAATTTTACTAGCATTTTATTTACAGGTTATATGTATGGGTAACTTTACAGCATTGACAATTGATAAACCTCTTGTTCCAATTTTTCCCCTCCTTCTCCCCACCCCCTCCCTCATTGGCAGGATGACCAGTAGATGTTATGTTAAAATATAAATTAGATACACAATAAATATACATGACCAAACTGTTATTTTGCTGTACAAAAAGAATCGGACTCTGAAATATTGTACAATTAGCCTGTGAAGGAAATCCAAAATTCAGGCAGGCAAAAATATAGGGATTGGGAATTCAATGTAATGGTTCTTAGTCATCTCCCAGAGTCCTTTTGCTGGGCCTAGCTGGTTCAGTTCATTACTGCTCCATTGGAACTGATTTGGTTCATCTCATTGCTGAGGATGGCCAGGTCCATCAGAATTGGTCATCATATAATATTGTTGTTGAAGTATATAATGATCTCCTGGCCCTGCTCATTTCACTCAGCATCAGTTCATGTAAGTCTCTCCAGGCCTTTCTGAAATCATCCTATTGGTCATTTCTTACCGAACAATAATATTCCATAATATTCATATACCACAATTTATTCAGCCATTCTCCAATTGATGGGCATCCACCCAGTTTCCAGTTTCTGGCCACTACAAAGAGGGCTGCCCCAAACATTCTTGAACATACAGGTCCCTTTCCCTTCTTTAAGATCTCTTTGGGATATAAGCCCAGTAGTAACACTGCTGGATCAAAGGGTATGCACAGTAGGGGAAAATTTTTTAAAAAATAACTTTTAAAGGTAAGTGTATGTGCTATAATTATAATGCAGGGAGTAACCTGGGTAGAAGTTATTGCTTTACTTTGTTGTTATATTTAGAGATGTATGCTTAGGAATAAATGCTATATTAGCACACCTTTTTTTCTCAATCATCAGGTCTGAATTCTATACTCTTTGCAATCAATATTGACAACAAGGACCTGAATGGGCAGAATAAGTATACACCAACTGTATCTGACCTCCTAAAGGAGTCTACTCAAAATATGACCTCCTTGCTGAAAGAATCCACTCAAGGTGTCAGCAGCCTTCTTCGAGAGATCACAGCATCTTCTGCTGTCTCCATCCTAATCAAACCCGACCAGGAATCTGACCCTTTACCAGTTGTATCTAGAAATGTCAATACTGGTAAGTATCTTGGTTAGGTCAGGCATCAGAGATTAATATGGTTTTAAATAGAGGGATTTGAAATAATAATTGCCCTTCTTTGTAGTGAAAATCGTTATAAATTGTAGTAGGGTATCCTCATGGAAAGCTACTTTACCATTGGTTTATTTTAGAAATATCATTTGGAAAATCAATGTATGCAAAAAATGGAGTGTATGGGCATTGACTCCCAATTTGTAGGAATTGTGCCATTCGCTTCTTATTTATTTGATAATGTCTTGACTCGCTCCTAAAAGTACTGTGTTTTACATATACATGCATGTTATTTAAAAAAAAAATGATTGGTACTTTTGATTTTTATATTAATTTTCAGATGTGCTTCTTCCCTCTTCACCTTTCTCCTTCCTTTGATATTTTAATTATGCTTTTTTCTTTTGAAAATTTTATGGTCCTCCTTTTGGAGAGGTAGTAATCACATGATCAAGAATTCAGCATCCCCTTGTATTTAGGATCTTATTTATGATGTTTTGGGTTTTAAAAACTTAACTGTAGCCACATTGGGATTTCCAGTGATGTGTACAAATCATGTTATGTTTTGTCATAGGTTTATCTTTTAAAAGATAATTTATTCCCTTTATTTATTTATTTATTTATTTTGACCTGAAATTTGATGCTCAGGCTTCTTAGATAAGCCAGAATATAAAATTTTCTTTACTGGAAATTTTAAAAGAATCACATACACACCCATCTTTTTGAATGATGTATGAGGCACAAAGCATTATGACTGATTTTTTTAAACAAGCATACTAGAATCATGTATCCAATTGAGGTTAGCTCTTTAGTCCCTTTAGGAAGGGCTGCACTTATTCCAAATATGTTGTTATTTCTTAAAATATTTGGGGAACAGTTCCTTGGGAATCACCTTTAGAACATTTGACACATTTTTAAAATGTCTTTAGTAGTAGTACATTTTTACCTTTTGAAATGGAACAAGCATTGATTATAGCCAAATCTAGTGAATAGGGAGGGTGATAAAGCTACTAAATCTGGTTTTTGGTAAAAACAAGAATATGACTTGCATGCTCTGATGATTATATGCAGCAAACATTGATTTTTCTTTCACAGCTTGTAGAATTAGACCATAAGGTAACCTAAAAAAGAGAAATTACACAGGTATTTTGAGTAACGATAGGATTGTTTAGATTGGTATACGATTTCTTAGGATGATCATTTTAGAAGACAATGCTCATATATTCTATTAAAGAATGCTTTAGTATTTAATAACTGTGCTACACATTCAGCCTTGTGGAAGTAACCTTTTGAGGGACTTTTTGATTTTGAAACATCTAGTTTTTTTTAAAAATTGTTTTTATAGGTTTTTTTCAGAAGATTTAGGGAATTGCCCTAAGCCATGGAGAAGATGTGGTAGTTTTTCATTTCTTCTGAAGACTTTTTTCTTTTTGACAGATTCAAAATATAAAAAGGATAGAAAAAAGAAAAAGAAGGTGACTAATATAATTTCATTTGATGATGAGGAAGATGAGCAAAACTTTGGGGACATTTTAAAAAAGACAGGTGGAACAGGAGAAAGTTCAGAAGAGAATTCAGATCGATCATCAGTTAATATCATATCCACTTTTGAAAGTCCCTTTGGGCCAAATTCTAATGGAAGCCAGAGTAGCAACTCCTGGAAAATTGATTCTATGTCTTGTAATGGGGAATATGGATACCAGAAGCTGGATGTGAAGAGCATTGATGATGAAGATATTGATGAAAATGAAGATGAAGTTTATGGAAAACTACTTGGGCAAAAAAGCATGGAAGATCACATTGAAGTTTCTGAGAAGTAAGTTAGATTTTATTTTTTAAAGGAGTTCCATGTTGAGTAAATACTTCAGAGTTCATCTTCATTTGTATTCTTTAAAACTTTTGGTAGAGAAGGGAATCTAAGCTGTTTCTGTTCTTTGAGTGCTACTCAATTCATTTCAAGTATTTTTATTTGGAGAGCAGGAATGGTCTTGCTACCTCATGGGAATTAATAAGATGAAAGGAGAATATTCTAAGATTACTGTTAAAAAATTATGGGTGGATACTTTGACATTCTTGAGGAATGTATCACTTTTTGTCTACTGTCTTATTTGGGTCAAATTTCTTTGACTTTCTAGTGACTTTTTGACACTAAATCTTGTGTTTATTTGGAGTGAAGACTTATGTTTATGTACTGTTTCTGGCTCTTAGAAGCTGTAGAATTGTGAAAAGTCTGTCCTAATTAGTAAAATGAGAAAAATATCTTTCTTGCCTATCTTACAAGGCCATTTTGATTATTAATACTATTATGTATGGAAATAATTTTGTCATTAATAAAGAATTCTAATGAATTTCATGCAGTTTTATATTTCTTAATATGCTGTCAGTGCTGAATAGCCTGGGAACGAAACTCAAGGGGAGGGTAGGCTTGTACTAAGGAAAAGATGTAGATTGGTACATTTATTACGTTTCTTCAAGCTAATATATGAGCAGTGGTATTTTCACCTGGTCTTTGTTGTTAATTCATGAACTTTTTGTTTAATACCTTGTGTTTTGGACCATTAAACTGATGCAAGATGCAGAACACTTAGGAAATCAAGTTTAAATTTATTTGAGTTCTGGCATGAGTTACCCAACCTTTTTTATTTTTTTTCACTTGTTTAGTCTAGTGCATTACATCACTACATAGGGATAATGTACATCATTTTTTTCATTGTGTAGAACAACATAGCCCATCAAAGGACTTTGCAAGAGAGTACCTCACTTGCAGTTCAGAGATATGGTGTTAGATTTTGTTCTAGTACTTTTTAGCTGTGTGAGCCTTAATATGATTTAACAGCTTTGAGCCTTAGTTTTAACATTTGTGACATAGAGATGAAAATAACTGTTACTTTTTTTCCTCAAGGATGGTAGTTGTGTTCAAACAAGATAATATGTAAGAAAGTGCCTTTTTTTAAATTGTAAAGAGTTATACTATAAAAGTAAGTTGCTATTATTATTATTATTATTATTTTATTTTATTTTTTTGTAAGTTGCTATTATTAATGCCATTGTTATTTTAATTAATGTCTCTTGGTGAAGAGATTCCTCAACCCTTGAGTGTTCTTAAATTGATTAGTTTCAGAGCGTTATTTGGAATCATTTAGAGTTAAGTAAATGCCCATTTAAATAGTGAGAAAGTACCAGATGTGGAACTTGAACCCAGGTCTTTCTGGCTCTTCAGCTGGCTTTTCTGTTTGTTTATCCACACTCTTTGTCCACACTGTTACATAAGAATCATGAAATCCTAGATTTAGAGCTGGAAGGGACACTTTTCTTTTGTAGATAAGGAAACAGAGATTTGAAAGTCACATGGTAATCAAAAGTGAGATTTGAACCCACCCCCTCCAACTTTGAAGGCAGTATTCTTCCCACTACTGTACTGATGGATTACTATATTCTCCTTTTCTCAAAGTTTAAGACTGTATTTCTGTTTTATTTCACTCTCATAATTTTTCCTGTATTTCTTAATTTCGTTAATTTGGGAGTTAACATTTCTATTCTATGGCCTAGAAAATTAGCTTCATCACTATGTATATAGCATCCTAATCAATTAGATTTTTTCTCCCTTGATTCAGAAGTTCTTTTTTGTACTCCAGTATCTCCAGTATTATGCTAAGGAGAGAGACTGGAGGATTGAAGAGGTTGAGCCTTAAGTCAAGCTAACTGGCATTATGATGTGTAGAAACACAAAACAAACAAGCTAGTGTGACTTTACATGTCCTCAGAGTGGCTGTAGTGTCAGTGGTCCATCAGCTTGAAGAAAATACTAACTTCTCTTCTTCCAGAGTGACACAGGTGGACCATTTGAAAAATCCTTCACAACCATCCTAGAAAAAGAGCGTGAGGAAAATGTAATGGCTCAGCAAGTGATGTTTTTGGTTAGGTCCTTTGATAAGCTAAAAACCAAGTGAATGGCCCCGTAATATAGATATATGCTACTTTAAATTTAGTGAGTTAGTTGCCATGCTAGATGGATATTTATAAAAGAACTAGAAATAGACAGACCAAATGAAGAGAACAGCTATGATGTTAGAAACCCTTCAGTGAAGAAGATGCTATTAAGATTGATTTTAAAGATTTTATAATGCCTATTTTGCTAAAGGAAAATAAGCTGTTGATCAGTAATTCAGAATACAGACACTGTCAACTCTTCCCAATTACATGTAGATTACCAGGATATTAAAGGACAATTTTTTTTCCCTTATTGTTTACTGTGCAGGCCTAGTTCTTAAATGGTAAGAGTCTACGTTGTAACACACTACAACAAAAGGCCCAAAGTTGGAAAATATTTCTTGACCATGGACATTCATATTCCTTTAGGTTATTATTATTATTATTATTATTTTATAATCTTTTGAGTTCACATCCCAAAGAGAGTAATGACTACTCAGGCTATATATAATAAGTAATACTCTATGTGGAGAATTGGTATATAGGCATGGAACAAAAATAGTTTTTGTCATCAAAATGGAGGAATGATGTTGTCATCATTATTAACATTTCTTAGTTGCTCATTTATGTGATGTGCATTTATGAATCTATAATGAATAATTAAAAAAAAGTCCAGCCCATGTTCTGGAGGCATTTGTAATGTATTTATTACCCATTGCTATTTTTTTTGCATTTGAAATTGTTACATTCATGTTACATTCATTTGACATGTCCTGACTACCTGGCTGAAAAGCATGATAAATAGATGTGGTTATCATTCAAGCCCTTTGTAGAGCTAGGAGATCTGTTTTACATTTGCATTCTTTCACAATCCTAGGCCCCTGGATGGTAACACCTGTCTTTCACAAATGCACAGCTGGGCCCCCTTGCAGGTGCTTCATGGTGATTCTGATGTTCTTTTTCCTCTCAGTGGAGTGGGATCTTATTCCCCAGCAGGTGGGTTATTTTCAGTCTCTTTGTTAGCTGTAAAGCTTTTGATTCTTAGTAGAGGTGCTGTGGTATCTCTGGAGAGCTAGTTGATCTGGAAGTCAGGGAGACTGCCTCTTGAACTTCCATCTCTGACTCATACTGGCTGTGTATCCCTGGGCAAGTCTTTTGATATTTCAGTGAGTGCCCCAGGCAATACTTGAAGCTGCGGCATAGTTGTTGATTCAGATGGTTGGAGTAATTTTTTTCTTAGGAGTACTAAACCAGTAAAAATTACAGTTTGGGTCCCTTTCACCCTCCCTCCACTCCTCCCCTCCCCACCCCATCAGAAATTTTGGATTTGAGAGAGAATGTAATTTTCTGACATGTAATTTTCTTAAGAAAGAAGGCCAGTGAGCATCCTGGGCAGTAAAACTTGGTACTTGTTATTTGGGATGCACATGGGCTTCTTTTCCAGTGGGCAGCCTGCCTATTTAGAGGATGCAATAAAGATGATTCTGAGACTCCATCTGGGTGCCAGTGCTTTTTAAAGTCATCTTAGCCTGAGCTAGATGTTAAGATATTGAGTTTTTAAATTCTGGCTCTGCCAGTGTGTTTCATCTCCTTCTATAATACTTCATTTGTACTTTATACTAAGTGGAGAATATCAGTGAATTAGTATAATACTCAACCAATGCATTAATCAATCAGCAAGTATTTTGTAACCTCTTACTATATGCTAGGCACTGGAGAAAAAAGGTACCAAATAAAGCATATCCTGTTCACAAGGAGCTTACATTCTAAAAAGAGATAGTAAGTTTGTATATGTCTATACAGAATCAATATAAATGAAAATTAATATAAAGTAGGTGTATAGTTCTGGAGAAATAGCAGTCCTGCAGTTTCTGTCATTATTATTGTACTTTGTCATAGCCTTTTCAGTTCATTTGCTGTTTGTGAAGGACTAACATAAAATTGTTCCGGATTTGACTCATTATCTGTCCTCTTTTTCCTTTGCCAAAGCATGAAATTATTGCAATAATAGACCAAGTTACTCCTCCAAGGTCACCCAGGGCAGTTCAAATAGAGATCAGAATCTGGTGTTTTAGTTCATTCTTATTTTGTTCTCTCTTCTTTCAGAGGGAAATCAATTGTACTTTCTGTAGGCCGAGATTTATGAATTGTTTAAGGTTCTAGTGGGATTCTTAAGAAATAAAAACAGAACAAGCAAAACCAAACGAATAAACTTTTCTTTAAGCCATAATTAAACATTTACAATTAATTGAACAGATAAAAAGAAAAAATTCCTTCAACGTAGACCTGTTTTGAATATCAGTATACTGTGCAGAAATCCTTGATTTGGTGGTATAGGGATTACCTGGCTCTGGATTTTCTAATCATAGTCTCTAAGTAATGATCACATGAAGAACTGCTTTGACATAGATAATTTATTGCTGGCTTTACTTTTGGTAGCTCAGTGAATTGCTTAGTCTGTCAATGAGCACATTCCAGGTTCTGGGCTAAGCACTTAGGGATGGAAAGAAAGGCAGAAACAATCTCTGTTTTCAAGAAGCTTACATATAATCAAGTATTTGCTACATATGTGTGGAGTAGAAGGAAGGTAATCTGAGAGTCGAAACCACTAGCAGGAAGACCTCCTGCAGAAGGTGGAATTTGAGATTAGTTCCTTGAATGGAGCTAAGGAAATTGTCAGAAGGTAGAGTGAGCAGTAGAACAGTCAGTGCAAAAATTCTTGGACATGGGAGATAGTATGTTGTATATGCGAAACATCAACTAAAGCTAGTGTAGCTGGTTCTTAGTGTGTGTATGAAGGAGAATAAGGTGTTAAGAAACCCAGAGAAATATGAAGGAACCAGCTTGGGAAGAACTTTATTTGATCTTGGAGGTATACTTGGAGGATGATACTTAGTGGTTCAAGGACCAAAATGATATATAGTTGAAGTAAATACCAGATAATGGTAGGCACCAAAAGCTGGGATTCGGTCATGTGAAGAATTCTCTTTGGGAAGAGGTAGTTTTATTTTAGGTTACAAACAAAATGAAGGGATACAATAGACACCAGAAATCGCAAATACAAAATAGTTTAAAGATTGTAGAAAGACAAGTTCCTCAGTGGAACTCACAATTACCCAGCAGAAAGGGAGTACCCATGAGGTTGGGGCATGTTCTTAATTGGCAGGCTAAATCCTGAAAGGGACTTAGCCCTCTAAAGGAGTTAATTAATTGTAGGGAGAAGTGAAATTGGGAAGCATAGTGGAGTTAGGGGAGATACCATGAGGTAGAAGAGAAGAGGTAAGGAGAAAAACACTACGAGGCAGGGTGCTGTTGGGGAACTGACCCAAAGGAAGGCAGCAGCTATGGGAAAGCCTCTAAGTAGATTTTATAGGAAAAATTTAATCTCTAGGGCATGGCAAGGTGAGCCTGATGGAGACCTCTATAGAGTGTGGGTCTTAAGGGTTTGACATAATTTGAATTTCAGACTGGAGACCTCCACAGAGTGGGGGATCACTGATCTCTATCAGAGCCTTATTTTTAGGTGCTTGGCAGTTTGGCAGGAAGAGAGATTCGTACTTCAAAGAGATGACAAGGGTCAGTGAGGATTTTTAAAGTATGAGTAGACCTGATTATTGCCATAGATTTTAGGGAAATTGACAGAAAACCAATAGATAGGAAGAGCCTTATAAAGGGTAAGAAAGAATGGATGGAATAAGTAGTGAGGTTGTCTTCATATAGTTGCTTTTTAATTGAATTATTATTTAGATATTTTGGATACCACTGGGAGATATATTAGTTGTAGAACCAGTAAAAGTTGTGGCATATGGTTTATGGGGTAAAAATGCAGAGCCTGATTTATTCACAGGTAATTTTCCTTGGAAATTAGTAGCCACTCTTCTATTTATGAAAATCACCAATGTTCTTTCATGGCTGTTATCTAGAATTTATTTATGGCAGCATTTCTTGTGACTGCCTTCTCAAAATGCAAATTGATTTGGGGGCATTTTCCTAAAGACAAAGATAAAAGTACAACAAAAAAAATCAAACCTAAAACCTTTGTTGCTTTAATGGGAGTTTTATAAATATGCACCAGGTAATTTTATGAATTAGGCTCTACTGCCCTCTAGTGTTGATTTTACATTCTTGCAGCTGGGAACCGAGCTCCAATATGGTATAGTTTGATATCAGTAGGCCATACTTGCTGGCTGCTCATGTTTGGTTGTATCACAATCTATGATGACTCCACAGTTCTTACAGTTGATCCTAAATGACTTCTTACTCCTAATGAGGATACAGGCAGTCTCGGGTGGGAACAATTCATGGCTCAGGGTTTGAAATGAATTTTGCTACTTCCTTTAATGGACAAGATTACATCTAAAATTATGGATTTTTTTTTTAACCTGGATCTGTGAAATCATTGATATAGGAAAATTCTAGTGAGAAAATTCCTTATGACAATGTAGATTCCCAACTGTTTTGTAATTTATAGTTTTAAAGAATGTCTAGTGTACTGAGAGTTTAGGTGATCTGTTTAGGGTTATACACAGTCTGCACATATCAGAAGTTCAACTTGAACCCAGGTGTTCTTTCCCCAGGGAGCTCATTTTCCACCATGTCAGGATGATGTATGGATGTAAAAAGAAAAATTGGGCAGCAAATAAAAAATTCAGTATGTAATTGGAACAAGAAATAAGCTATCCATTTCAGTAAATGAGCATAGGATTATTTTGCTTCCATATATTGTTTGAGTTTTCTCATTCTAATTGATTTATATTCTTTAGATGCCACCTTAAATAATCTGGAAAATGGCAATGGACCCCAGAGCAGCATTCTCACTGGGTCTGAAAATCAATACAGGTACATATGAAAATTACTTTCTTTGGCATTAAAATATTAATCTAGTTATTTGAACGGTACTTTATTTTACTGAGATTAAAGACTTATTCATTTGTCTTTTATATAAGTGAAAAGATGTTTTTCCCTTCCCTCACTCTTTGCTCTTTCCCTTTTCCTCCCTTGACTGCTTTCATTATAGGTTATTAATTTTTTTTCATTCAAAGAATATATAAACCTTTTTTTCTGTTTGAAGTTCATGTGAAGAATCATATTATTCACATAATCCATTTTTGGTTCCATGACTACTTTGAGTAGACTGAGTAGTAAGACATGACTATATTATACGATGGATATCATTGTGGACAGGGTTAGCAAAATAATGGATAGACTTGGGACAGAAGGGAGTTTCCGAGACCTGTATATGAATTATTATAGAGTAGCATAGATTTGGATATTAATTAGCCATGGCATCTCTTAAGTAAATGGTATGTTGGCAGCATATTTGAATAGGTGAAATATAGAACTTGATGTTGGGAAATAAATATTGGTGTTAATTCCTGATTTCTAATAAGATTTTTTTATCCTAAATTATCTAACTCCTTTGGTCTATAGTTTCTCCATCAGTATAATATTTTTGCTCCTTGGTATTTGAATAGATTTCCATCTTTTTAATAGTCTTCCAGATTTAGATTTTGGATTGAAATCTACATTATTAGAATTTAACATTGCTCTCTCTCTCTCTCTCTCTCTTTTTAAAAATTCAGTGTAGAAGCCAGTCCTCCAGTCCAAGGAAGTCCCTTAAACAGCCTCTTGTCTACCACACCTGTGCCAGAATCAATGACAATTAGTAAGTATTTTCTGAATTATTTATACTGGAAGTTCATAGCCTATTAGTTTCTACCGAATTGTCTTATTTTTATACCTACTATGAAATATGTCCAGTCATTCAACAAGCATTTATTAAGTACTTATCCTGTGCTTATTACTAAGTTATAAAAGCAAAAGTAAAGAAAGTCTTTCTATAGAAAGTGGCATTTGAATGTAGTCTTGAAGGAAACCAGCTATTTCAGAAATTAGAAGAAGGAGTACATTTAAGACATCAGAGCCAGCTAATACAAAGTGAGGTGTGGGGATTGGAAATGGAAGAGCATATGTGTAGAAGAGTAAGAATAGGCCAGTATATCTGGATTGTGGAAGGTGTGTGGTGGGGAGTAATATGTAAAATACCAGAAAGATAGGACTTTTAAATGCCAAACAGAGGTAGTGATAGTTATCCTAATAGTAATAGGGAGAACAAATGAAAAATTACAATTTATTATGTAGGATGGTGACATAATCAAATTTGTCCTTTAGGAAAATCACTTTGGAGACACTGAGGAAGAGGGAATGCTTGAGATAGAGGCTAAATAATTTAGGTAGCCATTGTCAATGAGAGGTGATTAGAGCCCGAGCTAAGTTTTAATGTTGGAATGGAAAATTAGGTACCTATATAAAGGATATTGTGGAGATATAACCATAAGATGGGGTAACTTTACTATTAGTAAAGAGTAAAGATCGGACCACTACACACCTGTCAGATTGGCTAAGATGACAGGAAAAAATAATGATGAATGTTGGAGGGGATGTGGGAAAACTGGGACAGTGATGCATTGTTGGTGGAATTGTGAACAAATCCAACCATTCTGGAGAATAATCTGGAATTATGCCCCAAAAGTTATCAAATTGTGCATATCCTTTGATCCAGCAGTGTTACTTCTGGACTTATATCCCAAAGAAATACTAAAGAAGGGAAAGGGACCTGTATGTACCAAAATGTTTGTGGCAGCCCTGTTTGTAATGGCTAGAAACTGGAAATTGAATGGATATCCATTAGTTGGAGAATGGCTGGGTAAATTGTGGTATATGAATGTTATGGAATATTATTTTTCTGTAAGAAATGACCAGCAGGATGAATACAGAGAGGCTTGGAGAGACTTACATGAAGATGCTAAGTGAAATGAGCAGGACAGGAGATCATTATACACTTCAACAACGATACTGTATGAGGATGTATTCTGATGGAAGTGGATTTCTTGACAAAGAGACCTAACTCAGTTTGCATTTTTGTTTTTCTTCCTGGGTTATTTTTTTAACTTCTGAATCTAATTCTCCCTGTGCAACAAGAGAACTGTTCAGTTCTACAAACATATATTGTATCTAGGATATACTGCAACATATCTAACATATATAGGACTGCTTGCCATCTAGGGGAGGGGGTGGAGGGAGGGAAGGGAAAAATCGGAACAGAAGCGAGTGCAAGGGATAATGTTGTAAAAAAATTTCCCTGGCATGAGTTCTGTCAATAAAAAGTTAATATAAAATAAAACTAATTAATTAATTAAGAAAAAAAAAGTAAAGATCTGAGGATTACACTGAAGTTGTAAATTTGAGTAGCTTAGATGATGGTGGAGTAATGGAGAAATTTGAAATAAAACAGGATTTAAGATGAAAGATAGTTCTTTTTTAGACATGTTGAGTTAGGTATCTATGGGACATCCAGGTAATATCTAATAATTATGTGGTATTGCCAGAATGGAGTTTAGGAGTAGTGGAGGCTAGATATATAGATCTGGGAATTATTTGCAAAGAGAGGGTAATTGAATTCAGAGGGAGCTGATGAGGTCACCAAATGACATTATATAGAATCAAGATAGCCAAGACAGAACTTTGGAGTTTACTCACATGGATGAGTAATCAACAAAGGAAACTGAGAAACAAATCAAACAGTTTGGAGGAGAACTAAGAGAGAGCAATGTCAGTGAAATTCAGAGGGGAAAGAATGTCCAATGGAAGGGAATGGTCAACAATTTCAAATTCTGAAAAGAGATTAGGAAGGACGAACATTGAGAATAGATGATTTGTTTTGACATTGAAGAGATCATTAAGAACTTTGGACATATCAGTTTTATGTGAGGGATGAGGCTGAATTCAGATTACATTTAATTAAGTAGAGAAGAGAAGGGGAAATAGAGGCACTCTCTGTAGAATTTATTTTTCAAGTAGTTTGACTGGGAAAGGGAGGAAAGATATAAGAAAAATAGTTTGCAGGGATGATGGAATCTAGCAAGGACTTTTTAAAAGATGGAGAGATTTGGATGTTGTTTGTATTACTGCTGTTGTTTGTATTTCTTTCTTAAAAAGTATTATGGCATCAGGGAGATGATGCAAATGAATTGGATTTGAGTGAGGGAGAGCTGTGCAAGGTCACTTGCCTCACTTTCTTTTCCAAAGCCATTTGGGCCCAATGGCCAGATAGAGGTCAGGACGATTGGAGATGGCCCTCAGATATGCTTATAGGCAGTAGGGAAAGAGCCAGTAAATACATACTGGGAAGAGAGAGAGGAAGGAGAATATTGACAGGCAATAATGTCAGATGTAGCATCTTTGGCCTAAGGAAGTAGAAGGTACCCTTCTTTATTAGAACCTGGAGAAAAGAAGAAAATCTCAGTATGAGAAGAAGAAGAGGGATCGAGTGATAAAGAGGAAGGGGAAAAGGACGGCTCTTCTTAAGTTGCCTTTTATGTTCTTCATAAGGTATGAGAAGGATTCAGGGATGGGGGTGGAATACTTGAGAGAGGAAAAAGTTTTCCTTACTTCAGTGAGATTCCAAATGAGATTCAATAGCATTAGTTTGCAACAAACCAAAAAACATGGTGGTGTGACAACTAACTTTTTTTTAGCAGTATAAGCCAAGTTTCACAGAGCCAGGAGCAGAGAAGGGAAAAGATTGAGGTTTGGCAAGGAATGTGTGGGTTTTTTTTTTTTTTCCCTTTTCAATCAATATAGTTTTTTAAAGTCTAATTTAATTTTTTCAATCAACAAAATTATATTTTATCTCACTCCTGCCTCCCCTTATTGGGAAAAAAAAAGAATAAAACAAAATCTTTATTAACAAATATACAATAATTGAGCAAAACAAATTCTTGTATTGGCCATGTCCAGAAAATAAATGTCTCCGTCTGTATCCTGACTCCATTGTTCGTCAGTAAACAGGTAGCATGTTTTATTATCCATCTTCTAGAAACATAACCTGTTACTGTGTTAGTGAGAGTTTTTAAGTTATTTGTTTTTGAATTGTTGCAGAAACTGTTTTCCTGGTTCTATTCATTTAATTCCTCATCATTTCATATAAGCTTTTCAAATTTTCCTGAAACAGTCCCTATGAAATGATTTCTTAATAATATCTTTTAGAGCAACAGTATTGTATTATATTCATGTACCATAATCTATCTAATCTTTACCCTACTTGATGGGTATTTTCTTGTTTCCAGTTCTTTGCCACCACAAAAAGAGCTAATATAAATTCTGGGTATTCCAAAAGTCTTAGTGCTGCTTTAAGCTTTAATAGTTTAAAATGGCACTAGGCCTTTTGGAATATCTTTATTTATTGTATTTTTACATATGAGTTTTTTATCCTTTTTGTGTGATTTCTTTGGGGTATAGGCATAGTAGTAATAGTCTTGAGTGAAAGGGTATGCACACTTTAGTAACTTTTGGGTCAAAGTTCCAAATTGCTTTCACAGTCCTACCAATAGTACATTAATCCTGCACCTTCTCCAATATTTTTCATTTTTGTCAACTTTGCTAGTACAATGGATGTAAGGAAGAACTTTGCAGTTATTTTAATTGTTATTTCTTTAATTATTAAGAAGTTATCCCTTTCATATTATCACTTTTCCTATCATGGTTTCCCCATATCATGGATTGGCATAAAAAATTAAATTGGAATTTTTGGGAAGTTTTGTAGAAGTGCAGGTAACACATGAAGGCAAGCAAATGACACAAAAAATTTAGAAACTCAGAAATGTAGAAAAAATATGTGTATAGTATTTCATAACATCAGTGTATTTTATCTTTTAATACCATCATTATTCAGATTTCTTCACTGGTAAGAAGGACCAGAAATTTTTGCTTACATTTTCCAGATCATGGGAGCTTTGTGTTCCTAATTCCTAATGATTCCTAATGATTTGGAACACTCTTTCATATGAGTGGTAATAGTTTCAATTTCATCATCTGAAAATTGTCTGTTCATATCCTTTGACCATTTATCAATTGGAGAATGGCTTGATTTCTTATATTTGATTTCTTATAAATTTGAGTCAGTTCTCTATATATTTTGGAAATGAGGCCTTTATCAGAACCTTTAACTGTGAAGATGTTTTCCCCGTTTGTTGCTTCCCTTCTAATCTTGTTTGCATTAGTTTTATTTGTACAAAGGCTTTTTAATTTGATGTAATCAAAATTTTCTATTTTGTGATCAGTAATGGTCTCTAGTTCATCTTTGGTCACAAATTTCTTTCTCCTCCACAAGTCTGAGAGATAAACTATCCTATGTTCCTCTAATTTATTAATAATCTAGTTCTTTATGCCTAGGTCATGGACCCATTTTGATCTTATCTTGCTATATGGTGTTAAGTGGGGTCCATGCCTAATTTCTGCCATACTAATTTCCAATTATCCCAGCAGTTTTTATCAAATAATGAATTCTTATCCCAGAAGTTAGGATCTTTGGGTTTGTCAAACACTAGATTGCTATAGTTGACTATTCTATCTTGTGAACCTAACCTTTTCCACTGATCCACTAATCTATTTCTTAGCCAATACCAAATGGTTTTGGTGACTGCTGCTTTATAATATAATTTTAGATCAGATACAGTTAGGCCACCTTCATTTGATTTTTTTTTTTTTTCATTAATTCCCTTGAGATTCTCGACTTTTTATAGTTCCATATGAATTTTGTTGTTATTCTTTCTAGATCATTAAAATATTTTCTTGGAAGTCTGATTGGTATATCACTAAATAAATAGATTAGTTTAGGGAGTATTGTCATCTTTATTATGTTTGCTCGGCCGATCCAAGAGCATTTAATATTTTTCCAATTATTTAAGTCTGACTTTATTTGTGTGGAGACTTTTTTATAATTTTGCTCATATAATTCCTGACTTTCCTTTTTTAGATAGATCTCCAAATACTTTATGGTATCAACAGTTATTCTGAATGGAATTTCTCTTTGTATCTCTTGCTGTTGGGTTTTGTTGGTGATGTATAAAAATGCTGAGGATTTATGGGGATTTATTTTGTAGCCAGCTACTTTGCTAAAATTATGAATTATTTCTAATAGCTTTTTAGTAGAATCTCTGGGGTTCTCTAGATATACCATCATATCATCTGCTAAGAGTGATAGTTTGATTTCCTCATTGCTTACTCTAATTCCTTTAATTTCTTTCTCGACTCTTATTGCAGAGGCTAGTGTTTCTAATACAATATTGAATAATAATCGTGACAGTGGGCAACTTTGCTTCACTTCAGATCTTACTGGGAAAGGTTCCAGTTTTTTCCCATTGCATATGATGCTTACTGATGGTTTTAAATATATGCTCCTGACTATTTTAAGGAAAAGTCCATTTATTCCTATGCTCTCAAGTGTTTTTATTAGGAATGGATGTTGGATTTTATCAAATGCTTTTTCTGCGTCTATTGATATGATCATATGGTTTTTTTTTGTTTGGTTATTGATATAGTCAATTATGCTAATAGTTTTCCTAATATTGAACCAGCCCTGCATTCCTGGTATAAATCCTACTTGGTCATAGTGTATTATCCTGGGGATGATTTTCTGTAATCTTTTTGCTAATATTTTATTTAAGATTTTAGCATCAATATTCATTAGGGAGCTTGGTCTATAATTTTCTTTCTCTGTTTTCAACCTACCTGGTTTAGGTATCAGTACCATGTCTGTGTCATAAAAGGAGTTTGGTAGGACTCCTTCAATCCCTATTTTTTCAAATAAATAGTTTATTTAGCATTGGAGTTAATTGTTCTTTAAATGATTGGTAGAATTCACATGTAAATCCATCTGGTCTTGGGGATTTTTTCTTAGAGAGTTGGTTGATAGTTTGTTCTATTTCTTTTTCTGAGATGGGACTATTTAGGATATTTACTTCTTCCTCTGTTAGTTTGGGCAAGCTATATTTTTGGAGGTATTCTTCTATTTCATTTAAGTTGTCGAATTTATTGGCATAAAGTTGGGCAAAGTAACTCCTAATTATTGCTCTAATTTCCTCTTCGTTAGTGGCGCGTTCTCCCTTTTCATTTCTAAGAGTAACAATTTGATTTTCCCTAGTTCCTTTTTTTAATCAGATTTACTAAGGGTTTGTCTATTTTGTTGGTTTTTTCATAGAACCAACTCTTAGTTTTTTAAATTAATTCAATAGTTTTTTTACTTTCAATTTTATTAATCTCTCCTTTTATTTTTAGAATTTCAAGTTTAGTATTTGACTGGAGGTTTTTAATTTGTTCCTTTTCTAGCATTTTTAGTTGTAAGCCCAATTCATTGACCTTCTCTTTCTCTATTTTATGCAAATAGGCCTCTAGAGATATGAAATTTCCCCTTATTACTGCTTTGGCTGCATTTTGGTATAATGTCTCATTATTATCGTTTTCTTGGGTGAAGTTATTAATTATGTCTATGATTTGCTGTTTCACCCAATCATTCTTTAGTATGAGATTATTTAGTTTCCAATTATTTTTTGGTCTACTTTCCCCTGGCTTTTTGTTGAATGTAATTTTCATTGCATTGTGGTCTGAAAAGGATGCATTTACTATTTCTGCCTTACTGCATTTGAGTTTGAGGTTTTTATGTCCTAATATATGGTCAATTTTTGTATAGGTTCCATGAATTGCTGAAAAGAAAGTGTACTCCTTTCTGTCTCCATTACATTTACTTCAGAGATCTATCATATCTAATTTTTCTAGTATTCTATTTACCTCTTTGACTTCTTTCTTATTTATTTTGTGGTTTGATTTATCTAATTCTGAGAGTGCAAAGTTGAGATCTCCCACTATTTTAGTTTTGTTGTCTATTTCTTCTTGCAGCTCTCTTAATTTCTCTTTTAAGAATTAGATGCTACACCACTTGGCGCATATATGTTTAATATTGATATTGCTTCATTATCCATGCTACCCTTTAGCAAGATATAGTGCCCTTCCTTATCTCTTTTAATTAGATCAATTTTTGCTTTAGCTTGATCTGAGATCAGGATGGCTACCCCTGCTTTTTTGACTTCACCTGAAGCATAGTAGATTTTGCTCCAACCTTTTACCTTTAACCTGCATGTATCTCCCTGCTTCAGGTGTGTTTCCTGTAAACAACATAATGTAGGATCCATTCTGCTAACTGCTTCCTCTTTATGGGGGAGTTTACCCTGTTCACATTTATGGTTAAAATGACCAATTCTGTATTACTTGCCATCTTGTTAACCCCTGTTTATGCTTTTCTCCCTTCTTTCCCCCTTTCCCCCCTTCCCAGTATTAGCTTGTGAGCACCACTTGCTTCTCACAGCCCTCCCTTTTTAGTATCCCTCCCCCCACCTTAGAGTTCCTCCCCCATCTTACCCCTTTCCCTCCCAGTTTCCGTATTCCCTTCCGCTTAGCTTATTCCTTCCTTTTTCACTTTTCCCTTCTCACTTTTCAATGAGGTGGGAGAAGTTTCACCATAAATTAAATATGTCTAAAATTTTTCTCTTAAAGCCAATTCTGAAGGCAGTAAGATACCCACTATATTCATTCCCCTCCATTCTTTCTCCCAGATATAATAGGTTTCTTTTGCCTCTTCATGAGATGTAGTACCCCCACTTTACCCTTTTTCTGGTACAATGTCCTTTCCACATCTAGTTTCTAGAACAAGGTATACATGCATTCTTTATACATCTTTATAGCAGAAATATAGTTCCCAAGATTAATTTTTACCTTTTTAGATTTCTCTTGAGTTTTATATTTGTAGGTCAAACTTTTTGTTAAGTTCTGGCTTTTTCATCAAAAATAGGTGAAATTCGCTTACGTCATTGTATGTCCATCTTCTTCCCTGGAAGAAGATGCTCATTCTAGCTGGGTAAGTTATTTTTGGTTGCATACCAAGTTCCTTAGCCTTTCGGAATATCATATTCCAGGCCCTTCGATCCTTTAATGTAGATGCTGCTAGATCCTGGGTGATCCTTATTGTGGCTCCTCGATACTTGAATTGGGTTTTTCTAGCCGCTTGCAGTATTTCTTCCTTTGTCTGAGAGGTCTGGCATTTGGCCCAAGTGAATTGGATTTAAGTGAGGGAGGGTTGAGCAGGTCACCTGCTTCACTTTTCCCTACAGAACAGTATGAGTCTAGAGCCAGATGTAAATCAAAATGACTGAAAATGGGACATGTTGACATTTTTAAGTTAAGATCTTTAACAGACCTCATCCATTCATTGATTAAGAATAGGTAGCAATAGAGACAAAAGATCTCTTTTGGTTTAGTCCACAAAAAATTATAAATAAACAAATAAATCTGGGAGGGGGAGAACCTAAGGGTTTCTAGCCAAATCAGAAATGATTGCTATTTCCATTCAATCTCAGTTATTCAGCGATCAAACAATGATCTAATAAGGTTTGGCCTCGGTTATAAAGGTTTTTTTTTTTAATTAATAGCTTTTCATTTTAAAAATATATGCAAAGTTAGTTTTCAGCATTTACCCTTGCAAAACCTTATGTTCCATATTTTTGTCCTTTTCTTCCTCCCATCCCCTCCCTTAAACAGCATGCAATCTGGATGTATGCTAAATATGTGTAATTCTTCTGGTTATAAAGTTACTAAACCATGGAGCCAAAATTCAAACTCAAGTTACTTTTAATTCCTAGCCTAAGCAAGATTAGGAATTATTGGGGGTCTTGTCCTGGTAGAGATACAGTGAACTGAAGGAGCTCAGTTGAGGAAGGCAGGCGAACGGAACATTTATCATCTTATCTTGTCTTCAAGTCTAGTCTCTACTTTCGCCTGTGGTCTTCTCACTTTATATCTACTTTAGTGAACCTGCTGGTTTGGGTTCCTGTGGAATTCCTGTCCTATACTGGCAGGAGCAGCACCAAGGGACTCATCTTCAGTAGGGATGCTTGTGCCCTGGTGTCAGGAGCAAATAGACACAGTGATGTGAGCAGAACAGCCAGGGGTCTAACATATATTTCCGAAGAGGATTGGGATCTTTTGATTAATCTTGGCTTTTGGTTTTATTTTCTTTGAGATAATTATAGAATCATTGTTTCCTTTAATTTTGCCACAGATTACTTTGTCATTTTAGGTGTCATTTAGTAAATGAATGCAGAGCTCTAACATTAAATAAAGATTATAAAAGGAGGTGGTGGATTGGATCTCTGATCTTCATACAATACGTAGGGCCCTATTTTACATACACAGAGTAACAATCTATTTTCTTCTTCTTTTCCATAACAGTTCATAGTCAAAGCCTTCTTGGCTTTTAAAAATAGTGATGACTTTAGTTTATGTAGTTTGTTTAAATGTGGTCCTGGGACAGTCTTGTGCTACTAGAGTCAAGCTTGAAAGCATTTCCTATTTTTTTTTACAGTTTCCAAGAAATATACATTTATTTTTAGTTGATGTCTTTAATAAGAACATAGTGAGATTTACAAACTTCACTGTCTAAAATAAAATGTCAGTCCATCCTCTGCCTTACTTTGAACTTGCATACTGTTCCAGTTTGACAAGGTAGATTTATAAACCACTGTACCTCTTATTTCTTTCAGAATAGAATGTATTTGTTGAGAGATTCAGATTCTTAGAAATTTTGAGTATAGACTGCTTTCGGCTTAATTTTCTACATCAAAACAGACAAAAATAAGAGCAGACCTATTTGAGTGCCTGATAAAAATCAGATTTGAATCCAATCCCAGTATATAAAGGACATGGAATTTCAATTTAGACAGAAATTCAGAGTAACCACAGAGCCATCCAACAGAGAGGAACTGATTTATTTTGAGAGATCTTTTCAGTCTTTCTCAAGAGTTACTTCTCTAAATTCTTTTAATTCATAAATGGTCTGAAGCTATAATAATCCTGAGATTTAGTTTCTTCATACACAGAAAATTGTATTGTAATTAACAAGACCACTTAGCTTGCGCCTTTTCTTTCCCTTTTAGAAATTCCTTCTCTTTGCTTTTGATTTTAATACCTAAAAACTGGTACTCATAAGATGCTTTAAGGTTTTTAGCAAGTACTTATATGGTGCTTTAAGGTTTGCAAATGTTTTACAAATATCTCATTTTATTCTCATAGTTATCCTGGGAGGTAGGTATTTTTTCTTGAAACCAACTTATTTTCTTGAGTTGCCATATTTTTCTGAAAGGTAGGATCTCAGGGTATATAGAAGGTCCTTAACAAGTCAAAGATCAGATCCCCTCCCAGCTGCTCTTTTGCTATTTGCACCCCTTTATTTAGAGTCTTGATGTGTCCTTGAGGGTGGAACCAACTGTAAGTTACCAGTCAGTCAGTCTATACCATCCTGATAACCTGTTTGTGCAGCTGGGACCTTTGTAGAAAGGCTTACCATCATATCTTCAGAGTTTAGCAGTTCTCTCAGGAAAGAATATTGCTTGTGCCATCCTACTCACTCCTATTCCCCGACCCTTTCTGTTGCCTTTTTTCTCCCATGCCACTTCCCATTGAGAATGTATTGCCCTCCAAATTTCTTATGAGACTTCTCCCTTTCCATAGCTCATAAATATTCAAGCTTCTGTCTGGATTGTGAATTCCTATGTATAGGAGTTTCAAGTGCATGTACTTGAAAACTTCTTGTACTTGCATCTTCTGTAATAAATAAAATGTAAATATGTATCATGGGTTTGTGATTTTCTTTTTAAAAGCTACTATTGTTATTCCCATTTTATGGATAAGAAAACTGATTCAAGCTGAGATTAAATGACTTGTCCAAAACTAGTAAGTGTCTGAAGCTAGATTTTCTTTCTCCTGGTCTAGCACTATATATTCACTATGTCTCCTTTTTGCCTCTATCAAGTCACTTTCCTCTTTTAGGACTTTTTTTGGGTACAATCCTTGTTTCTCTTCAAGTAAAGATTGCCCATTCCTCTTTGTGCTTTTATCTTGTGCTCTGCACCCTTAGAAATGGCTAGGTAGACCACTTGAAAGAGCAATGGACTTGAAATTCAGCCTCAGATATTTACCAACTGTGTGATCCTGGACAAGTCACTGAGAACTGTCTACCTCAGTTTTTCAACAATAAAATGCAGATAACATTAGTATCCACCTTCTAGGGTCATTGTGGGTATCAGATGGGATATTTGTAAAGCACTTAGTGTGTGCCTGGAACATAGTAGGTACTTAATAATTGCTTGTTTCTTCCTTATTTCCTTTTATACTGATCATTAGTAAACCTTGCCTTTTGTGTCAAGAGGCCTGAAAATAGAGATGAATTTTAGACAACTTTGCCATTCATAGGGACCCTTAGGTGAAAGTGGGATATGGGAGGAAGATGAAAGGAACAGCTAACCCAAACTTCTGGCATTATTTATTTTTTCTTGCCTTTTATTCTCCTTCCTCTTTTTATTATCATAGAAATATAGGGAGATAACCTCTGTTATGTTCTGCCATCTGAAGTTCGAAGGTTGTTTGAAATTGTTCTTTCCCAGTTAGACAGTCATTTTGTCTGAGATCACTCTTGTATTCAGGCAATGAAAGACACCTACTAATGCTGTTGTCTATTTCTATTAGAAGTTTTGAAGACTGGTATTCTTTTTTTTTTTCCTGTCCAATGAAACTAGACTTCTAAAGGTCTCAATAAAGACAAATTGACTTTTTTTGGTTGAAATGAAAATTGCCCTCTTTTTCTTCTCCTATCCTTTCCACTTAAGTCTGTTTTGTTTTTCTCTTTTTTGAATATGTACTTTGTACTAAAAACAACCCACACTCATTTATTGAATTGAATTGATCAGTGTATAAAAATAAAAACAAAAAACACCTCTCTACCTAGCTAGAGAAACATATATGGCCCACTAAAAGTCAGCAATAAAAAGTAGCATTTTTTTGATATTTAGAGCTCATGGATTCTATATTTTCTTAAAAATGAAATTGCATAACCATACAAATATAAGTGGTCCATAAATTTTAGAATAAGCATATCAGTTAATTTAGAAATATCATAAGCATGCTTTTTAAATTCAGGTTCTCCTTTACTTTTTAACATTGCCTGCAAACAAATATGCCATTCTTTGGATGGCCATCGTCCTCTATTCTTCCTTCTCCCAAATATCCTGAAACCACTCTGACCTTAGTATCTGGCATTGGAGATCATCTAATATGCTTCTCTCTGACTTTTCCCTGTGAAGGGAATTACACACATGCCATATTTCTTACTTGCATTTGTTTATTATTGCCCATGGTCAATTATTTCCATTTCAGACAGGTATTTTCTTTAGCAAAAAGAAAAAAAAATTAACTGATGTCATTTTTCAGTTCTCATTTCTAAATATACTTTTCCTTCCTCTCTTACTCAGAAAGCCACTCCCTGTAACAGAGATCAGAAAGAAAGAGGAAAAAAAATATTTTCAGCAACTCAAAAATCCAATGCTGTTTCTGGTAGTATAGGTGGTATTCTATATCTTTTGTTTTCAACTTCTGCAAAGACAGACAGTCATTTGTTTTTTCAGCTGTTTCCTGGAGGCCAACTGTGATCAATATAATGATGCATGTATCCTTTTTAATATTTTTCCCTTCTTCCCATCTCTTTTTAAACTGTTTCTGTTAATTTCAAGAACATATGTCTACTTATATTTCCTACTTTTTAACTTTTCCCCTTTTAAACTCTGTGCCTCAAAATGACTAATCATGTTTGATGAGAGGAGTGAGCTATATATCTATTCAAAGAAAAGGAAACTGTCAATTCTAAAGGGAGATTATATTCCTTTTCTGGTTTAAATCTTATTTTCATAAAACTTCATAATTCAAGATTAAAAAGGTTTTTAAATTTTATTAGTTTCAAAAATCTTAAAGCATTCAAAGTTGTCTTTGCAATAGTCTTTTTTTTTTTTTTTTTTTTTTACCTTTGAAGCAATTGGGGTTGAAGAAGTGGGGGACCCTACTTGCCTAGGGTCATACAGCTAGAAAGTGTTGAATGTCTGAGGTCAGATTTGAATTCAGGTCTTCCTGACTTCAGGATTAGTGCCCTATACACTGTGCAACCTAGCTGCCCCTGCAATAGTCTTTTAATCGGTCTCTCTGCATTAAGTCTTTATCTACTCTAAAATGATTCTTTATTCAACTGGCAAAGTATTTTCCTTAAAATAGAAGACTACTTATATAACATATTCAATAAACTTTGGTGGCTATCTATTACTTCTGGGATCAAATATATTATGTCTTTAAGATTGGAAGTAAGAATTTTATATTAAATAATGAGAAACTGTGAATTTTGAAATGAGATTATACATTACTAAGGAAGTGCTGCCATCAATCTTAAAAACCTGTAAAAGTGCTTTTAGGATTTTCATCACAATCTCCATCCACCTCAATGGTACGGAAGATTCTGGAAACAGAGTGATGGAGGTGTTGATTTTTAATCTGACAATTTGCAGGAAGAAATGATGAAAAAGAATTTACAGTGACCGTAGGATAGTGAGTTTATTCTATGAGTGTTTTGCTTTTGCCATAAGCGACATGTAAAAATGTCAGGTATTTCTGTCTTGAATTTTGAAAGGGATATATAATGTTGTTATATGTTCCTTGATATTTATAGAATTCTAAACTTTTTAAGCTAGATGGGACCTTTGAGGTAATATATTATATATTATACATAATATAATATTTTATAAATGAAGGAACAGGCCCAGAAATGTGAAGTATCTTTCCCAAGGTAGTATAGCACGTTTATGGCAGAACTTCTATTGTGACCTTGTACTCTTGACTCCCAGGCCAGTAGGCCTTGGATCTTATCTAAGCTGCTATTCATTGCTGTTCACTCACAAGATGTCTATAGACTTGTTCACAAGAATCAAAACCATGGCCTGCAGTCCCAATGTGACCCAAGTGCTCCCGAGTATAGCCCCAATTCAAGACATGGTACCAGCAGAACCTGAACAATAGGCAATGAGGCAAGTCTGGTCCTTATTCGGCAAAGAAAGTGCCTAATATCACAGGGTTGTCTCTTAAAATATAATGGAGAAATATTTAATAAGATAAATATGTAGTAAAACAATTGCTACATTTTAAAACTAAGTCAATGTGAAATCCTTATGTATGGTTTGGTCCCTTCCATTCCTATTTAAGTTTGATATTATTGGTCTAGGCTAAAGGGTTTCTTATCCCTTTTTTTCCGTCATGGGATCCTTTAGCAGTTTGGTGAAACCTCTTAGCTGAATATTGTAAAATACATAAAATAATATACATAAGAAAATTTGTATTGAAATGCATTTCTCTCAAGATATTTTTAAAAATCAAGCTTTCCAAGTTAGATGTTCCTGGTTTAGACATTAATTACTGCTTTATTGGTTCTATCCATTTCATTTTCTATACCAGTGATTGGTTTATTGGCCTTTACTTTTTATATAATTTGATAATAGATCTCAGAAAGGAATGAGATAGCTTGTCTATTTCAATATGTTCTATTAACATATTCTTTTAACATTAATAATATTTTCAACACTAATAAAATTAATAATTTAACATTAACATTCATTGACTCTCTCATAATAGTCACTCCTCCCAAATCATCTGAGTTATTAATTTACTAAATTATTCTATAATGTTATTTTATAATGACCTGTGACAGCCAAGGTCTCTGTGATAAGAGGTTTTCTTTGACTAGCAAAGACTAGGCCAATTCATTGGCAGATATCCTCTGCTTGGATTATGCTACTACAATGTTTCTTCCTTAAGCTAAATTCCTCAATTATCTGTCTTGGCCTGTGAGAGGAGATGTATATACCCTTTAATTTCTTTCCTGCTTTGTTCTCTGGAAACATATGACCTTTTTTTAGTTTTTTTTTTTTTTTAAGTTTAATACTATATAGGTTTATCTTTTTTCCCCCCATTACTTCTCTCATATAACCTATGGTTTTTCTTTTCTAGTTGATTTACTTGAAGGAAATTATGTGGTTTGTTTTTAGCAACTCATTGAATTTCTCTTTGTTCTTTAAATTTTCCTATAAGTAGTATTTTTTTTCCAATTACATGAAAAGATAATTTTCAACATTCATTTTTTCTTTTTTTTTTATAATTATAACTTTTTATTGATAATACATATGCATGGGTAAATTTTTTTTACAACATTATTTCTTGCACTGACTTCTTTTCCGATTTTTCCCTTTCCTCACTCCTCCACCCCCTCCCCTAGATGGCAGGCAGTCTTATACATGTTAAATATATTATAGTATATCCTAGATACAATATATGTGTGCAGAACTGAATAGTTCTCTTGTTAAACAGGAAGAATTGGATTCAGAAGGTAAAAATAAACTGGGAAGAAAAACAAAAATGCAAACAGTTTACACTCATTTCCCAGTGTTCCTTCTCTGGGTATAGTTGATTCTGTCCATCATTGATCAATTGGAACTGAATTAGATCTTCTCTTTGTCGAAGATATCCACTTCCATCAGAATACATCCTCATACAGTATTGTTGAAGTACATGATGATCTCTTGGTTCTGCTCATTTCACTCAGCATCAGTTCATGTAAGTCTCTCCAAGCCTCTCTGTATTCATCCTGCTGGTCATTTCTTACGGAACAATAATATTCCATAACATTCATATACCACAATTTACCCAACCATTCTCCAATTGATGGGCATCCATTCATTTTCCAGTTTCCAGCCACTATAAAAAGGGATGCCACAAACATTTTGGCACATACAGGTCCCTTTTCCTTCTTTGTGGTGATTTTCTTCTTTTCTCCAGAGAGAAACAAGGATATATGTTCTTTACAGTTTCTAAAAGTTTAGTGCTCTTCTGCAAAATTATAATTAAACCTTGGCTTTCCATAACTTTGACAATGCTCTCTAAACATTTTCCTTGAACAGAAACAGGCTGTTTTCTAAATATCTCTCCCATCTTAGCTGAAATTCTACTTTAACTCTTTTAACAAAATTTCTTTGTTGTACTCACCCTAATTTCTGGGTTGAAGAGTCTTTTCCACTGGAACAAGATCACAGGCTTTTCCACTGGATCAGGATCGGAGGTTTTTTCACTGAAATCCACTGGGGGGGGGGAAGTGGGGGAGGTGGTCTGTCAGCCCCACATTGGGCGCCAAAATGTGGCGTTCTTTTTCTTCTTTAAAATATATAATATAAGACAGTTCTCTCTGGAAGAAAGCAAGTTTCTCGGAGAGGTTTTCTGGAGGCAGCCTTAGTTGCAGTTCAAAGTAATAATCACCCAAATGCAGCCAGGTGATAATAGTTCAGATCCTTTATTGTCTCCAGTATAGCCCGGTTAGCTTAGAGGCCTATCTCTCTGCTTGGTTCCAAGAGCTCTTGCAGCTTTGTCCTTTGCTTCTGCCTCTGCTTTCTTCAGCCTCCAATTCAACTCCAAGTTAAATCTGTCTTGCCTCAGAGAGAGGGCTTCTGGCTCTCAATCTCCCAGAGTGCTCTGTGTCTGCACCAGAGTGCTCTTCTCCAATCTAATTCAGCTGAACTCTCTTGACTGGGCTTGTATATGATTTCTTCTGAGAGAATAGGAATATGGGTTTTCTCCCAGAGTGCTCTCTGGCCCTAAGAGCTTCAAGGGAGGTGTGAATTCACAAAGTTTACTTTGTCAATCTCCCATACTTGTGAACTCCAATGAGTACTTATGTGAACACAAGCATTGTATCAATTAGTTCTACTTAGTACCTTGTTTCAGGTTCTGGCCCAAAACATCTCCTTGTAAGATCAGATCAGTGATACTGAACCATGCTAAATTAGATAATTATTGTCTCTATCAACCCTAATGACTTAACCGTTTGTAAAGATTCCAACACTTCTTTAGTATTTCTTTGGGATATAAGCCCAGTAATCGCACCAACATTCATTTTTTAAATAAGATTTTGAGCTCCAAATTTTTCTCCCATTCCTTTCCCCTTCCCCATGTTATCTGACTTAGGTTATACATGTATATGTAAGTTATACATGTACAGTCGTATTATATTATTATTTTATTATATTATTTATTATATTATATTAGTCAATATTGTGAAAGAATCAGAACAAAGAGAAAAACCAATCAGTCAGAAAGGAAAAAAAAGCAAAAAACAAAAAAAGTGAAAATAGTATGCTTAGTTCTACATTCAGACTCCATAGTTCTTTGTCTGGATGTAAATAGCATTTTCCATCATTAGTCTTTTGTAATTGTCTTGGATCATTATATTGCTGAGAGGAGCTAAGTTGATATAGCTTGGTGGATCAATGTATATAGTATTGCTGTTATTCTGTACTCTCCTGGTTCTGCTTCACTCAGCATCAGTTCATATAAGTTTTTCCAGGTTTTTCTGAAATCCACTTGCTCATCATTTCTTATAGCACAGTATTTTCCCTTTACATTCATATACCACAACTTGTTCCAGCTGACTGAATTTCAAGTGATAAATGCTATAACCTAGCACTTTGAAATGGCACCTGAGTCTTGTTGGTAACTGTAACTGAAATCATGAGACTTTGTGTCAAATTGCTGCACTTGAAATGGTTGTATTCCTTAAGGGAGAAGTTTTTAGAATTCAGGTTCAAAATAAAAATTACTTAAATACTATATAATCTTTTATTGTTCCATCTTTCTCTGTTCTTTAACATCCCTTACCTTGATCTTTATCCTTACTGTAACTTTTCTTCATCTATCCTTCAATTCTTACCTAGACTGTCTTCTCCCTCCTCCCCACATAACAGCTTTCTCTCTTTTCTTCTAAATGCTCTGTAAATATTACAGAGTCCAATGCTTAATAAATGTCTATTGGTTGGTTGGAACAGAGCTTTCCCTCTATCTGCTCTCTTCTAATTCTTTATCTGCTTATCTTGTTTTTTTCTTTTTCTTTTTCTTTTTCTTTTTTTTTTTTTTTATGGATTGTTCATTGCCAGTTCTAATTAGGTACCTTCCTTATATAATAGGATGACTCCCAAATCTGTATTATTTCCCGAACTTTAGTCTTATATCATCAGATTTCTGGTGATACCTCTTTTTAGATGTTCCATTGGCATTTCAAATTCATCATGTCCTATCAGCATCTGACATGGGGTGTAGGGTGAAGCAGTGAGGAAAAACAAATAGAAAAAAGAAAAGGCTTGTGATAAGTGAGTGAAGATACAATACTAGAATTGACTAATTTATTCAAGCAAGTAAGGTCCTTATATCTCTTGCTCGTTTACATGGGAAAAACAGTAATGCAAGGATAGCATATTATATTGTTAACATTTCATATCATTATTTTGACTGGTTCCTGTACTTTCCCAGCACTGGCAGTTACAATGTATGCACCTGTTCTTCTGAACTTTGGTTATTACTACTTGCTATGCATCTGGGAGAGAGTCTAAGGACTTATGTCTGTAGAAAGAGATCTTGCATCTTCCTTGTATCTGAGCTGAGCTTAAGACATGGCCCTCCACAATGTCCGAAATGGTACTCAATACCTTTTCTGCTAATGTTGGTGTTCCTCCTAGTGATTCTTTTCCTGGTAGGAGTGGTACCATCCTTTTATTCACTTAGGGAATGACTCTGGACTCTTCTTTCTCTTACTCCTCATGAAGCAGAAGGGAACTGTTTCCTTTACTAAAGTTGTGTTCCCTTTAAGAAACTGTATTTCCTTTTGATCTGTGATCCCTTTCAGATTCTGTGCCCCTCCTGGGAAAGGCATATCCCCCTCCAGATAAGTTATCTTTCCAGGATGCCAGAGCCCTCTATTTCAATTACAGATCCTGGTCAAAAGCACCCCTTTGAAGTGTTGTTAATTCCAATAGTTGATCCGGCCTGAAAACTGATAAGAATCTAAGCCTGGGAACCTTGGCTCCTGAAGCCCCAAGACTCTTTAAAAAGGGCAGTATCTAGAGTCATTCTTTGCAGATGGTCCATGCACTTGCTAGATCTTGTCCGCTGAGCATTCTTAGTGCCAAAACTCCATTTCCAAATAGAACTCTGCCACTATAGAAATCAGTCCCTTGGTAAACTGATTTCTATCCAATCATAAACTTTCATTTTGCAACTAAAATTTTGGGAATGAGTGAATTCTTTCACTCTAAACCTGCAGGCAATCTAAAGGGCTTTTTTTTTTTTTTTTTAAACAACTCTCTTATTGCCACTAATGTCTTGACCATCAGGAATTGAGAGCCTTCAAACCTCATCACTTACATTTGATCAGTTGCCAAGTCTTGCAGATGCTATTACCATAACTTCTTCTTTGTTTCTTTCTCTCTCTATTCACCCTAATTCTAGTTCTTAATACTTCTTACTTCAACTTTCTCAATGGCAATTTATTCATCTTCTTTCTCCCACTTTTTCTCTTTTCCAATTTATATTCTACTTAGCCAGCAAATAAATTTCCTAAGGGGATAGGCTTACTTAGCATTCTTCTGCTTAAAAGCCTTGAGTGATTGCCGCTGGCTTTTGGAATAGAATACAAACTTCCCAGCCTCCAAAGCTCCCTGTAGCATTGCTGTAGGTTACCTTTCTATTACTTCTCTTGTATGCACACTATATTTCAGCTTGGACTAGAAGCTATAAACTCAACTGTTCCTTTCTTGTATCTTCTCAACATTTACAGCAATAATTATTATGCCTAGAATGGTCTTTTGTAGAATACTAGGTGAGCAAGGCAGCTAGGTAGGGCAGTAGGTGAATACAAGGCCTGGAATCAGGAAGATCTGAGTTCAAATTCAGGCTCAGGCTCTTACTATTTGGATGACTCTGGACAAGTCACTTAACTCTGGTTGCCTTAGTTTCCTTATCTGTAAAATGAGTTAGAGAAGAAAATGGCAAAAACTGGAGTATCTTTGCCAACTAAATACTAAAAAGATGGACATGACTAAACAAAGTTCTCTTCAAAGAGCTACTCACCTGCTTTTCTTTTAACTCTTTCCTGAATTCCTCCCTGCCCCCACTTTCTTAACCCTGTTACTACTGTTCTTTCAACAAATTTCTTTGTATTTATTTAGCTATGTACATATTATATCCTATCTCCCTTAGTAGAATATAAATTCTTAGAGGGCTTAAGGATGTTTTTATTTTGTCTTTGTATCATCAACACCCCTCTTAGCACTTACACAGACTAGATGATAATAAATATTTATTGAATTAAATTGATATGAAAATTTTTGATATATCTTTAATCCTAAGGTGGATTTTCCTTGACCAACCATAACCATTCTCTAATTCTCCTTGCCAGTGACGTTCTAGTCGCAGAAAACAACTCAATCTTAATTGCCTAAATAAAGCGTGATTTAAAAAATATACCATCTGAAAAAAATAATATTTAATGATATTTTTTAAAAATATGTTTTTTTGCTTACATGCTATTTCTGAAAAAT
Source organism: Antechinus flavipes (assembly GCF_016432865.1). Classification (NCBI taxonomy): domain Eukaryota; kingdom Metazoa; phylum Chordata; class Mammalia; order Dasyuromorphia; family Dasyuridae; genus Antechinus; species Antechinus flavipes. Next base: position 295,744,034 of record NC_067398.1, read on the forward strand.
TCCTGGCACTATACGTAGAATTTCTGTACGCTTGAATTCAGTTTTTTTTTTTTTTAATTTTTTAAATCTAAGCTGCTATTCCTACATTTATTTATATTGAATTCTAGAGTTTCTATTTCAGGCCAAAAAAATTGAAAATCTTAAATATCTTGTTAAACAAAATTTGGGTATCAGTGTGGTTATGTATAGTCATATTGAAGGTAAGATCATGAAGTTAACAGGATTGAATTTTTTCCAATAAATATATCAGAATTCTACCTCAAAATAAGAATTGATGCTTAAAGTGATTGTGTGTGTGTGTGTGTGTCTGTGAGAGAGAGAGAGGAGGAGGAGGAAGGGGAAAAAGGGAAAGGGGGAGGGGGAGACAGTCTTTTTCTTATGGTTTCCTCTACTGTCCCAAAGAGTTTTGAAATTTTACTTTTTTTTCCCTGCAAAATTTATTTTATTTGAAGAAACAGAATAATCAAAAAGAAAACCAAAAAAGCAATACAAAACAAAAGAGTATATATTCAGCAGAACATCAAAGAGGATTCAAAATATATGCCAACAAATGCCAATTTTAAAAAGTATATATAGTAGAAGAAATTATGTTCATGAGTGTCTGTCTTTTCTTTATTTCTTTACTTCCTTGTAAATTGTTCTTTTGTTCTCTCCTGCCCACCTTATTTACTTAATTCTTATTCCCCTCTTTCATTCCTCCCACTATCCCCAAGGGGACTATAGTTAAGAAAGGATCTATTTATATATACATATGTAGATATATACATACACATACATACACACACATCGACAGATAAGGATCTCTCTTTCATCCCTTTCTACTCCCAAGCAAACTACAGTTTAGAAAAGCTATATTTATGTATATATGTAGATTTATACATATATACACACACTCACACCTACATACCTGGATATACATATGTTTTTCCTCTTCCTTCTGACTCTTTCATTAAATTCTGCTACATAACTTTGTTTACTATTATTTAATCATCCCCCGCTCAGAGATCCCTCCCTTGTCCTCTTCCCTCACCTTTGCTTCCCCATCCACCTATCTTTCCCCTCCTTATTTATTTATAGATTTTGGAGGGTGCTATACTCTTCATGGAATATATATATCGTTGCCTATTTAAGCCATTCCTGATGTGAGCAAATTTTCAGAACTGTGAGCCTTCCTCCCCTTTCTAATACCTCTGTATCTGTTCTTCCTCTGTATCTCATTTGTGCAATTACTATTTTTACCTTTACTCTGCCAATCGTTCTTTTGAGCTTATCTTGTTGTCGATGTAAATTTTAAACATAAAGTGTATATTTCCCATATTAAAAAACATAAAGTTTGTCTTAAAATTGTTCTTTGATATTGACTTTGTATCTTAAATTTTCTGTTAAGTTTGGGTTTGGTTGATAGAAAATCTCGACAATCTGCAAGTTTGTTGAATGTCCATTTTTTCTCACTGAAAATTATAGATAATTTTTCTGGATATGATATTTTTGGCTTCAGGCCTAGTTCTTTTGCTTGTATATAGATATGATTTCAAGATCTGTGGTCTTTTATTGTAGGTGCTGATAAGTCTTGTACGATTCTAATTGTAGCTCCAGCGTACTTAAATTTGTTTTCTTTTCTTGTTTCTTGCAAAATTTTCCCTTTGACCTGGGGGTTTTGAATTGGCAATAATATTCCTATGTGTTTTCTACAAAGGATTTCTTTGAGGTAGTGATCAGTGGATTTTTAAAATTTCTATTTTCCCCTCATGGTCTATCACTGCAGGACAATTTTGTAGAATTATTTCTTGCATTATCGTGTCAGTGATGAGATTTAGATTTAGGGAACCAAAATGAAATTAGGGTTTCTGGTGTCAGGGAGTTAAATGATAAGGTCTAAATGGCAGGTTTGGGGTTCAGGGAACCAAATGGAGAGTTTTGGCTCCCCTGTAACTGCTTGGGATTCAGCACAAGGGTAGGGAGTTTTGGGAACTCCCTTCTGGCAGCGCAGAGGTTCTCTGTAAAAGAATTTACAGACTCCAAAACCTAGATTGATAAAAGAGGTTTATTATGGGGATTGGAAGTAAGATTAGGAATACTGACAGAAAGGCATAAAGTCTGGTTAAGGAAATAGGTGAGGATAAAGAGAGGATGGCACTGGAAAGAGTATTCCAGTGGACAGAGGCCCTTGACATGCCAAGCATGGAGGTTTGCATGTTTGGAACCTCTGCAAAGAGAAGATTTTAGTTTGGCTCTTTTATAATGAAAGACTTAGCTGAAGGGGGCCCGTGTGGGGAGTCCCAAGTTGGCTCTTCATTGGGTTTCAGCGTGAGCTAGAATTTGAATTGAATTCAGTGAGTTTCTGGACTGAGCGGACCCTACTCAGATAACAAAGATGAAACTGTTTGTCCTTTGGGTTGGGGTCCCTCACTGAAGCAGAGTTGAAGATTTTCTCCTTTAAGGATTTTCAGAGTTTCGGGGTCCCCTCTTCATCAAGATTCTCTTTTTGGTCACAACTTCCTGGCAGTCTAATTATTCTTATATTTTCTCTTCTTGATCTGTTCTCCAGCTCTTTTGTTTTTCTCCTGAGATTTTTTTTTTCACATTCTGTTCTATTTTTTCATTCTTTAGAATCTGTTTTGTTATTTCTTGGCCTCTCATAGCTTCACTGCCTTCCCTTAGCTTCACTGGTTTCCCTTTGCCTGATTCTAATTTTCAGAATTATTTTCATTTTTGAGACTCTATACTTCCATTTCTGATTAGTCTTTTTTTTTTTTTCATAATTTTCTTGTTTTTCTTGGATGGTTATAATTTTTTTCTTTAGTTTTTCCTCAATGTCTCTCATTTGATTTTTGAATTCTTTTTTGAGTTCTGTAAATTCTCTTTGGGCAGGGAGCTATTTCACATTATTCTTTGGGGTAGAAGATTTTTTTTTTTTTAAATTAAAGTGCCATTCTCTGAAGATGAATCCCGGTCTTCTCTATTCCCATAATATGTTTCAATGATGGAGTTCTTCTATTCCAGTTCTTTTTTTTCTTTTTCTTTTTAATAAAAGATATTAGTGTAAGCACTTCTAATCATGGAGTGGGGGGGATGATGCCTAAAGCTTGCCTTCAATTCTCCATTTTGACCAGAAACCCCAAATCAAGAGCTCTACCCTCCTGCAAGTGTCCCCAGCAAAGCAGCATCTATGTCCTGCTGCTTCTGCACTCACCAGGTGCTGGTTCCTTCTCTCCCAGGGCCCTGTGCCAAGGTTCACTCTGTCTTCCTAAATTTAACCCTTCCCACCCCTTTAATTGGGGAGGTGAAATAAAAGATATTAGTGTAAGCACTTCTAATCATGGAGTGGGGGGGATGATGCCTAAAGCTTGCCTTCAATTCTCCATTTTGACCAGAAACCCCAAATCAAGAGCTCTACCCTCCTGCAAGTGTCCCCAGCAAAGCAGCATCTATGTCCTGCTGCTTCTGCACTCACCAGGTGCTGGTTCCTTCTCTCCCAGGGCCCTGTGCCAAGGTTCACTCTGTCTTCCTAAATTTAACCCTTCCCCCCCCTTCAATTGGGGAGGTGAAAGTCTCTGTGGTTCCTGCTGGGGCCACAACCAGATAGCTCCAGGGCTCTCCATTTGATGTTTCTGAGGAGGTAGCCCAGAGGTATTTGTTCTTCAGATAGGTTTATCCCAGTCCCGGGTCTTTCTTCAGATCATCTTGATTGTATCTGGAGGACCCAAGTCTTCTTGGTTTTTCACTATTTGCCCTGAGGTTCAAATTTGCTCTGTTTATAAGGGAAATCCTCTGAGGTTGAAATTTACCAACCTACTCCCCCATCTTCCCAGAATCCTCCCTGAAATTTTCCTTTTGATATTGCTTCTATAACTACAAAAGAAAATAAAGAATTAATTTGTAGACATATCTTATCACCTTTCCCTCCCTGAACAACCTGAAATGTTGCCATTCTGCATTATCCATATTTGCTAGACTTAGCCCTAATTACTTTTGGCTTTTTCTAGAAATCAGTTACAATCTCCGGAGGCGTTTGACACCAAGATAAAAAGAAAATTAAAAGAAACAATTCTATTAATCGTATTCCTCCTTTTTTCCACTGAATGGAGTGTTGTACTTTATTTTTATACTGCTTTTTTTTTTATTTAATAGTTTATTGATACCTTTTATTTATTTTATTTTATTTTTTGCTGATGCAATTGGAGTTAAGTGAGTTGTCCAGGGTCACACAACTAGGAAGTGTTAAGTGTCTGAGACCAGATTTGAAGTCAAGTCCTCCTCACTTCAGGGCTGGTGCTCTACCCACTGTGCCACCTAATTGCCCTGATACCTTTTATTTTTAATGCCCCACTGATATCTCCATAATCTATTTCTCCCATGCCCCAAATTGAACCTTTCCTTTCAATAGTTAAAGAAAGTCAGCCACTACATAATTCACTTTTGACAGAAGTCAGCCACTACACAATTCACTTTTGACAGTGTATTCTGCTTTCATAACATTTTGAGTATTGCCATGATTTTTGAAGTAATGATGTGGCCTCCCAGGATGGTTGCCTACTTCAAAAGAATATGATGTTCAATTCTGTGAATAAGTTTGGATGTGTTTGTTTGAAAGTCAATCCCGTTGTTCTGTTGTCTCTGTTTATGCTTTTCTATCTGAATAAAGGATCATACTTTGCTGAATCTCATTATTTCATTGATTTGAAAATTATAAAATGCTTTGTTTTTGCTGTGGAGTACAAAATACTGAAACAAATACAGAAATTGAACAAACTCAGATTTTTCTCCAGATAGTGTTAAAATTTTCCAATAAAATCTTATCCTAGTTGTAGCATGGAGATGACCTTGAATTCTTTAAGATTATGCCTAGTGAGTACATGCTTTGACAGGTCTTGCCTAGCTAAAAAACTTTCAATTCAGGTCCATTAATGGATCATCTGTCTGTAGTCATAGTACTTGTATAGATTCAGAGAGGTTTACTACTAGGTTATTAGATATTGAATTAAGGTCAGTAACATTGCAGTATGATTTGCTTATGTGGAAAGGTGGTTATTGTGGTCAGTACCTTGAAATTACAAATTACAAAAACAAATTACAAATATAAGTATTAAATAAATTAGCAATTGTTAAAACTATCTTTGTTTTAACGAGTGTAACAAATATATTACATAATTTGCATCTCGGGACTCATGAAACTCTCTGATCTCACAGAATTGTAAAAGGTTTGATTAAGTATTCTAAATTTCACCTTTGGGGATGACCCCCAGAGGATCAGTTCATTTCTTTGGCTTCTTGTTCCCACCTCCAGATTTTAATATGTAGAAGTTTACATTATACATATATTGCCTGAGTCAAGATTTCTACAAATATGGGTAATAAGCCCTTACTTAATTACTTCACATTCTCTCAGTGCATACACTATGGGTATAAGTTATGAGACAACTTTTATTTCATCTTTCCAGAAAAATCCATATACTGACAAGTACTTAACTGGAGCCCATGAACAAATTCAGGAAATGAAGCATCCATATATTGTTCCTTCCACTTACCTGAATGATAACTACACTTAGGGGATTGTTAAGCAAGTACTTCCTTTTCCCTCAGATTTAAGATAATGGTCCATTATGAGCAACTCTAGTATGGAAGTATATTTTTTAAAAGCCTCCATTTTTGTTTTTCTAGAAATACTAAGATAACCTGTTTTTCTAGACTAAAACTCTTTTCAGAACTTTCCCTTTAGAAAAGTGGAAAGAACAATGACTTCCTTTGATACGAATTAGAATTGCTAGCTTCAAACTTTAACTTTTCCATAGATAGTTTCATTCCCTTCCCATCCACTTGGAGTGATCAGTACCATGACCCAAACTGAGGATGGTGTGTTTTTTCTTTGAAATTTGATATTTAAGGTATTGATCATAGGAAGGAACTCTTAAGAGAAGTGGTTCTTTAAGGAACTGAGTGATGATTTTCCTGACATGTTAACCCCATATTATTTTTTTAACATATCTTTTCCTTGTTCAAAATTCCTATAAATGTTATCTGAAATCTTGGCATAGAGAGAATTGTGTCAGAAATCATAGGTACTATGCCAATTTGTTCATCTCTCTGCTAACTAGGAATGGTTTGAATATGTTTTTAAAAATTGTTTTTGTCAGATTGAAGCCTAAATCATAGAATTCATTATTAATATTAATTTTTTTCTTTGACGTTTCTGCCTTATGCTCAGAAAAGGAAACAGAAAGATAAAAGGTCCCCTGACTTGGGAACCTGAGATTAAGGGACATTAGGCCATCTGATCAGAACAGAAACCTTATCATGTGCTTTTCTGTCAGTCTATTTTTCTATCTCTGTCTCTCTTTCTCTCCCTGTTTCTCTTTCTTTCTTTCTGTCTCTCTTTCTCTCTTTCTTGCATTTGGGATTAAGTGAGACTTGCCCAGGGTCACACAGCTAAAAAGTGTTAAGTGTTTGAAGTCATATTTGAACTCAGGCCCTCCTCACTTCAGGGCTGGTGTTCTTATCCATTGTACCACCTTGCTGCCCTATGTGCTTTGTTTTCAAGGTACTATCATGGGTGGTAAATGTTGATGTGTGTGGTGGAAGAAATTCTTTGCCTTCACCTTTGTTTTAACTGTGGTCTGGGAGTCCAGAGGGGAGAAAGCATGAAAAAAGGATAACAAGCTAGTTCACAGCCTGCTTTTATGCACCAGTGGGGAAGAGGTGAAAATCTATACTCCCAACTTTCTGCTGTCAATTGTCTTTGAGAAATTCCTTCCCCTTCCCTCCCATCAGGAGTGTTTTATGTTCTTTCAACAAGGTGACAACATTACAGATCCTATAATCTCATTGTTGTTGGGACTCATCAAATGTACTTTCCTTCCTTTTTCCACAGATTATTTTTTGCAAATAAATTTTTAATGGTCAAAGGATATGAACTTTCAGATGAAGAAGTTAAAAATGGTCTGAATTACTATTGATTAGAGAAATGCAAATTAAGACAACTCTGAGGTATCAGTACACACCTCAGATTGGCTAAGATGACAGGAAAATAAAATGATTAAATCTTAGAAGGAATGTGGGAAAACAATGTGGGAAAACTGGAACACTAATACATTGTTTTTGGAGTTGTGAACTGATCCACGCATTCAGGAGAGTGATTTGGAATTATGCCTAAAGGGCTATAAAGCTATGCAATCCAGCAGTGTCTCTACTGAGTCCCTGTATCCAAGGAAGTCATGAAGGAGGGAAAAGAATCCACATATGCAGAAATGTTTGTAGCAGCTCTTTTTGTAGTGGCAAAAAATTGGAAACTGAGTGGATGCCCTTTATTTGGAGAGTGGCTAAATAAATTATGGTATATGAATGTTATGGAATATTATTCTATAAGAAACAGTCACCATGATGATTTCAGAAAGGCCTGGAGAGACTTACATGAGCAGATGTTAAATGAAATAAGTAGAATCAAGAGAACATTATACACAGCAACAACAAAATTGGACATTAAAATGGGCATCAAACATAGTTTTTCAACATAAAAAAGACATCTTAATGTATGTATGTAATGTTCTTGCTAACTTCACATTCTCTTGAATCTTATTCCTGATTTTTAGCTATTTAATTTTTTTCTTCTTTATTTTTTAAAATAATATTTTGTTTTTCAGTGAATAAAAACCTATTTTCTCATTCTCCCAAACTTGCAAAAAAGAAAGCCAAAATCCTCATAAAACAAAAATGCATGACGACGCAAAACACTATGTTCAAAGGCTCAGCTCAATTTGTACTATGACTTCATCTTTTCTCTGACACACAGGAGGTGGATATCTTGCTTTGTCTCAAGTCTCCGAAATTCTGGTTGGCTATTGTATTGATTAGAGTTAAGTCTTCTAGAGGTATTTGTTTTTACTTTGGGCAAAATACTGTTTAAAGTACATATTTTTATTTTGTGATCTGAAGTAGAAATAAATGTTTACTTAGTTATACAGATCGGAATCAGGGGCCAGTAGGGGGAGCAGTGATTTTTATTTTCCTTAGGTTACTTTTAACATTGTCCGTTCCTAACTTGGTTTTTAACAAAACAACACTAGTGTTTCCTATTTCAGTAGATTCAGTTCCTAATAAAATACCTATATAGAAAAAGATTTTTGTATGCTGATATTCTGATTACCAATAAAAATAATAAATTGACTTACTAAAAAAAAAGATAACTATTTTGTTTTTATTTGAAAAGAGATGCTCATCTAATTAGTAAGTGTTAGTATTGTATATTATATTTAACATATTATTCATGAACATTTTTGCAAATTTTCAAGCCGTAATTTCCTTCTTATCTTTTTTTTTCTTTTTTTCTTTTCTTTTTTCTTTTTTTTTGGTGAGAGTGATGTTTTGTGGAGCAGTAAAAATAGTCAAGGTGTTTTATTTGAGGTTTTTAGTCAACCATCAACTGAAGAATGTATTTTGGTTGCTAGTGAAGATTTCTAACTTGTTACATGGCAAGGTAACTCCAAACATTCAGATGGTTCAGGAAAGGGAATTTTTTTATAATAAGGAAAATAAAGAGATGCCAAAGAGCAATAAATATTTGTTTTCTTTGGTTGTAGACTTCATAATTAACAGAGGTTGTTGTTTGTCCTTCATAGGAGGAAAGAGTAGTGAACCTGCTGTTTTGTTGGCTGCAACTGGAATTTTTTCTTCTTTATTACAAAGAGTGATTACAATTGATAAAATAAACAATAAAAAAAAACTTTTCAAAGATTATTGGTAAAGTTTAAGAAGTTTTATGAAAGGGAAATCTTTTTATTAAATTATTTATGTTGGGGATAGGCATAATGGATTAGATTAACTGATTTTTACTTACACTTCTGTGACGATGCTTTTGATGGGCCCAAGGACTGAGGAACCTTTTAAGTTACTTTTATCATCATAAAGAAGTATATAATTTATTAAGAGTCTGTTTACATGCTATGTATTTTGTTCCAGATATTGAAGAGCTTAAGTTTTTTTAAAAATAATAATAGCTTTTTATTTTTCAAAATACATGCAAAGTTAGTTTTCAACATTATCTTTGCAAAACTTTGTGTTCCAAATTTTTCTCCCCTCCCCCGACAGCAAATAGTCCAATATAGTTAAACATGTGCAATTCTTCTAAATATACTTCCCCATTTATATACTTCACAAGAAAAATCAGATCAAAAAAGAAAAAAGTGAGAAAGAAAATGAAAAGCAAGTAAACAACAACAAAAAGAAAAGACTATGTTGTGATCCACATTCAGTCCTCATAATTCTCTCTCTGGATACAGATGATTCTATTCAGCACAAGTCTGTTGGAATTGGCCTGAATCATCTCATTTTTGAAAAGAGCCATGTCCATCACAATCAATCATCATATAATTTTATTGCTGTATATATTGTTTTCTTGGTTCTCCTCACATCATTTATTATCAATTCATGTAAGTCTCTCCAGGCCTTTCTGAAATCATTCTGCTGATTATTTCTTATAGAACAATAGTATTCCTTATTTCCTAACTAATGGGCATCCACTCACTTTCAAGTTCCTTGTCACCACAAAAAAGGCTGCTACAAATATTTTTGCATATGTGGGTCCTTTTCCCTTCTTTATGATTTCCTTGGGATTCAGACCCAGTAGCAGCACTGAAATAGTTGAATCACCAACAATGTATTAATCTCCCAGTTTTCTCACATCCCCTACAGCATTTATTATTATTCCTGTCATTTTAGACAATTTGAGAGGTGTGAAGTGGTACCTCAGATTTGTCTTAATTTGCATTTGTCTAAGCAATAGTATTTAGAGCACCTTTTTATATGGCTAGAAATGGCTTTAATTTCTTCATCTGAAAATAGTCTATTCATATCCTTTGACCATTTATCAATTGGAGAATGGATTCTATTCTTATAGTTTAATTCTCTATATATTTTAGAAGTGAGACCTTTATCAGAATCCTTGGATGTAAACATTTTTCCCACTTTCCTGCTTCCCTTCTAATATTGCCTGCATTGGTTTTGTTTGTAATCAAACGTTTTTAATTAAATATAGTAAAAATTATCCCTTTTGCATTTTATAATGTTCTCCAGTTCTTCTTTGACTATAAATTCCTTCATTCTCCTTAGATTTAAGAAGTAGACTACCTACCCCTTGTTCTCTTAATTTGCTTATAGTATTGCTCTTTATGTCTAAATCATGAACCCATTTCGACCTTATCTTTGTATAGGGTGTTAGATGTTGCTCAATGCCTAGTTTCTGCCACACTGTTTTCCAATTTTCACATCAAATTTGGTCAAATAGTGAGTTCTTACCCCAGAAGCTGAAATCAGAAATCTTTGGGTTTGTCAAACACTAGATTACTCTAGTTACTGACTAGTGTGTCTTGTGAACCTAACTTATTCCATTGATATACTACTCTCTTTTTTAGCCAGACCCAAATTGTGATGACTGCTGCTTTATAATGTAATTTTAGGTCTGGTAGAACTAGGCCACCTTCATTTCCTTTTTTTTTTTTTTCCCTTCATTAATTTTCTTGATTCTTGAGCTTTTGTTCTTCCAGATTAATTTTGCTATTATTTTTCTTTGCAGTATGATTGGTATGGCACTTATCAATTTCGGTAGAATTATCATTTTTATTATATGAGCTTGGCCTATCCATGAGCACTTGATATTCTTCCAGTTATTTAGATGTAACTTTATTTGTGTGAAAAATGTTTTGTAATTGTATTCATATAAGTCCTGATTTTTCCTTGGTAGGTAGACTGCCAAATATTTTATATTATTTACAGTTATTTTAAATGGAATTTCTCTTATCACTTCCTGCTGGACTATGTAACATATAGAGCACATGCTGATGATTTATGTGGATTTATTTTATATCCTGCAACTTTGCTAATTTTGTTAATTGTTTCTGGTAGTTTTTTTAGTTGATTATCTAGGATTCTCTAACTCCATCATATCATCTGCAAAGAGTGTTAATTTTATTTCATTATTTATTCTTAATTTCTTCATTTTCTTTTTCTTCTCTTATGAGCTCAAGTTTTATAATAAATACAGATGATTGGTAGGTGGGAAAAAATGTTTTAATGTTTCTTGACAGTCCACTAATTCTGTTATTCTCCAATTCTAATGACTTTGTTAAAGAAAAACACTACATATGGATGACAGGGTGTCTAGTTTCAAGTTTTTATGATGAAAAAATTCAGTCCTGTTTTAGATTGCACCTTTCAAACTATTTGATGATTAAACCTGCCTTTTTTTTTTTTAACAGCTATGATTTTATTTCTCTTGATCTCTTTTTATACTACCTAGTATTTTTCAGGAATTAGTTATCTTTTTTGCCTTATTGATTTTCAAGTTGGTTTACCTATGTCTTTTAAGATTGGGGTTATAAAATTTCACAGGAGCCCATTAGCAAAAGCGCCCATTATAGAACCATGCTATTCCCTAATCTCTGAAAAACCTGAGATGATATTTTTATTTTTAAACTCTGTTTTCTGCTGTGTTAAGCAGAAGTTTATAAAATAGAATGCAGAGTTATTTTACATGGAATGGTTGCTCATTTGAGGAGGCAAATCAAATTTTTTTGAGATAAGAGATATACCTCTTAGGTTAATATAGAGCTTTATGAAGTTGTATAGCTAGATAGAGGTAGTGAGCTTTTGATTCATTTTGGGGTAGACAGGATATTTGTTAGAATCAGGTCATTAATCAGTAGTTAGCCAAAAGTTCCGTTCCTACTCTGTTTTTTGAGTATGCTATCTTGGAAATCTAGCTATTACTATTAGCCTTTCTCACAAAATGTCCCATTGTGCTCAGATAGGCTAGATAAGCCTTTGACAAATTTTTGGATCCTGAAGTATGGCTATTTTGGACCAAATTATGGAAGGTCTGTAGCCATATAACTTATATACATTCCAAAAATTCAAGCTTGATAAAAACCTTAAAAATTCAAAAATCGTAAAAATTCAAACCTGCTCAGTCTTTTTTCTATGTCAAAAAAAAAAAAATTTGTGAGTAGATTCTGCTTTTTAAAGTTTTATCAGCATTAGAGAAATGTAGAAAATAAATAGGTAATATTAAATTCATTCCTGGTGTAGAATCTGAGAATGATTTTATTCATTGTAAGGAGAATAAAGGAGAATGATGATGGCAAAAGAGAAATTTACCTCCTGGAAATACAGTAATTGGTTCTTAAATTGGGAAGAAAAAAATTTTTTTTAATTGTTCATTAATTTGCTTGGGACATGTTTTCTTTGGACTTTTTACTTTTCAGCTCTTTGTGATCTCTTCTTGATTGTTCTTCCTGAAATCTTTCTCTCTTAAACATATTACTGAAATTAGAAAAACATTGGATGTTGGGATTGACTACCTAATAGGTATTTTATTTAGATACAATCAAACGATGCTTTTTTTTGGTATTGTTCTGTATGTCATAGTAGGTAAATCAGTTTACTGTAAATGGAAAAGCTTTGCTTTCATTCTCTTACAAATCTACCTTCCTCACTGAGATATTCCTTGACATTCTGCACTAGGGTGTTACTTTTGAAGTCAAGAGTGTTTAAGGAAAAACAAATCCATAATGCAACACTGAGCTATTTAATTGACTTTATCTTAAATACCCTACTGTGCTAATGAAAGCAAAGCTTTTTTTCTTTCTTTTCAAGTTTCTAAATCTGACAGTGATAGAATGTTTTATCTGCAAGGAAGCAAATTTAGTCAGGGAAAACTACCTAAGAATTGGTAATTTGGAGTTGGCCAAAACTGGAAGGGGCTCCCTCCTTGTTGGCATTTAAACAGAGGTAAAATGTACTTTTTAGATGTTATAATGGGTATTCTTTTTGTGGGTGGGTTGGACTCTAACACTCTAAAGTTCCTTCTAGCTCTTAAATTCTATGATTTTTAAATTGGACCTGTCCTATTTAACCTGACTGTTTGACATTTATACCCTGAAAGATTACTTTGCTTTTCAGTCAAGCTATCTTTTGATGGTTGTTAGCACAGGACTGTTGAAGGATACTTTTAAATTCTTGTTGAGGGTTTTTTTTCTTACTCTTTTTTTTTTACATGTTGCTATTTCTTGTTAGTTATTTATTCATTGATATGACAGCCCATACCATTTTACTGGTTAAGGTTGGTGCATAGAACAACATGGTTACAATGACCTTGTAATATTTGGTATAAGAATATGTTTTTAAGCAGTTTGAATCCTTTGTAATTCATGCCTTAAGATTGTATTAGACTTATTTTGGGTTTTGCATAGATAGGAAATATAGGTACATTTACAATGAAAGACAAAGGAATAAAAAAAAAGTATGTCATTTGAGTTTTAATATTCCACAAAATATCTTGTCATATTTCCTTATGTAAAAGCAAATTACTTCTCTACTCATATTATAACAAGAAAAACTGAAGGGTCTAAATCTTCAGAGTGAGACAAGTAAATCAGTATTTTTTCCTGTAAGTTGGGCATATAGCTCATCAAAAAGTGAAACGGAACTCAGTTAAAAATCCAACTTGTGAAAATTGCATCTATTAAAAAAAACAGTAACAACCAGAAAACTCCAACAATGATCAGGGATCTTAACCATGCAAATGGGATTTTAGTTTTAGTTTTGAAGTTGGAGCATAAACAGTAATTTTTTTTTTTCAGGTAATCTAGTAGTGGGCTTCTTAAACTTTTCCCCACTCATTACTTCTTTTTATGAGCCCTGGATATATAGGTATATAAGATAGGTATTCAAAACAAACATTTATTGATGATAAATCATGATTTCACAACCTCCACATTCAGTTATGTGACTTCATAATGGGTTGAGACACCACTTTTAAGATAAAGAAAGTACTGTGTTATTAAAGAGATTTTCTCATCTCTCCCAGAAACCTTGGGTTTCAGTTAAGCATTTGTCAAATAGAAGAAAAATGTTCTTCACGGGGAGAATGCTCTGTTTAAAACAGTTTTGCAAAAGGATTACTCTGATAAATATTTAGTTAAAGTGATTGAATTGAGGAGTCAAAGCCAAAGGTACCCATGAATATAAAGAGCTCTGTAGTGGGCAGTAATGTTTGGTTTGTGCTTGGTGAGTGTAGGAGGAGATTAAGAATTATTGCTTTCAGGAGGTTTTCTACCATCATCTATCTTCACTAAGTTTCTCTTACTCTATAATGTCTCTCCTTTAGGGACTGATTGCTCTTCATTATTTCAGTAATGAGATGAGTAGCTTAGATCATCACATATTAGTATTGGGATTCACTAGGGAATTTAAAAGTTTTGGTTATATAATTTGATTTTATCTTATTTCTGTCATGTGCGGGTGAGAATGCTGATAATGCTTTGGTCATTGTGTTAAGAACTACACACACTAGAGAGAAAAACACATTTATGTTTATTATTTCCTTTGAAAATAAAGTTAATCACATATTTTTATTGTTTTGATTGATATGACTGCAATAGATCTTGCATTCATTAAGATTTCAGAGAAAACTAGAAGAAATAAATTTGAAAGGTCAGTTTTGAGCTGGCAGTTTTCTTAGTAGATTTTTACTTGATGTTAATGTTTAGGAAAATTATGAATATCATGTTTAAAAGAGGATAACATCCTTTCTACCTGGAATGATAGACTGAACTTAGAATCTAAAGTCATGCTTTCCATTCCTAACTCCAAGAACAAGGAAAGCCCTCATTGAGAATCTTTGAAAACATGCCAGAAAAGAAGATGGAGTCCTTCAGATTTTGCAATAAGTATTTTGTAACATTAGATTAGGAAAGGTGGCACATGTAGCACCTTGGACTAATCTTCAATGTTCAGGTTGGAATTAAATTTCTACTGCCTTTTAAAGGGGATATCCAACTTATTCTAAGTGATGTCAAACTGATGATTATTGATGTGTAGTTGCTATTGTTTGCTATTCAGGCAGGAGTGACTGCCCCACTTTATGTTACAAGTGGATTTGCAGAGCTGAATGGGAAATTTGACAATTTCCTTCTTTGGAGTATTAACTGGTTAAAACGCCCAAAACATCTCTTCAAGCCAGCGATTTCTTCAGTGGTATCTGAGGATGGGATTTAGAAGAAGAGAAAGATTATTTGTTCAGGCCTTTTTTAGCAAGCACCTCTTTTCTTTTAATCAGTCAATTAACTAATAGGCTTTTTTTTTTTTTTCCCTGAGGCAATTGGGGTAAGTGACTTGTCTAGGGTCACACAGTTAGGAAGTATTAAGTGTCTGAGACCAGATTTGAGCTCAGGTCCTCCTGACTTGTCTGGTGTACCACTTAGCTGCCCCAACTAATAGGCTTTTAAAATTATTATTCTGCACCCATTGTTGGGGAGGACAGAAGTATAAGAAATGAACCCTTGCTTCATCTCCAAGGATCTCGTAACCTGATTCCATAGCATCACTTTACATACATGAAACATTTGTAGGAAAAAAGATAAGGAAAAGCATAGTGCAGATAGTAACTGTGGCAAAGTTCAGAAAAGTGATGGTGTACGGGATAGCAACCACTAATCCAAAATAATTCAAATAGACAGTTTCTCAGAGCCAGAGCAGAAAGCAGTTTATTCAATTCCTGCAGAAAAGGGGCCTCACCTTCATCAGAATATTGTAGTGAAAGGAGGTAAAGCACAACAACAAAACACAGTTTTTTATACCCTAAAACAAATTTTTTACTTCATCTAGGGCTCCAGGTGTTCCTGACTTCATACCAGGACTGACAGTTTATCACAGGAATCCATTTCACCCTCAGAATACAAAAACAGAGGGACAAAAGCAGTTATAAAGCAGTATATATATATATATATATATATATGTAAATTTTGCCAGATTAAGCAAGTATACAAACAAGGGTTTTTTTTCCTGGAACTGTAACCTTAAACTATGGCAGGAGCCAGTTTTTTGATTTCACTTAGTGGGGATTAGATTAATTGATGAAAGTTTGGCTAGGAACTTCTGGTGGCAGAGCCAAGATGGCGGAGATGACACATGTTTCTTTCTGATCTTCTATAACCCTCAGACTAATTAGCAAATTCAGCCTCTGAATTAGCTCTGGACCAGCAGAACCCACAAATATTGGGAGTGCAACAAATTACAGCAGAAGACAATTTTGAAGATGACCAGAAAAGATCTGTTTTAATTGGAAACGGGAGGAAGGTGGCCAGTGTAAACAGCTGAACACAAATGCCAGCATAGACAGTGCAGAGTCCTGAGGTGGTGCAGTCTCCATGGGGTAGTGCAGACTTCACGTGGTATGAAATCTTTAGGGAGGAAACAGACTAGAAAAGGTCTGTTTCAGTTGGAAATGGGAGGCAAACAGAGAAGCACAAGTGGCTGAGTACAAACGCTAGCTCACACAGAGCAGAGCCCTGGGGTGGTGCTGGGCAGTTTGGACGCTGTAGATGGTGTGGACACCCTATGGCAAAGAGTCTTGGGGGAGGGATCTACAGGCATCTACAACAGTATTGGCCACTCTGCCCTGGTTGCAAGCCAAGTAGATCAACAGAGAAGTTATAAAACATCCAATACAAACTCAAAACATCAATAGGGAACCCCAAAATGCCAGAATCTCATGGGACCTGGTCACGCCCACTCAGCACTGACCCAGCCAGCTGGGGCTGCTTACAGAGGAAGCCACTGTTTGTACAGGAAGCTTGGAAAACCTCCCCCTCTCTAAAAGCAGACCTTAACATTTTTCAAAAAAATGAGTAAGTAAAGAGAATTCTGACAGTAGACAGCTTTTAGGGTGAAAGAGAAGAAAAGATTTCATACCCTGAGGAGACTAAAGACAGATTCTCTTGTAATAAAGTCCCCAAAGGTGATATAATCTGGTCCCCATCACACAAGGTTCTCCTAGAAAAAATTAAAAAAAAAAAGAAGAAGAATGTTTGGCTAGGCTAGGATCTTAGATTTAGAATCAGAAGACTTGAGAAGTCATTTAGCTAAACCTCATAATTTTACAGATAAAGATAGATCAAACAGGTGGCACTCAGGGTATAAATGACAACCTTGGGATTTGAACCAAGGTCTCTAGCCCAGACCTTTGTATGCTTTTCACTGTAACACAGTAATGTTGAGAGAGTTAAGCAGGATTTGGATTAAGTAGAAAGGGAAAAGGGTCTTCTGCCTTCTTTCTTCTGTTCATCTAAGAAGGGTGAGATATTATCTGCTTCCCCAGACTAAATTCTTTCCCTAGTCTTAAATGTACTGAATTTTATGCATTTATTTGAGACCTAATTCCCTGATAGCTGATGAATAGATTTCTTTCACCTACTTGAATCTTTTAGTTGTTTCATTTATTTACTTATTTAGATGTGCTAGAGATGGGGATTAGAGAACAAAGTAGAGAGCATATCCATCTTTCCCAAATGTCTGCTTGTCAGTAACTTCTGGCTTTCCTATTCTCTCTCTCTCTCTCTTTTTTTTTTTAATAACTTTTTTATTGATAGAACGCATGCCAGGGTAATTTTTTACAGCATTATCCCTTGCATTCACTTCTGTTCCGATTTTTCCCCTCCCTCCCTCCACCCCTTCCCCAAGATGGCAAACAGTCCTTTACATGTTGAATGGGTTGCAGTATATCCTAGATACAATATATGTGTGCAGATCTGAACAGTTTTTTTGTTGCACAGGGAGAATTG
The DNA here is from genome assembly GCF_016432865.1 of Antechinus flavipes. Taxonomy (NCBI): domain Eukaryota; kingdom Metazoa; phylum Chordata; class Mammalia; order Dasyuromorphia; family Dasyuridae; genus Antechinus; species Antechinus flavipes. The sequence continues at coordinate 295,761,643 of NC_067398.1, forward strand.
AATTCAGAAGGTATAAATAACCCGGGAAGAAAAACAAAAATGCAAGCAGTTTATATTCATTTCCCAGTGTTCTTTCTCTGGGTGTAGCTGCTTCTGTCCATCTTTGATCAATTAAGGCTCTCTTTATCGAAGAGATCCACTTCCATCAGAATACATCCTCAAACAGTATCGTTGTTGAGATATATAATGATCTCCTGGTTCTGCTCATTTCACTCAGCATCAGTTCATGTAAGTCTCACCAGTCCTCTCTGTATTCATCTTGCTGGTCATTCCTTACAGAACAATAATATTCCATAACATTCATATACCACAATTTACTCAACCATTCTCCAATTGATAGACATCCTTTCATTTTCCAGCTTCTAGCCACTACAAACAGGGCTGCCACAAACATTTTGGCACATACAGGTCCCTTTCCTTTCTTTAGTATCTCTTTGGGGTATATGGCTTTCCTATTTTCTAGCAGTACTTTAGAATGTCATTTGCTTTGTGGTATTTTGCAATCTATTCAAATGGATAGGTAGTATGTTGTAATGACTAACAAACCAGGAAGACCTGGAATTCTTCTGACATATGGATTGACAAAGTAGTCATTAAAAGCTTGTTAGCTACTATAGCAAGTTGATACAGAGTCCTTAGTCAACGGGCATTTGTTATGTGCTTATTATGTGCCAGGAACATTGCTTCTAACAAGAGCTTGCTGTGCAACTTTGGTTAATTCACTTAACTTTTCAGTTCACCTGGCAACTTTTTAAGGTTTAAGTTGAAGAAATGAATTGGTAGAAGGAGTTTCCTCATCTGGGAGTGCCTAAGTCAATGAAATCACAGATCTAGTGGTTATCTTTATAGTTTATAATAGCTTTAACATCTTAAGCCAGTGTTTGTTTTTGAAATATGAAATCAAAAGTAAAGAGATACAAATTATAGGATTTTATTTAAAAATGAGAATTGTCTAGTATCATTACAGTGAATTCATAGATTTTTTTGGCCTCCATATGCAAAATAGGAGATGATTAATATATTCTTATCTAAGAAATGCTTCTGTTATATGAGTTCAAAACCTCTAGTTCATATGTAGGGATTAGGGTGGAAATAAACATTTATATATTACCTACTATATGCCAAGCATTGTGTTAAGTATTTTACAAATATTATCTCATTTGATCCTTACAATAACTCCATAAGTAGATGCTATCATCCTTATTTTACAGTTATGGAAACTGAGACAAACACATTAAGTGATTTGTCCAGGGTTATACAAATAATATATATGAGAGGCTGAATTGGCACTAAAGTTTCTTTTTAATATTTTATTTTATTTTATAATATCTTTATATTGATAGAATCCATGACAGAGTAATTTTTTTATAACATTATCCCTTGCACTCGCTTCTGTTCTGATTTTTCCCCTCCCTCCCTCCACCCCCTCCCCTAGATGGCAACCAGTCCTATATATGTTAGATATGTTGCAGTATATCCTAGATACAATATATGTTTGCAGAACCGAACAGTTCTCTTGTTGCACAGGGAGAATTGGATTCAGAAGGTAAAAATAACCCGGGAAGAAAAACAAAAATGCAAATAGTTCACATTCGTTTCCCAGTGTTCTTTCTTTGGGTGTAGCTGCTTCTGTCCATCATTTATCAATTGAAACTGAGTTAGGTCTCTTTGTCAAAGAAATCCACTTCCATCAGAATACATCCTCATACAATATCATTTTTTTTTTATTAGTAAAAACTTTTTTTTTTAATTTTTTATTTAATAATTACTTTATATTGACACTCGTTTCTGTTCCGATTTTTTTTCCCCTCCCTCCCTCCACCCCCTCCCCTAGATGGCAAGCAGTCCTTTATATGTTGGATATGTTGCAGTATATCCTAGATACAATATATGTTTGCAGAACCGAACAGTTCTCTTGTTGCTTAGGGAGAATTGGATTCAGAAGGTATAAATAACCCGGGAAGAAAAACAAAAATGCAGATAGTTTACATTCGTTTCCCAGTGTTCTTTCTTTGGGTGTAGCTGCTTTTGTCCGTCATTTATCAATTGAAACTCAGGTCTCTTTGTCAAAGAAATCCACTTCCATCAAAATATGTCCTCATACAACATCGTTGTCGAAGTGTATAATGATCTCCTAGTTCTGCTCATTTCACTTAGCATCAGTTCATGTAAGTCTCGCCAGTCCTCTCTGTATTCATCCTGCTGGTCATTTCTTACAGAACAATAATATTCCATAACATTCATATACCACAATTTATCCAGCCATTCTCCAATGGATGGGCATCCATTCAATTTCCAGTTTCTAGCCACTACAAACAGGGCTGCCACAAACATTTTGGCACATACAGGTCCCTTTCCCTTCTTTAGTATTTCTTTGGGATATAAGCCCAATAGAAACACTGCTGGATCAAAGGGTATGCACAGTTTGATAACTTTTTGGGCATAATTCCAGATTGCTCTCCAGAATGGTTGGATTTGTTCACAACTCCACCAACAATGTATCAGTGTCCCAGTTTTCCCGCATCCCCTCCAACATTCATCATTATTTTTTCCTGTCATCTTAGCCAATCTGACAGGTGTGTAGTGGTATCTCAGAGTTGTCTTAATTTGCATTTCTCTGATCAATAATGATTTGGAACGCTCTTTCATATGAGTGGTAATAGTTTCAATTTCATCCTGTGAAAATTGTCTGTTCATATCCTTTGACCATTTATCAATTGGAGAATGGCTTGATTTCTTATAAATTTGAGTCAATTCTCTATATATTTTGGAAATGAGGCCTTTATCAGAACCTTTAACTGTGAAGATGTTTTCCCAGTTTGTTGCTTCCCTTCTAATCTTGTTTGCATTAGTTTTGTTTGTACAAAGGCTTTTTAATTTGATATAATCAAAATTTTCTATTTTGTGATCAGTAATGGTCTCTAGTTCATCTTTGGTCACAAATTTCTTTCTCCTCCACAAGTCTGAGAGATAAACTATCCTATGTTCCTCTAATTTATTAATAATCTAGTTCTTTATGCCTAGGTCATGGACCCATTTTGATCTTATCTTGCTATATGGTGTTAAGTGTGGGTCCATGCCTAATTTCTGCCATACTGATTTCCAGTTATCCCAGCAGTTTTTATCAAATAATGAATTCTTATCCCAAAAGTTAGGATCTTTGGGTTTGTCAAGCACTAGATTGCTACAGTTGACTATTCTGTCTTGTGAATCTAACCTTTTCCACTGATCAACTAATCTATTTCTTAGCCAATACCAAATGGTTTTGGTGACTGCTGCTTTATAATATAATTTTAGATCAGGTACAGCTAGGCCATCTTCATTTGATTTTTTTTTTTTTCATTAATTCCCTTGAGATTCTCGACTTTTTATTATTCCATATGAATTTTGTTGTTATTTTTTCTAGATCATTAAAATATTTTCTTGGAAGTCTGATTGGTATAGCACTAAATAAATAGATTAGTTTAGGAAGTATTGTCATCTTTATTAAGTTCACTCGGCCTATCCAAGAGCACTTAATATTTTTCCAATTATTTAAGTCTGACTTTATTTGTGTGGAAAGTTTTTTGTAATTTTGCTCATATAATTCCTGACTTTCCTTTGGTAGATAGATTCCCAAATATTTTATGCTATCAATAGTTATTCTTTTTTTTTTTTAAATTTTATTTTATTTAATAATAACTTTGTATTAACAGAATCCATGCCAGGGTAATTTTTTACAACATTATCCCTTGTAGTCACTTATGTTTCGTTTTTTCCCCTCCCTTCCCCCACCCCCCTCCCAAGATGGCAAGCAGTCCTATATATGTTAAATATGTTGCAGTATATCCTAGATATAATACATATTTGCAGAACCAAACAGTTCTCCTGTTGCACAGGGAGAATTGGATTCAGAAGGTAAAAATAACTCGGGAAGAAAATCAAAAATGCAAATAGTTCACATTCGTTTCCCAGTGTTCCTTCTTTGGGTGTAGCTGTTTCTGTCCATCATTTATCCATTGAAACTCAGTTAGGTCTCTTTGTCATAGAAATCCACTTCCATCAGAATACATCCTCATACAATATCGTTGTCGAAGTGTATAATGATCTCCTGGTTCTGCTCATCTCACTTAGCATCAGTTCATGTAGGTCTCTCCAAGCCTCTCTGTATTCATCCTGCTGGTCTATCAATAGTTATTCTGAATGGAATTTCTCTTTGTATCTGTTGCTGTTGGATTTTGTTGGTGATGTATAAAAATGCTGAGGATTTATGGGGATTTATTTTGTATCCAGCTACTTTGCTGAAATTATGAATTATTTCTAATAGCTTTTTAGTAGAATCTCTGGGGTTCTCTAGGTATACCATCATATCATCTGCAAAGAGTGATAGTTTGGTTTCCTCATTGCCTACTCTAATTCCTTTAATTTCTTTCTCGACTCTTATTGCAGAGGCTAGTGTTTCTAATACAATATTGAATAATAATGGTGATAGTGGGTAACTTTGCTTCACTTCAGATCTTACTGGGAAAGGTTCCAGTTTTTCCCCATTGCATATGATGCTTACTGATGGTTTTAAATATATGCTCCTGACTATTTTAAGGAAAAGTCCATTTATTCCTATGCTCTCAAGTGTTTTTATTAGGAATGGATGTTGGATTTTATCAAATGCTTTTTCTGCATCTATTGATATGATCATATGGTTTTTTTTGTTTGGTTATTGATATAGTCAATTATGCTAATAGTTTTCCTAATATTGAACCAGCCCTGCATTCCTGGTATAAATCCTACTTGGTCATAGTGTATTATCCTGGGGATGATTTTCTGTAATCATTTTGCTAATATTTTATTTAAGATTTTAGCATCAATATTCATTAGGCAGCTTGGTCTATAATTTTCTTTCTCTGTTTTCAACCTACCTGGTTTAGGTATCAGTACCATGTCTGTGTCATAAAAGGAGTTTGGTAGGACTCCTTCAATCCCTATTTTTTCAAATAGTTTATTTAGCATTGGAGTTAATTGTTCTTTAAATGATTGGTAGAATTCACATGTAAATCCATCTGGTCCTGGGGATTTTTTCTTAGAGAGTTGGTTGATAGTTTGTTCTATTTCTTTTTCTGAGATGGGACTATTTAGGATATTTACTTCTTCCTCTGTTAGTTTGGGCAAGCTATATTTTTGGAGGTATTCTTCTATTTCATTTAAGTTGTCGAATTTATTGGCATAAAGTTGGGCAAAGTAACTCCTAATTATTGCTCTAATTTCCTCTTCGTTAGTGGCGCGTTCTCCCTTTTCATTTCTAAGAGTAACAATTTGATTTTCCCTCGTTCCTTTTTTTAATCAGATTTACTAAGGGTTTGTCTATTTTGTTGGTTTTTTCATAGAACCAACTCTTAGTTTTTTAAATTAATTCAATAGTTTTTTTACTTTCAATTTTATTAATCTCTCCTTTTATTTTTAGAATTTCAAGTTTAGTATTTGACTGGAGGTTTTTAATTTGTTCCTTTTCTAGCATTTTTAGTTGTAAGCCCAATTCATTGACCTTCTCTTTCCCTATTTTATGCAAATAGGCTCTAGAGATGAAATTTCCCCTTATTACTGCTTTGGCTGCATTTTGGTATAATGTCTCATTATTATCGTTTTCTTGGGTGAAGTTATTAATTATGTCTATGATTTGCTGCTTCACCCAATCATTCTTTAGTATGAGATTATTTAGTTTCCAATTATTTTTTGGTCTACGTTCCCCTGGCTTTTTGTTGAATTTAATTTTCATTGCATTGTGGTCTGAAAAGGATGCATTTACTATTTCTGCCTTACTGCATTTGAGTTTGAGGTTTTTATGTCCTAATATATGGTCAATTTTTGTATAGGTTCCATGAATTGCTGAAAAGAAAGTGTACTCCTTTCTATCTCCATTACATTTTCTTCAGAGATCTATCATATCTAATTTTTCTAGTATTCTATTTACCTCTTTGACTTCTTTCTTATTTATTTTGTGGTTTGATTTATCTAATTCTGAGAGTGCAAGGTTGAGATCTCCCACTATTTTAGTTTTGTTGTCTATTTCTTCTTGCAGCTCTCTTAATTTCTCTTTTAAGAAATTAGATGCTACACCACTTGGCGCATATATGTTTAATATTGATATTGCTTCATTATCCATGCTACCCTTTAGCAAGATATAGTGTCCTTCCTTATCTCTTTTAATTAGATCAATTTTTGCTTTAGCTTGATCTGAGATCAGGATGGCTACCCCTGCTTTTTTGACTTCACCTGAAGCATAGTAGATTTTGCTCCAACCTTTTACCTTTAACCTGCATGTATCTCCCTGCTTCAGGTGTGCTTCCTGTAAACAACATAATGTAGGATCCATTCTGCTAACTGCTTCCTCTTTATGGGGGAGTTTACCCTGTTCACATTTATGGTTAAAATGACCAATTCTGTATTACTTGCCATCTTGTTAACCCCTGTTTATGCTTTTCTCCCTTCTTTCCCCCTTTCCTCCCCTTCCCAGTATTAAGCTTGTGAGCACCACTTGCTTCTCACAGCCCTCCCTTTTTAGTATCCCTCCCCCCGCCTTAGATTTCCTCCCCCATCTTACCCCTTTCCCTCCCAGTTTCCGTATTCCCTTCCGCTTAGCTTATTCCTTCCCTTTTCACTTTTCCCTTCTCACTTTTCAATGAGGTGGGAGAAGTTTCACCATAAATTGAATATGTCTAAAATTTTTCTCTTAAAGCCAATTCTGAAGGCAGTAAGATACCCACTATATTCATCCCTCTCCATTCTTTCTCTCAGATATAATAAGTTTCCTTTGCCTCTTCATGAGATGTAGTACCCCCACTTTACCCTTTTTCTGGTACAATGTCCTTTCCACATCTAGTTTCTAGAACAAGGTATACATGTATTCTTTATACATCTTTATATCAGAAATATAATTCCCAAGATTTATCTTTACCTTTTCAGATTTCTCTTGAGTTCTATATTTGTAGATCAAACTTTTTGTTAAGTTCTGGCTTTTTCATCAAAAATAGGTGAAATTCGCTTACGTCATTGTATGTCCATCTTCTTCCCTGGAAAAAGATGCTCATTCTAGCTGGGTAAGTTATTTTTGGTTGCATACCAAGTTCCTTAGCCTTTCGGAATATCATATTCCAGGCCCTTCGATCCTTTAACGTGGATGCTGCTAGATCCTGGGTGATCCTTATTGTGGCTCCTTGTTTCTTGAATTGGGTTTTTCTAGCCGCTTGCAGTATTTTTTCCTTTGTCTGAGGGTTCTGGCATTTCGCCACTATATTTCTTGGTGTTTTGATTTTAGGATCCCTTTCATTAGGTGATCGATGAATTCTTTCAATGTCTATTTTACCCTTTGTTTCTATGACTTCTGGGCAGTTCTCTTTGATAATTGCCTGGAAAATAGTGTCTATGCTTTTTTTTCATCCTACTTTTCTGGGAGTCCAATGATTCTCAGATTGTCTCTCCTGGATCTGTTTTCCAGGTCTGTTGCTTTCCCCAGAAGGTATTTCAAATTCTTTTCCATTGTTTGATTTTTTTGGATTTGCTTGACTGATTCTTGTCTCCTTGAGTCATTCAATTCCAACTGTTCAATTCTGATTTTCAATGAAGTATTTTCTTCACTCACTTTTTTAATATCTTTTTCTAATTGTCCAATTGAGTTCTTTTGTTCTATGGAATTTTTTTCCATTTCATCAATTTTGTTTTTTAGAGAGCTATTTTCTGTTTCCAGTTCACTAATCCTATTTTTCAAGGATTTTATTTCTTTATCCACTCTGTCTTTAAATGAGTGGGATGACTTCTCCAGACTCTCTTGCCAAGCCTCCCTCTCCTTTTCCCATTTTTCTTCTAGCTCTCTTGTGAGAGCCTTTTTAATTTCTTCTATGAGATTCATCTATGCTGAGAAACAGATGGTCTCCTCTTTTGGGGATTCACCTGGAGACTGTCTGTTTTTAGTCTCCTCAGGATTTAGAGTCTGCTCTTTATCCATATAGAAGCTGTCAAGGGTTAAGGTCCTTTTCAATTTTTTGGTCATTTTGTCAGAGAAGAATCAAAGACAAATTAGCAAAAAGAAAAAAAGAGAAAAAACCCCTAAATGGACTCTGCTTTTTTGGGGGGAGGGGCTGGGTGGTGTTACCGAGCTTCCTCTACAGACTGCGGGGGCAGCAGCGCGGCACTAGCCGGACTGTGCTGCGCCTACGCTCTGAGACTCTGAGAGCATGCTGAGACACTGTGGGAGAGGGGTGGCCAGGTCCTGAGAGACTCCAGCTGTTTGGGGTTGTATTCTTCACCCCCCCCACCCCCCCTTAGTGTTTTTAGCTTCTTTGCTGGGCTGCTGGCTTGCTGCCAGGGCAAAGTATCCAATCCTGTAGCAAAGCTCTCTCTGCAGAGACGGCTGCGATCACACCCCACCCCACTCCGATCTGCTTGGCTGTGAAGTGCCTGCCATGCTCTCAGCTGTCTGCCCTCAGCCTGCGCCTGATCTAAAACCATCGCCGCCCTCGCGCAAAAACAGACCTTTCTTGGCGAATCTCAAGGATGTCTTCTCTTGGTAACTATTTGTGGGTTTTTTTTTCAGTCAAGCATTAATTCAGAGGCTTGTAAAGGAATGGATAGTGAGAGAAAACGCAGAGCTTACACAGCTATGTGCCTCCTCTCCGCCATCTTGGCCGGAAGTCTGGCACTAAAGTCTTTTAAACTTTGAACCCAGTGCTCTATCCTGTGTGCCATTTAGCTATAGAAGTCCATTCTGCTATGCATATTCATCTGTGTCAGTGACTGTGGTACATCTAAAGTGAGGGTAAGATTGGTTTTTTTAAAGCTTTTTATTTACAAAACATATGCATAGGTAATTTTTCGACATTGACCCTTGCAAAACCTTTTGTTACAAATTATCCCCTCCTTTCCCCCCACCCTCTCCTCTAGATGGCAGGTAGTCCAATACATGTTAAATATGTTAAAATATATGTTAAATCTAATATATGTATACATATTTATACAGTTATCTTGCTGTACAAGGAAAATTAGATCAAGAAGAAAAATAACTGAGAAAGAAAACAAAATGCAAGCAAACAACAATAGAAAGAGTGAGAATACTATGTTGTGGTCTACACTCAGTTACCACAGTCCTCTCTCTGGGTGTAGATGGCTCTCTTCATCACTGAACAATGGGAATTAGTTTGAATCTTCTCATTGTTGAAGAGAGCCACATCCATTAGAATTGATCATCGTATAATCTTGTTGTTCTTGTGTATAATGATCTGGTTCTGCTCATTTCACTTAGCATCAGTTCATTTAAGTGTCTCCAGGCCTCTCATAAATCATCTTTCTGATCGTTTCTTAAGGAACAATAATATTCCATAATATTCATATGCCATGATTTATTCAGCCATTCTTCAATTGATGGGTATCCATTCAGTTTCCACTTTCTTGCCACTATAAAAAGGACTGTTCCAAACATTTTTGCACAGGTCCTCTTCCCTCCTTTAAGATCTCTTTGGGATATAATCCCAGTAGAAACATGGCTGGATCAAAGGGTACACACAAATTATAACTTTTTGGGCATAGTTCCAAGTTGCTCTCTAGAATAGTTGGACCTGTTCACAGTTTCACCCAAAATATATCAATATCTTCCTTTTCTCACATCTCCTGCAACATTCTTTATCTTTTCCTTTCATCTTGGCCAATCTGTGAGGTGTGTACTGGTATCTCAGAATTGTCTTGATTTGCATGTATAAAAATGCTGATGATTTATATGTATTTATTTTGTATTCTGCAACTTTGCTAAAGTTGTAGATTATTTCTAATAGTTTTTTAGTTGATTCTCTAGGGTTTTCTAAGTATACCATCATATCATCTGCAAAGAGTGATAATTTGGTTTCCTCATTACCTATTCTAATTACTTTACTTTCTTCTTTTATTGCCAAAGCTAGCATTTCTAATACAATATTGAATGGTAATGGTGATAGTGGGCAACCTTGTTTCACCCATCTTATTAGGAATGGTTCTTGTTTATCCCCATTACATATGATGCTTGCTGATGGTTTTAAATGGATGTTACTAATTATTTTTAGGAAAAGTCCATTGTTTCCTATACTCTCTAGTGTTTGAATGGATGTTGAATTTTATCAAATGCGCTTTCTGCATCTATTGAGATAATCATATTGTTTTGGTTAATTTGGTTATTGATATAGTCAATTATGCTAATAGTTTTCTTAATATTGAATTAGCCCTACATTCCTAGTATAAATATTGGTGTATTATCCTGGGGATAATTTTTTGTAATTTCTTTCCTATATTTTATTTAAGATTTTTGCATCAATATTCATTAGGGAGACTGGTCTATTATTTTCTTTCTCTGTTTTTGTCCTATCTGGTTTAGGTATCAGTACCATGTCTGTATTATAAAAGGAACTTGGTAGGAGTCCTTCCCTATTTTTAAAAATAGTTTATATAGTATTGGAGTGAATTGTTCTTTAAATGTTTGGTCGAATTCACATGTAAATCCATCTGATCCTGGGGATTTTTTCTTAGGGAGTTGATTAATAGCTTGTTCTGTTTCTTTTTCTAAAATTTGACTATTTAAGTAATTTATTTCCTCTTCTGTTAATCTGGGCAATCTATATTTTTATAGGTGTTTCTCCATTTCACTTAGGTTATCAAATTTATTGGCATAAAATTGGGCAAAGTAACTCCTAATTTCCTCTCTGTTGGTGGATAGTTCTCCCTTTTCATTTTTGAGATTAACAATTTGATTTTCCTCTTAACTTTTTCTAATCAAATTAAGTAAAGGTTTATCTTTTTGTTGGTTTTTTCATGAAACCAACTCTTAGTTTTATTTGTTAATTCAATAGTTTTTCTGCTTTCAATTTTATTAATACCTCCTTTTAAATTTAGAATTTCAAGTTTGATATTTGATGGGGTGGGGGTTTAATTTGTTCTTTTACTAGCTTTGCAAGCCCAATTCATTGATTTCTCTTTCTCTATTTTATGCAAGTAAGCATCTAGAGATAAAAAATTTCCCCTTATTACCACTTTAGCTGTCCCACAAATTTTGGTAGGTTTGTTTCATTATTATCATTCACTTGGATGAAATTATTGATTGTGTCTATGATTTGCTGTTTCACCCATTCATTCTTTAGGATGAGATTATTTAGTTTCCAATTACTTTTTGCTCTATTTTACCCTAGCTTTGTATTGAATGTAATTTTTATTGCATCGTGATTTGAAAAAAATGCATTTACTAATTCTGTCTTTTTTCATTTGATTTTTAGATCGTTATGCCGTAATATCTAATATTTATGCCCTAATATCTCCATTCAATTTTCTCCAATGATCTATCATATCTAGCTTTTCTAGTATTCCATATACCTTTTAACTTTTGCCTTATTTATTTTGTGGTTTGATTTATCCAATTCCGAGAGAACAAGGTTGAGATCTACCACTATTATAGTTTTCCTGTCTATTTCTTCTTGCAGCTCTCTTAACTTTTCCTTTAGGAATTTTCATGTTATACCACTTGGTGCATATATGGTTAGTATTGATTGTTTCATTATTTATGGTACCCTTTATCAAGATATAGTTTCCTTCCTTATCTCTTTTAATTAGATCAAATTTTGCTTTTCCTTGATCTGAGATCAGAATGGCTGCTCAGGGTGAGATGTTAGGAGTTCTCATATTTTGTCTCAGGATCAGAATATTTTATAAAACAAAAGAAATATTCACCTCAGTATGCATTTTAGGTTATGTTACAGAAAACTCATCTGCTTGGTTGATCAGCATTAAGATTATTTTTAAGAAGAGCACAGCAATACCTTTCAATTGTAGTGTCTTTCTCTATTTACCTCTATGTCTGCTACAGAGTTTTTCGTTTTCAAATCAGGATGCTTTATAAAATGGAGCAAGCTTGGCTTTCAATTAATAAGGCTTTGATCAAATACTTTTTACCTCTTTTGAGTTGGAGAACTCAATCTCACTGGGAAGAACAGAGGGAGACTGAGCCCAGCTCTGGGTATTAGGACTTACTTTTTCTGTCTGCTTTGCTGGACCATATCTTCCAAAGAGCTTTAGTTTCAGTAGCATTTACTGTACTGCTAGAACTCATTTGGGTGTACTGCTAGAACTCATTTGGGTGTTGAGAGAGAAACTGTGTAAGGGAGACATGAAAGCTATAAAAGTCACTTAAGAAAAGCAAAAAGCTTGTTTTATTGATTGCTTTAGACAGAAGCTTCATGGGGTCAAGAAAATTTAGAAAAGATAGATGAATATAATTTCTGTATATATAGTGGATTAAAAAAAAGCATTAGGTATTGACCAAATTCCACAAAAGCAGATACAAAATGTGAAAAAACATTGTAATAATATAAATGATGCCTTAATCCCTGCCTTAGAAGTTGGGAAGTCCATACAGTGGCTCATTTTGGAAGAAGAAAAATTAAATTATTTTCCTACTCATAATATTTAAAAGCTTCTTATCCAGCAACATATGTGCATAAAGGGGATTAAAGCAGATCTAGGGAGTACTTCATATTTGACAATACAGGATTGGGTTGGAGAGAGAATGGGATAAATTTATAGAAAATTAAACCCCTATTGATGCTCAATGAAAATAAAACTGTTTTTCATTCCTTAGAATGAAACTATTTCTTTGTGGCCCTTCACTGACTTCGAAGAAGAGAGAAGATGCTTTCTTTTCTCAAATCTGATTAACATCTTTATATAAATTCACATATCTAACTTCTTTCTGAATAGGGAGGAGGCTGTTTCTTTTATTAGACTATAGTAAAGAAATCTGCCTTCTAAAGACTCCTGAAATCTTCTTCAGTTAGGGAGTCCTAATTGGGTATGCAACAATAAACTGAGTTTAGATTGATCAGTACATGTAGACTCCAAGCCAGATATTTATTTTATCATCCAATGCCAGAGGAAATGGCCAGGAGGGAACTATTTTTAAAGGTGCAGTAGGTCTTGTATGTACAGTAGGTATTCCCTGAATTCTTTTGATAGAAAAATAGTCAACACATTTTCCACGGTGAAATTCTTTGCCATTTTGTTTAGCCAGTTCAAAAGGTATGTGTTTCTTTCTTTTCTTTTCTTTTTTTTTAATCTTTCATCCCTTCAGTAATATGTACTTTATATCCTAAATAAGTTTTAAAACATATTAATAAACCCAACAGGAACAATGAGTTTTAAATAGAATCTAAATTAAAATCAAATTATTTTAAATACTTTTGTAAGTAAGCTGATTAAGATTCCTTGATTGGTTATATATAAGCACATGTACACATAGATACATAGCACAAATATTTGTATGCTAATATATATAAATTCAGTATGAATAATGAAGCTTATTTATGTTTCTTATATATGCACATTAAATTCCTTTGGCATGTCTACTTCAGGGTTTTGAAATCCTTTTAGAGCATTAAATACGAACTCAAGGGTCAGAATACTTTGAAACAAGGCTACAGATTATATAAATGTCAAATGGCTTCTCACTGAGTTGAGCGCAGTCAGAAGACCTTAATTTGAATCTTAACATATTTTAAATATTATGTTATACATATTATATTTTATATATGTGGATTATAATGTATTATACATATCCTAAATGCTTAGTGCTTCTCTCCTGAATTTATTTACATCTAATTTTTCATTATGTTTCTCTTGCATTTTCTTAGCAATAAACTCCCTGAGGTTAGGTAATATCTTTTCATACTTTTATGTTTTATTCAGCATTCAGGAAAGAACTCTATACATAATAGGTAACTAAGAATGTTTATTGAATTGAATTGATGAATAGAACATTGTTCATAACTGTTTACTGTATAAGTTTCAATTCTGTCTTTCCTTCTAAGTGAGTAACTTTCAAAACTCAATTATAATAAAGGCAACATTGTTATAACTAATAGATCTTCTGAACTAGGAAAAGACATGTTCTCTTGGGGTTGGAGAATCTTGGTGTAAGGCCATAGTCTCAATCTAACTTGGTTAAAAGCAATAAAGGGTTCTGGTATTTGAAGATATACTATATTATATAGCATCATCTTGATATACCATGGAGTTCCTTGTCTTAATAGATGTTATATCAATTATTGAAAATTATTGTTTTAATTTATTGTTTTTCTAAACTAGTTATTATAAGATTTAGATATTACTTTTCCCATTGCTAGTAACATGCTGTGTATACTTTAAATCTTTTGTTTAACCTTGAAAAACTTCAAATCACTTATCTATAAAATAGCAGATAAAACATCCAGGTCCCTTTCCACTATAGATGGTTAGTAGTCTGAACTAAAAATATCTTAAGAGCATTGGGAAAGAGCTATTAAAGAGTTATTGCCCTTATTTTATAATAGCAGATTATATTGCATACATGCCTACTTACAGTTGCAAACTATGTGAAAACCAGTCTGGGCATGAGAATTAATTCCTTGCCCTCTTGGTAACTTTACTTTTTAATTTAGAGCAAATTACATGAGTGAGGCAGTATGGAAATTGCCTCTTCATATGATACTGTGGCCAGAGAGCAGAGAATCTGTGCAGCTTTATATTCTAATTATTTAGGAGTATTTGACATGCAATTAATCTTCCTTGCTACCAGTTAACCACTGTTTGGTGGTATGTGGGCCATTACAACAGATGTTAGTACCTAGTTCCCTTGAGGACATGTTTATTTGTAGTTTCTAGCTAAAGTAGAGTCATGATTTCCCTAGGTTAGATTTGGCTTTTCATCTAGCCAAGTGGAACCATAATAGATGAAGGGGACTTACTTTACAAAGGTTGATGGCAGTGACTGGATAGTTCTACTGTGGTTCTTTTTGGATAATAGAATCTGGGTATCTCGGAACTAAAGGGAATCTTAGAACTCATTCAGCATTTTAAAGATAAATAAAGGAAGTCTAGAGAAATTCTCAAATGATGAGTTATTAGTCAAATCAGGGCTAAAGCCAAAGCTTCCTAATTCCCAATGCAAAATTTTTTTATTACATGATACTGCCTTACTCATAACAGTTGTATTTCTCTTTCTGCTTATGTCATACCACAACTCTTTTAAATACCAATAACCCATGCTTTAAATGCATGTTTTTACCATGTCCTAGCATAGTGGTTTCATGGAGAACTTTTTTCAGCATTGTTCTCTTCAGTAATTGTCATTTTAATTGATTTAAAACATAAAGATAATTTTGTATTTTAGGAAAAACACCAATAAACTGAAAAATGCCCAGAGGAGGTTGTCAAGGCTGGTGAATGGTTTTCAAAATCATACCATATCAGGAACAGTTGAAGAAACTGGGGTTGTTTGATCTGGAGAAGAGAAAACTTGGAGATTAGGAAGGGGATGTGGAGTTGCCTTCAAGTTTTGGAAGGTAGATCATGTGAAAAAAGGATAAAACTTATTCTTTGTAACTCCAAATGACATAGTTTAGAACAACAAGGGGTAGTTGGATAGAAATAATATTCCTTTGACATAAGAAAAAGTTTCCTAATTATTTGATTGATAGAAAAGTGGACTTAGTTACTTGTGGATGGCCTAGTTGGCTAAGATTCTTAGGTATGGGTTAGATCAGGTGGTTACTAATTGAGGTCTCTTTCAACTCTGAGATTCTGTCAGAATACGTATCATTGGTAGATGTGCAAACTCTGATGTGAATACTGAGAAATTTTATAGAGTAGATGGTATGATAGTGCCAACTAGCTTGGAGTTCTCCTAGCTAAGACTTTTAAAATCTGAAGGTAATTATCTCTGAATTGAGGAACCATGCAAAAAATAAATCGTAACTTACCTTCACTTAGTAGTTATTCCCTGAAAAAAGCTTGTTCAAATCTCCAAGCTTTGTAACTTAATTCTTGTTTCAAATGTAACAGTGAAGCCAGTATTTGATTAATCATTGTAAACTGTAGGCTCCCCTTTTTATTTAAAAACTTCTCAAAGGATTTTTATTGATCTGTAATTTCACCAATGTGGATGGTTCCACTAATAACAAATATTTAAACCTCTTCAGTTCTGTCTACCCTGTGTGAATCTTGTTTGTAAGTTTTAGAGAAGGGATATCCACTCAGAATTCTGGTAGGTGTTACTCTCTTTCTCTTGACATTGTATGGATAATAACCATGGAGCAGCCATTGGGTTATCTTTTGCTCTATCTTTTGCTTAGTTACTCCTCCCCTCTTTCCCACCCCCCCCCCCCATATTTCTCTCTCTCTGTCTCTCTCTTATCCTTGTTTCTTCATATATCATGTTGTGAAAGAAGCCATGAGGAAAAAAAAAAAAAGGGAAAAATACTAGTCTTGATTTGCATTCGGATTCCATAGTTCTTTCTTTGGATATGGATAGCATTTTCCATCATGAGTCTCTTGGAATTATCTTAGATGATTTTACTGCTGAGAAGAGCAAAGTGTCATAGTTGATCATCACATAATGGTGTCCTGACTGTGTACAATGTTCTCCTAGTTCTGCTCACTTCTCTTAGCATCAGATCAGTAAGTCTTTCCAGATTTTTCTGAAATCAGCCTGCTCATTATTTCTTATAGAACAACAGTATTTCACTTATTTCTATGGTGATTTCATTTACTTAACCCCCACCAGACTTTTTTATTTATTGTGCTTACCCATTGTGTATCTCTTGTGTATTTCTTTGTGATATTCATGGAAGAGAATAATAACTACTCAAAAAAAACCAAACCAAACTTTGGCTTAACCATTCACAAAATAAAAACTTATTGAATTAAAAATGTCTGTTGTCTAGATTGTGTTATGTAGTTGGTTGGACAGCTTATAGAATTAATCTATTACTAAATATGTATTTTGACAGATAGCACAGATGATTAATAAGTTGGGCTTGGAAAATATATAGAGAATTGACTCTAATCTATAAGAAATCAAACCATTCTCCAATTGATAAATGGTCAAAGGATATGAACAGACAATTCTCAGATGAAGAAATTGAAACTATTTATAGACATATGAAAATATGCTCCAAATCATTAGTAATCAGAGAAATGCAAATTAAGACAACTCTGAGATACCACTACACACTTGTCAGATTGACTAGAATGACAGGGAAAGATAACGGGGAATGTTGGAGGGGATGTGGGAAAACAGGGACACTGATACGTTGTTGGTGGAATTGTGAACACATCCAGCCATTCTGGAGAGCAATTTGGAACTATGCTCAAAAAGTTATCAAACTGTGCATATCCTTTGATCCAGCAGTGTTTCTACTGGGCTTATACCCCAAAGAGATACTAAAGAAAGGAAAGGGACCTGTATGTGCCAAAATGTTTGTGGCAGCCCTGTTTGTAGTGGCTAGAAGCTGGAAAATGAAAGGATGTCCATCAATTGGAGAATGGTTGAGTAAATTGTGGTATATGAATGTTATGAAATATTATTGTTCTGTAAGGAATGACCGGCAGGATGAATACAGAGAGGACTGGCAAGACTTACATGAACTGATGCTGAGTGAAATGAGCAGAACCAGAAGATCATTATATACCTCAGCAACGTTACTGTTTGAGGATGTATTCTGATGGAAGTGGATCTCTTCGATAAAAAGAGCCTTAATTGATCAAAGATGGACAGAAGCAGCTACACCCAGAGAAAGAACACTGGGAAATGAATATAAACTGCTTGCATTTTTGTTTTTCTTCCCGGGTTATTTATACCTTCTGAATTCAATTCTCCCTGTGCAACAAGAAAACTGTTCGGTTCTGCACACATATATTGTATCTAGGATATATTGCAATCCATTCAACATGTAAAGGACTGCTTGCCATCTGGGGGAAGGGGTGGAGGGAGGGAGGGGAAAAATCGGAACAGAAGTGAATGTAAGGGATAACGCTGTAAAAAATTACCCTGGCATGGGTTCTATCAATAAAAAGTTATTTTAAAAAAAAAAAAAGTTGGGCTTGGGATTAACTAGGAAGAAAACAGGTGGCTGAATTGCTTTCAGGAAATTGTTGTTGTTTGTTTCTTTTTAAATTTACTTTATTTTACAACACAGAATAAGAAAAAAGAAAAACAGAAAAGGAATACAAAACAAAATAAAAGAGAGCATCATCCCTGAACAACAGGGAAGATTAAAAATATATAACAGCAGATTACCAGTTCAAGAAAGTATATATCTTGGTAGAAGAAATTATATTCCTGAGTGTCCTTTTCCTTTAATTCTGCTCCTTAATTTGCCTTGCTATTACTTAACCTCCCCTTAGCCATGGATCCCTCCCTTGTCTTCTTCCCTCATCCTTTGCTTCTTTTTTCACCAACCCTGCTCCCTTTTTAGTTTATAGATTTTGGAGAGTGCTATGCCTTTCATGATATTCATGTAATTTAACCCATTCCCAATGTTAATAGTTTTTCAGAAGTATTAGTCCTTCCTCCCCTCCCAATGGCTCTGTGTCTATTCTTCCTCTGCACCTCATTTTTATAACATGATTACTGTTTTTATCTTAACTCTGCCCTAATCTTTCTTTTCACCTTCCCTATTGTTGATGTCATTTCCCATATTAAAAAAAAAACAATAATTTGTTCATATTGAGTTCCTTAACACTGATCTTTGATATTGGCTCTTATATATTAAATTTTCTATTAAATTTGAATTTAGTTGATAGAAAGGCTTGAAAATCTGTAAGTTTGTTGAATGTCCATTTTTTTTCATTCAACAGTATAGATAATTTTGCTAGATATGATATTTTTTGGCTGCAGGCCTGGTTCTTTTTATATATATATATATATATATATATATATATATTATATATATATATATATATATATATTATATATATATATATATATATATATATATATATATATATATATATATATATAAAATATTTTATTTACAAGATATATTCATGGATAATTTTTCAGCATTGACAATTGCAAAACCTTTTGTTCCAATTTTTCCCCTCCTTCTCCTCACCCCCTCACTCAGATGGCAGGTAGACCAATCTTTAACATGTATTGTATACAATTGTATACATGTAGATGTTAAAGTATATGTTAAATACAATATATGTATACATGTCCATACAGTTATTTTGCTGCACAAAAAGAATCGGATTTTGAAATAGTGTATAATTAACCTGTAAAGGAAATAAAAGATGCAGGCAGACAAAAATAAAGGAATTGGGAATTCTATGTAGTGGTTCATACTCATTTTTTTTGCTGGATGTAGCTGATTCAATTCATTATTGCTCTATTGGAACTGATTTGATTCATCTCATTGTTGAAGAGGGCCACGTCCATCAGAATTGATCATCATATAGTATTGTTGTTGAAATGTATAATGATCTCCTGGTCCTGCTCATTTCACTCAGCATCAGTTCATGTAAGTCTCTTCAGGCCTCTCTGAAATCATCCTGCTGGTCATTTCTTATAGAACACTAATATTCTATAACATTCATATACCACAGTTTATTCAGCCATTCTCCAAGTGATGAGCATCCACTCAGTTTCCAGTTTCTCAGGCCTGATTCTTTTGATTGTCATTATAGCTTTGATTCCAGGATCTGTAGTTTTTTGTTGTGGCTGCTGATAAATCCCATACAATTCTAATTGTAGCTCCAGCATATTTGAATTGTTTTTTCCCCCTTGTTTCTTGCAAAATTTTCTCTTTGGTCTGGGAGTTTTGAAATTTGGCAATAATATTCCTATGTGTTTTCCACAAAGGATCTTGTTGAAGTGGTTATTGGTAGATTTTTTCTATTTCTACTTGACTCTTCTATCACTCCAGGACAATTTTCTTGGATTATTTCTTGCATTATTGTGTCAGGGTTCTTTTTTTTTTTTTACACAACTTTCAGACAGTCCAATTATTCTTATATTTTCTCTTTTTGATCTATTCTTCAGATCTGTTATTTTTCTTATGTTTCACATTCTGTTTTTTTTTTTTTAATTCTTTAGAATATCTTTTCTTATTCTTGGTCTCTCATAGCTTCACTGGCTTCCTTTTGCCCACTTCTAATTTTCAAAGAGCTATTTTCATCTTTGAGACGATTTTCTTTTCTAGTTGGTTATTTTTTTTCCCCTCATAATCTTGTGTTTCTTGGATTTAAAATTTTTTTTTCCTTTATATCTCTCATTTGATTCTTAAATCCTTTTTTGAGTTCTATAAATACTCTCTGGGCAGGGAGCCATTTCATATTACTCTTCAGTGTAGAAGCTTTTTTTACTTTTTATTTCAGCATACTCTTCTGAGGATGAATTCCTTCTTTCTTGTACTCATAAAAATTTTCTGTGATGGAATTCTTTCTTCTTTGCTGATACCTTTTATTTTTTTAATAAGAGATATTAATGTAAGTGTGGCTTGGCGGGATGGTAGCTCAAGTTTCATTTTAGCTCTCCACTCTGACCTGGAACCCCAAACCTAGAACTTCATCCTCCTGCAAGTGCCCACATCCAGCAGTACCCCTCCCCTGCTGCTTTTGCACTCACCAGGTGTGCTGGTTCTTTCCTGCCCATGGCTGCATCTCTGCAGCACAGCTGAATCTGGCATTCCTAGGTTCATGCCAGAGGTTCATTCAGTCTTCCTGACTCTGACCCCAGACTCTACAAACAGTCCAGAAGGTGAAAGTTTCTGTGGTTCCTGCTGAGGCTCCAGCTATACCCAGCTAGTTCTAGGGGCTCCCTACTTGGTTTTTTTCTGGAGCTAACCTAGAGATATTTGCACTTCATACTGGGAAATCCCCAGCCTCAGATCTTCTGGGATTGTACCTGGAAGCCTCCCGTTCTGCCCTGTCTTTTTGATTTTTCACCTAAGGCACAAATTTATTTGTGGGGGAAATCTAGAGAGCTTGAAATTTACCAACCTACTCCATCATCTTCTCACAATCCTTCTTTTGTTCTTTGTTTTTGAAGAGGACCAATGACAGGGGGTGAATTGAATTTAAGTGAGGCAGAATGGCATAAAGTCATCAGTTTCACACTCTTTTCTGAGTCATCAAAGTCCATTGGCAAGACAAAATTAAGATTACTGGTGATGGCCAGAGATGCAGTGAATGACTTTGGTGTCTTTAGTGTCTAACCAAGCTCTAAGCGCTTCATAGTGCTTACTTCCGATGCCTTCCTAGTTGTTGAACAAATTGTTCCCATCTGCCCTTTCTTCCAGCGGAAGTCTTCACCCACTTGGGTTAAACAGGTTCTTATTTATATAGGTTTGAGGCCTATCAGTTACTCTTAACCTGCTTTAGCCCATCAACCAAGATGGCTTTACCAGGGTGTTACTGCTATGTATGGTATAGCTTCTTGGAGCTAAAGGTGAATCAGGGTGACACCAAATGGGTAATAATAGCTCTGCAAAGGGCTTAAGAAGCCCTCACACCAGAGTTGTAGTCCTTCTGAGCACCCCATACACCCTAGGAAAAATGAAAGTCCTATCTTTCAAATACAGTATTCTTCTAGTGTTGTTGTGTCGCTTGAAGTTATACAACACTACACTCTCCAGAGAATTAAAATGATTGGAGACTTTTTGCTTCCCTACTTTGTTTATGTCAATTTGAAAATTGTAGCCTTTTATTTGTGGTTAATTCACATGATTCTAAGATGATATTTTAAAAATGATGATGCAATATGGAATTTTAAAACTTTATAGAAACTTAAAGGTCATTTAGTTCAGATGTTCTTAACCTTTTTGTGTCATGTAATCCTGTCGCAGTTTGGAGAAGTTTGTGGATTTCTTATTAGAATATTAATTTTAAATGAATAAAATATAATACATAGAATTAGAAAGGAAAGCAATCATATTGAAATACAGTTACCAATGCATTTAAGATAATTTTGTAGACCTGAAATTAAGAACTGTTGATCTAGTTCAGTTCCCTTGTTTGACAGATGAATGAAGTGGTAAAGAGAAACTTGTCATTGCCTTTGAAAGAGCAAATTTCTTGATTTATCACATTTATTTGTCTTTCCACTGTGTCATTCTGCCAGATTTAGTCCTGCCTTCTTTAGTAGGCTTGCATCCTGACTTGTAGAAAAAGAATTGATTCAGGCTCATTGACAGTTAGAATATGCTATTCTCTTAGCCTCTTCTTTACTTATTTCAGTAAATTCAGACATCCGTACAACAGACTGTCCAGGGATCAACCAGGCACGTGCAAGAGCCTTCCAGTCATTAGGTTTAAAAATAAAATCCCTAAAAATGTTCTCAAACTGTATCATTACATAAAGAGCAGTGAGCCTGTATTTCACTACTGCTTCTTTCAATTCTTTAATCTTTTTCCATTAAATAAGGACATGTACCCTCCTTTTCCCTCCTGAGCTGTTAGGGTCATCAATTTCCTCCACAGGACAAAGAGACCCTCTTGACATATCCTCAGCATTTTTCCTGACCTCCTCTTAATGCCTTTTCTAAACTATATTTTTCTTGTTTTTCCCTGCTTGTTCTTACTTCTTTATATACTTCTATGAGGTATTCTTGTATATTTATCTCTTTTTGTCAGATCGTTCAGATGAGGCTATATGGGCTTATATTGTGAGAATATATCCTCTTTCTTGCATCTTGTATCTTTATTTCCTTCTAGTTGTTGATAAGTCTGTACTTCTATTGCCAAACTTTGTGTAGGGCTATCAGGCCCATGAAAAGCAACTTTCACTAACCCTTATATTATAAAATCCTTATCCCCTATAAACCCTGGTATGGTGCTCTCATAACTTGTGGTCTCTTCTCCTACCAGTTCCTATTTTTCTTTATCCAATCCTGTATCATGTATCCAAGGGGAAACAACTAATACTTTCTGTATAAACCCTCTCCAGTGTTTTAGGGGCAAAGTAACTCCTTGTTTCTTTATTTCTTTGTAAAGCTATATGTAAAGCCCATATTTCCTGCTTCTCCTGCTTAATTACTGGGATTGTGTTTCCCATCCTCCCGCCTGGTCTTGAGCTCACTACTTATGAGCCACTCTCCCTCCCTTCCTTCTTACTGAAGCGTCCCCCCTCTAAACTTGCTGCCAACTCAGAGTTCCTGAATTCGGGTGCCCCTTGTCCAGATCCTCCCACTGGGGGCAGTAATGGTTTTATCATTACTGGTCTTCAGAGTACTATTGGAACTGGCTAGCCGTGTTCTTGAGAAGAAGAGTAAGGAGCTAGAGAAGTGGGAAAGACTGTGGTGTTTTTCTTCTTTAAAATATAATATCTGATAATTCTCTCTGGGTGAGGGCAGGTTTCTCAGGGAGGTTTTCTTGGAGGCAGCCTTAGTATCAGTTCAGATCAATAATTATCCCAAATGCAGCCAGCTGGTAAAAATACAAATGTTTATTTCTCCTTCCAAGTCTTGTCTCTTTCCTTGGACCTGGATAGCTAGATTCTTAGAGGCCTTTCTGCTCGGTTCTGAGAGATCTTGCAGCTTTGTCCTTTGCCTCTGCCCCCTTCAGCCTCCAGCCAGCACAAAGATGAATTTGTCTCTCTTGCTCAGTTGTGACTCTTGGCTTCTTCTGACTTTACACTCCCCTCCCCATGTAATTTGGCTGAATTCCCTCCATTGGGTCTCTGCTTTCTTCTTATATACTAGAGAGAGGGATTATGGGTTTTCTCCCATAGTGCTCTCTGGCCCTAAGAGCTTTAAGGGAGGTGTGAATTCACAAAATTACAAAGTTTACTTTGTGAATCTCCCATACTTGTGAATTCCAATGAGTAAAGGTGTAAACACAAGCATTGTATTAATTAGTTCTACTTAGTACCGTGTTTCCCCGATAATAAGACCTATCCCGAAAATAAGTCTTCCCCTTACTGTGTAAGATTCTGCTAAAATAAGCCCTCCCCCGAAAATAAGCCCTATTGAGATTGCTACCGTAGTGAAGGTGATCCCCTGTGCTACACGCTACATTACGGTACCCTCTGTATGCACCGTTCCTCCTCCCTCCCCCCTCCCCCCAGTGATTTGCTTGCTGGTGCCATTGAGAGCAGTGCCGCGGAGGAGAGCTGAGGCAGGACAACATAAAAACCCCGGTATGTAAGTGGGAGTGAGGGGGCATGATGGAGGATAAAAGGGGCATGATGGAGGATAAAAGAAGAACTCAGGGGACATGATTGAGGATAAAAGAAGAACTCAGCCAGCACTCACCGCACTAAAGAAATGAAGAACTTCCTTGCAGAGAGAAGAATAGATCAAGTAATGACTCCTGCAGGAATGACTGCCTATCTCCAGACCCTTGATATTGCAATAAACAAGCCATTCAAGGACCATTTGCGCATGGAAGTCAATGACTACATTGAAAATAGAATGGAAAGAAATCAGCGTGGAAACTTTGTGAAGCCCTGTCTGCAAGAAGTTGTGACTTGGGTGAAGAAGTCATGGGATAAAATTACTGATAGCTGTGTCGCCAAGGTACTACGAGCAGGTTACCTGGACAAGACATGTTCATTTAAAGAGAGCTATATTGCTGGACATGACAGATTGGGTCCACTTCTTCTGAAGGAAATAGAGGCGCAAGACATCCAGGATGGAATTCAGGGTATGGACACTTATGACGATGTTGTTGAAGAAGATGATATGATCATTATTGAATAAAGGTATTTTTTTTGGTTCACATTTACCTGTTTATTAAAATTGCTGTCAATGTTCATTAAAATAAGCCCTCTAGTGTTTTTCTGTCCAAAAAAATTAATAAGACAGTGTCTTATTATTGGGGAAACACGGTACCTTGTTTCAAGTTCTGGCCCAAAACATCAATTCTAATGAGTTAGCAGTTTGTAAAGATTCCAACAAAAGACAAGACAGCTTTATTGCCAATCTGTTACATGTTTAGGAACTCCTCTCTCTGCTTCTCTGCTTGCCTCCTTTTTTATATCTATAGCTGTCAGTGCTACATATAAACCTAAAGAGCTATAGCCAAGTTAAAACTGGGGAGGGTCTTCTCATATCTTTGTGCTTACTCTTGCATATTCATCCACCATCAAGGTATTCTCATGTGTGACAGCAAACTTAAGAAATAAAACAAGCTTGCCACAACATAATAGAATAGAAAAAAAGATGATTTCACATGAAAATGCAAATCTATTATGTAGAATTTGCTCTTCCTTTTAAATACATAATTATTTAACTTTCTTTCCCTCTTCTCTTCCTTGACTTATGAAGTGGCTACTTTTAGATACATACATATATAACCATACATACATATATACATACAGATGTGATTATGTATATCTATATATGTATTATCATTCTATACATACTTCTATTTATCAGTTCTTTATCTGGATGTAGATAATATTACTGTTAATATATACAACATTCTCTTGGTTCTGCTCATTTTAGCTCTTCATTATTTCATACAATTCTATTTATGTTTTTTCTAAGACCATCAAGTTAATTGTTTCCTATACCACAGTAATATTCCATCCTGCCCATATACCACAACTTGTTTAGCTATTTCCCAATTGATGAGCGTTTCTGTAATTTTTAGTTTTTTGTTGCCACAAAGAAAACTGCTTATAAATATTTTAGAATATACCAGTTCTTTTCCTTTTTCTCTAATTGTCTTAAGAAACAGACCTAATAGTGGTTTTGCTAAATTAGAGGGTACAAGTAGTTTAATAATTCTTTTGGCATAATTCCAAAATGGGTAGTGTCTCAATTTTTCCATAGCCCCTCCAGCATTTGTTGCTTTTCCCTTTAGTCATTTTAGCCAATCTAATAAGTGTAAAATGTCAATGTTGTTTTAATTTGCATTTCTCTAATCAATAATGACTTAGAGCATTTTTTCACTTGATTAGAAATTGCTTTGATTTCTTTATCTAAATACTGCCTGCTCATATCTGTTGGCTGTTTATTAAATAGAATGACTTGTATTTTTATAGATCTGACTTTTTTTTTTTAATATTTGAGATATGAAGCCTTTATTTGAGAGACTGCCTTAAAATCCTCCCCCCCTTCACTTTCCTTCTGATCCTACATTGGTTTTATTTATATTAAATTTTTAAAATTTAATTTTACCTATTTTACACCTTATGTTGCTCTCCTTTATTTATGAATTCTTTACTTATCTATAAATCTAATAAGTAGTATGTTCCATGTTCTTCAAATTTTCTTGTAATATCTTTTATTTAAGTCATCTATTTTGTCCTTGTCTTCCTAAATGGTGTAAGATAATTGATCTTTGCCCAATTTCTGCCAGACTGCTTTCCAGCTTTCTCACATTTTTTTTTTTTTTTTTTACCAAATAATGATTTTTCTGAAAACTAAAGTCTTTACTCTTTTTAAACACAAAGGTACTATTGAGATATCATTGAATATGTAAATTAGTTTGGGTAAAATTGTAATTTTTATTATTTTGGATCTTTCTACTCATGAACAATTAATATTTCTCCAATTATTTAAATCTGATTTTATTTGTATAAAGTTTTAAAAATAATTAAACCAGTCAATTAATGTAATAAGTAATTTAATAGAATAATTTTAATATTTAAATTTTAAGTTAATACTATTTTGTATTAATATATTAGCATACTAATAATTTCAATAATTTAATTAATAGAATCAATAATAGAGAAATCAATTAATTTAATAATAGATAATTAAATAAAATAATAATAATAATTTTGTTCATATAATTCCTGGGTATGTCATGACAGATGTACTGCCAGGAATTATTAGTTCAGAGTTATTTTAAATATAGTATCTCTTACTATTTCTTGTTAGAGGTTTTTGTTTTTGACACATAGGAAAACTGATGATTTATACAGATTTATTTCGTATCTTGTTACTTTGCTAAAATTATGAATTGTTTCAATTAGTTTTTAAGTTGAATCTTTGGCATTTTCCAAGTATATCATCGTATTGCTTGTTTAAAAAAAAAGTTTTATTATCTCCTTATCCATTCTGATTCCTTCTACTTCTTTTTCTTCTCTTATAGCTGTTGTTAGGATTTTTGTTCCAATATTGAATAATGTAGGTGACAGTGAGTGGTTATCCTAGTTTCACATCTGATCTTACTAGGGTTCCAGCTTATCCCTGTTACAAATAATGTTTGCTAATGGCTTTAGGGAAATGGGTTTTTAAAATCAGTTTAAGGAAAAATCCATTTCAAGGGTGTTAATAGAAATGAGTATTATACTTTATCAAAAGCTTTTTCTACATTGATATAATCATATGATTTTTGTTACTTTTATTGTTCATACAATCAATGATGGTAATAGTTTTCCTTATGTTAAATCAGTCTTGTTTTCCTGGTATAAATTCTGCTTAGTCATAATGTATAATCTTTGTAATATATTGTTTCATTCTTCTGCTTAGTATTTTATTTTGGATTTTTGCATCCATTTTAATGAAATTGTTCTATAATTTTATTCTTCCTGAATTAGTTATCATTATTTTTCTTTCATAAAAGAAGTTTGATAGAATCTCTTCTTTGCCTCTTATTCCAAATAATTTATTTGATATTGTAATTAGTTGATCTTTATATTTTTTTATGGAATTAACATGTAATTCCTTCTTTTTGCTAGAAAACTCATTTATGACTTGTTCAGTTTCTTTTTCTAAAATGTCTATTTAGATATTTTTTTTCCTTGCTCTGCTGTTGTAAGCAGTTTATATTTTTGTAAATATTCCATTTTATTTAAATTGTTAAATTTATTGGGAGGAGTAGCTAGGTGGCCCTGTCAATAGAGTTATGATCCTGGAGATAGGAGGACCAGAGTTCAAATCCATTCTCAGACACTTGACACTTAATCAGCTGTGTGACCCTGGGCAAGTCACTTAACCCTGAGTGCTTGCCAGAAAAACATACACCAATAACCAACAATCCCCAAATAAACAATTTATTGGCAAGTAGGTGGAAAAATAACTCCTATAATTGCTGATTTAATCTTCTTTAGTTGTATGTTTCCCCTTTTCATTTTCATACTAATGATTTGGTTTTCTTCTTGTTTCTTAAAAATTATATTAACTTATGATTTGTCTTTTTTGTGTTTTTTTTTTCCATAAAAGCAACTCCTAGTTGTATTATGTTATAATTTAAGGGTTTTCTTAACATCCATTTTTTTTATCTTACCTTTAATTTTTATTTGATCATGTTCAAGAATCTAGTGATGTGACAGTGTGACTAGATCCTGTCTGAGAATTGCATTTGAAATTGATATTCATCCTAGCCGGATTAAAATTTTGGCTGCATTTGATTTAGTGGTATCACCTCCCTGATAATGAGTCTTTGAGATAAATGAAAATTTACCATTTAGTCATATGAAAAAAATAGTAAATCATTTTTTCCATGTCTGATTAATAGTGAATTATATAAGGAGAATTGGGGAACCCTCTAGGTCAAATTTTTCAAGGCATTGAATTATAAAAGACAGTCAGTTGTCATTTGAGATTTGTACTATGTCAGATGATAAAGGAAATCCCAATGAGAGAGATTGAGCAAATAATGAAATGTGCAATGTTGGAAATAAGAGAGAAAATTACATTATATAGACAGTAGTTCTGTTATTGTATGTCACTTATGGTTGGTGAAGTGTAATATTTATTAGTTCTATGAAAATAAACCTCTAAGTTACCTGCTTTATTGTCTGAGGACAGCAATAATTGTAAAGCACTGTGGCAGAATGTGAATGAGTATCAATTTTGAATGCATGTTTAAAAAATTAGTAAAACCCTCAGAAAAGTGGATTTTATTAGGATTTTAGATTTTAACCTTTCCCAGGTCATTATAAAAGTTCCTTTGCAGAAATAGCAGTGAGGTTCTTGCTGAGGTTGATTTTTTTTTTTTTTTAAATTCTGAATATTGAAATGCTACTTTTCTTGCTATTTGTAAATGCTATTACAAGTCATTCTGATGATGACAACTATATAGACATTCTGGAGATGAAAATGCACACAAAGGAATGAAAGGGATAGTCAATGTTTAATCACTTGTGGCATAGATCACATCAGTGTTAGTCAAATATACTATATTCCAGTGGGTGGCTTGGGACTGTATAATTTGTGCTATTCAAAGGCATTTTTGTGCCTAAGTCTTCCAAGAATTGTGCCATCTTATTTTTAGGAAGGGAGAGGGAATGTTTTCTAAATCCTATCACAGTGATGGTTTTTAAAAATTTCTCCCTCTCTCATTTTCCCTCTCTCCCTCCTTGCCTTCCTTTTCCCCTTCCTCCCTTTCTTCTTTCCTCTCTTCTCCCCCTCCCTTCTTCCCTTCAGTTCTTTCATATGGGATCTTGACTTGCTGTATTTGTAATGATTATTTGGAATTCCTATATTTTGTTCTTTGTTCTTAGTGCTTGGTTTTGTGCTCAGTTGGATGACTCATAGATATGTAATAGTCTATGTTCTTTGTCCCGTAGTTGAAGATTATACTCTGGTTCTGATTTCACACAGTGAATGTGGTGATTATGTTTGAAATGACAGAAACATCCATTTTCCCAGAGAAGCTGCAAATATTCTGGAAGCAAAGACTACTTTTCTGTATTTACTATGTTAAAAAATTGCCTTCTGTGTTAAGATTGCTCATGTTTCCTTTTAGAATTCTCTGAAAAAATGTTTTGCCAAGCTTTTCCGAAATCATTTCTGACCTAGTTGCTTGAAGTGTAATTTCTTTTCATTTTCTATCCTAGACACTTAAGGAGGTTCTATTTGACTTTATTTATATTTGTGAAAGTGTCTTGCCCTTAAATAACAGTTTTAACCTGAAATTGTACTAATATCATGAAAAATTAGAAAATTCATTTACCTTAAAAATTTGCAGATTCTCTGGAGACTGAATCTACTTGTCTGTATTTACAATGTTTACCTAAATATTCTCTTCTATGCATGGTTTGAAATTATAATCTTATCTTATAATTACTCTACTCAGAAATAAGTCAATAAGCCTTACAGAGAAAGGGTTTTTGTTACTGTCCTCTATTTTTGTTAGCATACTTTTCTGGAGGTGCCTGTCTTTGGAAACTCATGGCTGTTAGGGTAGAAATTTTTACAAGTCTCTTCTAGCCCTCTTTCCACCTTTTTGCTACTGTAGTTTTCAACCTACACTGACCCCTTTCTAGACCTTCCATATGATTTTCGTGCCCCTTGTTTTACATCTTATTTTTCTCAGGTCTGTGGTAAGAGGGAAGAGGGAATTGAGGCTGTCTCAAGGATAAGGATTTCAAGGAAGGAGATGTGGAAATTTAGGGCTACTGTTATTATTTAAGTACCTTATGTTTTAAGCATGGTATGATTTGCTGTTATTTATAATGTTGTTTCTATATGAAAATAATTCCAAAATAATTTACTTAAAAATTGAACTTAGTTGGAGAGTGCCTATACTTGTTGAAGGAAATATTATACTTTGTACAAAGTTATTCTACATGCTATTTGTGTATATCAATTTTCTTAGAATTAAGATAAGTAAATTATAAGTATAAAGATATATTGAACATAATAATGCTTTGGAATGTTACATTCGTTTAGGGTCATTGTTATCAGTAAGAGATACCATGGTATAGCTGTGAAGTGCCAGTTAATAAAAAGCTCTAGGTCATAAAATAATGAATAGTAGAGATTTTGCTGAATTAGTCAGTTATCATATTTAATCAGGACCTAAAATGAATAAGAAAGGCAGCATGGTACACTATAAATGCTGGACGTGAACTCAAGAAAAATTAGGGTTAAATCCTACCTTTATTACTTAATATCTGACCCTAGATAAATCACTTAACCTCTGTCTGCATTAAGGAAATCCATAGGACTTTCCCATCTGAATGGATCTTTAATAAAATATATCTAGAACTGAACTATTTTTTTTCCCACTCCATACCCCACCTACAGTTAAAAAAAAAAAATCACTTGTTCTCTTGACTTTATAAATGGTATTGGTGCAATTTGAATGCTCTCAATCTCTGGTAGGCGAGAGGTTAGTGTCAATAAGAGAGCTGCAGGTTTAGAGTGATATAATTCACTCATTCCCGAATTATTAGTTACAAAATGAAAATTTATTGTTGGACTGAAATCAATTTGCTACTTTTATAGTGGCAGAGACCTATTGGGAAATGGAGTTTTAGTGCTGAGCATGCTTTCTAGGCGGGCAGAAGAGTCTTGGTAGCTGAGCAAGCTACCTAAGGGCCATCTGCAAAGACCTTAGTTGAGGGAAGCTGTTATATTGAGTATCTTGGTGGGGGCTGGAACAGCCAGAGCTGATCAGACCAGGATTCCTCAATTGAATTAGAATTTAGAATTTCTATGGGAGTTGATTTGCCACTGAATAGTATTGCTTCTCTTATCCTGAAAGGATGGGCCCTGTCCTTGGAGTCTGGGAGATCCTGATCTTTGAGATCAGAGATCAGAAAAGGGGACACAATCTCAAGAGTGATAATCTTAAAGGGAACACAGCTTAATCTTAAAGGGAACAGTTCCCCTCCCCCTTCAATATCACCAATTTATCAATTCCTTATGTATTGCCGGAGAAACTGAGGCAGGAGAGAGATTAGAGAGTTTTTAATATTTTATTAATGGGAGAGTAAGATTGACTGGACAGGACTCTCGTCTCAGATTATCCAGTCAGACAGAGATAAGTATACTGGGCCCAAGGAATCCATATTGGTCCCAGGGCTGGAGGACCCAAAGAATCGAGCGTCCAGCATACAGCTGCCAGACGCCATTCTCCAGCAATGAATGGAGGAACCCCAACTTCTTAAATACCTTTTTGGAGACAAAGAAGAGAAAGGGAGGGAAGGTTTTTTTATCAGGGAGGGGAAGCCATAAAACCTAAAAATTCCAGAGACAAAGAAGTAAAGATATCATGGGTTGATCTTGGAATATTCTAAAGGAATATTGTAAATCCCTAAAAGAATCAGGAGATCTACTCTTTTATCTTGCTAATTTATAACCCGAGAGTGAATAATCCTTAGTTTTACTGGGTCAGAGACAGAACAGTTAAGGTAACTGAGACAGGGAAACTGAGTCAGGACAGTTAAAGAAAACTGTGGCATAACACTTAGGCTGAAATAGTAAGTGATCTTTGATTTGCTCCCTTTTATTTTCCTCCTGCATCTAATAATTTATAGAATCCTTTCAGTTCTGTCACTTAAGATATGTCTCCATATCCAAACTTTTTTTTTTTTTTTAACCATTTCTTACACCACATCTCTGGTTCTGAGCTCCATTATCTCCTGAACAATCCTCCTGATTGATGTTTCCATTTCTTGTATCTTCTCCTTCCTATCTATCTTATATATGATTGCCAAACCCAACTATGATGATGTTACATTTTTGCTTTCAACAAAATATTTAATTTTCTTTTGGGCTCTTCTCATGGACAGGCAAGAGTGATTTTTGCCTAGATAATAGGGCAGCATGATGGATTGGGAATTGAATCACTTAATTCATAGATTGGTCTCTTATGGTACAATGTTAGTTTTGAAGGAGCTCTCTGATGAAGAGCCTCAGGGTTGATGAGTCTGTATTCTTTATGAGTGACCTGGGGGAAAGTTAAAGGAAATGGAATAGTTAAATTTGCAGATGACCCAAAGATGTGTTGGGGTAGGGTCCAGAAAAATTTAAATAGAACAATAAGTGACCTATACAGGTAGGATTAGATGATTTTTAATGTGCCTTTAAACTCTCAGATTTTCTGATTCTGTGTTCATGTCATGAATTGATCTTTATTACTAGAGGAAGCTCCCACTGTGCTAGATCTCCACTTTGCTAAAATTATGGATCTTTCATGGTTTTGAATAATAATGATGATGATAATAGCTGATATTTATATAGAGCTTTTACGGTTTGCAAAGCATTTCACAATTATTTCATTTTTTCCCTTATAACAACTCTGGGAGTGAGTTAGTATTATCATCCTCATCTTACAGATAAGGAAACTGAGGCAGCCAGAAGTTAAGTAACTACAACTAAAAGTTAATAATAAGTTAAAGCTAATAACAACAGCTTTGAGGAATGGATATAAGTGAAATTGAGTCCCGAAGGTAAGAATTCCAAAGGGTGGAAGTGAAGAGAGTACCTTACATACAATAGAATAAGCCTGTGCAGAGACATGGAAATAGGTGATCAGATGTCAAAATTATGGAATAAGAAATAAACCAGTTTGGCTAGGACATTTGAGTGTATTAAGATGAAATAATTTTGGAAATGTACACTAGATCTAGTTTGGGAAGTGTTTTAAATGCCAAATCAAGGTACTTATTTTTTATTTTAGAGGCAATGGGTAGTCATTGAAGATTCTTATACAGGGGTGTGATGATGTCATTTGGGAAGATTATTTTGCTATCTGTTTGGAGGCTAGATTGGAAAGGGGGAGAGACTCAAAGCAAGGAATCTAGTTAGCAGACAGTTGCAGCATGTCAGGTGAAATATGATAAGGACCTAACAGTGGTGTTTATGTGAATGGAGAAATGGGGATGAATTTATGTACTGGTAGAGTGAAAAAGACATGGTAAGTGATGGGTTAAAGGAGTTAGGTATTAGGATAGTACAAGTGCAAATCAGAAAACAGCTTAACCTTATATATTAAAAATGTAGTTATAGACCTGATGCTGATCAATGATAAATTTTCATTAAGTTGATGAAATTATTGGTATTAGATAAATTCTTCTTGAGAATTATGAGTTTTTTTTAGTGTATATTTCTATCTTCCTTCCAGGAGACATGAAAGAATGAATTGAAAGAAAATATTAAGTACTTACTACATGCTAGGCATTGTTAATACAGTCCTTAACAGGACTTAACAGTTCTTAACATGATCTAGTCATTGCTCTCAAGGATTTTAATATGGGAAGAAAACATTTTGGGGAGGTTCAAGGATGTTGAATTGATCGACAGGATTGCCTGTTGACATTCTCTTTCCTGAAGAAATGGTAGTAGTGATTTGGTTACTATGTACAAAATAGGAGATGAAGAGTGGGATTGGTAGTATGTGAATGGTGGCTGAGTAGATAGCAAGATGGCCCAGAGTGAGGGCTGGAAGAATTGTGTCTAGGCTGACTAGATATAATAGGATAAATGAGTTTTCACTCACTCCCAAACAAAAACACGTTAGGTCCATGGTTTGAGTTCCAAAATTGAGTTAATTTCCCCAGGGATGAGGGCATGATGTGTTGAGGTTCAGTCCAGAGGGTTATGTAGTAGTTGGGAAATAAATTAGACAGCAGCAGGGCAAACCATCACAGCTCTCAGCTTTGATTTCAGTGTTTTCATGATGAAAATTGTGTTCACAGTGATGTGGTTAGTGGCAGTACAGAGAGTTGAGATGTGTGAATCCCCTTCTAGTCAGCAGAGGTTCAATGAAAGAATTCACGAACCTGAAATATTAGTGTCAAAAAAAGGAAGTTTATTGCAGAAACCAGCTTTTGCTAGGAAGACTGACTTCCTTAGTGGCAAAGTCCTGGTAGGGAAGTAGAGGTCCTAGCAGAGAAATCCTGGCAGAGAAATAAGAAGGAGTTATCACTGAGAAGAGAATGTCATCACAGTGGGCAGGGGTCCTGGCAGGGAGCTGTGCCAAGGAGAGAAAGGTTCCTTGACAAGTTATAATCCTGCTTTGGACATTCTGTAAGGAAATGAGCTTAAAATGGCCTTTTTAATAAAAGATAGATTCCTTCCATGTTGTCACTACCCCCAGGCCTAGGTTTCCAGTTGAATGAGACCACTTAAGTTCTAGCTAAGTAAGGAATGGTTCTGGACTAATTTTCAATTCAATAGAGGGTGCAGCTAGTTACCACCAAGATAACAGTATGAAGCCACTTTATCTTGATTCCCTGAGGCTGGCCTCTCCCAGAGGAGAGTTTCTTAAGAGTTCACCTCATGCCTTCCCCCACCAAAGTCAGAGAGGACAGTTTCAGGGTTCTTTGCCCCTCTACTCCTCTCTCTCCCCTGCCTATCAATGGAACCATGTTAATCTAAATATTGCAGAATTTGGTCATAGTCAGAAATTTCAGATACTTTTTTCTTAATGGACTACTGGTTTATGTGTGTTAATTAGGTAAAATGGAAGAGGGGACGCCAAAAGTCTAAAAATCCTTAAAGGAGAAAATTTTTAATTCTGCCTCAGTGAGAGACTCCTATCCAGGGCCAAACAGTTTCTTCCTTGTTATCTAAGTGGGGTCAATTCAGTCCTGAAACTCATTGAATTCTATTCAAATCCCAGCCCAAACTGATGAGCCAACTCAGGCTGTCCCAGCTCCCACAAAGAGACTCAATATAAAAGAGCCAAACTAAAATCTTTTCTTTGCAGAGATTCCAAACATGCCAGCTATGCCATGCTTGCTATGCCAAGGGCCTTTGTCCACTGAAATATTCTTTTCCAGTGCTACCCTCTCTTTACCCTCACCTATTTCCCTAACCAGACTTCATGCCTTTCTGTCAGGTTTTCTAACTTTACTTCCAAATTTCTATAATAAACCTCTTTTATCAATCTAGGTTTTCACAGAATCTCTCAGTTGCCAGAAGGGAGTCCCCATAACTCCCTACCCTTGCACTGAATCCCAAGGGGGTATAGGAGAACCAAACCTCTCCATTTGATTCTCTGAACCCCGAACCTGCCACTAGATGATGTCATTTAACTCCCTGATAACAATTTTGGTTCCCTAAATCTAAAAAGTCTAAAATGACTTTTTTTTGTTGTTGTTGTTTCTAAAAGTCTTAGGTAGGTCAACTTAGTTCTCAGGAGAGTACACTCACCCTATTTTCTTCTGGATTTTAGGTAGAAAATCTGAATAATTTCATATTAACTACATTGTTTAGATTTCCAGGAATCCTTGTCACAGAGACTTATCTGACATAAAAATAGCAGTGAATGAAAAACCATTCTATTGGTCCCTTTTAGGGCTTAAACAAACCTTGGCTTAAACAATTTTCCTATTTCCTGAATCCTCAGTGCACGACTGAAAGCTTGTAGAGTTTTCAAGGTTTCATTGAGATAAAAATTAAGGATGTCTTCTTGCAAAAATACATTATGTTAGATAAAGATGTTTGAATCTGACCTTTTTCATGGCCATAGTGTCATGATTTAAACTGAATCATTTGAATCTGTCATAGATACTGGTTTTCAATATTTCCACAAGTTTTTTAAAGTTTAACACTAGAAAATGAATATCATATTATTTCATTTTTGAGTGTTAGTGATTGAATATGTGGTGACTGAAACATTAAGTTTATGTAAGTTGTATGTTTTAATACATATGAAGGGAAAGCAATGCTGTTCTTTATTAATAATTAATTAGCTAAAATTAAAAAAAAATTAGCTAGAAACTTGTTTTTCAGTATTTGGAGGTTAGTTAAAAAATCTTTGTTTCTATTTTCCCCTTTCCCTTTAGGTCTAGATGGATACATTTTGTTGATTTGTTACATAGAGCACTTCAATTTAGTCCTTTTGTAGGAAAAAAAATTTGTAAACCAGTCATCACTAGCAGGACACTTTTTGATCTCTGACAGATCTTCTTGGTTACTTCCGTGTTGAAGAACACAATAAATTTTGAGACTTCTCAGTCTGTTGAAATCTCTTCCTTACAATGGATTAAAATCCGCATTCCTGCAATTTGCAACCATTACACCTTTGTTATGTTCTTTGTGACAAAATGGAATGTCTGATCCTTCTTGTAGATCAGGGCTTCTTAAACTTTTTCTACTTGTTACCCTTTTTCACCTGAGAAATTTTTACATGACTCCAGATATATAGATATATAAAATAGGTATATAAATAAAAATTTTACTGATAATAAATCATAATTTCACAACTCTCACATTCAATTATATGACCTTATATAGGGTCATTATTCACAGTTTAAGAAGCTTTGTTCTAGATGATGAGCTTTCTATTGGGTTCTTCCTTAATCTTTTTTTTCTTTACTTTTTTGTTAAATAATAGATTTTTGTTTTCAAAATACATGCAAAGATAATTTTCAACATTCACCCTTGCAAAACTCTACTCTTCTTCTTCTTCTTCTTTTTTTTTTTAAATAGCTCTTCATAGTTTCTTAAACCTATTCTCATATGGCATAGTTTCCAGACTCTGCAGCCCATTGTTAATTTTTTTTCCTGACTCTAAATACTTTGTCAATGACTCCCAGAACTGAAAAGATAAACTTTCAACAGACCAGGCAACAGTGTTAAATTCTCTTTTTAAAAATACTAAGTACTTCTGTTAATGCAGCCTAAGACTTTATTAGTTTTAACTTTTTGGTACTTACTACTAACATACACATATACATATATTTATACTAATATGTGTGTATATATCTATATATCTATCAATATATGTTGCCTATTTAACTGGGCTGCATAAATTTTGATGGCTGACATATATATCCCCCACTTTAAATATATTTAATAAATATTTCCTGATTTGAAATCCCACTCATGGTAGCCACTTTGAAAATTAACTTTTCTGTTCTCTCAGCTAAGCTGTTGGGGGTTACTTCTCTATAGAATAAAGATCCTCCTTCAGACAAGTTATTTTAATGACATAGAATGCTGAGATATGAAGTGATGTAATAGGCTTGACTTGCTACTTAATTTTTCTTTGCTTTTTTTCCCTTTTAGGTGAACTGCGTCAAGCTATTGTGGCTATGATGAATAGAAAGGATGAACTGGAAGAAGAAAACAGGTATCTTGTGGCCTTGCAGCTAGAAATTTTTACTCTCGCCTAACCACTTTTTAGTATTCCATGTCTGAGGCTAAGTGACTGTCTGTCTGTCTATTAAATGAAACTTGCTCTATTTTATGCAAAATGTACAAAGTAGCATTAAAAAAGTTTTGTTGTGTCTATGTTTTGTTGCATAAGTTTACTTCCCAGAATAACAAGGGGGACATTCTCGGTCTTTTGAACCACTCTTGTTAATAAGAGATCCTTAAATTGTAGAGTACTTTGAACAATTAAGAAATACTTTTACCTCTCTCTTCTCATTTTTAGTCCGGAATGGTTAAATCAAGGCTAGAGGAGTGACTAGAAATTAGGTCTTATGACATCAGATTCTGGAAAGATGGAATGATGTCTATCCTGATGCATTTCCCATGGTTCACCTAGTAAATAAGAAATTGCCTAATATTTGAAGAGTGGCCATGTTTTTCCTTTAAAAATCTCCAAAAAATGCTTAGCAAAGTTTTCCAAAACCATTGCTGACATAATTGCATGAAGTGTAATATATTCTGATTTTGGATTTTAGGCACATAACAAATTAATAACCTTTGGAAGGCAAGACATAATTGATTGTGAAATGATAGAATGTCAGCATAAAATGTCTTTAATGGATAATAATAAAGTGTATCTTCTAAAGAAAACATCTTTTGTATGATTTGCACATTCTGTGCTTGTTTGCATGCCATTGATTATTTTTCCAACCTCTGCTTTCATTTTCTTTGCTAAACTTCTTTTCAGTAAGACTTTGACAAGATGACCCTTATTTAAAAAAAAAAAGGCAAAACAAAATAAAAAGGTTAATGCAATAAAAGTTTAAATATGGCCTATTTGACACTTCTTACAATTAGTGACAGTCTAATATTTGTTTTATTTTCACTGAAACTCTCAAATTGGTGACTTAGATATAAGTTTTCTTGGTCTTACAGATTCTCATTCATTAGCTTTAACATTCAGTGTTCTTATTGTCCTGAGATTCCATGACATATTTTGGAACACTCTTTAAATAACTTTACTGAAGGAGCTTAAATATAATTTTATTTTAGAGCAGAGTAAAAAAAATCAACTGGATTTTTAGTGGTAGCTCTATTTTGTACTTTGTGGGCATTTTGCTTTTGATGTCTAAATATAAGAAGTCCCTTTTACCCCCTAGATCATTACGGAACCTGCTTGATGGAGAGATGGAACATTCTGCAGTGCTCAGGCAAGAAATTGACAACTTGAAACGAAAAGTGTCAGAACAGGAGGAACGACATGTAGCAAAGATACAGGCATTGGCAAGGTGGGTAAAATGAACTTGAGAGCAAGGAGTTGATTGTGTATGGATTCATGTATTGAATAATATAGACTGTAAGGACACTGACCAAATAACCTGATATTCTTTAGAAATACATTTTAGAAGAGAACAGGATATAAAATGCTTTCATGAAGAATAGCAAGAGAAACATAAAAATTGACTGGTTCTCAATATATGTCCTTAGGAATTGGGATACATATGAAGCATAAAGATACGAATCTTTAATAGACTTATAACATTATATTGCTATATACAATTGCCACTGTGATGGAATTCTGTATTCATGTTGAGCACGTGTTTGCTGTCTTAGTTTTGATAATGACGATTCTTTAATTTTATTATAAAAACAGAGAAATCCTTGATCTCCTCACCCTCATTTTTTTTTCTCCTCCCTATTTTTCCCTTGTTTTCTTTCCCTTCCTCCAACCTATCCTTAATTACTTTAGGGTTTTAAAATGAAGTCTGAAAGGAAAGAGACAACAGTACAGAAAAACTACAAATTATATATGCTATATTTATAGTTGTTTTGTGCCAAAACTTCCACTAAAATGCTACTTGATTTCCTTATTGTGGTATGAAAGTGATGTTGGTACTTAAGGGTTATGCCAATTAAACATGCACTCCATCAGTTTCTACTAATTTATAATAGTAGTATATAAGTATATATAGTATATAGTACATATAGTATAAAAGAAGTAATAGATATATACTTAGAAGATCTGGCTTTGAGTCCCAGTTTTTTTTTTTCCCCTTATTAATGTGATGTGGGGCAAATTACTTACTTGGTTTGGGTTTCTTCATTGATAAAAATAAAGTGGTTGCATAAAGTAATCTCTAAGGGCCTGCCTACTTCCAAACCCTATGATTTATGGTAGGTCTTTTAAGTGGATCACATGACTTTTATTCAAAGACTAAGTCTAACTAATTTGAAGAACTTTTATCATCAGAAGTTGACTGAACATTAGGTGATTAAAAATTTTTTTAAGTTATAGTAATTTTTGAAAACTTTCTTAAAGGAATAGAGAAGTTGCATTATGTACTGGTAGAGGTGTAGAGATAAAAAAAAAAGTCAAAAAGGAAGGAGTTGACTGTTCTTTCCCATCCCTATTGATTAGAACTCATTTTCTTCATTGTGTTCAGTTCTTGGCACAACACTTTAAAAAAGGACAGTGTCAATTTGAAACACATAAGTTAGAAAACTCAAAGCCATATTATATAAAGAGAACTTGAAAGGAATGGGCATTTATAACTTAGTGAACAGAGAAAATCTATGGCATATATGATTAAAGAGCTCAGGCATTTAAGATGAATTAAACTTACTATGTGTATGTAGTTCCATGCTTCAGAATTAGGAGTAAGGTTTGAAGTTAGCAGATTTTTATCTCAGCATGAGGAAGTACTTTTTTTTTTTTTTATTTAAACAATTGGAACTCTCCCATAGTAGAATGTGCTGCAAATTTAGGCAATAGGAGTTTTCTGTTAGTGGATATGTTTAAACAGAGATTGATTGGCTCTGTTGGGATAAATGACATCAGTCACCTTCTAACTCTGAGATTCTATAATTCAGCAATTTTCTGTTTCAACTAACAATCTTGCAAATCTGTAGTGTGCAGGAATTAGATATTCATAATGGTAACCCCTGTGGCTCTGCAAGTTTATGAAATACTTTCTGACTCATCAGAAAAAGATGAAATTAACTCTATGACTTAGAGCAAGAGAGCTCATCTCTTTGGGATCTCAGTTTCTTCATCTCTAAAATGAGTATGTGCTAGATGATTACTATTGCCCTTTCTGAAAGTCTGATTCTGTTATTCTAGCTTTTTTGAATGTCAGCAAACTTTGTTTGGTATTTAATGTAATTATTTCTTAAGCAGTGAAGTTGATAAGCCATTATTTCCCTCCAGCTTTGTTAAATCAGCCCAAGAACTCAGTTTACTGCACTCAAAAATTTCTAACACTTCAGGCTATCTATAAAACAGACAGTTACTTGGAATGAACAAACAGCAAGTACTGAAACGGAATAGTTAGATGGTTGTGGTATTTATTACGCAATATGATGTTTATTTTTTTTTCCAACTGCAGCTAAATTCTGTGACAAAGCTCCTTTGCTTTTGTCCTCATTCAATCAGTGTGAGCACTGTGTCACAAAGCAATGTTCCTGTATCAACAGAAGCCTTAGATATCCGAATATTTAATTTAGCTTGAACACTTGCATGCCTACTTATGACTACAATTTTGCATATCTAATAGATCAACCTTGTGCATAAAAAGAGGAAGTATTTAGGTGAGAGTCTTCTGAATCAAGCTAGGGTGAGTTCAAACACAGACTCTTAGAGTTGGGAGCAACTTCAAAGATAATAATTTGGTATATATCAAGGATAGGTAAAATTTTGGAGTAGTGAATGAGCAGTGTATTGAGTAGGACTGAGATAAATTATGAGATGTTTTACATAATTATAATGAGTCCATCTTTGAAGGCATGTTAAGATATCATGGCTAAACGTACCTTTCTGTTTTCTCTAGGTTATTCTCCCTAAACATTGCTGCTGTTTAGTCCTTAATTGGTCTCCATGCCACAGTTATTTGGGATGACTGGTGATTCTTATGCCAAGCATAAAAGTATCTTTTCCTTGTTTCCTTCCAGGGAACCACAGATTTCATTTAGTACTCAGAACCACTAAGTTTTATTTGACATGATACTCTTATTGTTTTTCAGGCATTGAATGCCTTCTAAGCTTTCTTCTTGGTATATCTATCCTCTGTGAATTGCTGACTGATGAGGCTTGTGATTTATTCATGGAGAGTGTTACCTCATATTTGAAAGAGACAGGTAGAATGAGTTACTCTCTTCTGGATTATGTTTAGTCAGATATTGGCCTTTTATGAAAACCCTAAAGCTGTACTTCTGCTCACAGACTCTTTCCCCCAAGTTTTAAAGAGAAAAAAAGCCATTCAGTCAGTTAGAGTCAATTTTCTTTAAGAGATAAATGGAATTCAAGTCTAAAGAGGAAAATCAAAGTCCTTAGGTAACTAGTGGGGAATTAACTTGGGAGCCACTTCCTCAGGAGAGCCTGTGAACTTCCAGTCCCAATTCTTTTTGGTTCCAAGTAGGAAATGTTCACAGGATCATTAAAATCAGAGGATGAGACATTTAGAAATGGAAAGGATCGTGGAGTCCATCCAGTCCAACCCCCTTATCTTAAAGATGAAGACATATGATTTTGAGACATTAAATGATTTTTCTATATTTACATAGGTAGAAAGTAGCAGAATCAGGATTTGATCGCAGGTTATTTGATTTTAAATCCAGCACTATTTCATATACCATTTCATGCTGTACCATGGAACAGTGTTCTATTACCACAAAGTTCTTAGCTTGTGATCCATAAACTTGTTATGTTTATGATGACTGTATGTCAATATGATTGGTTTCCTAAATATTTTTTTGTTTTATGCCATTTAAAGATACTATTATGCCAAAAGTGTCCAAGATGCAAAAATGTTTAAGAACTCCTATCTTAGAGAATGAAGACATATGAAAATAGCCAATTTTCTTAATCATATCCAATGATTAATAGAAATCTTTGAGTTTATTGAGTACTCTTTTGAACCCATTATATATGTAAATTAAAGCTTAATGTTCTTCCCTTTAAAGTCATTTTAGAAGTGAACAGAGACCAGAAACCATCTTCTTTCTCATTCTATTTACCTTAAAACTAAAACTAAACTTAGGTTTAGGGATCTAGGCCTAATCCCTTTGTCTTACAATTTTCAGATTTTCCAGTCTTCCTGAGGTCTATTTTATACCTTCGGTCAATTGGTTTGTAGTTATAATCTAATGTTGTCATTCTTTGATAATTTTATTTTCTTAGATGATAAGTAGTATAGTTGGCTAATTTATTTGATTGTTTCATTTGATTAGTAAGTGGTATTTCTTCTTCCTTTCATAGCACAAACCATATCAATAACTGACAAATCTATAATAAATCATACTACAACAGGCATAGGAAGTATGTAGAATGAGGAAATGAATATGTTTTGTGAGATATGAATGTAAAACATGGATTTTGGATAAGATGAGAGATATTTAAAACAGTTATTTTA
The DNA here is from genome assembly GCF_016432865.1 of Antechinus flavipes. Taxonomy (NCBI): domain Eukaryota; kingdom Metazoa; phylum Chordata; class Mammalia; order Dasyuromorphia; family Dasyuridae; genus Antechinus; species Antechinus flavipes. The sequence goes on from NC_067398.1 coordinate 295,804,574, forward strand.
CTTAGACTCTTCCAAAATGTAATCCTGAAGTCAATAGTACATTTCTTGTCATCTCTGAGAGTCTGGGGAATAAGAGGTCATTTGCTAATGAATATTTATTCAATTTTATTTGAAGAAACATCTGAAGAGCTTGAATTGTCTCCTATTGACTAAAAGGACTCATTGCCTACTTGATATATACTAGCATGTCCTTTTGTCTCTTCATTTGGTTTAGATTTTTCATAATAGTTAGATGAACTATTTAGCTGTTTCACATCAGCAGATAGATAATGTTTTCCAGAGGTAACATGACTTGCTGACTTCCAAAGAATTCCTAAAAATGATTTTTTGTTTGTAACACTAAATATTTATTTAGAGAATTTTAGTAATGAATTTGTTGGTGCTGTTTAAGCAATGTACCCTTTGCAGATTGGACCCTGAAAAGTGTAGAAGGAATGTTAGGATGATGTTAGGAAGTGAAAACTTTTAAATTAGGAATCATTAATTTTGAATAGGCTCTTCACTGAGGATTACAAACTGATCCCTGATTTGGTTGGGACCTCTGGAAAGGGTTCATGCTTTTTCTATGAGGTAGGAAATTCATAATATATGGAGCCAACTATCTGCTTCTAGTCACTTTAGGTCCCAGAGTCATGGAAAGTGAAGCTGCCCTTTCTAGTGGGAATTAATGGCTAATTTTTCTCTTAGGAGTAATTAAAAATGGGAGTCAAGCAAATAATGAAATAAGTAAAATCTAGGTTTATTTATGCCTGTGTTTGAATTTATGAAATCGTCTTCTCAAAATGTTAAGAGTATATAACTAACCATGCATTCATTCAACCATATGATTTTTATGGCAGGGGTTCTTAAACTCCTTTTTGTCATGGACAACTTGGGCAGTCTATTGAAGTCTGTGATTTTTTTTTTCTCTGAATATTGTTTTTAAAAATAAATTGTCATCTAAGGAAATGCTAAATTTCAAATAAAGGTTAGCCAAATAATGATGGATTTTTTTCCCCCCCATTTAGGGTCTCTGACCCCTGAAATCTAATTATGAACCTTCAGGTGAAAAACCTCTTTTAAGAAATTTTCCTACATATAGGAGAACAATTCTAAAGCTGGAAGTGACTTCATAGGCTATCTTCTTTAACTTTTTTATTTTACAAATGAGTAAACTGAGGACCAACAGGAGATTAATGACTTGTCCAAGGTCATACAAAAAAATAAGCATCAGATGTGGGATACGAACTTAGGTTTTTCTTTCTACAAATTCAGCATATTTTAACCATGGCAAGAGAGGCATACATAGATAGCAGGCAGCTTTTTCATTGGTTAGTCACGTGAAAGTTGTGGAAGAGAAGATGCAGAAGTGAGCATCTTTTCCTGATGTATCAGATTAAAAAGAAATGAACATATTTATTTTCTCTGTTAACTCTACATTCCAATCAAGAGCACAGGTTCAGTTTATTTAAATTGATGAGTTAAATTTTTTAGGGGGTAAACAGAAAGGTATTTGAAGGAACAGCTGTATTTGAAGCATGCGTGGGTATAGAATTAGCAAAGTGTTAAAATCATTAGCACCCACACCAGATGTTCACTAAAAATCCTGCATCAAATATGGACTTGGGTGGTTCATCAGAATGCTGAAAATGTGCCACTGTTAAGGAGGAAGAAAGAAGCTTAAGTCTGAGTCATTGTTTTAGCCCATTATTTTCGAATCTTTCTCTCTAATCATCAAAAGGAACAAACAAGAAGAGATAAAAATTTACACAAAGCAATATATATGATACAATTCTCATTAAAAGGTAAGTGTAATTATCCATGGGGAATAATAATGTATTTACATACATTAACGTTATAGTTGCTGTCTTGTGTAACTTGAAGTGTCTGAAAAATCTGTTTGAAGACACACAAAGCACAGAGCAGTTGTGAGTAATAACTGCAGAACACAGGAGATGGATAATGAGGCCAGATGAATGGTACTTTTTGCATTCAATGAAAGAAATTATTGAAATTACATATCTGTCCTTTGCTGAGCTCAATAGTTTGAGACCATGGTGCTCAGTTTAAACCCTTTATTTCTCCTCTCCACTTTGGGGCAGGCAATAATGTAACCTGGTTATTCCTAGAAGATAATTTTTTGAATCTTCTTTTCTGGTAACTCACAAAGTAGCAATTTCCATGTCACTGAATATAAAGACTGGATCTTAAATAAGCCAACATGTGAGTGCCCTGCAGGCTGTAACAGTTTTGATGACATCACTGCCAAGCAAGTTCTTGTTATTTCAGTGCTGGTGAGGGAAGCAGCAGGAAGCTGAGCAGAGGAGATATTCTTGGCAGCATCAACAATTCAGGACAAAGAAAGACAACTGCCAAGTCCACAGGGCTTTTGAAAGTTAGGGAAATCATTGCTCTAAGGGCCCAGTCATATCTTGATTATGGTAATGGGAAATAAAGGGGATAGAATGGGTAATTGAAATCCACTGATAATCTGAAAACCTCATTTTCATTTAATGTAATCATTTCCACTATTCGTCCCATAAGGCCTTTCAGTGACTGTTAACAAGGAGCAAAACTGACTGAGACTAATTTCATCTTCATTGTTTCCTCCTCATGCTCTTGAGGAGAGTGTAATATGCTACCCCCAAATCAAGGGCCAGAAAGAGTACTGAGAGATCTGAATGAGTCACAGACAGGATAATCAGCTTCTAAGTGATGGAAAGGGGATTCAGATTTATTTTTCCAGGGGACCACAGTTTCAGAGCTGTGCAGACTTGATGCTTTTCTTTGTGGTAGAGGGAGGCTATTGTTTCTTTTCTTCTCTCTTTCTTTCTCTCTCTCTCTTTTTTTTTTAATCACTTTTTCATGATGGCTTGTCAGAGTAGCTGAGATATAACTCGACATTTTCCTCTTTATGATAGTCTCTGCCAAGTTCATAGATAATCTCTATGTCTTCTGCAGTGACTCAAAAAAACCTGTTATTAATGGACATAGCAGCATGTGTCTAACTGTAATGGGTTGAGGCTCGGGTTGATGCACTGAGGTCCCAAGCACATGAGGCTAAATAGAAATTGGACCATACTCTATAAATATATAAGCTTGGAGAAAGAATGTCCCCCGCCCACTCTTTGTGCAAGTTCTGATGTATTGTATGGGAAATGACGATTTTGGTGGATGGAGGCAGGGGAATGGAAAAGGAAGGGGAAATAGAGACTGCTTACATTGCCATTACAACGGCTTTTCAGCTCAGATCCCCCTCTGTTAGCTGGCTTCCTGTTGCAGCTGCCCATATTGCTATCGCAATCTTTCTTGCCCATATTGCTATCGCAATCCTTTTTCACCTCTTCACTTCAATAAAGTTTGAAGATTTTTCCCTTAACCTGAATTCCTGACTCCGGTTGATTTTAAATACACGGTCATCACATCTAACAATCAATCTGATAGGGAGCCGCAGAGGTGGCAGAGTCACCCCTGTTGAAAGAGTAGGAATTTTGTTTGTGAGGGTACTTAGAAGATGGGAAAAAACTGCAGTTTTGTAGTATATTGTGCTGTTTTCCAAAGTGTCATAATGATTATTCCCTAATGGAACACTTCTATGAAATAAAATAAGTACAATGAAGCCAGAGTTATATAACTGGACTAATTTCATTTTTCCCCACCTCCTGCGCCCTCCCCATTTATTACATAAAAACTCACAGATTTCTCATTGCCTTTTTCTTGTTGCCTATAAAGATTACTTATTTTTTTAAACTTAGCATTCAAGGCTCTTCTCTTTTTGGCTCAAACTTAAAGACCAGAAAAATAAAATGAAGAAGTCAGTATTTAATAGATTCAAATTCTGCCCCTCCTTCTTAGCTGCTCTAATATGGAGCTCATTCAGTCTCTCCAAAATTCAGTTTAATTATCTGTAAAATTGGGACATTAGTACCTATCTCATAGGATCCATTTTTATGAGACTCAGATGGAATATGTATGTAAAGCACCTTTACAGCATGGTAAAAATGTCAGTTATTATTTGTTTCAGACACGTTGGAAAACTGTATTATTCATCGATCTCCAACTACTTCTCTACTTTGTGACTTTATTTATGCCATTCATAATATTTTAATTCCTTCTTTGTCATTGATTTTTGAAATTCTGACTAATTCTGCAAGACCCAGATTAGATTCTATGTTAATGAAGGCTTCTTGGTATCCCCCAGCTATAAACTATCTCTTTCATTTCAATCATCATGTTACTGTGTTTCTCTGTTATATTTGTTCTTAATACATTTTTTTAATATATCACAGGAATATGGTGTAGAAAGTGCAGTAGACTAGGATTTGTATGATCTAGGTTCCAATAGCTGCTCTTATGCTTAACATAGTCATGACTTAGTTCAAGTACCTTAAAATTTTGGACTTAAGTTTCTTTGTTCTTAAAAATTGGAAGATGTGGTTTAAAGGATATCTTATGTCTTAGCTCTAAATCTTTTGATGCTCTTGTAATTTTCTGTTTGGATATTCCATTGGCATCTCAAACTCAAAATATCCAAAATACATCTTCCTCTCTAAAAGTACTCTTCAGGGCAGCGAGATAGTACAGTGGATAGAGTACTGTGTAGAGAGGGCTGAAACTCTTGAGTTTATGCACTGAGGTCCGGACAACTGAGCACTTAAAGCTAATTACCGATTGGACAATACTCTATAAGCATATACTTGGAAAATGGCCCTTCCCACTATCCTGTGTTGGCTCGATAATTGGTATATACAGAGAATTGTAGGAGGGACTAGGGGATGGAGTAAGACTAGCCAGGTCACTCTGGATGCCCTATGAAGAAGGAAGGTTGTGGAGATTCTGCTTCCATCTAATTCAATTCTACCTCTAAAGACCAAGAATAAAGACTAAGGACTTTTGCTTATCCTGACTCCAGCTGATTCTAAAAATCCAGAGTGCTAATGGGGTCATTACAGTACTGGTCTTGGAGTCAGGAGTACCTGAGTTCAAAAACTACCTTAGATACTTAACACCTAACTAACTGGGTGATCCTGGGCAATTCACTTAACCTCAATTGCCTTGCAGAAAAACCCCAAAAAACAAAAACTTCTCTTCATTTCAACTCTCCCATTTCTTTTTCCATCTCTCTGCTTTAAAACCAGAGTCATCCTTTGTGGTGTTTTTCTTCTTTAAAATAATAGTTCTCTCTGGGTGAGAGCAGGTTTCTCAGGGAGGTTTTCTGGAGGCAGCCTTAGTTTCGGTTACGAATAATAATCACCTCAAAATGCAGCCAAATGATAAAAGTTCAAACGTTTATTTTCTCCTACCAAAATAGCCCGGTTAGTTGAGGCCTATCTCTTTGCTTGGTTCCAAGAGCTCTTGCAGATTGTCCTTTGCTTCTGACTCAGCTTTCTTCAGCCTCCAGCCAGCCAAGTGAAAAATGGAGTGAATCTTTCTTGCCTCTGAGAGAGGGTTTCTGGCTTTCAATCTCCCAGAGTGCTCTGTGTCTGTCCCAGAGTGCTCCTCTCCAATCTAATTCTGCTGAACTCTCCTAACTGGCTCACTGAAGCTCTATTTATGCTCCTTCTTCGAGAGAGGGATTGTGGAATGCGAGAGAGTGGGATTATGGGTTTTCTCCCAGAGTGCTCTCTGGCCCTAAGAGCTTCAAGGAAGGTGTGAATTCACAAAGTTATAAAGTTTACTTTGTGAATCTCCTATACTTGTGAATTCCAATGAGTACTTAAATACTTCTTGCTTATATGAGCTCTCTAAAGGTGTGAACACAAGCATTGTTTCTATTAGTTCTACTTAGTACCTTGTTTCAGGTTCTGGTCCAAAACATTTCCTTGTAAGATCAGATCAATGATACTGAACCATGCTAAATTAGATAATTATTGTCTCTATCAACTCTAATGACTTAACAGTTTGTAAAGATTCCAACAATCCTTGACTTTTCCTTCTTTCTCACCTCCCTTTGCACCAATGTCTAATCATTTGCAAAGGCTTAATGCTACTTCTATCAACCATAGCATCCCTTAATTTTTTTCCTTCTCTTTTCTCCTTTCCCCATTTTCTTCACTTACATAGCTAATACTCTGGGTCTGGCTTTTATCATTTTTGACCTGACATCCTTCAGTTGATTTCCCTGCTCACATTTCTCTACTTTCCTATCACTGCCAAAATAATCTTAATGCATCTACCTAACTCTATTTTTCATTCTCTCAAGAAATCTTCACTGCTTTTCTTGCTTTTGGGGTAAAGTATAAGCTTAATACTTTCATATCTAAAGCTCCCCTCTAATGTACTTTATTAAGTGCTACATTGTGACAGAATTTGGAACTATGGAGTATAGAGATAAAAGTGAAACAGGCCCTTCCCTCAAGAAGTTTTTGCTTTTATTAGAGAGTGGAGATAGAGGCATATATAACTTAGGTACAAGATACTTTTTGAAGGGAGATAATTGGGAAGGAGGGAAGGATTTATATAAAAGGAGATGCTTCAGCTGAGTCTTGGGGAAAGACTGTATGGTGTAGTTCTTATTATTCCCTTTCACATACTCAATTCCAGCAAATTGATCCCCAACATCAGCATATGATTCCCTGAATCTGTGCCTTTGTTAGTTTTTCTCTTGGATGCCTAAGTATAGAGGTCTCAACTCTGGAGAAGTTTACTTGAAAAAAGATGTTAATTTAGTGGAATTGATGACACAATGGTAATCTACTTTACATATACTTAGTACTTTGCATGGTGATGTAATAGTTCTATAGTTGATGCAATTGTAATAGGATATTTAAACTGAGGACAAAGTCAGCCATAGACATTCTATCATGGTGGCTCTCCTGCTTCCTCCACTAAGATCAAGACTGGGCCAGAATAAAGACTCTAGATTCTATTCTTGACCATTTTCGTGGTGTTTATCCTGCTGAGACCAAGGCCCATCCAAAGGACTTCCAGAAAGCTAGCCCAAAATTATACCTAGAAAGTATTATCTGCCTTTCAGAATCATTGTCTTCATTAGAAGCTCAACTTGGGCACCTTTATTAAAGGATGGCTTGCTTTTCCTGCCTCTCTCTCCACTGTGTTGTATGGTTTAGCATTTTTTTTCTTCCTCAAAATGCCTAAAATATAAGTTTCTTAAGGGTAGGAACTGTTTCTTTTTTTCTTCTTCCTCTCATGATCTAGTATTATTATAATACACTTGGTAGGGGCTTAATAAATTGACTCTGTTCTCTTCTCTTGGATTTAAAGCAAGGATCTTGTTTTGTATTTGAGTCCTCCTCAGCATCTATCACAATCATTAAGTTCTTGTAAGCATTTAAGAAATCTGTGTTGCACCTGTCAGATTGGCTAAGATGACAGGAAAAAATAATGATGAATGTTGGAGGGGATGCGGGAAAACTGGGACACTGATGCATTGTTGGTGAAGTTGTGAACGAATCCAACCATTCTGGAGAGCAATCTGGAATTATGCCCAAAAAATTATCAAACTGTGCATACCCTTTGATCCAGCAGTGTTACTTCTGGGTTTATATCCCAAAGAAATACTAAAGAAGGGAAAGGAACCTGTATGTGCCAAAATGTTTGTGGCAGCCCTGTTTGTAGTGGCTAGAAACTGGAAATTGAATGGATGCCCATCAATTGGAGAATGGCTGGGTAAATTGTGGTATATGAATGTTATGGAATATTATTGTTCTGTAAGAAATGACCAGCAGGATGAATACAGAGAGGCTTGGAGAGACTTACATGAACTGATGCTGAGTGAAATGAGCAGAACTAGGAGATCATTATACACTTCAACAATGATACTGTATGAGGATGTATTCTGATGGAAGTGGATTTCTTTGACAAAGAGACCTAACTCAGTTTCATTTGATAAATGATGGACAGAAGCAGCTACATCCAAAGAAAGAACACTGGGAAATGAATGTGAACTATTTGCATTTTTGTTTTTCTTCCCGGGTTATTTTTACCTTCTGAATCCAATTCTCCCTGTGCAACAAGAAAACTGTTCAGTTCTGCAAACATATATTGTATCTAGGATATACTGCAACATATCTAACATATATAGGACTGCTTACCATCTAGGGGAGGGGATGGAGGGGAGGGAGGGGAAAAATCGGAACAGAAGCGAGTGCAAGGGATAATGTTGTAAAAAAAAAAATTACCCTGGCATGGATTCTGTCAATATAAAGTTATTATAAAGTAAAATAAAATATATTAAAAAAAAAAGAAAATTAAAAAAAAAAAAGAAATCTGTGTTGATTTGAGCTATCAACGTTTCCCCTTTAAAACTCTTAGATTCTTTTCTAGTCGGTTTATTCCATAAATGGGATCATGATAACATGCAGAAATTAATTTGGGAGAAAGGAGAAAGAGGAGGCCACGAACTAGTTTTTTGTCTTTTTTTTTTTTTTTTTTTTTTTAATACATGGCAGTGATGCCATTTGTCTTTTTTTTTTAAAATAATGGTTCTTCTGTTTTCCCCTTTCCTTTTGTTCATTTTTACTTTGTTATTTCTACTAGGAGTGGCAGGAAAAAAAAAATTCTAGAAAAAATTGTGTTTCTTGCACAAAGCAATTTGCATAGTTGTATGACTTTTTCTGATGTCTAAATGATTAGTTCTTCTTTTTAGATATTTGTTAATAATCTCATTGAATAATCTAAAACTATAGTGGGGATATTGGCTATATGTCAATAGGTTGGAAACAATGGGGGAAATGATTTCCTAATCAACTGTTTACAAACTGTTTGTATACAGTTTGATGATTAATTGTTAGAACAATGACCAAAATAATATCATATTAATAGAATAAAAGGGGAAGATGCAAATAAAACAGTTTGATCTGATTAAATAACTCTTGGCACAGAAAAATGATAAATGGAGAAAAAAATCAGGTACCAATACAGACTATCATTGTTTTCAAAGGAAGTTTAATGGTTGGAAATTCATTACCCCAGCGAGGAGGCCAGTAGGACATTGAAAAAGCCTTCAGCCAAGAAACACTTGATCCATTTGCCACATGGAAAGATATGATAGTAAAAGCAACACATTTAAATTATAAACTCATTTGTAAAATATTATAGAGAAGGATGATTGAAGATTATGAGAAGTATCAGTTTATAAAACTTTAACAAGTAGTAAAGTAGGAAAAATGAATTTACATAACATTTCTTATGTTATCCACTTAAATCAGAACATCTTGAGAGCATTTAAGGATGAGCTTGGAAGAAACTTTGAAAGAAAGACAACAAATAAAACAAAGGGAAAAGATCTGTTCAAATTACAACAAAATGTTTGCGGATCAGTTAACATATATTAGCCACTAATAGTCCTTGATATGGTGCTGGGTGAGGCATTATTATCAAATCAAAAAATTTCAGAGTTGGAAGGGATCTTAGTAAATGAACAACCATATGAAGGAAAAATCATTTATTTAAACACTGTGTTCAAAGCTCTGCTTTTTTAGTCAATAAGGAGGATAGCTATCCCTTTCTAAGCAGGATTAATTAGAAAAGCACAAAATTATTCTGAGGTTTCAAGAATTCAAAAGAAAAACTGAAATATGATACTCCAGAAAGCAAAGGGAATCACTTAGTGATCCACAATAGTATATTTTGCAAAGCTAAAGAATTTCATTCACAGAAAATAATAGACCATTTGGTAAAAGGCAAACTTTTGAAGCTTTCAAAAAAAAACCCATGGGTGAGCAGAGTATTCATCATGCAAACTGATGTAAAAAGTGAAAAAATTTTAAAAGCTTTTTTTACATTTTAATTTTCCCTAGTTATATGTACAGCAACATTTTTTTTGGTTTACATGTTCATCTTTTTTTTTTTTTTTCATATTTCCATATGAATCCTGTTGGCAGAAAAAAAAAATCAGAACAGGGAAAATCAAAACAGGAAAAAACAGTAAAATTATGAGAGAAGAAAAAAAAAAAAAGCCAGAACAAAAAAAATGAAAATAGCATGTGTTTATTTACATTCAGTCTCCATATTTCTCTCCCTGGATACAGATTGTGTTTTCCATCCAAAGTTTATTGGGATTGCTTTGGATCACTGAACTGCTGAGAAGAACCACATCGGTCATACTTATTCATCCCACAATCCTGCTGTTACTGTGTACAATGATTTCCTGATTTGGCTTGTTTCCTTGAGTAAAAGTTCATGTACATCTGTCCAGGCCTTTCTAAAAACATCTAGTTGATCATTTTTATGGAACAATAATATTCCATTTATTACTTTCATATTATTATCATATTATATTATCATATCATATTAATACTTTCATATACCATAACTTATTCAGCCATTGCACAATTGATGGACAGTCACTCATTTTCCAATTCTTTGCCACTGCAAAAAGAGCTGCTACAAACATTTTTGTGCATGTGGGTCCTTTTCCCTGTTTTATGATCTCTTTGGCATACAAACTCAGTAATACTGCTGAATCAAAAGCTATGCCCAATTTTATAGCCCTTTGGACATAGGTCCAAATTGCTTTCCACAATGTTTGGATCATTTCATACTGCACTTCATCATCTTTCACTAATGTATCCCAATTTTTCCATATCCCCTCTAACATTTGTCATTATCCATTCTTGTCATTTTAGCCAAACTGATAGGTGGTACCTCAGAGTTGTTTTAGTTTGCATTTCTCTAATCAATAATGATTTAGGGCATTTTTTAAATGACTATAGATAGCTGTAATTTCTTCATCTGAAAATTGTCTGTTCATATCCTTTGACCTTTTACCAATTGGGGAATAACTTTTGTATTCTTATAAATGGAGTTTTCAACAAGTGTTATTTGTAATTATGGAGAAGTTAGACACATTCTCAATAAGATCAGGGTAAAACAAGGATGCCCATTGTCATCATTATCATACAATATTGTACTAGAAGTATTGGCTTTAGTAATAAAAAAAGAAAGAAATTAAAGGAATTAGGCTAGGAAATAAGGAGATGAAACTATCACTCTTTGCGGATGATACAATGGTATACTCAAGAGAATCCTAAAGAATCACCCCAAAAAAGTACTTGAAATAATTAACGGTTTTAGCAGAATTGCAGGATATAAAATAAATCTGATGCCCAACAGCAAGTGATAGAAAAATAAGTTTTATTAAATTAAATTAATTTATTATTTTAAAATATTATATATAATTAATTTATTAATTGAATTAAATTTATTTAATTTAAATCCCATTTAAAATAACTGTAGACAAAATAAACTATATGGGTGTCTGCCTGGCAAAACAAACCCAGGAACTATGAGAATACAATTACAAAACACTTTTTACACAAATAAAGTCAGATCTAACCAATTGGAAAAGTATCAATTGTTCATGGTTAGGCTGAGCTAATATAATTAAATTTTTTTTTATTAAAGCCTTTTATTTTTCAAAACATATGCTTGAATAATTCTTCAACATTAACCCTTACAAAACCTTGTGTTCCAAATCCCCCCCTTCCTCCATCTCTTCCCCTAGATTGTAAGTTGTCCAATATATGTTAAACATGGTAGAAATATATGTGAAATTCAATATATGCATACATTTTTATTCAATTATCTTGCTGCACAAGAGAAATCAAACAAACTGGAAAAAAATAAGAAAGAAAATAAAATTCAAGCAAACAACAAAAAGAGTGAAAATATTATGTTGTGAAACACAATCAGTTCCCACAGTCTCTATGGATGTGGATGGTTCTCTTCATTGCAAGTTCATTGATACTGATCTGAATTATCTCATTGTTGAAAAGGAGCTAATATAATTAAAATGGCAATTTTACCCAAATTAGTTATTTGTTCAAATGCCATACCAATCAAATTGCCAAAAAATTGAAATTCATCTGGAAAAAGAAAAGGTCAAGAATATCAAGGGCATTAATGGGAAAAAAAAGGAAGTTAAATCTTTTCAAGTAATAATGACAGATTAAAAATATGTTATCTGTCTTTCTAGTTAGACCCATATCTACCCACTATAATATAATTGATAAATAGCCATTCAGCACTTGCTTGAAAACTGACTATTTGCCTAGGTAATCCATTCCATTTTGAGATGATTTTTATTTTTAAGATACATTTCTCCTCTTTCTGTCTTTGGAACCAAATAGAACAAATCTAATCTCTCTTTTACTTGACTGCCTATTAGTACTTGAAGACAATATCATGTTTATATCTTTTATTTTTCAAGCTAAATATTTCCATGTTGGCCTCAAATGACGTGGTCTTGATCTTTTAACTTCCTCCTTTGTATGTTCTCCATTTTATCAATATTCTTTTTGAACTATAGTTCACAATTATAGTGAAGTATATATCTGAGCACATCATATTCAGGATATTTATGTTCTACCTAAAATGGAGGGCAAGGGAAATATCACTTTCCTAGTCCTGAACGCTAATCCTTTCTTATTAAAGCCTAAGATTGAATTAGCTTTTTTTTTTTTTTTTTTTTCTTTTGGCTGTCATGTCACTCTCAACTCAAACTAAACCAGTCCACTAAAATCCTTACACATAGTTCATAGAAACTGATGTATAATCATGTCTCCCTCAGTCTACTTGTGAAATTATTTTTTAATTCAATTTAATCCCTACTAATTTAATTAACTAAATCCCTATTTAATTTTTTTCTTATTAGATTTAGCTCAGCATTCTTCCTGTCTAGATATTTTTGGATCCTATTTTTATCATCCATTGAGTTTGCTAGCTATCCCTTTCAGATTCTGTCATCTACAAATTTGATAAGCATCTATCTATTTTCCCAGGTTTCTAATAAAAGAAACAATAGAAAGCTAAAAAAGAATAGATCCCGTAGGTCACAGGGGTCCTCAAACTTTTTAAATAGGGGGCCAGTTCACTGTCCTTCAAACTATAGTAAAAACAAAAACTTTGGTGGGCCTTTAAATAAAGAAACTTCATAGCCCTGGGTGAGGGGAATAAACATTCTCAGCTGCTGCATCTGGCCCACTGCCGTAGTTTGAGGACCCCTGCCCTAGGATATGCTCCTGGAGATCTTCTGCCAATTTGAATTGACCCATTAATGACTATTTTTTGCTGTTCCACCAGTTTTGAATCCATTTAATTGTTTTATATTCTGGCAGTATAGATCTCTATAACATTTTATCACATCTTTTACTGACACCTATGCAAACTTTACATATAGCTTTCTCCTGAATTACCAGTTTAATAACCCTGTCAAAAAAGAAATAAGCTTAAGTCTATCTGGTATGATCTCTTCTTTCAGTTTTGCAACTCTTTTTCTAGCTGTTCTTTTAACACATTTTGAACTTTTGTCAGGAATTGAATTCAAACTTATTGGCTACAGTTTGCAGATGCTTTTCTTACCCCACCCTCCCCTTTTTGGACATTTGGACAACATTTATCCTTATCTGATGCTTTGTTATCTCTTCCCTTATTGATGGTGACTCTTCTATCTCTTTCCATCAAGAAATCTTCCATTTCTTGCAGTGTTCAAGGTTGTAGTTCATAAGGTACAGGTGATTTAAAAAAAAGTTAGGTTCTCTCTTACACTTTCTCCTTATATACAGATTAGTTATCAATTACCAATCAGCTATATATCTATTTTCCCATTTCAAGCATCAATTGCTTTGGTAGAGAAAACAGAAGCAAGATAAAAATGGAATAATCTGGATTTCTCTTTGCTCTTATCACCATCCCATCCATCTGAAGTCTTATCGAGTCTTATCCCTGTTTTGCTTTTAACTCTTTTCACTCTTAACTCTTTTTTGCTCTTTTAACCAGTATAACTAAGGAAGCTTTTTTTGTCCTTTATTAAGTTTCCTAGTAGCAGTTCTGGCTATTTTTATTTTTTTAAAATTCAACTCTTTTCAACAATATGGGAGTGTTTTTTCTTTTTTCTTTTCTTTTTTTTTTTTTGTCCTGAAGTGTCCTATTTCATCTAAGCCTCTTCTGAGCATTACTGTCATTGACACTATTCATACAGTATGAAACCATGCTTTTGTAATCAATTTTTGATATCTGCACTTGTTTTCATCTTTTGTATGTCACTTTGAATAACTCAAGTTGGTTGTTCTGTTCTCTGTGGTCTTAGGCATTTCAGAATTTTACTCATTAGAGTTGTTTATATATTTGAAATTTAGTTCTTGAAATTTTTCCACACCTTGAGCTAACTGTCCATAAAATTTTAGCTGATACTAAGCATCTTTCCTATTCTCCCACTGAACTTTTTGAAATGTGCACTGCAAGAATCCAGGTTGCATATCACATTTTAAAGTAGAATTGACACAATAACGATAGCTGAGAAGAATATGTGAACAAGATCAAGGAGCCTCAGAAGAGGTACATGTTGGAGGCATCACAGTTTTGAGGACATTGAAGGGATAAAGGACGTCTGAAGGGATAATGAAAACCTGAAAAGTTATCTTTATTAAGAGTTGAAAAAAGTCACAGAGACGAGGTCAACAATCCCCAACAACCCTGGACACTTTCTCTTCTCTACAAAATCTTTGTGAAAAGTTTACACATTTGTTGAAGGCATCTTCTACTTTGAAGAGACTGCCCAAAACAGTGGGATCCAAACAGTTGGGTATTGAAGTATAGATATACATAAAACAGCTTTTTTACTCTGTTATTTACTCTGTGTTAGGCACTGGGCTAAACAATGGGGATGCACCCAAGGACTTTACATTATAGTGGGGGAGATAACATGCCCAAAAATGTAGATGCAAGTTGTGTACCCACTGTAAATGGAAAGTATTTTCCTAGAGAAACTGGGGAAGCAGGAAGGATTCCTGCAGAAGATGGGATGTATCCAGAATTCAGAGGTAAAGGGAGAGAATACTCTAGGCATGGTGAGAAGATTGTTCTGAAATAAAGAGGGAATGGTGTATGAGGACAGGTAAGGCATTATTACTAAATCTTAAAATGTGTCAAAAAAGTAAACATAGGAAGACTGGAAGGGAGGATTATGAAGTATTTTAATAATAAAAAATGTTTTAATAGTTATAGGTTTTGGTTAGTAATGAAATAATTCCTTGTTACCTTGAGCCAGATTTTATTTGAGAACTTAAATTTTCTTCTTAATTACTGCCATTGCAACCTATGAGCATGAGATGTTTTTCCCTGTTGGACTTGCCTAGTCACAGAGAATGAGTTCTGTTCATTGCCTTGGTTAGAGATCATTGGTCTTGCATATCTTCCTTATTCCTGCTAGAGATAGCTTAGCATGAAGAGATGGTGTCATTTAGTAGCTGCAACACTAGGTTGGGAGTAGGCTGAATATTTGTAGATTCTTTATTGCCAGTAATGGCACATTGGCTTTCTGAATTACTTAACCTATTTAGAGGATAGATTTCTCATAGGTAAATTGAAAATAACATGGCGATTCTTTGCTCTTTTGGAAAGATATATATACGACCCTGAATGAGAATAGCTCTCAACTTATTAAAAAAACAACAAAACTAATCTTTAAGATGTTTTACTATTATAAAATTAACACATAATAATATAGAAACTAGTTATTTAGATATTGACCCAGTTTACTTTTATAACCTTTTCTCTCAGAACATCCCTTTATACATTCTCCTTCTAAACCAAATTGAACTATTTGTTGTTACCCAATCTCTTTCCTACTGCTTGAAACAGTTCAGTTCTTCTGTCCCATGAGCTTTGCCTTCAAAGCTAGTATAATTACTTCTTTCTCTATGGAGTTTTCCCTACTTCCCCTGCCTGAAAATAGTCTTTTTCAACTTTGAAATGGTGAAACATTTTGTGTCTCTCTTATGATACCTACCATATTCTGTCTTAGAATCAAAATAAAGTAGAAGGGTGGCAGTGTACTACTTGTACCAAAGAGAGAGTTCTAAATGTAAAACCACTTGTTACCTATGTGACTTTTGTCAATGACTTAATCCCTCTGTGCCTTGATTCTTTGTAAAATGAGGAAGGACTAGATGATTCCTGGTGTCCTTTTCTAGCTTTCAGTCTATGATCCTATACTTCTTGGACCTAAATTCAAGTCCTGACACTTAACTTTTGTGACATTGGACCAGTCACCAACATTTCTGGGCCTTATTTTCTTAATTCATAAAATGAAGGAGTTGGACTAGATAACTTCTTTGGTAAGACACTAGCTCTCTCATGATTTTGTGATCTAGTTTTGCAGATGAGAAAAGAGTTCTAGAAAAAGACATTAAGTAATTTTCCCAGAATCACCTTGGTAATAGATGTCCATGGGAGGACAACTCCATCCACTATGAGATTTTGCTGTCAGGTGTAATAAATAATAAATATCAAAGTTAGAATTTGAAACTAAGTTTTCTGGCCTGAAATTCTTTACACCTTATATAGCAACACCATTCCCTCTTGTAATTTATTTGTAGACATGATATCGATGCTCCCTGAAGGGATGATCTTTGTCCTTATTTCTTCCACATTATTTAGCAGAGTATTTTCCATACACTAGGTATCTAGAAAATGTATAGTAAACCATTTTAGAACCTTTAGTAAAAAGAAATCCATGGTGGTGGGTTATTCTAAGAAAGTGACCAATGTCAGCCAGATTAACTCTTAGCTTCTAATTTCTCAAGCACCTTTTTTGTTCTGGGAAGTCAAAGGATCTCAGTTTTAAATCTCATACCATTTCCTCTTATACACTGAGCTGCTTTAAAAAAATGGGAAACTAAAAGATTATGCTATTTTCTGAAGATTATTTGGTCATTTTGTAGCAGATGGAGAACCCACAGCTTAGCCCAAACATTTCTCCACCAAGCCATGCTCCCTTTCATTGAGAGTTCCTTTGAGAGGAAAGTTTATTTCCCTGAATTCTTTTGTTGATTTTTTGGATATAATTGCTGAATGCCAGGTATGTTCTTAAACATTCTCTTGTAAAAAAATACCTTGCCCATTCTCGATCTGCATAAGACCCAGCAGGAATCTTAGCACCTTGGAAACTAACAACTGCTCATGTTAATTACTTTTTTTTTTTTTAAATTTTAGTTTCCCTAATTCCATGTAAAAACAATTTAAAAAATTTTGATTTCCAAATTCTCTTCTGTGTTTTCCCTTCTGCCTCCCTGAAGTCATAAAACAATTCGATAAACATTATACATGTGCAATCATGCCATAATTAGGGATATAGACCTACTAGTAGTATTGGTATGTCAAATGGTATGCCCAGTTTTATTGCCTTTTAGTTAGAGTTCCAAATTGCTTTCCAGAATGTTTGGATCAGAAACTCCAACAGTGCATTTTTAAAAAAAATTATGAAGCAGCATATGTGGGAAGGAATACCTCTACCAATATTCAATAAAAAAAATAAAAAAAAAACATTAAATGCCTACTATGTTTGAGGCATTAAATGCTGTAGATACAAATAAGAAAAATAGATAGTACTTACTCTCAAGAGACTTAAGATCTAAAGAAGGGGAAAACAACACAGAAAAAGAAACTGAAAAAGGTAAGGAAGCATGAACAGAGATATCCTGTACAGAAGTACGTTGTTCTGTGGAGTGAGAACCAAGTGGAGCTGCTGTTAGAAAATCATGATGATTAGTGATGATAATAATAATAATAATAATAATAATGTCTCCCTTGAATTATTGTTAGGAAAAGCATGTTCATTTTTTTTTTAAAATAATATGTAACCATATAGTGGTGAAAAATAAAGTTAAAAACTAGAATATTTGATATTATATGAATGATTGGATTCCCAGATCTCATGGGAAAAATGTAAGAGAATGTGTGTGTGTGTGTGTGTGTGTGTGTGTGTGTGTGTGTGTGTTAGGGAGTGGGGGAGGAAGTGGAGGGTCAGGTAGATTAATGTGGTGCCAGGCATGGAAGCAATGCCCTGTATACACTATGTAGCTTTATATAAGATTGATTTGTTTTTGCAAACGAACAGACAACAAACTGCATGTTAGAAAAAAATCACTGATAAGATCCAATAAAACTATATGCACAATTTACATTTATGCACACATAATCTGTATTTACTTTGTAAACTTGTTAAGTACCATATAAATATGTGCTGCTTTTTTTGGGTCAAAACTGCAAGTTAATCTGTATTGAGAGTTCCCCATGGGAAACCTCTCTGTACCAAGGCAAATCAATAATTGTTTCTTTTCTTTTTTTTTAAATTCAATTTTATTTTATTTTTGGTACTAATTTGTCTCCCTTTATTATTTACCTCCCTTTTCCTTACCCTTTGAGAAGTTGAGAACAAAATCCATTAGAAATATTCATAATTATGGTAAGTACGTTCCTGTATTAGTTTATTCCCCACCTCTCCCAAAAAACCCAAAAAACAAGAAAGAAAAAAAAGAAAAGTCAATATCCTTCAATTTGTACTGACTCAGACAACTCTCTATCTGGAGGTGGATATTATGTTTCATACGTTAGTGATTTGGAATTGTGGTTGAACATTGTGTTCATTTTCTTTCCCTTTAAAAATATTTTTATTTATTTTTTCTGGTTATACATGTAGTTTAACTTTTTAAATACACATTTCTTTATGAATCATGTTGGGAGAGAAAAATCAGAAAAAAAAGGGAAAAACCATGGGAGGGAAAAAAACCCCAGCAGGAAGAAAAAATGAACATAGCATATATTGATTTATATTCAATATCCATAATTCTCTTTCTGAATGCAGATGGCATTTTCTTTCCAAAGTTTATTGGGATTGCTTTGGATCACTGAATTGCTGAGAAGAACCAAGCCTTTCATAGTTGATCATCTCACAGTCTTGCTGTTACTATGTACAATGCATTCTTGGTTCTGCTGTTTGCTCAGCATCATTTCATGTAAATCTTTCCAGGTCTTTCTAACATCAAGTTGTTGTTGTTGTTTTTTTTAAATAGAACAGTAATATTCCATTACCTTCATATACCACAATTTATTCAACCATTCTGCAACTGATAAGCATCTATTCATTTTCCAATTCTTTGCTATTACAAAAAAGTTGCTACAAATATTTTTGTACATGTGGGTCCTTTTCCTCTTTTATGATTCCCTTGGAAAACAGACCCAGTAATGGCATTGCTGGGTCAAAGAGTATGCACACTTTGATAGCTTCTTAGGCATAGTTCCAAATTGTTTTCCAGAATGGTTTATCAGTTCACAACTCCACAAATAATGCATTAATGTTACAGTTTTTACATATTCCCTCCCACATTTATCGTTATCTTTTCTTTTTTAAAATCATTATTTTTTCCTGTCATCTTAGCCAGTCTGAGAGGTATGAGGTAGTATCTCAAAATTTGTGCAGAAGTTTTTTAATTTATTGTAGTCAAAGTTGTCCATTTTGCATTTCATAATGTTCTCTAATTCTTCTTTGGTCATAAATTCTCCAAAGATTTGATAGGTTAATTATCCCTTATTGTCTTAATTTGCTTATGGTATTATCCTTTTTGCCCAAATCATGTTCCCATTTTGACCTTATTTTGGTATGGGGTCTGAGATACTGGTGAATGCCTAATTTCTGACATATTATTTTCCATTTTTTCCAGCACTTTTTGTGAGTTTGTGCATTTTTATTACAGAAGCTGGAGTTTATGGGATTATCAAATACTATATTACTATAGTCATTGATTATTGTGTCTTTTATGCCTAACCTATTCCAGAGGTCCACCGCTCTATATCTTAGCCAGTACCAAATGCTTTTGACTACTGTTCTATAATATGGTTTTAGGTCTGGTACTACTAGACCACCATCCTTTATATAATTTTTTTTCATTGATTCTCTTGATATTCTTGACTTTTTGTTCTTCCAGATGAATTTTATTATTATTTTTTCTAGCTCTATAAAATATTTTTTCGCACTTTGATTGATATAACACTGAACAAGTAGATCATTTAGGTAGAATTGTCATTTTTATTATTTTAGCTTGGCCTAGTCATGAGCAATTAATGTTTTTCCAGTTGTTTAGATCTGACTTTGTGGGAGAAGTGTTTTGTAATTGTGTTCCTGGTTTTGTCTTGGCAGGTAGACATCCAAATATTTTATAGTTATTTTAAATGGAATTTCTCTTTCTATCTCTTGTTTGCTTGGCTTTGTCAGTCATATATAGAAATGCTGATGATTTGCGTAGGTTTATTTTATGTCCTGAAACTTTGCTAAAACTGTGAATTGTTTCCAGTAGGTTTTTGGATGATTTTCTGGAATTCTCTAAGTATATCATCATATCATTTGCAAAGAGTGATAGTTTTATCTCCTTATTGGCAATTCTGATTTTTTTTTTCTTTTCCTTTTCTTAATACTAAAGCTGACATTTCTAGTACGATATTAAATAATAGTGATGATAATGGGCCTCCTTGATTCATCCTTGTTCTTATTGGGAATGCATCCGTATAATGCTTGCTGTTAGTTTTAGATAGATACTGCTTATTATTTTAATAATAAGTTCTCTATGTTCTCTAATGTTGTTTTTTTTTTTTTTAAATAGGCATGGGTGATGTATTTTGTCAAAAGCTTTTTCTGCTTCTGTTGAGATTATCATATGATTTCTTTTGGTTTTGTTATTGGTATGGTTGATTCTGGCAATAGTTTTTCTGATACTGAACCAGCCCTGCATTCCTGATATAAATCCCATTAGTCATAATGTGTTATCCTGCCGGTAAGTGTCTGTAATCTCTTTGCTAATATTTTATTTAAAACTTTTGCATTAATATTCATTAGGCAGAATGGTCTGTAATTTTCTTTCTCAATTTTGGCTCTTCCTGGCTTAGGTATTAGTGCCGTGTTTGTGTCATAGAAGGAATTTGGCAGGACTCCTTTGCCTGTTTTTCCAAATAGTTTACATAGTATTGGAATTAATTGTTCTTTAAATTTTTGGTAGAATTTACTTGTAAATCCATCAGGCCCTGGAGATTTTTTCTTAGGGACTTCACTGATGGCTTATTCAATTTCTTTTTCTAGAATGGGACTCTTTAAGTAATTTATTTTCTTTTCTGGGAAAATTTTAATCTGGGCAGTTTATATTTTTGTAAATGTGGATCCATTTTCAGTAGGTTGTCAGTCTTGCCAGCATACAGTTGGACAAAATAGCACCTAATTATTGCTTTAATTTCTTTCATTTTTGTTGCTAGTGATTAGTTTTTTTTCCCTCTCCTTTTTCTGATCAAATTAACTAAATATTTATCTTTATTTTGTTGTTTTTTTTTTTTTCATAAAACCAGCTCTTATGTTTTCTTAATTAGGTCAATAGTTTTCTTTGTTTCAATTTTATTAATCTCTCCTTTGAGTATCAGAATTTCTAATTTAGAATTTAATTGAGGGGAGTTTAATGTGTTCCTTTTTCTAGCTTTTTTAGTTGCATGGTCAATTCATTGATTTCTTCTTTCTCTATTTTATTCATGTAACTACTTAGAAATATAAAATTTCCCCTAAGAACTACATCCTATCGATTTTGGTATATTGTCTTATTATTGTCATTCTCTTGGATTATGGATTATTTCAGTGATTTATTGTTTGACTCATTCATTTTTTTGGAATTTAATTTCCAATTGGTTTTTAATCTATCTTTCCCTGTCCCTTTAGTGAATATAATTTTTATTGCATCGTGGTCTGAAAAGGAAGCATTTACTATTTCTGCCTTTCTGCATTGATTGTGAGGTTTTTATGCTCTAATACATGGTCAGTTTTTGTGTAGGTGTCATGTACTTAATGAGAAAAAACTGTATTCCTTTTTGTCCCTATTCGGTTTTCTCCAGAGGTCTGTCATATCTAGGTTTTCTAAGATTCTGTTAATCTCCCTAGTTTCTTTCTTGTTTATTTTGTAATTAGATTTCTCTTTTTCTGAAAGGGGAAACATAGAAAATTCTTTTAATTAGATCTGTTTCTGCTTTTGCTTTATATCTGAGATCAGAATTGTTCCACCTGCTTTTTTTTTTTTTTTTTTTGCTTCAGTTGAAGCATAATAAATTCTGCTCCAGCCTTTTACCTTTATGCTGGATGTATCTGTCTGTTTCAAATATGTTGTTTACAGAAAGGATTGTTGGATTTTATTTTATTTTTATTATTTTTTAATGTGAAGACTAGGTTTATTACAAGAGAAATGAATACGCATGTAGAATCCAACAGTTCATAATTCACACAGAAGTTTGCATTATTTTTTATTAAAGCTTTTTATTTACAAAGTATATGCATGGGTAATTTTTCCAACATTGACCCTTGCATAACTTTTTGTTCCAAATTTTCCTTTCCTTCCCCCCACCTCCTCCCCTGGCTGGCAGGTAGTTCAATACATGTTAAATAAGATGAAATACATGTGAGATCCAATATGTGTATACATACTTACACAGTTACCTGGTTGTACAAGAAAAATGAGATCAAAAAGGAAGAAAAAAAAACTGAGAAAAATAATGCAAGCGAATAACAACAGAAAGCGTGAGAATACTATGTTGTGTTCCACTCTCTGTTCCGATAGTTCTCTCTCTGGGTGTAGATGGTTCTCTTCACCACTGCACAAGTAGAACTGTTTGGATTTTATTTTTTAATCCACTCTGCTATTCGTTTCTGTTTTATTGGATTTATTTGTTCCATTTATCTTCATAGTTATGATTATCCCCTTTTTTTCTCTCTTTCCACTCTGTCCCTTCTGGTATTTATAGGTCAAAGGGTATGCACAATTTAATAGCTTCTTTGGAAAAATGCCCAGTTATTTTCCAGTATAGTTGGACTAAGTTCATAGTTTTGCCAACAGTTTAGCAACTGTTTCTGCAACTTTTATTGTCCTAATGTTGCCCAGGATTCTGAGGAGTTTGTTGAGTCACTTGCCAGAGTCACACCACTGGTATTTTTCACAGGCGGAATGTGGACCCCAGGTTCTCCTGAAATAGACATCTCTCTATTCACTGTGCTTATTCTGTAATTGCTAACAGCAGTAATAAAAACTCACATTTCTACTGCATTATATTATTTGAAAAACACTTTCCTGACAACTTTGTGAAGTAGATAATAGGTATTGGAATTGCCCTGGTGATATCATTTGTATAGAGAATTACTGGGTAAGAAAACTACCTTTACCTATGCAGGTCGTTACCTTTTCTGTAACTTTTAGAGTACTCATAACCAAGCACATCAGGAAAGCCTTAGGTAGTATGTGTTATATGCGTGGAAGTTAGAAGTAGAGATGAAATTCTTCCCAGATATATACTGTAGATAACCATTTTTTACAAAGGCAGGAATAACAGGAAAAGCTTACATGACAGTTTGATTGAAAAAAACTGGATGAAGATAATTGATTTAAAATAAGACTGGAAATATAGGTGTACATTAGATTATATGAGACTAAATATTAGACTTTGAATTTTGGGTCATAAGAAAAGTTGTGAAGATTGTTTTTTAGGAGTCATGGTGTGATATGGTCAGATTCATGTTATAGATCAATTTTTCAGGAATTGATGGATATACAGGATGAATTAGAGTGAATCAGCAAGTGGAACAGTTGTTTATGGCCACATAATTGGTAATTGGCAGAGCTTGGACTGGAGCACAGGCTTGTGCCTTTAGAGAAAAGGACTTTTTTTCAAGAGCTGTATACTAGTAGAGGTAGAACCTTTTTTCTCCATTAAATAGAGAGCAATGGATCATATTTTACAAGATACTTCATCTTTTTCAAGTATGTTCTAGTTTTGTGTTCTTATGATAATTTTTTCTGATTTGTTTCTCTGTGACCTGACCCTCTATTGGAGGGGAAATGATTCTTTTTTTCCTTCCTTCTTTTTATTCAAAGTTATTTTCTTGTGATAATTCCTTTTTCCCTCCAGTATGACAGTTAAAATGTAATTTTTGTTTTGTGCTCAAACTCACTTGGCATTTTATGGTTGAATTTCTTTTCTTTTTCTTAAATCAGCTCTTTATAAGTAGGTATTCTGATATTGTTTGTGAGCTCAGCATTACTGACTGAAATGATGTAGTTGGTTTGTTGGCATGGTACACCTAGGCCATTTGCTTCCATTTCTTATGGCTTCCTCCAGGCGAGAGGGTTGTGGAAATTGTATTTACCATAAAATAACAGTATCACAGAGTTATTTAGGACTAATATGAAGGTGAAAGGCTTTGAGAGCTTCAAACAAAAAGTACCTTGAAAAGTTAAGAAACTATTAGGTTCCTGATGAATATATTCTTTGTCTTAATGAATTATGCTTTCTAACTCTTGCTAAAAGTCTGTCATTTTGGAATGGTCCTGTCAAATAGGAACAGACTTAATGGGGGACAAAATACCACTTTTTTTTTAAACCAAATGTTAACTTCTTAAGAAGTTTTTTTTTTTTCCCTTCTAAAAATCTTCAACTTGAAGAAAGATTGAAATAATCCCCCATGTTTCTTAATTTCCCAGGGACATTATTTGGTTATCTAAAGTCATTAAAGATTCATTCCAGCTTTCTTCTTACTATATCATTTATTCTATATGAGTCAGCAGGGTGTGCTTGATAGATTTAATGAATTTTAACAGGCTTTTATTTTAATCCCGTCTCTTTGTTGCTTAGCATACCTCATGATTGGCAATAACATGTCTACATATGGCAGTCTCCATGTGTCTGGAATATTGTGTTTAGGTCTGGCTGTGTCATCTTTTAGGCAAAGCATTGATAAATTGGAAAGTGTTTGTAATGGACCATACTTAAGATCATGTCATATAAGGAAAGAACTGGTTTTGATTAACCCAAAGAAGAGCAGACTTAGGAGAAACACAGTAGCTACCTGAAGTATTTGAAGGACTATCATATGGAGGATAGTTGAAATGCCACTTAGCCTGAGAGGACCAGGTCAAAATTTCAAAGGGGCAAATTTTGTTTTGTTCTATGGAAAAACTTCATAATGATTAGATCTCTCCCAAAGTAGAATGAACTACTTTTAAAAGCCAAGGTTTCCGCCTTACCACTATTTTCAGACAAAAGTTGGATGGTTCCTTTTCAGTTGTAGAGAAGATTTTGTTCTTATATAGATTGTCACCATCTAGAAATTTTCAGGAGGAGTTATCAGAGAGAGTACAAAAGATTGTCATGCTAGGAAGCTAGGAATACTGAGAGATTCTTGTATCCCTTGTTTTATTACTGTTATTTTAATGCTAACAAGGCCCCTTCTAGCTCTGAGATTCTGTGATTCTTTAGAAGTCCCAGGTCCACATTCCCAACCCTCTTTTCCATGAAGAGGAGAGCTTTTAAGATAACTTCTGTTATGAGGGGACTGGTCTCTTTTTTTCCCTCTGTGTCACATTCTTCCCCTAACAAACTTTCTGACTCTTTCTTGAATTCTGCTTCATTTTCTTGGATTGTCCTTCCTCCACATTTCTTTGATATAGTATTTATTCCATCTTAAAAATTCTTATGTCTCTAATAAGTTAAAGGTTAGAGTGGCATTCTTTAAGTTCTTTCTCCTTATTCTAAGCTTAAGTATTTGTTTGCATCTTCAACATACATCATTGGTGGCCATATTATGTAAGAAGTATGGAATATGGGAACAGTGGATTGATCAGTAGACCCTTGGAGATCACTGTGCTTTTCTTATATCTTAGGTAATGTCTTTTCTAGATGGATCTGAGGAATTCTTGTGGTAATTAGGAAAGAGTTATATTTCTTTTTCAAATCCTGATCCAATGCTTATGTCTATGGTAATGATATATTATCCTTTAAAATATTTTCTATCCTCAGAGCTTGAGTTCTCTGCCTCACCCTTTCCTGTCCCTAGGACTTAGAGATGCCAGCTAGTTTGCACAACTATGCCATGAAATTATTGAGTAGTATGCCCACCCACCTTTGGCTATTTGTTTTCCCCTTTCCTTAAATCAAATCCTTATGCCAAATTCTTTGGTATTTTGTTCAGAATATTTAATGTATGTCTGCATTGTGGCAAGAAGACAAATAGTTTATTTTTAAATTGAAGAAAAATGCAAAATAATTTGTGTTCTAGTTATGTTCTTTTACCTTTTTCCTTAGACTCTAAATTATAAGCCTGATCTACTGCCTAGAAGATGGAAATGTTAGACTCTGCTTCATCAGAAACCTTTATATTAAAAATAGAGATGTTATGTATAAAATATTACTTTTTATCTTTCAAAAGTGAAAGTTAAAAATATTTTTTAAAAGGAGAAATTATTAAGCACTGAACCCAATGCAGCATATTAGGATAGAGTCCTGGAGTCTGGAAGATCTGAGCTCAAATCTCACTTCAGACACTTTACTGTAAGGTGTATAAATGGCTGTAAGTCATTTAACTCTGCCTCAGTTTCCTCATCTGTAAAGTGAGCTGAAGAAGGAAATGGCAAATCACTTCAGTATCTTTTCCAAGAAGACACCAAATGAGACAGAAGACTAACATGATTTAACAGCAAGAATAAAAACCAGACACAGATTTTGGTAAAATTTGGCAGTGTTCTCCCTGGAAGAGAGAATTGTCTAGTTGAATCTTGTATGTTGCTATTCCTGTATCTAGTTGATAATCTGTAAAGAAGAGAATTGAGTGAGAGAATGAAAAGGCATTTATTATATACCTACTAGGTCCTAGACTAGGGAATATAAATATAAAAATAAGGCATTACCAACTTTGAAGGACCATACATTCTAATTGTGTCTAATGTGTCCGATAGTGAAAGACAAAAATAGGGGAGTATTGGTCAGGGAATGGCATTTTGCTGGTAGTGGGGCAGTAGAGGAGAAGATGGCTAGATTTGAAGTACAATTGGGTCTGGAGGTAGCTAAATACTGTGGTCTCTCTTTAGGGAGAATGAAGGTATTCAGGGCAGGATTTACCTCTTAGTTCCTTCTGGGCATGGTCTCTAGAGGGCTGTTTTGTATAGTATAGGAGAGACCTGGCTGATTCAAATAGATAAGTGAAGTGAATGAAACAAATTCTGTTTAGGTCACTTCAACATATTGAGAAAGATCTTGATGCTGATAAGTGGGGGTTTGGATTTTGAAACCTCCAGGTTTTCATATTACCTAGAATAAATCAATGTTTGTAGAAAGATCCCTGGCCAGGGAATATGAAGAGTAGAAATTGTATGGTTAGTGATCTCCCTGGTGGGCCACAACAGGGTTGAGTACATAGTCTTCTAAGTTCTTTAGTAAAAGAAACTTTCTGGTATTTGTCTACTACTAGTGACCTATTGTAGCTCTTAATTCTGGTTTTGGTTTTCAGAGTTCTTAAGGTTTTTATTTTGATTCCTACCTGTATTCTTGTTTTGAATTTACTATTTAACACTGATAATTAATTAATAATATTATATTAATAACAATAATAACCACAACCAACACTTATGCAACACTTTAAGATTTGCAAAGCACTTTACATATGTTGTCTAATTTCTTCCTTAGAAACTTGGAGGCTATTCCCCATTTGCTTGCAGGTCCACTTCATTGGTTAAACTTCCACTCCCTAGGATCCCAAATTAATACATGCACTCCTTTCTCCAATTTTTTAAGAAGGTGAGGAATGCATAAGTTCAGATAATAAATGGGGAATAGGAGTTTTAGGTCTAGGTCAAGTATGGGGAATAAGTATTTGTTCTCTTTTTCTTTCTTATATAGAAACCTTTAGTCTGTATGACCTTTTCCTTTCCTTAAGCTTCAGAAATAAGAGTTGTAATGTGTATCTGATTTATAGTCCATCTTTTTTTAGTACAGGTTCTTTACAGGAACTTCATGTTCTGATATAGTGCAAAACCAGAAATGTGACTTTAACTAAAGACAGTATTTTTACAAAAATTTTTTACTTTTCAAAGTCTTGGGAATATATATATATATATATATATATATATATATATATATATATATATATATATATATATATATATATATATCTGTGCTATCATAGATAGTAAGTCCAAGAAAATTTTGAAAAACTCAGGCCATTTTATTTACTTATCTTGGGTATAGGATTTCCTGGAATTTGTAAGATTGAATTTTTCATCTTAAGGCTTAAAAAAAAAAAAATTGATGAAGGAGTCTAAAACTCTTTAAAAACAAATGCTGAAAAATGGGCATGTCATGTAAACTCCTAACCAGAGTTTCCTCTTCTCCAAAGTAGGAATAAAACATGTATCTTTTTAGGATTGTTGTGAGACTAAAAAGAGTTAATTAGTCTCACATTTTTATAGTGTTTTAAAGTTTAAGGACTTTATATGCATTATATCATTTGATTATGCACTGTGAAATATATGCTGTTGTTAATCCAATTTTAAAGATGAAGAACCTGAAACTAGAAAGGTGAAGTTATTTATTCATAATCATACATCTAATCTCAGTGTTATGATGTTTTGCAAATTTGAAAATATCATCATTATTATTATTTCACTACTTTTGATATGGGTGATATAGATACTAGATGATGGTGGGCACCAAAAGTTGGGGTTTGGTCCTGTGAAGATTTCGCAATGGGAAAAGACAGATTTATTTGGGGAAGATTACAGATAAAATGAAGGAATACAATAGACCCCAGGAATGATAAATATGAAATAGAGTGGGAGAACATATGAAAAGCGAGTACCTCAATGGAATTCACAATTACCCAGCAGAAAAGGAACATTGCAGGAGGTAGAGGCATGTCCTTAACTGGCAGACTAAATCCTGAAAGGGACATAGCACTCTAAAAGAGTTAATTATCTATAAGAAGAAGTGGGATCAGGAGAGACACCGCAAAGTATGGTAGGGTTACGACATACCATGTGGCATGGGAAAGAGTAAGGGGAAAGACGCCATAAAGCAGAGTGCTGTGGTGGACTGAGCCAAAGGAGGGCAGCAGCTATGGGATGGCCCATAAGTAGATTTTATAGGGAAAATTTTACCTCAAGGACATTTATTAACTTGATATTTTTCATTATATATTTTTATATGTACTTGTTTTTTCCCCCATCATTATGTAATTAATGGGGTTCTGTACTATTTGCTTGGAAACTCTGAATTATGTAGGTTTTGTCTTTTTAGAAGCTCAGCTTCTGACTTTTCACCATTCAGAAAACATATAACTTTGTTTTCTTCTTTGTGCTTCTTTTTAGTTGGTGATCTAAAAAATTTCTCATTTTAAAAGAGCCTGGCATTCCACAGCCTACCAACAATTTGAACATTTGGGTTGTTTTTGTCATTTAATTTTCTTGTTTTAGGCAATGAAATTTGCACGGAATTTGTTTATTCATATTTTTTGACTCATTTCTCACATAGTTCGTATTTCAGTTTGCATTGACATCACTTGAGTGAATCAGACATTTGTCGTGCTCACAAGTCCTTTGAGGAACTGATAATGAATATTTTTGTGAGAACCTTAGAAGAGATATTTACTTCTATTACATGAAAAAATGAGTTATAAATATGTTTAGCAAGTAGGTAGACATGCAATTTTTATTTTGTTGTCTTCTTAGCTTTATGCAACTAAATACTTCATTAAATTATCATGTAGAATATTTTACTTTTTGTGAAACTTCATTTTTAATGCCTGCAAACATCTCTTTTAACTGAAGACAATCATTTTTACTTCTCTGTGATTTAAGATTCTCAGATATTTTTCTAACTGTAATAATCTAATAAATAGAAGTAATAAATGTAACTGAGTATAAAAAGGCAATATTTTAAAATTACTGCTTAATACCTTTTAGTGATATGAAATAGATCAATAAAATAATACATAACATAGGATTTGTAATAAGAAAAACTGGAGTTTCCAGTTCTTTAACACTGACTTTAATACTTTGTCACCATGAGCAAGTCACTTAAATTCTGTTTGCTCCAGTTTCTCTGTCTTTAAGCAAGAATAATGATATTTACATTATTTATCTCATATTTAATATCACCTTGTCTAAAGAATTAGTGAATGAAATGCTGGGCACAATCAATTGTCAAGTTCAGTCTTGTCGCTGATATTAGTTATTTAAGTCTGGGCAACTTGGTGATACAGTGGATAGAGCACTGGCTGGATTCAAAAAGATTCATCTTTGTAAATTCAAATCTGTCCTCAAACATTTATTATCTGTGTGACCCGGGGCAAACCATTTAACCCTGTTTGCCTCAGTTCTTCCTCCATAAAATGACTTGAAGAAAGAAATGGCAAACCACTCCATTGTCTTTGCCTAGAAAACCCGAAATTTGGTTATGAAAAGTCAAATGTGATTGAAAAATTACTTAACAGCAAAAAGAAACTGCCTACTCATTCATAGATAGGAAGGTCTCCAACTTGACCAAAAACCATAGATCTTTTAGATATTCCTACTTCAACAGTTTGTTGTGAGGAAAATCCTTTATAAAATCTAAAACTGCATATAAATATGAGTCATTCCTATTGTTCAGCTTATTGTGTCTTACAAGAAGCAAATCTGGCTAAGCCCTGAAAATAGTAGTAATTGTGAGAACCCAATCTATTCATCTGAATTGGGTCACTGACCCAAGTGACTCTGAGGTGGGAGAATTATATAAAAATATGTATTGTTGATGAAAGTAAATTATATTTTAAAGAAAAGCTAATATATAATAGGTAAAATGTGTCACTTTGAGAATCTAGATTTTCTAGTCAGGCAAAGAATTAGAATTTTAGTTGGGCTAAAAAGTGGTATCAGTGATATAGGAATTTCTTTCTTATTATGAGAACTATATTTGTAATTCCAGCAACACCATTTTTCAAATATCTGTCTTTGGTCATAAGTTTTATTTTTTATTGTTTATTTTCAAAAATTTTATTTATTTATTTATTTTTATTTTTTATATATTTTATTTTATTTTCTAATAACTTTATATTGACAGAATCCATGCCAGAGTAATTTTTTTTTACAACATTATTCCTTGCACTTGCTTCTGTTCTGATTTTTCCCCTCCCTCCCTTTACCCCCTCCCCTGGTCATAAGTTTTAGATGATAGAATCATGAATTTAATGTTTGGAGGATTATAGTTTAACCTTTAAATTAAGAAATTC
Source organism: Antechinus flavipes (assembly GCF_016432865.1). Taxonomy (NCBI): domain Eukaryota; kingdom Metazoa; phylum Chordata; class Mammalia; order Dasyuromorphia; family Dasyuridae; genus Antechinus; species Antechinus flavipes. Next base: position 295,835,406 of record NC_067398.1, read on the forward strand.
TTTATGATTCAGTTTTCTTATGTGATAGATGAGGCTCAAAGAAGTGAGTCACCTGACTAGTAGTCACATAGTTAACAAGTGTCAACAGGAAGATTTGACTACAAGTCCTCCTGTCTAATAGGACAGGCCTCTACCCACTAAACCACAATACACTTTAAGATACCCTAGGGTCAGATGTTGAGTAATTACTTTTTACTTTGATTTTTTTTTTTTTTTACTAGCTCTAGCAATCACAATAATATATAATGATAATGATTCTCAGAAGCTACAGTGCCATCAACAATTGTGATTACATCATTGTTAATGATTTGAAATAACTAGTTCTGGCCAAAGTGCCTCTTCCAAGCACTTTCTGTTGAATTGCTCTGGATTTTGGTAGTATAAAGCCACTCTCATTTCAATTAATTGATTTAATATTTTGTCTTGTCTTCAGGTCATAGCAATACTTAAATGATGGTAAATATAGCAGAACACATATCTAAATGTCTTGGAGCCCCAAACCAGTAATGCTATTTCCCCCCCTGACCTAAGTCTTTGAGCAACATTTAATCGCAGTGACTAAATCATCATTTGGCAAATTGAGTAAAAGTACCTTCCCTCTTAAAAACAATTGATGCCAAAAAAATAACAGAAAATTCTTTCTCCCATTTACTTTCTTTATTAGCTTCTGCCTATAAAATTGATGAATTGCTTATTTTGAAGTATGATTCACTCTTTCAGAAACCAATCAGCAGTCATTAAGTCTTTGTGATAAAATTACATAAGTTGTTTTCCATTTAATTCTAATTTTACTAACTGGCCAATTGGTGACCAGAGACAAGTCTCTTAGGAAAAATTGTAGCCTTGTTAAAAAATTCATCTTCCATTCAGCCATTTATGTATTTAGCAAGGTCTCTGTAGGCTAGTTTCTTTTTGTTTTTCATCAACTTCCAGAGAAGATGATAAGAAATCTGATCCAGGTCTTATCTATGTTAATAATTTTGTCCTGGGAATCATTTGACAGCTGCTTAAATCAAGTCTATCCATTCTGTAGTGTAGTTATAATGCTTAAACTTACCTCTCTGGAAAGAGCTAATCATATTTTCTCTGCCTTTTTTTTTTGATTGTTCTAAAAGGCTAAGGGCACCCTTTTGTGATCACACAATTCTTGAGGACAAACCTAGTAGAGACTTATCAACTTGTTTTGCCCATGCAGGCCTTTGTGTTGATTTCACATCATTCTTATGAATAGAAATTGTTTCGTTTTTAATAATTGTATCCCCAAGTATCATAACAGAGCTCATGACATGGATTAAACACTTAAATTTTTTTGAGGGGGTATACATTAATTATTTCAGCCTCAATTGGACAGTTTGGAAACTAACATGTTTCCAACATGTCATTTCAGTTGTGCCCAATTCTTTGAGACCCCATTTGAGGTTTTCTTGGCAAAGGTTCTGAACTTGTTTCCCATTTCCTTCTGCAGCTCATTTTATGGATGAGGAACTGAGGCAAAGAGGGGTAAATGATCTGCCCAGGATCACAATAATAAGTGTACAATAGTGCAAATAAATTTATGCTGCTTTTGGATCTTTTTTCCTAATTTTCCTAATTACTTTAATAAGAGAAAACACCAGTACAAGAAATAGAGTACCTAAATATACTTAGGTAAGAAAAAACTGTTCACCAGCCTACTGACATGATTTACATTTCTTTCAGAGCTAAAAAGGGAATGCCTATTTCAGTTTGCACAAAGTGAACATACATAGAAAGCAGGTAAAAATCTGTATTACAAGAGGACAGAGTAATTTTTCCAGATGGTGGGAGTAATTCGGTCTGAGATTTGACAAGAAATGAGGGGTGGACAAGGCATCAAAGAATTCAAGAGCCCAGCACAATAGGAGTTGAAATGATCACTTATAAAGATCAAGATTAGAAAGAAAGTTAATTGAAAGCAAAATTGGGGTAAAGGCTTAAGAATTACTTAGGAAAGGAGAGATTGGGGGTCTGATGTGATTAAAGTAGAGGGGAAGGTCAAATAATAAATTGTGATCAGATAGAGGAGTATCGGCATTTCTATTTCAGAAATGATTAAATCCAATGTGAGTGTTACTATGCATAGAACAAGTGGTAACCTTGCACCATGTTACATGTCACAAAACATTAATATGTTTCAATGGCTTGGGAACTCACCTGATTTAAATTCCATTGAAAAAATCTGTTGCTTATTATCAAGGCTGAATTTAGAAAAAATGGATTGTCTGTCAAAGGTACACTTGTTAATATACGGTTCTCTAAAAGTAAAAAATTTGTGATGAAATGTTTCAAAATTTTGTAAAATCAATGCCCAATCATGTAAAATAAGTGTTTGCAATGAAGGAAGACACATTTCACATTTTTAGGGGCTAAATTTTTTAATCTATTTTAAATTTAAATACAAAATGAAAAAAAAAAGTACCATGTGCACAGCAGAATGTAAGAGAGGATTCAATATAAAACAGTAACTGTCCATTTCAAAAAAGCCTATATCTTAAACACTATCCATTCTTTTCAAAGCTGCTCAGCTTTGTAGGTTTCTTTTTCTTTGCTGTGTACTTTTTATTTTATTTTTCCCATCTCCCTTCCCCCCTCCAAAGGTGGCTACAATTAAATGTATATCTATATAAACACAGATATGTTTGTGTTTATATATATATATATATATATATATATATATATATATATGCATTTTTTTGGATTATACATATACACCCATGCACATATGTATAAAACTGTACTATGCTTATTTCTAATACTTGCCCATCTTTTTCTCTGAAGTTAGTTAGCATTTTCCTTCACAAGTCCAAGTCTTTCCATGTTTTTCTAAATTAGCTCATCATTTTCTATACTATAGTGTAGTATTCTAACCCAATCATATCTTATCTGAAAGATTGTCTATGAAAGTCTCCCCTCAATTTTCTGCATTTCTTTTATTCTTGGCTGCATAGGTTTTATTAATATAAGAAAAATTCAATTTAAAATAATCAAAATTATCCATTTTATATTTCAATAGTACTCTCACATTAGACTATAGTTTATGATATTTGCTTCCTTTATATCTTTTCCACCTGGTTTCATTGAAGTTTCTGACCCTTTGTTCTTCCCAATGAACTTTGTTATTATTTTTTCTAACTTAGTCATGTAATCATTTAGTAATTTAAATGGGATGGCATTAAATAAATAGATTAGTTAGGTAAAACATTTTTTTTATTATATTGGCTTTACCTATTCAGAAACAATAAATATTACTTCTGTTCATATAAAATTGTTTCATTTTTATATTCATATAATTTCTGTGTTTGTTTTGACAAGTATACTTTCAGGTATTTTATGTTCTCTAGCTATTTTAAATAATATTTATTTTCCTCACCCTATTTATATTTTATCTCTCCTCACTCCTCTAGTTTACTTCTGCCTTGCTGTCCGATTCCTTAATTTACCTATTTCCTCTCCCATCACCTTGCCCTCTTATTTATTTCTGAATTTAGAAGACTTCTGTACTCTTCTAGATATATATGATGTTCCCTTTCAATTCTCAATGAGAATAAGGTAATATTTCAGCTAATTAATTCTTTTTATCTCTTCCTACAGTTTTATTTTTTTTAGAATCATCCTATCACATTGAGCTCAGCCGAAGCCTTTCTTTCAAGCTATCCAAATAATGACAGTCATGAAAATACTGATATTTTCATATAAAAGAAGTAAACAATTTCTCCTTTAGTTTAGTCTTTAATGTTTACCTTATATTTCTCCTGAATGTTATATATCAATTTTTTTCTTAAATTCAGCTGTTTTTTGAGACAAATTCCTGAAAGTCTTTCAGTTGATTAAATGTCCCTCTCTTCTCTCCCTCCCCTTTCAGGAACATATTTAATTTACTGGTTAAGTTTAGGCTTGGTCTTAACCCCAACTCTTTTGCTCTACAGCATATAGTATTCCAAGACTATAATAATAAAGACTAATAATCCAATTTAAATAATTATAAATTTTATTGACAGAAGATATGCCTGGGTAATTTTTTACAGCATTATCCCTTACATTCACTTCTGTTCTGATTTTTCCCCTCCCTCCCTGCACCCCCTCCCCCAGATGGCAGCAGTCCTCCACATGTTAAATATGTCACAGTATATCCTAGATACTATATATGTGTGCAGAACCGAACAGTTCTCTTATTGCACAGGAAGAATTGGATTCAGAAGATAAAAATAACCCGGGAAGAAAAACAAAAATGCAAATAGTTTACATTCATTTCCCAGTGTTCTTTCTTTGGGTATAGCTGCTTCTATCATTAATCAATTGAAACTGAGTTAGATCTCTTTGTCAAAGAAATCCACTTCCATCAGAATACATCCTCATACAGTATTGTTGTTGAAGTATATAATGATCTCCTGGTTTTGCTCATTTCACTTAGCATCAGTTCATGTAAGTCTCTCCAAGCCTCTCTGTATTCATCCTGCTGGTCATTTCTTACAGAACAATAATATTCCATAATATTCATATACCACAATTTACTCAACCATTCTCCAATTGATGGGTATCCATTCATTTTCCAGCTTCTAGCTCTTACAAAGAGGGTTGCCACAAATTTTGGCACATACAGATCCCTTTCTCTTCTTTAGTATCTCTTTGAGGTATAAGCCCAGTAGTAGCACTGCTGGATCAAAGGGTATGCACAGTTTGATAACTTTTTGGGCATAATTTCAGATTGCTCTCCAGAATGGTTGGATTCGTTCACAACTCCACCAAGAATATATCAGTGTCCCAGTTTTCCCGCATCCCCTCCAACATTCATCATTATTTTTTCCTTTCATCTTAGCCAATGTGACAGGTGTGTAGTGGTATCTCAAAGTTGTCTTAATTTTCATTTCTCTGATCAATAGTGATTTGGAACACTCTTTCATATGAGTGGTAATAGTTTCAATTTTATCATCTGAAAATTGTCTGTTCATATCCTTTGACCATTTATCAATTGGAGAATGGCTTGATTTTCTAAATTAACTGGAGGAGGAAACTCTTCTATCTTTAATAATGAGGCTATTAGACTACATTTTCCTATCTCTTTTTTCTTTCTGCTGTCTGGTATTTTTTTATTATAGCTTCTCAATTTGTATAAAATTGTTAAATAAATTCATATTAAATATGTTTTGGCAAACTGCTTTCTGATTTTGGGAAGACATTTGAAAAGAGAAAAAAAATTGAACAAAATAATTTGTTTGAAAATTATCAGAATTCTGGATTAAATTGTATCTGCAGCATCTGTCCTATGATCCTGATGAAATATTAATCTAGGAGATGTTTTGTACTCAAGAGCAATGTAGAGAGACCTCAAAAAAAAGATGTTTCAGACTATTAATGGTAGCATAAGAAGACCAAATACTTGACAGTTTCACATATCCAGAATTAATAAAATAAAAGATGCTTTAGGAAAATGATGTGTTATTAGTTTAAGCATTCAAAGACTTTTTATAGAATGTTAATTGTAATTTATATAGATAAGCTCCAGGACTGAAAAAGCAAAATATACCCCAAAATCTAGACTTTTTCCTCACCCTATTTATATTTTTTCTCTCCTTGCTCCTCTAGTTTAGTCAGTAGAGCATATTTTTTTTCTATTTGATACTAGCTAAAATTTACACATAATGGACAAATTAAATGTCATTGGGAACCCTGAACAAAGGGAACTCTTCTGAAATGATATGGAGGTAACTTAATGATGAGATAAAGGTTTATCTTTAATATTTAAAAACATTCATCACAAAATGTAATCCCTGAGAATTTAACCTAACATTAGAAATTTTTATTATACCATGGGCATGTGTCACAATATCAAATGCAAAAAGAAAGTTAATGCAAAAGGAAAACTAGGGAATAGTAGTAACATGGTAATAATAGTAAGGACAATTTATATTAATGAAGTATTTTTGTAGATTAATTAAATTTTATTGTTAGAATTAATCTTAAACATCATCTAGTCTAATCTCTTCATTTTATAACTGTGAAAACTGAAATCTATAGAAGTCAATGGCTTAACTTTAGTTAGGTTTTGTATCAAAAATTTTGTGTAAAAAACAAAGTTTTGGTCAAGTCTCTTGACTCCTAATTAAATATATCAGGTGCTTGTTAAATTGAATAGATTGTAGTTATACAAGTGGTGTGTGGTTTTATTGCATTTATAGCTGAGAATTTTGAAGGATTATCAGAGGTTGTTTATCCAGTTTATTGTGAATTGAATGGCTTTGAAGTGGACATTTTTGAAATTTTTCCATGTAGGATTTGGTATGTTTGAAATGAAAAAGAAATGTCTGTGATTTGACCCAGGGAATGAAAAAAATGCCTTTGTTACTGGCTAGCACTGGGTATGGTATGAAGGATAGAGTATTCTTTTATTCAAGGAATTCATACTTGAATGTTATATCTTAGAATCTTAGGGAGACAAAGAAGAACTTTCTTAGCTGTATCAATAGTTACATCTGTTAACAGTCACTAGCAATTGACTTAATTTTAGACATTTATAAAAGACTGAGACTAGACCTTCCAACAACCATGTTTAAAATTTTTTTTTAACCAAAACAGGAAATAAAATAGATATTGTTAACATGAGTGCAATTTAATCTGGAAAAAGGGGTTTGAAATTCTTGATTGTTGAAAATTTCTTATATTCCCATACTGAATAATCATCATTATTATTATTTTATTTTTATTATTATTATTTTTAAAATAAAATTTTATTGACAGAACGCATGCCAGGGTAATTTTTTACAACATTATCCCTTGCACTCTCTTCTGTTCCGATTTTTCCCTTCCCTCCCTCCACCCCCTTCCCCAAATGGCAAGCAGGCCTATATATGTTAAATAGGTTACAGTATATCCTAGATACAATATATGTGTGCAGAACCGAACAGTTCTCTTGTTGCATAGGGAGAATTGGATTCAGAAAGTATAAATAACCCGGGAAGAAAAACAAACATGCAAGCAGTTTATATTCATTTCCCAGTGTCCTTTCTTTGGGTGTACATCCTTGATCAATTGAAACTGAGTAAGATCTCTTTGTCGAAGAAATCCACTTTCATCAGAATACATCCTCATATAGTATCGTTGTTGAGGTATATAATGATCTCCTGCTTCTGCTCATTTCACTTAGCATCACTTCAGGTAAGTCTCACCAGTCCTCTCTGTATTCATCCTGCTGGTCATTTCTTACAGAACAATAATATTTCATAACAACCACAATTTACTCAACCATGCTCCAATTGATGGGCATCCATGCATTTTCCAGTTTCTAGCCACTACAAAGAGGGCTGCCACAAACATTTTGGCACATACAGGTCCCTTTTCCTTCTTTAGTATCTCTTTGGGGCATAAGCCCAGTAGAAACACTGCAAAGGGTATGCACAGTTTGATAACTTTTTGAGCATAGTTCTAAATTGCTCTCCAGAATGTCTAGATGTGTTCACAATTCTACCAACAATGTATCAGTGTCCCTGTTTTCCCACATCCCCTCCAACATTCTACATTATCTTTCTCTGTCATTCTAGCCAATCTGACAGGTGTGTAGTGAGAGTTGTCTTAATTTGCATTTTTCTGATTAATAATGATTTGGAGCATATTTTCACATGGCTAGAAATAGTTTTAATTTCTTCGTCTGAGATTTGTCTGTTCATATCCTTTGACCATTTATCAATTGGAGAATGGCTTGATTTCTTATAAATTAGAGTCAGTTCTCTATATATTTTGGAAATGAGGCCTTTATCAGAACCTTTGACTGTAAAAATGTTTTCCCAGTTTATTGTTTCCCTTCTAATCTCGTCTGCATTAGTTTTTTTGTACAAAACTTTTCAATTTGATATAACCAAAATTTTCTATTTTGTGGTCAGTAGTGATCTCTAGTTTTTCTTTGGTCATAAATTCCTTCTTCTTCCACAGGTCTGAGAGGTAAACTATCCTATGTTCTTCCTATTTATTTATAATCTCATTCTTTATGCCTAGGTCATGAACCCATTTTGACCTTATCTTGGTGTACAGTGTTAAGTGTAGGTCAAGGCCTAGTTTCTGCCATACTAATTTCCAATTTTCCCAGCAATTTTTGTCAAATAATGCATTCTTATCCCAAAAGCTGGGGTCTTTGGATTTGTCAAACACTAGGTTATTAAAGTTATTGGCTGTTTTGTCCTTTGAACCTAACCTATTCCATTGATCAACTAGTCTATTTCTTAGCCAATACCAGATGGTTTTAGTAACCACTGCTTTATAATATAAACAGATTTTAGATCTGGTACAGCTAAGTACAGCTAGAATCAAATTCATTTGATTTTTTTTCATTAATTCCCTTGAAATTCTTGACCTTTTGTTTTTCCATATGAACTTTGTTGTTATTTTTTCCTATGTCATCAAAACAGTTTTTTGGGAGTCTGATTGCATATTAAATAATCTAGATAATTATTTTGAATCAAGAGAAGACAGTGAAGTACTATGAACAATTTGCTATTTTGAATGAATTAGTGAAAAATCAACAAAAATGAATTTCTTTAATTCTGTGTGCCGGGTAAGATAGTCACTGTCTTCAAAGAATTTAATTTTAATAGTCAAGACAACATATAGAAGAGTTTGGTAGTCAGGGAAGGGTGTTTTGTTTGGCAATTCATAATCTAGTAAATGGAGCCATAGGTATTGATTGGAATGCTCTTTCCTGAAGCATTGGCTTATTGATTTGATTTTAGTATCCAGAGGGAGAGGTAAAAGGATGAGAGTTGGGAACCCAGACCATGGTCTCTTTAATTAGATTGATTGGGAGGGTGCAATGTCAAGCAAGGCAAATGACAAGAAGCTGGCTAGAGTGTAATGTGGAACATTGATTTTTCCCAAGTACCTTACTAGGCAGATGTGTTGTGAATGACTGAGAATCTCATTGAGTATGTTCTCAGGTTTGATGGCAGTGTATCATTTGCAGATAGTAGTTTCTGAAAGATCTCATCATCTTTAGGGGAAAATGTCAAACACTTTTGGAAAAAGAGGTTTTCATGGTTCATTTGTTTCATGGTTTATTTCTCATGGTTCATATTTTATTTTGATATTGTTAATTGGATATCATTGAATTAAGTTATCTTCTGTGTTTGCATCTAAGAAGAAATTTTAAAATAGCACATGTACACAAGATCCTTTATTGGAAGAGAACCTTTAAGATAAGTTTTGCTTTACCGAATAAAAATTTTTCACAATCCTTAACATTAAACAGCATATTTTCTATATCTTCCAGTCAATTGTATGAGTCTGAAGATATAATCTGTTATCGAAAATCATCTGAAATTTTGTCCATTATCTTATATTTTATGCATGCATAGACCATTGTCATAGAGATTTTGTAGAGCAGAGAACATTGTAACATGGTTCTGTAGTCGTCAACATTTTTGGTTCCTTTTAAAAATTTTGTCACCAATCATCATTTTATTGTTAACCATTAGCATGCAAATGTTTATCAGTATGTCTGACTATTGAATTAGTCCTCAATGTTTTTGTAAGTATAAATACATAGAATTTCTCAAATATTTATTCTAGTATAATTTTTTTTTGAATTTTGTGTTTTTTAAATCTATTTAGTAAGGAAAAGTTTTGCATAAAATTGAAGTACATATTTATTCCTGTGCTCAGTTTAGTGTTATTTGGTGTTGCTTAAGTGGGGTTTTGCTGGGAACTTGAAAAGGAGCAAAGTGGGAGGGTGTGTGTACATGGTAATTTAAGAGGAGGAGGAGACAAAAAATAAAAAAAAATATGGAAAAGCTTGTTTTGAGGGGGATCAAAAAGGACTATTTTATTATTTTTTTTAAATAATAGATTTTTTATTTTCAAAATATATGCAAAGATAGTTTTCAACATTAACCCTTGCAAAATCTGTTCTAGATTTTTCTCCCTTCCTTTCCCCCACCCCTTCCCCATGACAAGTAATTCAATATTTATCAAACACATACAATGATTCTATACATATTTACACATTTATAATGCTGTATGATGAAAATCAGATCAAAAAATAAAAAATGAAGAAAATAAAAAGCAAGCAAACAACAAAAAGAGTCAAAATACTATATTGTGATTCACATTCAGCTTAGGGGTAAGATTGAAGCAAAAATTATATAAATGTGGCTAGATAGAGCCCCAAGAGTCAAAACATTTCTTTTGTTTAAATACTGTCATGGGCTAAAATAATTAAATGATTGATCATGTAAGGCCTGTGTTCATGTAGGTTTCAAATACTGGTGCCATTCTAACCTGGCTAAGTAGGGATTCTTGTGATGGAACATTATCTACCTTTGTGGCTTGGGAGATCTATTAGCATTACATATATAAAATAATTAGAAAGGATTGGACATATTTAAATATATTGAATTGCTTGCTGTTTAGGGGAAAGGGGTAGGGAGAAGGGAATAAGAAAAAATTGGAACACAAGGTTTTGCAAGAGTGAATGTTGGAAACTATCATTGCATATATTTTTAAAATTAAAAACTATTATTACAAATATTTGTAAATACATTTAATATTTTATGCTTAAACTTATTTTTACCTTCACTTGACCCATTTTGTAATTATGGTGTCCACACCTTTGTTGTTTGTTGATACTGCAGAAAAAGTAAGTCTGAATTGGCATGATCCAGTGTAGTAAGCATCCCAAGGAGTATAGAGATTAAAAGCTTCCCTTGCTATCTTGTTCGTACTACCAATTAATCAAATGCTCCTTCTGTCAAGAAATAACTAGGACATTTCCTTTCCATGGCTCAGGTTGCTTAAAGTAAGTTAAATAAGCAAATTGTGGAATACAGTTCTGCCAGATAGCAAGTGGCTGCAGTTTTCCTTTTGACCTTAGCAAACCTAGAAAACTGCCATGTCTGTGTAAAGATGGCCAAAAAAAAAAAACAAAAAAAAAAAAAACAAAAAACCTTATCTTGATAAGTAACTCTAGGTTTTCATCTGTGACCTCTGTAAAACAAAAAGTTCTTTAGCACCTCATTTTCATCATTCCCATCAGCTGCCGGGAATATTTGTTGCTCAGCAGAGGGAAGGTGGATGGCTCTAACAATGAGTTTTAACCAACCATGCAAACGTACAGGCTCTTCAATTGACCCACTTCAGGATAGGAGAGAGAATTAATGATGACAGGCAGACCACCTTATGTGGCATCTACAGACTTTCAAGGAAGCATCTGAACCAGTACAAACAAAAGCTCATTTAAAAACAGAAGGAATAGATTTACTTTACACAAGATTACACTGTTGCTGCTTCACAAATAATGAATAATAAATGGGTTAGATGTTTTTTGGAATACATGAAAATAAAGTTTCCATCATGGGGCCTGTTTAAAGCTGCCAAGTTCCCATTTCTTAATTATAAATATCAGCATATTTAAAAATTTTTTTCCTCTTTGTTTATTTTAGATCTGGGACTTTTCAAAGAAAGGTACTTTACAAATTCAAAGTCATTTAAAATATATTTAAAACGTAATTCCTTTGCCCCAGATGTTTATGAGTAAGTAAACAATTTCTTGTCCACCTTCCCCAAGGTGAATAATTAGGATAGTAGAAGAGAATGCTGATTTTATATTAATTTTTTTTTCTTGTGTAACTTCAGGAGAAGTGATTTGAGGAAAAAAAATTGTACTGATCAGTTTTTAATTCTCATTTTCATGTTTTTATCTAAATTATTTTTAGAGGCAGAAAAATGCAAAGAACACTGGACTTGGAGTGAGGAAACTTGATCAGAACTATGCTAATCCAGTGCTGTGTTGAATAATGGCATCCCTTCTTCTTTAGCTAGATTGTACTAGGCGCTATCCTCCATTATCTTCTAATTTAGTCCTCTTTCAGTGTCATTGTTCATACTGTTCTACATATTTGTAATGGACTCAATTCTCCATATAACATGGATCTAGTGAAACTCCTTCATTCCTGCAAGGCACAATTCAAAAGGCATCTCTTTCATAAAGGCTTACTTGACTCTACTGGTGAATTCCTAAAATTCCTTTTTAGTGGTTTGTCTTGAGAGGTCCTTTGCACTTGACTCATTTCTCCTTGTCTCATTACTTATTTATTCTCATTTCAGATGTCTTGTATTCACAATTTTCAGAAACTAGGAGCTATTAGAAGTTATAACATTATAGCAACTCTTGTTCAAAGTCCATTAGATGCAGTGAATTATTGCATCTGGTCTTTTGGGCTATCAATATTCATTCATTTCTACAGTTGTATTTTGCTGTAATGGTTTGCATGGTTTAATGGGTAGGAATAATAGTTGAGAGATCATCTGTGATACTTGTATGTGTTGGCTAAGACACTAACTTCTCTAAGAATCAAGCAAGACTTAAAAAAAACTAGTTGTGATGTGTTTTGATGGAAAAAATTTCCAAACTGTTGAAAAACGAGATTATGTAATCTTAAAAAAAAAATTAGTCAGGTCGAAAAGATGTATGAAGATTCGGGCTTATGTTCATTGGGTTGAATTGCATTTGTTGAATTGGGCTTTTTGAAAATTGATAATTTATGTATGGTATATGTGGTAACAATTAAGTACTTCTAAGTATAGCATTAATCCCAGAACATCTCAATTTTCATTCTTGTATAAATTCTTGTATAAATAGGAGTATACAGGATACCTTTTGCAGAACTGAATTTACCTCCTTAGTCATTATAATACCAATCAAGGAATCTATCCATGATTGTAATAAGTGGAGGTAATTTGTTAATAATAGCACAAGCTGAATCATAATGGGTCAGAATTTATTGACAGCTCGAAACTGATTAAGATAGTTATTTCTGATAAAATATTTATTTTGTTCCCATCTTTTATAAACCTTTACTTCTTTGGGTTAATATTATAAAGTACTACTATTGATAATGTTTTACTATTGGATTTCTATTTCCTCAGTGGTCTCTAAGCCTACTCTGCCTAGTGAGAGTCTTGTAATCCTTTGGAATGAGTTTTATTTTTCAGCCTAGCCTTTATAAAGTTTTTTTAAAATTAGATTTTTAGGTATTCTTTACTGACTTTCTTGTATTTAGTGACTTTACCATGCTGGGACCCATGAGTCCAGTACTGACTCTTCTTAAATTTAGATATTTCTTTTTTTTTTCTGGTCTTTCAATAATTTTGAATTAGCATTACATATCTATATCTGTAGCTATATCTGTAAAAAGATACCTCTCATATTCTGGGAATACTTTTCTTTTCCATCAAAACAGTCTGCTAAATAATAATACTAATTACATTTTGTTTTTATCTAGCACTTCTTTTTTTTTTAATTAATTTATTTATTAAATAACTTTTTATTGACAGCTATCTGGCACTTCTTGAAGGACTTTATAGATTTTTCCTCCCACAGTAATCTTTACAACATACCCATGAAGTAGGTTGTCAGGTATTGTAAACTTCAGAGAACCATGATCGTTATTATGGTAATAATAATAAAACATGTATGTTGTATAAAGGACTGCTTGCCATCTAGGGGAGGGGGTGGAGGGAGGGAGGGGGAAAAAAATCGGAACAGAAACGAGTGTCAATATAATGTAATTATTAAATAAAAAATTAAAAAAAAAACATGTATGTTGTTATTCTCAAATGTTATTTTATATTTAATATGTTGTATATGTTTTCAAAGCAAACATTCTTATAGTATGAGTGTTTTCAAGCTATTGTTCAATCTTTCCAAGTATTCAGCTTAAATAGTGAGTATATATTTATAAATAGTTTCTCCCTTATGCTTGTATTCTGACAGTGGATAGCTTTCAAGCGTGCTGTCCACATTGCAGTTGGGAAAATCAAAGTGAAGAGGTAAAAGTGTTTGGGCAAAGAGGATAGAGAACCCATATTCTTTTTTTTTTAAAAGGCATATTAAATTCATTTTACATAAATAAGGAGGCTTTCTTTTAGTGAAAAATTCAGTAGAAAATATCTGCTTTTGATTTATTTTACTCAAAAGTAGAATCTACTTGTTAGTAAAAATGTTTGTAGAAACCGAATCCTTTAGGAAAAACATCCTTAAGAAAACAAAAGTAAAAAGCTCTTAACACCAAATCTGAAGCAAGAAAAATTTACCATGCAACATTATTGGCAGAAAAGCCCATTTCTAATGGCTAGTAGTTCCTGAGTTTCTTAAGACATTAACATGGAAGACACTTAAAACTGCTTTACATAGTTAATCATATATTAATATAGTATCATAACTGGTAGTTTGTCTAAATGCCTTCTACTTAATTGAGCAGGTGTAAGGTAGTGATTAGTCCTTTGCCCTTTTGATTTCCCTTTTCATCCATCAGTCACTCTGAATCCGTGCTGATCTGCAAGTAGTGATAATTCATTTTTGTTTGCAACTTCATAATCATATGATGACAAAGCCTGACTTTCCTACTTTCCACTGGATTTCTTCAAGTCATTGAAGGCAGGAATAACATCTGTATTACTTGTTGAAGGAAAGCAAAAGGTGGTAACTGCAAATGATGAGGAAGTGAAGATATTTAATATAAAAGTTGTGGAAGACTGATTATTGTCATACAAAGACAGATGGAAAATTCCCAAGTTGTTTTTGCAGGTCTAGCATGTACTGATAGCACTGAGCATAGTAAGTCATCTGGGCTTCCATAAAGTCATTCAGGCAGCAAAGATGATGTGCATATATACTAGTAATTTCTTCCAGAAGGAATCTGGTAATCTCTGCTTGATTGTCAAATTTATTCTGAGTTATTCTTAATGGGTATCCATATTCTTGACCAAGAGTTTCAATTTACGTTCTTCCTAATTCTTTTGTCTTCTTAGTAGTTATTTATTGTAATTTTAATTTTTAGTGTATTTTATAATTGAAGCTCTTGTCCTAATATTGCTTTTTGGGCTAATAGCTCTATGATAAGAGATTTTTCTTATTTTCTATCTCTTGTATATTTGGCTATAAATGTTATTATTATTATTTTTTTTCTTTTACCAATGTAAATTCTAAGCTTTTAGAGGGTAAGGACCATATACCTATTCTGCCTGAATGTCTTTTTTTTTTTAAATTTTAAAAGAACATTTTATATAACAGTTAACCTTTGCTCTACAATTCACACAGAGCAGTGGAACCTACAGGGTTAACACAGCTTATCTAGAACTGAATGAAATGGTAGTGGATTTCCACCCTAGAAATGCTGTCTACTCTCCTGGAGC
This sequence comes from Antechinus flavipes, assembly GCF_016432865.1. Taxonomy (NCBI): domain Eukaryota; kingdom Metazoa; phylum Chordata; class Mammalia; order Dasyuromorphia; family Dasyuridae; genus Antechinus; species Antechinus flavipes. The sequence goes on from NC_067398.1 coordinate 295,850,598, forward strand.
CCTAAAGATTTTTTCTGAGGTGCTCTTTTTCCTTTTGTTGTTCAAGAAAACATTCTTTTTGTGAGGTAGAGTAGTAATGGAGTATTAATTTGTGAAAATTTTTTGCTGCAGTCTTGTCTCATGTGCCATGGAGAGTGCTTGGATACAGGGTGTGTGTGAAATAAGAACAGAATACAAAATGGGGTTCTAAGATTAAAACATTACAGTTAGTACATGTTGCATTTAACGCCTTTGGGGAGGGGTTTATCACCTATAATTAACTATTTTTATGAGTGATTTGATATGTTCACCTAATTTTCCTGGCCTTGGCTATGAAATGGGGAAAACAGCTTGCTTTGCAACTGAATTTACCAGGTGGCTAATCAGATGGAGTTTATAAAAGAAATAGTATAACGATAGAAATATCAGAGTGCACTAACAACCAGAGAAACTTTTTATGTATTTCTCTTTCTGGGTGGCAGAAATTAAAAATTGCATAGAAAAATGTAACAAAAGGTCAAGGAGAAATTTAAGCAATTGCATTTTTTATCTGCTTAGTTTTCCCACCTTTATAGGAGAAAAAATACAAAGGAGAGTTAAACAATATTTATTCCTTGTGATTGATAGAGGAAAAAAGCTGTTACTCAATTTCCCGAATTTTCTCAATTTTTCTGTATAGGTTAAACTCATAAACATCAGCATTCTGCTGATGATTATGACTTGTGACCCTCAGAGCAGTCAGATACTGATTATCTGGCCCAGTGGAGCTCATCATGCTGCTCTCTAGCTGGCAATTAGGAGTCCTAAGAAAATAATGGAAAGAGGTCTTTTTTGGAGATGGAAAAGAGTTTGGATTTAAGAAAAAATTGTAAAGGAAGAAAAGCAAGTACAAAGATGGTAGGAAAAGTCTGAGAATAAAGTTGATCAGAAAGGAAAGATATTAAGTATTCAGGTGACCACAGTATTTTCATATATTATCAGGTTAGTGCTTTGAATATCATCATCCTCACTTTATAGAGGAGGGAACTTAATTCAAATTTTTCTTCTGAATGTCTTAGTTTTTTGGGACAATGATGTTATCCTAATCAGTATTAATTGGCAGTTCCTCCTTAGCCACCTAAATTTCATTCCATCCACTCTTCTCCATAAGATTGCGTCCTCTGTTATGTCTCTTCTTTTACTAATCTTCATTTTTCTCCCATCGCCTGGCTGCTCCTTTACCTATTCATGTATCTCCTATCCTTAAAAAAATCTCGAACCTTCCATTGTGGCTTATTATTGTCCTATATCTCTCCTTGAATTACCAATTGCTTATTTGACATATATATTATGCCTATATATTATATTATATATATCTAGATATTAGATATAAATATATAGATATAGATTATATTCAACATGTCCCAAAATGAACTCATATTTTCTCTCCAAAACTTCCCCCTTTAAAAGCTTTCCTTTTAATTTCATCACCCATCTTCAAGAGAGATGTATGAGGTTGTTGGGGATAATTAACCCTTTTGGTGTGAGGGATTGCTGAGTCCTTTCCAGGCTGCGCTTCCACCTTTGTTGTCTACCCGTGGCTCCAAGAAATTGTAGCATTTGCAGAAGCCACACCCTGGTCTAACTCTTGGCAGTCTTCATACTTGTGGATGAGCTAAGGAGATGTCTGTCCCAAGCATGGGAAGACTTCTCTTGGCTGAATGGCAGATGATGACAATTGGTTCCAAAGGCTAGGAAGGCAGTCAGAGCAGGCTCTGTGAAGTGCTGAGAGCTTGGGTGAGATCTTGGAGACACTAAAATTATTTACTGTATCCCAGACCATCACTAGACTTTTGTCATTGGACTGTGATGAGGAAGAATCTGAGTCTCTGAAGAAAGTGAAGCTGATAACTGTGCCACTCTCATTTGCTTGAATCCAGTTCACATGGAAGTCAAGGTATTACCTATGTTATCATTGGTCTTCTTTGAAAAGTAAGGATGATCAATTTTATTGGTAAGAGAACTACTACCCTCTGGTTTCACAAACCCACAACCTCAGGGTTATCTTTTACTCTTCACTTACATTCACCTCACATGTCTGTGACTGACAACTATCTTTTGTATATATCCCCTTTACAACCTTTATAGGATCTCTCTTTTATATCCCTTTCTTTCAACTCACAAACTTTTCTTACCTTCAGAATCTGCCTCCCTTCCTTCTTTCCCTTTTTTTACCCTTTCCCTTTGTCTGCTTTTGTAGGACCATTATAGTCGAGCATTTTTACAACTTATTAATTTTTACTATTTCTTTGAATCATAAACTTGGTACCTGATGATCATTTCCTTTTTTTGGTTAAAATGTTTGGTTGTTGCTTATTCATGTATAGTGTCATGTTCTTGATCTAAGACACATGATGCCAAATTTATTTTTGTTGGGGAATGGGGCGGATGCTTTTGTAGCTATTTGTTGTGCTGTTGTGACACTTGTGCCTTTGCAGATATATTGAAAGAACCTCATTAGTTTTGTTTCAAGTAATTATTCTTGCAGAGCAGTATTGTCTTTGATATTAGTTGTTTATCCTGACACTGGGGCAGTAATAATTACCTCAACTTAGAAACTTTAATTATTGAAGTAATTTGCAAAGATTTCACAGGCATTTGCAATTTACTTGATGTTTTGTTTTGTCTTCCTGCTGTTTTAAAGCTATCAACAATAGTTATTCAAGATATATATTTATGTAAGATTCATCTGATAGGTCAAGGTTAATTAATATGCATTTGTCCCCAGTGCAATTTTTCTTTTGTGAAAGAGTATTGGTATTTGTTACTGTTACTTTAATTTTTTTAATGGTCTCTGATCATATGAAATATGCTTTGCCCTTTTCAGGTGGTTAGAGAGGTTCATATACTTTGTGATCTTTATTCTCTAATTATTTTTTGGATAATGTATGAAAAGTACTATATAAATATGAGTGAAGATTTTTACTGCCATTAGTATTCATAAATGGCTATGATGTTAATGAGGTTTAGATTTAGGGATCCAAAATGAAATTAGGGTTTCTGGTGGTCAGGGAGTTAAATGATAAAGTTTAGTGGCAGGTTCGAGGTTCAGGGAACCAAATGGAGAGGTTTGGCTTCCCTGTAACCCCTTGGGATTTGGCGCAAAGATAGGGAGTTTTGGGGACCCCGTTCTGGCAGTGCAGAAGTTCTCTGTAAAAGAATTTACAGACCCGAAAACCTAGATTGATAAAAAGGTTTATTATGGGTATTGGAAGTAAGGTTAGAAATCCTGACAGAGAGGCATAAAGTCTGATTAGGGAAATAGGTGAAGGTAAAGAGAGGATGGCACTGGAAAGAGTATTCCAGTGGACAGGGGCCCTTAGCATGCCAAGCATGGAACTTTGCATGTTTGGAACCTTTGTCAAGAGAGGGTTTTAGTTTGGCTATTTTTATAATGAGACAGATTTAGCTGAAGGGGGCCCGTGGGTGGAGTCCCAAGTTGGCTCCTCCCCGGGTTTCAGCTTGAGCTAGAATTTGAATTGAATTCAATGAGTTTCCAGAGTGATCCGACCCCACCCAGACAACAAAGGTGAAACTGTCCATTGGGGCAGGGTCCCTTATTGAGGTAGAGTTGAAGAAGATTTTCTCCTTTAAGGATTTTCAGAGTTTAGGGGTGCCCTCTTCAATGTCATCTGCAGTATGTAACATTTTTTGACAACAGTCTTTGTGTAATACTTTTCCTCATCTATATTAACAGTAAGTAACTGGAGGATAATTAGAATTTACTTTAAGACATAAGTTCTTTAATGGCAGTGAGTGTCTTTTTGCTTATATTTTTATACCCAGGGCTTAGCACAGTGCCAGGTACATAATAAGCTCTTAATAAAATGTTTGTTGATTGAGAGTAAAGAATATATCGTTTTGAAAAATTCCCATCAATGTTTGTGGTGTTATATTTAGAGCAGATACTTCATGATTTTTTTTTGTTTTTGTTTTTGTTTTTGATGATGATGTAACTATACTGCAAGCAAAGAATAAGATTTGCTGGTTGTCAAATCCAGTAGTTATTTTAGTATGCTGGATGAAATGAAAACTAAATATAATTATAAAATTCTTTTGATGCATCTGTTTTACATCATTTGAACTCTGACACATTTAATAGAAAGAAGAAAATAATCTTCATGGAATATGTCTAAAGCATACAAATATATTAACTTAAAAAATGCCCTGTTATAAATTCTTCATAATCAAGAATGATATGAAGAATGGAATATTCCTTAATCACTTATTCTGGCATATAGAATATTATCACATATACCACATATTGATTTATAGTTTTCAAATAATTAAAATTAATAAAAAGCAAATTTAATATGAAATATTCTTTGAGAAATTTTTACCTGTCTTCCCTTTGGTAATTTAAAAACATATTAGGATATTTCAGGTCTTCAGGTTCATCATTATGCATACCAGTCACTGCTCTTGATATATGTGGACATACTATGTAATGGAGATCCCTATGTAAAAGAACAGAATCTTGGTGAGAATTTATTTATTTAGTTTTATTACCTTATACTTCAGATTTCACTCTGAGTATTAGTTTAAAAAAAGTCCCTACACTTCTCCATCAATGTCACATTCAATTCTGATACTTATGTTTACACTAACATTTTCCTAATCATTTCTCTTAAAAGGAAAAGAATTTTGGAAGATAAATCTGTTCTATCAGAAGCTTATTTTGTTATCATTATTTTCTGCATAAAAATGGGAAAGCAAAAAGATGCTTTAGAAGGAAACCAAAAATAATGGAGCCATCTGGTTACAGATTATTCTTAGTAGTCAGATAATTTTCTTTTATTTTAAGTTTAAAAACATATAATAGACCTTTTTTTTTTTTTTTTTTTTTTTTTTTTATCCCCTATATCAGGTTATATCGTTCTTTATATTTGAAGATGTTACTGTTGAATCTTCTTCTCCAGCACTAGTAATAGACTTGTGGTTATTTATCTATCACTTTCTCTGTTTTACCTGTGACCAGTCATACATATTTATGAGGCAGTTGGTTGTAGACTGGGATATGGTCTGTGTCTATGTTGCAAAGCAAAGCTATCTTGCCAACAGGAGATTTGATCTTGTTTTTGCTCATGTGTAAAAAATAATTTTTTTTCAAGGTGATATTTCTAGGGCCATCATTTTTCCACCTCAGATCATTAGGCTTTATTTTGTATTTTTATGATCTTGTGTGTTTGAAAGTATGTGGCATGTAACATTTTATGATCAAAGTGTAGAAACAATATTTATCCTTGTGTATTTTAAAAGTAAGCCATTGTGCATGAGAACATAAGATCCTTATGGTAGGGACCATCTTTCTTTGTGCTTATTCTTGTCTACCCAGAGCTTAGCACATAGTAAACTTGTAATAAATAATTATATAATAATGCTATAAATTATATAAAAATAAGTAATTAAGAACTTTTTGACTGACAATAAGGAATGTTTTGTTTTTTTTTTTGAAAACTACCATCCTTGTTTATAGTGTTGAATGTGGAGCAGAGTTGATATAGTGCTGATTTTTTTGATAGTTTTAAAATCTATTTTTGAAAGGAATCCAGAATTTTATCCCCTTTCCTCATTTCCATATAGAAAGCAAAAGAGAAAAAAAAATGACATGCTGTCAATTGTAAGAATAAAACATGGAGACAAATGTACGTAAAGAATGCATTTTAATTATTTCACCTGCCTATGAGGATGTTTCCATAATTTTAGCTGTGATATATTGTATTCTGCAATTAGCAAGATGGAATCTATCATTCCAAAGTCTTCTGCCCCCAATTATAAAGATTCTTAACCTTCAGTCCATACATCCCAAAGCTTCTGTAGCTAGATTTCAAGGGGTCTTTGAACTTGAATGGGAAAAAATATTGCATCTTTATTTTCCCTAAACTGTGACTGAAATTTAGCATTTCTGTCAAATAATGTTGACAATACACATTATACACATTATTCTGAGAAGGGGTCTGTAAATATCATCCCATTTTCAAAATCTGTGACACAAAAAAGGTTAAGAACTTCTGCTCTGGTATTTCCTTATAGTTTCAATTATGCCTTACCATTCAGTTTTGCAGCATTCTATCTGGAATTAATTTATCTTTCTAATTCCAGTGAGGACACACAGCCATTTAAGTGGGCTTATTGTGCTCTAGCTGAGAGGTCTAGGTGCTTTTGGGGTATGTGTGTGTGTGTGTGTGTGTATAAATAATGCATTCTGGTGGTTTTTGACGCCTTATCAGGAGTTCATGAGGTCAAAATTATTTTAAAGATTACACTAAGACAATATTTGCTTATTAAAATAATTACTTCTCAGAGCAGCTAGGTTCTGCAGTAGATAGAGCACCAACCCTGAAGGCATGAGTACTTGAGTTTAAATCTTGTTTCAGATATTTAACACTTCCTAGCTGTGTGACCCTGGGCAAGTCACTTAACCCCAATTGCCTCAGCATAAAAAAACAAAATAAAGATACTTCTCTTATTTTCCAACTACAAGTCTATGTGAGATTAATATTGTATTTTGTAATAGACTGAATGCTGAAACCAAAATGAGAATCTGGTCTTCTATTAAGCTATACATCAAAGAAATATGCAAATGTATAACATTCTTTTCTTACTAAATTCTTTTATGTTGGAAAATATTTTTAATAATGTTGTTTATATTAACATGACATGGGTTTCCTATTATTTTAAGTGAATTAATACACTTAAATGATCAATTTTAATTTATATTTTGGCTAATATGAGTAGTTACAATCCATATAAACAAAAGCTTTTTGGGATGCTCAGTAATTTTTAAGAGTACAAAGGGATCCTGATACTAAAAAGTTTAAAAATTCAATATAATAAACATTTTTAACTGCTTACTATGTCAGGTACCACTAAATATAGGGAATAGAAAGAAGAAAAAGAAAGACAGTTTCTGCCCTTTTAGACCTTTCAATCTACAGGGGAAAGGTAGCAAACAAAAAGAAGCTGGAAAAGTGGGAGGAGTGGGACACACAAAGGGTACTTTGGGATCTTATTCTGTGGAGTTGAAATCAAGCAGAGTTGCAGATGGGAAGTGGAGTAAGCCTAAGCTTCTTAAACTGTGGGTGGCAATACCATATAGGCCGTGTGTAGCTGAATATGGGGGTGGCAAAAAAAAAATTGTCAATAGTAAAAAGCATTATATTCTCCACCAAGATTTAATCCTTAATGTAAAAAACAAATATATTTATCTCATTAGCATGGGAATTTGCTTTCATCTTTAATAAATGGTAAAATTATATGCATATCAAATAATTATTTTAAAATAAGTTTCCATATGATTTATTATCAATAAATTTTTTTATTTGTTTTTCTATTTTACATATCTGTATACCTGGGATTATATAAAAATTTCTTGGGTGAATAAGTAGAAGAAATTTAAGGAGCCCTGAAGTAAGCTAAAAATTCAGTTTCTGTTTTGTAAAAAGAAACTTTGGGAAGTTTTTGGTGCTTCACAATCAAGTTCTTGAATTAAATGGGAAAGAAGACTAGATAGAGTATAGAATTTGAATTCATGAGGACCTTAGTTAAAGTGTCTCAAATACTTAATAGTCATGTAATTGGGGTTGAATTATTCTTCCAGATTTATATTTCCCATTTATAAAATCAGGATGATAATAGAACCTACTGATAAGTCTAGATTTAGGGAACCAAAATGAAATTAGGGTTCCTAGTGGTCAGGGAGTTAAATGATAAGGTCTAGTGGCAGGTTTATTATAGAGATTGAGAAGTAAGGTTAGAAATCCTGACAGAGAGGCATAAAGTCTGGTTAGGGAAATAGGTGAGGGTAAAGAGAGGGTAGCACTAGAAATAGAATATTTCAGAGGAAAAAGGCCCTTGGCATAGCAAGCGTGGCATAGCTGGCATGTTTGGAACCTCTGCAAAGAGAAGATTTTAGATGGGCTTTTTTATAATAGGAGCTTTGGCTACCAGCTGAAGGGAAATTATACAATCTGGGATTCAGCTTAAGCTGAATTTGAATAGAATTCAATAAGTTATAGGACTGAACGGCCCCCCCTTCTTCTTCTCCCCGCCCCTTCCCCCAGATAAAACAATGAAACTGTTTGTCCCTTGGGTGGGGGCCTTCACTGAAGCAGAGTTGATGGAGATTTTGTCCTTCAAGGATTTTTAAAGTTTCGGGGTCCTTTCTTCATTACCTCACAGAGTTATTGTATGGCTCAAATCAAATAACAAAGTGCTTAACTTAAATGCACAAAGTACTTAACTAAATGCAGAGAGTACTGTGCTAAGTACACATAAATTATAGGAAATAATAGAAATGTAAGACCGTGAGAACTTGCATTTTAGTAAAGGAAATAATAATTACAGAAATATAAGCTATTATTATTCAGTTTATTTCCTTTAAAACAAGAAGATATTTTAATTTCTCTGGCTATGTCATTCTTTTTTTCAGAAATCTTAAGTGATTCTAGCATTTTGCTCATTGAATAAAGTTCAGATTTCTTTTTCTGACATTCAAGGTTCTTCATAATTTGGTACTGTGTTCTTTATTCTTGTTTATTAAAAACAATCTCTTTAGAAGAGTTAAATAAAGAAAAAATACTAGGCATAGGATCTAACTTCCAAAAATAGTAAATATAGCATTTAAAATAACTAGATTTAAAATAAAGGATTATCTGATTAGGAATCCTGATTGATAGTATGAGTTAAAATTCCATAAGTGATCTCATTATAGTGTAAACTTATTATGAAATATTTTCCCCCAAATCTTAATTGTTCATTTACTCAAAGCAGTGTTGGATGTATAATTTCATATGCATCTGTACTTTCTTTGGAAGTTGTTATAATATTATTAGTCTCATGATATCAGATCAGAGAAAATCAGCACATGTTTTAATCCTTACTAACTGCTAACTAATTAGAGTTGATCTAATCTTACAAGAAGATGTTTTGGGCAGAACCTGAAACAAAGTACTAAGTAGAACTAATTAATACAAGGCTTGTGTTCACACCTTTACTCATTGGAGTTCAATGAGTTCACACCTCCCTTGAAGCTCTTTGGGCCAGAGAGCACTATGGGAGAAAACCCATAATCCCTCTCTCTGGTATCCCACAATTCCTCCCTCTTGGATAAAAGAAACAGACAGAGGCTCTCGGTCAGATTTCACCAGAATGACATGAAGAGTGGAGCTGGCTGGAGGCTGAAGAAAGCAGAGGCAGAGGCTGAAGGACCAGACCTTTGGATTTGGCGACATTCGGAGGGAGCTCTTGGAACCAAGCAGAGAGATAGGCCTCTAAGCTAGCCGGGCTATATTGGAGATAATAAAAGATCTGAACTTTTATCACCTGGCTGCGTTTTGAGAAGAAAAAGCTCACCACAAGCACATGTTCTAGAAAGAATATTGGGTTTATAGTCATTTCACGTGGATTTAAATTCTGTGTTGTCTTGCTCTCTGGGTAACTTGGGCATGCCACTTAACTTCTGTACCTTAAAAATGAGATAATTAGGCCAGATGATTTCTGATATCCTTTTTGGCTCTAAATCTCAGGATACTCTCCTCCATACATACTATAAACTCATCTGCTTATTTCTTCTCTCGCTTCTTACCTAAAACAGCCCAGCTTCTTTACTTTGAAATATGGACAGATATTCAGTAGGCAAAGTCCAACTTAAATTCAACCTCCTCCTTTAAGAAAAAACAAAAAACAAAAAAACAACTCCTGCTTTCATTAGTCAGGCTCCAACCTGCTTTGACTTCATATAATGTTTAGTACTGTTTTTTGTTTTGTTTTATTTCCTACTCAGTTGTATAAGTTCTGTACAAGGAGGGACAATCTCTTAAATACACTTTTTTTTACAAAATTGATCTTATTTTAGGTTTAGTAAAAGGCTATTCACACAATAGTAATTCAATGCATATTTTTAAAATGAATTGTATTCTTCCTCCCTGTGATATATAGTTTTATCCTCTATATTTACCTAATACTAAGATAATTAAAATTGCTTTACTGAACAAGTGAAATCTATGAACACTGAATAAGTACACCTTAAATAGTAGGCAGAATATTTCTTTAAGTCTTAGGAACTTATTAAAAATGATTATGGCCTTCCTGAGATATTTATTTCTTTTTTGTGTCTACTTTTGCCTTTTACATCGTTGCTATTCTGTTACATTGTGGGATGGTCTTCAGAAAAGTGAATTACTTGATTTTAACAGGTAATTGTTAATAAAGCTAAGATGAAAGAAGCAACCATTGGTGGTAGTTTAGCTGCCAACAAGTAAATGACTTGTTAGTTTCATTAAAGAGCAGCCCCAAGAATGATCCTGACTCCAAGTCAGGCTGTGACCTGAATTCTGAAGGAACACGTGAGCACAATTCTAATTTCCTAAACCCTTATGTCAGTGGGAAGTTGCCCCTACTATATCTTTTCCTATCAAGAGTTTGTCTTTCATATAATTTCCCTATTGAAATATGTAGTTAGGAGGCGAATAAACAATTCTAAGAATTGCTGAGATAGTTGGGTAAATTTGGAAAGGGCAACTTTGCTCCCAAAGCAGCCTATTTATATTAAGGTTTTTTTTTTCTCCCATCTCATTTTCAACCAGTTTAAATGACCTGCTCTTTTGTTGATTGGAAAATAAATGCTATCAGGCTTGTTTTTTGTCCAGGAGTTAATTGCTTATGAGGATTATGAAGGATCATAGATTTAGAGCCGAATACCTTTCTAAGCATGAGAATTGTATTTTGATATCATTCACTTACAGAATTTATGTATTACATTAATAAATGGCCAAAAAAGTTAACTTAGCAACCCTCCTACCCCCACTCCTGAAGTGATCAGTTCTATCTTCAGCTATTTTTTCAATGTAAACTTTTCTTTTGTCTTTACAAGTCTGAAACATCTTCATGTACTGGTTGATATTTTACCTATAGGTTCCCCATCGTTTTGTTTGGAATTATACTTTTATTAGAAATACTATTGCATTTTAAATGGATTCTTAAGATACTTTTAAAGAAAAAAAAGGAAGTGTCCTTAAAATACTTCAGTTTGGAATGGTAGATTGAGCTAAACAAACTTGCTGGAAGGGTGTCTGACCAATAAATGAGCTGAGCAACAGTTTGGGGATTTCAGCAAATATAAACAGATAACCTATCTATTCAGTCATGTGTATAATGTATTTCTATGTACTGATTTTGTTAAATTTTCATAATATAGGAATATATCTAAATTGTATTTTTCACTTTATCTTTTTCTTTAAAAAATATCTGTGACTTGAATACAAATTTAGAGCTTGGGAATGGAGAGAAAAAGTTTCGAAATAAGAAAAGAAAATAAAAGATTTTTTTGAGGCAGTGTTTTTTTCAACCTTTGTGGTTTTACATACTTTAGTTTTACATCATTTAGTTTGCTAATATTTCTTCCTATTATAGATACAGTAAATCAATATATCTCTAGAAAGCACCACTGAAGAATATAATTGATTTATTTAGTAAAGGAAAACGTGTTATTTGTAGTTTTCAGAGCTTTCATATTGAATTTAGAGTCTTGAGGAAAGGCTTAATCATATAGCACATGCCTCACAGTATTCTGAGACTCTAACGATAATGGCTATCACATGCTTTGTAAACTTTAAAGTGATACATAAAAGTCTTTGAGGGTCCTTTTGATAGAGAATCCATGATGTTATGACTATTATACTCCTTTCATATATGTAAAAGATCAGAGACAAAATAAAATAATTATATTGAGAATCTTCCTCAAATACCTGTGAACTTTATTGATGCAAGTGTTATTATTCCTCATTAAATAAATGAGGAAACTTAGGCTTAGAGAGGCCAGTTGGTTCAGTGGTTATGTATAAGGTTTTATATTAGGCTTTGAGGCCTAATACAGTGAGTTTTTTCCTGTCTTTACCAAAACAGTGGAAATCTAGGCTTATGACACCACTAGAGGGAGTTAAAACAGTAGACAATAGGAACTTAACAGATTTATCCAGGTAAAACCAAGCATAGCCCATGAAACAAAGCAGACCCTACTTATTCCTTAGATAAATACATGTTTCTCTTGTTTACTTTTTAATTAAATGATATAGACTAGTCACTTTACTTTTCGGAGTCTGTTTTCCCATATGTAAAATGGGATAATGAGGATTAAATGATAACATGAAAATGGTGTTAAAAACCTTAAAAATTCTAGAAGCCACATTATTCATTTATAAAATAAAACAACCTGACTGTAGAATTAATGTATTGAATTACTGTTTGCTAGAGTCACTTAACTTAATATTTGCCCTATTGTGAAAATATCTCTCGACTCATCTTTCTTCTGTTAACAAATTCATTTCTGCATTTTCCCATTGATAGTAATTTTTAAGACAGATTAGACATTGGTATTTATAGGAAGAACACCACATGTTTTTCTATAAATTATATAGGTTTTTCTGCTTCTAATTTGCTCATGTGTTGTTTATTTATTTATTTTTTTAGAGAAAATGAAGTGCTGAAAGTACAACTGAAGAAGTATGTAGGAGCTGTCCAGATGCTGAAAAGAGAAGGACAAACCACTGAAGGTGAGAAAAAAGAGGAGACAACCTGAACACACTTTGGGCAAATTAATTTCATGAAAACTGCTTTTAGAAATTTTTACAAGATGTTATCGATGTAATAAGACCATTGGATTGGTTAATGTTAGATGTGCTCTCCCTCATTGTTAATCTTGGGAAATTTACTTAATCCTATATGTTTCATGTTTCTGTCTTGTAAAATGTAGGCTTTTTACCTTATAAGGATATTTCTAGTTCTTAAATTCTATTAATCAGCGAGGGATATTTATTTTCTGAGATATTAACTAGTATGCCTACATTCTAACATAGCTCAAATCTGAAGAATTTAGAAATAAAAAATCCAGGAAAATTATGATGAAAAGGCAACTGATTATCAGTACTCATATTCCAAAACCAGAAAATAAGGTAGACACAAATCCAAACTCACGGAGAACAGAAAGAAAAATTTTTGACTTCTATCTTTGGGCCTAAGTTAACCATGATGATGTTTATTAGGTGTTTCTCAAAAAAATCATCAAGAAAGGGAGTCTTGACTTTGAGTTTATTATGAGTATTAAAAGTTATTATTTCTGTGGCACTTACCATATGCTAAACACTGCACAAACAGCTGATCCTTACAACAGGCATGCAAGGTAGATATTATTATCTCCATCTTCTAATTGAGGGAACAGAGGCAGTCAGAGGTTAAGTGATTTGTCTAGAATCATATGGGTAGTGAGTGTCTCAGGCCAAATTTGTACCCAAATCTTTCCATCTCCAGACCTACAACTCTTATCTGCTGAACTGCCTAGCTGCCATTGGAATCTAAGATAACTCAACATATTTTTTTCCTGGCAGAAATACTAAATGTATATATAAGAAATACGATTTTCTATAAAGAATGTTTTAACAAGTTAATTTGAGGTTATTTTATGAGACTATATTCTCCTAGTAACATTATGTGGATTTGCCACCTGATAGGTGGTTATGCTTTGTTACATAAACTCATTAAATTGTACAAAATCCAAATGAATTTTTACTTTGAAGGTTGAGTTTCTTTTAATTTAAATTTGATTCTAATTGGTCTGTAATGTTTATGTTTATGCAACATGATTTACTCAAGAACATTTTATAATAGTTGAAATTGACAATAAAATCAGTAGTTTAACTGACAGATAAAGTATAGCAAAAGATATTGACAATGAACAACCCTTGGTGTATAACAAAGGGTCAAGATGATGAGAAAAGAACGGCTTAGTGTAGGTGAGATGACGTAGGAGAGAATTAAAGAGTTCAAGGCATTGGAGGTCATAGTGCATATGAAGACAAAAGTTTTATAATGGAAAGCAAAGGAGGTGTGAAAAGCCAGAAGAATTTGATCAGGGGATTTTATAATTCTTGTAAATGGAGGTAATGGCAAAATCAAGGTATGACCATCTTTGTGTATGGCTGACGTTAAATGGAGGTACAGCTCATGGGAGATTTGTAGGTTGAGAAACTGAGTATTTGGGATATTTGAGGGAGAATCAGTATGTATGTTGAACTTCCTTAGTATGAGGGCAAGAAGTTGAAGAAGAAAGACAAAGTATGAGTCAGTTATAATGAGGAAGTAGAAGTGGCAAAGAGGTGAAAGTGTTGGGAGAGGGGGAATATCTGTAGACAGCTGTCCCAGAATTTTGATGGGGAAATAGATATGAATAACATGAACTTCAAAAGAAGAGAGGTTATTGAATGAAGTCCAAATGGAGAACCTGGAAACATAAATGGGGAAGAAATAGTATGTCAATTCTCTATCTTAGCCACTAAGCCAAGGACAATGAATTTGAGCACAACCATTATGAGAAAACTTGGCCAAATGACTTGGCCACAGGCTGAGTCATCAAGAGGGAAACATATAGGAGTGGAAAAGAAATTTAAGGTAAGGGAAATTTGTTTCCTATGGGAAAGGATAGATGAAGTTAGAAAATGGAAAGGCTGGGATAAAATAATTGAGGGGATTGGCAATGAATAAGTCATGTGATAGGGGAAGTACTACAACTTGCCCAAGGACAACCAAGCAGCCCACATAGACTCAGATTCAAACTTGGGTCAAATTGCTCCAAATTCAGAACTCTTTCTATTATTAAAATTGATCTAATCTTTAACCTTTCAAATTCAAAGTAAGTTTTCATGATTGGACACAGGCAGAGAGAGCCTTCCAGGTATGACTATTGTTGTTGTATTGTTTTTAGTTTGTCTGACTCTTTCTAACCTCATTTGGAGTTTCTTGGGAAAGAGATACTGCAGTGTTTTGCCATTTGCTTCTCCAGCTCATTTTATAAATGAGGAAACTGAGGTAGACAGGATTAAGTGACATACCCATGGTCACATTGCCTTTATGTGTCTGTTACTAGATTTGAATTCAGAAGGATGTCTTCCTGACTCAAGGCCTGACACTCTATACATTGGGTCTCCTAACTTGTAATATGATTGCAGTGCAAAGGCACAGATTAGAAAGTTGGTATATTGTGTTTGAGGATTATTAAGTTTGTGGGTATGAATGAGATATGAGATGACTTTAGAGGTGTAAATGGGGAATGGGTTATAAAGGCTTTTGAACTTCAAATAGAAGATTTTATATTTTATCCTGAAGGTATTAAATAAAGAGCTACTGGAGTTTACTGAATGGGAGAAATAAGGAATAGCATGATTAGACCTGTTTTAGGTCTAATTGCTTTGGTAATTAAGTCTGGGATGGATTGGATTTTGGGACAAGTTGATAAACCAGGATGTCATTGCAATCATCCAGGCATTAGGGGATAGTGGCAGTGTCAAAAAAGAGAAAGAAGTTTCTGTTGTGAAGGTAGAATTGATAGATATTGACAACAGATGGAATATCAGTGTTTTTATTTGGCAGATTTAGCTTTTGAATTATGAGCCCTTTGCTTTTTCTATTGTACCATATTACTTTTTATGTTCAATTTGAGTTAACTTTGCATGAGACTCTAAATGAGCTAAGTATATTCTCTGTTAAGTCTTCATATGTACCCAGTGACATTTTAATCATTTATTCCAGGGGTTAACAGCAACATCTTGTGGAAGGGGTTTGTTCATGGAAGAATATTTCTATATCTGTTTGATCTAAAGAATCATCTGGATGGAAATAAAATCCTCCTTTTTTTTAGACTTTCCTGCTTGTTTAGTTGAACCTGGGAATTTATGTATGTCTTTGGTTCTGTACCAAATAATGTTACCAACACATACATGATTTTGGATAAATCTTCATAAGCTTAAATTTAGATTTATTTTATTTGATTTACTCTAAATATTTGTCCCATTGTCAACAAAACCTTTCTCTGTTACTCCTTCTTTCTAACCAGGCATGTTCAGTATTGTTTTTCATTCCTGGTGTCAAAAGTCCCTGTTCCACAGTGATTAATTTCAAAGTTATAAGCTCTCATTGGTGGATTTATTTAATTAATCTGCAGTATGCATAGGGACACTGGGGAGGAGAAATGGCCCATTGATAGAAGCAATCCTGGGAATCAGCAACAAACTAGAAAAGAAGGGGAAAATGGAATGATATAATGAATGAATCATCATTGGAAACAATTTTAAATGTTTAGATTGTAGTAGCTCCAAGAAACACAAAGAAAAAGATCCCAACTGTGTTGGGATCTGTGGTGTACTCTTCTTTTGTATAATATATGATGGTTCTCTCTGGGAGGCAGGTTTCTTGGGGAGGTTTTCTGGAGGCAGCCTTAGTTTCAGTTCCGTGTAATAATCACTTCAAATGCAGCCAGCTGATAAAATCCAAACGTTTATTTTCTCCTTCCAAGTCTTATCTCTTTCCTTGGACCTGGTTTAGCTTTTTTAGAGGCCTATCTCTCTGCTTGGTTCCAAGAACTCTTGCCGCTGAATCTCTAGTTCTCAATCTCAGTCTTGGTTCTGCTCCTCTGAATCCTTAGTCTTGTCCGACTGCAGTCTCTAGCTTGTCAGTCTTCTGAACTGATCCGAGAATTC
Organism: Antechinus flavipes; assembly: GCF_016432865.1. Taxonomy (NCBI): domain Eukaryota; kingdom Metazoa; phylum Chordata; class Mammalia; order Dasyuromorphia; family Dasyuridae; genus Antechinus; species Antechinus flavipes. Next base: position 295,867,142 of record NC_067398.1, read on the forward strand.
TCGTTGCTAATCTTTTACCTCTAGCAGCTTCAACTCCAACTCTTGGCAATCTTCCGAACTGAACTGAATTCACTGACTTGACTCCTTTTTATGCTCTCTCAAAGGTTGACTCCTCCTCCGAGAGTGTGATTATGGGAGGTGTAAGTTCACAAAGTTACACCCATACCTGTGAACACTTGTGAATCCTCCAAACTTATGAACTAATGTGTGTGAGCTAATGTGTGAACTCTCAAAGGTGTTAACTTAAACACACAAACATTGCTTCTATCAATTCCATTGAGTTATTACCTTGTTTTGAGTTCTTGCCCATAACATTTATCCACTCTTGTGTCATTGCTAATCTGTTGCATGCTTGGTAATCAACCAGCTCTATATTTTCAAAGATCCCATCCATTTTCTTTAGAAATGATTTCTTTAAAATATAATGGTTCTCTCTGGGAGAAGGTTTCTTGGGGAGGTTTTCTGGAGGCAGCCTTACTTTCTGCTCAGAGTAATAATCACTCCAAACACAGCCAGCTGATAAAATCCAAATGTTTATTTTCTCCTTCCTTGGGTCCGGGTAGCTTTCTTAGAGGCCTCAGCTTTCCTTGGTTCCGAGAGCTTTCATTGCTAGTCTTTTGCCTCTAGCTCAACTCTGAATGTCTCCAGCCAGCACCAACGTGAAAGTTGGAATGAATCTGTCTTGCCTCCGAGAGAGGGCTTCTGGCTCTCAATCTCCCAGAGTACTCTGTGTCTGTCCCAGAGTGCCTCTTGGCCTGGGAGCTTCTTGCTTATATGAGCTCTCTAAAGATGTGAACACGGGGAGGGGGTGAAGGGAGGGAGGGGAAAAAAAAATCGGAACAGAAATGAGTGTCAATTAAAAAAATAAAATAAAATAAAGATGTGAACACAAGCAATTGTTTCTATCAGTTCCACTTAGTACCTTGTTTCAAGTTCTGGCCCATAATATCTCCTTGTAGGATCAGATCAATCACACTGAACCATGCTAAATTAGATAATTATTGTCTCTATCAATTCTAATGACTTAATGGTTTGTAAGGATTCTAACACCTAGGCTCTCAGGAACTAGGTCAGAACAAGTTATGAGGTCTGTAATATTGAGAAACAAGTGTTCTTAAAGCATTCATGATTTTTTTAAAAAGAAAAGCATATATAATTTTTTTTTTTGAGTAAGCTTCAGGTTTATATTTCTAAATTTCTGTTAAACAAAGGTAGGTGCATGACAGCACATAAATGTTAAGTTGAAGAATTAAGATTTGAATCTACAGCCTCTAACTTTAGATACAGAACTCCTTTCATTGTTTTAATGCTTCTTAAGTTTTTGAATGTCCAAAGGTTAAGTGACAGATTCTATACACAGAGGGGGAATCCTAGAATCCTTGCTCTTATAGTTCTATGAAGTCGGGGAAGCAATTCATTTCTGTGGTCTTGTAAAATGAGACATTTGGATTATATAATCTTAAATCCCCATCAAGTGCTAGCTACTTCTTATTACCTACATCATAGCTTAATAATAATGTAACATTTAGATACATTGTCTCATTTGAGTCTAGATATCTTAGATATTATAGATATTCTTATTCCCATTTTACAAATGAGGTTTCAGAGAGGATATGACTTGATACAGAGTATCAGAGGCAGGATATAGATCCAAGTTTTCTGAGATCCAATCCTTCACATTCTTAAGTCCAGCATTTTGTCCACCTAATGCTGCCTGAAAAACTGACAGAATGACATTGGTGATGGATATCAATTACTCAATTATTAAGTACCTTTTATATGTCAGACACTGTACTAGGCACTTGGGATTTAAAGAAATATCATATACATATATAAAACCATATACAAATAGGATGAAAAATAAAATCAAGGCAATTTGTTTTGGAATGGGGAAGGTACTAATTACCAGTTTTGTAGGATTAAAAAAGGTCTTGTGTTGAAAGTATTTCGGTACTGAACTTTGAAAGAAAATGGGGATTCTGAGAAGTGGAAGTAAGCCATACATTCCAGAGATGTTGTATTTACAAAAATAGAAATTGCCCAGATTAACAGAGTAGGAAATAAATTACTTAAATAACCCCATTTTAGAAAAAAAATTTTGAACAAGCCATCAGTGAACCTCCCTAAGAAAAAAATCTTCAGAGCTAGATGGATTTACAAGTGAATTCTTTCAAACATTTAAGGAACAATTAATTCTCATACTGTGTAAACTATTTGGAAAAATAGACAAAAAAAGAATCCTGCCAAATTCTTCCTATGACACAAATATGGTTCTGATACCTAAATCAGGAAGAATCAAAACAAAACAAAAAAAAATTACAGACCAACCTCCCTAATGAATGTTGATGAAAAAATTTAAATAAAATATTAGCAAAGAGATTACAACAACTTATCAGCAAGATAATGCACTTTGACCAAGTGAGATTTATACCAGGAATGCAGGGCTGATTCAATATCAAGAAAACTATTGGCATAAGTGACCATATCAATAACAAAACTAACAGAAATCATATAATAATCTCAATAGTTGCAAAAAAAAAAGGTTTTTTGATAAAATATAGCATCCATTATTACTAAAAACACTAGAGAGCATAGGAATAAATGGAGTTTTCCAATTTTAGATTAGCATTTAGATAAGCAGCATTTATCTAAACCATCAACAAGCATTTGTAATGGGGAGATGCTAGAAGCATTCCCAGTAAGATCATCAGCAAGCATTATATATAATGGGAACAAACTAGAAACATTTCAAATGGTTCAGGAGTAAAACAAGGATGCTCATTATCACCACTATTATTCAGTATTGTTGTAGATATGTTAGCTTTAGCAATAAGAAAAGAAAAAGGAATTAAATTAGACTAGGTAATGAGGAGATAATGAACATAGCAAGTGGTGATTTACATTCAGTCCCCATAATTCTGGCATTGGATGCACATAGTGTTTTCTATCCAAAGTTTGTTCGGATTGCTTTTGATCACTGAACTGCTGAGAAGAACCAAGTCCAGAGATTTGATCATCCCACAATCTTACTGTGCACACTGTGCACAGTGTATTTCTGGTTCTGCTTGTTTTGCTTCATATCAGATTGTATAAATCTTTCCAGACCTTTCTAAAATCAGCTTGTTAATCATTTTTTACAGAATAACAATATTCCATTACTTTCAAAAACCATACAAACTTCATTTTTTTTTTCTTGTTTTATTTTTCTTTTGTGGTTTTTCCCTTTTGTTCTGATTTTTCGGATTCATTCTCATTCATATGGAAAAGTGTAAAAAATAAATTTACCTGTGTAACCAAAAAATAATAAAAGTTCCTAGGTGAGCAAGATTAATATGACCTTAGAAAACTTCATGGAAGAGGGATAACAGAAGCTGAAATCTAGGATTTGGTTAATGACCAGAAAAATAGAAGCTATACCAGTGAGAGAAAAAGTATAACTTAAGTCAAAGAGGAAAAGTATGACTGAAGTTGGAAGGTGTGTTGGAAAACTGGGCCACTAATGCAATATTGGTGGAATTGTGTACTGATCCAGCCATTCTTGGAGAGCAGTTTGGAACTATACTGAAAGGACTACAAAACTATGCATATTTTTTGATCCACCAGTGTCTCTACTGTGTTTGTATCCCAAAGAAATCATAAAAGAGGGAAAAGGACCCACATGTGCAAAATTTTTTTGCAGCTGCTCTTTTTGTAGTGGCAAGAAATGATATAGGGATGTAATGAATGTAATATTCTATAAGAAATGATGAGCTGCCTGATTTCAGAAAAGCTTGGAAAGACTTACATGAACCAATGCTAAGTGAAGTGAATAGAAACAAGAAACTATTGTACACAGTAATAAGAAGATTATGTGATGATAAACTGTGATGGACTTGACTCTTTTCTGCAATGAGGTTATTCAAGGCAATTCTTATAGACTTTGGATAGAAAAATTCCATCTGCATCCAGAAAAAGAGAAGCATGGAGACTGAATAAGGATTGAAGCATATTATTTTTGCCTTTGTTAGTTTGTTTGATTTTTCTTTCTCATTTTTTTCTTTTGGTCTGATTTTTCTTGTACATGACAATTATGGGAAATATGTTTAAAAGGATGTACATGTTTAACCTATATCAGATTGTTGGCAGTCTTGGGAAGGGTAGAGGTAAAAGAGGGAAGGAGAAAAATTTGGAACATGGATTCTTACAGAAATGAATCTTGAAATCTGTCCTAAAGTTCCCTATTCCTGAAATGCTCTGCCCACTCACCTCCCTGCCTTTGTTTTTCTGGGTTCTTGTAATGGGCCAGAACTCTGGAGAAATATACTTAAGGCGAGGATTCTTAAAACAAGATGTTAATTCAGTGGAATTGATAAGACAATGGTTATCTAGTTTAGCATGGTGATTAATAGTTCTCTAGTTCAGTATGATTGATTTAATCTTACAGCAAATAATGGTTCCCTAGTGATATAATGATTCTAGTTCAGTATGATGAATTGATTTAATTATAATAGAGTATATAAACTGGGGACGAACTCAGCCACAGAAGAGAAGACTTGACCAGCCTCATGGTGGTTTCCTGCCTTCATCACTTCTCCACTAAGACCAAGGACTCAGGTTGGGCCCAACATCCTCTAGAGAGCTAGTCTGGACACTATATTTTAATCCACTCCAGTGTGGGGGCTCTAGAAATCAACAGTATGTTTTGTCACCCTAACTTGGGGCCTCTAGAAAGTAGCACATTATATTTGGATGTGCAGACTGCTGACTGGCTGGCTGACAGAGACTGGGAGACTGAAAGAGACAATAAAAACTTTGAACTTTATCCCTCACTATTCTCGTGATGATTATTCTGCTGAAACCAAAGCTGGTCCCGAGACCTCCAGAAAGCTAACCAGAACATTACAGGTTACTTTACCCAGCCCTAATACTTCCTTTTGCAGGCACTCTTTCCTATCCTAGCTGCCAAAGTGTTTCCCTTTCAAATTGTTTTCATGTACTCTGTATATATCTTGTATGTACCTAGCTATTTATATTTTGTTTCTTCCAGTAAAATCTATGCTCCTAGAGACCAGAGATTTTGAGGGCTTTTTTTTTTTTTTTTTAAATCTTTAAAATGTAAGTGCTTGGCACAATGCTCTTACACATAGTAATGAGGAGAAACATTTAATTAGCTTTATTCTCTTTTAATACTATGAAAATACTCAATGTGTGTCTCTGAATTCATTTTTGTTAGACAGTTTTACTTGTGTTGAAAGTTGATAATAATTTGAGATTAAAAAGTATAGAAAAACCACTTGAGTAGTGATCTTTTACACAGGCATTGAATATAAATAAAAGATAAGCTTTATGTAGTTGGGAGTGTTGTATTACTTTGGGGAATTTGTGGTTAATATGTGGTTGTTTCAAGACTACAGCCACCAAGAGTATAAGATACATTAATACACTCATTATCTGATTATCACTCCATTCTTTGGGTTTATTTCATCTTTTCTCCTTCCATGCTATATCTATGGTATATTTTAGCTCTACTGGGATAACTTCTATGTGCCCTAAATGTATCTTGTATTTTTTTTGTTTCTGTCTTTACTTAAATCAATCCTTGTGACTGCAAATGCTTTTGTCCATAATAGTATTTCATTTACATATGTGTTTTTCTTATTTTAAAGAAACTTATTTCATGAAATCCAGAAGTCTAGTGAGCAGCTAGATAGAGCAGTAGATAGAGTTCTGGGCCTACAGTCAGGAAGATTGATGTTCCCGAGTCCCCAGGCACTTCCTAGCTGTTACTTTGGACAAGTCACTTAGTCCTGTTTGCCTCACTTTCTTTATCTCTAAGATGAATTTCAGTGAGAAAATTGTTTTGTTCCAGATTTTAAAATTGGTTTATACCTGCTGTAATTCTACTTTTTCCCCTCTGCCTTAAAGCTGAATTCTATAGTATGTTTTGTCTTTTAATGAGAATGTGAGCTTCTTGAGCATTGGGACTATCTAGCTTTCCTTTTGTATCCTCAGTGCTTAACATAGTGGTTGGTATATTGTAGTGCTTATTAAATACTTTTCCAGTCCATTCCATTATTGATATATACGTAGCACAAGTGGTATGAGATGGTTGAAGGTATTTGAATTATTCAGCATTGCAATATGAAAAATAACTCAAAAATTATTTTACCGATAGCCCAGGAGTAAAAATAATAGTCTACATTTATGTACTATGTATAGTTTTGGGAAATAGGTAGTACAAAAATTTTTATCTCCATTTTACAGATAAAGAATGTGAGACTTAGAGGTTGTGACTTGACTTTGGACTCATATCAGAGTAATGGCAAAAAAATCTTAACAGTCCACTTGTTCCAGTTGTTGACACTGTTAGTGGCAAAAAAAAAAAAAAATGAATGGAATCCAGGTCTTCTTACAAGATGTAAATAGTATATGTCTCTCTATATATAGTGAATACATTGAGGTAATATGAAGAGGAACATGCTAGCATTTGGAGTAGGAAAGAGTTCCTGCAAAAGGCAGTTTTTAGTGAGATTGAGGAGAGAAGAGGAGAGAGAAGAAAATTGGAAATCAAAATCTTATTAAAATGAATATTGAAAATTCCCTCCCCATTTCTTCTTCCCCCAAAAAGCAGTATTAGGGCTTGTTCCTAAAGGAAGCCAAGGAAACAAAGAGGGGAGAGCATTCCAGGAATAAGAATCATCCGGTGCCAAGACAAAGAGATGTATTGATGAATAGTCATGTGCAAGGAACATCAAGGAGGAAGACCTTCCAATACCCATTCCCCTGCACTTCTCTATCACTATCATATAAGAATGCTACTTTTTTTTCCCCCTGAGTCTTTTTTTTTTATTTAAGTTTTATATTTTTTGATAAATATTACATATTTTCAAATAATAGTTTAGAATTAAATGGTTTAGGTATTCTATTCATATAGCCAATTATGTCACTAAAACTTTTCTAAATTACCTTTTGAAAATGGATGGATAGTACCATTAATTATGTAGTAAGTTATTTTAAGAGAGATGGTATTGCCATGTAGTAGAAATAGCATTCTTTAGAATCAGGGAGGCATGGATTCAAACTCATCTTCTGACATATGATAGGTATAATTTTGGATATGTAACATTCTCAGTGTTCCTGATAATTTTCTAGCATAATAAATAACATATGAATTGATGATTTGCATCAGTGGAGGAATTTTTCACACCAGAATTTCCCTGAAGTAGTGAAATCAGAGATCTAAATATTTGTGCTACCCTTTCTCCACTCCCACCATACATACATTTATTTATTTTCTTATCATTATTTTGAAATGTCTTATCACTCTCTTTCTTTTGATTTTCAATTTTGAATTTTTGAACTGGCAATTAACCTGATATATTTTAGACTAAACGTTTATATCCCTGAATCTTTGACTAAATGTGGGCAGTTATGTCCTCTCTTTTGGAGGGTTAGGGTTGAACAGCTGAGGAATATAACAAAGTATGGCCTAGGAAGAGTGAGGAAGTTTATATTTTCAGCAGAATGACTTTTGAAGAAATCCTGAATTTAGATTGAGTATATTAGGTGGAGGAGGGAAAGGAATTTCCCTTTTGCTCAGTTAAGCTTGGGATGCCACGGAGACCATCAAGTAGTAGGCTTCATTGTTCCTTTAGGATACCAGTTTGAAGATAGTCTCTTTGGACCTCATTAAGGCAGAGAATTTAGGGCCTTTTTTCATTTAAGGATAAGTATTTGGATGAAGGGACTAGAGGAACTAAACTTTTATATAGAGAATATAGAAAGAGGAATTACTGATTTCCAGTTTTTTGAGGCATGCATGGTAGATTGAGACCAAATTGGGTGTATTTTATGGAGCCGATTAGCCTGGAACCAAATGGAATAGGATGAGAAATGGGTGATTGAAGTCCTTGATCAAAATATAATTTCATGATTCAAACTGGCAGTGATGTGGGGAGGTAGTTCTTGTCAGACTGACATAGGTGGCCTTTGGGAGTGTAATAGGGAACCACTGTAATTAACAATATTGATTTTCTTCCAGGTGATTTTCTTTCTTTCTCTCTCTCTCTCTCTCTCTCTCTCTCTCTCTCTCTCTCTCTCTCTCTCTCTCTTAGTGAGTGTGCATATCTATTGATGGAATTTTTGTTTCTTGAAAAAATTAGAGCACCCTTGCCTCTCTAGCTTCTTTCTGTTCATTTATCTGACATGAAAACCTGTATGGTAAAGCAGGGATCAAGAGATCAGGATCTGTCTTGGTTCCAAGTCACTCAGTTTCTCTGTAACTTATTTTCCTTATTTGTAAAATGCCAAAGTTGGCAATAACATGTTAGAGTAGTATATTTCCTGGCTGCTACCTTGGACTTTATGATCTTTAGAAATTCATCATTCTGAAGATGAATTTAACTGTAATTCATACCTCCTTAGGTCATTTCCTACTTCTGAAGGTACTTTGCTTCCTTCTTTTGGCTCTTCATTTTCCAGTTTTGTTTTTTTTTTTTAATGTTGATTAGATTGTTAGCTCCTTGAGGGCAGGGATTGTTTTAATCCCCTCTGTCTCCTCAGCCCTTAGCACAAATGACTAGCACTTGGGCTCTTCATCAGTGTTTACTTACTCTGATTCTGACTGCAACACATAACTTAGTGTGTTGTGGTAGAAAAAAGACTATGTAAATCTTAAAGTACTATAGAAAAGTAAACTCACTTCAAGAAACATTTCTTTTTTTTTTTTAATTTTAATTTAATTTTATTTAATAAAAACTTTATATTGACAGAATCCATGCCAGGGTAATTTTTTACATTATCCCTTGCACTCACTTATGTTTCGATTTTTCCCCTCCCTCCCTCCACCCCCTCCCCAAGATGGCAAGCAGTCCTATATATGTAGATATGTTGCAGTATATCCTAGATACAATACACATTTGCAGAACCGAACAGTTCTCCTGTTGCACAGGGAGAATTGGATTCAGAAGGTATAAATAACTCGGGAAGAAAATCAAAAATGCAAATAGTTCACATCAAGAAACATTTCTTAAATGATATCTATCTATCTATCTATCTATCTATCTATCTATTTATCTATCTATTCCTCCACAAAAGTCATAATCAAATGAATCATACTGATTTCAATACGGAAGTAACTTTGTGTACTCAAAGACTGTGCCAATGGAATAAAAGCTATAACAGGTTCTACCAAGATAAAAATATTTTTAAGTTTTGGCTTGTGATGAATTCGATGGAAATTCCAAGAAGCTCATTTTTAGGCTGTCAGATGATTTTTTTTCTTTCTTTTTTTTTGATCAGTTCAATTCATGAAACCAACTTCTGTTCTGGGGAAGGAAAAGTATTCTTGTTGTGTAAGTTAGTTATGTTGATAAAAGTCAGTATTAAGATATATTTAAGTACTCTTCTAAGTTATGGAAGATGTTCTAGGTTATAGAAGATGCGAAGATCAGTAGGAGGATGATGGCAGTAAATAGAGTGTTGGACCTGTAGCCAGAAACATATGAATTCAAACATGACCTTAGACATTTGGTAGTGGGACTCTTGGCAAAGCATTTAATCTCTAAATTTCCTCATCTATAAAATGGGGATAGTAATAGTACCTACTCCTGATGGTTATTGTGAGGATCAAATGAGATAATATTTTCAAAGTGCTTTGCAAACTTGAATATATGTTGTTATTGTTATCATTATTATAATATCAGGCCTTTGCCTTCTGTGAATGAATAGTTAATAGATACTAAATAGTATCAGTATAAGTGATAAGAAACAGTAAGTGCATAAAAGAGTCCAAGATGCCATAAGAGCTTCAAAGATGAATATATTTTTGTGAATTAGGGTTGAGAAAGCATCTTGGAAAACATGGCATTAGTTTTAGCCTTGCAGGATGAATATTTCAACATTTAGAAATTTGGTATGGGGAGAAAGGAAAAACATAGAGATATTAGCCTGAAGAAGTGCTTAGAGGTGGACATGATAGTAAAGATGTAAAAAAATACAGGAGGCAGCTAAGTCGTTAAGTATATAGAGCATTGTACCCAGAATCAGGAAGACTTGAGTTCAAACCCCGTCCTAAACTGGGTTTGAGCTATGTAGGTCATTGATCTATTATACCTATGTGACCACTTATCCTCTGTTTATGACAAACTGCTCCATTATTTTTGCAAGTAAAACCTCATGGAAAGCATGGTTTGTGGGGTCATAAAGAGTCAAATATGACTGAACAACAACTATACAATTTCAGTCAAAAGGTGAAAAGCCATTAGTCTAGTTTAACAGGACCATAGAATATATGAAAATAATAATAGGTATAAAGGTGAAAGGACAGGGTTAGAAGTAAGATGAGTTTGTAGTCCATAATCACTTTACACTGCAGTATCCTAAGGGAAGCACTGATATATTTATTAGTTAGGATTTTAATGATAAAGACACTGTCTGCTGTGGATGAATATGCAGTTATATATATCATATATAGTTCATTTTAGTTGAAGAAATTGAATTGGATGAAGATTCTTATTGGGAAACTTTTTGTTTTGCATTCAACAATGCCTTTTATAGAAGTAGCATTTTTATATAATGTAGAAAGGACCTAATTCCCTCAGGGACTAAGAGCTTTTCACAAAGAATAAGTGCAAAATGTTTAAAATGGAACTTTATCAAAACATGTTTAACTCATCAAGGCCTAAAAAGAAACACTCAGGAATAGGGAAATAGGGGGAAAAGAACAATAAATGAAATGGAATTTGGGACAAAAAGTTCGCTTGGATCTGTTACTAAAGCCTTGGATATGGTGCTCTTAGGTCATGATAGGAGAAGGAAGAACTAGGTATGTCACATCTTAATAATCCTTTAGATGTTGGCATACCAGCCCTATTTGTAGTGGCTAGAAACTGGAAAATGAATGGATGCCCATCAATTGGAGAATGGCTGGGTAAATTGTGGTATATGAATGTTATGGAATATTATTGTTCTGTAAGAAATGACCAGCAGGATGAATACAGAGAGGCTTGGCGAGACTTACATGAACTGATGCTAAGTGAAATGAGCAGAACCAGGAGATCATTATACACTTCGACAACAATATTGTATGAGGACATATTTTGATGGAAGTGGATTTCTTTGACAAAGAGACCTAACTGAGTTTCAGTTGATAAATGACGGACAAAAGCAGCTATACCCAAAGAAAGAACACTGGGAAACGAATGTGAACTATCTGCATTTTTGTTTTTCTTCCGGGGTTATTTCTACCTTCTGAATCCAATTCTCCCTAAGCAACAAGAGAACTGTTAGGTTCTACAAACATATATTGTATCTAGGATATACTGCAACATATCAAACATATAAAGGACTGCTTGCCCCTAGGGAGGGGAAAAAAAATTGGAACAGAAATGAGTGCAAAGAATAATGTTGTAAAAAAAAAAAAATTACCCTGGCATGGATTCTGTCAATATAAAGTAATTATTAAATAAAAATTAAAAAAAAAAAAAAAAAGATGTTGGCATACCAAGTTTGGCCAACTCATGTTTCTTTCTAGTGTGGGAAATATATTTGGGTTCCTGTTTTTCCACAGTGGAGCAGTTCATAACTTTAGAGTGATAAGTGGCCTTTTTATAGAGATTTATAGGGAAATAATAAAACATTTAGTGCTTCATTTGCTTTTGGCCTCAAAAATATGTGAACTTGGTAAGGGCCAACATATGCCCTGACTTTTTCTTACATTATAAACAAGGAATATTTTTCAGTAGGTTAATACTATTGCTGAAGGATTTATTTCAATATTTCTAGCTTACTAGGTGCTTCTAGATAGCTTCAAGGATAAAGGGAAAAGGTAGGAAAGGGATGCAGAGGATCCCTGGATGAAAAGGATCCTTTCCAAAAGGATGAAAGTATGCAGAGAACTACACTGTCTTAACAATATTCTAACACCAAAGACTTAGGATTGGTCTCAGGAGCATTGTAGAAAGAGCACTAAACTTAATTATTTGAATCTCAGTTCAATCCTGTATTATCTTTGTGACTGTGAGTTAACCTTTCACTTTTAGTTTCTTCATCTTGAACAAGAAGATAATGATGCCTGCTTTGCCTTCTTTATGTGGTTATGGATAGCTGATGAGATAAAATGCTTTATAAATGGTAAATGAGGTACAAATATAAGTTATTATTAATCATTATCATTGTCATTGCCTTGTAAAATTTTCTCATAGTAGTTTATTCAGTGACTTACTATTTATGCCATATCCCAAAACCCCATAGAAAAGCCATGAAATTAGTCTTTAGAGACCCATTTTAACTTTTGAGGATAAAGTCTAGTTCTGATGTTTCTTACTAATAAGAAGTTGTTCAGTTAAAATAGCAACATTTTAATCCTTTACATTTATATACATTCTAGCTGAGAGATAATTTCCTAATTTTTCTCTCTTTTACTATCTTAGAAGTTTTAGTAGAAGATATTAGTTTGTGTTTAGATTCAGGATAAAATCAACTACATCAGTATCATATGGCTTTTACCTTTAATTTTTTTTTTTTTAATCTTAAATGAGAACTACATGCTGAAGACTTCATGATATTTGATATTTGAATATTTTGCTGGAGTTGTTCCATCCATATAGGGGTTTTTAATGAAAACATTTAAGGATTAAATGCTAATTTAACAAAAGTAGAAGAGAGACTTTTCTTTTGTATATTTGATACTGAATTACTCATTACTCAACATGTTATTCTGTTGTCCTAGTTCATTATTGTTCTATTCTTGACTATTGCTATTTGGATATATGATTAAAAAGTTATCATTAAGAAGAACAATTGGATATGAATTATGAACTAGCACAGAATCATTATGGAATTAAAAGAACTATTGAAAGTGATTTTGAGATTATAGTAGCTCTGTCCCCTCCATTTTCCCTCCTCCTTTCTGACATCAGATCTATATTTGTCATCTTCTTCTCCCTGACACCCCTACACTGCCCAGAGTTTCTAGAACTATATTTGGAATTGGTTTGCTGGAATTTTTAGTTAATTGTTATATGCAACATCTCTGACTATGTTATCACACTTGGGAAACTAATCAGACATATTTAATCAAATTATTTTAAAGCAGTTTGGCATGAAATGATGAACACAGAACCATTTCTTGGGGATAAATGATAGAATATCACACATGATAGAGAGGAGGCAATATAATTCACCAATTTTTTTTCCTTCTAAGATGAACCAGCGTTGCAATCATAAGATGTAAAGAAAGCATCATTAATGAGGTTTTTGAAACTAATGATCGTTGTGTAGGTAGTAGGAAAACACTTAGCTGATTTAAATGACTTTATGTTTTTACACCTAGATAAATGATATCACAGGATATTAGAAAAGCTTGCATATGTGTTCCCAGAAACACAATCAGCAATATTTGAAATGTCATAGAAATAATAGATATGTGATAGTGGAAAAATATTCCAGTTTTTAAAAGGGAAGAAAGCTGCATTGACAAATAAGTTGATGATCCTTGGCAGAATTAGTGTGTTTGTGTGTGTGTGTGTGTGTGTGTGTGTGTGTGTTTCCTTCCATCACTGAGCTTCTTGAGGTTAGATACTTTTTTCCCTCTATATATCTCCAGTCCTTAGCACCGGGTCTGACATGTTTAATAAATGTTTACATTGGTCATTTTTCTGTTCCTCTCACATGACACTCTATCTCCTGACTCCTTGACTTTTTATTGACTATTGTTGATGCTGAAATTTTTTTGTCCCCTCAGTTTTCTGGCTAGCTTCCTTCAACACTCAGCTCAAATAATTTCTTCTATAGGAGGTGTTTTCTCTCCCCTCCCCAGTGTCTTCCTTTTGAGATTACTTTCCAGTCATACCAGATACATCTTTTTTTTTTTTTAAAACAAATCTTCTTCCTATTAGAATGGGATCCTCTTGATTATTGCTTTTCTTTATGCCATTAGCACTTAGTAGAATACCTGGCAGATAGTAAGCACTTAAGATATGCTTGTTGATTAAATATCAGCTTGAATTACTAAGTATTTTCCCTTTCTCCTTCAGGACAAGAACATGATAGTAAAAGAATTTTCCTTGCCTTTTATAAGTAATTTCAAGAGCAAGGGCAAACTGCATTTGTGGCAATGGTCAATTTAGTTACATTTACATACAATTGTACTTCCTCATTCCCCCACTCTAGTTATGTGACATCCTATTTACTAATTTTGCCTACAGTGTAAATTTCTTTCAGTGCTCTAGGCATTGAATATATCAGAAACTACACTCCGTCTTTATAAGGAAATGTTGTTTTTAGATACCTAAATTAAGAAAAAACCTGACATTGTTTGAATTTAATGATTCATATTAAGAATTATTCATGAAAATGATCTTTTAAGCTTCTTATAATAGCTGAAATTATCTTTCATTAGAAACTGACAGTTTCTGTGATGGGTGTAATTATAAAAATATTCTTAGGCTTCGCTATCTTCTTCAGTGTTAAAATTACGCAAATGAGAGAAAGTTAAGAATAGAAACTGAGTAGGATGGTCAGATTTTATAAGAGAAAAGGGGGATGGAAAAGTAGCAAAATTTCCAAAAATGAATAAATATGTGCTGTTACACATTAAGTGGGCTTTATTACAGTCTACACTAAGGCATACCCTCTTTTTGTTGGCAGAGGGGAGAATTAATTTTGCAGTGAATTGTTGTAGCTCCTTTCCATATGTGAATGTTTCAGAAAGGCAAAGGAGGTTTCTTTTTTTCCCTCTCTCCAGTCAGCATTTTCTGTTAGGCACTTTATAGTAATCTCCTGTGCTGTGTAAAATTTGACATCCCTGCACTAATACAGGCAAGGCAAAGGGGAGGAATATGAGAAGGCATGGCAGTAGGAAAAAAAGTAAGACACAGTTAAACATGAATCTCTCTGCCTTTAATTGAGAATGAGAAAAAAAAAACATCACCACTATCATCACCACCACATGGTATTTGCTTTTTGACCATTTGGCTTCCAAGTCTCCTTGTCATTCAACTTTAGAAATCTAGGGAGAAAATGCTGCAGATCAGAAATTTACAGCCATAAATTCAAGAGGGTGTATTATTCTATTTATTATATGTACTTACAATATGCAAATTACTATGGCAGGTTCTGGGAATGTCCAGATATTCAAAACACAACCATTCAAGGAGTATACAGCTTAATGGGAAGGAGGACTTGTCCAAAAAAAAAAAAAAAAAAAAAAAAAAAAAAAAAAGAAAGGAACAGGAAAGGCATCATGCAAACATGAGGAAGATAGAGAACACTTTTACATTTAAAAGGACACTCATATGGTGACTTAAAAATTATAGGATGCTTCCCAGAAGAAACTGCATTTGAATTTGATCTTAAAGGAAGGGGGAACTTCAATAGGCAAAGAGGATATGTTTATATATGGTGAACCCACTGCAGTACTAGAGAGGAGGTTGAGCATAGATGAAAGGAAAACATAGTCCAGAGTAGTTGGAATATAAAATATGTGAAACATAATAGTATGAACTAAGGCTAGACAGATTAGAACAAGACTATGGAGAGACTTACTTACTTGAATGTCTGTTTTGAAGTATTTATATTTTATCTGGTTGATAACAGGGAATCATTCTAATGATCTCATTAGAGATCATTGTTTCTTGTAAACACATTTGGAGACTTAGATTATTCTTAAGAAATGGCTTGGATTGAAGGGGAATGGAAAGAAAATGATTGCTTGTGAAAGAATTTATGGAGGCAAAAATCATGGAATTTTGCAATTGAATCATTGTGGGAGAAGAGAGTAGGAAAGAGTCAAAGATGATTTTAGGATCATTTGAATGAATACCTGGATTAATAGTGATGCTGTTAATAGAAATAAAGAAGATAAATAGGTTTAGTGAAAAAGATGATTTCAGTTTTGGACATTAGCTTTAGAGCCTGGAAAGTACCATTATGATTTTATTGTGCAGTCATCTTATTTTGCAAATGCAGAAACTGGGAGGTAGGAAGTTGTTTGCCCAAGATTATAAGGGGCAAAGATAACTTTTGGGCTTTAAAATTCATTTTGATAGTCCAGAATCCCTTGATTTTGTGCTTGTTATTTGTTTACTTTTCTTGGGTTTCCTGTTAGATTACACACTCTTTGAAAGCAAGGACTGTTTATTTCATCTTGGTATTCCTTGTGTGTAAACCAGTGTTGTTATTATCCTCATTGTATAGAAGAAGAAAATGAGACTGAGAAATTAGTTGACTTGCTCAAGGTCAATCCAGACTCAATTACTTTTGACTAGGAAATATCTGAGGGATGGTGGAGAAGGCACACATGACTCTCTAAGCTCCTTTCTTTCACCTCATAACGAACTATTTAATCCAGCCTCAAAAATAGCTCTTCACTGCTTAAATTCATGAAGATTAGAAGCACTACAATTTACCAGCTGAAGTCAATCTGGAAGATTGCCAGGAAAGGTTGTCCTGAGGGGCCAGGAACAGATTAGCACAGGCAGTGAGAGACTAGCACCCTGAGCAGACCAGGCAGGGGTGATCTCTGTGGCTAGAGAAGTTATAGAGACGATTCTACTATAGGCTAACTGCTCTGCCTTAACTACAAAGCAGTGAACCGGAAAAGAAATTAAAGCCTCAAACAGAGGGTAGTCTAAAAAACTCCAGAACCTAATGAGATTTGGCTGTAACCACTCAAACCCGGAAGTGACTCAGGCAGACTGTAACACAGCCCTGCAGCCACATTCTGCAGTTTGGGGCTTTTGCAGGGGCAGTTACTAATCTGCCTGGCAGGGGGGCACAGCCTGGGCAGCCTCTAATGGGTACAGTGGGGGGGCTCGGCCTGGGGCAATAGAACTTCCCCAGCAGACTGTGCTTCCTGGGCAGACACTTCCAGTCCCTGCAAATCCATTCACTGCTCAACTGCTAATACCCACAGCCCCAGGGCAGGTTTTGGCTTGGGAAGTGAAACTCTCACTGCTCAGTGTCTAGCCCCAGGACAGTCATTATCTCACACAGTGGGGGTTCTTTGCAGGACACTTTCCCAGCTCAGCCCTGCAGGCCTGAATTACTCTAGGGTGGGGAACTCTTTCCCAGAGCACTCCAGTACCTCGCTGCTTTTTGTAGCAGGCTGGCAGGACAGCTACCTCTCCATACACCTTTCACTGCTCTGAAGGCAGACCTTACAGACTTTAACAAAATGAGTAAAAAAAATCAAAAGAATGATTGTTAGTTTCTATATAGAAAGAGAACAGCTTTTCAACCCTGAAGAGACTAATAGCAGACAGTCTCCAGACAATTGTTGGTCTACAATACAAAAGGCTCTCCTAGAAGAGACTATTAAAAACCTTAAAAGAGAACTAGAAGAAAAATGGGGAAAGGAAAGAGAAGCTATGCAAAAGAGCAACAACTTCCTAAAATGTGAATTAGAAAAGATAAAAAACTCCCAAGAAGTGCAGGGAAACAGAATTTGCGAATTGGAAAAAGAAAATAACTCACTAAAAAAAAAAAAAAATAGTGAAATGGAAAAAAATTCCATAGAGCAAAACAACTCAATTGGACATATACAAAAAGAAGTAACAAAAGCTAATGAAGAAAATAACTCACTAAAAATCAGAACTGAATAGAAATGACTGATTCATTGAGACATCAAGAATCAGTCAAGCAAAACCAAAAAAATGAAAGATTGGGAAAAAATGTCAACTATTTACTTGGAAAAACAACAGATCTGGAAAATAGATCTAGGAGAGATAACCTGAGGATCATTGGACTACCCAAAAATTATGATGATAAAAAGAGCCTAGATACTATTTTACAAGAAACTATCAAAGAGAACTGCCCAGAAGTAATAGAACTGGAAGGGAAAATAGGCGTTGAAAGAATTCATCGAACACCTTCTGAAAAAAACCCTAAAATAAAGACTCCGAGGAATATTGTGGCCAAACTTCAGAATTTTCAGACTAAAGAAAAAATTTTACAAGCAGCCAGGAAAAAAAAGTTCAAATACCGAGATGCCACAATAAGAGTCACGCAAGATCTGGCTGCCTCAACATTAAAGGATCGAAGGGCCTGGAATCAGATATTCCAAAAGGCAAAAGAGCTTGGAATGCAGCCAAGAATAAACTACCCAGCTAAGCTGAGTATTTTTTTCCTTGGAAGAAGATGGACATTTAGTGAAACAGAGGAATTCCATCTGTTTCTAAGGAAAAAACCAGACTTAAACAAAAAATTTGATCTCTAACAACAGGACTCAAGAGAAGTAGAAAAAGGTAAAAGGAACTCTTGAGAACTGTATTTCTGTTGTGGATATACATAAAAACTATATGTATAATTTGATTTTACCAATACAACATAAAAAAGGGAAGTAGAAATGGAAAGGGGATAGTGTCAGAAAAAGGGAAAAGGGGAGATAAAAAGAGGGAAACTACATGCGACAATGAGGCAAAGGAAACCTATCATATTTGAGGGAACTTAGAGAGGGGGAGGAACATTGTGTGAATCCTACTCTCATCAGAGTTGGCTCAAAGAGGAAATAATTGACATATTTGTTTTACAGAGATTCTTCTCTCACTTCATTAAAAAGTAGGAGAGGAAAAGGGAGAAGGAAAAAGAGTAATAAGGGGTGGGTACAAGAAAGGGGAAGAGATTCAAAGGGAGGAGGGAAGGATACCAAAGAAGGAGAGCTGCGTGACATTAGTGGGACCAATAAGTTTAATACTAGGAAAAAAGAGAAGGAGGGCAAGAAAAAGAAAAGTATAATCTGGGGATATTAGGATAGCAGGAAATACAGAATTGGTTATTTTAACCGTAAATGTGAATGGGGTGAACTCTCCCATAAAGAGGAGGCAGATAGCAGACTGGATCAAAATTCAGAACCCTACAATCTGTTGTTTACAGGAAACACATTTAAAAGAGGGAGATACATACAGAGTAAAGGCAAAAGACTGGAGCAGAATCTATTATGCTTTAGGTGAAGTCAAAAAAGCAGGGGTAGCCATCCTTATCTCAGATCAAGCAAAAGCAAAGATTGATCTAATTAAAAGAGAAAAGGAAGGAAACTATATCTTGCTAAAGGGTACTATAGACAATGAAGCAATATCAGTATTAAACATATATGCACCAAGTGATATAGCATCTAACTTCCTAAAGGATAAGTTAAGAGAGTTGCGAGAAGAAATAGATAGCAGAACTATAATAGTGGGAGATCTCAATCTTGCACTCTCAGATTTAGATAAATCAAATCACAAAACAAATAAGAAAGAAATTAAAGAGGTAAATAGAATGTTAGAAAAATTAGGCATGATAGATTTCTGGAGAAAACTGAATGGTGACAGAAAGGAGTATATTTTCTTCTCAGTAGTTCATGGAACCTACACAAAAATTGACCATGTATTAGGACATAAAGACCTCAAAGTTAAATGCAGGAAGGCAGAAATAGTAAATGCTTTTTTTTCAGATCACAATGCAATAAAAACTACATTCAACAAAAAGTTAGGTGTAAATAGACCAAAAAGTAATTAGAAACTAAATAATCTCATCTTAAAGAATGATTGGGTGAAACAGCAAATTATAGACACAATTAATAATTTCACTCAAGATAATGACAACGGTGAGACATCATACCAAAATTTATGGCATGCAGCCAAAGCAGTAATAAGGGGAAATTTTATATCCTTAGAGGCTTACTTGAATAAAATAGAGAAAGAGAAGATCAATGAATTCGGCCTGCAACTTAAAAAGCTAGAAAAAGACCAAATTAAAAACCCCCAATTAATTACTAAACTTGAAATTCTAAAATTAAAAGGAGAAATTAATAATATAGAAAGTAAAAAAAAAAAAAACTATTGAACTAATAAATAAAACTAGAGTTGGTTTTATGAAAAAATCAATAAAATTGATAAAGCTTTGGTAAATCTGATTAGAAAAAGGAGAGAGGGAAATCAAATTAGTAGTTTTAAAAATGAAAAGGGAGAACTTTCCACCGATGAAGAGGAAATTAAAGAAATAATAAGGGGTTACTTTGCCCAAAATAAATTTGATAACCTAAGCGAAGTGGATGACTACCTCCAAAAATATAGGCTTCCCAGATTATCAGAGGAGGAACTAAATTGCTTAAATAGTCCATTTCAGAAAAAAGAAATAGAACAAGCTATTAAGCAAATCCCTAAAAAAAAATCCCCGGGACCAGATGGATTTACATGTGAATTCTACCAAACATTCAAAGAACAATTAGCCCCAATGCTTTATAAACTATTTGAAAAAATAGGGAATGAAAGAGTCCTACCAAATTCCTTTTATGATATAGACATGGTACTGATACCTAAACCAGGTAGGTTGAAAATAGAGAAAGAAAATTATAGACCAATCTCCCTAATGAATATTGATGCAAAAATCTTAAATAAGATATTAGCAAAAAGACTACAGAAAATCATCCCCAGGATAATACACCATGATCAAGTAGGATTTATACCGGGAATGCAGGGCTGGTTTAGTGTTAGGAAAACTATCAGTATAATTGGCCATATTAATAATCAAATTAACAAAAATCATATGATCATCTCAATAGATGAGAAAAAGCATTTGATAAAATCCAATATCCATTCCTATAAAAAACTCTTGAGAGTATAGGAATAAATGGATTTTTCCTTAAAATAATCAGTAGCATCTATTTAAAACCAGCAGTAAGCATCATATGTAATGGGGACAAACTGCAACCATTCCCAGTAAGATCAGGAGTGAAACAAGGTTGCCCACTATCACTTTTACTATTTAATATTGTATTAGAAATGCTAGCTTTGGCAATAAGAGTTGAGAAAGAGATTAAAGGAATAAGAATAGGCAATGAGGAAACCAAATTATCACTCTTTGCTGATGATATGATGGTATACTTAGAGAACCCCAGAGACTCTACTAAAAAGTTATTAGAAACAATCCACACCTTTAGCAAAGTTGCAGGATACAAAATAAACCCACATAAGTCATCAGCATTCTTATATATCACTAACAAAACCTAACAATTAGTTACAAAGAGAAATTCCATTTAAAGTAACTACTGATTGTATAAAATATTTAGGAATCTATCTGCCAAGGGAAAATCAGAAACTTTATGAGCAAAACTACAAAACACTTTCCACACAAATTAAGTCTGATCCAAGCAACTGGAAAAATATTAAATGCTCTTGGATTGGGCGAGTAAATATAATAAAGATGACAATACTACCTAAACTAATCTATTTATTTAGTGCTATACCAATCAGACTCCCACAAAAACTATTTTGATGACCTAGAAAAAATAACAACATAGTTCATATGGAAAAACAAAAGGTCAAGAATTTCAAGGGAATTAATGAAAAAAAAAATCAAATGAAGGTGGCCTAGCTGTACCAGATCTAAAATTATATTATAAAGCAGCAGTTACTAAAACCATCTGGTATTGGCTAAGAAATAGACTAGTTGATCAATGGAATAGGTTAGGTTCAAAAGACAAAACAGCCAATAACTTTAATAATATAGTGTTTGACAAACCCAAAGATCCCAGTTTTTGGCATAAGAATGCATTATTTGACAAAAATTGCTGGGAAAATTGGAAATTAGTATGGCAGAAACTAGGCATTGACCCACACTGAACACCGTACACCAAGATAAGGTCAAAATGGGTTCATGACCTAGGTATAAAGAATGAGATTATAAATAAATTGGAAGAGCATAGGATAGTTTACCTCTCAGACCTGTGGAAGAGGGAGGAATTTATGACCAAAGAAGAACTAGAGATCACTATTGACCACAAAATAGAAAATTTTGATTATATCAAATTGAAAAGTTTTTGTACAAACAAAACAAATGCAGACAAGATTAGAAGGGAAACAATAAACTGGGAAAACATTTTTACAGTCCAAGGTTCTGATAAAGGCCTCATTTCCAAAATATATAGAGAATTGACTCTAATTTATAAGAAATCAAGCCATTCTCCAATTGATAAATGGTCAAAGGATATGAACAGACAATTCTCAAATGAAGAAATTGAAACTATTTCTAGCCATATGAAAAAATGCTCCAAATCATTATTAATCAGAGAAATGCAAATTAAGACAACTACCACTACACTATCTGTCGGATTGGCTAGAATGACAGGGAAAGATAATGTGGAATGTTGGAGGAGATGTGGGAAAACAGGAACACCGATACATTGTTGGTGGAATTGTGAACACATCCAGCCGTTCTGGAGAGGAATTTGGAACTATGCTCAAAAAGTTATCAAACTGTGCATACCCTTTGATCCAGCAATGTGTCTACTGGGCTTATACCCCAAAGAGATACTAAAGAAGGGAAAGGGACTTGTATGTGCCAAAATGTTTGTAGCAGCCCTGTTTGTAGTGGCTAGAAGCTGGAAAATGAATAGATGCCCATCAATTGGAGAATGGTTGAGTAAATTGTGGTATATGAATGTTATGAAATATTATTGTTCTGTAAAGAATGACCAGCAGGATGAATACAGAGAGGACTGGCGAGACTTACATGAACTGATGCTAAGTGAAATGAACAGAACCAGGAGATCATTATATACCTCAACAACGATACTGTTTGAGGATGTATTTTGATGGAAGTGGATCTCTTCAATAAAGAGAACTAATTCAGTTTCACTTGATCAAGGTTGGACAGAAGCAGCTACCCCCAAAGAAAGAACACTGGGAAATAAATATAAACTGCTTGCATTTTTGTTTTTCTTCCTGGGGTATTTATACCTTCTGAATCCAATTCTCCCTGTGCAACAAGAAAACTGTTCAGTTCTGCACACATATATTGTATCTAGGATATAATGTAACCTATTTAACATGTAAAGGACTGCTTGCCATCTGGGGGAGGAGGTGGAGGGAGAGAGGGTAAAAATTGGAACAGAAGTGAGTGCAAGGGATAATGTTGTAAAAAAAAAAATTATCTTGGCATGGGTTCTGTCAATAAAAAGTTATTAAAAAAAAAAAAAAGGAAATATCTGAGACAGGGTTCAAACTCAGATCTTTCTGACTCCACAACCTACACTCTTTATGCTGAGCTATCTAAATATCTTAAAAATATACAGATGACCATGCCTTCAGTGAGTTTATAGTTTAGATGGGAATAGAATATATAGACTCTTAATTTATGTAAATAACTTCACACAAAGCAGAATATCATAAGAGCATAAAAATGAATAGGGGAAAGATAGTGGGTTTCATTGCATTTGGGTAATTGTACAATGCTTTTTAATAACCCTAACTTCGCCTTGCAATCAAAGTCCATCTTTTAAAAACCATTATTCTTTTATTGGTGTTTATAATAGTAAGTAATAAAGTATCACAGTTTCCAAAAAGTTGAGAATCACTTGGCAGTAGAGTGAGCATGGTGGGTATCAGGTTCACCACCTTAGTGTTTGACTAGAGGAAGTATGTTGTCTGTTAGAATCCTAGTGTTAACTCAGTGGAATTGATACAATGCTTATTGGTTCACACATTAGAGCAGATTCTTAGATGGTGCTAAGTCACTAGTATTGATAGAAACAATGCTTAAGTTAACACCTTTGAGAGTTCACACGTTGGCTCACATATTAGTTCACACGTTTGGGGGATTTCAGGGTTCAGTATGAGATATCCAAATTCACACCTCCCATAATCCTACTCTAAGAGGAGGAGTCAACCTTTGAGTTTACACCTCTAAAAGAGAATAAAAACAGCTGAGCTCAGTCAGGAGAATTCAGTTGAAAAGATTGAGAGGGGAGTGTCAGTTGGAAATTGAGAAGCCAGGCGTTGGAGTTGAGCTGGAGGCAGAAGTTGGGAGAGAAGCTGCAAGAGCTCTTGGAACCAAGCAGAGAGATAGGCCTTTAAGAAAATTAACTGGGCTATTTTGGAAGAGACAATAAAAGACTGTACTTAAATCCCTGGCTGCATTTGAGGTGATTATTGATTTGAACCGAAACTAAAACTGCCTCCAGAAAACCTCCCCAAGAAACCTGCTCCCAGAGAGAACCATTATATTTTAGAAAAGAAGAATACCACATTTGGCATGTAGTGAGAGTGAGGAATAGACTACTTGCACCATTGGAATTAGTTGCTATCAAAAGATGTAGAAAATCCTTAGGATAGTACAGAAACCCACTGTGAAGTGTTTACTAGAAGACATGGAAAAGATAATTACAGGATAGGAAAGCGTGGATGGGTTGCATTTGCTCTGTTAATTCAATTACCTGCCTCATTGCAATCTCTGATTTCCCCCAAGACTGTATTCAAGTGCCACTTTCTTCACAAAACCTTCCTTTCCTCAGCAGCTGTTATGTAATCCCCTCCAGAATTACTTTGTGTTCATTTTGTGTGTGTGATTTATATTTTGTGTGTGTGTTTGTGTATGTTTGTGTATATGTGTGTGTGTAGGGGGGTATTGTCTCTACTGTGGTTTGTAAGCTCTTTGAGGGTCGAACCTTTTGTCTTTGTATTTCCAGCTTTTGTCTCAGGATCTAGGCAAAATTATCATCACCTAATACCAGAAAATTCTTATTAAGGATTAAATTAAATGATTAAATGATTAAGAGTTCAGAGATAGGAATATTCGCTGTTTTTTCTCTTTAAGAACCTCTTTTCTATTCTAATCAGAGCTACTCTTCTTCAGTCCCATTTCTACCCAGTTTTTCCATTGTGCTCTGTGTCTTGAAATTCCTGCTCTTATGCCAGCAAACAAACTTCTCTTTATCATTTAGTATTTCCACTAATGTTCTTTCCATCTCTTCCCTATCAAACAAATCAGCCTGATGCCCTTTCAGGAATATGAAGCCTTTCTAGGACAATTTTGATATCAAGTTATATGTCAATAAATAGCCTAGAAAATGAAATAAAGAACCGGAAACAAACAAAGAAACAAAAAAACTGACCATAGAAGGTTGCTCTGGTGACAAGGAAGCTCAAGACACAAACTCAGAAGAAGGCAATGAAGCAAAAATAGCCAATGCCAAGCATCAAAGACAAATGTGAATGTGAATTGGTCACAACCTCTGCCCTTTCCCCCAAAAGAATTCCTAGAAGAGCTCAAAGAGAATTTTTAAAAATGAAATAAGACAAGTATGAGAAAAAATGGGAAAAAGAAATGAGAGTGATGGAAGAAAATTTGAAAAAAAAGTCAACAGGTTGGTGAAGGGGGAACAAAAAATATATAAAAAAAAAATTCCAGAGTTTAAATATCACAGAGAAAATATTACAAGTAGCCAAAAAGAAACAATTCATAAATTCATTAAACAGAATTTCACAGTTTCCACATTGAAGAACCAGAGGGCTTAAGATAGGATATTCTGGAAGGCAAAGGAGTTAGAATTACAACCAAGAATCAACTACCCAAGAAAACTGAATATAGGCTTTCAGGGGAAAAATTGGACATTTAAGGAAATAGAGGAATTCATTCATTCCTAATTAAAAGACAAGTAGTGAAAAAAATTTTGACCTCCAAATTTTGCTTAAGGAAATATTAAAAAAAAATCAAGAAGTAGAAAATATATGAAATTCATCAAGGTTAAACTGTTTATATTTCTATATGGCAAGATAATATATTCACAACTTGTTAGAATCTTTACAAACTGTTAAGTTATTAGAATTGATAGAGACAATAATTATGTAATTTAGCATGATACTTAGCAAATCCTCTAGCTCACTAATGTATTTAAGTACTCATTGGAGTTCTCAGGTTTGGGAGATTTCAGGGTTTAGTATGAGATATCCGAATTCACACCTCCCTTAATCCCTGCCTCCAGAAGGAGGAGTCAACCTTTGGGAGATCATATATGAAGAGGCTCTTAGCTTTGGATTAGTGAATTACTTCAGGTTAGAGAGAGTTTTTACTCAGAACATTTCCAGGGATTGGAGAGGAGCACTCTGGGACAGATACAGAGCACTCTGGGAGATTGAGAGCCAGAAGCCTTTTCTCGGAGGCAAGACAGATTCACCTTTGTTCTGGCTGGAGGCTAAAGAAAGCAGAGGCAAAAAAAAAAGACAAAGCTGCAAGAGCTCTTAGAACCAAGGAGAGAGAGAGAGGCCTCTAAGAAAAACTAACCGGCCTATTTTGGAGGAAGCAATAAAAGATCTGAACTTTTAACACCTGGCTGCATATGGGTGATTATTACTTTTAACTGAAACTAAGGCTGCCTCCAGAAAACCTCCCTGAGAAACCTGCTCTCTCCCAGAGTGAACCATCTTATGATTATATAATAAAGAAGATCACCACAATAACTCTTAAAAATTATTCATTTATTTAAAACTTAAATGCAAAATCCAAATAAAAGAGAAAAAGAAAAAAAAAAAAGATTGTCATGTATATAGCAGAATATAAGAGAAGATTCAAAATGTGTTACAATAAATTTCCCTTTCAAAGAAACATATATAATAGAATACTTGCCATCTTTCTTTTGTTTTCTTGTATGTTTTCTTTTGTTCTCATCAATCATGATTTCTAATAAGAATAAGCTAGAAGCTTTCCCAATAGTATCAGGTATGAAGCAAGGAAGTCCATTATCACCACAGTTATTCAGTACTGTACTAGAAAGGTTAATTGTAGCAATAAGAGAAGAAAAATTAGAATTGGCATCAAGGAAACAAAAACTATTGCTCTTTGCAAATGGCATAATAGTACACTTAGAGAATTTCAACTAGTGTACTAGTTGAAATAATTTTTAACTTCACCAAAGTTGCAGATGTAAAATAAACATATAAGTCATCAAAATTTCTGGGTGTTTTCCACATTCTACAGGAAGAGATAAAGACATTCCATTTAAAGTAACTGCATACCACAAAAAATGCTTGGAAATCTATCTACCAAGACAATTCCAGGATGTACATTAAAAAATTACAAAACACTTTTCTTATAATTAAGGTCATATTTAAATAATTGGAAAACATTAATTACTCATGCATAGGCTGAAAATGACAATGCTATCAAAGTTAATTTACATTTTCAATACTATGCCAATCATATTACCAAAAAGTTACTTTATAGAGTTAGAAAAAATAAAACAACAAATTTTATTTAAGAGAATTAAAAGGTCAAGAATATCCTTGAATTAATGGGGGAAAAATATGAATGAAGGTGGCCTAGCCATATCAGATCTCAGATTGTTTGACAAAGAGGTAATTATTAAAGCAATCCAGTATTGGCTAAGAAATATAGTGGTGTGAGGCAGCTAGATGGTATAGTAGATAGAGCACCAGCCCTGAAATCAGGAGGACCTGAGTTCAAATTTGATCTCAGACACTTAACACTTCCTACCTGTGTGACCCAGGGCAAGTCACTTAACCCCAATTGCCTTTGCATGAAAAAAAAAAGGGTTCGAAATATAGTGGTGGTCCAGTGAAATAGATTAGGTACATATTTCCCAGTATTAAATGATCATAGTAATTTAGTGTTTAATAAACACAAAGATTCAAACTTTTGGAACAAGATGTTAAGACAGAAATTGCTGGAAAACTGGAAAGTCCTTTGGCAGAAACTAGGTACAAATCAATATCTTACACTGTATACTAAGATAAGGTCAAAATGAGTAAGTGAGTCCATCAGCAAATTAGAGGAATGTGGAATAGCTTATCTTTCAGATCTAAAGATAAGTGAAGAATTTATGACCATGAGATAGACATCTTGATGGGAAGTAAAATGGATGATTTTGATTACATTAAATTAAAGTTTTTGCACAAATAAAATTAATGCAGCAAGATTAGAAGGGAAGCATTAAACTTGAAATTTGTTAAAGCAGGTTTCTCTGAAATATAATATATAAGAATACATAGCAACTCTTTTTGTGATAGGAAAGACTTGGAAATGGAGAGAATACCTATCAATTAGGGAATGGCTGAATAAGTTGTGGTATATGATTGTGATTTATCAATAAGTATCATCAATCCATTTCAATACTATTATGCTATAAGAAATGTTGAGAAGGAGGGTTTCAGAAAAATCTGGAAAATCTTCACAAAGTGATTAGAATTAGGGGAACATTGTACACAGTAACTTTAATACCATATGATGATCAATTGTAAATAACTTAGCTACTCTCAGCAATGTGATGATCTAAGATAATTCCAAAATGCTCTCTTTTTCCAGAGAAAGAATTGATAGAATGTGAGCAAAGAATATTTATTAAAAACTTTCTTTATATTTCTTGGAGTTTTTTTTTGGGGGGGGATCTCATGTTTTCTTTCATAACATGACATATGTTTTGTATCATCATACATATATAATCCATGTCAAATTGCCTTCTTGAGTAGGGATGGGATGAAGATAAGGAGAGAATTTAAACCCCAAAATTGGAAAAAAAAAAAAAACAAACTTAAAAATTATTTTAACTAGTGAAAAAAATTAAATAAAAAACACCATCACCTTAATTCTTAGATGAGATGTTAAATTTATGGAGAGAAATCCATCAGTGAATTAGTTTTTATCAATTCATTTATCTGGGACCAGTACTGAAGACAGATAATGAGCTAAATTTACAGTTGAACAGGAGGAATTAGGCTGAATTACATTTGAGAAATTTGAATGATACTCTTAACCATCCCAGATTTTTCAAGACTTTTTTTTAACTTAATTGTTCTCTTGGTTATGCTATGTGACTGAATTTTTGAAAATCATAATCTCAAGGAATCAAATTTGTGAGTGATCCAAAGAGCTATGGTTGCATGTACATTATAGTATATTTCTAGTGATGACTAATGTTGAAGAAGTGCTTTCACTGTATGTTGGTGAGTAAATGTTTGACTGGAAAAAGTGATGGCCTACATCTAAGTGAAAGTGATGCATTGAAGATACAGTATTCGATAAAATGTAACAAGATTTCAAGATTTCCAGTTTATTGGACTACTCTGTGAAAGACAAATGGTAAGAATCATTGAGGATAACAAAGTATGGATAGGATGTAATTTGAACAGATGTTGAGAATGTCCTTATTAAGAAAATTAAAGATTCTGTGGAGGATTGAAATATTCAAGGTATTTAACAAAGATCGCATATGAGTTGGTCAGAAAGCAAGTTTTATAGCAGAAATATCTGTGGGAAGGGACATTGTTTGAAAATTTAAGGGACAGATTTTAGATTTTAGTAAGTTAATTTTTTTTCTTTGATAACACCAAGATATCTCCAAACATGATTTTTGTTTCTGTAGGAATACATTGATTAGAAGTGTTTTTTTTTTTTTTGTTATTGTTATGAATCATTCAATGAAAGCCTCACATTGCCTTCATCTTCTTTCTTAATGTACTTAATTTCATACTAATAAATTAAATTTAATAATGTGAGTTTTCTGCCTTGATTGTAGGTGAAATAATTGTTTTGTATTTTATACTGGAAATTACCCAGAAATCTTACTTTTGCAAAAGCTGAATTTATCAGAAGTGTTTCTGAATCTGTACTAGTAATGATTTCTTTGTTGCTACTTCCCATTACAACAGTTAATTTCAGTGATGATTAATATTCTTTATGCTCTATCATTATCTAAAGAAAAGCCTTGTTAAATATGGAAAGCTGAGAGCATGGTATGTGTGTGTTTAATGTTAATATTTAACTATTTTGAGAGATGGAGAACAAATTGAATTAATATTCACTGGGAATTTGTGACATAGTAACTAGCAGAAGCCTCAAAGAGAAGTGTATGTTAGTTGAAAGCGTGAATCAAATAATTGTGTTGTATGTCAGTATGTCCATAATTTTTTTAAATGACATCTAGAATTAATGTATAGCATTAACTCTTTAAAATTAAAGCTTCCTTACTGTTGATTTAAAAAATAAATCTGTAGCACAAATGATGGATATGAAGACAGTACTCGAGCATATCTTTTGTCAGTGTTCTGTCCCCTGCTCTCTGTTTACAATTTGTCAGTGGCTTCCTACTCAAAGGAAGTTTATTGCCCCAGTCTGAACAGTTGGAGTTTTGGCATGGTTTACTGAATATACTGATTCTGTCTGTAGGCAGCAGGGGTTGGCTCTGTTCCATTATTCAGACCTGATAAGATTCAGTAGCTGTGAGTAAAATTTGGACTTGCTTTTGAGTAGCTATGTTTGTGGTTAAATAATCATGGAGTGACCCAGCTACCAATGAGAATTCATAGGGAGTGTTTGAAAGTGCAACTGTGGTCATAATGCAACTTGGTTAGAAAGGCCCTGGAAACTTTTTCTTTTTGTTTACCCTGACTCATTTCTATCTTTTTACAGACTTTAATGTAAAGATAAAGCCCCTATTGGTAAAATCAGAGCCATTCAAAAAATTTGTGTCTTTTTTGAATACAAAATGAATATATCAAGATAATGAGATATATAACTTCTAAAACCTAAAATAAAACTAAATTATCTCATAGTAGACTTAAGATATTGACCTTTCCGTCTATTCATTAGTCTTCATTAAAAAAAAATTTTTTTTTAATAGCTTTTTATTTACAAGTTTATATGCATGGGTAATTTTACAGCATTGACAATTGCCAAACCTTTCATTCCAATTTTTCTCCTCCTTCCCCTCACCCCCTTCCCTAGATGGCAGGATGACCAATACATGTTAAATATGTTAAAGTATAAATTAAATACAAAATAAGTATACATGTCCAAACCGTTATTTTGCTATACAAAAAGAATCGGACTCTGAAATATTGTACAATTAGCTTGTGAAGGAAATCAAAAATGCAGGCAGGCAAAAATATAGGGATTGGGAATTCTATGTAGTGGTTCATAGTCATCTCCCAGAGTTCTTTCCCTAGGTATAGCTGGTTCAGTTCATTACTCCTCCATTGGAACTGATTTGGTTCATCTCATTGCTGAAGATGGCCAGGTCCATCAGAATTGATCATTGCTGTTGAAGTATATAATGATCTCCTGGTCCCACTCATTTCATGTAAGTCTCTCCAGGCCTTTCTGAAATCATCCTATTTATCATTTCTTACAGAACAATAATATTCTATAATATTCATATAACAAATTATTCAGCCATTCTCCAACTGATGGGCATCTACTCGGTTTCCAGTTTCTGACCACTATAAAGAAGGCTGCCACAAACATCTTTGCACATACAGGTCCCTTGCCCTCCTTTAAGATCTCTTTGGGATATAAGCCCAATAGTAACACTGCTGGATCAAAGGCTGAGCACAGTTTGATAACTTTTTGAGCATAGTTCCAAATTGCTCTCCAGAATGGTTGGATGTATTCACAATTCCAACAACAATGTATTAGTGTCCCTGTTTCCTCATATCTCCTCCAGCATTCTGCATTATCTTTCCCTGTCATTCTAGCCAGTCTGACAGGTGTGTAGTGGTATCTCAGAGTTGTTTTGATTTGCATTTCTCTGATTAATAATGACTTGGAGCATCTTTTCATATGGCTAGAAATAGTTTCAATTTCTTTGTCTGAGAATTGTCTGTTCATATCTTTTGACCATTTATCAATTGGAGAAGGGCTTGATTTCTTATAAATTAGAGTCAATTCTCTACATATTTTGGAAATGAAGCCCCTTCTAATCTTGTCTGCATTAGTTTTGTTTGTACAAAAATTTTTCAATTTGATATAACTAAAATTTTCTATTTTGTGATCAGTAATGATCTCTAGTTGTTCTTTGATTATAAATTCCTTCCTCTTCCACAGCTCTGAGAGGTAAACTATCCTGTGTTCTTCTAATTTATTTATAATCTCATTCTTTATGCCTAGGTCATGAACCCATTTTGACCATATCGTGGTGTACAGTGTTAAGTGTGGGTCAATGCCTAGTTTCTGCCATACTAATTTCCAATTTTCCCAGCAATTTTTGTCAAACAGTGAGTTCTTATCCCAAAAGCTGGGGTCTTTGGCTTTGTCAAACACTAGAGTATTAAACTTATTGACTGTTTTGTCTTTTGAACCTGACCTATTCCACTGATCAACTAATGTATTTCTTAGCCTATTGGCTAAATGTTAACCAAATGCTTTTGGTAACTGTTGCTTTATAATAGATCTGGTACAGCTAGGCCACCTTCATTTGATTTTTTTTTTTTCATTAATTCCCTTGAAATTCTTGACCTTTTGTTTTTCCATATGAATAGTCTTTTATTTTTCTGGATGTTTTTCTTAACTCTACCCAAGGCTCATATGCTGAGAAGGAGTAATCCAACGTGAATTTAAAAAAAAAAAAATCTTTCTTTAGTTGTCTCCATAAATTGGGTAGTATTATATTACCAGATTGTATTAATGCTATTTAATTATTGTACATGAGATAACTGCAATATGCATGAGGAGCTGAGCCATTTGTATATGACTTTAGAGCTTTCCAAACAAAAATTTATAATTCCTTATTTTTAAAAAATATTAACAGAAAATAACATGCACTTTTCCTTCCCCATGTAAATTCCATATTTTTCTTTATATTATATTTATTTATTCATAATCACTTATCAAATACCTATTTTGTGGATATGAAGATTTCAGAGAATTGCAAATTGAAATTTGGTGGATTTGTAATTACTATGCGGGACATATAGACAACTTGTGAAGACAAGTATTTTTACTTCTGGTTTCCTTTGAAATCCCATTGTCATTGCTAAATTTCACATTTTCCTCCCCCTCCTCCTTGCCCTCCCTTCTTCCCTCCTTTTCCCCCTCCTTCCCTTTCTCCCTCCCTTCCTTCCTTCCTATTGTGGATCACTACATGTCTTGCTTATAACCTTGGAATGGTACAAATGACTGCCTTGAATTTATGATTATTAGGATTGTTTTTTCTTTATCTTTTTTGTTACTCAATGAAAGTGTACAGTACACTGAGAAAGCATGGCATTGAAACCATTTTGAAGCACAGTGATTAGGGTTAAAGAAACACCCTTGTATTTGGCTTGTTACTTGGGATTCACATTATAATATATCATCTACAAAATAATGGTTTTAACTTTTCAACAATCATGTTTCTTCATTATTGATTAATCTTCTAATTTCTATATTGTTGCTTGTTCTTAGTTAACATACTAACATGCTAACGTAATTCCTTGGTAATTACTTTCATATTTACTAATACATCTTCGATTTGGGTATTTCCTCCCATGATGCCGATTGCATCCCACCTGTACCTCCCCTTTTGTGACTCATTGTCTATTTCCCTCCATGAATTTTTCATATGTTGTCCATTTAGTGTGCTGGAAGCCTTCCTTGCCTTTACTTGACTTCATGAAGATACTAGAGACGCACTCTTGCTGTTCAAATGCCATTCCTTGTCCTTATCACATGACCAACCCATCATCTGTTCTTATTGTAGACGTCTTTGATCTAGCATATTTTTACTCCTTTTTTCCCCTAAAAGCTTATTTTATGTTACAGTGACATCTTTCCATTTCTCTTCTGTGTTCTTCTTATTGCCAAAGCCAATCCCTCTAATGTACCTTCCATCCCATCTTTCTTTCAGGCAGATTGTATCTCTCCTCCCCAAATCTTAATCTCTCCCTATTTACTGGCTCCTTTTTTTTTTTTTTTTTTTAACTTTCTTCAAATTTTTTCTATTTTAAAAAATGTTCATTATTTCCAGCAAGTTATCATTCTGTAGCTTTAATCCCTTTCTTAGCAAGAATCCTTGAAAAAAACTGTACTCATTGTTTCCATTTTTACTTCTCATATTCATCCCTCACTCTTTGTAATTTGGCTTCTAACCTCGTTATTTAATTGAAATTGCTGTCTCCAAGATGTAATTCCTTTCTTAATTGTAAAATCTGATATTTTTCCTTATCCTCATCCTTCTTGTTCTGTCTGCTGTATTTTATACTCCTAATCCTGCTAATCTTCTCTTACCTGTCTAATGATTCCTTAGTCATTTCTTTTCTTCTATGTAACTATCTATTATTTAACTATCTATCTAAATATCTAGCTATTTAACTATCATGCCAATACAAGAATGTATTCTGAACTTCTCTAGCTTGTACTCTCACTTGATGACATTACTAGTTCTAGATTTTATCATCTTTCTATACAGATAATTCCCAAATCTCTACATTTGGCATAACTTCCCCCTAAAGCTTTAGTCCTAAATGACTAATTGTCTGTTAGATACTTTTGACTGGATATCTTTTATACATTTTAATCTCAACATATCCAAAACAGCTCTTGATCTTTTTTCCTCAAACCCACCCTTCTTTCAAAGTACTTTATTTCTGTTGAAATTCTTCAAGTTTTCATAAGTTCATCAACTAGTATTATCCTGCATTCCTCACTCTCATTTACCCTAAATAATCAACCACTTGACAAACATATCTCACATCTGACTCATTCTCAGAACTCAAGAGTTTTTTCCAGGTTCCCATCACCTGTTGTCTAGATTTTAGTTTACTTAGAGGGCTTTCCCAAGTCATTTGTTTCTCTACACTACTGCCAAAATGCTTTTCTTTAATGTCAAATTTGATCATGGTACTCCCTTACATGAAGAAAAAATTCCCCAGTTATATGTAAAGACAATTTTTAACATTCATTTTCTTTTTCTAATAATAGATTTTTACTTTTCAAGGTACATGCAAAGATAGTTTTCAACATTCACTCTTGCAAACCTTGTATTCCAAATTTTCCTCTCTCCCTTCCCATTTATTCCTCTGGACAATAAGTAATCCAAAATAGGTTAAACATGTCTAGTCCTTCTAAACACATTTATCATGCTGTATAAGAAAAATCAGATCAAAAAGGAAAAAAAAAATATGGGAAAGAAAAAAAAAACAAGCAAGCAAACAATAACATCAACAGAAAAGGTGAAAACACTATAATGATCCACACTCAGTCCCCATACCTCTCTTTGTGGATGCAGATGGCTCTTTCCATCACAAATCTGTTGGAATTGGCTTGAATTACCTCATAATTGAAAAAAGCCAATTCCCTCACAATTGATCATCATATTGTAATGCGGAAGAAACTGAGCAAAACAAGAGATTAGAGACCAATTCAATAGTTTATTAAATGGAGAGAAATACTGGGACCAAGGGATCCATGGTTGATTCCAAGGCTAGAGGAGACTATCATCTCCAAGAGTCTAGCCCTGAGTATCGGGATACCAAGCTTTTTTATAGGATCACAAGAACAATGACATAGTAGGGGAGGCACCTAAATGGGGCTAACCTAATGGTGGGGGAGATCACTGATATTCTAATGACATCTAAAATGGATAAACCTTTATCTTATCAAACATTAGAAGGAGTGTCTATAACCTAAACCTTTATCTCAAACATTAAGAGGGAAAGGTTATAACCTAAGGCAGAATAACTAAATAGGACAATTGGAGAAACTGGGTCAGGACATTAAAAAGGGAACTTTGGCATAACTACATGACCTTTTTTTTTTTTTTGCTGTGTATAGTGTTCTCTTGGTTCTACTTACTTCACTTAGCATTAGTTCATTAACATTCATTTAAAAAAACTTTTGACTTCCAGTTTTTTTCTCTCCTTTCCTCTTTTCTCTTTCCTGAAACAGCAAGCAATTTGATATTGATTTATAGATGTTCAATCATGCAAAACATATTATTATATTAGTCATGTTGTGAAACAAGACACATACCGAAAGGGAAAAAAAATGAAAAAATTACAGAAAGTGAAAAACAATATGGTTTGATCTGCAGTCAGACTTCATCAATTCTTTCTCTGGAAGTGGACCGTATTTTTCATGATGACTCCTTTGGAACTATCTCAGTTGAGAATAGCTAAGCTATTCATAGCTGATCAGCCTATAATATTGCTGTTAATGTATACAATGTTCTCCTGATTCTGCTAACTTTACTTCTTTGCATCAGTTCATATAGGTCTTTCTAGATTTTTTGGGAACTATACTGCTCATCACTTCTTATGGCATAGTAGTATCCCATTAAAATCATTTACCACATCTTGTTTAACTGCTGTTGCCCATTGAGAGGCATCTCCCTCAATTTCCACTTTTTTTGCCACTGCAAAGAGATACAGACTTAGTGACACTCCTTTACTTAATAAATTTGCCAAAGGATAAAATAAAAAGTCCTGTATAGCTTTTAAAGCTGTTTACCACAAGATATCAACCTCTTTTTCCCTTTCATTTCACATGTTTTCCCATTATGCTCTCTTGTAATGCTGGAGAAACAGAGGCAGGAGAGAGATTAGAGAGTTTTAATATTTTTATTAATGGGAGAGTAAGATTGACTGGACAGGACTCTCGTCTCAGATTATCCAGTCAGACAGAGATAAGTACACTGGGACCAAGGAATCCATATTGGTCCCAGGGCTGGAGGACCCAAAGAATCCAGCGTCCAGCATCCAGCTGCCAGACGCCATTCTCCAGCAATGAATGGAGGAACCCCAACTTCTTAAATACCTTTTTGGAGACAAAGAAGAGAAAGGGAGGGAAAGTTTTTATCAGAGAGGGGAAGCCATAAAACCCTAAAAAATCCGGAGACAAAGAAGTAAAGATATCGTGGGTTATCTTGGAATATTCTAAAGGAATATTGTAAATCCTTGAGGACACAAAACAGTCAGGAATCTACTCTCTTATCTTGCTAATTTATAAGAGATTGAGACAGAACAGTTAAGGAAACTGAGACAGGGAAACTGAGTCAGGACAGTTAAAGAAAACTGTGGCATAACACTCTGAGATTGGTCCAGCCAAACTGACCTTGGTTCCTCACTTAAACATTCTATCTTCTATTTCCATTCTTTTTCACTTATTTTTCTTTCTCCCTGGAAGGTACTTTCTCCTCATTTACATCTCATACAATTCCTTTCTTTTAAATTCAGCTCAAGTAGCATTTTCTTCCTGAAGTCTTTCTTGTTCTCTTCAATTGCTAATATTTTCCCTTGCAAACTATGTTGGATTTTATGACTCTATTCGTTTAATTTATTTTCCTTATATTTTGAATATACTTATTCTTTTCCTCATTAGCATACTGTAAACTCCTTAAGAGTTGGGATTGTTTTATTGTTTTGTATTTTGTTTGTCCTAACATGATACATAATGGTTATTTAAAAAATACTTTTTTCATCCATTGATATAGGAGCAGTATTTTTTTTTTTAATTTTATTTTATTTAATAATAACTTTGTATTGACAGAATCCATGCCAGGGTAATTTTTTACAACATTATCCCTTGCACTCGCTTATGTTTTGTTTTTTCCCCTCCCTCCGTTCACCTCCCCCCTCCCCCCAAGATGGCAAGCAGTCCTATATATGTTAAATATATTGCAGTATATCCTAGATATAATACATATTTGCAGAACCAAACAGTTCTCCTGTTGCACAGGGAAAATTGGATTCAGAAGGTAAAAATAACTCGGGAAGAAAATCAAAAATGCAAATAGTTCACATTCGTTTCCCAGTGTTCCTTCTTTGGGTGTAGCTGTTTCTGTCCATCATTTATCCATTGAAACTCAGTTAGGTCTCTTTGTCATAGAAATCCACTTCCATCAGAATACATCCTCATACAATATTGTTGTTGAAGTGTATAATGATCTCCTGGTTCTGCTCATCTCACTTAGCATCAGTCCATGTAGGTCTCTAGGAGCACTATTTGAATATTAGTATTAGATATAGGCCTTTGCTCTTATTGAGGGAATTTGTGGGATCATTAAATGGATTTTGCATTCTACTTTTGTTCTTTTTTGCTCAATTCTGATACTGCTTCTTTATCTATTTGTACTATCTGTCCTAAATATATAAACAAATAGACAAAATCATAATTCTTTATCCAAGTGCATGATGTAATTTGGACAACATTCTTCATTAGCTTGACCCTTACTATAGTGATGGTCATGCCAAATTACTCTGAATTATTGTAGTTGATATAATCATACATTGTCATCCGTATTTAGAGAACTTCACCATCTGTGAGGAACTCCTCTTTTATTTGCATTCTGTGCTGATACTCATGATTGTATGGCACGTCTTTAGTGAGCTTATGTCTTCCTTTTTATGCTTTTCCTGCTATTTATGATCAGAAGACAGGTATTTTTCTCTTCTTTTATTTTTGAATGAAACTTAAATAACTGGATAGAAGACATTTTGTGAAAAGACAGTTTGTAAGGTGGCATTTCATTTTGTTGAATTAGATACTTTTTTTCTTACCAACAAACAGTAAGTACTATAGGATCTTATATTCTCTACATTTTTCAGATAGTTTTGAAATGATCAAAATGTGGTCCATTGTGGTGTAGTAATCCTGATAGTCTTAGTTCCTACTTCTCTTATCAGGTTTTTCCTAAATTCCTGTATAAATTACTTATGAAGCTTTTACTTAAATTGGAGATGTTCTCTAATTTGAATTTTTTTTTTAAAGAAATTAATAAGATCTCAGATTTTTTTTTTCCCATACCTTTTGCATGTTCCTTCCTTCATACTGTTAAGGTGTGAGAAATGAGGGTGAGAGATCCCTGGGCTAGTGTTGTAAGTTCTTGCAAAAGAATTCACAGTCCCCATTCAGCCAGGTTTGTGGCAAAAAAATGGGTTTATTACACTAAGAAACAACTTCCCAGTGGGCCAAATCCTGTTAGGATTTTTAGCAAAGGTTTGGGGCTCAGCTTTTGATTGATTATATTGGGTTTTTATGGTCTGAAGCTAGGGAGGGATCTCCAGATGAATTTGAGGGATGAATTTTCAATTCAATAAAGGGTGATGATTGTGCCCCAGGCCAAGATCTCCAATTGAATTGTAGGTGAAGATTGGTATGGGTTGGTACCTCTCCCAGAGCCAGGAGGGTTTGAGATTTTAGGGTTTCTCTAACTTAGGTCCACCCCACCTCTCCAGAGATCAGGGAGACACAGTTTACATCAGTACCCACCTATAGGGATATTTCAATCCCTCACTATTGTATCAACTTCAATATGGATCTTGTCTGTATACTTTGTCCAATCCAGCTACTTTTCCAGTCTTGTTTTTTCTGTGTCATTTTATCTGTTTTGTAGGCTTCAAGTTTTATGGTTCCAGCAATTGTTTCCATTTTATTTCTGTTTATTGTTTTCCTTCCACTTTTGTTTTTAAACGTTATTATTTTGCATAGTTGATTATCTTGTCTGTCTTATCACTTCTTTCTATTTCTGAGACTATATGACTCCTAATTATCCGTCTTTATGAGATTTTATAAATAAGTTTATTTTCTAACTTGGTAGTCATCTCTCTTTGGGCAGATGTTTACTGACTGAGGTATTTTCTAACCTCTTTTGCTTTCCTCATGGCAATTTATTTACATTGGTGAAATTTCCTTATGAAATTATCCAATGTCAATGCCTTTTCTCTTGTCTAAAAAAATATTCTTTACATGCTTAATCCTACTGTAGTGGTTTTTCGGATAGAATAGGAAAAATTGGAAATCATTATAGAATGTTATTGGAACAAGGTTCAAAAATAGAAATTAACCATTTTGCATACTGGCTTTGTCTGCTTCTGACTTCTCCAGGGAGCTTTGTTCCATGCAAAATAGTATCCATTTAAAAGCAAATGAAATGTCAACACATTTTGAAAAGAAGACATTTTATTAATAGGAAATTTTTATTTAAAAATTGAAACTCATTAGGGAATATTGGTGAGACTTTCAGGTTCCAAGTACTGATTAGTTTTCCAGAGAAAATAAACAAAGCTAGGTCATACTTAATGAGGGCTTGTTTGGGGGATGTTTATGCAACAATTTTTATGGCTTTGAATGTAATTGTGCTAAATGTTCTTCTGTGTTCAGGTGGGATCCATCAATCTATTTGCAGATGGATGCAGCCAATCTATAAATAGGCCAGTTTCTACATAATGGGAAATAAAAACAAAAAGTCAAAATTCCTAGGGAGAGTCCTATAAGCATTTTAAGCATTTTCTTTGTAGTGTGCTCCACAGTACTTGTGATCATTAGGAAAAACCCCAGCATGTGTAGTAAGCCTTGCTATAATCTCACTATGATCTCTGCTTCAGGATAATTGCTTTACTAGTCTATGATTCAGAAGACTGAACACTATATTTAAATTTCCACTAGTAAACAAGAGAACAATATTCCTTTTTTCATCTCCCAAAGAACTTAATAGCAGAATAGTTGAAACTCCAGGTAGTCTGGCAGCTCTTGAGAATGCAACAAAAACTTTGGTGTTGAATCTCTGTATTGCCAATTATAGTGAACATTAAGCAGGAGTTCATGATAGCAGTTAAGGACATTTTGACAATTGTTAATATCATTAAATAGCTGGTTTACTTTTAGCCCAATAGTGGGTGCTTGGAAGAAGTGTAAAAGAAATACAGGACACATTCCCTGCCCTTGAGGAAATTACAGTAAATTAGAGACAAAATAGTCAAGGTATTGATAAATTGTTAGTTTTGAATTTGAATATTTTCTTTCCTGATTACCTTGGCTCATTTTTCTTCATAGTCATTTTACTTTAAAAAATAGTTATAATTAAGAAATAGAAATAGTTTGCAGATTAAGCTGAATTGGACAAATTCCACCTAGATTTGTGTTAGTTATTCTATGTTAGCATTTGTGACAATATATTAATAGTAGATATTAAAATCTCATGCTACAGTGATAAACTAAAAGCTAAAATAGGAGGCAATGTGATACAATAAAAATGGCATGGAAGTTGTCACTGTACCTAAATTTGAATCCAGTCCCTGTGATTTAATTCCTATGTGACCGTAGGCAAATAGTTTTAGTTTCTGTGATATTCTGGTTCTGCATCCATAAAATAAGGGCTTTGGACTAAATAAACTCTAAAGATCTTTTAGTTTAGAACTCTTTCCATAACTTATCCTAATAGGTTGTCAAGTGTACTGAATCTAAAGTCAAATTCACAGTCAAATTTGAATTGAAGCTCAAATCTAGTCTTGCTAAGTATTTCTTCTGTTATCTTGAAAAAATAACACTGGGCTGGAATTTCTTTAGATATGTGGTACTGCAACTGGTGTGCTGTCTTCTGTAAAATGCAGTATCTGAATTTTCTATTAGGTGATAGTTTGCTTGAGTGACCAGGCCAGCCTTGACAGTGCTTTGAATATAGTGCTTTTCTGATAAATAGAAGTATGCCCTGTTGTCTACAAATGCCCAAACCATTTCCTCCACTTCTGAGTTTGTGTGGGAAGAGGGAATAATAAAGCAGATCTGAATCCCTCATATGTCTCAATTAAGTCATGTCACAGATCTCTTTGACAATCTTTTGAAGCCTATGGATCTTTTCTCAGAATAATGCTTTTAAAAAATTGAAAGTTGTGGTAAATTATGATTAATTAAAAAAATAGAAAATGATTAGTGAAAATAAAGAAGCATTTTTTCTCCATCACCTAAGTTCTTGGGTTCCAGGTTAAGAATCTCTGATCTCAGGAATAAAATAGTACATTGTTCAACAAAATGGAATTTGAAATCTGTTTTCCATACCTTTCTCCAAGTCTCTACCTCATCTTGAGTTCTACTCCCCCAGTTCACTTCTCATTTCACTTGTAGATTCAGAGACTTTTTATATCCTTCTTCTATCCCTCCTGTACCATGCATAAAAACTTTGAAATTCCATATCTGAACACAATCTATTGACTTTCATCTCTCTACCTTCCTATACCAAATCCTTCTCTTTATCCACACCTGATCTCTAATTTCTTGACCTCTTAGATTTCTCCCAGGCCCTCACCTGGGATTAGTAGCCATTTTTCCTCCTTTCCTCATCTTGATTCCTTTGTGAATCCCTTAGTGATCAATTATCCTTTTTTTCCCCACCTCTATTCCCTTTAACATATCAGCAATTATGTCCTGCCAAGTCTTAGCTTTGACTCACTCTCATGTTCTCCTACATACACATGCTATTTAATGAAGGTAGTTGAAAAAATCACGTATCCATTTTGACTGTCATCCTACATCTCTTCTGTCTGTTGTGGCTAATTTTCTTGAGAAGACTGTCTATAGTAGACCCTTCTACTTCTTTTCTTCTCACCCTATAATCATAAAATACAGTGGGTAGACTAGCTGTTCTCTAAAGTTCCTGGCTCTTAAAGTTCCAACTCTTAAACCCATTATCCTACTTCTGTTATTTTGTATCCCTTGAATCTCTCTTTCACATAGATGCCTTTTATTTCTTAAATATTTCTTTCCTCTCTTAGCCATATCCCAATTCTTTATTAAACTATTAGCTGAGATTTTTGCCTCAAGTGGCTTGGTGTAATGGTGAGAAACATTTTGTTTCTGTAGCTTAGCCCCATCTCATATTTCTTACAACTATAAAGAGACTACAAAGAATTGCCAAATGCTCAGGTATGGTTTAGAATAGGAGGCATAATGTCAGGGTATAATGAAAGGAGGTGAGCTTTCATTTCTCTTTAGGCTTTTGATAGGAAACCACTGCCATAGTGGCTGTGATTCCCTGATCTCTTAGGAACTTAATATCCTTTCAAATGTATTAATCATGTAATCTAAATTTTGAGATTTTTATGGAAAACATTTCTTCTTAACCTACTTTTACTTCATTGCCCTCTTATAAATCTCATTTTTTGTTTCACTTTCTTTTGAGATGTCATGTGATATCCTATCATGTGATATTCCAGAACATTGAGAGGCCCTGTAGTAGAACAGATAGAATAAAGGAAGATCTGGGTTTAAGCCCAACCTTAGATACTAACTAGCTGTGGGACATGGGCATATCCTTTAACCATTCTGGGCTTCACTTTATAAAATGAAGAGCTTAGATTTAGTGCCTCCAAAGCCCCTTCCAGTTCTTCCTCTATGATCCCATGAGTAGAATCACACATTGGTAACACTTTTTTGTCCCAGGGACCTCTCCCTTTTAATTGGATATCTTATTTCAGAAACTCCATTTAAAGAGGATGACTAGTGTTGCTTCATTCCTCTCTACTCTGCACTTTGGACCTTCTCTATCATGTCTCTATGCCCAATTTCCTCTTTTCCCCTACTCTTCGATCCTTAGTTTTCTTTTATGTGTCTTCTTATCATTAGAATTAGCTACTTTAGGATAAGGATAGTTTTGGACACATAAGTGCTTAAAAAATGTTTGTTGACTATCTGGATACCTGCTTCCTATTTTCTTGTCTATCTCCTATTGCCATTAAAAAAAAACTTTTTAAAAATTAAAGCTTTATAAAATATGCATGGATAATTTTTCAACATTGACCCTTGCAAAACCTTGTGTTCTGTATTTTTCTTCCTTCTCCCTAGCCCTTCCCCTAGATGGCAAGTCTTACAAGCCATTTTTAATCAGTATAAGGAGATATCAAGATAGGGAGATTATCAAGATACTAATCAAGGAGATAATCAAGATAAGGAGATTTTGATGAATATATTTTTTTCTTCTTAGTATTACATTCATTAAGTTCACAAAAGTCATTCTTTTTGTAATGTTCTCTCTAAAATGTAATCTTCTCTGTTGTGGTTTTCTTGGGTCTCTGGAGGCAGCCTTCATTTCAGTTCAGTAATCACCACGGATGCAGCCAGGTATTAAAGTCCAGTCCTTTATTATCTCTTCCAAAGTCCTATCTCCTTCACATGGGGCTCCGCTAGTTTCCTGGAGTGCTTCCAGAATCTGGAGTCTTGGTTTCCGTGGAGAAGCGGAGAAGAGCCTGCCACTAAGGTAGTATGAGATGGGATGAATTGGTCTAAGTCCAAGGGCTTGTGCTCCAGCCTTCAGCCTCCAGCCTTCTGTGTGCTTGTCCTGAATCTCTCTGGCTGAGGCTTCTAGTTTATAAGCTCCACACTGAGTACAAACCAATCATTATATCACTAGGAAACCATTAACTATTGTCTCCTCAATTTCACTGAGTACCTTGTTTCAAGTTCTGGCCCATAACATCTCCTTGTAGGATTAAATCAATCATACTGAACCATGCTATCTATCTATCTATCAATTCCACTGACTTAGTACCTTGTAAGAATCCCTTTGTTTCAAGTTCAGAGTTCTGGCCCATATCACTTTGGACTGTTGTTGATGAGTATTGTGACACATTATTCTTGCTGTATTTAGTTGCCTTGTTCCTAAGATCATTCATGTTTAATCTGAGATTTAGTTAAGGTATTATACCAATATATTTTAAGAATAAAAAGTAAATTTTCTGAATGATAGATAAAAATGCTGTAGATAAGCTATTTCCTGAGTACTCCTGTTAACAGGTTTTTAGGAGCTTTATTATAGAAATCACTATTTCTGCTTTTCTATTTTCCCAGCTTATTTTCCAATATTGATATCTTTGTCCATATAACAATATTAGAAAAGAATCTACTCCCAGTATTCTTTTCACTTCAACTCAAACTAAAACATATGAAGGAAATAGAAAAAAATTTCCTAGGTTAAGATGATTTGTGCTCAACATAATATGCAATGAAAGGAAAATTAATCAGTGTTTTGAACAGAAAACTTAATAAAATATAGATTGAAAAAACAGATCATCAGTTTCATCTTAGTACTTGAATTAGGAGACTGGATTCAGCTTACATAATCACAATTTCTTTTGGCAGTACCTAGAAAACTTAGAAAACAAAACAGCAGGATTTAACTTCAAAT
The DNA here is from genome assembly GCF_016432865.1 of Antechinus flavipes. NCBI lineage: Eukaryota > Metazoa > Chordata > Mammalia > Dasyuromorphia > Dasyuridae > Antechinus > Antechinus flavipes. Next base: position 295,911,540 of record NC_067398.1, read on the forward strand.
TAAGGATTTAGAAATCAGCAGTGTTGCTTTTTTATAATACATTTCTGCATTTGAAGGAAGATCAAGGAACATATAACATTGTCGTCTTCTTTTCTTTGAAAATATGTCACCAGGTATTTGGTTAAAGCCAAATATATTCTTTGAATATTTATTTCCTAGTTCTTAAATCTTTGTTCTCTTTTCTGCTGGTCCTCCCCCATTCACCAGACAAAAGTCTCAATAAACAAATGGACTTTTCACAGTTCCTAACAGTTAATATATGTGAATTTTGTTGAACTGAAGCAGAGAAGTCTTGAACCCTTTATGGTGTGTGTACTATCTTCAGGTCCCAGTCAAGAAACTGATATTTTACAATGGCCCTATATTGTTCCTTGTTTTACTCCATTGTCCATGTGATTCTGTGTGTGAACTGATAACTGATGATGTCTTTCAGGCACTCGCTTTTTCCCTACCTCATTATGTGGCTTCTTGCATTTCATCTTCCTTAGCCTTTCTACTTCACTTATTATGTTGAACACCTCCTTACTTGATATTTTTCCTTCCCTTAGTTTACTTGATCTTGTTCTAGACATGTTTTCCTCTTTATGTCTATCTCAATCCAGTGCTTTTGAATATCCTTATTGGATCTTTTTTTTTCATTTGTTGAGTTTGGTCATATGCCAAGGTTTTGCCCTTTGCCTTCAGATCTTCTCCTTTCCCAAATTCTCCTACTTGATGATTGCATATAACTCACAGACATGCAAATTTTTATTGTAAATCCTGCTCTGTCTTCTGAACTTTTGTTCTCTCGTATTTCTATTGGACATCTCTTCATTTATGTACTACTGGTACCTCAAATGTGATATGTTTCCAGCTGAATTGATTTTTCCCTGTGAACATTAACTGCTGCTACTCTTTTTGCTCTTATCTTTCAAAGTCTGGTAAAAGTAATCATAATCTGTAGGTACAATGATGCCATCCTCCTTTCTCCAACTGTCAGTGACACTATAGTGCCTATAGGACTCCATCGTCCTTGTTTTTAAGATCCTCCATCAGATAGTTTGAACTTAGTTTTTCATTTTTATTATGGTCTATTCCTATGTACACTAGCTGTTTCTTAATTTGATTCTGTCTCTTTTTCTATGTGTTTGTACAGACACATTTTTTGAAATTCTCATTACTTCTCCTCCATTCTCTCCCCTCTAGTTCTTCAGGTTCTTAGTTTTCCCTTTTGGATCCTTCCTGAACACCTCTTATATTCTAAGTTGTATTAGATTTATCTGTGAATATATTTATTACCTTATTAGATAGGCATGGTTAAGTATCCTCTTTACAGTAGGAATTATGCTGTCATTTTTTATTCACTAATCTTACCTAGCATACTCTGCTTCTTCTTAGTTTTCTTTTATGTGTCTTCATCATTAGAATTAGATAATTCAGGACAAGGATAGTGTCAGATATATAATAAGTCCCTTTAAAAAGTGTTTGTTGACTGTCTGGAGCCCTGCTTCCTATTTTTCTTTTCTACCTCTTGTTCTCTTTCCCCATTTTTGATCAATATAAGGAGGCATTAAAATATTCTTTTTCTTTTTAGTATTATGACCATTGAGTTCACAAAAGTCATTCTTTTGTAAGCATTGTAACACATTATTCTTTCTGTATTTAATTACTTTTTTTCCCAGGATCATCCATGTTTATTTTTTAGATTTAGTTAAGATATTATAGCAATAAATCTTATTTTTTCATTTTAAAAATTATTTTATTTTTAAGCATTTTTCTTTTTTTTCTTCTTTTTTTATTAAAGCTTTTTATTTTCAAAACATATGCATGGATAATTTTCAACATTCACCCTTGCAAAACCTTGTGTTCCAATTTTTTTTCCCTCTCTTCCCCTTCCCCTCTCCCCTAGATGGCACGTAATCCAATATATGTTAAACATATGCAATTCTTCTGTACATATATCCACAATTATTGTGCTGCACAAGAAAAATCAGATCAAAAAGGAAAAAAAATCAGAAAGAAAATAAAATTCAAGCAAACAACAACAAAAAGAGTGAAAATGCTATGTTGTGATCCACACTCAGCTCCCACAGTCCTCTCTCTTTGGGTACAGATGGCTTTCTTCATCACAAGACCATTGGAACCGGCCTGAATCATCTCATTGTTGAAAAGAGCCACGTCCATCAGAATTGCTTATCGTATAATCTTGCTGTTGCTGTGTACAATGATCTGGTTCTGCCCACTTCACTTAGCATCAGTTCATGTAAGTCTCTCCAGGCCTCTCTGAAATTATCTATAGTAATAAAATTTAAGAATGGGAAGTAAATTTTCTGAGTGGTAGATGAATACATTATAGGTAAGCTATTTCTTGAATACTCCTGTTAACAGGTTTTTAGGAGATTTATTATAGAAATCACTATTTCTGCTTTTCTGTTTTCCTAGGTTATTTTCCAATATTGATATCTCTGTTTATATCACAATATTAGAAAAGAATCTACTCCCAACATACTTTCCACTGCAATTCAATAGGAGTAAATTAGTTAAATTAAATTATATCAAATTTCAACACAAGCAGTGATCTTATGAGGTTTGGGCCTTTTCCATCATAACACTAATTTAGTTACCTTGATTTCACTTCTACTTCAAAAAAAGGACCAAATAACCACTATTTACTCTCTTCCTAAGCTTCTCACTATACTTTTCCCTTCTTTAAACAGAAGACATTGTCTTATACTTCACTGAAAAAATGGTAGTCATTTCACCATGAACTTCCTCATTTCTTCTAATCTACATGTCAGAATTCTTTGATATCATTTTTCATCCTCTCATCAGTCTCTGATAAAGCCCTTATTCTGGTGATGGCTAGCTTCTTATAGTTTTGTCCCTAAATTTCCTGGCATTCCCCTTGTTCTTTTTCTCTAATCATTCTTTCCTCTTTCCTAATCCTTAGTCTCTCTCTCTCTCTCTCTACCCTTTCCTCTATGCCCCCTTCTTTCTTTCTACTTAAAACACACACACACATGCATGCATGCAACCGCCCCCCAAAAACAAAAAACTTTCCCTTGCCTTTTCCTCAGATTTTTGTCCAATTTGTCCTCTTTCTCCCAATAAAATTGGAAAAGCAAGTTCTTTTTATTTTTCCAAAAACATGCAAAGATAGTTTTCACTATTTACCTTTGCAAAACCTGTGTTCTAACTTTTTCTCCTTCCCCTGTAATGTCCGGACTAGTTCCCTGGAGGCCTCAGGATCAGCTTGAGTCAGGATAAGTACAAGTCTTTGGTCTTTAGAGTGAGAAGCAGGCAAACTGCCAGGAGTTTAGCCAAAGATCTCTTCTCGGTTCTGGGGTCCAGAATGTCTACCTTTCTCCTCCTCATCCACCCTCCAGTGAGCCTGGTTTGTCTCACCCCACCCTCTAATCCTTACCTACTATTTAGGGTTTTTTGAGGATCGAATGAGATAATTATAAAGCACAGTGCCTAGGACAGAGTAAGTTATATTAGTTATTATTATTGTTGTTGTTGTTGATCATAGTATTATTTGATACTATTAACCTCATAGGTATTCTTTCCTTCCTTGGTTTTTATGACATTGTTTCCTCCTGATTCTCCTCCTACCTGTTTGACTAATCCTTCTTGGTCCTTTGCAGGATCATAATTCACAACTTTGTGATCCTCGATAGTTCTGTCTTGGATAATTTTCTTTTCCATTTCTATACCAGGGTTTCATAAACTTTTTCCACTTGCAGCCCTTTTTTGCCTAAGAAATTTTTATGTGACCCTGTCTTAAATATGAGCCAGGTGTTCTGGCAGTGTTTGTGCATGTGCAGTGCAAACTGCATATGTTGTGTGTTCAGAACCAAGGCTACAGTCAAGTGCTACCAGAAATACCCTGGATTCATTATGTATTTGATTTTTAATTAATTTTTGATTGTTGCGTTCAAAAACCTTTGCTGTTAACCAATTTTTTGTGGCCCGCACATTCAGATAACAACCCCATGTGGGATCACATGCAACCCATAATTTAAGAAGCTTTTCTCTACATCATCTGTCTTGGTAATTTCTGTCTTGCTCCCTTGTATTTAATAGTCATTTGTGCAGCCAGTTCTAATCTTTCTCCTGAGCTCCAGTTCTAGATCTGGATGTCTCACAATTGGTGTCTCAACATGACTATAATGGAATTTATCCTGTTCTTTTTATTCACTAGGCCTGCCTCTAAATTTCTTTCTTTTGAGGATATTACTATTCTTTCAGACACCAAGTTTTGCCACTGTGGAGTTATCCTCAACTCTTCCTTCCCTGTTTTACTCCCTCTCTTTCCCTCCTATTGCCTTGTGCAATCAGTTGCCAGGTCTGATCAAATACTTCTACAATATATTTTTCTCTAGTTATACAACTGCAACTCATTTTCAGGCCTTATCTCTTCTCATCAGATTATTACAATTTTCTCACTTGAATTCTAGCTTCTAGGTTTTTTATCTTCTTTAATCCATTCTCTAACAAAAGTACTGGCAAAATCTTCCTGAAGCACACATCTCACCATCTCAGTCCTGTATTCAATAAACTTTATTGATTTCTTATTGTCTCTGGGATATTGTGAACACTTCATGGTTTTCCATTTCAGTTTGGCTACAGAGTACCTTTCTAGGTTTATTTCTTGTTACTTCCCTTCTTGTATTCTCCATTCTTGCTAAACTCCCTCCTTGTGGTTCTCCATTACTTTCTCTCTCCCCATGTCTTTGCACAAATTATGTTGCATGCCTAGAAGACCTTTCCTCTTCACTTCTTCCTCTTAGTATCATAGATTTAGAGCTTAATGAAATTTCAGAGGCTATTATGTCTGCTCCTATAGAAGAATGAGGCTTCCCTAAATGTCACACAGTTAGGAAATATTTGAATTGGAATTTGAACCTAACACTAAGTTTTGTGTCTGCCACACTACATCTTGGGCTTTCTAAACACACAGCTGACATGGCAGCTCATGAACAGCTTTTCCTAGTTCCCCTAGTTGTTAACTAAGAAGAAATTTCTCCTTCCTTAAATTATCAGGTATATACTTATCTACTTTACATGTTATATCCTCTTTGGGGAACATAAGTTCTTCAGACATAGAACTTTTCACTTTTTCTTTATTGCAAACACCTAATATAATGCTGTGCACATTTCAAGTATAAATACTCATTATATTTGTGCTGTACTGGAACTGTGGTTAGAGAATTTGATTCTGGGAAGATTGAGAAACCTAACAATTTTGTTAATATTCAGTCTGTACTGAATCATCATTCGACAAGTCTCATAAAATTTAGACTATCTGGGGGCAAATGTGAGGTGAAAAAAAGCATATAGTGGGAAGAATATTGGTTCTGAAATTTAAGTACATGATTTCAAATACTGCTTGTGATTCTTATTTTGGGATACCAGGCAAAGGCCTTTCTATGTCTTAAATGTCTTTACTTAGAGAATAGAGGGTTATCTTCTGAATTCTTTTGGTTCTATATTTATGACCCTATAATACTAAGTAAAACAAAGTAAAGTTAATTTTTTTTCGAGTTGGACTAGTATTACTAGACCATTATGATTTCTGGATTTTCTAAAATCTTTGTTCATTATTTTTGCCCCCTGTATGATTTATTTGGGCATTTAAGTCAGAAAAAAAATTTTAAGATGTCTAAAATATAAACTGTATACTAGAATCAACGGAGAAGGAAAAAGTCTATGTCTTCTTTAAGTCTGGTGCCAAGAACCTGTGTTTTGAGATAAGTTATGGTGATAGTTGTTTAAAATTGTTAGCAGCTACTAGTAAAATGGGATCTGCTAGTTGCCTCAAAAGCTGGTATTTTGGGACACTGTAATAAGTTCCATAGAATTAATTTTGACTTGATATGTGGAAAGACTTCTTATCTAGTATGACAGGATATTTAATTTGGCCTGGAGACAGCTTCCAGATATGTGGAATTTTGAAAGAGGGAAGGTATTTATTCCCACTGTTTCTTAGCTAGTTTTAGGTTCTTTGAATATAAACTGTATCTGTATTGTTTCCCTGTAGAAAAAAGAAAAGAAGTTTATTTTGTATGACCTATTTTTTTATGAAGTCATTACAGCTCTTTATGAATGAACAGTTTCTGGATATTTGTTGTCTGTTCTAGAACTTTGCCAGGAATTAAGCTTGAACCTAAGGGCCTAGAGTTTGCCTTTACTGAAAAATGAGACATTTGTTCTTTGCTGGCTCTCAAGCACCTTTTCTATTCTTCAGTATCTTTCAAAGGTTCCTCACTATGGGTTAGAAATAGAATATGCCAGTTATTCTGGAATGCATTTAGTCTGTGCTTGATGAGGTGGTGCTCTGCAGTAGATAGAATGCTGGATTTGAAGTCGCAAGATTGCAGATTGAATACTAGCTCTGTCAATTAATAAATTGTGTAACTTTAAGTAAATCACTCATCCTAACTAGACTTCAGTTTTATCAGGACATTGGACTACCTGACTTGTGAGTTTCCTTTCACCTCTATGTTTATGAAACTATAATTTGAATTTATTTAGGGCAGCTAACTACTTATTACTGTCTTCTTTGTTTACCTAGGATTTCAATTTGTAAATATGCATTTTTGGTTTTGCTCTTTTTTAATTTTTGCTAGAGAAAAACAAAGTAAAATTAAACTTGGATCGTCCTGTCTACACTCTGTTGCTCGTTATCATTCTCTCCATTTTCTCAGTCTTGTTTCTTCTCTTCTCCATTTTTCAGGATCCCTATTTTGTTGTCTTATTGCTCCTCAATGTTCTTGTTCTTCCTGAGCTTTTGTACTGACAGTATTCTCATATGACTATACAAGACTTCTGTTTTTAATCCTTTTATTTTTTTTTGATTCCATCAAATGATGTTTTTAAAGGATATAACATGGTATATTTATATTAACAAGCATATAGAAGTTGGTTGATGGAGTTACCTGTGTATTCTCATCAATCTCTTTAGACAGCTTCCTCCTTTCTTGTTATTAGAATTGTTTCTCTTTAGAATTTTATTTTTGAGAACTTCTCATCTTTCTTGTGTTGACTGTCTATAGAATTTTTGTCTTGGGAATTTATTTCATCAAAGATTCATTAAGTCTTTTGTCAGGCACTGTTCTAGATGCAATGGAGCCAAAGATAAAAGACCTCTCCATCTTAAACCTTGTGGTGGAGAAGGCACAATTTTAAATGCATCCTAAATTTTTGGAAAACAGATTTAAAAGGTTTAAAAAAATGATTGGTAAGAGTCAGGATGGTATAGTAAATCGAGTTCTGCACTATGAGTCAGGAAGACTTGTGTTCCCATCTTGACTTTTTTCCATCCTAGGCAAATCACTTAACTTCTTGGGAGCTTAGTTTTCTCATGTGTAAAAAGAAGAGGTTGTATTCGATCACCTCTATGGTCCCTTCTTTCTCTAAATTTTTGATCCTATGAAATGTCTTCATTTTTTTTTTTTTTTTTGCCTTTTTATCCCTCACTCCTCCCTGTGTTTAACTAGCATAGAGAAATATGAAAAAAATGTTCTAATTCTCTTTAGTAGTATGCTATGTTAGTTCTCAAAAAACATTCACCGATCAAATGGATATCAATGTTGTGATGCAAGGGAAAGTAACAAAACTTGTGGCACCTTTTTCTAATTTCGCATCATTTTCCTAAATGTAGTCTTCATTGTATCTCAAAGACAATGCCACTTCTGTATCTACTTTTGTTGATTCTCAATCAAAAGCTTTCTGTTATGCATTTTATCGTTGCTTCTTGGATTTCCTCACCTGGATTATTTTTTTATTTTGTATTTTTTTTTCTCCCAAATGAAAATCTACATTTTCTCTCTCATCTCCTGCCTCACATCTGTTCTCTTCCTCCTGAATGAAGTTTACCCTGACACAGCCACATTTCATATATTCCATTGCTCTGTTCTCATCTATCTATGAGGAAAATCTGTCTATTTTTATCAGAGTCATTAGTTCACTTCTCTTTTCTACCATATGTTGTATATTAGTTTATAGAAATATGGGGACCTGGATTTTATTTCTGATACTTTTTTTGGTTATTTTCTCTTGAAGTTTTCTCCACTGTTAATCTTATTTCTCCTTTATAGCCACTATCTTTGGGATAGTGAATAAAGATGTAGATCATTATCTTTGATTTGTCAGACTTTTATTATTTCTTTTTATTTTATGTAAATCAGATGTTGCCCTGACAAAAATGATGTGTGTTTGCTTCTTAAGTCTTTTCATTAAAGATGAAGAAAGCTGAAATTAATCACCTAAGGGTTAGCGTTTGTTGTTGTTCAATTCTTTCATTTGTGTGCAATTCTTCTTAACTCGTTTTAGAGTTTTCTCTTTTTAGAGTAGAGCTACTGGAATGGTTTGCCATTTCCTTCTCCAGCTTATTTTAAGATGAGGAAACTGAGGTAAACCAGGTTAAATGACCCAGGGTTACACACGTAAGAAGAATCTGAGACTGAATCTCAACTCACAAAGAAGGAGTCTTCCTGACTCCAGCCCCAGTTCTCTATCCATTGCGCAATCTAGCTGCCCAAGCTAGTATTTAGGAAGTTTGATATTAACTATCAAAAATTTAGACAAGAAATTCTTGTCTTGTTAATTTCATGATCCTAGACAAGTCACTTAATCACTCTGTTCCTCAATTTCCTCCTGTATTATGAGGGTGGATACACTTGCTGGCCTACATGGTTTTTCCATCACTAAATTTTGGCCAAACGAGCACTTAGTAAATGTTTTAATAAATTCTTGTTCCCTTCCTCTTCCCATCTTTTGAAAAGGCATCATTTTGAGGGCTTTTAAAAAGTCAAAAGGTACAGGAAACTCATATCTTACATGAGGTTTAAGTTTTAACATAAATAAGCACATTAAGTTAAAAATTCTATATTGTCAGAATTACTTTTGGAAATCCATGAAATTGACCATAAAATGTAGTGCAGCATTTTAAAAATCATGGTTGCAAAGGGTCTAATATCACTTTAAAAGAAGACAATCTGTATCAGAGAGCAAATGGATCAGAGGTGGTAGTTGTGAAAAAAGCTGAATGTAAATTTTATTTTTCATTACACCTACATAAATTATTGATCAGGATAAATGTTGGAACCAATATGGCTCAAATAAATCAGAACAAAAACAGATGAAAACTTAGGAAGGAAGGAAAAAAATAAACATTTATTAAGTATCTCCTATATACCAGCTACTAAATAAAGCACTGTTTCTTTTTAACAAAAAACTTTAGGAGGTAGGTGCTTCCCATTTACAGTTTCCTGAAGCAAACAGGAAAAGTGACTTGCCCAGTCACACAGTAAATGTCTGAGATCAGATTTGAACTCAGGACTTCATAACTCTAAGGCTCAATAATCTCTCTATTGTATCATCTAGCCTAGTAGGAGACAGGAAATTTCTTATTTGGTTAACCCTCGTGACCTCTTTTAACCCTGAGAAATTGTTATGCTCCTCCTTCTCAAATTTTAGCCAACATTTTTCTGGCATTGTTTGTGCATCTAAATACTCAGAACCAACGCTGCAATGAAGTCAGTGATGCAGCACAAGCAAATGCTGCCAGAAGTACCTTGGATTCATTATGCATTTGATTTTGAATTAATTTTTGGTTGTTGTATTCAGAAACCTATTACTGTTGCCAAATATTTTGTAACCTTCATATTCAGTTACCCACAGTTTAAGAAGCTTTGGACTTACTCTGGGACGTATATTAATTGAATAGGTTGAATCAATCTGAACTATTTAGGTAGTTCTGTCTTTCTGTCTCTCTCTTTTCCCTGTCCCTTTTTCCCTTTCTCCAACTCCATCTACCAAATCTACATGGTTGAATCCGTACCATTTAAATCTACTTATTTTATGACACCATTGTACAGTCTAATTAAACTTTTTTTGGTTATCTTTGATTTTGCAAATCCCAACAAATTCAGACATTTTCACATTAAAAAATAAGTGAGAGGATTACATATGAAATTGAATCTTATTTAGTATAACTTTTAAAAAAGTATGTATTCAGTTTAGCACATTAATACCAAAGCTTTCTTGCTTGTGTTGTCTTCTGAACTATCTTCTGTTATTTTCCATGCATTCAGATCCTTTATTGTTGCTCTTTTCTTTCTTTTGGCATCACTATTACTATATTCCTCTTCTCCAGTTTCTTCCCATCCTGAAAAAAAAAAGCACAAAATCTCCATTGTAACAATAGCATAGGCAAGCCAAATAACCAATTGGATTCAATGGCTATATATTGTACCTCTAGATCATCACTTTTGTATCAAGAGGTAGAAACTTGCTTTATCAGTAATTCTCTGTTGTCATGTTTGGTCATTCCATTGATCTGAATTCTATAGTTGTTCAAAGTTATTTTTCTTTGTAATGCTGTTACATATATTGTTCTCTTGGTTCCATTCACTTTACTCTCTCAGTCTTGGCTAGACCCCCAATCATAAATGTTTACATTTTTTCTTTTTGTTCTATTCTCTCTATATTTAAAATTGGTTTTGTATGTGGCTTTTCTCTCTCCCTTTCTCCCTCCCTCTCTCTCCTTCCATCTCTTCTCTCCCCCCCCCCCGACTCCTCTCTCTCTCTCTCTCTCTCTCACACACACACACACACACACACACACACCCTTTAAATTCTCTTGCTTGCTTTTTGTTTTGCTTTTAGTGTAATATATTACTGTACTAAACTGGGCATATGTTTGGGTCTGTGTGTGAGTTATTCCTTTTTTGTCCTCTTTAATTAAGAAGTTCTGGTATATCTTAATCCCACCAATTCAAAAATGAGACACAGGAAGTTATATCTCCCTTTTATTTCTCCCATAGTCTATTCACACCTCCCCTCTTCCCCCCTTTTTTTCTTTTCTTTCTTTAGACCGTTGAAATAGAACAAAACCACTTCTATTCCCTGTGTTGGTCATCTATTTTGTAACCCATAAAGACAAGGATTTTGATGGGACACTTTACTTATCTCTCAATAATGGGGCTAAGAACTTTATCATTACTTATTGTTATTCAGTCATGTCTGACTCTTTGGGATCCTGGAAATCAATATTGCTTATGCGGTTTTCTTGGCAAAGATATTGGAATGGTTTGCCATATCCTTCTCCAGGCAAACAGAGGTTAAGTGAATTGGCTGGCCATGGGCCCTCAACTAATAAGTTTCTGAGGCTAGATTTGAACTTAGATCTTCTTGACTCAAGATATAGTTCTCTGTCCATTGAGCTACCAAGCTGCCTCCTTCTCATTGTTCAGTCTCTTCTACTTACACAAAGTTTATACCATTCTATCTTTCCATTGATTCTAGTACTTGCAACATATTGTTTCTACTTAGTGGTCTCTTTTGATTAGGGGTGCTTGGAAGTCTTCTGTTTCATTAAAGTTTTGTTTTTCCCTTGTAAAATAAATTTTTTTTAAGGATAAATTCTTATAGCTTACATTTTGCAATATTATATTATAAAAACTTTTTTTTGGTAGTTTATTGTAGTGGCTACCAAGTTTTATAAGATCTAAATTATGATTCTTTGAGACATAAATTCTTTCTGGAAGCTTGCAACATTTAACCTTCAAACTTTGGACATTCCCAAATTTGGGTTTTCTTTCAGGAGTTTTGACTTATGAATTTCTTCCTATTTTTACTGCTTCTGATTCTAGTAAATTTGGGTTCTTTCCAATATTATTTCTTTAAATATAGCTTTTCATTTGGTCATGGTCTTCAGATAGTTCGATGATTTTAAAATTATCCCTCCTTGATTATTTTTCTATGTGTGTTGTTTTTGCCATTAGATAACTCCACATTTAGTTCTATTTTTCAGTTGTTTGATTTATTAGTTTTAACACAGCCTGCAAGCATTGATTAAGTATCTTTCTTTGTATGCCCCACACTTAGCACAGTTCCTGTAATGTAGTAGATCCTTAATGAGTGCTTCTTAACTGACTGATTTTGGTATCATTGAAACAATTACACTATGCTTTCTTTCCCTCTTTATGTATTGTGTTGGCATTTGCTTTCATTTAGAATGTTTGCAAAATGTTCTATCAAGGGCAACTTACGTAATTCAGAGGCATCTATAAGGAACTACTCTCTTTTGTTTGTCTTAGCCTTTATGCTGGTTTTTGTATTCCATATGGGCTTTCCTCAGACCTTTGTCCCCATGATCATTGTAATAGAGTTTTCTTGGGGCCATGTTTTTATTTAACTCCATCAATTAGGAGATATATTTTTTTAAATTGACATCTTATTTTTATAATTTGTTTTATCTCTTCTCAAGAAAAATCCAAATAAAACTCTGTCTCCAACTACATTCATATGATTGTTTCTTTATATACTGTAAAGAGAAAAGTTTGGGTTTTGATGAACTTAAGTATAATTGGTATGTCCGGATGAGCAATAGAAAACAAGTCCTACATGATTATGACTCTTAAAATGGAAAGATCTGTAATGCTATATAGTAGTAATCATCCATTCAAGATACTCTCAACCATCTCCTTTGTTATTTGTTAGTCACATTATTAGAATTTTTAAAGCTCTGGGTTATTTGAAGAGCATCATATATCACATGAAAATGTCCAGTAGAAGATTGAGCAATTAGCTAATGTAATCACAAAAAAGTTAAAATTTGACATATAAAAGAGAACTTTTAGCTGTTAGAGCAATTTCTTTCCAAGAAATTGGAGAGCCTTTCAAATTCTGCTTTTACATGATATGTAGATAGGTAGGCAGCATAGTGGATAGAGTAACAAGCCTCAAGTCAGGAAGATCTGAGTTAAAATTTAGGCTTCCACACTAATTATTGTGCAGTGCTAGGCAGGTCATCATAAAGTTCTTCAGAATTATCTTGGATCATTGTAGTGCTGGGAATAAGTCTTTTACAGTTGATCATTGTATATTATGATTGTTAATGTATACAATGATCTCTTGGTTCTCCTAATTTCTCATTTTGTTGTTGTTTAGTTGATTTGTTCCTCGAGACTCTATTTGGGGTTTTCTTGATAAAGATGCCATTTTCTTCTCAAAATCATTTTATATATGAGGAAACAAAGGCAGACAGGGTTGTAGTACTTGCCCAGGGACACATAGCTAGTAAAGTTTCTGAATCCAAATTTGAATTCAGATCTTCCTAACTCCAGGGCTGGCACGCTTATCTACTATATCACCTAGCTAATTATACCATTTAGAAATTTTCAGGAATTAACAGTTGTCTAAAGAATGGAGTTCCAAACTCTTTAGCCTTTTTTTATTTTGAATGTCATATTAGTGAATATCAATTGTGGGGAATTACAAGACAAAAAAGAGAATTTTGAAACAGCTTCGGAAGGAAATCTTTCCACCTAAACCCTTTCTATCTCTTAAATATAGTTCATTTGTTGAAAATACAATTAAGGATAAAACAACTTTCCTGGCTCTTACATTTATTAGCCAAAAATTTTCTTTTTAGATGCTTACTATACTCTAGTTTTCTAAACTTTAGTAGTCGTTATAGAATGTATGTCTTTCTACTTTGAGACAACTAGATAATGGCAGGCATCAAAAGTTGGAATTGATCATGAGCAGAATTCGCAATGTTCTTTCTCTTTGGCAAAAGGTAGATTTAGTTAGGAAAGAGATTACAGATAAAATGAAGGAATACAAGAGACACCAGGAATGTTAAATATGAAACAGAGTTTGGAGGACATAGAAAGACAAGTTCCTCAGCGGAACTCACAATTATCCAGCAGAAAGAGAGAACCCCATGAGATTGGGGCATGCCCTTAGCTAGCAGTCTAAATCCTGAAAGGAACTTAGCCCTTTAAAGGAATTAGTTGTAAGAAGAAGTAGAGTTTGGAAAGACACCACAAGGCATGGTGGGTATAGGAGAGATATCATGTGGCATGGGGTGGGGTGGGATGGAGAAGGGGAAAGCTACCAGGAAACCAGGAATGCTGTGAAGGACTGAGCAGAAGGAAGTCAGCCTCCTTGGGATGGTCCATAAGAAAATTTACAGGGAGAGTTTTACCTCAGGGACATGACATGGCAAGGTAAGACTACCCAAGATCCTTACAGAGGGTGGGTCTCAGGGATTTGACATAACTAGGATTTCTGACTGGAGATCTCTTCCAAAGAGTGGGACCATGGAACTAAACTGATCTCTATTTGTGCCTTCTCCCTGTCTGCCTCAGGGATTAATTTTTATCAGTTCTTCAGTATCTCTCTCTGCTAACCTCACTCAACATTGAATATCAACTCTTCACTGTGTGGGTTGTCTGAGTCTTTCTTCCCTTCTCAGAAAACCTGAGATTCTAGGTGGATACAATTTTTTTTTTTTGGCTATATTGGTGGCTAAGTCTATAGTACACAACCCTGCGGCTATGATTTGTATGAGGAAGATGAACAAGTTTAAATTTTCAGAAGATATTACTTTGGACACCACTTAAATTTCATCACCAAGCTGTTCAACACCAAGAAAAGCGATGTTCTCCATCAGTCAGTGCCATACCATCCATATTGTAACCATCAGTTATGATGAATGGTGAAGTTTTGCATTCTGAAGCAAAGTTCTTACCTTGTAGTATACTTTTCATGGATGTCCACATTGATAGGATTGACATACTCATTGCCAGAGTTAATTCAATGTTTGAGAAGCTCTGAAGGAAAATGTGAGAGGGTTGGTATTAGACTGACTACCAAATTGAAAGTTTACAGAGCTGTTGTGTAGCTGTGTAGACTACACATTGTTGTATGCCTGTGATACCTGGAAAGTATGCTAAGTCCACGCCAGAAAACTGAATCACTTCCATTTGAATTGTCTTAAGAAGATTCTAAAGATAATTTGGCAGGATAAGATACTAGACACTGAGGTTTTTTCTCGAATTAAACTGCCAGGCATTCCAACTTTATTGCAGAGAGCACAACTCCTTTGGGCTGGACACATTGTTTGAATGCCAAATGTATGCTTGCCAAAAAATTATTTTGTAGAGAACTCTCACACAGGGCAAGACTCACAAGGTAGTCAGAAAAAGTGATTCAAGAATGCTCTCAAGGTATCTCTTAAGAACTTTAGAATCTATTGTATGATATGGGAGACACTGGCCCAGAACCATCCAGCATGGTATGCCCTCATCAGAGAAGATGCTGTACTCTATAAACAAAGTAGATTTGAATTAGCCCAAAAGAAATGTGAGATCAAAATTAGAGAAACTACCCTAAAGATTCACATGAACTATTTGTGTCTAATATGTGGCAGATCATTTGAAGTTTGTATTGGTCTGATCAGCCACAGTTGGACAAACTGTAAACTCAACTCTAACATAGTGATGTCATTTTAGTTCCCTTCAGAACAAAAAACAGCAGCCAATTAACCTAAGGTATATTTGTTGAAAGAGGTCTTATCTATATCCTAGGACCTTAGGCTCAAAATATTAGGGATATCCTTTAAATATCCCAATTTTTCCTTAGTTATCATGTGTGATCTTCAAATTTAGAGCTGGAAAGGATTTTAGAGATAATCCTTTTTACAAATGAGGAAACCTAATGAACAATATCTTGTTCACTGTGTTCAAATCTGTAAAAGCAAACTTAAAAGGCAGTACTCAGTTTAAGGGGGCTTTTGGCACCTTGCCATGCAGCATCTTCAATGAAGTACCAGCTGATTGTACAGATTGTACACTTTGCCTACAATAACTGAAAGCAGCTGCCTCTTCCAGCTATCTAATTGCTCATCAGATTTAATATCCATTTTTTTTTATTCCTTAAGTGCATTAGCTTCTTCCCCCGAAGCCATTTTAAAAAAATTGTTGGATTGCTATATATATATATACCCGCACATATATTTTTGGAGGAGGTGCTGAGGATGTTACATTTAATTGGGGAAGTCTTCAAGTCTACATCAAGTGGTTTTTGGTACTTTAACTTCTTGGTCATTTCTACCACTTGGGAAACAAGGCAAAGTTCTTAACTTACATTTTTCTTTTTAGTTCAAGGAAATTCTAAATTTCAGGTAAAGGGTAATTACAGCGAAGATTTAATTTTTCTTCCCATCAAAGTTCATGGATCCTTTGAGATCTTTTCATGTTCTTCTTAGGGATCTGTAGACCACTTGCTAGGAAGTCCTGTTCTATAGGGAAGGTCATAAATGATACTTTTTATTCTAATGTATGTTAATTTAGGGGAAGGTAAACAGCTCTGGGGTGTCTTTTGGTGAAGTAATTTAATTTTTTCTATCTCTCAGTCTGCTCATTAGCTTAAGTGGAAATAAATTCTTCCCATCTGTCACATAAAATTTCAGAATTTAAAAGTAAGGACTTAGATGCATTTTGGATATGTTCAGGTGAAGACATTATGAACATGAAGAGTGTGTTTTACATAATGTATTTATGTGTGTGTGTGTGTGTGTGTGTGTTTTCGTTTTTTTTTTTTTTGTTTGTTTGTTTTGGTTTTTTTTTTTTTTTTTAAATTTTTTATTTAATAATTACATTATATTGACACTCATTTCTGTTCCGATTTTTTTTTTCCCTCCCTCCCTCCACCCCCTCCCCTAGATGGCAAGCAGTCCTTTATATGTTGGATATGTTGCAGTATATCCTAGATACAATATATGTTTGCAGAACCGAACAGTTCTCTTGTTGCGTAGGGAGAATTGGATTCAGAAGGTATAAATAATCCGGGAAGAAAAACAAAAATGCAGATAGTTCACATTCGTTTCCCAGTGTTCTTTCTTTGGGTGTAGCTGCTTTTGTCCGTCATTTATCAATTGAAACTCAGGTCTCTTTGTCAAAGAAATCCACTTCCATCAAAATATGTCCTCATACAATATCGTTGTCGAAGTGTATAATGATCTCCTGGTTCTGCTCATTTCACTTAGCATCAGTTCATGTAGGTCTCTCCAAGCCTCTCTGTATTCATCCTGCTGGTCATTTCTTACAGAACAATAATATTCCATAACATTCATATACCACAATTTACCCAGCCATTCTCCAATTGATGGGCATCCATTCATTTTCCAGTTTCTAGCCACTACAAACAGGGCTGCTACAAACATTTTGGCACATACAGGTCCCTTTCCCTTCTTTAGTATTTCTTTGGGATATAAGCCCAATAGAAACACTGCTGGATCAAAGGATATGCACATTTTGATAATTTTTTGGGCATAATTCCAGATTGCTCTCCAGAATGGTTGGATTCGTTCACAACTCCACCAACAATGCATTAGTGTCCCAGTTTTCCCGCATCCCCTCCAACATTCATCATTATTTTTTCCTGTCATCTTATCCAATCTGACAGGTGTGTAGTGGTATCTCAGAGTTGTCTTAATTTGCATTTCTCTGATCAATAATGATTTGGAACACTCTTTCATATGAGTGGTAATAGTTTCAATCTCATCCTCTGAAAATTGTCTGTTCATATCCTTTGACCATTTATCAATTGGAGAATGGCTTGATTTCTTATAAATTTGAGTCAGTTCTCTATATATTTTGGAAATGAGGCCTTTATCAGAACCTTTAACTGTGAAAATGTTTTCCCAGTTTGTTGCTTCCCTTCTAATCTTGTTTGCATTAGTTTTATTTGTACAAAGGCTTTTTAATTTGATGTAATCGAAATTTTCTATTCTGTGATCAGTAATGGTCTCTAGTTCATCTTTGGTCACAAATTTCTTTCTCCTCCACAAGTCTGAGAGATAAACTATTCTATGTTCCTCTAATTTATTTATAATCTCGTTCTTTATGCCTAGGTCATAGACCCATTTTGATCTTATCTTGGTATATGGTGTTAAGTGTGGGTCCATGCCTAATTTCTGCCATACTAATTTCCAATTATCCCAGCAGTTTTTATCAAATAATGAATTCTTTTCCCAGAAGTTAGGGGCTTTGGGTTTGTCAAACACTAGATTGCTATAATTGACTATTCTGTCTTGTGAGCCTAGCCTTTTCCACTGATCCACTAATCTATTTCTTAGCCAATACCAAATGGTTTTGGTGACTGCTGCTTTATAATATAATTTTAGATCAGGTACAGCTAGGCCACCTTCATTTGATTTTTTTTTCATTAGTTCCCTTGAGATTCTCGACTTTTTATTGTTCCATATGAATTTTGTTGTTATTTTTTCTAGATCAATAAAATATTTTCTTGGAAGTCTGATTGGTATAGCACTAAATAAATAGATTAGTTTAGGGAGTATTGTCATCTTTATTATGTTCGCTCGGCCAATCCAAGAGCACTTAATATTTTTCCAATTATTTAAGTCTGACTTTATTTGTGTGGAGACTTTTTTATAATTTTGCTCATATAATTCCTGACTTTCCTTTGGTAGATAGATTCCCAAATATTTTATGGTATCAACAGTTATTCTGAATGGAATTTCTCTTTGTATCTCTTGCTGTTGGGTTTTGTTGGTGATGTATAAAAATGCTGAGGATTTATGGGGATTTATTTTGTAGCCAGCTACTTTGCTAAAATTATGAATTATTTCCAATAGCTTTTTGGTAGAATCTCTGGGGTTCTCTAGGTATACCATCATATCATCTGCAAAGAGTGATAGTTTGGTTTCCTCATTGCCTACTCTAATTCCTTTTATATCTTTCTCGACTCTTATTGCCGAGGCTAGTGTTTCTAATACGATATTAAATAATAATGGTGATAGTGGGCAACCTTGCTTCACTCCAGATCTTACTGGGAAAGGTTCCAGTTTTTCCCCATTGCATATGATGCTTACTGATGGTTTTAAATATATGCTCCTGACTATTTTAAGGAAAAGTCCATTTATTCCTATGCTCTCAAGTGTTTTTATTAGGAATGGATGTTGGATTTTATCAAATGCTTTTTCTGCATCTATTGAGATGATCATGTGGTTTTTGTTTGTTTGGTTATTGATATAGTCAATTATGCTAATAGTTTTCCTAATATTGAACCAGCCCTGCATTCCTGGTATAAATCCTACTTGGTCATAGTGTATTATCCTGGTGACAATTTTCTGTAATCTTTTTGCTAATATTTTATTTAAGATTTTAGCATCAATATTCATTAGGGAGATTGGTCTATAATTTTCTTTCTCTGTTTTCAGCCTACCTGGTTTAGGTATCAGTACCATATCTGTGTCATAAAAGGAGTTTGGTAGGACTCCTTCAATCCCTATTTTTTCAAATAGTTTATATAACATTGGAGTTAATTGTTCTTTAAATGTTTGGTAGAATTCACATGTAAATCCATCTGGTCCTGGGGATTTTTTCTTAGGGAGTTGATTGATAGTTTGTTCTATTTCTTTTTCTGAGATGGGACTGTTTAGGATATTTACTTCTTCCTCTGTTAGTTTGGGCAAGCTGTATTTTTGGAGGTATTTTTCTATTTCATTTAAGTTGTCGAATTTATTGGCATAAAGTTGGGCAAAGTAACTCCTAATTATTGCTCTAATTTCCTCTTCGTTAGTGGTGAGTTCTCCCTTTTCATTTTTAAGACTAACAATTTGATTTTCCTCTTTCCTTTTTTTAATCAGATTTACTAAGGGTTTGTCTATTTTGTTGGTTTTTTCATAGAACCAACTCTTAGTTTTATTAATCAATTCAATAGTTTTTTTACTTTCAATTTTATTGATCTCACCTTTTACTTTTAGAATTTCAAGTTTAGTGTTTGACTGGGGGTTTTTAATTTGTTCCTTTTCTAGCATTTTTAATTGCAAACCCAATTCATTGACCTTCTCTTTCTCTATTTTATACAAATAGGCCTCTAGAGATATGAAATTTCCCCTTATTACCGCTTTGGCTGCATCCCATACATTTTGGTATGATGTCTCATTATTATCGTTTTCTTGGGTGAAGTTATTAATTATGTCTATGATTTGCTGTTTTACCCAATCATTCTTTAGTATGAGATTATTTAGTTTCCAATTATTTTTTGGTCTACTTCCCCCTGCTTTTTTGTTGAATGTAATTTTCATTGCATCGTGGTCTGAAAAGGATGCATTTACTATTTCTGCCTTACTACATTTGAGTTTGAGGTTTTTATGTCCTAATATATGGTCAATTTTTGTATAGGTTCCATGAACTGCTGAAAAGAAAGTGTATTCCTTTCTGTCTCCATTACATTTTCTCCAGAGATCTATCATATCTAGCTTTTCTAGTATTCTGTTTACCTCTTTGACTTCTTTCTTATTTATTTTCTGGTTTGATTTATCTAATTCTGAGAGTGCAAGGTTAAGATCTCCCACTATTATAGTTTTACTGTCTATTTCTTCTTGCAGCTCTCTTAGTTTCTCTTTTAAGAATTTAGATGCTACCCCACTTGGTGCATATATGTTTAATATAGATAGTGCTTCATTATCCATGCTACCCTTTAGCAAGATATAGTGTCCTTCCTTATCTCTTTTAATTAGGTCAATTTTTGCTTTAGCTTGATCTGAGATCAGGATGGCTACCCCTGCTTTTTTGACTTCACCTGAAGCATAGTAGATTTTGCTCCAACCTTTTACCTTTAACCTGCATGTATCTCCCCGCTTCAGGTGTGTTTCCTGTAAACAACATATTGTAGGATTCTGGCTTTTAATCCATTCTGCTAACCGCTTCCTCTTTATGGGGGAGTTTACCCCGTTCACATTTATGGTTAGAATGACCAATTCTGTATTACTTGCCATCTTGTTAACCCCGGTTTATGCTTTCCTCCCTTCTTTCCCCTTTCCCCCCCTTCCAAGTATTAAGCTTGTGAGCACCCTTGCTTCTCACAGCCCTCCCTTTTTAGTGTCCCTCCCCCCGCCTTAGAGTTCCTCCCCCTATCTTACCCTTTCCCTCCCAGTTCCCGTATTCCCTTCCGCTTAGCTTATTCCTTCCCTTTCCACTTTTCCCTTCTCACTTTTCAATGAGATGGGAGAAGTTTCACCATAGATTGAATATGTCTTAAGATTTTTCACTTAAAGCCAATTCTGAAGGCAGTAAGATACCCACTATATTCATCCCCCTCCATTCTTTCTCTCAGATATAATAGGTTTCCTATGCCTCTTCATGAGATGTACTACCCCCACTTTACCCTTTTTCTGGTACAATGTCCTTTCCACATCAATTTCTAGAACAAGGTATACATGTATTCTTTATACATCTATATAGTCAAAATATAGTTCCCAAGATTAATCTTTACCTTTTTAGATTTCTCTTGAGTTCTATATTTGTAGATCAAACTTTTTGTTAAGTTCTGGTTTTTTCATCAGAAATAGATGAAATTCGCTTACTTCGTTGAATGTCCATCTTCTTCCCTGGAAAAAGATGCTCATTCTCGCTGGGTAAGTTATTTTTGGTTGCATACCAAGTTCCTTAGCCTTTCGGAATATCATATTCCAGGCCCTTCGATCTTTTAATGTGGATGCTGCCAGATCCTGGGTGATCCTTATTGTGGCTCCTTGATACTTGAATTGGGTTTTTCTAGCCGCTTGCAATATTTTTTCTTTCATCTGAGGGTTCTGGCATTTGGCCACTATATTCCTTGGTGTTTTGATTTTAGGATCCCTTTCAGTGGGTGATCGATGAATCCTTTCAATGTTTATTTTTTCCTCTGTTCCTATGACTTCTGGGCAGTTCTCTTTGATAATTTCCTGGAAGACAGTGTCCAGGCTCTTTTTTTCATCATGTTTTTCTGGGAGTCCAATGATTCTCAGATTGTCTCTCCTGGATCTGTTTTCCAGGTCTGTTGTCTTCCCCAGAAGGTATTTCACATTTTTCTCCATTGTTTGATTTTTTTGGATTTGCTTGACTGATTCTTCTTGTCTCCTCGAGTCATTCAATTCCACTTGTTCAATTCTGATTTTCAGTGAAGTATTCTCTTCACTCACTTTTTTAAAATCTTTCTCTAATTGTCCAATTGAGTTCTTTTGTTCTGTGGAATTTTTTTCCATTTCGCCAATTTTGTTTTTTAGAGAGCTGTTTTCTGTTTCCAGTTCACTAATCCTATTTTTCAAGGATTTTACTTCTTTATCCACTCTCTCTTTAACTGACTTCTCCAGGCTCTTTTCCCATTTTTCTTCTAGCTCCCTTGTGAGAGCCTTTTTAATCACTTCTATGAGGTTCATCTGTGCTGAGGAACAGACGATCTCCTCCTTTGGGGAATCACCTGGGGACTGCCTGTTTTTAGTCTCCTCAGGATTTAGAGTCTGCTCTCTATCTGTGTAGAAGCTGTCAAGGGTTAAAGTCCTCTTCAGCTTCTTGCTCATTCTGTCTATTAATCAGAGACAAACTACCAAAGAAAAACAGAAAAAACTGGAGTCTTTCTTTGGGGGGGGGCTGGGTGTGTTATCGAGCTTCCTCTACAGACTGCAGGGGGCAGCAGTGAGGCACTAGCAGGACTGTGCTGCGCCTGCGCTCTGAGATCCCAAAGCGTGCTGAGTCACTGAGGGGGGGGGAAGGGGGGGGCGGCCAGGTCCTGAGAGACTCCAGCTGTTTGCGGTTGTATTCTTCAGCCCCGGTGTTTTTAGCTTCTCTGCTGGGCTGTTGACTTGCTGCAGGTTCCAAACCTGTAGCGAAGCTCTCCCCGCAGAGACGGCTGCGATCACTCCCCACCCCCTCTCCAGTCTGCTCCCGTGCTCTCACTGCCGCTGCCCGCCGCCTGCGCCCGATCTAAAACCGCCCCAGCCCTCCAGTAAAGACAGACCTTTCTTGGCGGATCTCAAGGATGGCTTCTCTTGGTAACTATTTGTGGGTTTTTTTCAGTCAAGCATTGATTCAGAGGCTTGTAATGAAGTGGATAGTGAGAGAAAGCGCGGAGCTTATGCAACTGTGAGCCTCCTCTCCGCCATCTTAACCGGAAGTCCTGTTTTCGTTTTTCTGTCTCTGTTTCTGTCCCTGTCTCTTTCTCTCTTCCATCAAAGAATTGTTATTTTTCTCTAGTAGTACTTTCATCTATTATTAGTGTTGTATACTCCAATTATATAGTATATGATGTATATAGTATATAATGTGAAAAAAGGGACGAAAGTACATAAAAGTCCATAAAAAGATTAATAAATAAATTTGTACTACCAGGCTATATGTAATACCTTTCTATGATAACCCAGTTTTTTTTGTTTGTTTGTTTTTGTTTTTAAGACTTTTCCCTTTTTAACTTTTCTTTGCTTGCTCTGGATGAAATTAAAATTTTTGTGAGGAAACTGCAGGGTCCTTTGTAGGCTTTCTGCTATAATTTCTCATGATTATATTTTAAATATGCCAGCATTTTCCTTCCTAAATGAGAAAGTACATCAAATTTTTATATTTACATGTTATCTAAAATAGAATATGATATTGGCAAATCAGCATTTTTTTCTTATTTCTGAAGTTATGAACTCTTTTTCTGGTGGGGAGGTCTAAACATATAATTTCATCACTAAAGAGAAATTTTCCTGCAGAAACTCCCTTCATAGTTGTAGATATTAATAGCTAGCATTTATAGTGCTTTAAGGTTTACAAAGCCCTTTACACATATTATCATTTAATCTTCACAATAATCTAGGGAGACAAGTTATCCCCTTTTTAAGAGGTGGAAACTGAGCCTGAGAGAGGTAAAATGAATTCTTCATGAGCAAATCAAGACTATTGTAAAAAGGCTTACCAAGCCTCCCTGTAAGGAGCTGTGTTTAGTGCCAGAGATACAAAGAAAGGCAGAAGACAATCCTTGGTCTCCAGTGGTTCATGTCTAATAGTGGATATAATGTACCAACAACTATGTATATATTAAATGTGTGTGTATAAAGACACACATGTGTGTGTCTATATGGACACACAGCAAAAATTAGAGATAATCAAGAGAGGGAAGAGCATTAACAAGGATTAGGAGAACACTTTTTTAGAAGGTATGATTTTTGACTGGGACTTCAAGAAAACAAAAGCCTGTTGGGAGAATATATCCCTATATAATAGGGACAGCTGGTGAAAATGTCTGAAGTCAGGAAATAAAGTGTCAGTGTCACTGGATTGCTGAGTATGAAGAGAAGAGTAAAGTGTAAAAAGAAGTTCTAAAGGACTTTGAATGTCCAGTAGAGGATTTTATATTTTATCTTAGTGGTGACACTGGAGTTTTGACTAATGATTGACATGGTTAGTTTTGTGTAAGTTTAATTTGACAGCTGAGTGGAGTAAACATTGTGGTTATCATCGAAGACTCGAGGCAGGGAGAACAAACAAAGGGCTAGTGTAGTTGCCCAGTTGTGAGATGGTAAATAAAGGCTGGTAGCCATGTTAAAGGAGAGAAGATGAAATGTATGAGAGATATTAATGAAGATTGATTTGACAAGCCCGTGATAGGGCTTGACTCCTGATTGGATGTAGAGAATGAGACAGCCAGCAGTTAAGGATGACACCTAATTTCCTCAACAATAAAAGGAAAATTAAAAAGACAGGAGGATTTGGGGAGAAAGAGAATGTGTTGAATTTTAGACATGTTGTTTTTAAGATGTTTATAACATTCACTTTTGAGATTTCCAGCAGGTAGTTATAGATGTGAGTACTGAAGTTTGAAGAGAAGTTAGGACAAGACAATTTG
The DNA here is from genome assembly GCF_016432865.1 of Antechinus flavipes. Lineage (NCBI taxonomy): Eukaryota > Metazoa > Chordata > Mammalia > Dasyuromorphia > Dasyuridae > Antechinus > Antechinus flavipes. Next base: position 295,935,990 of record NC_067398.1, read on the forward strand.
AGAGTTATAGAGAAGATGATTAAATCAATTGGAGCTTATAAGAAAAGAAGAAGGCCCAGTTCAAAAACTTGGAGAATATTCATTATTATAGGACATGCAGTTAATAAATGTCTGAGGGAAGATTGTCTTATCTTCATCACTCCAAGTCTAATGTTCAGCAATTCCCTTAAACTTTATAGATGGATATTATTTCCTGAGTCATGAAGAAGTGATTTGCTCAGGGACACATAACTTCAAAGTCATCCAACTTTCATATATGTGTCAGCTGTAGGACTTGAATGGACTTGAACGCTAGACTATTCACTATAGGATTTCTCCTATTGTGGATTCTTGACCCATGTTATTTTTGTGTGATTAGACACACATCAAATGACTAAGAATGATTGTTTTCTGTAATTTTATTTTGGACCCTATGCAGTTTAGGGAAGTTGTATGTTTTTCCTATTTTCTTGGCTTTATATTTATTGTTGGATCTTTACCTTTTAACCCAAATCACTTAATTCAGATTTCTATTTCATCTTGATTTCCAAATTTCCTTTTTCCTAGAACATTAACAGACCCTGTCATCCTGCCCTTGAACTGTTTCTGTCTAGTATAAATAAGATTTTTATGACTTCATCTTTTCAAGATGTATATTTATTGTTCTTTGTCCTTCTTTTGTCTTTCCCTGAGATGCCAGTGTTTATCTAAATCTATATTGTATGCACATGTGTAAACCAGCTGACCCGTTGTCATGGCCTTTTTCTTTTTACCATGACCTTCTTCCAAAGCCTCATGGCACTTTTTAGAATTCATAAATATTTGGCTTCCAATGTTATGTTCTTTTATACTCCATCATAATTTTCCCTCTAAAAATGGCTTTTTTATGACCTTGAGTTTCACAATTGATATTTTTTCTCATACTGCAAATTTTCTCTTTTTTAGACTTGTCATTGTTCTTTCCTGATGCATCCTTAGCATGGATATAATTTAGTGTTTTTAATTTATTTGCTTATTTGTTTTATCATTAGTTGTAGTCTTTCTTCCTTCCTTCTAACTTTCTTGTTCCTGGCATTTTTGTAAATTATTGTTGCCCTCCTTGACTAACTTATGATATGGTTTATTGAATTCCCATATCTTTTGAAATAATTATTCATAGTAGGGCACATCATTTCTATGGATGATGACCATTTTATATAACTGGCCTTTATTAGCACATTTCCCCATGTATTTTATGTTCATGTCCAAGCATTCCCCTACTCTGTGTCTCAGTCCTACAACTTTCCGTTTTTGTTGATAATGTTTTAGTTTTATTGAACAACTCTGCTCTCATTTTAGTTTTCTTGGTTTGTCTTCTTCAGTCAGACTTTTTTTGGAGAGTAATTTTGTTTGCTATGAACAATTTGATTAGTGGAAATTTGGAGTTAAAGCACTAAATTTGGAGTTAAAGAATCTGGGTTCAAATTATAGTTCTCCACTTTGAAAACTGCATGATCTTGTCAATGTGAGGCAAGTCATGTAATGACTCTGGGCCTTATTTCCCTCATCTGTAAAATGAGGATTTGGACTAAATGATATCTAAAGTCGTTGCCAGCCTAAATAGAAGAGCACTTATTCTAAATCTATTTCTCCTTCAATCATCTTCTTTTGACTCTTTTTCTTTCTCTTTTTATGTCTGGCTTTAATAGAATGATAGAATTGTCGGTGCTGGACATTTCCTTAGAAATTGTTTAGTTCAATCCTTTTATAATTTAGCAAACTAATGTCCCAAAGAGTTAAGAGACTTTTTCAAAGTTACATAGCTAATTTGTGGCAAAGCTGGAATCAGAAATAAGCTTTCCTGATTTTTTAGTCTTGTATTCTTTTTACTACCATATGTTTCATGAATTTAATCCCTATAATTTGTGATTTTAGTTTGTTTCAGCTTTGCCTCTATAGTATAAATTATCTGCCCATCTTGGACAAAGCTAATATTATGGGAGTGTTGTTCCTATGATTTCTTGTTATTTCTCTTCCCTTATTTCACAGTGCCATTTTGTGTGCATTAAGATAATCAATGTGCAAATAAATTCATTGGCAAGCGTAAAAATTATTATCCGTAGATCGACTGTTCTATGATAGACTTTTATACTAAACTTTAAAAAGATTTCTTGATTAGAGTGGTAAACAAGTTTATGACAAAGATAATGTCATGATTTGATTATTAGATCTGAGAATTCATATCAGACATACCCTGGTGATTAGAATGGGTTTCTCAAATAAAATGTCAGCTTCTGGTTTGATCAGTCTCTATTGCAGCTTTTATACATTTAGACAGCCTTCTGAAGCAAGAGCTGTTGATCAGTGAATTAATACAGTAGCTTGTTTGCCTTAGTATTAATTGCCTTCTCTATTTTAGTAGCTATAGGGGAAACAAAAGAAATCATACACATAATCCTTGTCCTGGTTCAGAAGTTTATACTTAGAGAAAGAAGACGAATTTGTTTGAAATAATCAGCAAAATTGTAGATGATTTGTAGCTTAAAAATATTTGGTAAAAATTCTTTGTGGTAAGAGAGGCAATAGGTAGTATTTATTTCTTATTTTTTCTGTGTGGCCTTAAAAAACCCAGACATTCTGCATTAAGAAGAAAATATGTGAATTTTTCATCAGAGATTGTTACTGGATAAGAATGAATTTATATATACATATATATACCATTTTAACAGTTCTATTGCCATTATTGGGACCATATTATAAAGATGCTATTTTCACCCAGTTTTTGAGGTAAACATAGAATATGCTGTTTTTAAAATGAATATTTAAAACTCTTGTGAAGACCAAGTGTTCTTTTGTATCTCTATCCCCCACCATGCATTTTTGTCATTATAGTTGCTTGTTCTGTGACCTTAATAGGTTAAATTGCATTTATGTCCAGAGTTTTATAAAACAAATACTTTTCTGTCCTTGGATAAACATGAGAAAAATGACTTTGTCTGGCATGGCTGTCTGAATATTTTATTTCAGCTCAAAAGTAGTTTTCACTGTCAAACTGCTTTTCACTCAGCACAATTTTAAAATGTGTATTAAAGATTCTGCTATCCTGCATCACATGAGCAGGTGAAAATGTGGTTTGTGAAGGGTGTGATGACAGTTCTGATTTTATAAAATAGTCATTCCCAGCTGTATTTCTGCATGTGTTATAAATTTAGATAATATATCTTGCAAGAAGATGAGGCATTTAAGCAGGTGAGCAGATTTTTCTGGAAAAACTCTCATGAGAAGAAAGCTGAAAGGTTAATGTGTGAGAGTGGCTGATGTGCAAAAACTGGAGAAGTATAATCCTTGGGCTCTTTATGTTTATCATCATATAACCACAGTGCTTCTGGTCAACATGTCTCAAAAATCTTATTTACAAACATCAGTAAAATAAGAATGTGATAAGCATGAGACTCATTTCTAGCTGAACAGTCTGAGACTCTCTGGCATGTACAGCCTACCTGATCCTGTATGGTGTAGTTCAGTCTGCATTTTTCTTTGACATTTAGGTTCTGGCCTCTTAATTATTTTTCCTCTCTCTCTTTTGTCTCCCATCAAAGGTTATGAATTATCTTTCAGATGATCACAGGATGTTAGATATAAAGCTAGAAAGAACCATATAGTCCGACCTCCTCATTTTACAGATAAGGTTTTAGTGAAAGAAAATGATCTGCTCAAGGTCACATCAGTAATTAGTGACAGAGGCAGGATTCTAATTCAGATTTACTTGGTCAACAAGCATTTAAGTACATATGGTGTGTCAACCTCTATGCTAAGTGCTGGGAATGGAAAGAAAAGCAAAAACTTAATCCCTATCTTATGGGAGCTCACATTCTAAGGGGGGAGAAGAAAAAAAAGTATATTCAAGATATTTATAATGTTAATGGAAGATAATCTCAGAGAGAAAGGAATAACCATAAGGAGAAAAGACTTCTTTTAGAAGGAAGAATTTGAGCTCTTGAATGAAGCAAGAAATACTAGAAGGCTAAGAGAAGGAAGGAGAGCATTTCAGGCCTGCAGACAAAGAGTTGGAAGATGGAACATTTTATATGAGGAACAATAAGAAAGCCAGTGTTTTTGGATGGTAGAGTGCACAAATGGGAGTAAAGTTTGGAAAAGTAGAAGGGGCCTTATATGCTAAACAAAGGATTTTGTTTGATCCTGGATGCTTGTGGAAGTATCATGATAGATTTGCTTTTGAAGCACACTTTGATAGCTTAGTGGAGAATGGCTTGAAGTGGGGAGATATTTGAGGCAAAGAGAACAGGTATCAGCTATTGTAGTCTAGGAGTACTACAACGTACTATACTGTAGTATAGGAGTACTATAGTAGTCTAGGAGTGAGGTGAAGAAGGCTGCTCTAGGATGGTGACTATATGTTCAATGAGAAAAAGAGAACACACACACACAGAAATAATACAAGTAAAAAATGACAAACTGGCAACAAATTAGATATGTGCAGTGATTGAGAGGAGTCAAGGATAACACTGAAGTTCATGTTGTTAGCTGGGGTAGTGGTACCTGGAGCGTTAGACATTTTACTCATCTTTCTTTACTCTATGATCTTGCCAATTTGCCCTTCTTGTTCTCACTTCTGTGCTTAAAATGCCCTCCTTCGGCACTTCTGTATTTTAAATTCCTTCTCTTCCTTCAAGATTTCCAGTGTCACCTTGTATATCAAGATTTTTAAAAAATCATTCCTGCTGTTAATGCTCTCCCTTCCAATATAACTTTGTATTTCTTTTGAATTTATTGTATATAAACATTTACTATCCCTTCTCTCTTGCTTTCTCTTGAATAAGCTTATTGAGGTCTAGAGTTGTTCCATTCTTTGTTACTTTAGTACAATGCCTAGCATACAATAGAAGCTTAAAAAAGGTTTATGAATTGCTACAGAGCAGAAGTGGGCATTTGCTGGCATCAAATTTTTTACCTTCTGTGTGGTGTAAGGATGCATTACAAAGAATTTTAATTTTAATTTTAAATCCTGGACCTATTTAGCTTTCCCTTGCTTGCTTGGGTTTCTACAAGCAGTAAATTGTTTTTCACTGAAGGAAGAATTGAAGTTTGATCTGTTGAATGTGCTAATTTTCTTCCTTTATTTCTAGAGGTTTGAAGATGCTGTATTCTTATTTATTTATTTTTTTATTGAAGCTTTTTATTTTCAAAACACATGCAAGGATAGTTTTTCAACATTGACCCTTGCAAAAACCTTGTTTCCAATTCCTACCTCTCCCCCTACCCCCTCTACTAGACCACAAGTAATCCAATATATGTTAAACATGGTAAAGATATATGTAAATCCAATATAGGCATATGCATTTATTCAATTATTTTGCTGTACAAGAAGAATCAGATAAAAAAGGAAAAAAATGAAAAAGAAAATAAAATTCAAGCAAAAAGCAACAAAAGAAGTGAAAATGCTGTATTGTGATCCATACTCAGTTCCATTTAAGTTCAGGTACAGTTCTGGGGATGCAAAGAAAGAGGGACGAAAAAAGAAAATTAAAAATAACCTTGTTATTTTGCATTGATTTTCCTTCTTTATAGAGGGAGAATCTCTATGGAACCTAGAAATTTAATCAATTATTATTTAGACAGAAAAGCTTGTTTGCTATATTCTGATGGAAGTGGATCTCTTCGATAAAGAGAGCTAATTCTATTTCAATTGATCAAGAATGGACAGAAGCAGCTACACCCAAAGAAAGAACACTGGGAAATGAATATAAACTGCTTGCATTTTTGTTTTTCTTCCCGGGTTATTTATATCTTTTGAATCCAATTCTCCCTGTGCAACAAGAGAACTGTTCAGTTCTGCACACATATATTGTATCTAGGATATACTGTAACCTATTTAACATGTAAAGGACTGCTTGCCATCTGGGGGAGGGGGTGGAGGGAGGGAGGGGAAAAATCAGAACAGAAGTGAGTGCAAGGGATAATGTTGTAAAAAATTATGGGTTCTGTCAATAAAAAGTTATTAAAAAAAAAGAACCAACATATCGTAAATACTAATGATTAACAAATGCTTGTTAATTGAATGAATAATTTTTTTAAAAAAAAGCTTATTTGCTTTCTGTGTCACGAAAATAAAACAACCACAAAATAACCACTTAATTTCAAAGTTCTCAATAAGAAATTCTTCCAAATATTCTGAAATGACTATGAACTAGAAAGTGGTTTATAAGTTTAAAAGGATTTAAATGTTTTCACCAAAATTGGCAGCTTTTTGAGGAACAATAACAAAAAGCTTTCTGAAACAAAGGATATGCTATTTCCTTGGTTTTTAGCAAAATACAGTTTGGATTCTGATGATAAAGCTTAAAGAAGAGATTTGTTATTTTTTTCTACATTCCCCTTCCTCCTCTCCCCCCAGAGTCCTTTCAGTGTGTATTCTAATTTCTGTAATTATATAATCAGGGAAAGGCAGGAGAAAATTGACTTTGACTATCCTGAGTATATTTAATGCATACAGCATTGATTTTATTAGAAACAATTAGAATATTGCCAGCATTAATACTATTAATGGGCATAAAACAATAACTTAGGCATCACTTCAATAATATGAATACTCCTTCTACTGCTATAGATTGCCAACTCTTGTGTTTTAGTAGAGAGTCTTCAAAATAGAATTCTGGATTTAGGATAACTTACTTGGAAAAGTCATTAAACCCCTGTTTCATTTTTCTCATCTGTAAAATAAATACCAATACTGTGTACCTTGCATATTAATTATGAGACTCAAATGTGGTAATATATGTAAAGTTCTTTGCAAAACTTAATATGGTTTTTTTTTTTTTAATGTACATTTAATTCAGGGAACAAAGCTAGCATTTCCATAATACAGTACAATAAAAAAAATGATTACATATGAAACTGCACATTTACCATGTATAACTTGCTGTTCCCTCTAAATATTCAACAAAGTTATCATGTAGATTTTTTTTTCCTCTTTATTTTCTTCCCTGCCTCCTGCTCTCCCTTTTTTCCCCTGCCCAGGGCATATCTTTCCTGAAGATGGCTATCATTATAGACAAATAGGTTTATATTTGTAAAATTATTCTATACCAACTTTTAAAAAATTTGATCAGTTTTTTCCTCTGGATATAGATAATATCTCTCTTCATAGGTTCTATGCATTTTTATATGTTCATACATTTTAAAATTTACATATTATGCTTTTAAAAATTAACTTTAAAACATTTAGCACTAGATGGCTAGCTTTCTGGTGCTGAGCCTCTTCAAACTTTTTTCAACAAAAGATATATAGTCTAATGTTGTGCTTGTATTCAGAAACTTTGTAGATTGGCCAGGTCCTTCTAGAAATGGTGTTCCTTTGGCCTAGTAGAGGCAAATAAGTAAAGTGGAAAGAGTATTGGATTTGTAGCCAGGAGACCTAAATAATGTGATATCCTTCTAAAGTGAACTTGGATAAGTTATCTTAATGTAAAATGAGGATGTTGCATTAAATGCTCTGTAAGTCTCCTTCACCTCTAAATCTATTGTAGATGTTATGGCCAGAACAACTTCTCTTTTATTCTATGATGAGGCATTAGAATAAGATTTTGATGGGAATAGTACCTGCTGAGAAAGGCTACTTACCTATCAAGTTAATTTGCTGCCTCATATGTGAAAACCCCTTTCATAAACATATGAAAATATTTTTTCAGAATTTATGGTGGTGGTGTAGTATCACCACACTATTTTTTTTTTTTTTTAATTGTCTTATTTATTTGGAAAACCTGGGTCCTAGTCTTGGCTCTGCTTCTATCTCTGTGAACCTATGCCAATCACTTTAACTCTTTACATTTCCCTTTCTTTACTTGTGAAGTCTAAATAATAATGTCTACTACCTAGAGCAGGGATCCTCAAACTACGGCCCATGAGCTAGATGCAGCAGCTGAGGCCGTTTATCCCCCTCACCCAGGGCTATGAAGTTTCTTTATTTAAAGGCCCACAAAACAAAGTTTTTGTTTTTACTATAGTCCGGCCCTCCAGCAGTCTGAGGGACAGTGAACTGCCCCCCTATTTAAAAAGTTTGAGGATGCCTGATCCTAGAGGATTACATTCTTAAGTACTTTGTAAACTTTAAAGTCACTGTCTGAAGGTAAACCATTTTTATCATCTTCAGATATTAACTTTCTCAGGATACTAGGAAATAACTTCTTCAAGAGACATATTGGTAAATACATTGTGGTAATAGCATAAAAACCAGTGGGTTTGGGAAACCTAGATTCCCTTGAATATAGCTAGCACAGGCTTTCTTTCTTTTTTTTTTTTCTCTTCTCAGTAGTATTTTATTTTTCCAATTACATGTAAAGATAGTTTTCAAGATTTTTTTTTTTAAGATTTTGAATTCTAATTTTTTTCCTCTAATCCTCTCTTACCTCCCCCACTCACCATACAGTAAGCAACTTGATTATACATTATACATGCACAATCATTTTAAACATATTTCCAAAATAGTCATGATGTAAAAGAAAAATCAGACCAAAAGAGATAAATCACAAGAAAGAAAAAGTAAACAACAACAAAGGTAAAAATAGTTATATTTTGATCCACATTCAGTCTCCATAGTTCTCTCCGTAGATGTGGATGACATTTTCCATCCCATCTGTTGGAATTGTCTTGCTGAGAATGCTTATACAGAGATAAATCTGAGAAGAGCTAAATCTATCACAGTTGATCACATAATCTTGCTATTACTGTGTAGAATGTTCTCCTGATTCTGCTCACTTCACTTGGCATTAGTTTGTGTAAGTCTTTCCAGGCTTTTCTGAAATCAGCCTGCTTATCATGAAACAATAATATTCCATTACATTCATATACTATAATTTTTTTCAAAAATTTTTATTTTATTTTATTTTTTGCATCATCTAATCTCTCATCCCAGTGTCTCAGAGTGAAATGAATTCTTTTAGAAGGAAAAATTTTTAAACAGAGAAATAAAAATTCAGCAAAATTTATCAATATATTGAAAAAATATGATATTATTTATATAACATAATCTAGGTCATTATAATAACTCTGTGACATTCCATTGGGGTCATTACTGTTGTTCTTTACATTAACATACTAACATAACATAACTAACAATTAACATAATTGTGGTCATTATATATTTTGTTTTCCCCATCCAACTTCAGTTTATATCAGTTCATATAAGTCTTTTCTTGCTTTTCTGTATTGATATATTTATTTACGGTATAGTCATATTTCATCATTCATGTACTGTACTTTACCTTTTCCTCAACTAATGTACATCTACCTTATTGCCATTTTTTTCTACTGTCATAAAAAGCTATTATAAATATATTGGTACATATAGACTCTTTATTTTTTTTCCCTTAACTTCTTTGGCATATATCATAATTAATGGGTATTCACTCAGTTTCCAATTCCTTCCTAACACAGAAAGAGCTAGCACAGTCTTTCAGTGGGACCATGGAACAAATCAATCCACCCTTCTGATGCTTCTGTTTTTCTTGTTGTTGCTGTTGTTTTTTTGTTTTATTTAAGTGAGTTATGTGACTTGCCCAGAGTCACACAGTCAGTAAAGTATTATGTGTCTGAGGCCGTATTTGAATTTAGGTTCTCCTGACTCCAGGCCTGGTCCACTGCACCATCTAGCTGCCCCAATTCACCCTTTAGGACCTCAGGCTTTTTTTTTTTTTTTTTTTTTTTTTTATCTGTACATCGAGAGCTTTGCACTAGACATTTTCCAAGGTCCTTTTTCACTCAGTGAATCCCAAAGTTCTTTTCTCTGTAATATCACTATTAAACACTGGTGATTCTACTTTTCCCTGTTATTTTGGACAAAGGCTACTTTTTAATTGGTGATGTCAAAACAATTCTGAAAATAGGCCAAAATTGTTCATAGTTAATTTTGTTAATAAATGTTTTGAAACATCATTTTTCTTAAATTCAGAGATCATATTTTTTTTAATTTTTATATTTTTTTTAATTTTTATTTAATAATTACTTCATATTGACAGAATCCATGCCAGGGTAATTTTTTTTTTTTTACAACATTATCCCTTGCACTCGTTTCTGTTCCAATTTTTTTCCTCTCCCTCCCTCCACTCTCTCCCCTAGATGGCAAGCAGTCCTTTATATGTTGGATATGTTGCAGTATATCCTAGATACAATATATGTTTGCAGAACCAAACAGTTCTCTTGTTGCATAGGGAGAATTGGATTCAGAAGGTATAAATAACCCGGGAAGAAAAACAAAAATGCAGATAGTTCACAATCATTTCCCAGTGTTCTTTCTTTGGGTGTAGCTGCTTTTGTCCGTCATTTATCAATTGAAACTCAATTAGATCTCTTTGTCAAAGAAATCCACTTCCATCAAAATATGTCTTCATACAATATCGTTGTCGAAGTGTATAATGAGAGATCATATTTATTGATAACAGAGAAGCATGATTTTCTTGTAGGGTACTAAATTGTCACTCATTTGATTTCAAAATTAATGTCTTCCCCTCAAACAAGCTGCTGTATTTTTTTTCCTTTTCTATTTGATCAGTTAGATATTATTTATGTTTATTGTTTATATGCTATTTCTATGACACTGCACTTCACTCAGTACTAGATAGCAAAACCATGGAATGCTTGTTTATTTGTGAACTCTGAGAGAGTAAGGTTTCTGAGAATTTTTGTCATTTACTTTCAGCTTAAGTAACTAATAACATTTTTGTTAACTTCAGAGATAAAATGGAAGCTTCTAATTAGAGAAATAACAAGCCATTGGTATGTATTTACAGGGGTATAAATTTAGGTGTCTAGAAAACATAATTTTTGATCTGTAATTATATAGGGGATGAAGTGGGGAGTAGAAGTGGACATTTTCTAATTTAGCAACAATTGCCCTAAGCTCCTAATACTAGTAACTGTATGCATATTGCAAGAGATGCTAAATCTCTGTATAAGCATAATAGAAACGAACCTTAGATTTGGAAAAAGAGAAAGTGGGTTGGAATCCCAGTTCTTTTATGTCAATATAATTGACTAAACATTTTCGAAACAGCTATTATTCTCATGGTATAATATTGAAAGAAAAAAAAATTGAAATAATCCCTCTTCTCAAGTTGTTTGTATTTTTCTAGAAAGAGGGAATTTTTTTTATTAAATGTTGACTGTGTGCCAGTCACTGTGCTTTGTTTTTCAAAGATAACTCATTGTATCCTACTCACTGCTATTATGATCCTTGTTTACAGTTCAGAAAACTATGCCAGATAGAAGTTGTGATATTCCCAGACACATAGCTAGTAAGTATCCTGGCTGCCTTTGCACTCAGGATTTTCTTACTTCAGATTTAGCTAATGGTTTATCTATTATTTAATATTAAATCCTTTAAAGTGATAGAGGTGACACTAACAAGTTGAAAGAGAAAGGGATTAGGAAAGTTCTTGTGTAGTGAGTGATTTTTGAGTTATGCTTTAAAGGAAGATAGAATGAGGAGAGAATACATTCCAGAGGATCACTTAACAGTGCAACGGTATGCCATGTATGTATGTGAATTTTTTTTTTTTTTACTGTATGAAGTGCAATGTGAACTAAAGTAAGTAGAATCCATATTGTAGAAGAATTTTAATGCCAGACTGAATATTTTGTAATGAGCCACTGAAGATTTAAAAAAAATAATATCTCTTCTTATTCACTGAATAAGATTACCTGATTTTTGATCAAGAAAGTGATAAACTGTTTTTAGGAATACCTATTTAGCAGCTTCTCTTCCCTCTTTAGCACAATTCTGTCACGTCCCTAACCCTCAAAAGCTGTGGACTTTCTACTTTACCAAGTAAAGCCTTGAACTTCCTCTTCTCCCCTCCTCTTCATTTCAGAATACCCTGATATCATCATCCACTTTATCTTTTCCTCTAATCTCTGATGAAAAGCTAGATAATTCTCCATGCCAAGGCTAACTACTTTACATATGTCTTTGATACCAAAGGGATACTGTCCCTTTCTGTCCTCTCCAATGGCTTGCTCTCATTATCACTTCCCTCAGTCTTTTTTTTTTTTTTTTAAATATATTTTATTTTATTGTATAATAACTTTATATGGACAGAATCCATGTCAGGGTAGTTTTTTTTTTTTTTTTTTTTTACAACATTATCCTTTGCACTCGCTTCTGTTCTGATTTCTCCCCTCCTTCCCTACACCCCCTTCCCTAGATGGCAAGCAGTCCTATATATGTTAGATATGTTGCAGTATATCCTAGATACAATATATGTTTGCAGAACCGAACAGTTCTCTTGTTGTACAGGGAGAATTGGATTCAGAAGGTAAAAATAACCCGGGAAGAAAAACAAAAATGCAAATAGTTCATATTCATTTCCCAGTGTTCTTTCTTTGGATGTAGCTGCTTCTGTCCATCATTTATCAGTTGAAACGGAGTTAGGTCTCTTTGTCAAAGAAATCCACTTCCATCAGAATACATCCTCATACAATATCGTTGTTGAAGTGTATAATGATCTCCTGGTTCTGCTCATTTCACTTAGCATCAGCTCATGTAAGTCTCTCCAAGCCTCTCTATATTCATCCTGCTGGTCATTTCTTACAGAACAATAATATTCCATAACAATCATATACCACAATTTACCCAGCCATTCTCCAATTGATGCTTCCCTCAGTCTTTAATCTCTCAGTTCTGCCCACTTTCTCAACCAAACTCACTTGGAAAAAGCTTTTTACCCCTACTTGATCTTCTCTTTCTCTCTTCTGAAACTTTGATCTGCCTTACAATCTTATCCCTTAATTGAAACTTTTTTTTCCTCCAAAGTTATTAGTCATCTCTTAATAACCAAATCTGATAGCTTTTTTCCTTAATTCTTATCCTTCTCAAATTCTCTGTGGCATTTGACATAACTGAACACCTTTTCCTCCAGGATGTGCTCTCCTTTTTGGGTTTTTGTTCTCTCTTGGTTTTCATTCTATCTACTAACTGCTCCTCCGTGTCCTTGGATCATCATCCTTATCCCACCCCTTAAGTGTTAATGTACTCAGGTACACTGATCCCTTGATAGAATGAGGCAGGTGGATAGTAGAGCAGCTGTAAGGATAAGATGATAGGGAATATAATAAGGTTTTTTCTTTTTCTTTCTTTCTTTTTTTTTTTTTTTTGGTAATTGTAAGGCACAATATTTGAATAAACTTTATTACTGATAGCTTCTTTTAAAAATGGAAGCTATTTTCTAACTACAGTTTGAGAAGATGTGATTAAAAAGTTGAAATTGATTTTTTCATTGTATTTTTTGGTCTTTATTTTAAAAATTGTAGTTCTAGTAGTTTTAATTTTGAGATATTTATGGTTTAAATCATTTCTAGATATCTCTATAAAACCCATCTTCCTTATCCTCTCTGTTTTGCCTACCCTCTTTCTTTTATCCTTATCAGACCACATGATTTATGCATGCAGTAATTAATTACATCAATGTGTAACTTTTTTTGATTAAATAATGAGAACATTCATGAGATTTAAAGAATAAAAGTGATATATTTTGTCAAGGTGATAGATATTTTTCACTGGATTCTATCCCCAGGATTCTTGCATTTGTCCTCATGACAACACTTACAGTATTTTTTGCTTCTTGTGATTCATATTATTGTACTTATGTGAAAATTTTGCTGTTATAGTAATTAGCAATTGTGATTGTAAAAAGAGCACTCTCTCTGGAAAAGCAGTTTAGAAATAAATAAAATGTTTTCCTGAGAATATAATTTCCTAATATTGTTAAAATATTCATATAGTGTCTTTCTTTTTCTAAAGTTGTGCCAAATCTTTGGAACATTGATGGAGAAGTTACAGTCCCTGAGCAAAAACCTGTAGAAGTCAATGAGGAATTAGCAAGCTCCTATGAAAGAAAGCTCATAGAGGTAAGACTGCTTTGGAGGTGTAAGAGTATTCAGCACAAATAGACTTATGCCTGTATCTTTTATTGTTGTTTTTGTGTATTTTTTATTGCTATCTTATGTAGTTTTATTAATGGGTTGATTGAAACAACAAGCTGTTTAAACACATGCCAAGTATTGATTAAGTTCTGAATGTATATTAGAAAGGTAAAAGAATTGAAAACATTTACTTTTAAGTGACATGGCTCTTAAAATAACTCTAAACATTTAAATTACTTGGATATGATCAATATTAATCTGGGTTGGGGAGTGGGGTATGTGAAGAATCTTTACTCTAAATGTTTGGATTTAAATACACTTAAGCTTTTATGAATTTAAGTCCATTCAACCATATGCCCAGAAGTATATCACATCTCCTTTTCACTAAGTGGGGAGGGAACAAAGTCAGTTTGGGGCTGTGTTACTTGCTGACAAGCAACAGTGAAAAATGTGGAAAAAGATCCAAAGTCTTAATTATTATGCTTAATCAAAAGGCTGCCTTTTTCTCATGAAAATCAAGAAACATGGGAGAAAACCCAGAAGAGAGAAGTAAAGATGGGGCAAAAGAGAAAAAAGGATAAGAAAAAAAAGTTACAGAGATCAGAAGTTATGGTAGCATTTATTAGCAGCAGTGTTAGGGGAATCAGGGAACTGAGTGTCTGGTGATATGGAACAAGGGGTAAAAGGTAAATCAGTTCTACACTCTGGACAGTACCTATTATCAGTAGTTATAGCAGAAGACACAAAATCCTGTACTTGTATTGTTTTTGTATTTGTTTAGATGTTTGCAGGGAGGCAAATCTTCTGTATTTTTGTCTTCTTGGATAGACCATTATATCAATTGAATTCATCCAAATATTGATTGACTCTCAGGTGGCAGCTCTTGACAGTAAGAGGGAAATGATTTTTAACTCTTCTACGGAGCATTTGATAGCCAGATGTTGTATGGTACAGAGAGCTCTGAAATTAGAGTCAGGAGATTTCATATCTCTGTCCCAACCCAACCACTTATTATCATTATAATGTTGAGTAGGTTCCTTAATTCTTTAAGAGCCTCATTATGCTTATCTATTATATGAGAATAATAATGCTATGAGGCTTGTATGAGAATATGCTGTATTTATTCATTCATTCATTTATTTATTTATTTTTAAAATAATTTTTTATTGATAGAACGCATGCCAGGGTAATTTTTTACAGCATTATCCCTTGCATTCATTTCTGTTCCGATTTTTCCCCTCCCTCCCTCCACCCCTTCCCCCCAGATGGCAAGAGTCCTTTACATGTTGAATGGGTTGCAGTATATCCTAGATACAATATATGTGTACAGAACCAAACAGTTTTCTTGTTGCACAGGGAGAATTGAATTCAGAAGGTATAAATAACCCGGGAGGAAAAACATAAATGCAAGCAGTTTATATTCATTTCCAGTGTTCTTTCTCTGGGTGTAGCTGCTTCTGTCCATCTTTGATCAATTAAGGCTCTCTTTATCAAAGAGGTCCACTTCCATCAGAATACATCCTCAAACAGTATCATTGTTGAGATATATAATGATCTCCTGGTTCTGCTCATTTCACTCAGCAATATGATGTATTTATATAGTACTTGGTAGCCCTAAGGCTTTTCATAAATAATTATTTTATTTTCATCACTATTATGCATTTTAAAATAGGAGCATATTAGCCTAAATTAATATTTAATTTGCAGAACTATGGGGTGAAAAATTTTCAGTAGGTGGTTCTGTCTCTGTGCAGCTTGCCTATTGTCCCTCTCCTGACACCAGAGTAACAGCATTCATTCTTCACCTTGGCACCCCATTTATGCAAGATACATTTGGTTTAGGCCATTTCTGCTAATGAATTATTCTTTTTTGTATATTGACTGCAATTTTTATTTTAAAAATAAGGAGGCCAAAACTATGGCTTTGAAATATTTGCATAGGTGGGCAAATAAATGGGGAGAATAGTACAATTTTGTAATTATGCTGAGATTTTCTAGCCTTTAGATATGGCTTTATATGATGTATTTTAACTTTCCAGTACAGGTGAAAGAAGCTGGCTATTTATTTTCTTTCCATAGCTGTGTTTTCATACCTGTTTTTTCTTTGTGTGTACATCAGCAGTCAGGCAAAATATAATTTGAATGGGCATCATTTTTATAGATATTTTATACATAGAAAAAAAACCTGCTTTTAGGCTGGGACTGGTAATCAAATAGTGAGCATGGCAGATCAATAGGGCATAAACTTTAGACCTCAATTACATATTAAGAATTCAATGACTACTGACATTTCATTCTTCCTTGAGATTTTGAAAGGAGACATGGTTTTGGTTTTACTCCAAGATAGTGCCCCATTGTGAATTCTGGTATGTGTAGGGATACCAGTACTGTTAAAGCCCTTACTTTTGTTGGGGTGTCTTGAGTAGAAGTCTGAATTTCTTGAGAAAGAATAGATGGTGCTCTCAGAGAACCACTTAGGAAATGATCTAGTTCCTTTTTTTAGGGAGATGGATGAAAATGCTTATAATTATAGTGGCTGGAATTTAGCTTTTCAGGCTTGCACTATTTTGGGCCCTATTCATAATTGCTTTCATCTTTGAGTCAGAAAGTGGCTTCTATCAAAGCCACTTCTGTGTTCCTAGGAAGAGAAGGGATTGTAGGATGGAATCACAGTTTCCTCTGGGTGGAGCTCAGCTCTTAAGGCATACTTGGGGAATGTATGAAATGGCTAAATCTAGGAAGTGAGGTGATTGAATTGGACTTGGGTCAGTAATGGATAGTATATTTGGTGTCAGTGAAAATTTTTGCTGCTAATCAAATAGAATACCCTTCCGAAAGTTGGAAGGATCAATTAAAGGCCAGAAGCAGAATTCATGGAGAAGCAGGACAAAAGAAAATTAGAGGATGTAATGAAGCTAGGGGAAGTAAATAGAATCAATTACTGAACTTTTATAGTCTTACTGTCATCTGCTAGCTTTGTACTAAGGACTAAGGATATAACAGAAAAGCAGAAACAGTTCTTGCCTTCAAAGACCTTACTTTCTAAAATAGAAAGTAAGAAAAATACGCAGAAGGTAGCAGCATTATGTCAGGGAAGAGAGCAGGAGAGGGAAGCCATGTAGAAGGTGGCCCATGAGCTAGCCTTAATAAAAGAGCTGGGATTCTAAGAGTCAAAAGTTAGAAGAGAGTTACCCTGCCAAGTCAAAGGCCTAGATGGTCATTATATGTTAGGAATAGCAAATGGATCAGTATGGCTGGATTATAGGAAATCAGTATAAAAAAATACTGGAAGAAGGGATGGGGGACAGCAGGGGGAATAATGAGAACCTGCTACCAGAGAGGTGAGTGGGTTGGACGAGAGAAGATGTCTATGAGAAAAGTTATAGAGAAAGAAATGTATATCTTTCTAAGGAGCATATTCCTTATTGCCCTCACTCCTTGAGTCATAAAGTTAGAAGAAACCTCATAGGTCAATAATTTCAGCCCCTTCTAGAATCAAGTTTCTCTTCTATATCGTCCATGAAGAGTTATCTTTTCTTGTTTAGTCAAGTTTTCTATCTCTTTTCCTAAGCTGTCAATTCTCTTTTCATATCTTGTTTCCATTGTTATTTTTTCTTCTATCACTCTTTTAGCTTTAAAAAAACAAAACAAGCTCTTGTGTTAACTCTTTGAGAAAATTTTAAATATTTTTATTTTTCCCAGTTACAATTCTTTTTACATTTGTTTAAAAATTTTTGACTTTCAATCTATGCCCAAAGGCTATCAAACTGTGTATGAATTTGATCCAGCAGTCCCATTACTGAGTGTATATCCCAGGGAAACCAGAAAAAGGGAAAAGGATCCACATGTGCAAAAATGTTTGTAGCAGCCCTTTTCTGTGGTAGCAAAGAAAGTGAGTAGATGCCTATCAATTGGGGAACAGTGGAATAAGTTGTAATATATGAAGATAATGGAATATTATTGTTCTATAAAAATGATGAACAAGCTGATTTTAGAAAGTCCTGGAAAAATTTACATGAACTGATGCTGAGGAAACACACGGAACCAGGAATATGATGTACATAATAACAGCAAGAGTGTGCAGTGATCAACTATGAAAGACTTCTCAGTGATTCAGTGATCTAAAGCAATCCCAATAGCTTTTGGACAGAAAATGCCATCTGCGTCCAGAAAAAGAAGTATGGAGATTGAATGTAAATCACCACATGCTATGTTCAATTCTTTTTTCTGTTTTTTTTTTTTTTTTCTCTCTCCCATGGTTTTTCCCTTTTGCTCTGATTTTTCTTTCCCAAAATGATTGATAAAGCAATAAATTTTGTTTGATTTCCAGATTTTCCCGTTTCTACCATAACCCCCCCCCCCCATTGAGAGGGCCCATGGAAAGCTGTGTAAAACATTTCCATAAAATCATGTTGCAAATAGCATGACAGAAATCAATTGTATGACATTGACCAACACCTGACACCCTATATCAAGATAAGTTCTAAATGGGTTCATGATGTAGACATAAAGGGTGATACTATAAGCAAATTATGAGAACAAGGAATAGTGTATCAGATCTGTGGAGAAGGAATGATTTATGGCCAAAGAAGAACTAAAAAACATTATGAAATGCTAAATGAATAGTTTTGATCATATTAAATTTAAAAAGTTTTTGTATAAACAAACCCAATGCAGCAAAGATTAGAAAGGAAGTAGAAAACTGGGAAAAATTTTTCTTACATCCAAGGTTTCTAATAAAAACCTGATTTCTAAAATATATAGAGAATTCGCTCAAATTTATGAGAATACAAAACATTTTCCAGTTGATAAATGTCAAAGGATATGTGGGAAAAGGACCCACATGTGCAAAAATGTTTGTAGTAGCCCTTTTTGTAGTATCAAGAAACTGGAAATTGAGTGGATGCCCAAAATTTTAACCATGGATAAGTTATAATATATGAATGTGATTATTGTTCTGTAAGAAACGATCAGCAGACTGATTTCAGAAAGGCCTGGAGAGACTTACATGAACTGATGGAAAGTGAAGTGAGTAGAACCAAGAAAACATTGTACACAGCAAAAACAAGATTATGTGATGATCATCTTGACTCTTTTCAACAATGAGGTGTTTCAGGCCAATTCTAATAGACTTGTGATGTACAGAGCTATCTGCATCCAGAAAGAAGACTATGGGGACTTAATGTGGATCAGAACATAGTATTTTCACCTTGCTGTTGTTGTTTTCTTGTTTGTTTGTTTTTTTTTTTTTCTTTCTCATTTTCCTCTTTTTTGATCTGATTTTTCTTGTGCAGCATGATAAATGTGGAAATATGTTTAGAAGAGTTGGTGATGTTTAACCTATATTGGATTACTTGATGTCTAAGAGAGGCAGGAAGTGGAGAGAGAGGGGAAAGTTTGGAACAGAAGTTTTTGCAAGGGTGAATGTTGAAAACTGTCTTTCCATGTATTTTGAAAAATAAAAAGTATTATTATTATTATTTTTAAAAGTTAACGTTGCAAAAGAAAACATAGATATTTCCTCCCTCCCCCCAAAAACTCTCAAGGAGTTAAATAAACTTAAAAAAAAATTTAAAAAAATTTGCTTTAGGCTCTATGATGCACATTCCCTCGATTTCTAGTTCTTTGCCCTGAGAAAAGAGCTGCTATAAATACTTTTATACCTATAAGTTCTTTTCCATTAAAAAAAAAAATCTCTTTTGGGATTCATGCCTACTGGCATTGCTAGGTGAAAGGATAATAGTTATTTATAACCCTTTGGGCATAGATCATATCCATTGGCTCCCAGGCAACCCCTGGATATCTTTTGATCAATTGGGGAATGGCTTTTTTTTTTTTTTTAAATAAATTTTACTCAGATCCCTATACATTTGAGAAATAAAGCCTTCATCAGAGAAACTTGCTTTAAAATTCTTTTCATAATTATTCTTACTACTGTATATTCCCCTTGTTTTCACATCGCCTCTCTTTGAAGAATTTTTGTTGGATTTGTGTACTAGCTTTGGCTTTTCTTTTGAGCTTTGCTTGTAGTTTTTTTTTTTTTTTTTAAGTCATTCTCTTCTTCTGTGTATGTGTTTTGAGTTTTCTTGTCACCACATTAGCTTTTTATGGTTGGATTTTTTTTATTTGCTCATTCTTCCAGCTTACTTTTTGACTTTGGTCTTTTGTTAGTGCTGGGCTCTACATACTTTTGGTGTCGGGGGAGATGTCTGTTCTGATCATCTATGTCCTCTTATATCCTTCTACTGTTTTTACAACTCAGGCTGTCTTTCATAGTGATTTGAATGAAAGGGAAAGTCTGTTCTTAGCCTCCTGGTCTGAATTCTCCTTTATTCTTGTTTTGGGTTTTGGTCTGTTAGCTTGTCCCTGGTTGGGAGTTACATAAATTGCTGCTAGACTCAGCCACCAAAATTTGGCCACTGAGAGAGTGTGCAGATTTACAGAGACTGAACCTCAGGTTTTCCTTTGGTATCAAATTCCTATGCTGGTTATTCCATAGCAGTTTTCCATGCTGGCCTGGAGGTTAGACCTCAGTCGTTGCTCTGTTAATAGCATCAGAGCCACCCAGAAGTTTTACTTCTCAAATTCATTCCTTGCAGAGCTAGGGCTCATGTTTCCAATCATTTCTCTCTATTCTGGATTTGTGACTTGCAATTGTGTAGTAGGTAACAAAGCCACCAGATAGCATCCATTTGAGTACCCAACTCTAGTTAAAGAATCTTCTAACATATCTTTCTGCCACATTGATTCTTGCCCTTTCTCAGCCCTCTTTCAAGCTGTGGGTGTTGGAATGTGTTCTGGGACAGATCCTGTGCCCACTGTCCACAAACCTCTCCAAGCCTGTCTCTCTAAGCCTCTCTGAATTGGAAAAATTACTCATTTTTCTAACTAGAATGCAATGGATACATTTTCTAGATTTTTATAGAAAAAGTTTAGTTAAGAGTTTGGGTATTCGCCTTCCTCTCTGCTCTCTTCACTACCTCCTATCCGGCCTCTTGTTGAAGATTTCTAGTAGTTGGAGAACTCCTTGCCTCCTGAAAGAATTCATTCCACTTTGGGATAGATGTATTTGGAAGTTTTTCCATATATTGAGCAAAAATGTTGTTGTTGTTGTTGTTGTTTCCTGTAAGTTCTATCTATTTTTTCTATTTCTATTCTCTGGAATTATCATTTTATTGTGTTCCTCCTCTCCCATCTCTCCTTTCAGGCTACACTACCCCAATTTCTTCAATGGAAAATAAAAAGTAAAAATGTTTAGCAAAGAACAAAAATAAGATAATTGAGAAGATGATAAGAAAGCTTGTAAACACTTCCAGTCATTTCAAATCACTAGGCATGGTGATAGTATCTCCATTTAAAAATATTTTTAAAAATTGTATATGTTACTTTTAAATGACATGGGCATGTGGAAGAAGTAAATAGTACCTATGGAAGCAAAAGAAAGCCAGCAAATGAGAATTAAGCAGTTTTTCCTTCTATCATTCATTGGTATCTTCTCTGTTTTATTGCTTTTTCAATCTTTGTTTTTTCTCATTCTGCTCACCTCACTCTGCATCAGTTTATACTACTAGGATTTTCTGAAATTGTGTCTTGCTAGTTCTTATGACACAATTATTTCTCATTACACCACAATTATTTAACCAATCCCCAATCCAAGGCACCACTAAGATTCTAATTCTTTTCTTTTCTTTTCCTCTACCCTTTTCAATTCTTGCTTTCATTTTCTTTGCCAAACTTTTAAGCCTCAGTTTGCCAATGAATTTATTTGTTTCTTTAGATAACTTTTTCTTCAAAAAAAAAAAATCTTCAAATTAATCTTCAAGATAATCTTCAAAAAATAAGTTGTGTTATCAGAATTTCATTTTTGCTAGACTTAAATTTCTTTTAAGCCAATTTTATGAATGTTGAGTTACGGATTTATATCCATTCTTTATTCAGGGCTGTGAAATTTTCCCTTCCCAACGTGTAGAGTACTTGTCAGGTAATTCCAGACATTTTCCCTCATTATTTATAATTATTAACATGGTCACTATGGTAACTTGTATTTTTTACTGCTTAGAATCTGGTCTCTTTGTTACTATTTTTCTATCTAGGAAGGCATGCAATTTTTGGCAAAAATTTAAACTTTATTTATATAAACTTAATTTAAACTTTTAACACAGTAAAGAGCTTTTTGCAGTGGTGATTTAGAAGTAGCCCATGAGATCCACCCAAGGAATGGTTATTTCAAGCAGAAATCAAGAAGAAATCAAGAGGTTTAGTTCCTCTGGAAAACTTTGAGATCTGTTTTAAGAATTTATTATTCATTTATTTCTTCAGGCTAGATAATACTTATTGATTTTTATATTCCTAAATGTTCACCATACAGCTGTAATTTGTATATTTTCCATTCAATAGTATCTATATACCTTGAAAATTCTCAATGCTACTGTAGATGACATGTTAAACAAAATATGTAAGGAAGAAAAATGTTTGTCTTCTTTCTGCATGTCAGCTTGTCTTTGACATATGCATATCATTTAAGTCACTTTCTAAATCCTGAACAGCCATTTCTGAATTGTTCCTAAAATTTTTTCATCATGAAATTCCATACCTAAGAGACTTTTGACTTGTAAAAATGTTTTGTTTGTCTGTTTTAAAAGCCATTACTAATAAAGACTTAAGCTGGAATTATTTTTAAAAATACAGAGCTTAGTAACTAAATTATGTTATTCATTACAAAATTATGAAGAATATGGTATTGAAGAAAGAAAACTGGAGAGAGAAATATTCACAGAGAGAGAGAGAGAGAGAGAGAGAGAGAGAGAGAGAGAGAGAGAGAGAGAGAGAGAGAGAAAGCATGCTTGCGCTAGCATATTGTTTCAAATTTTGTACCTCTATCAACCAAGTGTGTGACCTTAGGTCACTTAATTTCCCTGCCCTCTGTTTCTCCATCTATAAGATGAGGGAATTAAACTGTAGATTAGGGAATCCATGATCAGAAAGGATCTTTTTTTGTAAGGATCTTCCAATCTTTTTGCAGAACACTCATCTTATTTCCTAGAAAGCATGTTAAAAGACATGTGGTCTAAAAATCTTCATTTTACTGATGATGAAAATGAGTCCCAAGAAGGTTGAGTGACTTGCCTAAGATCATACAAATGGTAATTATCAGAGTAGAGATTTGAACTCAGTCCTTAATCTCCATTTCACTAAAACTGCTTCTTGTTATCTAGACAGCTTACTTGTGTCCCTTTACCCTCTCTCTCTAACTTCCTCTGACTTATAAGCAGCCTTCTTTCTGATGAATTACTTAAATATGTCCCCTTCTCTCATCTGACACTGGTATCACCCTGGTGTAGGTCCTCATTTCCTTATGCTTGGATTATTGCAATTGCCTACTGGTGGGTCTACTTGCCTTTAATGTTTCTCATTCCTATTCATTCTCCATTCCATTGCCTAAGTGATTTTTTAAAATTGAAGATCCAACCAAATTATCTTCCGATTCAATAGAATCCATTGGCTCCCAGGCAACCCCAGGATCAAAAACAAAGTCCTCTTTTTGACTATTTAAAGGCTTTAACAACTTATCTCTCTTTCTCTTCTCCTCTCCCTCACCCCCCTTCCCCAGAGAACCATCCCCAACTTTCAAAACTTTTTACATCTTAATACCCTTTATAAATTCTTCAGTCCATTGCTATTTGCATCTTTGTTGTTTCTCCAAAAAGGCATTCCATCTTTAGACCAAACTGGCTGTCCCTTGTGCCTGGAATGTTCTTCCTTCTCATTTTTGATTCCTGGCTTCCCTACATTTGCTTTGTGTCCCAACTAAAATCATATCTTCTATGGGAAGCCTTTTCTAACCTCTCTTAATTCTAGTACCTTCCTTTTGTTAACTTTTTTTATTTATTTATCCCACACGTAACTTGCTTATATGTTTTCATTTATTTGTTTTCTTCCCCATTAGATTATGTATTCCTTGAAAGCCGAATGCTTTTTTGCCTCTTTTAATATTCTTAGCATTTAGCAGTGTCTGGCACATAATAGACATTTAATAAATGCTTATTCACTAATTGATATTCCTGTTTCCCACTGACATATCCAAGTAGCCTAATATAATTCTGGTAGTTTTATCAATCTAAGACTAAGTTGAAGTACTTTGTTATAATATGATCTCAATATATCAAATGAGATAATATTTCTGCATTTAATATAATGCCTGACATATAGCTGATTGGTTGTCATCCTTCATTCTCAAAGAGGATCAAAATGACATAATTATGTTGGGGTTCAAGGTACATTGTGTCTTACTTTGGTTGATCAGATCAGTATGAATTGGTTAGCTCTCTCATATATCTGGCACAAAAAGTCCATATGAACATTTGCAGTGGAGATGTTTCTAATGTTTCTTTTGAACTACTAAAGAAATTCTGCTCTGGCTATAGAGCACAAGTACCTTCTTTGATATTGACATGACATGCTAGGTGGTCCTGTGCCAGCGTTTCCCCTTCTCACTATTGTTCTTCAGAGAGATCTTGAGAATGTCCTGTATCACTTTTTACCTTCATATGAGTGCTTGCCTTTTTTGAGTTCTCTGTTAAATAGTCTTGTAGGGGAATCTACAGGTGACACTTGAATAACCTGATCAGCCCATCAGAGTTGTGCCCTTTGCAGTAGAGTTTGAATGTTTGGCAGTTTAGCTCAAAAAGGGACCTCACTGTTGGGCATTTTATCTTTCCTGATGATCTTTGGAATCTTCCTAAGACAGTGCTACTGGTATACTGTTACATGACAATCAGGTCAGCTCTATAGACCTTCAATTTGGTTAGGTAGTCTAATACCTCTTTTCTCCTACGCTTTCCTTTGGAGCCTCCAAAATAATGAGTTAGCTCTGGCATCAGCCTCATTATTCATGTGTGTACTTCCCTGGAAAGTATACAGCCGTGGTAAAGGAACTTATCAAAAATATTGAAACACTCTCCATTTGCTGTGACTGATGGTTCTGAGTATGGATGGTATGGAACTGTCTTATGGAGAACCTCTATTTTCTTAAGTGTTAATTATTACCCAAAAATTAGCAGAAGCAACAGAGAATTGATCTTCGTTTATCTCTGAATAAAAAGTTGTGTTCCAACTTTTCCTCAACTGTAGCATTTTCAATATGGAGCATTTTCAAGTTAAATAACTAAATGTCAGTGTGGTAGATAATCTTTCATCCTTATTGAAGGCATCTGACAATATTGCAGTAAATGCCATGCTAAAATGCCAGGATGCAAGCATGTAGTCCACCTTCATTCCATTGGTGACTAGGAAATTGTGATATCCTCTATTATTCATAACCCATGCAAGCATGCCTTCATTAGAACTAAGATATAGTATATTGTCATATAGTAGGTACCATATAAATGTTAGTTATTATTCCCTTTTAGCAATATTATGATAGTTTTAAAACCAGTCTGCCTTAGAACATTATTGTAGCTAATTTTATTATGAAGCATTGTTTTTGATTTCTTAGAGTTAGTTATTACTTTAAGTAATCTATTATTGTTCTATGTTTTGATTCAGAAGATGTATTTACTAAAGAATGTGTATTCACTGACATTTTCAGCAGAGGTTGAGTTTTCTTGAAAATGAACTTGGAGGCTTTCTTTGGCCTGAAATTGTTCATCTTCTAAAGTATTATATATTCCAGAACTTGGAATTTTGGATAT
Source organism: Antechinus flavipes (assembly GCF_016432865.1). Classification (NCBI taxonomy): domain Eukaryota; kingdom Metazoa; phylum Chordata; class Mammalia; order Dasyuromorphia; family Dasyuridae; genus Antechinus; species Antechinus flavipes. Next base: position 295,961,573 of record NC_067398.1, read on the forward strand.
CTTTTCTGAGATTGTAGTCTTATTTATTTTAGTATTAATTTAACAAATTAATTGTATTATGTTACTGTTAAAGTAATTTGAAATAGTTATGTAAAAAGAATAAATTAAACATTGCTTTACCTATTTTGGTGGTGTTTTGGGCTTTTTAAAGTATTGAATTCTCCCCTCCTTAATTAATTCTGAGCTATTTAGTTGTTCTGTGAGACACTGCATATGATAACTTGTCAAGTGATTCATCTGATTGTGTCCACATATAAAATGGAAAAAAACAATGAAGGAAAAGTAAGACCTGGATCTGTATCTTGCCATATAAGAGCAGATGCAAAGACTAAAATGAACCCTATTTAATTCTCTCCCTAAACATTTTTTCTTACCATATATTACAGTGGATTTTGATTAATATCATTTGATTTTTGAATACCTGAATAACTGAAGCTTTACTTTTCCCACTGTACCTTCAACCTCCTTGTCAAATATATATTCTGAGTAGGGGGCTTTCTTTCTATTTAGTGAAGACTTTCTCAGAAAGGATAATTGAATCTTTAATTCCAACTCTTCCCACTAACTTGAGAACTTTCTTTTACCAACTTTTCCCTGTCTTCCTTGATTTTGTTATTTGAAAAACTATTCTTTGTAACTTCCTCTGTGACTGATTTCTGTCCATCAGTTTTCTTCCTTTTGGTGGCTTCTGTTGAAGGTAAAAGTTGACTCAAGATCCGGTAAAGCACAAGGCTGAATATCCCTCATTTCCTTAGGCCTACTTGCTATGACTCACTCCTTCCATTTCTAGTACATGAATACTAGTCTCTGTTAGGGTAAACTGTCAGCCTTTCACATATTATGACAAGTACTTTTTAAAAGTATTTTAAAAAAATAAAATCTTAAAAAAGTCCCAATTTACAAACATCCCATTTAATACAGGTAACTTTTTGCCATGCTCCTGTTGAAAAATGGCATCTGTTTACCTGAGACTATATAAGTTGCTTCATGGTTGGATTTTCTGTAGGAAGCTTAAAACCAAATTTTAATAATACATAAGTTCATATATGGTAGGGAAATCCTGCAAAAACTTTCAGGCTTTTTCATCACAAAGGCCATTTTTTTACACTCAATTCTTTCATTTTCAGAAGATTGAGATTAATGCTATTGAAAATGAGTCTTTTAAATTCAGCTCTTCTGTAAATGGAATGTGTTATACAGTAACAGCACAATTTTTTCTATATAATATGTAGAAATTATTTTCCCTTTGTGGGGGAAACTGGATTTAAATGCTAAAATATTGCCTTTTTGTCTTCTTGAAATATCTTCTCTGCATTCAGTGGTAAAGGCTTTTTAAATTACTGGAGAATATATATTTCTCCCTTTCTCTTTGGCTCAGGGGAATAGAGAAAATAATCAATTTAGTGGTAAATGAGTTGACAACTAGTTTTTACAGTGTCTGAGGTATGAATTGCCTTGTTGGTATAAATTTTGAAGCAAAGCATTGTGGTCAATTTGGTTGAAAGTTTATAAAAACCAAATAAATCAAATTGGCATTTGTTACTTCTTAAAGTTTAATACTAGAAGTGGGATTTAGAGAATATCTAGTCTAACTCATTTAACAGATGAGAAAATTGAGACCTGGAGAGAAGTTTGATCTGCTCAAAGTCATTCAAAGGGTAGGTAGCAAAACCTGTATGTTCAAAGTCATGTTTTTTGATTCCTAATCCATTGCTTAAGTTTTAAATCACATCAAGACATAGGGGAAGACTAAAGAATTTTTACTTGTAGTGATCTCCTCTCTGTTCTTACAGCAAAGCCAATTAAAAATTTAAGAATATTGCCAAGCAAAAATTTTGTCATGGCCTTTTCCCCACTGCTTTCTCTTACTCTTTTTTCTTTATTCATCATCTTAGACATTTGTTTTTCCCTCATCTACTATCCATAACTGTTTCCTAGCTCTAGCCATGCCAGCTCCTTCCAGCATTCTTTTTTTTTTTTCTGCTTTTTTTTTTTTTTTAATTATAGCTTTTTATTGACAAGATATATGTATGGGTAATTTCTTATCATTGATAATTGCAAAACCTTTTGTTCCAGCTTTTCCTCTCCTTCCCTCAGATGGCAGGTTGACCAATACATATTAAATATGTTAAAGTATAAGTTAAATACAATATATGTAGACATGTCTATACAGTTATTTTGCTGTACAAAAAGAATCAGACTTTGAAATAGTATACAATTAGCCTGTGAAGGAAATCAAAAATGCAGGCGGACAAAAATAGAGCGATTGGGAATTTTATGTAGTGGTTCATAGTCATCTCCCAGAGTTCTTTCCCTGGATGTAGCTGGTTGATTTCATTACTGCTCTATTAGAACTGATTTGATTCATCTCATTGTTGAAGAGGACCACGTCCATCAGAATTGATCATCATATAGTATTGTTGTTAAAGTATATAATGATCTCCTGGTCCTGCTCATTTCACTCAGCATCAGTTCATGTAAGTCTTTCCAGGCCTTCCTGAAATCATCCTGCTGGTCATTTCTTACAGAATAATAATATTTCATAATATTCACATATCACAATTTATTCAGCCATTTTCCAATTGATGGGCATCCACTCAGTTTCCAGTTTGTGGCCACTACAGAGAGGGCTGCCACAAACATTCTTGCATATACAGGTCCCTTTCCTTTCTTTAGTATCTCTTTGGGATATAAGCCCAGTAGTAAAACTGCCAGATCAAAGGGTGTGCACATTTTGATAGCTTTTTGAGCGTAGTTTGAAATTGCTCTCCAGAGTGGCTGGATGTATTCACAATTCCACCAACAATGTTTCAGTGTCCCAGTTTTTCCATATCCCCTCCAACATTCTGCATTATCTTTCCCTGTCATTCTAGCCATTCTGACAGGTATGTAGTGGTATCTCAGACTTGTCTTAATTTGCATTTCTCTGATTAATAATGACCTGGAGAATCTTTTCATATGGCTAGAAAGTTTCAATTTCTTCATCTGAGAATTGTCTGTTCATATCCTTTGAGCATTTATCAATTGATTTCTTATAAATTAGAGTCAATTCTCTCTATATTTTGGAAATGAGGCCTTTACCAGAACCTTTGACTGTAAAAATGTTTTCCCAGTTTATTGCTTCCCTTCTAATCTTGTCTGCGTTAGTTTTGTTTGTACAGAAACTTTTCAATTTGATATAATCAACGTTTTCTATTTTGTGATCAATAAGCATTCTTTAAAGATTTTTGTTCATCTCTTTCTGATGTAAGCTGTTTCTCAAATGTCTCAATCTCATGCTGTTACTGTTGCCATTCCTTTGCCCTTGCATGCTTTTAACATTATTTTCCCCCAAAGCTCAAGAAATTTTGCGTACATTATGTCCTAAATGTTTTCTTAAACCTAAGATTTTCTTTTTGGGTTAAACATTTCTGTTATTAATCAACACCACCAAAGGCATAACCTTTCTATAGTATTTAGAACACTAGTTAGGCAGGTGAAATATTGAGTTCCTTTGAGAGTAAATAAGCTATCTTGCCCTCAGGGTTTAAATAGTTATCAAAGACATTAAAAGCTAATATTTATTTAGAAGCATAGTATGTAATAATTCTCAGAGAGACAATAAACTAAATAACTTAATTGTTAGAACTGACAATATTAATGGATCAAAATTTGGCATTTTTCTTTAATATTTAGATCATAGTTAAGCTAAATAGAGAAATAGCATAGTTAAAATAGGCTCAACTGGTAAAAGCAACATAAATTCTACAAATTTTTCATCTTGTTTGACTATTATTTTTAGTTTATTGTTGTTTATGTTAGTATGTGATGATCTCTTGAAATCATTAACTTTAAGAAATATTTTAAATGTTTTGTTTAATCTGTTTCTAGGGTGTATTTTAAAAGAAATATCATGAAAATAATTTCTCCTAAATATTTTATTGTCTTAAAACTACTTAACCATTCTTCTGGACTGACCAAACTTCTGCCAGCATTAATGTACACATTAAAGTTGATTAGTAAAATCATATTGACCATTTTATTACTATATTATCTATATTCTAAGATAGAAAATTTGAGTACCTTTGCTCTCCATTATAATAAAAATTAATATTTAAAAAATATCTTAACATTAATAAAATTCTTTAAAAATATTTTCTAATTTGATACTCAAATATTATCTTATTTTATCCCATATTTGATAATATCTTTTATGACTCTCTTTTCTGAGACTGTTTAATATAAGGCCCTGGGGGAAGTATTCTAAAAAGACAGTGTTTGAACGTCCTCTCATTACTAGAGAACACTTCAGCTTTTGGGACTAAGCACTTTTCCCTAAGCTCTCTTATTGATTAAATGTTTAACTGAGGGAGAATATTGATATGATATTTCACCCCCTCCCTCTTATTAAAGTAGTTAGAAAGTTTTAAGAAGAGGTTTTAGATGGTTAAACAGGATCATTTTACCCCAAATGATGAAGCAGAATTTCTTCTTCTTTATTAAATAGGTCAACAATATTTGTTAGAGTTACCTCAGAGGGTTTTAGAGAGGACCGAATGAGAGGATCTTATCTTATAAAATGCTTTTAAAAGCTACATAAATGTTAGCAATTATTAGCGGTTTCCTTTATTTTGAAGAGGAAAGAACACTTTTTTTTGGTTCTTTTACTTATTGTGGTTTCACTCTTAATTCTTGCTTATCCTTTCTACTTTTGTCTTTTATCTCAGTTTACTTGGTTCTTATTTCTTGCCTGTTCTTAAGAATTAGGGAAAAATCCTAAAGGAAAAAAATGGGGAAAAAAAAAGATAGAAAAGTAGTAGTTCTTTAATCCTTTTCTTTTTATCTCACTTTAATTGCATGGGGCTGAGAAATGTCAAATTAAGTTAATTGAGAGCCCCAGGAAGATAGTTCTTCTGTAATAGAATAATGAAAAAAAAATGCCTTAGATTTTATTATTATGTAACTATTATGTTATATAATATTATTATATATAAAATTATATATACTTTTTTAGTTAATTTCAGCAAAATAATAATTTGTCTAAACAAAAAGAATCAAATCTGCTAAACTGAATATTAGAATGATTCCCTTACCACAGTATTTGGGATATTGATTTGAAATTAATAAAGGCAAGATGAACAAGAGAGGCATTGGCTCCTGTGGCAAGGCTTCGTCCACTCTATTTTTATAAATGTGAAAGATAAAAGATATTGATGAAGGAATCATAATGTGAAGTTGAAATACATGGTTTGAGGAAGGTTTCTACAAAAACTACTGTTATGGGCCAGAACTTGAAACAAGGTGCTAAGTCACTGGAATTGATAGAGACATTGCTTATGTACTTAGTTCACACCTTTAGAGTTCACACCTTTAAGAGAGTTCAGACATTAGTTCACATGTTAGAGTTCACACCTGTAGAGAGCATAAATAAGGAGGAACCCACTAAAGGACAAGCCAACTAGATACTTCAGGAGATTCACAAGTCAGAAGCCCATAAGCCCATTCTCGGAGGAGGTGGAGTCAGATTTCATTCCAACTTCCACCTTTGTGCTGGCTGGAGACAGTGGGAGGACGAGAGGCTGAAGCTGGCAGAGCCAAAGGACTAGCAATAGGAGCTCTTGGAACCAAGAAGAGAGCTAGACCTCTAAGAAAGTTAACCAAGCTATTTTGGAAGAGACAATAAAGGACTAGACTTTAATTCCTGGCTGAATTTGAAGTGATTATTACTCTGACTTGAAACTAAGGCTGCCTCCAGAAGCCCCCCGAGATATCTGCACCCAGAGATTATATTTTAGAGAAGAGAACATAACAAACTACAGTCTTTCTTTTATAGTTCTGTAGATTTGCATATATAGAAGCTCAGTCAAATTTAAAAGAAGATCACAAACATTTTCTCATCAGCATGAGATTCCCCCCTACCCCCTGATTTCTGTCAGTCCCATAGTGTAGATCCCTTTGCCTGGGATATTAAGATAGTCTTCAGTGTTCTGGAGTGGACTTGGAAATAATAATAATAATAATCATAATAATAGCAATGTAGTGAAAAACATATTGGGTCATGAAAAAAATAATTTGGAAACCTTGCCTTGCAACTTATCCTCTCTGAAGCTGTTTTCTCATTTGTAAAATGGACATGATCTCCTCATCACCATCTATTACAAGATTATTATATTTCTCCCCAGGATCACATATATTGTTGTGGTTTAGTGATTTGGAGAGCTGTAGAATGAAATGGAATAAGTATGACACAGGGAAATAAAAGTGGGGCTAATTAAAATGGAATATTGGCAGCCTTGTGATATTTGAAAACTCTGGGTAACATCCTAATTACAAGCATATCATTACAGAGATTTTATATAACAAAGCTATTTCCATGTCCCTGTAGATAAACCATAGAAACAATGAGTTATTGATTTGGCTACAACTAATTGAAGACAACAAATAATGCCACAAAACAAGTGCTTTATCTAGTTCCTTTCTCTCTGAGAATCAACTCTTTCTTTATAAATGGAAGAACTTGATTATGTACTGGGTGACTCATTTTTCAAAATGCTTTGTTGGTGATTGATATTTGGAATTTTTTCTTTTTTTCTTTTTCTTTTTAAACAGATAAGAATGTATTTCTTGATTGTCAAGATCTCAAAGGTTTATAGAATTTATAGATGGAAAGTGTCTTAGAAGTGCTCTAATCTCTCATTTCATTTAAAATTCTCTCATTTTAAATATGACAAAATTGAGCCTCAGAAGGTTGAAGTAATTTGCCCAAGATCACATAGATAGGAAGTAGCAATCCAGTTTTCTGTCTCCAAGTCCAGTTGGCTTCCCCATGCTGCTACTTAAAAATCATGGCATACTTGTTGGCTCAAGAGAAAAATCACATATCTCTCATAGCAAAAGATTCCAGAAGGTATTGTGAATTTGTTAACTATCATGTCTGTAGCTTATCTTAGTCCTATATCCTCTATGCAAAGCTTCTTTTCAGCATTATCATTATCATTAAACTGGGGAGAATGACACCTATGTGACTCATCTCAAAAATTTATGAAAATGAAATAACATGTTCTATTTATACCAGTATTTAATAATAATAATAGCACATTATAGCACATTTACTTTGTACTAGTCACTGTGCTATATATGCTTTACAAGTTATCACATTTGATTCTCACAAACAACCTTGGGAGGCAGGTGCTATTATTATCTCTATTTTAATATGAAGAAATTGAGGCAAAAAGGCATTTAGAAGACTTATGTAGAGTAGGACAACTAATATCAAGAGTCTGTGACTGGATTTGAACTCAATTGTTCCTGACTCCTATCCTGATATTCTATCTACTACATTGCCTATTCTGAACAAGAAACTACTAGATGCTGGAGGGTAGGATATTTCCTTTGTTCTTGACAGAGGTAGAACTTATATATGATCAATTTATATATACATTGACACACAAATAATTAGTGACCAGCAAGTAAAAATTGTGGTAGATTGGGATATATGGGGGTATGGGTATAAAAGAGAAGGTCAGTAGGAAGAGTATATACATGTGTGATGGAGAGGCTAAGGAAAGAGAGAAACAGATAGAGACAGACAGACGAAGATAGGCAAACAGACAAAAACAGTTCACACGTACAAAGTGTGGGTATGGTGGTAGTGGTATTGGTGGATAAGTAGTTATTAATGATCTAATTGACTTTTCTTAATCTTTATCTGCTACTGTTAATACTCTTTATCAACCTCTTCTAGATCTTTTTCTCTCTGTTTTTGTGATATCATGCTCTTCTCATTCTCTTTCTTCCTGTCTGACTATTCCTTTTCTTCATCAAGAGTACTCCCACGTGATTTTACAGACTCTGTCTTTGGTCCTCTTCTTTTTTTTCCCCTCTTTATACCATCTTACTTGATTTTGGGATGGATTTGTATGAGAAAAACCTTTTAGGGAAATAAGTTTCTTTCTTGCTTCAAGTTGAATAAAATTCATTGATTGGCAAACACTGAGACTATTTTAAAAGAAATCTATTTCTGTAAAAGAAGTATTTGGAATGTTTTCTTTTTACTTGAAGATTAAATTACTTGGTTGAAACTGGTCAAAGGTATGATTATCTAACTACCCAGTGTTTTTGTGATCTGGACAATTTATCCTTTTTATTTGTTTCTTATTAACCCTTGATTTGAACTGAATTGTACTTAATTGAAATTCTGAGCTCTGATCATTGTTTTTGAGAAGGTGAAAAGTAAAAATTTGAGGGATTTGTCTTCCCTTTTGAACTTTTCTCATCTCCCAAATTAGGACTTCTTCAGGCTTTTTCCACTTAGAACTCCTTTACAACTGAGAAATTTTTATATGGTCCTGGATATGTCTATATAAAATAGGTATATAAATCTAACATTTACTGATAATAAATCATAATTTTCTAAGTCCCATATTCAGTTACAAAATCTCATATGTGCTTCCAAAACCACAGTTTAAGATTTTGGGCCCTGATTCACCAGTCACCGTAGGAAAGGTTGAGTTCATCTAAATTCAAGGTTTTTAATGATTTTTGAGTCATAGATCCATTTAATAGGCTGGAAAAGCTTGTAGATATCTCAGAATTATGTTTGGAAACATATTCAGTAAAATACACAGGATTACAAATGAAAACAATTATATACAGTTATAAAAATATTAAAACATGTTAAAATAAAGAACTTTTTGATCTTGGATTTAGTCTGTAGCTGGGTTGCTTTTCTTAAATTTCCAAGTCTTAGAATTGAACAAGTTTCAAGGTCTCAGAGAGAAGGTTACGATTGTAGGACTAATCTAGTTCAACTTTCATGTTATAGGCAGTAAGTAGAAGAGCTAGGAACAAAAGTGAATTTTGTTCTGTTTAAAGTTGGAAATGTTATATTAGAGTCCTGGTCATCTCTGAGATAGGATAGGAAGGGGCCAAAGTAGTTGGAAGTGTAATTTATTTGGGAAATGAGTATGTATAAGATATTCAAGTGCAAAACAACTTTTGCTAACAGGTCTGAAAAATCCAGCACCTGATTTTAACATATGATTGAGGGGTGGAGAAATGTGATGTACAAAGAGATGGTGAAATATAGCATTAATAATTAAATTTGAAATTATACATGATACCTAAACATGTTTAGAAGGCTTACATTTGAGGATCTTGCTTGAAAACATGTCATTATGATAAAAAATAATAGAGAAAGTGGCACTTTGCTGTAGGGGAGGTTTATAAACACTTTCTGTAGAATAAATGAAGGAGTATATGATGAGAAAAGACATGGACATAACACAACAAAATTATAAATTGTATTAAAAAAATTGAGTCTTCCTTTAAAAAGAAAGTTATAAACATGGAGTGATCATTTATAATCAGTTCCACATAAGAGAGAAATATTGCAGAGAAATAATACTTTTCATTTGAAATCTTGTCAGAAAGAAGCATATTATATTGGAACAATTATCCTGTCTGCTACGTAGAACAATTCTTAAAGCCCAGGACTTGTAATCAAGGAGACATGAGTTTAAATCTTGCCTCAGACACTTACAGGTCATGTAACTCAATCTCTGTCTGCCTCAGTTTTCTGCTCTGTAAAATGGGAATAAAAAATACCTACTTCCTAGGTTAAAATGAGATATTTGTAAAGTGCTTTGCAAACCTTAAAGTACTATGTAAAATACTTGTTTTACTATAGGCCTAAGGATCATATAGTCATGATTAATAATCAATGATTCTTATATAGGAAAGACCAAGTGGATAAAGGTTATCTGTTGTGTATATTATGGTATGCATTTGAATGTATAATCTAGAGCTTGTCTGTCAGTATTTTGTTTGTCCTTCATACTTAATGAGGACTAATGACGTCATGATGTTGAAGCAAGATACAGTAGAAATCAGTATGTAAATCAGAGTCAGACAGTTCAAATGGACAGTGAATTGGGCCAAAAATTGAACAAAATTACAGTATTTCTTTAAAGACCCTAAGCTCCTCCTGGAAACAAAGATTTATCTTTCTAAAAGCAACATTCTACCAGTGTTGCTATATGACTGTAAGACATGGAACCCAACAATATTTGTCGAAGTGAAAATGAATGTCATAGAAAGAGTCATGGGAGAAACACATGGTGAATGTGAGCTTGCCACAATATATAATTAATAAAGAAAAGAACAAAAAAAAGTGTTAAACATGTATTGGTTATCCTGCCATCTAGGGGAGGGGATGGGGAGAAGAAGGGGAAAAATTGGAACAAAAGGTTAGCAATTGTCAATGCTGTAAAATTACCCATGCATATAACTTGTAAATAAAAAGCTATTAAAAATTAAAAAAAAAAGAAGTGTTAAAGATGTTATCAAGGAAAATAGATAAGAAAGACTGAATTAGTTATGTGCTGGAAGCAAAAGGTGACAAGAGTGTTCCACATGTATCCTTGATGAAGGAGAGAGTGAGAAAAACTTCCATCACCTTTAATATACCCTTTATAATGAACTTATAAAATTTTGATATTTCATTTGTGGCTCAGAATTGAGTGTCTTAGATAGCAATAATAATAATAATAATAACTAGCATTTATAGAGCACCTGGTATGTTTTAGATATGATCCTCATGGACTTTAGAGGTAGTCCTTAACCAATTGATAGGATATTTAAATTAAACGGGAAGTTGTACTGTTTGTATAGGATATCTTTATTTCCCTGCTCCCGTTTTTCATGCTGTTTTGCCAGGACTAAATTTTTTTCTTTGTGAATGTTAGATTCCAGGAAGAGGAATTGTTTTAGAATAGTTTAATGGAATGTGTTGGAGTTATAATCAGAGAATCTGCTTCAAATTTTTATTTTTTTATTTACTATCCTTTTAACTTATTTGTTTAAATCCTGGCTTAGTTACTTTTTGAGTTGTCTTGGACAAATCTGTGCCTCAGTTTCTTAGTCTGTAAAAGAGAGAAGTTGGACCAGCTCAGAGGTTCTCAAACTTTTTGGTTTTAGGATCCTTTAGCATTTTAAAAATTCCTCTTCCTGCAAAGAGCAGGATTTTGTTTACTTGGATTATTTCTATTGATATTGATTATATTAGAAATTAAAATATCTTAATTTTATTATGAACATAGTTCTAATTTTGTGGAAAGGGTTTGGAGACATCTAGAGGTCCTTATATCACTTTTAGAGAACCACTACTTTAGATAATCTTTAAGATCCCTTCTGGCTTTAAATCAGTGGTACTCTGATCCCAATTTTTTTCATCTCAGCCATCTAGATTCTACAATTACCTCAATTATTTTCCTGTTAGTTAGTTAGCCATTTTGGAAAAAAGACTTTATTTTTTGAAAAATTTTGAAAAAGAGTTTAGTAAAAGATTATAAACTTTTTCACTATACCAAAAGTCACTTTTACAAGGCTATTTTCAGGTGATAATTTATATGCTCATAGAATCTGGCTGAATACATGTAGCATATTTTGCTTTGTGAGGTCAGACAAAATATTTGTTGTTGCTATTACTACTTTCACTACTAGTAGCTAAAATTTATATGATACTTTTAAGGATAAATACATTACTCAGTTTATCCTCACTTTACTTCATGACTAGTACTTCATGAAGTAGTAAAAGTACCATTATTTCCCTTTTAAAAACAGATAAAGAACTAAAACTGAGAGAGATTAGAGGTTATGGGCTTCACATTATGAATCTTTAGCAAGTGAAAACCCCAGGACACTAATCTAGATATTCTGATGCAAAGTCTTTTGCTCCTTCCATTATACTATGCCATAGTATTAGTTCTTTATATATGAGTTATTTTACAATAATTAAAACTAGTGGAGGAAAAAGAAAAAAGGGGGAATAAAAATTAATATTTTTGGAACATATATACATATTAAAAATACACATACAAAGTAATTCATTTTAATTCTAGAAAATCTATAATATAGAATTCCCTTATTGTCTGAATAGTACTTGAGTAGTTTGTGAATTATTAATAGATGTAATGTTATGTTCTGTAAGAAATGACCAAGAGGATGATTTCAGAAAGGCCTGGAGAGACTTACATGAACTGAGGCTGAGTGAAATAAGCAGGACCAAGAGATCATTATATACTTCAACAACAATACTATATGATGATCAATTCTGATGGACATCGCTATTTTCAGCAATGAGATGAACCAAATCAGTTCCAATAGAGCAGTAATTAATTCAACCAGCTGCACCCAGCGAAAGAACTCTGGGAGATGACTATGAACCACTACATAGAATTTCCAATCCCTCTATTTTTGTCCACTTGCATTTTTGATTTCCTTCACAGGCTAATTATACACTATTTCAAAGTCCGATTCTTTTTGTACAGCAAAATAACTGTTTGGACATTATACTTATATTGTATTTAATTTATATTTTAACATATTTAACATATATTGGTCAACCTGCCATCTGGAGGAGGGAGTGGGGGGGAAGGAGGGGAAAAATTGGAACAAAAGGTTTGGCAATTGTCAATGCTGAAAAATTACCCATGCATATAAGTTGTAAATAAAAAGCTATAATAAAAAAAAAAAAGAAAAAAATAGATGTAATGTCAGCAAACAACATGTCCTGCCAAGTTGCTCTGGTGCTTGTATTTAATAGGTAATTCAGTTCCCTAATTTTCTGAGCATATCTTAATTATTACTATTTGGTGCTTTTTTTTTTAAATCACTGCTTTAATATTTTGTAAGCATTAGAGTTTTCCGACAGACTTCTTAATATATTCAGAATAAGTTTTCTGTGTTGAAAAAAAAATCTCACAAGAATCTTAATCCAACAACTGATGTTCTTGAGACAGAAGAAAAGTGACAATGAATCAACTTAAGCAAAGCAAAAGATCATTCTGAGAGACAGGCTTATCTATCTATCTATCTATCTATCTATCTATCTATCTATGTTTACCTTTATATCACCATCACTTAGCTTAGTGCTTGGCATATAGTGAGTGACTGACTAAATGCTAACCATGTATCCCAGGCCATTGTGTTAGAGAGTTGTGAAGAAAATAAAAAAGAGTTAGAACTAATTTATGCCCTTTAAGAAGCTGCTAATTCAATGAGTTTAGTTTGTGGTTCTTATAATAAAGAACTAAAAATGCTTAAATTTTTATATGTGATAGGGGTGGGAGCCCCAAATTGCCCCAGAGTGCTTATGTGACACTGAATATGCCAAACTCTGTATATACTTTGTAGTATATTTGAGGAAGTAATTGCCATTGACCTTTTGTCAATTCTTTTCCTTCCTGACATTTCCATGTCTTTGACAGTTAGTGACCAATTCTTTTTTTTTCTGAATACTTTTGTGGCACAGTTATTTTATTTATTTATTTTTTTGAATAACTTTTTATTGGCAGAACCCATGCCAGGCTAATTTTTTACAGCATTATCCCTTGCACTAACTTCTGTTCCGACTTTTCCCTCCCCCAGATGGCAAGCAGTCCTTTACATGTTGAATAGGTTACAGTATATCCTAGATACAATATATGTGTGCAGAACTGAACAGTTTTCTTGTTGCACAGGGAGAATTGGATTCAGAAGGTATAAATAACCCGGGAAGAAAAACAAAAATGCAAGCAGTTTATATTTATTTCCCAGTGTTTTTTCTTTGGGTGTAGCTGCTTCTGTCCATCCTTGATCAATTGAAACTGAATTAGCTCTCTTTATCGAAGAGATCCACTTCCATCAGAATACATCCTCAAACAATATCGTTGTTGAGGTATATAATGATCTCTTGGTTCTGCTCATTTCACTTAGCATCAGTTCATGTTAAGTCTCGCCAGTCCTCTCTGTGTTCATCCTGCCGGTCATTCCTTACAGAACAATAATATTCCATAACATTCATATACCACAATTTACTCAACCATTCTCCAATTGATGGGCATCCATTCATTTTCCAGCTTCTAGCCACTACAAACAGGGCTGCCACAAACATTTTGGCACATACAGGTCCCTTTCCCTTCTTTAGTATCTCTTTGGGTTATAAGCCCAGTAGAAACACTGCTGGATCAAAGGGTATGCACAGTTTGATAACTTTTTGAGCATAGTTCCAAATTGCTCTCCAGAATGGTTGGATGTGTTCACAATTCCACCAACAATGTATCAGTGTCCCTGTTTTCTGTGGCACAGTTCTTGCCAACTTTTACCTTTTTGAATGAACATTCCCTCTCAATCTCCATTGTTTTTTCATTATCTTTTTGTGCCCTAATTGTGGATATCTATCAAATCTCTGTCCTTGGCTCTTTTTTCCTTTCTTCTTCTTCTATGTTTTTATGATTTACTCTATATGATTCCCAATTCTGTACATTGAGAGTCCATCTCTCACCCCTAAGTTCATGTACCATAGCTTCAGCTTCTAGTAGACATGGCTTTTTGGGTGTCTACACGTTGATACCCAACCCTGAACATGTATGAAAGTGCCAGCATCTTCTCTACCTAAACTAATTCTTTGACTTCTCAATCTTTGCTGATAATACTCATCATTCCCCCAGGTATCCAGCCAGCATCATAGCCTAGGAATTATCTTCGATATTTCCTCAATTCCTGCATGCAGTTAGTTGCCAAATTTTATCATCTTTGTTATTGTACTTGACCACCATGATAGTTTAGGGTCTCATTATTTTTTGCATGAATTATTTTGATGGTCTAGCAAGTGCCTGTGTCTCCATTCTCTCCTCTTTCTATTTTGTCTTTCACATACTTGTCAAAATAATCTCTTTGATGAATAGCCTATCTAGGCCATTCTCCTTCTTAAAAACTTTCCCTGCTTCTCTTTTAGCTATGACATTAAATGCAAACACTTTATCCTGGCATTTTCCTTTTCCCTCAATGATTCTAACTTATCCCTTCCAACTTTATTTCTTATTATTCCCCTTCTTCCATTCTATATTTTAAGCAGATCATACTAATATCTTCATTCCTTTTCCTAGGTCTCTATTTTTAATGAAAACCATTGCCCATATCTGTCCCACACTTCCCTCCCTTATCTCTATATCTTTTAACTCCTTTCTTACTTCAGTTCCTAGCTTAAGTACTTTTTCCTAAAGCCTTCCCTAGATTACTTTAGCTGAAAATGTTATTCCCTTCCCCAACTCTGTCTTGACATTTCTTTTGTTGCAATAATATTCTATCTTCCTTATATAAGAGGTATTAATTTTGTATCTTCATACTCCCACCTACTTCTTATTAGATTATAAGCATTTTATGAATAGGGATGGTACTATTCCCTCTAGTTTCCCCTTACTTTTATATCCCTGTTGCCTAATAGATTGTCTCAAAAACAATAGGCTGTGGTTTGAATTGGCTTGAATTGTTCATGTGATAATTCTTTTCTGTGTAATAAAAAGGCTGTTTTGACCAACAGCATTTTGCATATTTGATGCACTTTGGGAATTCCTAGTTGTCCTGAATTTCTGTAAAATAGCCTTATTTGCAGAAAGGCTTCTTGGGAATAGGCAGAGTACTTCACTTTGAGATAGTCTTAAGTAGGCTTTCTGTATCTCAGAATAATTGAAACCCTTGGATGTTGTTGCTATTGATATATTGTATCACAGGGGCACACTATGATTTATTAATATGTAAAAAATAGAATTTCTCAGATGGAAGATTTGAAGAATGACTTAGTTAAAAATATTGTGTAAACAAAAAAAGAAATTATTTCAAAAGAAATGACACAGAAAGGATGGACCTAGCAAACACAAATGATAACTTCGTTAACATTAGTTTTCATTACCTGACAAGACTCTGTACCTTTCATATAAACACATGATATAAGTTTAAATTTTGGGTTCCCAAGCAAACATTTACAACAGGATCTTCTTATTTGTTAGTTGCAAGTCACACAGATGACTAACAAAGAACTCTATCTTTTCTGAAATATGCAAAAGTATAGTATTTATATATCTGTGGTCTTGTTGTAGATATACCTCCCAAATCTTTGAAACTAAGATATCCTTTATCTTTGAAATGATCATTGCTCCTTTTTAACCTCCTGTTTTACTTTTATTGTTTTAATAGACTAATCTTCTAGTGGTCAGAAATTATGTTTTTTGCACTTTGGAAGTCTAGGACTAAGTATAGTGTCTTCTCCATTAGAGGCCTTGTATATAAGTGCTTGTTGTCATTTTATAGCCTTCTCTCCCTCTCTTCTCAGAACTACTTTGTAAATCTCTTTGAAACCATTCTATTTTTTTTTTTTTAATGTATCCATCATAAACTAACCCAGTGCTTACCCATTAGGCATGCCATAAATGTTTAATCGGAATGTTGTTTCATTTTTCCCCCATCAAATTATTTTTATTATTCTTTCATGACTTTGATTATATTAAAATGAATATTTATATATGTATTTTTAGCACTTGAGGTACTTTTTTGCAAATAATTGCAATGTTAATAAAAGGTATTTAGTTCTAAACAAGACATTAATTAGCATAAATCAATTGTGCATATATTGATGATGTGATACATTTTGGGGGAGTAGAAGCCCCCCTCTCCCCAACACATAGGACATAGATTCAAATTATTACAATTTCATTTATTGAAATACCAAAACCAAAAAAATTTTGAAGTGTGTTACCTCATGCATTATACCTTTAAGATTGTATTTAGGAGATAATGATAGAGTTAACATTAAATTTTATTTTCAAAAATTATTTCCATTCTGAATTATCCATATATTCTGAGAGATTTTGCTTTCCCATTCCTGTTATCACACTTTTCAAGGATATTTACATATTCTTTTATACTTGATAATCATTCGTTCTCTGGATGAAACTCTTTTCAGATGCTATGTAAGAGTTCCAATATTTTTTTCAGTCCCCCTATTGAATTGATCAAGCAATATCCATATTTCAGTGCTAGTGGAAATTTGATAAGAGTATATTTTATCATTCAGAAAAATTTCTAGTTCAGTGGAATTGGAATCTTTAATGACATGCTTATCTCTTTTCTTTAATTCATTTTTTAATGGGGGATTTGAACATATGGTAATTTTTAAGATATCAGTAAATAATGAGATAACCTGGGAAGATTGTTTTTCTCTAATTGTAGTTTAATTTCATGTGGTTTATTTTAGTCGGGGTTTTTTTGTGTCAAAATTGTAATCTCCTCTTAGGAATGGGTATTTTCCTAAAATTATATCTGACATAACTTTTGATGATAATGTTAAGAACACTGAATTCTACCAGGACATCCTAGAAGGATCTTTGCAGCCCTGAGACTCATTGTTCTATCATTAGAAAAAGTGATGAATTTGGAATCAAATCCTAGGTCTTCAAGTTACTTATATATGCGTAATTTTTTTTTTAAATTTTTTTTTGCTGAGGCAATTGAAGTTAAATGACTTGCATAAGGTCATGTACTTCAATTTTCTTACCTGAAAAATGAAAGGATTGGAATAGATGACCTCTGAAGTTTCTTTCTAGTTCTAGTTTTAAGACTTAGGATACATACTCCAACACTTAATGTTGGAATTGTTTTTAAGTAGGAAAAGTCAATCCAATAATTCAACAAATATTTATTAAAAACTTATGCTCCAGGAATTATGCTAGGCACTGGAATATAAAGATTAACAACTAATTGCCTTTTACATTCTACTAAAATAGGCATATGTGCCTAGACCAAAAATATAAAATATTTCCACAAGAACTAGGGTAGCTGTCGGTGTTCAGCCATTCATTATCTCTTCCATTATCTCTCAAAGTCTATTCAAGTTCATATTCATTGTTTCTTTGACATTATCTATCCATCTCATCCTTGCCACCCCCATTTTCTTTTACTTTCAATTTGCTAGCAACCCTTCATGAGGAAACCACTCCTCAAATCAAGAAAGATCAGAAATTGACCCCCATTTTATTATTTTGAAGAATTTCCTAGACATTGAGAGCTTATTTGATCATCTCTACAAGGTCATTCATACAGTGTATGTTAGAGGCCAACAGGTTTTTCTGAGTGTGAGCTTGGCTTTCTGACCTTTATGTTATACATAGAAATACAAATTTCTATGCTTTAGAAATACAAATGATATAGAAAATAAATCTTGAAATGCATTAAAGGTTCCAGAAAGCATACAGGAGATGGGAGTGCATTGCAAGAGAAGGGATTGCCTGTGAACAGGCTTTTAAACAATGTCCCAGTCAAGTAATTTAGGCTCCATTATCTTCAGGATTGGGCTTTTTCAAGTAGAAAAAGATAGTGATAAAAAGATAAATTGGACCATCTTCTTTATGGACCGCTACAGATTTCATCATATTATAAAAGCCTTTTCAGTGACCTTGAAAACAAGTCCTTGAATCTGAATAACCAACTTTATGTTTGAATAATACATAGCACTCTTTTAGGATTTCAGGAACCAGAATAGAAGATATTTTACTTGTTCAGGAACAAATGTGTTTGTTCATACATTGTGATGGGATTTAAATTCAGGCAGAATAGTTTTCTCTTGAAATCAGGACTAAGTTAATTAAAATAATGAAAGAAAATTAAAAATTATGAAGACAGGTATAGAAAAATTGTGTTTTCTTCTTCCCTATGTCAAGTGTGAGAAACATTTTTAGCCACTTCTACAAGCTTTCTGTAACATTGAAATCTTCTACAACTGGAAAATATGACTTAGGAGGCAGCTAGGTGGCACAATGGATAGAGCACCAGTCCTGAAGTCAGGAGGACCTGAGTTTAAATTGATCTCAGACAATTAACACTTCCTACCTGTGTGGCCCTGGGCAAATCGCTTAACACCAATTGCCTCAGCAAAAAAAAAAAATCACCTACTCTGTCTTAATGATTGAGTTAGGAAATAGCACTTATTCCTGACATTAGAATTTAGGTGATCCCCCGAAACTTAAGAATGTATCTACATCTGGAGTTTGGGCTCTCCAGTTTTGATGTGATGATGTATTGGAGACTGAGTGGTGGGAGACTGGTAGCGAGCGGGGTGGGATATGGCAGGAAATGAAGTATGTTATGTGAAATGCTGTGCCTTCTGTCAACATTCATTTTCTTTCATTAGAGATTTTGAAAGCAAAAAGGAAATTTGGAAAAATATTGCCTCCTTTATGGCTGTGCAGGTGGTCTTGATATAAGGAGACAAGATTGAATGTATAGGATTGTAAGACTGAAAGGATTTTGACTGAATGTTGGGAGAGATAGTGAGAAAGTGACTCAGATTGATAACATTTGGAGTAAGTAATGAACTCCATGTGGAGAAGAAATATTTTAGAACAGGACATTTTCTCAGGATCTCAGATGTAGTTCTTAAAAAAAAATGACAAAAGCAAGACAAAACATTAAAAACCAAATTCAGGGTAGCTGTTCTATTTTTTTGTGAATGTATGATATGAATGCATGCATACCACAGTGTGTGTACCTAATTGTATGTGCACAAGCATGTGTATATAAAGAGAAAGTCAGATTTGCAGGATGAGAACCATGGAGATGGTTAAGCTAATGAATTGCTTTTGGAGCGGATTTAAGATTCTCACCTTCTAAAAGTGTTTTTGGCAGCTTGGATGGAGTACTTGATTTGCAGTCATGAAGATCTGAGTTCAAATTCTAGCTGTGTAACCTTGGGCAAATCATACCACCACCACCACCTTTGGCATTCGAAGCGCTTTAAATGTGGTGACTCTTATAAACTTATAAACAATTCTGGGAAGAAGGTGCTATTACCCCACAGTGCAGATGAAAAAACTGTGTCCAAGAAAGGTGAAGTGTCTAGAGTCAGACAAGCAGACTTGGTTTCCTAATCTGTAAAATGAGGATAATAATCTCACAGAGTTGTTTTGAGAATTGACTGAAATAAATTTAAAGTGCTTTGTAAACCTTAAGTTACCATATAAAAGCTAGCTGTTATGATTATATTTGCTTTCGCAAAGAAAGTTTGAGTTGTAATAGACTTTTTTGAGTGTAGGGACAGAATTTTTTAGTAACTTCTGAGGTCTTGGAACAGGTTTGGGGGGAGGAGGTTGGATATAAAACCAAACTGTAAAGTAGGAAGATCTCTGTAGAAAATTGTATTCTAGTGAGAATTTTTTTTCTTGATTGATCTTTCTCATAATTTCTTGTAGCATATTGTATGCAAAAGGAATGCTGCAATAGTGCTAAAATATGTATTGCTTACCAACTACACACTCTGCCAGCTTAATTGTACATTATAATATTTGTAAAATTTTGCATACTCACAAATCAATGCAATTATTTTAAAAATTGACATTAAAATATTTAAACTTTGCCTCTAGCCATCCTAATTTTGGTCCTCTGTCATATAGTTTAAAAAAATCAGTTATTGTTAAAAAAAAATACTTGCTAGACTTATTACTTTATACATTACTTTTTGGAGACTAACATTGAACATTTGCCTAAATGAAGAATCAAGAGGCCAATGAAATAAGATTTTGAATAGGTTTGCTTTACAAAAAATTACTAAATGCATTTTGGCAGCTGATCTTTGCAGGCTAATTGTGATCCTGGTGGTTATGGAAAATCTAATTTTTATTAACATTAAAAGCTATATCTAAGTATTACTAAGAAAAAATATCCAAAATGTCATGATTAGAGTTTGGCCTTTATCTTTCTAACTTATGTCCTATTGTTCCCAAGTAGTGAAACAGATAAAATATATTAATTAAATATTTGAGAAATCCTGTGTAATTATTATGGTTCTCATTTGATGTCTTGGTAATTTTTGAGAATAAAAGAACTTATAAATGGCAGTGTCTGTTGTTGTGATTTTTAACAGTGAAGCAGTGAATATGTTTAGATCTATTTTTCTATCCATTTTTTCCCAATGTTTCTATTTGTGTGGAATTTATAGGAAGTAGTGATTGAATGGAATGGGATTAGAAATGAATTGAGCAAATGCATTTATGAAATGAAGCATGCTCCAGGTGAAAGATGTAAAACTAGGAGTCAGACCTGAGTTCTTGGTTAGATCTGGCTTCTAATTTTCACTCACTGAAAACTCTTTCCTTGTTATGGACAAATTACTATGGTGCCCCATGCCTCAGTTTTTTAATTTGTTAAATGAAAATAATATTATATATCTTACTAGTTTTAAAGGGATGGGGCATTTGGTGGTGAAGTGAGGTTGTTGATATGAAAACACTTTGAGAACTTGTAATTTGATTGATGTACAATTGTCAGCAATAAAGTGAGTCACATAGGAAGGAATATATGGGCTATGACTTGTTTTTGAAGGAACGATGCCAAAGATCACAGATCTACTTGAATATTTGAGAACTAAAAGAACATCAGTATCTCAATTTTTGTACCAAAAGGTGTCTTTCGATGATCTTGTTCTGAATTTACTATTTTTTTGAGGGAAAGAGAAACAACCCCAGTTATTGTTACTATATAGCATACTGATTTTCAGAAATTATTTTGTATTGCTATAATTCCTAATAATTTAATTATAAGATTATCTCATCCAATCCAAAAAAGCATTTTCAAATGTTTATTTTGTATAAGACATTGTGTTAGGTGCTGAGGTTGCATAGAGAAAATAAAAACACTTTCTAAGCCCTCAAGGACCTTTTGGGGAAATATACACACAGAAAAATAAATATGTTATTACTTGAGGAGAAAGAGAACTAATATAGAAAGTAAGAGAGAGAATATATTCTAGGCATGGGAGGTGTCTGCAAAAATGAACTGGCATGCTGAGTTCTCAAAAATGGAAGCCTCCCTTTTGTACTAGAATGTGCTATGTAAAGGAGAATCATGTGAAATAAACTTGGGAAGCCTTTTGGCAGAGAAGAGACATAGGAGAGGTATAGAACCAGAAATATATTCTCAAACACTATGTATTGATTTGGTGTATTTTAATTTATATATTTAGCATAAGGCAGTGCACCTACTTAGAATAAGGAGGTGCTAAATAAACATTTTGTTAAGCTTATATAAACATTTTCTTCCCACCCTCCCTCCTTCCCTTTCCCCTCTCTCCCTTTTTCCCTTCCTCCCTTCCTCCCTCTCTTCCCTTCCTCCTTCTCTTCCTTCTTTCCTCCCTCTCTCCTTTCCTCCCTTCCCTTCCTCCTTCTCTCCCTTCCCTTCCTCCTTCTCTCCCTTCCCTTCCTCCTTCTCTTCCTTTCCTTCTTCCCTCCCTCCCTCCCTCCTTTCCTCCCTTTCCCTCTCTCTTCCTCCCTTCCCTTCTTCCCTCCCTCCCTTCCCCCCTCTCTCCCTTCCTCCCTTCCCTTCTTTCTCCCTTCTTTCCCTTCCTTCCTCTCTCTCTCCCTCCCTTCCCTTCCTTCCTCCCTCTCTCCCTCCCTTCCTTCTCTTCCTTCTTTCCTCCCTCTCTCTCTCCCTCCCTTCCTTCTCTTCCTTCTTTCCTCCCTCTCTCCCTCTCTCCCTTTTTCCCTTCCTCCCTCCTTCCCTTCCTCTCTTCTTCCTCTCTCCCTTCCTCCCTTCCTCCCTCTCTCCCTCTCTCCCTTTTTCCCTTCTTCCCTCTCTTCCCTTTTTCCCTTCCTCCCTCCTTCTCTCCCTTCCCTTCCTCCTTCTCTCCCTTCCCTTCCTCCTTCTCTTCCTTTCCTTCTTCCCTCCCTCCCTCCCTCCTTTCCTCCCTTTCCCTCTCTCTTCCTCCCTTCCCTTCTTCCCTCCCTCCTCTCTCCCTTCCTCTCTCCTTTCCTCCCTTCCCTTCTTTCTCCCTTCTTTCCCTTCCTTCCTCTCTCTCTCCCTCCCTTCCCTTCCTTCCTCCCTCTCTCCCTCCCTTCCTTCTCTTCCTTCTTTCCTCCCTCTCTCCCTCCCTCCTTCCCTTCCTCTCTTCTTCCTCTCTCCCTTCCTCTCTCCTTTCCTCCCTCCTCTCTCTCTCCCCCTCCCTCCTTCCTTCCCTCCCTTTCTTCCTTCCTTCCTTCCTTTTCCCCTCCCTCTCTCCCTCTCTCCCTTTCTTTTTCCCTTCCATAATTCACATCTCTGTCCTTCCCGTATTGAAATGTTTGTGGCTGTTTATCATTGTTGAATACATAGCAAAGATAGAGACTGAATAATCCTGAAAAATTGGAAATACAGCACAGAGTAACATTATGAAGATTTTAAATGCCAAGTTGAGGAGTTCATGTTTTATCATGGAATCAGTAGAGATCCCTTAAGGTTTTTTGAATGCTGAGATGACATTCTTCAGATGCATTATTTTGGCATCTTTATGGAAGATTGATTGGGATGGGGAGAGACTAGAAGCCTGGAGTCTATTTTGGTTGTTGTGTAATAGGTTAGGTGAGAGAACATGAAAGGCTTTTTTAGGATTGTAAGTATTTGAGTGAGGGATAGAGTTATGGAGGTGTCATTCAGAAGACTTTTCAACTTATTGGATATCGTTGGTGAGATAGAGGAGTTGAGGGTTAGTTATATTATGACTCTGAGCACATTAGAAAGAAATAGAGAAGTTTAAAACTTTGGATTTTGTTAGCTATTTGTACCCCCTTCCATATTAACCCATTGTACTTTTCTTGGGAAGAATATTGAAATTTTTTTGATGATTAAATAAAGTTACAGAGAATTAATTGTTGGAAAAATTTTCAAGCTTTTTAATTGGTTCCAAACCTTGAAATTTGAGGGAAGGAGCTATTATTTTATAGGAGTCACAATAAGCTCCTTACTTTGACATTAGAGAGGTGTGGGAGAAAAGTGCTGTGGAATTTATTATCTTAATTTAGTATTTATTACCTACAATGATAAAATTGATCATAATTATTCTAAATTTGTCATGTTAGACCACAGTCATCCACCTGCAACACTGCAGACATTTTAGAATAGGTTAGGATAAGCAATCTCAACAATTGTATTGACATGGATGAACTGTCTTTAATATAGTATTACCAGAATCATTGGATTTTAGTTCTGAATGGGAACTATTAGATATTATTTAGTAAAAATACTCCTTTTCTGATGAAATGAGTCTCAAAGAGGTATAATAGTTGGCCTAATAGAGATAGTAAGTATCAGAATTGAGATTTGAATCCAAGACTTCTTGACTCCAAATTAGTTGTTCTCTATGGATAGGGAATAAATGTGTGATTTCATTGATATATAAAATTCCCAGCTAAGAAAATTTTCTTTATCAGTTCAGATATTTGCCTTCTCTGTAACTTAGTCTTAGAGTTGCCTAGAGCAATGCCAGTCTAAGAGACTTGTCTAGGTTCCCTCAGTAGGTGGATGTCAAAGACTGAGGTCTTCTTGGTTTCAAGGCCACTGCTCTTTCCTCTGTGTCACACTGGAGGTGAAGTTTTTGTCTGAAACTCATTGTAATTTCCTTTTATGCTATCAAACTATGAATCAATATCATTGTTATTCTTTTGAGGTGCTTCTGGAGCTGGTTTTCATTCAGAAGAAGGTAAGAGGAATTATCTTATTTTGCAATAGTTTAAAAGCACAGGGCTTCATTAAAAACAACGTTTTATTCTCTTTCTACTGCACTGTCTTGTTTTTATATGGAATTATGAATAGCTCCTTGGATGAATTGCAGATATAGATGCCTCCAATTTTTTCTAATGTACAGGTTATCTTTATCAGACTTCTGCTAGAGCTTAAAGGCCTCATGAAAGATACACCTTAAATTAATTTTGAAATTGCTCCCTCGCCCACATTGGAAACATATTCTGTTTTTCAAGATGAGCATTCTTTCAAGGACAACTGGAGGTTAAAAGGGTGCTTGTAGATTTTTTAATTCATTTTGTCATGCAGAAAGGTATTAATGGTTTTTCCCTTTTGTTCTGATTTTTCTCTCCCAACCTGATTCATAAAGCAATATCAATTAAAAATAAAAGGAAAAAATATGAAAAGATTTGACAATGAGATCCAGACCATTCTTCTGTATAAGCTATTTATAAATTGTCAATTTCCCCTCCATGTGTTTATATCATGATATCTATTTTTGCAAATATTAACCTTACTGTGAGACATCTTAGCAGTCTAGTAGTGACTATAATGTGGGATTTAGAATCAGAGTCCCTGAATCTGCTATTGACTCTCTGTAGTATCCTAAGTCACTTTTCCTTTTTTTTCTTTATGGTTTTGTTTCTTTATGGTCAAAATAAAGAGAATGTCAAATTCAGCCTAAAATCAAAATCAAAATCAACCTAAAATCCATGATCCAATTAAATAATTTAAAATTATTACATAGTTGGATAAGCATCAGATGTAATTTTAAAATTGTCATTACATTTCCTCCTAATTCTTTTCCTATTTGACTTTAAACTAATTGTATTTCTTTTGGTGGGTATAATGTTTGAAAGAAAAATAATTTTCTCTATATAGCAGAAATTCTTGTTTACTTCTTTTGACTTTAACTTCTCTTTTATCTCAGCTTGTACTTAAAAACAACTTAGTGTTAAAGCATTTTAGTGTGAATCCAGTTTTAAGTTTTTACTTGATGCCTAGCATATTCCTTCTTTTGGCAGGGAATGTAATGTTTCTCTGAGCCAATAGCTGGTGTGAACTTGGCAGATTCAGAGCCCAGATGCCCAGTTTGGTAAGGACTTCTTCCAGAAGTAACATCTGGATATTAGGAATTCAGTCTGACTTTGCAAACTGAAGAGTTTGACCTTTCACAAGACATTCAGTCTGAACTGAGGAGAATAAGAAGGGACTTTACTTTTCTCTGTGAGACCTGTTGAGCTTTCTGTTGTCAATAAAACAGTGAATGTTGAAAAGGTTGTAGATGTTTTCAGTACTTGTGACCCACTAATCCCAGAAAACAGCTTGGTGATTTAGAGCAATGGATTTGGAGACAAGAAAAACTGAGTTGGAAGCCAGCCTCAGATACTTAACAAGCTGTGTAACCTTGTCACACTTAAACATTGTCCAGAAAAGAGATGGGTAGCTCAGAGGGCATAGGAAAAATTGAGTTCAAATGTGGCCTCAGATACTTACTAATTGAGTAACTCTTGAGTAAGTCATTTGACCCTGTTTTTTTCAGTTTCCAAAGTCCTCTGATTTAACAGTTAGTATTCTTTCCTAGTTATTATCTATTTTCATAGTCTGTTCCAGATATATCTACTGATTGATAGCTCAGCTAGATCTACAAGAAGAAATTTTTTTTTTGGATATTTTTAACAAACAAGTCCTTTCCCTTGAGAAGTCTACACCTATTCACCACACTTTGCCATAGCTAAATTGTTTTGTTTTGTTTTTTTAATTAATTATTTGCCAAATATTCCTTGTGCTCTTATACTTTCATTATTCCTCATACCTGGAATTCTCTCACTCCTATCATTCTACTTATCTAAAATCCCTACTTGTTTTTATTTTGCTTGATTCTACATACATACATACATACATGTGTGTATATATATATATATATATAATATATATATATATATTTGTTACAAGGGCTTTGCTTTGCTTTTTTAATTGGTGAGGAGAGGGTGAATGGGAAAGAGAGAAGTTGAAATCTTGCTTAATTAAACAAAGTGAAATTTAACTTATGAAATCCTGCCTCTCATTCTAGACCCACATCAAAACCTTACCTTTGCCTTGGATTCTCTTCATCTCAATTCATAAGTTTTTCTCTCTTAAAAACTCTTGTAGTCCTTCTCATACAACAATTAATATCTCTGTTAGTCATCCTTTTATACTTATATACTTACCCTGTGTTTCTAGCTAAGTTATAAGCTGTTAGAGGGGAACTTTGTCATATTGTATCCTTCACAGGCCTAGTAAATCCTTAATTGGATCCTCCATACTAGGAATAGATTCTTTTCATATCATGCCTCTTGCAATCTTTCCCTTCTGTCAAGAGGCAGCTTGGATAGCATCTTTCTATGAAGTATTTCTTTTAATCTTTGTAATTAAAAATTATCCCTTCCTTCTTGAATTTTTTTGTGCCTGTGATTCTTCTTATATTAACATTATATTCTCTCTTCTATTATAGAATGTGTCCATGTCTTATTCCTCTATAAGACTGTAAGCACTTTGAATAGGAATTGTATCATTTAAAATTTCTTGTATCTTTACTTATTTTTGTGTCTTCTCAAAACTAATAGAATTTTTGAGCTCTTTTGGGTACTAGTTCCCTCATTTTACATGTTTGAAATATGATGTTCACATATTAAAATGACTCATCTTCAGTTATACAGGTAACAGAGCTGGGATTTTAGGGTTTTGACTTTGAATCCAGACAAATTCTTGACTCCATTACAAACTTAGGCTTTTATGGAGTACATAGTAGCACATATATTGAATTAAATTGAAAAGAAAATTATAAGCATGGTGATAGTATATTGGGGGGAGGTTTCAGAGAATCATGTTGGAGATAGGAAAAAAAGTTATTAAATGTTTACTGTGTGGCAAAGTTACTGAATCCAAAACTTTCAGGTATTAGAAGTTATAATCTTAATCATTTTTCTCCCTGCTGGTATTTTTGTTGCTTTTCTCTTACCTGACTCCCTAAGCACTTTTGTTGTGTTGTTTGCAGTCATGTCCCCCCTTTTCTGGCCTTATTTGGTGTTTTCTTGGCAAATGTAGTTGGAATGGTTTGTTATTTTCTTCTCTAGCTTATTTTACAGATAAAGAAACTGAGGTCAACATGGTCAAGTGAATTGCTCAGGATTACACAGCTAATAAGTGTTTAAGACCAGTTTTGAACTCATAAAGTTGAGTTCCTGACTCCAAACCTGGCACTCTTTCCAGAATGTAATTTAGCGGTTCCCTTAAGAACTATCATTTTTCATTTTTTTTCATTTCCCTATAGAAAAAGAAAAAAGATCTCTTTTCAGATTTAAGAAAATCTGAAAATGTTACTTTATTATTTAAAAATTGCATTTTATTAAGTGATTCTATATAGCCTTTGAAGAAGTAGAAAATTTGGAAAATTAATGAAATAATAGCTACT
The DNA here is from genome assembly GCF_016432865.1 of Antechinus flavipes. Taxonomy (NCBI): domain Eukaryota; kingdom Metazoa; phylum Chordata; class Mammalia; order Dasyuromorphia; family Dasyuridae; genus Antechinus; species Antechinus flavipes. The sequence continues at coordinate 295,989,366 of NC_067398.1, forward strand.
GATTTGAAAACTTATTCTATAGCTGAATCATTTTGACAGGATGTTTGGAAACAAAGTAAAATAAAATCAGACTGACCCCATTTCCAGCAGCTATTTCTTGGCTTGGAATTTCATTTAGTTAAGGATGCTCAAGAATCTCTTTGAAGTTTGACATGTAATTAATGGATTGATTTTCTCTATTCAAGTAGAGATCTTGTTTTAAAAGATCAGTGTAAAAATCCAAATATTCAGGTTTTGAAAGGTAAATTGGCAGTCATGATTCATGATAAATTGCATATAAAATCTTTAATATAAAACTTATCACAGCATTTTTGTAAGAAGCCAGATCTCCTAATACCTTTAAATTAGAAGTTTTTATGCAAAAAAAAAAAAAGACTTAATTCTTGAGAACATCCTTGCTATGGAATATGGACTTTACAAGTATTTATCAATTGTGAAGATAATGAAAGAAATGTTTTTATATTGCAGAAGAACAGAGTGTGAGATTGAATTTATAGTAGAATTTTACCTAACTGTAGATTATTGAACACAAAGAGAGATTTTTCTAGGGAATATTAACTCATCTTCTTTGTTGATCTTCAAGACTAGGATTTATAAAATTTTGACTTGAATTTTTCGCATAAAGTTCTTGGAAATAGAGAACTGATCTTAGTCCCTTATAGAGATAAATCCCAACTCTAGAATTTAATTATTGTAATTTATTTAATATTAAATCTGGTGACAGTTACTCAAAAAAGTTTTACACATTGACCTATGGGTCAAGAGGCATACATGAAAATGTTCCAAGATCATCTGTTTATATGATTGTGGGCCCAACAATTAATAGGAAACTTTGTATTTCAGTGTTTTCATTTTCTGTCATTAAACTTTTATTAAATTAAGAGAACATCTAGCTTGCTTTTGGAGCACAGAAAATTTAATATTTACATTTTCACTAAATCAAATCATCTACCAAGAACCAGAGGGTATGATCTCAGGAAAGGTTAGCATTCATAAGTCATGGTATGGTTTTGTGGAATGGTGGATCTTGTTTAAAAAACAAAACAAAACAAAACAAAACAAAAAAGACCAAACCACTGTGAAATGGAATTCAAATAAAGCCAAGATTTTATGATAATAATGGTAATTAGGCACTTACCGTGAACATGGCATTATGTTAGGCACTGATAATTTTTAGTCCTTTTTTCTCCTTCTGTTCCCAGTTCTCTATCACCAGAGAGAAGTTAAGCAAGTACAATACAGAAATCTTTTCTTAGTAGTATGTCACATAGTCTTCTGCTATCTCTGTTTCTTACTGGTCTTGACCCATCTCTTGGCCATGTGATCCATTTAAACTTTTTAAATGTCTCAGTCTGTATGACACTTTGTGACATTCCCATCCTGTTTTAGTTCTGAGCACTTACTCTCAGCTCTATAATTCTGTTCCCTAGGCCAAAGTCAGAGAAATATGCAGGGAAATCTACCTTTCTGGGCTAGTGCTACATATGTATTACAGGTAGGAGGGTATTCCAGTTTGGGCAGAGATTTAGAGGTGGGAAACAGGATTTTAAGTTTGGAAAGGTAGTTCAGAGAAAACTAGTAAGTGTTTCTCTGGAACAGAGAATATATGAGAGATTAAAATAAGTCTGAAAGGTATTTAGGCTATTTTAAATAATATTTTAAAAATATTTTATATATAATATTTATATAATACTTTAAAAAGGAATTTCCTCATGACAAAGATCCTGACAGAGTCATAAATATTAATTTACATATAATGAGACAGGGGTTCAAATGACTTGCCCAAAGTAGTACAGTTACTTAGTGGCAGGCATGAATATCAAGTTTTCTGATTCCAAATCTAGTACCCAAGATGTTACTATCTTTCCTTATTTTCCAACTTCTTATCTACTGTTGTAAAAATATGCCAACATTTCCCTAATCCTTCAAATAAAATTCTTGGCTTGACCATATCATCTCCTCAAGTTATCATTCTATATCAATTATTACCAAAAGTCTGGAAAAAGTTGTCAAGGCTAATTGCTTCTAGTTCCTTCTATTATAATTCTTAATCCCTTGTAATCTGCCCATTTTTCCCCGGAAGCTGCTTTTTCCAACTTCATCAGTGATCTCTAAATTGTTCAATTCCATTATCTATTCTTAGTTCTCATGTCTCAACTTCTGTGTAGCTCAATCTTGCTTTTTGAAATACACTGCCCTCCAGTTGCTGATCAGAGTAATTAACATTATTATTATTCTGTTTTCACTCCTGACATTCTGAAAAAATAATTTTTATGGTACTTAGAGGTTTGGCTTATTTTTTTTGACAAAAGTAAAATCCCATTGGAAAGTTTAAATAACTTGCATTCAATTTCTCTCTCTTTTTTCAATTGGCCTGTCAATTAGCACCTTGGAAAAATCCAGCTCCCAGTCTTTTGAGATTGCTGTGGTACAATAAAGATTAATATGTAGCCATTTTATTCATTTGCATATTTTTCTTAACTCATAGAATTTAAAAATTTTAATGAATATTTAAAATATTGATGATTGTAACACAAATAGCATGTTTTTTGGAAAGACCATTGACTTTTACTTTGGAAAAAAAACAATACTTCATATACCATATGGTACAGTATCATATAATACCATAGATAAAACTTCATATGTTTGTTATTCTAGCATTTATAATTCTTTCCCAATTAATTTTATTTCTAAAGCATACTTAGAATTTATATAATTTAATATAAATTTATAAATATAAATAAATAATAAAATTTATAATATATAAATTTATATAAATTTAAAGTATTTCACCAACCAATTATTAAGTGTCTACTGTGTGTTATCCATTGTGCTGAGCACTAGAGATAAAAAAAAAAAAAAATAGTTTCTTTCCCCAAGAAGATCTACTGGGGTGATGTATATACATAGGCAAGTAAATACAAAGTATGTAGAAAATTATCCGAATGAATTTATGTTTGAGGATATTAACTCTTAGGAGGCTTAGAAATGGGCTCACATATAAATTAATATCTGAATTATTTTCTGATAAGGAAGCACAAAATATGTACAAAAGTAATTGGGGAGAATTAACAAGTAGGGAGAATTATGAATGTTACTAGAATTGAGCCTTTTGGAAACTAGGAATTCTCTTCTGCCATATCTACTTCTTGACATATTTAAACTTAATTGTTATCCTTATTTCAGAAGTAATATATGTGAAGATATAAAAATTTTTAATTTTTGGAATATTAAAAATCATTTTAAAATTATCAATTGTAGATTGGATTATCTTTAAAATTGGAGTCCTATTTAAAGAGAGAATAAGAGGTTTTGACATTCAATATAATATATCTTGCTGCTTGTATTTGTATCCCTGGCACATAGTAATCACTTAAAAATGATCACACACTATACCTTACTACTAACTTAAACATTCATCCATCCATCTTCCTTTGTTGCTATAAATTTCATTGTGGAAGTCACTGATGAAAAAAAAAAGTAGGTGTGGCAGTGACTTTTCTCTAAGGGTTTGTACTTTTTAACAAGCCATTTTCTTTTACTACAGTTGTGTCCCTCCAGGCACATGTCAAATAAGATGAGGAAAACTAATGCTTCCTACTTTCATCTTTGTTCACATTTGCTAGGGGAAATGGACAGCTAATCTCCCCTGCATTTTACTTGTCAAATAAAATGTTTTTTCCTTCAGGCAACAGCTTTGACTTAAGCTGGAGACATTAACTTATAAAATTGGTAGCTTTGTCTGCTTAATACCTTTTTCTCCCCTCTCCCTTTCTTTTACTTCTCAATGATGTATTTCAGCTGAAATTTCTATCTTTTTTGATTTATATGATTTTTTTTTAAAACACCGTATTCCGATATTTTTTTATTTTAGCTCTATCATTTTAGTTGGATTTTCAAAAGCATTGCATTCAATTTTTGGCTAAATTAATATCTACACACACATGCATATGTAGGGTGTGTGTGTGTGTGTGTGTGTGTGTGTGTGTGTGTGTGTGTGCGTGTGTGTGTGCATACACATAAAATACTAAGTTAGATCATAAGTTAAATTTGTGTATTGTTTCAGCTAAGTCTTGTATCTGAGAAACTACAGGAATAGCTGGGATTCTATTTCCTATGACAAAGCAACAATTTACCAAGCTGCCTCTAGTTAATGGGAAGAATTAATGCAGATTTTAGAAAAGCCCACCTCAAATCCAAAGTAAAAATGTCTTTATGTAGGAAAAATTCTGACTAATTATTTTAGAATTAGACTTTAATGATAATCTTCTAATCTTTTTCCAAGTAGAGAACTTTTTTTTATAGCGTTCCTAATGGATGTCCTCCACTTAAGTGTGTGGTTTATTGCTTTGTGAAACAGCTCCTGTTCCGTGTTTGGACAGTTCTAATTGTTAGGATGTTGCTATGTAATAACTCTTAGAAAAATTTGACAAGAGAGAAGAGATGCCAGAACATCAAAAGAGAATAAACTGACCCATCTTGAATAAAATTCTATTTCTTCAGTCCCATGTGTGTTTTGTCACTTTTGATGAAGAATAAGTTCCATAGATTCCAAAAGAAAAATGAGAAGCGATGAGCATCAGCCTTCAAAATATTTTTTAAACTTTATAATGACATAATTTTATTACATTTAATTTGTACAAATACTGATATTATGCTATCTTCTAGGTATGGAAATACAGAAATGAAATAATCTCTCCCTTCTTGAGAGGGAGGTGAGGGGGAAGATAGGGGATATAGGGTGTGATAGAATATAGATAGATAGATAGATAGATAGATATAGATATCTGTATATATAGATACACACACAAAGTAATTTTATGAGGTTCAAAGTATTGACAAGCTAATAGAAATCAGAAAAATAATTTTAAAAATCAGAAAATAAAACTTCTGTAGAAAGCGATAACTTGAGTTGTATTTTGAAAGAAGCCAAATTGATACATCTTGCAAGATGTTCATTATTTTTCCCCAAGGAATTACCTATAGGATTAGTCTTTTTGCTTCTATTTATATTATTTCAAGAAATAAAATCTTAGATTGTTAAAATGGGAAGTGAAGTCATCTGCCCAAATCTCTTTTTATTTGCTCAGGAGAGGTAAAGTGACTTGTTCAAAACCGCAAATTGAGTCAGAGAGAGAAGTAGTATTTAGAATGCCATTTTAGTGAATCCATTACTAAATTAAACTAACAACTCATTAGAACACGCCTATTTTCCATATTTCAGAATCTTAAAATTAAAAGGACATCAGGCCTTCTTATTAGGAAAACTTGTATCAAGCAAAAACATTAGAAGTTTCTAACTTGTCCAAGAATTCTTGTTAAAAATTCCAGTACTTCACTGTCCTGTGCTTATTGCTGGGCAATATTTTATTGTTCTTTAAAAATATTTCTGCTCTAAATAAAGCAACTAAGGAGCCATATAAAATAGATATCTTGAACAAATTCTAGAAAGCTGGATTGGAACTGTACTTCAAATTTTGGGAACTGCACTATGGATAGAATGAAGATTTACTGTTTTCTTCCATATTCTTTCCTCAGTAGGCTTGCAAACTGGAAAATTTGAAAATCTTGAAAAAAGAAAGCATGGTGAATTTCTTTGTATTCATCTTTGAGTAGAAAGAGATATTATATTGTCCAAGGCTGGTTACACTGGCCTACTCTGATAGCCCAGTGTAGTTTTTGTTGTTTTTGTTCAGTTTCAGTCATGTTTGACTTTTCATGATTTTATTTAGGATCTTCTTGACAGAAATACTGGATTGGTTTGTCATTCTGTATAGCTCATTTTACAGATGAGGAAATTGAGGTGGGACAGGTGACATGATTTCCTCAGGGTCACACAACTGGTAAGTGTCTGAGTCTAGAATTGAACTCAGAAAGATGAATCTTTTCGACTCTAGGCCTGGTCCCTTATCTACTGCACAACCTTGTTGCCCTCAGTGTAATTTAACTGTCTAATTTGTCAATATAAACCAGTCTGGTTGCTTTGATAACTGATGAAAAATACCTCATGAGTCAATACATTGGGAGAAATTTGAAATTGAAGTGATTATTCTGGACAAGTCCCTTTACCACTTTTTGGACTTTGTGTTATTCTGTTTGATCTTCAAGGTGCTTTATAATTCTAAATTTATTGATTCCATGTGTCGATAGTATTATTAAACATCATTTATTTGAAAAAGTCTTTTATTACATTAAGAGTGACTTGCAGACTTAATTTCAGAATTAGTAGTCTTCTGTACCTGATTGAGAATCTAATCTATAATATGCAAGTCATTGAATATTTTCATGAAGGTTGGTAGGTAAGGAGAATCCGTTTCCTCATGAAACATTAAATTGATTTTTAGAAGTCCTATTTTCTGGGTAGTTTTTCTGATTTCAGGCTTACCCCTTTTCCTGGTCCAAGTAGGATAAATCAAATTCATCTTCTGCATGACAGTCATTCAGGCACTTAAATATAAGTGTCATATCCTAACTAAATCTTGTCTTCTCTAAACTACTCATTCTTCATTCTTTCACTTGATCTTCATATGGCTGTGAGCTCTTTGTCTATTATCACTTAGGAGGCACAATGGCTATGATTTCCCTAGCCAATTTATATATCTTTATTTGAAATTGTCAGTGTTAAAAAAAACAACAAAGCTAAATGGTTGTGCCATTGTGGTAAATGAACTCCTTTTTCAAAAAAGCATAGCAAACACTTAACCTCCCCCACCCATGGATTCCTCCCTTGTCTTCTTTCCCTACCCTTTGTTTCTCAGTCCATTCATCCCTCCCTCCTTATTTCTTTATGGCTTTTTGAGAGTGTTATACCCTTCATTGGATTTATGTAGTGTTGCCTATATGTTTTCTGAATGACAAGCCCTTTTCCTTCCTCAAATGCTTCTGTCTCTTCTTCGTCTGCACATCATTTGTATAACATTATCACTATTTTTACCTTAACTCTGCCCCAATATTTCTTATGAGCTATCCAATTGGTATATGTTTCCTTGTTTAAAAAAAAATAATTTGTCCATGTTAAGTTTTTCTGCTTCAGTTTATAATTGTCAGTTCAAAGCTCAGTCCTGCAAAACCTCCCCTCCCTCTTTATCAGAGTTATTTGATAAGGATAAAAGAACTTATGTTTTAGAATATCAGAATGCCTCTTCCCATCCTAAGCTATCAGAATATCAGATACCAACTTATCAAGATGCCTCTCCCCATGTCCGTGGTTCTTCCCCTCCATCTCAGGAGGCTCACCCTATCCTGTCAGAGTCCCTTTCCGCTCTCAGCACCCGGACTCTGCCCCTGCCTTAGCCTACCCCCTGAGTCTGAGTTATGTGTATATAGGTCCTTGAGAACTCTCATTGTTTGCTGGATTCTTGGGGACAATACTTTCATTCAGCCATGGGACCAAATCATGGATCCATTTGATCCCAGTAAATCTCTCCCATTTAATAAATTATTAAATACTCTCTAATTTCTATCTTGCCTCAGTTTCTCCAGCATTACATTCTAAAATCATCCCCTTCATCATTTATTATAGCATAATGGTAGTTTATTATAATTATGTGTCACAATTTGTTTAGCTATTCATCAGATGATAGGAATCTTCTTTGTTTCCAGTTCTTTGCTGTCATGAAAAGAGCTAGTATAAATATTTTGTATATAGATTATTGAATTCTCAATTTTCAAATCAATGAACCATGGATCTTTATCTCTATCTTTCTTGATTTTTGTATAGATTTTGACAATTTTAACCTTTCCTCACCAGTTCATTCTTCTTTCTTTCCTGACTTTTTGGTGATATCTTCTGTCTCCTTTGCTAGATTATCATCTGTATCTTACCTCCACATTCTTTGCTGGGTTCCTTTTTCTTCTTTTCTTTCTATAGCTTTTTTCTGAGTGATATTATTGGCATTTATGGTTTCAGTTATGTATGCAGCTGACTCCTTTTTCTAAGTATACAGGTCTTTCTCTCTCTCAAGCTTCAGGCTTTTATCAACAACTGCCAGTGCAATATTGTATATTAGATATTCCCTTGGCATCTGAAACTTGGTATGTCTGAAAAAGCTCCCATTATCTTTCTCCTTAAATATTTATCCCCTTTCCTAACTTCCCCGTTTCCTTCTAATCACACAGATTTGCAAAACAAGAATCATCTTCTACTCTCTATTTTTTCTTATTTCTATATCCAAATGAGTTCTCATATCTTCTTGATACTATTTCCACAGTATTTCTCCTATTTGTACTTTTTTCCTCTACTCAAAATGCCATTATCTTTATCACCTCTTTCTTAGTCTATTGCATTAGTCTTCTAATAGGTTACTCTGCCTAAAGTCTCCCATCTCCAATTTTTACATAGCTGCCTAAATGATATTCCTAAAGCAAACATCTAATTCTATCACTTCTTTCCTCCAAAGACTCTAGTGACTTCTTTTTGTCTTGAAAATAAAATGTAGACGCCTCTGTTTTGCATGTAAAGTCTTTTTTAGCCTGGCTTCAACCTATCTTTCCAAGCATTTACTAACCTTCCCATGCATTTTGTTTCATTCAAACTGTTGTCATGTTCCTTACATTGAACATATCTTATGTCCTATATGTGCTTTTTATCCTTACTTGTCCTTACTTGCTCCTGGAATGAACTTTCTCTTCACATCTTTTATATCCTTGTGATCCCTTTAAAGATCAGTTTAAGTACTGTTTCCTATTTGAGATATTTCCTGACATGCTGCTTTTGTCACACTCCTTGCATTTACTTAGTCGATATATTTATGTGTGTACATTTCCACCAGTGGAATATAAACTTCATGAGGGCACAGACTATTTGATTTTTGTCTTTGCTTACCTTTCTCCTAGAATGGCTATGTTGTTGTTATTTTTAAAAAAGCTTGTTAATGGATTAATAGTTTATTATGGTAATTCAATAAAAGACAACCAAAATTCAGAGAAATATAGAAAGGCACTTATGTTGATGTGATGCAGAGTGAAAAAGAGGCAAAACCCAATATGCACAATGATGACAACAATGCAAATAAAGAAAACACTTTATCAGGAAAGGATTAAGAAAATCGTATCCCATATATCTAACTGTGGTGGTTGATACTGTGATGTTGCCAAATTTATAACACACTTCCATTTTTTCTGCAAACAATTGACATATTACAAAATTGCACAGTGGCATTTATTAATAATTGCTGTCATGGTATTAAGTAATTTGATTTGAAATACACATTTAAGGTATATTTTAGTATTTGTTGGGACACGTCTTTTGGGTCAAAACAAAATGTTATCAACTTAAAAAAAAGCAATTTAGGAGCATTACCTAGCTGAAGTCTTTTGATCTGAAAAGTCAGTGAACAATCTGCTGTACTACCCTGTTAGTTTTCCATAAACGATTTTGCTTAGGTGGTCGAAACTGATAATTTTGGGGATCTGTAATAAGAATACCTGTGTAGGGATTTTTAGCTTTAAATTTGGTGAGAAATCAAAGTTTTCAGGATTGAGTAAGAGTTGAGTAACACTTTAATAGCCCACCCTCGACTTTTAGAAGTTTAATGTGCTCCAGTCCTCCCTGTAGCAAAAGTTTAGATTTTTGGCAGCCACTTGCAAATGAATGTATGAATCATCTCCAATTGGTGAATATTCAATATGTAGAATGGGGATATAATGAATTTTTATTCCTTAGCATTATGTAAATCCACCGAAATATCCATCTCATCTGTGTTTTCAAAGGCTGAGTCATTAGAGAGGTGGGATGTTGATCAATTGTTTTGGTAAAAAACTCAATTTTTAACTTGCTGATGGCAAAACTTTTGTTTTTCTGGAGAAAGGAATTGTTTGAGATTATTCATTTTCATAGGCAGTATGGGGGGCAAACCTTTATTGTTGTTGTTCTTTGTTTAGTCATTTCAGATACTTTGTGATCCCATATAGGTTTTCTTGGCAAAGATACAGGAGTTGTTTGCTGTTTGTTTTCCCATTTAAAGGTAAGAAGCTGAGGCATACAGAGTTAAAAGGCTTGTCCAGAGTCACACAACCATTAAATGTCTGAACCTAGATTTGAATTCAGGAAGATTAATCTTTCTTACTTCAGGCCTGGCCATTGTGCTACTCAGTTGTTTAAGAAGCAATTCTAAGCCCCCATTTTGCTAAAGGAAAGGGGAAAAAAAGGATTATCCCAGTTATACCTTTCTTATAACTAGTACTTGAACTTTTTGTAGAATTGGATATGTTAAAGATTCCCTTCTTTGACTTAGCTTTTAATTTATCCAGTGATGCTCTAGGTGTTCGTAGGTCCTGGGATGAGAGAATTTCATTCCCAAAGAACACATTGTTTGAAGTTGGTACCTTTCATATATGATTTTCAATGTTAACTTGTCCTTTTTTGTTAATTTCACCCTGAGGATCTCTAAAGAAAAGAAATAAAAGCATCTTTCTTAGTAATGTCAGGATAATCGTTATATACTTATAACTCTTTGAGGGCAGAGACTCATTTTTATGTCCCCCAGTATCCAGCAAAATCCCTTGCATATATCAGGTACTCACTAAATATTTGTGAATGAAACAAGTATTGTTCAAATTAACAGTTTTAATACAGGGACATATATATTAATAAAACTTTTTCTCTGACGCTGAACATTTCTGTACTTTTTGCTTACAAGGAAGTGCTAGCTTGTTGCTTTCTTGGTTAAATGATTTTCAGTTCAATTCAACTAAACAAATATTTAATAGATATCTCTTCTGAGCAACCTGTTGTGGTAGCTTTTGAGGTGACAACAAATATCAGTGTGTATCCTTGAGTTAACATTCTATGGGATGGCATACCATTTACTTAAATAAGTAAGAACAAGATAATTTGTGATGAAAGAGAAGACTGACATAAGTTAGAGATTCTAAGAAGTGGAAGTGAAGGAGGGATGCATTCCAGGCACTAAGATTAGCATATGGAAAGACACAGGGTTCTGCAACCCTATGGGAATAATAAATATGTCATTTTATCCTGAAGATAGTGTGAAGTAATGGGAAAGATATATGGAAGGGCAGCCAGGAGACAGATTGTAAAAAGTTTTAATGCCAGAGAAATTTCTGTTTTATCCTAGAGACAATAAGGAGTCACAAAATATTTTTCAGCAAGGGAGTGATATAGTCAGAGTTGTCTTTTAAGAAGATTATTTTGGTGATCCTTTATGGAATGAATTGGAAAGGGGAGAAGAAAGTCTACAAACAAATAGGAATTTTTTGCAATAGTCATAATGAGAAGTGTCAAGAGGGCAAGAAACAGGTTGGTAGCTGTGCTAGTACTGACAAGAAACAAATCTGACATTATATACCTCAACAACAATACTGTATGAAGATATATTCTGATGGAAGTGGATTTCTTCAACAAAGAGATTTAACTCAGTTTCACTTGATCAAGGATGTACAGAAGCAGCTACACCCAAAGAAAGAACGCTGGGAAGTGAATGTCAACTGCTTGCATTTTTGTTTTTCTTCCCAGGTTATTTTTACCAGGAATCCAATTCTCCCTGTGCAATAAGAGAACTGTTCGGTTCTGCACACATATATTGTATCTAGTATACAATGTGACATATTTAACGTGTGTAGGACTGCTTGCCATCTGGGGGAAGGGATGAAGGGAGGGAGGGGAAAAGTCAGAACAGAAGTGAGTGCAAGGGATAATGTTGTAAAAAAAAATACCCAGAAAACAGGGACACTGATACATTGTTGGTGGAATTGTGAACACATCCAGCCATTCTGGAGAGCAATTTGGAACTATGCTCAAAAAGTTATCAAACTGTGCATACCCTTTGATCCAGCAGTGTCTCTACTGGGCTTATACCCCAAAGAGATACTAAAGAAGGGAAAGGAACCTGTATGTGCCAAAATGTTTGTGGCAGCCCTGTTTGTAGTGGCTAGAAGCTGGAAAATGAATGGATGCCCATCAATTGGAGAATGGTTGAGTAAATTGTGGTATATGAACGTTATGGAATATTATTGTTCTGTAAGGAATGACCAGCAGGATGAATACAGAGAGGACTGGCGAGACTTACATGAACTGATGCTAAGTGAAATGAGCAGAACCAGGAGATCATTATATACCTCAACAATGATACTGTTTGAGGATGTATTCTGATGGAAGTGGATCTCTTCAATAAAGAGAGCTAATTCAGTTTCAATTGATCAAAGATGGGCAGAAGCAGCTACACCCAAAGAAAGAACACTGGGAGATGAATATAAACTGCTTGCATTTTTGTTTTTCTTCCCGGGTTATTTATACCTTCTGAATTCAATTCTCCCTGTGCAACAAGAAAACTGTTCGGTTCTGCACACATATATTGTATCTAGGATATACTGTAACCTATTCAACATGTAAAGGACTGCTTGCCATCTGGGGGAGGGAGTGGAGGGAAGGAGGGGAAAAATCGGAACAGAAGTGAATGCAAGGGATAATGCTGTAAAAAATTACCCTGGCATGAGTTCTATCAATAAGAAGTTATTTTAAAAAATTACCCAGACATGGGCTCTGTCAATAAAAAGTTATAATAATAATTTTTTAAAAAGAGAAAGAAACAAATCTGAGATTGTGAAGATGGAATTATTAAGATTTAGCAACTGACAGAATATGGGAGAAGAGTGAGAAAGAGGAATCAAAGGTGATTCTGAAGCAAAAAGTTTAGAAGAGAGTGAATGAATTATCTTTTGATAATATTGAGTTCTAGATACCTACAAGTCAAAGAAAATGAGGATCTTCAGTAGGTAATGGTGATGTGGAACTGGATAGAATTCTAGAAGGAGATTAGGGTTACATATACTCTATGTTTGTACCTCACAAATATTTGCAGAATTGAATGGAATTTAGTTTTACCTGTATATCCTCCCTCTAGAATTTGCCTTTACCCAGTACTTATGGATTATTTCCTTGGAAAGCAGTATTTTTTTTTTTTATTGGTCTGTAGATTATGGGCATATTTTATGATTTTTTTTTGGTATGATTTTGATATCTACATTTTTGTGACTCTCTATACTCAATAGTTCTTAAATATTTTTTCCATGGCCTTTGCAAATATGGTGGGATTTATATTATATAATAACCATCCTGGGTGTGGATTGCAATAGAGTGAAGAGATATCCACTAGTTACTGGAGCTTTTCAACTTGTGCTTTTGACATATTATTCATGCTCTAAATCATATTAGGAAAGTCTGTGTAGATTAACCATTGTGCTAGTAGCATTCCTTTTTTTTTGGCAAGGTAATTGGAGGGAAAATCTTGAGTTGAATGCTTTTCTTCAAGAAGAAAATAAACATGTCTCAAAAATTTGTTTAGATTGTTAAACGTTAATTTAGTAAGCATTGATGTGAATTCAAATTTACCTCTTAAGATTCCAGGTGGTAGGTGGGGTTTTTTCCCCAGTGATAACTGATTGCCAAGCAATATAAAAGAGAAGTATTGCATTCTATAAAATATTCTATAAAAGAGAGCATTATAATATCAGTATGTTCATCTCCATCGAGTGTATAATAGCGGTGGAGTGTTATACAGTTACCTGTTTTATCTATATATTTTTTACTATAGTAGAAGGGAAAAATTAAGGCAGCTTGTGGTAAGACTGCCCTATGTTTGTAATCTTTTCCTGTAAACAGCTGTTTTTATTTCTCTCAACTTTCCCAGGTAAATTGAAAAGAAATTAAGTTTGGGAGAGTTTGTAGACTCCTTTTATCTTTCAAAACCTTATAGTTGTCAAGTTTGTTGACCCTAAATGTTAGTGAAATACTGCTTGATATGAAAAGCTGAAGGTCTAAGGAGACAATATTTTAAAAAAGCTGATGAAATTTAATGTTTTTCTTTTAATGTTTTTCATTTAAAATTCAGATACAATTTTTAAAATTCAGTTTGAAATATTTAGTAAGTCTATTTGATATTCCCTTCAGAAGGAATATGATTAAAAATGGGCCATAGGTTCTCTTGGATTCTATAAAAACATTAGAATATGACTAAGAACTAAATCATTTCAGGTTTTATTTTGTAATGAATTTTTGTGCTTTATGATAAACAGAGCAATAAATGTAAAAACAACACTTGGGAGTGAAATGTTTTCTGTAGAATTTGTAAATTAGCAAGCCTGTAGTGAATACCTGTTTTTTGTTTTTGCAGCTTAATGACTATGTCAAAGTTTTGCTTCTGTAAATTTGCTTCATGATGATTTGAAAAACAGCAGTAATTCCCAGTAGCCCCTAACTTGTCTTTTTTACAGGTGACAGAATTATTATAAATAAAGATAAGTCTTGTTTAATGTTGGGAAATGTCTTACTTAGCATTTGAGTAGCTATGACTAGAGAATGAAAAGATTTGCCCTAGACTGAAAAAGGATCCTGGCTTACACCAGAATTGCATTTGTTTTTATCTTGTCTATTTTTTGCTCTTTTAGGAAGGAGAATCTTCCTTATGGCTAGTGTCTAAACCTGAGGTGAAGAGGGGGTGGGAAAGACCTGGAATGTGATAGTTGGGCCTTTATTGGATCAGAAGTGTTTTATGCTGCTCTAGTAATTACCTCCAAAGGATCCCAGATATGCAACTGGGAGGGACATTTTATGGAAGACTTGTTCAGCCCACTTGTTGTACAGCTGAAGAATCTAACTAGTGGCTAAAATTTATAGACCTGAAGTACTTTTGAAATACTAGAGCAATTCAAAAGTAGAACTGTTTTTGCAATATATGATCTTACTAGCATTGAACACAGATGACATGGGTCTAAACTTCAGCTTTGCTTTTAAATAGTTGTGTGGTTGGGCACAATTCACTTTTCCTCAATTTCTTTGTCTTTCAAATGAAATGATTTGTAAGATCTTTTCTAGTATTTTCTAACTCTTGTGATTTTTTTTTTTTAGAATATTTACTTAGTTCTTTATGAAAATGAAAGTTTAATATCCTTTCAAAAAGTTTAAGATAATAAGTCACTCTTAAGTTTTTCTTCAGTAAAACAACTCTAGTTACTTTGGTCTTTCTTCACAAGGCCTATTATCCAAACATTAAATTGTTTTCATTTTTTTCCATTGGTTGCTTTTCAATTTAGAATTTAGTTGTCAAAATTCTCAAAATGGTTATAGGTCCTATTGTTACAGTCTGTTCTACATCTTGGTACCATGCTTTATTTTTAAATATTCTAGAGATACTACTAGCACAGATTTACATTGTTATCCCCTATGACTTTCTGAATCTTCTTATGAAGTTCTTGAAGAGAATTATTAAGTTCTATTAAATTTAGTCCTTTGTTAATTTCTTCTTTTAACTTTGAAAGACCACTTTTATACCTAATCCTATTTTATCATCCGACTAAATGAAAAGAATCCCTATAATACAAGAATATATCTTATGTAATTAACAGTAAAGAACATGAATATCAAAAATCAAGAATTTAAAAAATTGGTTTTCTGGACTGACATGTCATTGTGATTTTAGTAATTTCATGTTGTGCCTGTATTTGTGTACATGTTTGTTCACCCTACTAGGTTGTGAGCTTCTTTGGATAGGGGCCATGTCATTTTATACTTCTTTGTATCTTTTTGTTCTCCCAGTGCCCTGCATATAGGAGACACTAAATGAATATTGAATGAATATTGAAAAATATATAAATGATCAAATGTATAAATAAACTTGGGGCAAAGGCCAATCTATTTGCAATTCTATTTTATTAAATATTAATAAATTATATAATTATATAATAATAAATTAATAAATATTAAATAGCTATTTTATTAAAAGACTTATTAGTCTTTTGATGGCTGTGAACTTTATTTTTCAGGTTGCATTTTCTTGATCCTTTTTCTGCTATGTTTGGCAGGAGCAAGGGTGAGAGCATGGAGGAGAAAGAGGGCAAGACACAGATACAGTTCTCTTATATGAGTCTTTAAATTTTATCATGTTTGATCAACTGTTATGAACTTAGCTCTTTTCAGTAATGAGGTGATTCAAGGCAATTCAATGTATCTGAGGCCAGATTTGAATTCAGGTCTTCTTAACTCCAGGCCTGTGCATTAGTTGTGCAGCAAGATAATTGTATAAGTGTGTGTGTGTGTGTGTGTGTGTGTGTGTGTGTGTGTGTGTGTGTATTTAACATATATTGGATTACCTGGATTACTTTAGGGAAGTGGATGTGGGGAAAGCAGGGAAAAATTGCAACACAAAGTTTAGCAAAGATTAATGGAGAGAAATTATCCATTGCATATGCTTTGAAAATTAAAAAGCTTTAATAAAGAAAATTTACATTCTACTGTGGGGATCTTCTGTAAGCATCAATTGAGGAATGTCTGAACAGATTGTGGTATAAGAATGTGATGTAATACTATTGTGCATTTAGAAATGAGGAAATACTCCAGGCCTGTGCAGTACATTAGTGTGCTTAGAATTCTAAAGTCCTTCTGACATTGACTGGTTATTTTTTGTCATTTTTCCAATTTTTAGGATGTGAAGTAAAAATGTTTTTGATTTTCATTTCCTTTATTATTTGTTTTTTGAGAACATTCTTTCATGTAATTATAAAATCTTTGCAATTTTTTTTGAGAATGTGTTTTTATATCCTCTGACCATTTAGATATTGGAAAATAAACATCCATTTTATAAAAAATTACTCCTGTCACCATACCAGTAAAACCATCACACCTGAACCATTTCGAGTGGTCTCATAACTAAACTTCTTCTTTCCCTTCCCAAATATCCAATGGTTCACTTTCAAATTAATATTAAAACAATACTTTCATTACATCACTTATCTGCTCAAAAGCTTTTATTACTTTCTTATTGCTTACAGAATAAATCTAAAATTCTAAGCCTGGCATATTAGTCTTTCTGCCTTCTAGTCTTATTATAAACCTTTGACCTTATTTCTTAATGGTTACCAGGCAGATCAATCTATTCATTGTCTCTCCTTATTTTCTTTCTTTTTACTTCTACTGACATTTTTCTGTGCTCCTGGATTTCTCTTTGCCCCCCTCTGAATCTTTTTTAATTCTTTAAGTTTTTTTTTAAAGCCTTTCTTTTTTGGGGGGAGCGAGAATTGGAGAGGAAAGATACAATGTGCCAAGCTTCAGAGGTTTTATGCAGCTGTTTTTAGACATCCTTCTGGGGATCTGTAAGTTTTCAGTTCTTCCAAGGGGTTTTAAGGAGAGGTGTGTTTACTATTCTCCTGGCATGTGCTCTGGTCTGTGATTGAGCCCAAGCACTTTTTTCTGCACTAAAACTGTGAGGAGGGTCCCACTCCACTGTGGTTACAAGTTCTGATATGATAACCAGTGCTCCTCCTTGCCCTGGGACTGCCACCCAGCACTGCAATCTGGATCTGCATATGAACAAAGCAACAGAGTCCAGTCACAGTGCTAGGCCCTGCAATCTCCTGAAGAGTTGTTTGATCCCTTTAACATCTGTGGCTGGAGAACTCTATAAGTACCTTCTAAGGCTCCTGGTTTGCTAGGATTATTTCTGTGCTGCTACAGCCTGTGCTGGACTATGCTCTGTTCACATCCAAGGCAACAAACAGTCCTTTTCAGCTGACATTTTAAGTTGTCTTTGACTGGAAAGTTATTTAACCCTAATCTTTTTCTGAGAGCTTGGGCAAGTCTCCTTTTTCTTCACCATTTCTCTGCCCCCCTCTGATCTTCTCTGCCTCCTTTTGGTATCTCTTCTGTGATGGTCTCTTTCTTGACTTCTGTGACCCACAGTGATCCTGGACTCCTGCCTGATAACATCCATCTCTGTCATTTGGCATTTACTCCTTTATATCACCTTTTTATGTTCCCTTTAAGGTCAGTGATGATCTCTTGTTTCTATCCTCATAGCGCACTTGAGGTTCAGTAAGAACTTGTTGCTTCTAGAACAGTTCACTGCATTACATGGCCTCCTTTGGGCAAGAATTGTCTTTAGGCAGCCAAGTGGCAAAGTAGCCAGAGTCCTAGGCTTAGAATCAGGAAGACTCAAGTTCACATTCAACTTTATTTTTTATTTTTTTTAAATAGCTTTTTATTTACAAGTTATATGCATGGGTAATTTTATAGCATTGACAATTGCCAAACCTTTTGTTCCAATTTTTCTCCTCCTTCCTCCTCCTCACTCCCCCAGATAGCAGGTTGACCAATACATCACATTCAACTTTAGACACTAACTAGCTTATATAAACCAAGCAACCCTGTTTGTCTTAAATTTGCTTGATATAAAATGAGATAACAGAATTTACTTCCCAAAGAATCAAATAAGATACTATTTGTAACGTCCTTAGCATAGTACTTGTCACAGAGTAGGCATTTTATAAATATTTATTCTTTTCTTATTTCCTCTTTTAGGACAAGGTGAGGTAGTGATGTTACTAACATATGTAAAGCACTTTAAAGTTTCCATAGTGTTCTAGAAACATTATCTCATATAGACCTTACTACAACCATGGACAAAAAGTGTTATTATTCCAATTTTGTACATGAGAAAACTGAGACTAATGCAAGTTATATGGCTTACATGCAACTAGTCAGTATGTAAGGCATGATTTGAATTCAAGTCTTCTTGGTTTAAGGTACAATGCTACATCCTTCATAGCTTCTTTTAAAGATGAAAGTTTTTCCAACGTAGGTAACCTTGCTTTACTGCAATAATACAGCAGTATCTGTCTGCTGAAGACAATAACATCATATCTTTCTATTCTCAGATCTTCAGCAAATTTTCATTTGCCTAGAATAATCTCAAGTGAACAAATTTGTCAATAATTTAGCAATTCAGCTTCTGTATGTTTTTTCTGCTATTCAGAGGCTATTAGCAGATGGCAGGTGAGGAGATGTGTTATTTTCACTATTAGTTCTAGCTATCCATGACCTTTTTCTGTGGCTTGTGGAGTGCACTGTTTGAAAGGTTATGTGTCAAATGAAATGACTTCTCATTTTACAAAATGGGACATATGGGCTTGGTGGAAGAAATTTTACAGTTATCTAAACTTCTTTTTCGTAGAAATATGCTGCTGCTAATTGGGCTGGATTAGAGGAAAAGATCCTAAACTTGTGTAATATGAGCAGACTGTTTTATGTATCACTAATCTCAAACACAATTCAAGATAAAATGTTATATGGTAGACTTAGGAGCTATTTTTTAAACATTATGTTTTTATGGGTTTGCTTTCAAGTTTTCACATAGCTTCTCTGCCTAGTAGTCAAACCACATTCATGATTATCTGTCTGTGGTACATTCAGTAAGAAATCTACCATTTATTACTCTTATAAGCACAGTTATCTGACTATTTGAGGATGCAATTCAGCAATGTCAGCCCTGGATTATAGCACTCAAAAGTCATCATTATAATGCCAAATTCTGTAAGTGTAGCAGGTAAATAATAATAGTGATACTGAAAATTGAATTTGGAATTAAATTGAAATGATTAAATAATTAAAAAAACAAATGCTTGGCTAGGCTAGTGAAATTCTCAAGCCTTTAGCATCATTTGATTTTTACTCTTTGATTTGAACCTTAGTTATGGGTAGACATTGTAGAGTAATAGGTGACATAAAAACTATTGATTTTTATTTAAACATTTATTTGACATTGTTTATATTGGTATGTCATATCTGTGTTAATATTTTGCAGTATCACCTTTTGACAGTGCATGTTGTAGTGGAAAGGGGACTAGATTTTTAATCAGCAGACCTGACCTGAGTCCTTATCTTACTTCCTATTTGTATGACCTTGAACAAATCATTTAATATTTCTGAACTGCATTTTTTTTTCTTTAAAGTGGGATCATAATATTTGTGATAACCCCTTCTTAGAATTGTCAGGATCAAATGAGAAAATGTGAAGTATTTGTAACTATAAAGTCCTATACAGTATAAACTGTTACCGCTTAGTTTCTGGTACTGCTTCATGTATTTAATCAGAAATGGGGAACAATCCATTCATGTGATAGAAGTCATTTTTCAAGGAGAAATCAGGTACATTTTTTATGTCCTAGCCAATGTCTTGCTCTGGTCTTATGTTTTCTCAGTTTATTTCCTCCTTAATATTCCAATCTTTACTGTTCTCATCTAGAAAATTTTGGTAAGACTAATATAAATCTCAAACTTTTCTGATTTCTTTTTTTGACCTTTGTATTATTAATTCAAGGGCACTAATCTTTGTACTTCCAGCTTGTATAGTAGGGATAATCTCTTTGTGTAACTATGATAATAATGTTTTTTAGTGGGCTACAAGTGGCAACATAGTACTAAATACTTCACCTTTTTTTCATGAAAGATCAGTATTCTGTGCTTTAATAAGTAGGCAGATCTTTTTGCCAATTTTCCTTAATGGAAGAGCATTAAAATGCAGGTGCTACTCTTGATTTTACCATGAACATATATGTACTGTCTTGAACAGGTGACTTCAGATCTTTAAACATATAACTAAGGAATTAGACATAGGGAAGGAATGTTTTACCATTAGTTCTATGGGATGCTGATTGTTCATGATTGTTAGTTAGATTTGCTTTTTAATTGTTTTCATTTACAGTGTTATATTTTGTTCTATTCTGATTCTGCTAACTTTACTTTGTATTAGTTTATATGAGTTTTCTCATGTATGAGTTCTTCAAATTTATTTTTCTTGTGGTACTGTAAGATTACATTCATATTCTATCACTTGTTCAGCTGTAGCAGTGATTTTTGGATAACTACTTTGTTTACATTTTTGGCAAACAAACAAATACTGTTATGAATATATGACCATATGTTTCTAGTTTTTTTCTGTTTTTTTTTTTTTTTATCTCCTTGAGGGTCTAGCAATGGAATCACTAGGTTAAAATCTTTGAACAGCTCAGTTACTTCTGTCAAATTTTTCCAAATAGTTTTTCACCTGTAAACCAGTCCACAGCTCTATCAAGTGTTTATTTGTCTTTCCATATGTTGGTCCAATTTTACCTTGTAGAATTTTTTTTGGTGATTTGGAATATTTTCATATGATTGTTGATAATTTGTAAGTTTTTTGAAAACTACTGTGAGAAAGAAATGGAAGTAGTGTTAGGTTTTATATTTTTGGGCTCAAAAATTACTACAAAAAGTAACTACAGTCATAAAATTAAAAGACTCTTGTTCCTTGTAAAGAAAGCTATGGCTAGTCTGCACAGCATAGACATCAAGACAGCATCTTGCTGACAAAAGTCTGTATAGTCAAAACTCTGGTTTTTCTGGCAGCAGTGTATGGCTGTAAGAATTGAAATATAAGGAAAAGTTGAGCATTACAGAATTGACATTTTTAGATTATGATGCTTTAAAACACTTTTGAGAGTCCCTTGGACAGCAAGGAGATCAGATCAGTCAATACTTAAAGACACTTATTTAGACTACTCATTAAGATGACAAATATTGAAGCTGAAGCTCAAATACTTTGGCCCAATGAGAAGATAGGACTCATTTGAAAAGAAAAGGAGAAGGGTAAGTCAGAGGATGAATAGCTAGTGACCTAGAAATCAGTGAGTATGAGTTTGGATAGATTTCAGGAGATAGTGGAGGACCTTTACTAAAGAGATCTTCTAATTCAGTTATGTCATTTTACAGATAAAAAAGCTGAAGGATATGTGATTTGCTGTTGGTCACATACCTAGTAAAAGGCTGGTATTATAATTTGACCTAGATCTCTTGATTTCATATCCATTGTTCCTTTGACTGTAAGAAGGTGATTCTTTATGACTTACACCAGGTTCATAGCTGCTACATAGTATTATAATTCTTAAACTATTAGAAGAGTGAAGGAAGAATATCTACCTGGCAGCTTTTCTCCAGAAGAGAAAAGTGCCAGTAATATAGGAATAATTTTCATCTGATGCAACAACAACAGCAAAAATATAGTCTAATATCAGATTGGCCTCCCACCTCTGCAGTTTCCTTAAAATTATCATAATGTGACAGAAGAAAAAAAATTAGGTACCTAAGATATATTAAGATCTGGTACATCTTCAGTTCCTTTTCAGGTCTGAATCTTAGGAATCTATCAATTATATTTCTTTTGACTTCTTCCTTAATTTTGTTTGAAATTTGAGTTGTTTGACAATCATTTAACTTTTTGGATCTTCATGGCCAGAACACGTATTTTGGGGAAAAGTTCATTCAGTGTTACATAAGTGTGAAGATTTTTGGTAAAAATATTCTATTTGGGTCTGAAATAAATTCACATTTTTCATTGAGTCTTTAGATATAATGGTTTTGACTTTGTTGTTTTGCTCCGAATTTTTATTTTGATCTTCTCAGTCACCATAGCAGTTTCTTTTTTAAGTTCTTTTTTGTTGTTTGCTCATTTTCTCAGCCTACTTCTTGTTGAACTCTGCTACTGGGGTACATGGGGCATTATCTCAAGTTGCAGGTTTTTTGTGTAGCTGTTTTCAAAACTACTTCCGGGGATACATAAATTTTTAATTCTTCCAAGGTGGCATGATCTAAGGTAAGGAGAGATGTATTAACTCCTCTCTTAGTATGTGCTCTGGTCTGTGAATGTCCACAAACACTCTTTTTTTCTGTCCTGGAACTGGGGAGGGTTCCTTCTACTCTGCAGCTATAAGCTCTAATATACTAGTGTTTCTATTTGCCTCAGGATTGTGACCTGAATTCTTATATTAACAATGCAACAGAGTCGTACATCCAATGCCACCAAAGGGATTCCTGTAATCTCTTTCTGGCAAATTTTCTGACTTCCTTACTGTCTTTGGTCTGGGAACTCTGGAGGCATTACCTGCCACCATCTTGCCAGGGCATTGTCTATGCTGGATTATGGTTTGTTTTCATCCTGATAGGACAGTCTTGAACTGGAAAATTGTTTTATCCTATCCTTTTGTGAATTCTGCCACTCCAGAATTTATTTTGAAATATGATTTTTAAATTGTTTGGAGTGGAAATTGGGGAGAGCTCAGTTGAGATCTTGCCTTTTCTCTACCATCTTGGCTCACCTGGTGAATTATTCTACTTATTATTCACATATGTTTACTTCATGTAGTGACAATTCCTGCTATCATATAAAGAAAAAAATATTAACAGGATTTTAAAACTTTGTCAAAGATATTCCTTAATCCCCTGAAAATAATTTTCCTTTGAGAAAGCTAGTCATTCCAATCCAAAAAGTGGTACTGGGTTATTACTTTTTTAAGGTGCATACCATTCATTTATGTGTTGGGTCTTGAAGCTGATGGAATTGTTGAAAGGCACAATTTAAACATACACACCAGTGGAAGTAGAATGAATGAGATCAAATCAAGCCATCACTATAGTGCTTACTGTGTTAAGCCAGTGCTGAGCACTGAGCACTGAGGATATAGAAAAAGGCAAAAGTTATCTATACGTAAGGAATGCACTATTTAAACTTAGGGGAAGGGAAGTAGAGGCAATGTGTAAATAGCAACTGTGTATAAACGGAATAGCTATATTTTATCCATCTATGACAAATTAGAGATATTCACAAGGAAAATACACTAACATTAAAGTGAACTGGGAAAGGTTTGAATGAGGAAAATAAAGATAAGATGAAAATATGGCACTCAATAACCATTTATTAGTCAATCAACTAGCATTTTTAAGTACCTGCTGTGTGCCAGTCACTATAGATACAGGGAAAGGAAAAAACAATTCCTGTTGTCAGGGAGATCACAGTATTATGGGGGAGATCACACACGAGTACTGTGTATGAAGACCTATTCAGGATAAATTGGGAGCAGACTCAGAAGGAAGGCATCAAGTTATGGGGAGTTATGGGGAAAGGCTTCTTGCAGAAGGTAGGACTTTAGTTGAAATTTGGAGAGCTATGAAAGCTAGGAGGTAGAAATGAGCAGGGAGGAGAGTTCCAGACTTTGAGGACAGCCAGTAAAAAATACTTGTAGTTGGGATTTAGTGTCATAATGTGAGGAATAGCAAGGGGTCAGTATCACTGGATCACAGAGTATGTTAGGAGAATAAAAAAAGTATAAGAAAGTATAAGTAAAGTATAAGAAAACTGGAAAGGTAGGAAGAGTCCAGGTTATGAAGGACTTTAAAACAGAAGATTGTATATTTGATCTTAGACATAATAGGGGACCACTGAAGTTTATTGAATAGCTAGATAACATGATTTGACCTGTGTTTTAGGATGAGCAGTTTGACAGCTGAAAGAAGGGGGGGTTGGAGTGGGGAAAGACTTGTAGCAGGGAGACCAGCATTCAGGCTATTGCAGTAGCATGGGGCATGAGTGATATAGGTCTATACTATAGTAGTTATGTTGTTAGAGGAAAGAAGGGGACTTTTACAAGAGATGTTAAGAAAGTTGAAAGGACAGGAGTTAACCACTAGTTGGATATAAGCTATGAGAGGGAAATGAGAATAACATCTAGATTGAGAGGCTGGATTAATGGAAGGATTAAGATAAGTAAGAAAGAAATTAGTGTCTTGGTGTATAGAGAATGAGTTTAATTTTCTACATATTGATTTTAAGATGACATGCATTTTAAGACATTCAAGTAGCAATGTCTACCCGTTAGAGATAGGAGACTGGAGATTAGATGAGAAAGAGAGGAGCTGAAAATTTAAAGACAAAAGTGAGATGGTTCCTGCCCTAAAGGAATTCACATCTTAGAATAACATGTTCATTGGACTCAAAGATATGAAAGTCATTTATACAAGTGAATTATTTTGTAGTAAAATATCCCAATAACTTATATGGATTTCTACCATTATTAAAATAGGAAATTTATGTTAAAGATAAAAGGACCTGGAGGAAACGAGACTACTCCTTATGTCTTCTCAGAACCATATCTAAATATACAAATGGTAGCAATACAGCCTGTATATTCTTTGCCCAAATTTCCATGACCAATCATGCCATTAATGTAGTTTTTTGATGTCAAGGCCTTTGGTATGCTTATGATATATACCAGGCAGGCAACCTTGATAGGAGTGCCTAGAAATTTTCTATGAGTTTTAGGGAGTCCTATAGTTTTAGGGTATTTGCTATCCATGTCCTCGATGTTGTTTGAATTTCCCTGTCTGTGAGGTCCTTGGCCATAAAAACTTGTATTGAGTAAATAAGGCTAATCCAACAAATATAGTCATTTCAGTTCAATTATTTTAAGTTGTGTTCAACTTTTTGTGACCCCATTTGAGGTTTTCCTGGCAAAAATACTAGAGTGGTTTGCCATTTCCTTCTTCAGTCCATTTTACAAATGAGGAAACTGAGGCAAAAAGGGTTAAGTGATGTGTTTGGGGTCACACAGCTAGTAAATGTCTGAGACTTGATTTGCACTCAGTAAGATGAGTCTTCCTGATTCTGGGTTTGGCCAAGATAGAAAAGTAACAAAACGGAAGGGAGGAGAAAGATAACAAAAATAATTTATTGCTATGGATTCTATTCCTTTGGCTTAAAATGTTTAGCTCTTCTACCACTTGTATTTCCCACCCACACCCTTACCTCAGTAGAATGATATAGTATAAGCAGAAAATTCTAATGCAGAGCTAACATTAATTTCTGCAGAAGTCTATGTAGGAAAATTCAAGTTAACATTTCTCTTGCCAAACCATCTCAGCACTGTACTAGTTTAATGAGATTAAAAAAAAAAAAAGAGAGAGATAATTCAGGGCATATGAGACACAGGATTCTTTATAGGACAGTTGTAATATAGTACAGTAATTACTACAAAGACATTTCTGACACCTGCATACCTCCAGTGCAAACAAGAATGTCAAAAAACATCTGGTGTTTTAAAATTTAATCTGCTTAAGTATAGAACAAATATAAAGTTCTCTAAGAAAAATGATTTGGGGTGAACATTTTTAATAACTTAATAACTACCAATGCATTCTGTCAGCCATATGCTATGAGGCAACCCTAAGCTCCTAGTCTTTTTTTAAATAATAGCTTTTTATTTTCAAAATACATGCAAAGATAGTTTTTAACATTTACCCTTGAAAAACCTTATGTTCCAAATTTTTCTTCTTCCCTCTTCCTTTCCCTCTTTCTCTCGGCAGCAAGTAATCCAGTATAGGTTTAACATCTGCAATTATACTATACATTTTTCCACATTTATCATGCTGCACAAGAAAAATTAGATCAAAAAGGGAAAAAAAGGAGAAAGAAAAAAAAACTCAAGCAAACAATAACAAAAATGGTGAAAATATTTTATTGTAATCCACATTCAGTCCCCATAATCCTCTCTCTGGATACAGATGATTCTGTCCATTACAAGAGTATTGGAATTGGCCTGAATCACTTCATTGTTGAAAAGAAACAAGTCTATCACAGTTGTTCATCCCATAATCTTGTTGTTGCTATATTGAATGTTTTCTTATTCTATGATAAGAATTTCTGATAGAAGGTAATTTCACTGAGAAAAATTTTTCCACTAATACAAGATAGCAATTAGCCTATAATTTGTAGTCTTACAGACTTGACTGGAGCTACTGAGCAGTTATTTGAATTATTCAGTTACATGATAAGTTTAGTTTAGGTCTTTGTGCTTCCCAGGCCTACTGTATCTACTTTCTTATGCTATATCTTCTTGCATATTAGGTATATACATTGGCTTAATAACATTTACTCAGCTGTTGTTCAATTCTTAAAATAAAGGTTGTTTCTCAACTGAAACTGCGCTCTCTCTCTCTCTCTCTCTCTCTCTCTCTCTTCCTTCCTCTCCCCCTTCTTTTGATAGTACAAATTGAATATTTTTTGAATAGTTAAACATTGCCCTCATACACTTGTAAGATTTTTTATTTTTGGATGGGGATAGCATCCAAGCAAATGCCTGTTTTTCTAGAATGACCTAGTAGCATTTTTTATCCAGAAAATGAATTCATAAGGGAAGAATAATGGAACATTTGGGTAAGGATCAGTGAAGGGAGAAACAGAAGCAGAGTTGTCAGCTAGTGATTAATTCATCAAAAGGTGAAATTAGATGACTTGATGATGAAGACAACATCACAAAATTCTTGGGAATGAAATGAAATGATAATTTCATTTTTGGAACTTATTTTAATGATAATTTTTAAAAGTTACAGAAGTGATGAAATTTTCTATTGTGCTTATGATTCTGATCAATAAAGAATTGTCTGCTGACATACATACATACATATATACATACATACATACATACACAGAGGTAATTATGACTTGGTTTAAATAACTTAAACTTTTGAAAAAAGAAAGGAGAGTATATTCATCAACATATACATTAGATATTAGAAGAACAGAATGTAGAGGATTCATATAAAGTCTAGGTAGAATCCAGTGATATTTTCTTTTTCAGTTAAAGTCTATCTGAGAGGAGTAGGGACCTCTCAAGGATCAATTTCTGAATTCAGGACCAGAAATGATTCCAACATTAGAAAAGGAAAAGGATTATCTAAAATAATCATTTCAGTGTTTTAGAGAACATAAACTCACAATTTTAAAAGAAACATATAGAAAATAAAGAAAGGCAAGTAACTATATATCAATACAATTTTAGCTCAGTGATGTAAGAATGATATCAAGTAGCTTAGAATGAGCAGAGGTTGGTGATAATTGCTAAGAAGAACAACAATGGACTTTTTAAAAAAGTTGTGGCTTGAAGAAGATTAAAGAAGAGATAGTCTTGCAGGATTAGTCTTAGAGGCTTACAGAATTGTCTAAGGGCACTTCAAGGTCAAGCCACTTTTCCCAAATCGCATGGCTGTGTGAGGTGAAATCTTGTCCCAGATCTTTCTGTCTCTCCTGCCAGCTCTGGCCACTTTATCTTTCTTCCATTGTTCTAGGTGAATGGGATCAGGATGAATAACTATGAGAAGGCTAAATTACTCTATCCTTAATTTACTTCTCTTTTCTCTGATAAAAAGAATAATTTTGGGACTGGGAAAGATAGAACACACATATTTAACACCTCAGTGACTTCAAGTCTCCTCACTCTTCCTTTATATCCATTGTTGATGTTGTTGGTTCATCATTTTTTTGAAGAGGACCAATAACATCACAGGATGATATATTCATTTGCATTTAAGTGAGACTGAGTTGCAGGAAGTTTCCATTGATAATTAAAGTAACAACTGGCTTTTCAAGATCTTGGAGGATTAGAGAATACAGAGCAGTTGCTCTAGTCTTTACAAAAGTGAACAGGACCTTTATTGTTGTCCAGCAAAAGACCTTAGACAATAGAATAAAACATAAAGGAAAGCTTTCAGCACATTGTAGAGATTTTCATGTAGATCATGGGAGATCATGCATGAGAATTCCATAGGATGAGAAATTATAGATAAGTTGTGATTTACTATGAAGAGGAATCCCATGTTTGAGATTACACTGACAGTGACCATTTTTGAAGTATTATCTCATCTATTTGCTAGTCTACTTTTAAAATATTGAATTTAGAAATTTTAGAATATGGAAAGGTTTTTAAAACAGTTAAGAGGTAGTAACCTTTGTATTAGGTATGAGAGCATGTTAAGTGAGACAGTTTGGGCTGAGTACTAAGAAAATATCTATTTTTAAATGAATATATATGTATTTATTTTCAATTAACCAAAGCTTGCTGTAGAATGTGCATATTCACTGAAATCATGTGGCATTTGTGTTATTCATCCCCGTTAGCTACCTTTCTTTTATGCCTAAGAGAGTTTATATCACTGTTAAGTGAAACTAAGAAATATTTTCATTATTTTGCATTTTCATTTTTACCAGCAAAGTGTGAGAAGATAAATGCATACACTTATGAATGAATGTATGTGTATATGTGTGTATATTTGGCTTAGCTAAGGAGGAATGATGTTAGTGTCCTACATTTTTAGAGCCAGAAGACATGTGCACATTTTATATTTTACCTAAAGTACTTATTTTGCAGATGAGGAAACTGAGGTCCCTAGAAGTAAATTGACTTGCCCTAGGTCATACAGCTACTTAGTGTTGTTCAGGTTAGCTACATGACTCACACATTATTATATAAGCCATGCTTCTTCTCTAGAAATACTTTCTTTGCTTCACCAGTGATGATGATCTGCTTAAGTAGTAGGTAAGAAACATAGAACAAACTGAATTTGTGAGTTTTCTCAAAGACAAACAGGAATTCTGACATCCTGATCTTGTGTAGCTCTTTTTTAAAAAATCATGGTGGAAATAATTTATATTTGCATTCTTCTCTTTAAAAGGTATTTCTGAGTCTTAAATTTTTACTTCTTTTTACTCTGAATATGTAAAATATTTGAGGATTCCTACTTTTATGTGAATATGTGTAATGGGCTGAAACTGAGTTGATGCATTGAGATCCCAGCACTTAAGGCTAATTACCAATTGGACAATACTCTATTAGCATATGCTTGGAGAAAGAATGGCCCTGCCCACTACTCTGTGCAGGTTTTGATCTGTTGGCTTATAGAGAGATTGAGGCAGGATTTAGAGGGTGGAGTAGGACAAGCTAAGTGGTTCAGAGTGGGAAAAGAAAGAGGAGATTCCTGTGTTCTTCAACTCTCCTCTCCCTTTGATAAAGAATAAAAATCAAGGACTTTCACTTATCCTGACTCCTGCTGATTTTAAAATATCCAGGGTGCTAACACGGTCTTCATATTTGGCACCTAACATGGGGTTGGGGATGGAGGAGAATCTTTTCCTAACATCTGCCCCATTTCAGCCAGAAAAGATTACTAGTTTAGCCCTTAACAAAGTAAGTTCCCTGTTTGTCTATTAAAATACTCACCTAATTTCCTGATCACCAGAGACTTCTTCAGTGAAAGTAGGGTCCTTGATTAACAAATTATAAATTACAAATATTTTAATAATATTATTATATTTATAAATATTTTAAGAAGAAAGATTCTCCTGATCCAACCATTCTGGAGAACAATTTAGAACTATGCCCAAAGAGTTATCCAACTGTGCATACTCTTCGATCTAGTAGTGTCTTTACTGGACCTGGGTCCCAAAAAGATCATAAAAAAAGGGAAAAGGACCCACATGTGCAAAAATGTTTGTAGCCGCCCTTTTTGTAGTGGCAAACTGAGTGAGATGCCTATCAGTTGGAGAATGGGTGAATAAGTTATATATGAGTGTTATAGGAAATGACCAGCAGAATGATTCCAGAAAGTCCTGGAGAGACTTATATGAACTGATGCTGAGCAAAGTGAGTAGGACCAAAAGAACATTGTACATAGCAACAACAAGATTATATTATGATCTGTTGTGGTGGACGTGGCTAGGTCTAATAGTCTAGAGCCATCTGCACCCAGAGAGAGGACTGAGTATGGTTCACAACTTTTATTGTTATTTGCTTGCATTTTGTTTTCTTTCTCAATTTTTTTTTTCTTTTTTGAGCTAATTCTTGTACAGCATGATAAACGTGGAAATATGTTTGGAAGAATTACATCTGTTAAATGTGCTCATGATTATACAATATACAATAAACGAGACTATGTAATGTTCTCTTCTCTATAATATAATGTTCTCTGGGTACAGGTTTCTTGGAGGGCTTCTGGAGGCAGCCTTAATTTCAGTTCAGTGTAATAATCACCTCAAATATAGCCAGGTGTTAAAAGTCCAGTCCTTTATTGTCTCTTGAATCTTGTAGAACTCCAGTGAGTATTAAATACATTAGTGAGCTAGAGAACTGTTAAGTACCATGTTAAATTAGATAACTGATTTAACACTTTGTAAGAATTTTAACAAGACTATGAGTGGTCAGAGGTAGAAGAACCAGGAGAGAGCTGGATCTTGAAAGCCAGGACAATGGAGCAGCCAACTGAGGTTGTTTAACTGAATCTAAAAGTCAAGTAAAATGAGAAGTAAAATCAAGAAGAAACTATTAAAATTTGCAATCGAGAATTAAGAATTTTGGGGGGACAATTTTGTAGAGAACATTTTTAAAGGAATGGTGGTGATGAGGGATAGCTATGGGGTACCTAATTGAAATTAGGGTTTAGTTGAGGTCTAGTGGCAGGTTTGGGGTACAGGGAATCAAATAGAGTTCCCCTGCAACTTCCTTGATTTCGGCAAATGGAAACAGCAGTAAATGGAGTCTAGTAGCAGCGGAAGTCCCCAATAAAAGCATTTATTGGCCCAAAAAGCTAGATTGATAAAAGGTTTATTATTGGGTTTGGAAGCAAGGTTAAAGCATGGTTAAGGGAATAGGCAAAGATAGAGATAAGGAGGGCACCAAACAGAGGGTCCAGTGGACAGAAAGTCCTGACATGCCAGGCGTAAGGCTGCCATGTTCAGGACCTCTGTAGAGAGGGGGTCCCAACATGGCCCTTTTATAATGGGACATTTAGCTAGAGGGGCCTCTGGGTGTAACCCCTAGTTGGCTCAGATCCTAATGGGGGCTTGGACAGGTCCAGATCTTCTATTGGAATTCAAAGGGACCAAGATGTGTGAATCAAAAAGTCCTGGATTGATAATGCATCAATTAGGAGGGGTTAGGAATCAGAAAGAAAGGAGTAAGTCAGTTCTTAAAGGGACCACACCCGCATCAGTGAGATTAGGATCTTAGAAAGCCAGTCAAGTAGGATATTAGAAAGCTAGGCATTAAGAGGCAAAGTCCTTAGTGTTTTATAATTTGGGTGTGAAAGTGATCAAAGATATGGATCATTGCTTGAGGGAGTGGAAGAATTGAGTATTTTTTTTTTTTTTTAAGTATGGTCAGGTCTCTTTTAGAAGTGGCCTGGTGATAAGGAATGAAGACAAGGAAAGGGGAAAATGAAACTGGGGCCAAGTTCCTAGAGAAGACTGAAAAGGGATGAGATCAAGGGCATAAAGCCTTAATCTTGAAAGGAAGAGAGTCACAGTTCATCAGAAACTATAACAAAGAACCAAAGTATAGAGGTTGGGGAGTAATGGTTGAGTAGAGGATCTGGATGTAATCCTGAGGAGCAAGTACTAAGCCTTTTCTTCCTCCTGGCTCTGTGTGTCAGGGGCATAGGGTAGGTGCAGTTAATATCAAAGGATAATAATGAGTGAGCAGAGTAGTAGCAGCAGACTAGTAGTAGTAGCAGACTTTGTATGATAGGGATAAAGAGAAGAGATGGAAATTTCCTAGCTACAGAATGTGGAATAACACCTCTTGGGACTCTTACTCTCAAAAATGATTCATTGAATAGGATCATAACTTTTCTTTTTGTTTCAATCATCAAGAGATAATGAAAAAAATGGAAAAACAGTTCTATTTTATTAAGTATTTGTCCCGTCCAGCAGGACCTCGTAATTAGTGGGGTGTCGAGGAAACGACTAAGACCTGCAAGAGAAACGGGCGAGAAGGAGGAGGGAGACTACATTGCGGTGGAAAAAAGTCTCATTTATTGAAAAAAGGAGCTTAGTTATATATGGTTTGACTGCCTGCGTTTTCTGGGTGGGGGGTTGCAATGTAAAAAGAAGAATGTCAGACCACAGGTGTGGCTGACATCCTGGGGCATACTCGTTATCTAGTTCCAGGGAGGATATGGCCAATTTCCTGGGACACACTCGTTATCTTGTCTCAGGAATTTAGGAAGTATTGTTTGTTCACAATGTTTTAGCTAACCGTATCAGTTTACGCACAGGTAGTCACGTTCTTCTTGGCTCTTTGTTTCCTGTCTCCAACAAGTATTTATCATGTACCATGCACTAAATTAAATTTGGGTTTGAATCTCTGCTTAGCCACCTTCTGTGGCACACACTTAAATTCTTTGAGTTTGAATTTATTTGTAAAACACAAGGAGTGGTCTAGGTGTTCTTTAGGAATCTTTCTACTTCTAAATCTAGGACCTGTGAGTAGGGGAGATTATGTTGAACATATAGGTCTGTAAATACTTGATGATCAGGTCCTGTTGGTCCTTACTGGCACATTCAGTTGTACTATTTCCTTTATTTCATATAAAAATAATGGTGAATGATGCACAATCAGAAGATTCCTTCTTTATGGGAGAGGGGCTTAATTTGGCCTGGCATATGAGACTTCACTTCTGCCAGAGTCCTGAATATATGAAGTCTCTCATTCTGTACCATGGCCTGGACCAGAAACCTAAAGATGAACAGCCTGACATCTGGTGCTCTGGTCCTGGGCAGATACAATTAGGCAATAGTAGTTTCTATGGTTGTTAGCATAACAATTATGAAAATCAGCTTTCTTGCCATGAAACTAGGTGAGAGGTGAGAGTGGGGAGAGAGATTTAATTGGTTAGGAGGTATCACTCTCACCAGCCAAGCACTTTCCTACATCTTCCAGACCTGTGCTTGCAGCTCTTGCTTGCTTATATTTTAACTTTCCTACCACTTCTGACTGCGATGTTTCCCTGGCAGATTTTAAATGTTTGGAAATAAAAACCTGCCATATACTTACAACATAAAGCAACTATTTTGTGTGGGAAGGAAGGGACACCAATTAACATAAAGGAGATCAATACTAGTATTTAGATTGCTCTTATAATTTATTGGTATACCAGCCTCTACAAGATCATGGATATACAGGACTAGTAATTAGGGGAGGAAATAGCTTGTGTTATATTGCTATGTGCTTATGTAAATTATGTGTAATGCCTCCCATATTGATGGATTTATGTATAACATGTATATCTGTTTCAGATTCTGGCCCAAAACATCAACTCTAATGAATTAGCAGTTTGTAAAGATTCCAACAGTTATGTATCTGGTGAAAGCAAAATCTCCTTAAACTTGTGTTTCATAGGAGAAAGGCCCATTATAACTTACCCTTTTCCTCCCATAACTGTTCTGAGATACCATTTATTTTACTAATCCGATACTTAGTTTAAAATATTATAATGCTTTTTAACTCTTTATTGAAAAATAATGAAGTCATCGTTAAAATTTATCTAATTCTTGACATAGGATGTTGTCTTGGACTTGAAATCAATTCCAGTGATCGTTTAGAAAGATATGTATTAAAAAGCTTTTTCCTCCCCATAGTCAAAGTTAGACTTTTATCATTCTGTACCAAAGATTTTTGTCTCCTTCCTTAAGCTATTTTCAAGGTCTGACTTTATCTGGAGCTGCTGAAGTCCATTTTCTAAATATATCTCAAAAGTAGCAGCATTTAATTTCTCTTAGATATCCTAATTTTATTATATCGATTTTATACTTTAACTGTAGGCTTGCATTGAATTAAAGCTCTTTGCTTAATTATAACCAGTAAGGAAAATAATTTATTAAAATTTGTTTTCTATTTATTTAACACTATGAACATTATAAACAATGCTCTTGTCTATAAAAATATAATCATATATTAATTATTAGTGCAAATCATCAGGCCTATTAGAAGATATCTTTGGGTAGTTAGGTGGTTTAATGGATAGAATGTGGGGCTGGAATCAGGCAGACCTGAATTCAAATGCAGCTTCAGTCACTTTCTAGCTATATGACCTTGGGCAAGTCACTTAATTTCTTCTTGCCTTAGTTTTCTCATATTTAAAATGGAGATAAAAAGCACCTACCTTCCATACTCTTTGTGTGGATCAAATGATGTAATGTAATCAAATGATGTAAGTAAAGATGAAGAGAACAGGTTGGAGAAGAAGTCATGAAGGAGTTTATTCCTAGGCTTCAAAAAACAGAGGCTTTTTTATATTATTATATTATAGTCACAATAATAATATATTTATTATTAGATATAACTATGATTGCAATATATACTTAAAAGGTAGCTTTTTTTCGTTTATCAAAA
Organism: Antechinus flavipes; assembly: GCF_016432865.1. NCBI lineage: Eukaryota > Metazoa > Chordata > Mammalia > Dasyuromorphia > Dasyuridae > Antechinus > Antechinus flavipes. The sequence continues at coordinate 296,023,959 of NC_067398.1, forward strand.
AAGCAACCATGTTCTTTTTTCTGAATTAGCTTCTGTATAAAGAAGAAATTTAAATTTTAGAAAAGAGTGTTAGATTTGCAGTGAGAAGAATTGGGTCTAAATTATACCTCTACTAGTTATAGTCTACTATAGTCAGTGTGATCTTAAATCATATCACCTCATTTGGCCTCAGTTTCCTTCAGTGTAAAATGAGTGGATTGTATTCATTGTTGCTATATGTTTGCAACTTTTCTATAAATTTGTGATTCAATAGTCTTGACACTAAGGTCATCATTTGACTTGGAGGTTTTGACTTCTTGAGTCTTGTCCTTATTTTTTTGTTTTTCTTTGTTTTTGCATATAGTGTCTAGTTTAATGCCTGGTACAGAGAAACAATTGTTAATTGATTGGTTGGGATTGTATTTTTTTAGGTGGCAGAAATGCATGGAGAACTTATCGAATTCAATGAGCGACTTCATCGAGCTCTGATTGCTAAGGAAGCTCTTGTATCCCAAATGAGACAGGAACTCATTGATCTTCGAGGACCAGTAAGTACTTTATTTGTGAAACTCCCAAGATTCAGTCAATTTAAGTTCAAAGCTTATGGCTCCCCATTTTCATTGCCTTCTCAGTCCTTTTGATTATATTAGAGAGAAAACATTTAGTCATCATTTCTTTCTTTCTTATATTTGGCATTTTCTGTGATTGGAAAAGTAGCTCAAAGTAGTGAACAGAAAGAAGTGGCGTTAAGTCTTGCCTTTAATACCTAGAAGCTGTGTAACTATAAGCAAGTTACCTGACTTATACAACTTATAGACTGATCTTGCTAGTAAATGAAATTTTCTTGATGAATATAGAGAATTTATTATTTACTTATTTTAACAATAAAAGTAAGTCAACAAGCACTTTATTTTCAATTTACGTTTTAAAGATTAACTTAGAAAATAGCTGTAACAGCTTAGTAATTGCTTCTTCTGTAATAGTCTCTTTTTAATCTATTTTTTTCTATATTTGTTTTTATTGTTCTTGTTAGTTATAGTCAGTGTATCTACTCTCTGCCTGTGTTTTCTTCATTTCATATTACTTTATATGTCTCTCCAAATTTCTTGATATGTCCCCTATTTTTTTTTTTTTTGAATTGGTTATATTACCCCACTTAATCGATAGACCAGCTCTACATTTATTGATCATTCTTTCTGCTTCTAAATAATGCTATTTTCTGTCTTCATATTTCATTTTTTTAAAGAATAGCTTCTTAGTTTGTTTACCTCACAATGGAAGTATTGGTTCAATATATATATTTATTTTCTGACTCATATATTTCCAGATAGAGCTAAAAAAAAAAAAAGATTGTTGTTAATTTAAATTTTTATTGAATGTGCATCCATTTTTTCCACAACCTTGCCAGAATTAAGTTTCATGGCTTTTGGTTATTTTTGTTGTTTTGAAATTGAATTACTTTAAGGAATAGATTTAAGTGTGTATGTATATTCTGTTTTAAAGTGCTTATCCTTCATGTCTTTTGCATACCTAGCTAATGGGAACTAGATATTGCCCTTGGATTTTTTCTTTTGGTAAATCCTTACGTATTTTAAATGTTAATTTTCATTGAGTTGTATTTGCCCTAAATGTTTCTGATTTTTAAGTGTTTAAATATATAATTATTTGTCATGCAGAACTTTATAATTTTAATAATCAACTCTTTTGTATTTCATCTTTTATAATTTCTTCAATGTGATCAGAAGATAAAAATGCATTTACTTTTAAATTTTTTTCACAGATTTTAAAAATAGGATTGTATGTTTGTTTTTGTCAGTTCTGTGACCTACTTATACTTTTCTCAGGTTATGTGGTTTGTTTGTTTTTTGATATCTCTGTCCAGCTTTTTGCCCATTTCAGCAAATAGTTATTTAATAATGAATAATTTGTTTAGCATTTATTTTCTGCTGATCTTTTTGAGAATTAATCTTTTTTATATCTGGTATTTTGTTTCTATTTTTGAAAGTTTATCATTTTCACCGGGTTTTTAATTTTTAAAAATTTTTTGCCTAATACCAGATAGTTCTGATTATAATTGTTTTATTTAGTGCCTTAGTCTCAAAGAAGCTAATATTTATCAGTATCAGCTTCCTCCCTCATGCTAATTTTTTAATAAATTGATTTATAAATTATAAATTGATTTATAATATATAATTTAAATTATTAAATGATTTATAAATTTTGAAGCATTTTCAATTCTATTATGGAAATCATAGTTTTTGATATGGTCTCAAATTTCTAATTTAATTTAGGGGTTGTCATTTTTATTATAGTGCTTTGACTCATCTGTGAATCTTGGATTTTCTTTAAAATGATCATATTAATATCTTTTGTTTTTACATTTCCTTTTTCCAGAATATACTCCTCACTATCCCCTGTGAACTGTCCATATAAAAAATAATTTAAAAAGAGAAAGAAAAAAAGTTCAGTAAGAGCATGATAGTTTATATACATTGATCCACATCCATAACTCTCCACTCTTTTAAGGAGTCTCAATTGTTTCCTCTCTTCTGAGACTGATCAAGCTTGGCTTTAATTTTGGAGGGTTTAATTTGATTTAATTAATTTAATTTTAATATCATAAGTATATTTGAGTATATTATTTACATCTTCTATTATTCCTGTCAATGTTTTAAAGTCATCTTTACTAAAATCATATGTATGTTTATATAAAAACATTGATTTCACAGATATTTTTTGCTTTTCCATTATTGGACATGATTTTTAAAAACAAGTTCTTTTTCTGATGTTATTGGTATGATGATGATGTTTTTCAGTCGTTTTAATTGTGTCCAACTCTTCTTGACCCCATTTGAGGTTTTCTTAGCAAAGATACTGGAGTGGTTTGTCATTTCAATGATACTGAAATTCAAGTGAATTTATTAGTTTTATTTAATATATTCATTTCTCACTGTTTTTATTGAGACCAGAGTCAGCTACTACTACTAATATTTTACCTTTTTAGTTTCCTAAATTATTTCTGCTGATGTCTTTTTTTCCTCTCTTAACTATGGTTGTTAGAATTCTTAATATTATGAAAGCTAGGAATGAAAATAGTCCTCATTGTTTTAAAGTTTAGATTTAATCAGAACATTTTGCCTTGTATATTCTTTAGAATTATAATTTATTTAACTAAAGTGAGAAGAGACTTAAGCTATCTCACCTCACACTATCATTTTCCAAATCAGGAATGTAATTTCTAGATAGGTCGAGCGATTTGCCCAAGATCACATAAGTAGCTATTTTCTGAGGGAGGTTTGGGTTTGAAGTGAATATTTTATATTATTTTTGTGGGGGAAAATTCCTCTTTTTCTATTCTTTTTGTATATATGTTTTTTTTTCCTCTCTGTCATGAATGGATAATAAATCTTTGTGTACCTCAACCAACTTTTTAGAACTTAATCATAATCATTATCTACTTTAGAGAAGATAGTTTACATACTGGAAGTTCCCCTAATTGATGCTTATCATATTTGGCATGTTTATGATATTTTCATAATTGTAGTAGTATTTCTATTTCTGAATCATACTTTGTCTTCCTGATTTATGCCCTTAAGCAAAAATTATTTTTAAAATATATCCTATATATGTGTGTATGTATGTGTTTGCATACATACATACATACATACATATAATTTGGAATTTTTTGTTTATTAATAAGATCAGCCTATAGTTTCTTTGTATTATGTGTTTTGGTTCTTTTGAATCAGTGCCATAGTTCCCTAATAATGATAATTGGGTAGCATTCCATTTTTAACTTTTTTGTAAAATATATAGTATCAGAATTGTTTTGTTCTTTTGAAGATTTGGAAACTTTCATTCATAAATCCTTTTGAGTCATATGAGTCTTTTTTGCTAGGTAATTATTCTTGACTTATTTTTTCTTTTTTTTCCTGAAGATAGGCTATTTAAGTTCCAATTTTGGTAATTTACATCTGTTTGCCTATTGAATTGTTTAATTTTTAAGTTGTAAAATTTTTCAAGAGAAAGGTGTGTGTAATATTCTTTGATAGTTTCATTGTTTTTCATAATTACGTGTTCCTGTTTTCATGTCTAATTTTGGTGATATATGTTTTCTTTTTACAGTTTAAAAATAAATTTACTAATGTTTTCTTAGTTTCATTTCATTGCTCTTCAAGCCCAGCTTTTGATTTAACTTATTAATTCAATTGAGATTTTGGCATTTTCTATTTTATTTATTTCTGATCTTTCTTTTTTCTGCTTTTTTTTTAGTCTTTTGCATTATTCTTTTCATATTATTTTGTGGTATAGATTTCATTTAGATTCTTCTCTTCCCGCTCTCCCTCTTCCTCCCCCCTGTTTACTGTAGATACTTGGTGCTCTAAATTGGCATTGTTTGCTTGAGTGCATAGCATACATTTTGTTAAATGATGTTCATAGAATTATATTCAAAAGCATGGCATTTAAAAAAATTTCCTTTTAACTTAGTTGCTATTTAATAAGTTTTCTTACCATATAGCATCATATATTTTAATTATTATTTGTTTTTAATTTTACTGAGCTCTGGTGTTTTAGAATGTATATAATTTCTTGCTTTTTGAATTTGCCTAAGTGATATCAAATTTTTTGTGAAAATTCTTTGTTCACTAAAAAAATTAATATTCTCTGCTTTCATTTAGTTCATAACTGTTATTTTCAGTTTAATAGATATGTAATTATCTCTTTGTTAATTCTGTTACTTCAATACCTCTTTAGAGTGTGTCTCTACCAATCTATATTATAGACTTGCCACATATTTGCCACATATTAGAACATGATTTTATGTGGATCTCTGGCTCATTAACCATTTAATGACCCACCTTCTAGTGGTAAGCTGCTCATTCTTCTACATTCTACATTTCCTACTCATTCTTCTATGCTGCAGACTCTACTTCCGATTTTTCCCCTCCCTCCCTCCACCCCCTCCCCCAGATGGCAAGCAGTCCTTTACATGTTAAATAGGTTACAGTATATCCTAGATACAATATATGTGTGCAGAACCAAATAGTTTTCTTGTTGCACAAGGAGAATTGGATTCAGAAGGTATAAATAATCTGGGAAGACAAACAAAAATGCAAGCAGTTTATATTCATTTCCCAGTGTTCTTTCTTTGGGTGTAGCTGCTTCTGTCCATCCTTAATCAATTGAAACTGAATTAGCTCTCTTTATCGAAGAGATCCACTTCCATCAGAATACATCCTCGTACAGTATCATTGTTGAAGTATATAATGATCTCCTGGTTCTGCTCATTTCACTTAGCATCAGTTCGTGTAAGTGTCGCCAGTCTTCTCTGTATTCATCCTGCTGGTCATTTCTTACAGACCAATAATATTCCATAATGTTCATATACCACAATTTACTCAACCATTCTCCAATTGATGGGCATCTATTCATTTTCCAGCTTCTAGCCACTACAGACAGGGCTGCCACAAACATTTTGGCACATACAGGTCCCTTTCCCTTCTTTAGTATCTCTTTGGGGTATAAGCCCAGTAGAAACACTGCTGGATCAAAGGGTATGCACAGTTTGATAACTTTATCCCCTTCTTTGTGACCACAGTTAGGGTTTTCTTGGCAAAAGTACTAAAGTGGGTTTGCCATTTTCTTCTCCAGTTCATTTTATAGATGAGAAACTGAAGAAAACAGCTTATCACTGGAAAGAAGATGGAAAAAAAAAATTGGAGGAGTAGCCTTTCTTGAAGACTTCTTATACCATTTTGCATTAACAAGATATGTTCTACTTTTATCCCCTTAGGAGAGTATCCAATTAGTTTGCAGATTTTGAATACACTTTTGTATTGTTAAGCTATTTATTATAATTAAAGAGAGTTCATTTAAAAAGTTTACAGGATGATTGTGATCCATAACCACAAATTGGATTTATTGTTGGATAGTAAGGAACATAAACTGGAAAGTAAACTAAAAGTGCAGGAAAACATCATGCCCCCTGACACAGACATTTTTTCTTAGGTAGTTTGCTCACATCTGTGTGGGGATAAGTAATCATATTTTCATGCCTACCCTGTCCATATACCAGCTGTGTCCAGTTTCAGTCTTTGTAAAATTATTCCCTGGTGCACTTAGGAGCTATTCAGGAAAGAAACAGAGCTCATTTACTATTGGCAATAAACCACAGTCTTTTCTGTGTAATGAGAGAGAGAGAGAGAGAGAGAGAGAGAGAGAGAGAGAGAAGAGAAGAGAAGAGAAGAGAAGAGAAGAGAAGAGAAGAGAGAGAGAGAGTGTGTGTGTGTGTGTGTGTGTGTGTGTGTGTGTGTGTGTGCGTGCGTGTGTGTAGTTAAAGGGTCACTGTAAAGGATTCCCAGTCTCCTCCAAATTAACCTGTTCATGTGTGTTTTCATTTTTTTTAAAAATTAGCAATAATTTACAAATAATTTATCCTTATTATATATATATATATATATTTATATGGTATACTTATATGTATATATTTATATGGTACTTTATATAACACAAAGCATTTTTTCTGTGAGTCATCTGGTGCAAATATGATTAACTCTATTTTATATAGAAAGGAATTGATGCTTTCACAGGTGAAGAAAAATGTTTTTTGTCTCAAGTCTAGAGCCCATTTCCTCCAGGTCTAATGTTCTTTTAGGCTGCAAACATAACTCAGTCCCTTCATTCTTTCATTCATTAATTTATACAAGCATATATCAAGTATCTTTTAATGTATTAAATGTATGTTAGATTCCAGGAGTGGTACAAATGATAGGTAAGACAAAGTCCCTCATTTCATGGAGGTTTGTTGTTTTTCAGTTATCTCTGACTCTTAATGACCCTGTGGGCCTTACTATCCATATGTTTTGCCATTTACTTTTGCAATGGATGAAAGCAAATATTAAGTGACTTGTCCTGGGATACTCTACAGCAAGTAAATTCTGAGACCAAATTTGACCTCAGGCCTTCCTGACTGTAGGCTTAGTACTCTATCCACTGAGCCATCTAGTGTAGCATAGGGGCAATTTCACGAATGTAATTTCCTTGAGCCAATGACCGTTTCGTTTTTATCTGTATAAAGAAGTGTCCTCTTTTAATTTTTGACAGTTTTATAAACAGAAAGGAGCAAAATAGTTGTCAAAAGAATTTTTTTTTTAAAGCAGTCCCACGGGGTAGCTAGGTGATGCAGTGCTGTGTGACCCTGAGCAAGTCACTGAACCCCAATAAAAAAAACAAACAACAAAAAAAAAACAGCCCCACAAATAAAAAGCATCGCTTTAGCATAAAGACAAAGTAACGATCTATTTTCCAGATCTGATCTTCTTATGACTGAAATGAGGACTTTGAGATAGATAGTTAAAAATTGCTAATACCTAGATTATTTCTTAACTGTGGGACAGTTGTATATTGTCTAGTTGAGGTTGTTGACCAAAATGTGAATTTTTTTTCCCCCATTGATAAGATAATCATTTCATGTAAGAGACCCTACTTTGGAACTAGGAATGATTGATTTAAGAGTAGACTTAATTACTTAAAATTATTCTGTCTGTGAAGAGTCCTTGGGGCTTAGGTATAGCAAAACCTCAGAGGCTAGACTACTATTAGGAAGTCTAACAGTTAGTTAGACTGTTAGGAAGAATTAATTGAACAATAAACTTTTATTGCAAAAAGCTGAATGGAGGAAAAACTTGTTGCTAAGAAGAGCTGATAAGTGCTTAGAAGAGTAAATTAGAAGAAAAATATTGTTGCTAAAAAAACTGACTGGAAGAAAAAGACTCAACTTTGCTTTGGCATCTACTCTCTGAGAGATGGAACTCCCTCAATCTAGCCAAAGGAGCTGACCTGGCAAAGCTGTGCAGATCACAGACTTTGTGGAACTACTTTTTGTAAAGAATATAATGGTGCTATGATAATATAATAAACTGAAGTGAAGAAGCTCTACAGTTATCAAGACTTATGGCTGCTGTATTGACTAATAGAGTATAAAACTGACTCGGTTACCCAGAAGGAGGATTAGAAGCTACTAGAAAATCTGAGAAGCTAAAAAGACACTTGATCTTACCCAGCAGGAGAGAGAAAATGCTGACGGTCCATTCATCAGTAAATTGTGGGTACATACTGTTTCTTAGAGGAATTTAAGGACTGATTGAGACCCATAATTCAAGACTTGTGAATTAACCTAGATACCTATGTCCAGAGGTATCATATATATGCAGCCTATAGAGCACATATGACACATAGTACTCTTGAGTATACCCAAACCAGATTAAAATATAATTTGGAAATATTTAATAAAATAAATAAAAATTCCATAACATGTAGATTATATTATACTTTTTTTTATTATACTAAATCAGCATATGGCCTGCAAAGATCTTTATATATGGATTAGTGGCCCCCATTGCTATTTGAATTTGACATCATTGCTTTAATCATAGTGTTTTCAAAAGTTTGTGTATACTGTTCCTCACAGACGCTGTGTACATTGAGGAGAAGGTGTATCTCAGGTTTATGAATAGAATGGTGAATTTTCATTTTTCTTGCTTTGCCTTCTATTTGCTAAATAATTCTGATTAATAATTATGGATGATGATTAGTTAAATGTGAAACACACCAATGGGAGATGAGGAGCTGCAGTTATGAATAGTAGTGTATTTCTTCCACCACGGTTATCCCTCTGAGATTGAGTGATAGCATTTTGATTCCTGCCTCTATGAAGACCTTCCCTGTTTCCCTAGCTTATAAGTTCAGGTTGGGTGAGCAAGATAACCCCAGCCCAGAGAGAGAAGAGGAATAATTGAGAACTAGTATCTTTTTGTTGAAAATACTTGTGTTCCATTTGTATCTCTAGTACCTAACCCAGTGCTTTATATATAGTATATACTTAAATATTTGTTTATTCAAATTAAAATGAATTATATGATAATGTCTTCTAGAGAGTAAAACAAAGTGATATGTGAGGTCCAAGGCAAAAGTAGAGTGGGGCACAGAAAAACTTCATGAGAGAAGTGGCCTTTGAGTTAAGCTATAAAGAATGAATAAAACTATTTCAAAGTCTGATTCTTTTTGTACAGCAAAATAACTGTTTGGACATGTATGCATATATTGTATTTAATTTATACTTTAACATATTTAATATGTATTGGTCAACCTGCCATCTGGGGGAGGTGGTGGGGGCAAGGAGGGGAAAAGTTGGAACAAAAGGTTTTGAAATTGTCAATGCTGAAAAATTACCCATGCATATATCTTGTAAATAAAAAGCTATAATGAAAAACAAATAAGCTAAAAATGATTATATTATACAAAAAAAAAATGGGTAAAAATCCCACAGGTGAATGGGGGAATGGAAGACATTCTAAGGTTAAGGGACAGTAAGAAAAGGCATAGAGAAAACTCAAGACCCCCATTACTTCCCTTTGTGTACTCTTTATTACAGCAAAGCTGAACATCTTGCTGTTCCTCACCACCAATATTTTATTTTTTCTTTCTATGCCTTTGCTCACACTATCTCCCATGCCTATCATCCATTATTTGTTGCACATCCTTTCTTAACTCTGCTTCTTAGAATCCTTGGTTACCCTCAAAGCTCTCCTTAAACATTATTTCCTACATAGGGATCATTGCCTTCCAGTTATTAATCCCTTTACTCATTACTTTATATTTATTTTGTATGCTGTATGCTTATTTTACGCATATATCATGCTATGATATTGTTATATAACATATAGCACAGTGTTATATATTAGTACACTATTATATAGCATAGTGTTATTATATATTACTGTATATTACATGCTATCTTCCCTATAGAAGTAAGGTTCTTGCAAGCAAATTCTATATCATCTTTGTATTTCTAGTGATTGATAAAGTGACTGATAAATAATAAAGTGCTTAATAAATGCCTTTAATTTGATTATTTGATCTATTTGGCATATGAAAGTAGTTCATATTAACTAGGAAGAACACAGATTTCATGAATGGTAGTAATATGAGAGGTAGTTTAAAAAGGTAGAATGGATCATAAAATTAATCCCAGTTTGCTCCGAAATTGTATATCCTGATAAAGTGATAAATTAAATATTCAGAATGAGACCCAGAATTTTGGGCCATTATGAGAATTTGTCTTTCTTTGTTATGCATATTTGTTATGTGTTTATTTTTTCTTTTCTTTTTTTCTTTTTTCAACAAGAAGAGAGGAGGGAGTGAAAATGAATGGTTTTTTATTGAAAAAAATTTTAAAAAGAAAAGACAAGGTTTTAGATTCATAAACATTCATGAATTTCATGTTTTATGTACTTTTTCTTTTCCCATGACTCGATTTACTGAGAGACTATCAATTGTGAGTTTTCTCATTTGTCTTTCTCCACACTTCAAAGCCTTTTTTTTTTTTTTTTTTTTTTTTTTTTTCAGATATTAGGTGATCCTTTTTGCCAAGACTATTCTCTCCACTTATACTCTGGATTTTGCCTCACTTTGTATCTTCTTCAAGAGAATGACCTGTCACTTACTGTATTCTCTCATCTACTAGGCTCTTTCAACTGTCTACAAATAAGATCAGGTCTCTTTTGTCCTTAAAATACTTTATCTTTAATTTTATATTTTTCAAGCTGTATTTAAAAAAATCACTCATTACCTTTCAAAACTGCTTACCTTCAAGAAGTAATTTATACTCATAGCCTCTTCTTTCTAACATCTCACTTTGAATTCTGACATCTACTTACCCTCCACCCCTAACCTCTATAGACACTTTACCCAAATTGGTCGCTTGGTTGTTAAGTAAGTCCATGATTTCTTTATCAGTTATTACCTCTTGTTGGTTATTTTTGATCTCTTGGTAGCTTTCAACACCATTGACTATCCCTTTTCCTGAGTACTTTTTTCTTTGGCTTTTATGATGTTTCCCTCTCCTGGTTCTCTTTTCTGTTTGACCATTCTTTCTCCACCTCCTTGACTGGTTCATCATCCTCTATAATCTAAAACAAGACTTCTTAACCAGGAACTATGGACCCATGAACAAATTTCAGGGGAGTCTACAAATTTGTTTTTTGAATTTTTTAAGAATTATATTTCAGTGCAATTGGTTTTTTATATAATACTATGTATTTTGTTTTATGTATTTAGAATTTTTTTTCTGTAAAGGAGTCCATAGATTTCACTAGACTTTAAAGATATCCTTGACAAAAATGGTTAGGAACTCTTACTGTAAGCAATCCTCAAAGTCCCTATCCTACATCTCCTCTTTTTTCCTCCTATATTCTCTTTCTTAGTTATCTATCCAGTCTTTTAGATTTAATTATCTCTAGAGAGGTGATTCCAAATCTATATATTTAGCTCAAACTACTTTCCTGATCTCTGCTCAACATATCCATTTTTAAGGTAGACATTTTAACCTCTGTCATACCAGGAATTCAAACTCATCTCTCTATTGTCCAGAGCACTTAGGATATTTGATTTAAATAATCTTTTCTAAAACTTGTAGGATAAGAGTTTGACATGATTATTCTTGTAAGTTAACTGAAGTGTCTATCCAAGTACAAGTACCTATCACAAGTTTCAGAAATTACTAAATTGAGATAAAAGTACTTTTAAAATGCAAAAAGGCATGGAAGAAAAACTTATCTAAAGTTTTATAACAAATTTCACAATAAAATAAAAACTCTTCTTGGAGCTTTCTTAGTGCTTCTGAAACCATAGTGCTGTTACCATTTAAGCAAGGAAGCTTAATAAGAAATATATCTTTTATCTTAATAGCACTTATTTTAGCAGATATTTTTAAACATGCTATTTTTAAAGAGATTATGGGGGCATCTAGGTGCATTATATTGCAGTGGATAGAGCACCAGTCCTGGTCAGGAGGACCTGAGTTCAGATGTGGCCTCAGACACTTAGCACTTCCTAGTTGTGTGATCCCTGGGCAAGTCACATAACCCCAATTTCCTTGGGGGGAAAAAAAAGATTATGAGCAAAATCTGTACCTTGCAGTAGTAATTCTGAAACATAAATTTTTTACATAAAAGTTATCTGATACATATGGAATCCTTTTAAAAAGATAAGTGCTGCATGAGACCCACAGAATAGTAGAATTTCCTCCTATAACCATATGTCTCTTTAGACTAGCCAATTCCCTAAGCTGATTACACATTCCTTGAGGTTTCTTCATCTGAATAATTGATATGTAATATGTCCCAAATATTTTACAATGCCAAAAATTATTTATGCTTTCTATGCCGTTTTCTTCCTGGTATGCCTATCAGAATGAGAAATTTTACACTGTCCTGAAGTTCCAAAATATAAATGGGTTAGATTTGGCTGCCTACTTTTATAAGACATATCTAGACACAGAAGTCTAAATTCTGATTTCCTAGAATTGTAAAGTTTTTTCATATGTATTGGCAAATACAGCATAGTTAAACTTTATTTTCACATTTGTTCCATGTTTGTATAAATATGCACTAATAAGGCACAAAGTAATCATGTTTTTCTAATGGTTATTTGTAATAATTTCAGTTGTTGGTTAAAAGAAGTATTTTAAGTATTCTTGTATGATGCTAGTTAGTGAGAGTTTATGTGCATGTTGCATAGAACAGTCTTCTAGGCAGCTAATGGAAAGGGAAAAAAAGACTTAGAAGATGGTGAAGTTATCTGCTTTGGAAGAAGCTAGAGTATAAGGATGGAAATAGAATACCTTATGTTTATCCATATATAAGATAAGGATTATACAAAATGCCAATAAGTTTAAAAACTCAATATATCAGAATTAGAAGTTTCATAATAATCGGTCACTTACATAATGCTTTATGGTTGTAGAGTAATTTTTATACTTTATCTTATTCTGTTCTCATCAGTTTTCTCAGGCAATGAGAAATGGATATTAATGGATATTATTATTCCTATTTTTTCATTTGAAGAAAATCTCTCCCAGAGAGATGAAGTGACTTGCTCCATGTAATACAACTAAATGATGGGTCTGAAATTCAAGCCTTTTTTTTTATTCCAAATACAGTACTTCTTCTCTTATATCAAGCCTATTGTTCTTAAAAGCAAAGAGAAAGATGTGATGTTTATTAACTGGTGTCCTACAAGTGCAGTGCCCGGAAGACAAATCAGTTGATCTTGTTTGGAAGCTCAGGTTAAAATCCATTTCTTTTGTGACCCTGAACTTGTCTATTCACTTTTCTTTGCTCCTGTTTTCCTTCATATTACATTGTCTTCACATTCTTCCTTTCATCCTTCACATCACAATGTCTTTGCTTCTGCTCCATTTCTGTTCAGTTTTGATGGAGAAAAATCATGAAACTGATCTGACTGTAGCCCAGGGTAAACATGTTATTACAAATATAACACTAAAAATACCAGGCTCTTGCTGCTCTGCTCTTGGCCAATCTTACTCTATTCTTATCAACTCTGAATTTCATTGCCCACATTGTTCCAAACTACTTCTATCCCTCCTAAAATCACACCTTTTAATAGAACCCTTTAAAAAAGGTTCTCATGCTTAAAGCAGATGAGTTAGCCTCCTACTTGACTGAGACAATGAAAGCCATCTGAGCTAAGCTCCATCAGCCCACTTATTCTGTTCTTCCAAACTTCTTAACATCACTGCCCACTCTAATTTTTTTTCCTCAGATCACAGAAGTGTTTCTGTTCCTTATTAACTTTTATCCTTATACCTTTAATCCCAATCCCCTAATCCCACCTCCAGAATTTGCCACAGCAATAATTTTCTTTCTTATAGCTTTTCCTTCTTCTCCTTCCTTTATTTTCTCCTCAATAATTAAAAAATAAAATCTTAATCTGGGCATGATACTACCTATTTGTAATCTTTGCTATAAGGAAGACTTTAGTTGATAGATTATTTAAGTCTGGGCTTTCGGTGCTTTAGTGTGTTGAATTGATGGAATAATTTAGTGTCAGCATGGTGAACCCTAGGAGCAAGGGACCAAGAAATTGGTGAGGAGGGGCAAAATGGCCTAAGTTAGAATTAGAGTAGGCCAGAGCTTCTATGCTGCTTAAATGAGAGATTGAGCCTATTAGTGGCCAATCTAATCTCAAAAAATCCATATGCTTAGGTCTTCCCAATTCTAGAAAAAACCCTTCTCTTAACCTTATTAACCTTTCTATCTTTCATCCCATTTCCTATCTTTAGTATTAAAACTGCCTGAAAAATTGATCTTTTTCATTAATTTTCTGCAGTTTGACTCCCAGCTATTAAATCTTCCCACATAAATGTTGCCAATGACTTCTTACTCTCCATATGTAATTGCTTCTCAGTTCTTATCTTCTTTGACTTCTCCGCAGCTTTTGACATGATTGACCTTTAATTTTTATTAGATACTCTTTTTTCTCTTGGTTTGTGAGATATCACATTCTTTGTATTCTTCTCTGCCACTTTGATTTCTCTTTTTCTGTCTTCATCTTTTCGTGGTACACTGGAAAAAAATTTGGTTCTGATTCCCAGCTCTGCTAGTGACCAGTTGGGTACCTTTGTTGTTGTTTTGATTTGTTTTTTACGGCTCTGAAGAGACTAAGGTGAATTCTTAAGAGTCCCTTCTAATTCTGGTCCTTTCCCAGTTCCCTTATTTCTGCCTTATTCTTCCTTTTGCTCATGCTTACAATGTCTCTGTCATTCTTTACTTCTTATTTTTTTATTTAGCATTTGAAATACATTTCAGGGGTGGTTAGATAGTACAGTGGATAGAGCATAGACCATGGAGTCAGAAAAAGCAGATGTCAAATGTGATTTCAGACACTTACTAGCTGTGTGAACCCGGACAAGACACTTAACCACAATTGCCTCCAAAAAAAAAAAAAAAAAGCACATTTCAAAGTATTGATCTCCTTTGATCTACTCGATTAATAATTCACTTCTTCTTAATTACATCCTTGTTTTTCAGTTGTATTGGAGTTAGGTCTTATTGTATATATAGATATATGTATTTTTGTCTTTTTCCCTGTTAAAGCATAACCTCCATGTAGTTAATGATTGTGTCTAATCAAACCTTTGTATCTTCCCCAGTGAACCTTGGAATTTAATGTTTGTTGATTGAGTGCATGAATTTGTAAAGGTAAATTATAGTGTCAGCTGCCCTTTTTCTTATTCTCAGAGAGATAGTGAAAATATTGAACAATATAAATGAGAATAGCAAGTCAGAATAAGGACACTAATTTGAAGTGACTTCACCTATTGAGATGATTCAAATGTTATTCTGTCTGAATGTGAGGGGAACATATAAGGTAACTTTTTAGGAATCATTTAATTTCAGATTTAAAAGAGAATTCTGAAATAATTAGTTCACCCCAATTTTCTTCTTGCTCCTCCCTCTCCTCCTTCTCCTCCTCCTTCTCCTCCTTCTCCTCTTTCTTTCTCCTCTTCCCAAGATTCAGTCAGGTAAAGTGATTTTTTCAGTCATGGAATTCGTGAGAAACCCAAATTTGAAATCATAAGGTAGAACTCTAAGGTTTAGTTCAATTCAATAGTATAGCCTAGTGTGAGTTTCCATTTTGTGCTAGATGATTGTTTCATGATTTTACCATTAGGTAAAAACTAGGTTTTCATTTACTTATCTATTAATGATTTTCTATAATCTAAAAAATAGATATCACCAACACTGTATTTAATGTATGGGATCTTTGAATTGCTACATGAGTGCTTAACGAGTTGCATATAGGTTTCAAAGCATTTGATATCTTTATTGATATCTGTATCACTTCTCTCTGAAGGTAGTGATTCAGTGATTATATTGGATCAAATATACTTTCTCCGTGGTTCATCTTTCAGATCCTGTGATTATATGAAATTCTGTCTACCCAGTGCTAAATGTCTTAGACCTTGCTTCCTTTTGTTGTTAGGAACAAGAGAGAGACCAGAAAATTTCAATATCAAGGAGCAGACAAGCACAACTCAAGGGTTCTTATATTCATCTCAGTGGTCTCCAACAATAACAACAACAACAATTTTCTTTGCAATCTTTAATTCCAATGACCTTTTTTCCTATGACTTATTAATATTAGTAGTATCAACCCTGGTATGTGATATGTTCACATGCCTTTAAAATCCTTTTTCAGTCAAGATTCCATGATCCTAATTGTGAGGAATGACTGAAAATCTAAAGAATTTCCTTTTGACTTGGCTGCTACTTCTTCTGATGCATCCTCCTTTGCAGCATAAAGCTTACATTTAAAATTAGAATGTTACCAACAATAAGCTCTGAAATAATATTATACACTATACAACTATTCCACTAATTCACTATTTCCAAGAAATAGTGCAGTGGCCACACACCAGTAAATTTTCTTGACAGATGGACTAAACCAGATTGAGTGTAAACTGACAGGTCTCAAACCCATGGGTTATTAGAGGGATTGCTACACCAAGCACGTGAAGATTTCTTTTGGCAGAAAGGACAGATAAGAACATTTTGTTCCAAAGACCATAAGGGTGGCTGAAGCAAGGAATTCTTAGAGCTTGTTCAGACATTGAAGATGCCAAGATGATGCACTGCATCTTGGTTTATCACTAGTCATCTTGACTTTTTTCCTGCCACTGGACTTTGATCACTGTGGGAGAATAAGGCTGAGAACTTTGTGCAACTCTGCCTCACTTAAATCCAGTTTACCTGCAAATCAAAACATCAGCTGTCATGTTATTAGTCCCCCTTCAAAATGAAGCATGAGCAACATTTCACTACTTCCCCTGTTCCTGCCAGTTTGGTGGTAACCTACAGTGGCAATGTCAAACTCAAATAAAAATGGCTCTTAAGAGTGCTCATATTCTGATTCTATAATCCATAAATTAACATTATCTGTGTTGTATTGTGATTCATTTATTTTGTTGAACATTTCTCAATTACACGGGGAGTTTCAGGTACTTGAAACTTAAGTTTAGCGCCTCTGTCTCTCTCGATTCTCTGAATGATCGACTCACTTCCATTTCTTACTTTTTAGCCTTGTTATATTTGCTATATTTCCATAGCCCTTTTCCTTTCCCTTTTCTGCTTTTCCAAAATCTACTTATTCTCTAGACCCAGCTTAAATGTAATTAGTTTAAATCTATGAAGTCTTCTTCAACATCCTAAGCATACATCAATCTCTCACATTTTAAAACTCCCCATGCAGACCTCACACAATCTCTTTATATCTGTACCACTCACTTTGTCACCATTTCATGTGTATTTTTTTAATCTTTGTGAATGAGGCTCCCGTCTGAAGGCAGGAAACATGTCTTCTTCTTTTGTGTCTTCCCTATTTCTAGCTCAAAGTTGAACATGGAGATATTTATTAGGTCAAATTGGAGTGAAACAGGATCATGCTCTGAAAGTACATAGAGATAACAGTATATTTGTTTGTCCCAAGGTGATCAACATGTTTGTTTGCATTTATATGTCAAATATAAGTAGCTATCATACCTCTGCTGCTCTTGAGGTTTTTTGATAGCTCAATTTTAAACATCACTTAAACACTTGTGACATGAAATTATCCATCAGTTAGAAAGATAAGTTATACCATCAGTGGTGGTTGTCAGCAGAGCTAGAATATATATATGGAAAGAACAGTACAATGGAAAATCAAAGTTTGGCTGTGGAAGGATGTCCCTGAACTGGTTATTGCCTCAAAAGAATTTAAATTCCAGGGGGTATAACATGTACAAAGAAAAGTATATTCAAAATGCATATAAAGTCAATGACAGGGCAACTAGATGGTACAGTGGATAGAGCACCAACCCTAAAGTCAGGAGGACCTGAGTTCAAATCTGGTCTCAAATACTTAACTCTTCTAGCTGTATAACTCTGGGCAAGTCATTTAGCCCCAATTACCTTAAAAAAATTAATGACAGGAAATTTTTTTTGGGGGAGAGGTGCTGGTATCTGGGTGTATGGGAATCTTAAAGAAGTTAATATAAAGGGGAGGAGATTTATTTTAAATTGGAAGGATCTAAGGAATTCTGAGAGATAAATGTGTGAAAGAAGTGGATTTCAAATGGAGAACAGCATATTCAAAATCCTAGAGAGGAGAGATGAAATGTCTTGCCTCAGAAACAGCAAGAAGACCACTTTGGGTTTATGGAGGAGAGTCATATACTGGAAAGATAGGTTGGAATTGCGTTGTCAAAACACTAAAGTAAATAGAAAATTTTATACTTGATTATGTAGCTAATGGGGAGCCTCTTTTCAGTTGCATGTGAATTAGGAAATGCTGAAATGCTGTACTGAATTATTGCACCAAGCATCTGTAATTCTTCCAAGTGATTACTAGGATAATCAATATTTATTTATTTATTTGTTTGTTTCTTTTTTGAGTAGGGAGAAAAAAGTGTCAAGACTCTGGCCTCTGGAAGAAATAGCTGTGCCTAGCAGCATAGTATCATAAAATTTCCTAGTTTGTTCTGTGATTACTTCAACCACTTTAGACACCTTAGGAAAAATTATACTTTTTTTTTTTTTCCTATTTGGAGAACTTCAATATGTCAAGAATCTATAATATATCCATGTAGATAATCTTTCACTAAAACATAAATCTTTTTTAAGTTTGTGGACAATATGAGGAATTATGACTGAAAAAAGGTCATCATTGTCTGGTGCCTTACAGTAGTGAGGATGTAGTAGTAAGTTTTCCAAACTTAGCTAGGTTGGACTCAGAAATGCCAATTGAACAACTTATTGTTATTTTGTGCTCACAGCTCTTCCTGCTTGGAAGGATAGCTCTCTTACTTCTTCTCTTACTTTCCAAAGGTGGTAGCCTTTGGAAATTCAGGGATACTTCCATACTTACCTGAATTGGGGTCTTTATGTGTTAATAAGTAAGTATCCATCAAATACTATGCTAAGTGCTGAAAATATAAATACAAGCAAGTAAACCAGTCTTTATCAGGAAGCTTTATCAGGTTTGCAAGACTTGGAAAGGTGTTTTAGTAGGGAAGTCAAAGGAAATGGTGATTACATGTCCTTTCTAACAATGTAATCATTGATCTAGTTCTCAGAACTAGATCTGGAAGATGGAAGCAAAGCCGGGGAAGAAGGGAGGCTATGTACACAGGGGCATGGGAATGTTTGAGAAGTAGTGTGCTGCATCTGGGGCAGAGGTAAAGGTGAATGTTCACTAATCAAGAAGCATCAGGTTTTTGAGAACTTAAGTCTTGTCTTGGAAGATAGAAACTTGAGGCAAAGAAAGTGACATGAAGATGACTAGGAAATCAAAAGCACTTCAAATATTAGCTAAATTGTTGTCTTAATATGTGAATTGGGAAGGGAGAGGGAGGGAAGTAGTTTTCCCTGTTTATAAGGGCATAAATAGAAACATTAAAAAAAAAAGTGATTCCCATTTTGTAATAGTAGTTCAACATCTTTCATCAAATTGGGAATGCTCCTAGAATTCCTTCAGACACTTTGATCCAATAATTTTTTAAAAAATGTATCAAAATGTATCATGTCATGTGTAGAGTAAGTATTGAGAAAACAAAGACAAAAAAGGAAAACAATCCCGGCCCTCAAGGTGTTTACCTTCTTACTACAATTCATTGAGAATAAGTAGCATGATTCCATAGAGTTATAGCTTCACAGAAGGATCTCAGAAGTCATGTGCACACATGTAAGTAAAAAAAAAATATTTTCAGAGCTAGGATATGTTGACAGCTGGGGAGCTCTGGATACTGAAGTGATGATAATAATAATAGCAAACATTTACAAAGTACTTAGATTTGCAAAACATTTTGCTTATCTTATTCAATCCATACAACAATAATGTGGCCTAGATTCTGTTTTTATTCTTTCTACTTTATAGTTGAAGGCCCTGAAGCTATAAGAGCTAAAGTGACTTGCCTAGATTCTGATATAGGATTCAAATTTACAGCCTTTTGACTTAAAATCCAACACACTCCATTTAACACTGGAGCTGAGCTTTGAATGAGTTTAAACATTCTGAGAGGTGAAGGTCAAGAGGGAGAGCATTTCAGGTGTAAGAGTGAGGATGTGTAAAAACTACTGATTTGGGAGATGGAATTTGGGAAATAAATAACAAGTAGGTCTCTTTGGCTGGACACTTTGGATAGTGTGAATGAGGAGGAATGATGTGAAATCACACTGAAATATAATGTGGAACCTGCTTGTCAAAGTCTTTAAATATCAAACAGAAAAGTTTCTATTTTATCCTAGAAACAATAATGGATGCCTAAAGTTTCTTGAGCAAAGTGTTGTCCTGATAAGACATGTATTTTAGGAATATCAATTTGGCAAATGTGTAGAGATTGGTTTGAATAAGGGAAAGGCAGAATTGAAAAACGAAGACGTTGTTGTAGTAGTATAGGTAAAGAGTGATGAGGTCCAGAGGTAGATCATGGCCATATGATTCTGTGCAACTAATGATTTATTTGGATATTGGTGAGAATAAATGATTCCAGTCACGTACTTTCTCACCAAAATAAGATTCTGTGTTCCTACCAAAGGCAGGTTTTTTTAGTGAGTTGGTAATGTACGTTAAATGCCCATTTCATGAAGAGCCTTGACTCTGAGGGGAAATTTCCTTGGAATAGATCACAGTCCTCTCTGTCAAGGAACAATAATGAAGATGATTTGCACCCAAAATGAAGATGATTTGCACCCAAAATGCCTACAATGAAATTTTACAAACAAATGCAAATTAATATAGCTGTAAAATTTTACAATATTTACAAAGATCTTAGATGCTAGAGAGGAGGAGGGAGATGGGAGAAATTTGCTGTTGGTGACATTTCATCAGCTTTACCAGTTTACAAGAATTGCTATAGTTAATTTTTTTGATATAAATTTTTCTTTTCCTGATAAACATTGGCAATATTGTAGGGGGATAACACAAGATAAGATAGTAGTACATGGTAAATGTATTAAAGATTGGTAAAACAAAATTGTAAAGATTGTGGAAGAAGGCCATTACCAACCAAGGGAATAGAAGTATTTCACTCCTGATTTTGAATTTCTTAGAAGCTTGAAATCATATTTGAATCCCATATTTTTGTGAGTCATAAGATGTTAAGATTCTTATCATTATCATTGTTGAAATGTTAGATTAAGATTGTTAAGCTATTGAAACCTGTATTTCTTCTTGTTACCTGGTAGATACGTCTCTTCATTCTGTCTCAGAGGCTAATATAGATGTTTTTCTACACACCAGACATTTATTGCTCACTTGCTTTTATGATTTCCTAGAAAGTGCTACAGACAATATGCACATAGCAGAATGAATAGATGAAGAAATCATGTTAAAACTATCAATTTAAGAACTATTTGTAAAACACTTAAATTGTTTAGAAGGTAGTATGCTAGATTCTGAGCATACAAAAGATATAACCCATATAGTTATTGTCCTTCACGAGATATTAAGAGTCTACTGTGGTAGGAGAATACTCATTAAGCTGGGAGAATGAAGAAAGATGTCATAGGAAAGCACCTAGACCTTGGAAGAAAAGAATTTTGACAGACAAAGATTAGAAGGTAATGCATTCCAGGCATAAGAGAAGATATTCACTAAAACTCTGATGAGATGACAGGAAAAAAAAAGTAATGAAAGTAAGAGGAAGTGGAGCAATCAAGTCTTACTTTAAAATGAAAAGTGTGAAAAGACGAGTAACCCATTGAAATATTGATTAGAACGAGATTGGGGAATTTCATTTGATCCTTGTGGTATTGGAGAGTCTCTGATATTTCTTGAGTGAAGGAGTAATAGGATCAGATTTGTAGATTAGGAAAATTAATTTGGTAGCTGTGTGAATGAACATTGCACTAGAATAGGGAGAGACTAGCAGCAGAGACTATCTATAGTCCCCAATAGAACAAAATATTTATCAAGTACCTATTATTGTACTAGGTGCTATGGAGTTGCAAAATTTGGATAAGACATGTTCTCTATTTTTGTCCTTATCATCTAGAAGAAAATTAGAATAGTTACTGTTACATGATGAATACATTAAAGAGGTTTTGTTTGTTCATTTGTTTTTCCTTAAGTGTGATGTGAAGTTTTGAGACTGATCAAGGAAAATTTCAACCTCATGGCTAAAACTTTTATGAAGGGCTTTGGAAAAAACAAAACAAGAGAACCTTGACTTAAATTCTTTCCCTCAACCATCTTCAATTATTCAGTACTTTACAAATATTTGTTGCTCATGGTTTGTTGTTCAGATGTTTTTCAGCTGTTTTTCTCACTCTTTGTGACCCCATTTGAGTTTTTTTTTTGAGCAGAGATACTGGAGTGGTTTGCCATTTTCTTCTCCAGCTCATTTTACAGATGAAGAACTGAATCAAATAGGGTTAGGTGTCTTGCCTAGGGTTCACACGGCTAGTAAGTGACTGCAAAAGAATTTGAACTCAGGAAGAGTCACATGCTGTATCCACTGTGTCACCTAGCTGCCCATATGCATGATGCTGAGTGTACTACTGAAGATACTGGGAAGTAAAAGATAAGGATTTCACATTCTAAGGGCTACCATTCTAATGGAAGAAAAAAAGTTCTAATTACCCGAAAAATTAAACATAAATATATAACATTATGATATAGATTCTTAGCTCCAGCTTGTGTTATGATTTGGGCTTTGTACCACTTAGAAGTTTGAAAAAGTCTATTTTATTTTCTGTTTCTAAGTAGGATGTTTGCATTTTATTTTAGCGGCTCTCAACTTAGCCAGAGTGCTCTCTTTTTTTGTGAAGTATGGTGTGGATGAAACTCCACTTTTATTTATTTTTTGGATGTGTGCCTCTACTATATGTATAGATCTTGACACAGTTCTTAGAGAGTGTGAGGGGGCCATCCTTCTGATTGGCTCAGCTTTTGCACTTTGAAGGCTTTTTACTTCCTGCAGGGGAACAGGGCCTCTTAGTGTTTCTTTCTTCAGGAGCATATGGACAGGGTTGGCATTTAATATCCTAAAATAAATGGCTGGATTGGAAATGATACCCTTACTCCCCAAATAGGACGAATAACAGTTATGGCTTTTTGTAGCTTGTAATCCTATAAATTTTGCATCTTTAGTAGAAGACTGAGACTCTATGAAAGCTCTTTATGTCATGGCCAGATGCATTTTTATAAATCTTTCTCCCTTAGAAAGTATGACTGATTTTCCTTTTAAGTGTTAGTTGAGTCACTAGAACTCACAGAAACTTTGCACAAAAGTGCTATATGGTCAGGATTGAGTAACTTTTAACTGCTTTAACCCAATCTCGAGTAACATCAGTATAAAGAGCAATCAGGTTGTAAATAGGGGAGGGATGGGGAGAGAAGCATCAAGCTGAAGAAGATGTGATTATAAAGAGGATTGAAAATTGCAGAATGGTTCATATCTTTAATTAGCTGTTCTTCATCATTTATCGCTTATTGACTAAAGACAGATTTAAAATTAGGGAGATTTATCTCTGGCAGGGATGTCTGTGCTTCTGATTTTCATTAGGGATGGTTTCTGTCTCTAATTGAAGGTTTCAGTGATTGGTTTCAGAAGTCATCAATCTCAAATAGTAGACGCTGCTGAGCAGTGATGAAGTCATTGTTTAGTCGGTCACAGCAAGTTTGTGTCAGTGAAGTATTCTTGTGCACTTTATCCAAAAGGCTGAATTTTGAAGGCATCAAGAGTGTTTTATGTCTCAGAACAAGAGTCTGGGAGAAAGGTCAGGTGATTCTGGTCATGTTGGAGGAGTGAAAGTAGAATTGTACTTTGGAGCATTCTTTCCTCTTTGACTCATTGTATCCTTGGACTGTCTCCTAATCTTGCTTTCTCTTTATTTATGATATTGGAATGCAGTCTACGCTATAACACAGCCAATTGCTGATTTAAAAACCTGTTGCAAATGCAAAAGCCACATTTAACTATAATGATAAAGTAGCTAAGAAGGAAAAATTCCAGAGATATATTGTTCCAGGAAAAAGAACAGAACAAACAAAAGAGCTCAGCTTCCAGATTTTAACTACTGATATATAGACAATCAGCCCCTAACTTCCCTGTCATAAAATATATTGGAAGAGAAACTGGGCTTTTTCAGGGTTTTTTCACCTCCTCTTCTTTACTGAATCACTTAATGGGGTTTGCCAGTCCAGTAAAGCATGTTATCTTTCTCTAATGGCCAATACATTCTTCAGTGTTGTTTTATCATATTTGTAACTGTAGGTGAGATGCACTTGGGACAAATTCAAAGGGATTTTGGTTTCTGAAAGGCAGAAAATAGTTTCTGGGTGAAGGTGGAGGTTGAATTAAGGGGAAAACAATGGAGGAAATATTTTGAAAAAAATGAAAAGAAAGGAAAAAAGAAAAATATCAATTTGTATCTCTCCTTATATTTCTTATTATAGTTTTCTTTTTCCTTATCTGTAAAATAGGTCTAAGAATAGTATATACTTCATTGAATTATTGTATGGATTAGATGAAATAGCATACATAAATATCTCTTTATACATCTATATATCATAAACAACTATGTAAGTGTTAATTATTCTTATTACTAATTTCAGCAAGGAATTTCAAAGAAAGCTAGAAGATTGGAAAACGTGAGGTATCAGTGAGAGTTATTAGACCCTAGCTTTAGAAATACACTGAATTATCTTACCACTTAGCCAAACGTTTCATGGAAGAAATCTGTACTACATTTAGTCCCTGGCAGTAACTGTAAATGTATTGACCCTAACATACCATCTTTTACATTGGTAAACAGGGTTACTAACTAAGAAGTTTAATTTAAAATGTATCATCAGTTCACGTCATGCAACATCTAGGCTGCAGATATAGTTTTTAAGTGGTAGAAATTAAATTCCCAGGGAAAGAATTCTAGAAGGAAAGATTCTGGAGTCATTTTGCTTTTATCTGCAAATTAACAGTGAACATTGAGCTTCATCAGCTGCAGATGTAATCATAGCACTTGTAATGTTAAAAATATAGTATATACATGTAATTAGCAGTAAATTGCCCATATGCACACGCTCTGATTGCGTTATCGTAGTTTCTCATTAAAGCAAGTATTTTCACCCATTTGCTAGCCTTTATAGAGTCCTCCTTATAAATCAGCCTGAAAGGAAGACCAGCCACAAGGTTCAAAATTTTATTTCTTTAATATTTCATCTTTGTCAGTGTCAGTTCATTTTCATTAATTAGCTCTTTTAGAGATACTGATAGGGTCATTTCAAGAGACTGGTGTGCTTGAAGACTTATTTCTCTATGGTATTACTAATACAGTACTTATTCTTTGCACTAAAATTGTTCTTCACAGAGATAATTCCCTGGGATGCTGGTATATTATATCTTGTTTTCAAGAAGACATTGATTTTCCCCAATTGATAAATGGTCAAATGATATGAATAAACAATTTTCAGATGATGAAATTAAAACTATTTATACTTATATGAAAAAATGCTCTAAATCACTATTGATTAGAGAAATAAAAATTAAAACAACTCTGAGGTACCACTTCATATCTCTCATATTGACTAAGATGACAGGAAAAGATAATGATAAATGTTGAAGAGGATGTGGGAAAACTGGAAACTAATGCATTGTTGGTGGGGTTGTGAAATGATCCAGTTATTCTGGAAAGTAATCTGGAACAATTCCCGAAGGGCTATCAAACTGTACATATCCTTTGATCCAGCAGTACCATAACTGAATCTATATTCGAAGGAAATCATAAAAGAGGGGAAAGGACCCACGTGTGCAAAAATGTTTATAGCAGCTCTTTTTGTGATATCAAAGAATTTGAAAATTGGGGAATGGCTGAATAGGTTATGGTATATGAAGGTAATGGAATATTATTGTTCTATAAAAAATGATGAATAAGGTGATTATAGAAAGGTCTGGAAAGGTTTATACGAACTGATGCTGAGCGAAATAAGCAGAACCAGGAATACATTATACACGATAACAGCAAGAATATGTGATGATTAACTGTAAAAGAGTTGGTTCTTCTCAGTAATTCAGTGATCCAAAGCAATCCTAATAGACAGAAAATACCATCTGTATCCACAAAAAGATCTAAAGAAACTGAATGTAAATCAATAAATGTTGATTTCTATGTTCACTTCTTTTTTCGTTTTTTTTTTTTTATCTCCCATGGTTTTTCTGTTTTGCTCAGATTTTTCTTTGCCAACATGATTCATAAAGCAATATGAATTAAAAATAAATAAAATTACTACAAAAACAGGAAAAAAAAGAAGACAGTAATTTATAGAATATAGTGAACATTTTGCAGTTTTTCAAAAGGAAACATAGATCAGACAGCAGATTATATAATAAGATTTTGTTTACATTATTAATTTTCTATTAGTTAAGTATTTTTGTTGTCTTTTAATATTATTAAATGTTGAGTCTCAACTTAATGAAAAGAAAAAATTTAATGACTTTTCATTCCTGTATAGGAAGCATTAGGAAATTTGGCATTTAGGTCTAACACTATGCTGGAGTTACCTTGTGACTGAGCTAGTCATGCAGAGCCTCAGTTTCTTAGAATGCCACATGGTAGTTTCTTTGATGTTTCATATTGATGCTGTGAAATCTAAAACTTATCAATAAGAGCATTGAATCTAGGATGCAAAAGAAGATCTGAACTTCAGTGGGACTTAATGACTCTCCTAGAGTTATACAGCAAGTTTTGGATGTGGCTCTCGATCCTAAGTGTTTTGATTATTATGCCTTTTAATATGCTACTACCCTTTGATCCAGTAGTGTTTCTATTGGGCTTATATCCCAAAGAAATACTAAAGAAGGGAAAGGGACCTGTATGTGCCAAAATGTTTGTAGCAGCCCTGTTTGTAGTGGCTAGAAACTGGAAAATGAATGGATGCCCATCAATTGGAGAATGGCTGGGTAAATTGTGGTATATGAATGTTATGGAATATTATTGTTCTGTAAGAAATGACCAGCAGGATGAATACAGAGAGGCTTGACGAGACTTACATGAACTGATGCTAAGTGAAATGAGCAGAACCAGGAGATCATTGTACACTTTGACAACGATACTGTATGAGGACATATTTTGATGGAAGTGGATTTCTTTGACAAAGAGACCTAACTGAGTTTCAATCGATAAATGACGGACAAAAGCAGCTACACCCAAAGAAAGAACACTGGGAAACGAATGTGAACTATTTGCATTTTTGTTTTTCTTCCTGGGTTATTTATACCTTCTGAATCCAATTCTCCCTATGCAACAAGAAAACTGTTCGGTTCTGCAAACATATATTGTATCTAGGATATACTGCAACATATCCAACATATAAAGGACTGCTTGCCATCTAGGAGAGGGGGTGGAAGGAGGGAGGGGAAAAAAATTGGAACAGAAACGAGTGCAAGGGATAATGTTGTAAAAAAAAAAAAATTACCCTGGCATGGATTCTGTCAATATAAAGTAATTATTAAATAAAAATAAAAAAAAAATGCTACAATGCTCTTTGGCCTTTTGGATACAGTTAGATGAAGCTAAGCAACATTTCCAGGCTGTAAGGTATATTGTACCTCATGCCTAGGTAGAAATTTAAAAACCACTCTCTTTAGTATTTCATCTTTTTTCCCACTTAAAAGGAAAATATATAGAATGCTCTAACTTCCCCCTTCACCCAGAAACTATTCTTTATAAGGAGGACTTGTTTCCATATTAAGCAGATTGAGTTATCCTTCTGTGGAGCACATTTCTAATATTGAACTCCATATTCTCTAGAATTTAACTTGAAGTCAGGAGCCTTGTCATCTCTGCTTTTATTTTTAAAACCCCATAGAATGAATGTCCCTGATTTATTTTTTTTTATTACAGCTTTTTATATTATATGCATTTATATGCATGGGTAATTTTTCAGCATTGACAATTGCAAAACCTTTTGTTCCAATTTTTCCCCTCCTTCCTCCCACCCCTTCCCCCAGATGGCAGATTGACCAATATATGTAAAATATGTTAAAGTATAAGTTAAATACAATATATGTATACATGTCCATACAGTTATTTTGCTGTACAAAAAGAATCGGACTTTGAAATAGTGTACAATTAGCCTGTAAAGGAAATCAAAAATGCAGGAGGCCAAAAATAGAAGGATTAGGAATGCTAAGTAGTGGTTCATAGTCATCTCCCAGAGTTCTTTCACTGGGTGTAGCTGGTTCAATTCATTAGTGCTCTATTGGAATTGATTTGGTTCATCACACTGTTGAAGAGGGCCACGTCCATCAGAATTGATTATCATATAGTATTGTTGTTGAAGTATATGATGATCTCCTGGTCCTACTCATTTCACTCAGCATCAGTTCATGCATGATTTATTTTCTATAATAAGAAATGAAAGGGAAACATAGAGCAGGCTTTGAGACATGATGGTATTGGAAGGGAAAAGTCGCATGGATATTTTCATGATTATATAAATTAAAAGGCTGTAACCAGACTGTCCCCAGTTATAGCAAAGCTTTGAAGGCAATGTTGGGTAATCCAGTGATATTACCAATTTTGTTTTTTTCATTATAAAAACTAATTTAGAAATTAAATTAGGATGTCAAAAGAACAGCAGTAATGTGTTTTTTTTCCCCCCAATAGAAAATGAAAGCCAAAAACTAAAGTAGAGAGTCCTGTCAGTAGCAGGGAAGAACCCAGACACAAAAGAGCATGAAAATGTCTGTGGACAAGATAAATTAAGTGGTTTTTTTATGAAATAGGTGAAGATATTTCCTTTCCTTTCCTCTCCCCCAACAAAGCTGGTATTCTGATTGGGGGGAAAAAAACTGTTTTCTTCTAGGTTTTTTGGAGTGGTAGGGGGAGGATTGAATTATTTTTTTACCTTAGATGTTATTTTGCATTTTTAATAAAAATTTGTAAAAATTGAATTGTAACTTGATATAAAATATTACTTTTAGGAGTCTGTATTGTTAGGTAACATATAAATAATCTATCCAAATAGCTTTATTAGTAATTTCAGAACATAGAATATTAGTAAGAAACTCCAGAAATTATTCTATTTTCACGATGGGAAACCTGAGGCCTAGAGAAGTAAAATGACTTGTCTAGTTTACATAGTAGCTTTAGGAATAAAATCTACCTTTCCTAAATTTCTATTCTATTGTTAACGATGCTGCCATTCTACCATTCTCTAAGGTATCTCTTGGGATATTCTTGAAATAGTACATAATGGAACATTATTGAGTTTGTGGATAACAGGATTTTCTTCTAATTGAACCATCTGTCTTACACATTTCTATTCTGTGGGGTTTCACAAAATTTTTTCTGAAATGCATTGTAGCCCCATTAAATTTTTTTGTTTTTAAGTATTCATAGATTCCTTCACTGTCTTGTCTATGAGCAATTGATCATTTTAGCAGAAAATTCAGAATCATTCCCATTATTGAACGGGCAGAAGAAAAATCGAAGCTCCAGGAACTTAGGTGTTTTATAAGGCTGGAATGTGTGAAGTTTCTATCATCATTACTACTACTACTACTACTACTATTACTACTACTACTATTACTACTACTACTACTACTACTACTACTACTACTACTACTACTACTACTACTGCTACCACCACCACTACTACTAAATGTTGATTACTTGACTAATGTGATTTACATTACAGCTAACAACCTTTTAATACAGTAGTATAAGTATTGTCCCATTTTACAGGTGAAGAAGCTGAACTTCAGTGGGATTTATGACTATTACTACTAAGTGCCACACTACATATCTTTGGTCCTGCATACTTTATGATTGTGAAGGGGTTTATTGATTAGAGATACATGAAGATATGAGTGTTTTTAGATTGCAGACTCCTTACACTAGATTAGCTATGTACTTCACTATGGTTTCTCAGTCTTTAACCTGACTGAGACAAACCTAGGCCTAAAATTTTATTTATTTTTATTTATAAGCATATGATATGAATGTTTATTTATATAAATAAGCAAGTAAATAAATAAAGCAAGATGCAGAAAAATTAGTTTTAGTAAAAATTGTAGTTGGTCCTAGGGTGGTTATGATTTTCAAGCCACATTAATTTATTCCCTCCAGTTACCTTAAATATAACTAATGATGGAAAAGGCAGATGTTAAATTTTTCTAATAAGAGAGAGCACTTAATTTTAATAGACTTATGATGAAAAGTGCCAGCTACTGCTGAACAAAAAGGTAAGGAGACTGATCAAAGCGTAGTATTTTCTTTTTATTTAAAAATAAAATCAATTTAATATTTTCCTCCAATTACATTCAAAACATTTTTTACATTTGTTTTTAAGATTTTTGAGTTCTAGGTTCTCTCTCTTATCCCCACTCATAATTAAGAAATCACATGTAAAGTTATTCAAAACATTTTCATAAAAGTGAAGAAAGAAAACATAGATCTCCCATCCTAATGAAAAGGAAAACAAAAACTGTAGCATCACAGATTTAAAGTAGAAAAGGGCCTTTATTCCAGATTCCCTTATGTTACATTACATATGAATTCCATGGAAGTTATGTTAACCAAAGTCATCCAAGGCAGTGTAAAGATATCAGAAGGAATATATATGTCATACATTCTAGTCACAAGGATAGCCTGCACATGTGAAAATGTAGAACATAACTGGGATACAGTTAGAAGTTCAATTTGATTGGTATGTAGACTATGTGAAGAGGCAAGTAGGATGAAAAGAGGTAATACTAGATTGGAGTTCCTTTATGAAGTGGCTTAAGTGATAGGATTGATTGTATTATTTCCTATAATTAACAAGGAGTTGATTTTTGTTTGTTTTTAATGTAGTCTTGAGTCAGGAGAAAGATATGTTAAGAGTATGATTTTGCTAGTAGTTTTGGAGGATTTGTTGGAAAATAGGAAAGACTAATAAGACAGGAGCTTTGTTAGGGGTGGGATAGATACTATAATAGTCAAAGTGAAAAGGGATAAAGACCTAAACTAGGGTGATGGCAGCATGATTGGAAAGAATATGATTTGTTCTCTCTGAATTTCAATTTCTTCATATGTAAAATAAGAAAATTGCATTTTAAAAAACCCTGGTATCTTCTGTGATTATATAAATATTATGAAATATTATAAAGTGGTATTGGTAGGACCTAACAACTTCATTAGATGTATGCTGCTGAAGAAGACTTTCAAACTGCCATCAAACAGAAAGAGAGAAGTTGGGTAGAGTATTTGTGAAGTAGTTGAGATCAGTTGACTTTGTTTGAGATGTCAGCAGGACACCCAAGTGGAAATGTCCACCAGGATTGTAGTTCTGGAGAATAAGTAGATTTGGGAATCATCTACAGAGACTTGATAATCAAAGTGATCCTAGAGGATGAGATCACCAGGAAAGACCAGATGATCAGATCACTAGAGAAGACCATGCACACAGAAAAGAGAAGAGAGATATTTGGTGAATTCCTAAACTAAGGGGCTTCAGGGAGAACAGGGTAGAGGGAGCAATTAGGCTTGTGACAGAACTAGAAGAGTGCCTATTAAATATTATTGTGCAGTTAGCACTGATGGCTTTATTAGAGA
Source organism: Antechinus flavipes (assembly GCF_016432865.1). Classification (NCBI taxonomy): domain Eukaryota; kingdom Metazoa; phylum Chordata; class Mammalia; order Dasyuromorphia; family Dasyuridae; genus Antechinus; species Antechinus flavipes. The sequence continues at coordinate 296,055,374 of NC_067398.1, forward strand.
CCTATATGGATATTCTTTCTAATGCCTCAGAGGGCCAGGCTTTCACATGAACTTGAATGTTATTGTATACATATTTTTTATATTTCACTTCTTTTCCTCACATCATTCCTACCTCTTGCCTTGAAATCTGTTTTCATAGTGTGTTTTATAAGATTATAGATTAGAACACAAAAAATAGTGATGTTTTCATTTATAATAATTAAGTGATAATTTCAAGTTTATGATCATTAAATTATGAATGATATGAAGGGTGAATCAGAAGATAGGCATATAGCACAAAGAATATAGTTTCCCTAGTAAGTGTAAGATCTCCAGAATCCAAGAGATAGATATTTTTATAGAAATATGGAATTTTATAACTGTATGTATATGTGTGTGTGTGTGTATATATATATATATAGTGTTTAACATATATTTTAACATATTTAACATGTATTGATCTACCTGCCATCTAGGAGAGGGGGTGGGGGAGGGGAAAAGTTAGAACAGAAGGTTTTGCAAGGGTCAGTGCTGAAAAATTACCCATACATATAGTAAATAAAAAGTTATAATTAAAAAAAAAGAAATATGGAATTTTAGCATACATATGGAATTTTCATTGGTTACATGAGTAAAAACCTACTATTTCTTATAGTTGACTGTTTCTTTGTTGCTAATATACTCTAGGTAAAATGTTTTCAGTAGCATTTACCACAAATTTTTGACTGCAAAATATGATGATAAAAATTCTTAAAACATTTAAATTATAATTATAAAATATAATAGTACAAATTGTGATTATTCCGGTGTATTCTGTGAAGATTATGAGTGTATTCTTTGAAAGTTATGGATTTCATGAATTATATTTCCATTTAGCATTCATGTAGGTGCAATAAATTTGAAATTGGAATGGCAAAGGGAACCTTATAAAACTAGAAGAGAAAATCATTTAAAGAATTACTTGAAGGTCATCCACAACATTAATCTATCCAAAATGTGACTAAAAATAATCATAAGAGAGAAAAATATTTCTGTCAAGAGAATTTTTATGCCTTTTTAAGATTAAGCTATCACTGCTAATCATCTCTATAATTACAAAGTAATATCTATCATTAAAAACAGCACATTGTCAATAATGCTACCATATCTTTGTTTCTTCACCTCTGCCTTTCTTGATGTAGGAGGAATTGTATTTTATTATAAATGATAATTGCTTATTCAGAAGAACAATCTTTTCGATAAATGTATGAAGTAAGATAGAATTTAAAAGAGTTAGTGATTTGTAGCAATATAATCATACTGGTACCTAACAGTTTTTGATTTATATCTTTAAATCTATTTGCTTAGCAAAAGCAAAATTGATCTAATTAAAAGAGATAAGGAAGGAAACTTATCTTGCTAAAGGGTACTATAGACAATGAAGCAATATCAGTATTAAACATATATGCACCAAGTGGTATAGCATCTAACTTCCTAAAGGAGAAGTTAAGAGAGTTGCGAGAAGAAAGAGACAGCAAAACTATAATAGTGGGAGGTCTCAATCTTGCACTCTCAGATTTAAATAAATCAAATCACAAAACAAATAAGAAAGAAATTAAAGCGGTAAATAGAATATTAGAAAAATTAGGTATGATAGATCTTTGGAGAAAACTGAATGGTGACAGAAAGGAGTATACTTTCTTCTCAGCAGTTCATGGAACCTACACAAAAATTGACCTTATATTAGGACACAAAGACCTCAAAATTAAATGCAGGAAGGCAGAAATAGTAAATGCTTTCTTTTCAGATCACAGTGCAATAAAAACTACATTCAACAAAAAGTTAGGTGTAAATAGACCAAAAAGTAATTGGAAACTAAATAATCTCATCTTAAAGAATGATTGGGTGAAACAGCAAATTATAGACACAATTAATAATTTCACTCAAGATAATGACAATGGTGAGACATCATACCAAAATTTATGGCATGCAGCCAAAGCGGTAATAAGGGGAAATTTTATATCCTTAGAGGCTTACTTGAATAAAATAGAGAAAGAGAAGATCAATGAATTGGGCTTGCAACTTAAAAAGCTAGAAAAAGACCAAATTAAAAACCCCCAATCAATTAGTAAACTTGAAATTCTAAAGTTAAAAGGAGAAATTAATAATATAGAAAGTAAAAAAATATATATATATATTGAACTAATAAATAAAACTAAGAGTTGGTTTTATGAAAAAAACAATAAAATTGATAAACCTTTGGTAAATCTAATTAGAAAAAGGAGAGAGGGAAATCAAATTAGTAGTCTTAAAAATGAAAAGGGAGAACTTTCCACCAATGAAGAGGAAATTAAAGAAATAATAAGGGGTAACTTTGCCCAACTTTATGCCAATAAATTTGATAATCTGAGTGAAAAGGATGACTACCTCCAAAAATATAGGCTTCCCAGATTATCAGAGGAGGAAGTAAATTGCTTTTTTTTTTCAGAAAAAGAAATAGAACAAGCTATTAATCAACTCCCTAAAAAAAAATCCCCAGGACCAGATGGATTTACATGTGAATTCTACCAAACATTCAAAGAACAATTAGCCCCAGTGTTTTATAAACTATTTGAAAAAAATAGGGAATAAAGGAGTCCTACCAAATTCCTTTTATGACACAGACATGGTATTGATACCTAAACCAGGTAGGTTGAAAACAGAGAAAGAAAATTATAGACCAATCTCCCTAATGAATATTGATGCAAAAATCTTAAATAAGATATTAGCAAAAAGACTACAGAAAATCATCCCCAGGATAATACACCACAATCAAGTAGGATTTATAACAGGAATGCAGGGCTGGTTTAATATTAGGAAAACTCAGTATAATGGGCCATATTAATAATCAAATTAACAAAAACCATATGATCATCTCAATTGATGCATAAAAAGCATTTGATAAAATCCAATATCCATTTCTATTAAAAACTCTTGAGAGTATAGGAATAAATGGACTTTTCCTTAAAATAATCAGTAACATCTATTTAAAACCAGCAGTAAGCATCATATGTAACGGGGACAAACTATAGCCATTCCCAATAAGATCAGAAGTGAAACAAGGTTGCCCACTATCACTGTTACTATTTAATATTGTATTAGAAATGTGAGCTTTGGCAATAAGAGTTGAGAAAGAGATTAAAGGAATAAGAATAGGCAATGAGGAAACCAAATTATCATTCTTTGCTGATGATATGATGGTATACTGAGAGAACCCCAGAGATTCTACTAAAAAGTTATTAGAAACAATCCACACCTTTAGCAAAGTTGCAGGATACAAAATAAACCCACATAAATCATCAGCATTCTTATATATCACTAACAAAATCCAACAGTTAAAGTTACAACGGGAAATTCCATTTAAAGTAATTACTGATTGTATAAAATATTTAGGAATCTATCTGCCAAGAGAAAATGAGAAACTTTATGAGCAAAACTACAAAACACTTTCCATACAAATTAAGTCTGATCTAACCAACTGGAAAAATATTAAATGCTCTTGGATTGGCCAAGCAAATATAATAAAAATGACAGTACTACCTGAACTAATCTATTTATTTAGCGCTATACCAATCAGACTCCCAAAAAACTATTTTGATTACCTAGAAAAAATAACAACAAAGTTCATATGGAAAAACAAAAGGTCAAGAATTTCAAGGGAATTAATGAAAAAAAAATCAAATGAAGGTGGCCTAGCTGTACCAGATCTAAAATTATATTATAAAACAGCAGTTACTAAAACCATCTGGTATTGGCTAAGAAACAGACTAGTTGATCAATGGAATAGGTTAGGTTCAAAGGACAAAACAGCCAATAACTTTAATAATCTAGTGTTTGACAAACCCAAAGACCCCAATTTTTGGGATAAGAACGCATTATTTGACAAAAATTGCTGGGAAAATTGGAAATTAGTATGGCAGAAATTAGGCATTGACCCATACTTAACACCATACACTAAAATAAGGTCAAAATGGGTTCATGACCTAGGCATAAAGAATGAGATTATAAATAAATTGGAAGAGCATAGGATAGTTTACCTCTCAGACCTGTGGAAGAGGGAGGAATTTATGACCAAAGAAGAATTAGAGATCACTATTGACCACAGAATAGAAAATTTTGATTATATCAAATTGAAATGTTTTTGTACAAACAAAACAAATGCAGACAAGATTAGAAGGGAAACAAACTGGGAAAACATTTTTACAGTCCAAGGTTCTGATAAAGGCCTCATTTCCAAAATATATAGAGAATTGACTCTAATTTATAAGAAATCAAGCCATTCTCCAATTGATAAATGGTCAAAGGATATGAACAGACAATTCTCAGACGAAGAAATTGAAACTATTTATAGCCATATGAAAATATGCTCCAAATCATTATTAATCAGAGAAATGCAAATTAAGATAACTCTGAGATACCACTACATACCTGTCAGATTGGCTAGAATGACAAGGAAAGATAATGGAGGGGATGTGGGAAAACAGGGACACTGATACATTGTTGGTGGAATTGTGAACACATCCAACCATTCTAGAGAGCAATTTGGAACTATGCTCAAAAAGTTATCAAACTATGCATACCTTTTGATCCAGCAGTGTTTCTACTGGGCTTATACCCCAAAGAGATACTAAAAAAGGGAACGGGACCTGTATGTGCCAAAATGTTTGTGGCAGCCCTGTTTGTAGTGGCTAGAACCTGGAAAATGAATGGATGCCCATCAATTGGAGAATGGTTGAGTAAATTGTGGTATATGAATGTTATGGAATATTATTGTTCTCTCTAAGGAATGATCAGCAGGATGAATACAGAGAGGACTGGCGAGACTTACATGAATTGATGCTAAGTGAAATGAGCAGAACCAGGAGATCATTATATACCTCAATAACGATACTGTTTGAGGATGTATTTTGATAGAAGTGGATCTCTTCGATAAAGAGAGCCAATTCAGTTTCATTTGATCAAGGATGGATAGAAGCAGTTATACCCAAAGAAAGAACACTGGGAAATGAATAGAAACTGCTTGCATTTTTGTTTTTCTTCCTGGGTTATTTATACCTTCTGAATCCAATTCTCCCTGTGCAACAAGAGAACTGTGTGGTTCTCTCTCGGAGGGGAAAAATCAGAGCAGAAATGAGTGCAAAGGATAATGTTGTAAAACATTATCCTGTCATGGGTTCTGTCAATAAAAAGTTATTTAAAAAAAATCTATTTACTTAATCCTCATAGTATCCCTTAGAGAAATGTGCCTTGATTTCCCCGATCATGGAGTAGAAGCTAAGAGAGGAAAGAAATTGCTCAAGGCTTCCTTTCCAGTGTAATCCAGATATAAGTCTAGAGACTTGATTTGCAATTCTGTTTTTTAAACTCCTCTTCTCAATGATTGCTAGGAATTGATTTAAAATGTAATTTTTGGAGTCATGTCCCTGTACCTAGTGTTTAACCTGGCAGGATTCTATCATAATATTGATATTTTGAAACAAGGATATTAACTATGTCTGTGTTGTGACTAGAATTGGTATAGTTATACAGGGAGTATATATGTATAATTAAACCTTAATTCTTTAAAGTTCAAAAGTTAAGAAGACCCACCCCAGTAACATCCTTTTATAGGGAATTTTATTTTGACAAAGCTCAGTATAACCACTTAAGACAAATGAATCTTAGGAGGACAAAGATCCTTAAGAATTTAATTTAGGCTATCTGAATGGATCTACAGAGATTGTGTCAGTACTATTATCTAATGACTGTACTAGTCCTATTTTTAGATTTCCATGAAGGAGAGACCATAGTTGCAGTGAGGCTATCTAGTAGAAAAAATGCTAGAATTGGAGTCAGGAGGGCCTTTATTTAATTCTGGCTCTTTCATTTTAGTTATGTCACATGGAAAAGTCACTTAGACTCTAAGCTAAGTTTTCTCATTGACAAAATGGGATTAATCATGCTTATATTACATCCCTCAAAGGTTATAAATTAAAAGCGCTTTGTGATTGTAAGTAGTAGTAGGGGTAGTAGCAGCATCAGTAGTGGCTTCTCTTATTGTTATCACAGTAATGCATCCAGGTATATAATATCCATTTTAACAGAAAGATAATCTTTTTCTAACCTAAATCCTTCACACTTCAGTTTTGTCTATTTCTTTTTAATCTGTTCTCAGTGGAAATAGAAATTAAGTTAACAGATTTTATTTCTTCTCTGATTTAATCAACAACTCTATCATTCTATTTTTCTTCTTGAAAATTCAGCAAAGTTTGACTTGCCCAAACCAAATTAGTAAGCTCAATCCAGAGATATATCCAGTACCTGCTTCTGGGTCTTTTTATTGACATCAGGGCTTTATTAGTAAAATACAGTTTCTTTAGGAGTGTAAAGTTTCATTTTCTGCTTTTGTGTTCTGTTTATCCAGCATTGTGTCTGGCACATGGTAGGCACTTATTAATCACTGTTTATTGATTGATTGGTAGTTTAACATACGATTATTCCCCTGATGATCCTGGGACTTATCACTGTCTTAGTACTTAGTGGATTCCTGTGCATAAAGGCAAGTAGTTTCTTTTATCCCTTCCCCCCTCTAAATTTTCAAACAGAGGATTTTCTGTACATTCCTTTTTATAAATATAAGTTCACTTATCACTGGGGGGAAAATAGAGGTGGGGATAAGGTAGACATTGATATCTTATCTTTGCATACTGCTTATACGATGCTTTGTCATGTGTATTTTTCATTCACATATCTGAACCCCCTCTACCTGGGATTCTAATTAGCCTGTTATAGTTTCAAAATTACATGCTCTTACATGCCTGTGATTATCTCAATAGGATTAGCATAAAGATAATTGATATCTCTTACTAGTGGCATATTTTTATTACTACAAGATGCCCCGCCTCCCATTATCCCCCAAATCCTTTATTGTTTTTCAGTAATGGCCTTTTAGCTGCATTCTTAAAGCAAAATGTTCAGGAATCATTCAGATGACAAATTCTACCATCATGATGCATATACCATAGTAATAGTTATGCCTTTTTTTTTCTCTCTTATGATGGCAGGTGCCTGGAGATTTGAGTCAAACATCTGAAGACCAAAGTTTGTCAGATTTTGAAATGTAAGTCTTAAAGAGGTACTTTAAAATGGAAATGGTTTGATCTGATCAGCACCCAGCGTCAGGTTTATATCTGAGCCATTATACCATAAAAAGAAAAAAAACCCATCTTTCCAATCTGAGTTGCTTATGACAAACATAATCATGGTATTTTGAATTTGTCTGTATGTATTCACTTGTCCTTTTTTTATCTACATGACTTGGGTTTGAGAAGCAGACTTAGCTTTGACTTGTTTCATGATTTAAGAAAAATAATAACCAGCGACTGAAGCAAGAGTTTCATCATTTCCTGTCAATCTCTGGTTGACTTATATCAGGGACCATCTTTTAGGCATTACCTATGAGAGGCTGTAGTTTAAGTGTTTACAAATAGAATTGTAGTGATTTTGTTTTGTATGAGAGGATTGGCCTTGAACTTTGGTGCTATTTGCATGAATATTTCTTTAAAAGCATAATTTCTCCAAAATTTCTAATGATAGTATTTTGAGACTTGGGGAGGATATTGGAAAATAATACTTCCTTATCCCCCACAGTGTATAACCTACAAAAAAGGAATGAATGAATTTTTATATTTGTATGCATAGAGCACAGAAACTTGTTAATGTATTGATTTGGGAACTGTTCCAGATAATATCTAAGTTCCTTTTCTTTTCCAAATCTCTGACTTAATGATCAATAAAATTATATATTAATTTTAATATTAATAAAAACTACTAATAAAAACATAGCCATAAGAACATTGTAGTTGAAGGTTTTCTAGCCAGGAAGTTATACAATAAAAATGGTATTTTAGGGAAATCATTATGACAATATATACAGAAAGCTTTAGAGAAGAGGCAGAGAAGTTAAGTTTGACTTTCAGATATGATGAGTTTGAAATGATATGATGGTATTTCAAGTGACAAATTGATGGTATGGAACTAGGTAGGGAAAATGTGAGGGATTAAGATATAAATTGGAACATCATCTAAATGAGAGATAATTGAAGTCATGAGAATGATTGGAGGGAGAAAAAGAGCATAAAGTTGCTGTGTGAATCCTGTGAGAATGCTTGTAGTTAGTGGTAGACAAGAAGAAAAGTATTCCCAAAGAATCAGTCAGAAATCAATGCAGAATATTGTAGAGTCACAAGGAATAGAAAATTTTATTATGATGTAGATTATAGACTTATAGTCTGTATTAAATGATAGAGATAAGAAAAATAGTCCAAAGGATATGCTAAGAGTAAATAAAAAAAATTAAGGAACAAAATGAGGTAGAAAATAAAATGCTTCTCCCCTGCTTCCACATCCTCTGCAGGGAAGGCTTTTTGTGTATATCTGAAGGCATATGATTAGGATCAATTGAAGATATTAAGAGAGATTGATACCTGTAAAGGGTAGGTTAAAAACTGGTTAAGGAAAATGTAGTTCTCCACCAAACAAGCTCTTTAGAGAGTGCAATAAATGACCCACTTGAGGATAAACAACATGTATTTGTTCTAGGCCAGTTGTTCACATCTCTAACACTTTATTTAACAGACCTCTTATGGCTTGCATTTAGAGAGGCGAGGTTGAAAGGAGTAGAAGACAGAAGTAACCCAATAGTAAGAAAGAAAGAATAGAATATTAAGAAAATAAAAGAATCTTATGGTATCAAGGCAGTACTGAGTTTTAACCATGCAGTCAAGACTTTGTTGATGTTATTTACTTGTTTTAGTCATGTCTGACTGACCTCCATTTGGGTATTTCTTGTTGAAGGCTTACAATTAAATGGAGCCAAACAAGTTAATATCCTAAAGAAGGTGAAGTGGAAGTAGCTAATGAATGAGTGGATTTTAAAACCAAATAGCAGATTCTGTGGGTATCAGCTTTCCTAAAAGCTGATAACTAGATTCTGGTGATTTTAGAGAATTTAGGCTAAATGAAACCTCTCTCATCATTTATATATATTTTTTTCTTCTGAGAGCTGTTGCTTCCTGAAACAGAATCCATGAGATAGGCAATTCTGTAATAAGAATTGAGACTATTTGTTGTGAAATCTGTATCATTTATAGCAAATTTTGACCCTTAAGAGAATCTTTAAAGAAGACACTGGAATGACTTTCTAACTGCAAGTATCTTTATTAATAAAATACCTTGATTAGTTTTATCCTGAAACATCTACATGGGAAAATTAAAGACAGTAGCTCTGGGCACTTGTACTTTTAAAAAAGAAATTTCATTAAGCATTCAACCTGAATTGGAAGCTTCAAAATGCAGGTTGTATTTTGAATGTTTGTGTGTGTTTGAATGGATATGATCAATAAGTCTTATTTTCTTCTTGAAGTGGGTCACTACCATAGAGCTGAGCTTAAATGAAATCCTTCCTCAGGAGATAACTATAAGTTGGAGTTTTGTTTTCCTGGTTAAAATAAAATGCTTTTTATTCTAGAGGTTGAGAGAACATTGCATCACAACTACTTCCATGGTAAACATCTCAAATTATTCTCTAAGTGCAAGAGTTAGAGAATTTTTATGAGCTGTTCTTTAGAGAGAACACTTTTGAAAATGCATTTACCACTACAACAGCTTTAATGAGCAGGAGGGTCTGATACCTCCACAACCATGCAATTTTTTTTTTTTAATAGTTGGAACACAGTTGATTTTGAATTGTTCCCATTGCTTATAATGCCGTCTGCTCTGCTGTAATTTGGATCTAGCCATTAGTGGAGAAAAAAAAACTTTTAAAGCCAACTTTCCCATGAAGACAGTTTATATACTGACACATTAGATTGAAATAGCTCTTACTTTAAAGAAAAGCACATCTTCTTGTAAATTATTTTTCCCTCAATATTTTAAGTTAAAGGAGAAATCGCTTAGTTTCAGATTTTTTAAAACAATGAGTGACAGTGACCCATTTTGACCATTTTCTCTCCCTTTATTTTGGTTAGATCGAACCGAGCTCTGATAAATGTCTGGATTCCCTCTGTTTTTCTTCGAGGGAAGGCTGCTAATGCATTTCATGTATATCAGGTGAGTACCGTTATTCTTAGGCAAACTTCATAAATATAATTAAGAAAAATCAAAATGTTTCTAACAGTATTTTATTATTGTTTGTATTTCTATCACATACAGTCTCTCTGTCTTAGACTCAGAACATTAAATATATATAAATCAGATCCAATTCCTTCCTTGGCTTTCTTCTCTATTTTCTCTGTATACTAACTCCCTGTATTCTTCATATCAAACCCATTGCAGGAAATCTTTTGCCTTTTAATTTTTTTAGTCAGACAGTTCAGGCAAAAATCTTAACATAAGGAAGAAATATACTGAAACCACTGGAGCCTGCTTGAAACCATGCATATGAAACATATTAGAACATCAATCTTCCACTGTTATCAGTGGTAAATAAAGAGATGAATGGAAACATCAATAGGTTCTAATAATGGTGATAGAGTAGAATTATTCTGTATTTTTTATGTTTTAGATTGTCCTATATACTTATATTATTTTCTCTTTTATACATAGAGATTAGTTAATGCTTGGTGTTCTCATCTTTCAGGATTGATTTGTTTTGAGAATGTATTATTAGTGATCCACAGTTAAAATTGGTTGATTCTTTACTTTTTGGGTTGTAAATTGGTTGATTCAAACTTCCAATGTTATCTTTCTATGGTGCTTTTCAAGAGTTCCATACTTAATTTTTTATGAACTATGTGAAAAATGTTAATGTGTAATATTTTTCTAACCTGGATGTTAAATAATAAATGAATTGTATGAATACCAGGTTTAGGTGCAGCTGCATATATATTTAATTTGAGATCCTGCTTATAGAAATGATTTTTTTCCTCTGCAAAGGAAAGTTATTTTATCTTTCATATTAAGCTAGGCAACAATATCATTATAATAAAAATTGGAAAAAATCTGGAACCTGATTTAAAAAAAAATCAAATTAGAGAAAGCAGATTTCCAAATAACCTTTTCTATTCATTTATTTCTCTTCTCACCTAAATCCTGAAAACATAACAAAACAAACAAAAATTCCCAAATCTCCTGCTGTCTGGATATTTTCCTGTTCTTCTTTGAGGTCACGAGAAAGCAGCAAAGTGTTGCTTGAAAAATGAAAGAAGAAAACAAACACTTCTATTTTAAAGTGAAATTAGAATGTTCTATCACCTGAGAGACTTCTGCAGCCTTTCAGGACAAATAAGTGTTTTTTCATTAATTTTTCTTTGTCTAGAAAATATTTGGGAATTTTCAGTCTTTGAAAGTCAGAACAAGAATAAAATGTATACAGAAAATACATAGTTGCCAGGGAGATGGTTTCCACAGCACTTAATAGCATTAAAGTTACCTCACTTCTCTTTTCTATATTCAGAGCTTTTTAGAGGTTTGTCCATCCTTCCGAGATTTGAGTATGCAACCCAGATTTAAGAAAAGAAAAAAAATGGTGCTTACTAATTAGCTTTTATTATTGGAAAAATGGCCCTTTTGAGATTTTGATATCTTTTTTTTGAGATTGCTAAGTGTTGTCACAACACTTACTTTTGCCCATTTTCTAACATTATCAACACAGTTATTAACATCAGTAACATAGTTATTGATCATTGTGTCCGATTAGTAATTGACAAGGCTACTCAATATATGTTTAGAAGTATATTGGAAAAACTTTGCCTGTGTATCACTATGTTTTTGAAAATGGCCCTATCTGAAGCGAAAAGGAAATGATGTCAAAACATCAATGCTGACGTATGTTATGCCAAAGTAACTGCAAAGGATGCAGTGTCATTCACAACGCTGATTATTTTTAATTTGTCCCTGAAAGAAATGGATACCTTTTAGAAGCAAATATTATGGTTGTCAAGATGGTATAGAAGTAAATGTTGTTTGAAATTTATATTCCATTTGACAGTGTATATGGGACAGTTGGAATCATCTGCCTCTTTGTATGATATGCTTCAATATTTTAATGTGGCTGTAAGGGATGTTAACTTTTGTTGTTTTCATTTATATTTACTTAGTAAAATTCAGTTTACTTTAAAAAAATGAGTAGTCATGATTCCTGAAAAGCATCTCTTTCAGCATTAGCTTTTTTCCCTGTAGAGAACAGAAAATCTTTGTTAAATATTACTTGAAATAAAGAGGACCTACTCAGCATTTAAATTCTGTTAAAAAAAAAATGACAACATTGCTCTTGAAATAATCTGTCCTTGTAGTTGCCCATCAGTTGGGGAATGGCTGAATAAGTTATGGTATATGAATGTTATGGAATATTATTGCTCTATAAGAAACAATCAGCAGGATGGTTTCAGAAAGACCTGGGGAGACTTATATGAATTGATGCTAAGTAAAGGGAGTAGAACCAAGAGAACATTGTACACAGCAATAGCAAATTTATGTGATGATCAGTTCTGATGGACGTGGCTCTTTTCAACAATGAAGTGATTCAGGCCAGTTCCAATAGACTTGTGATGGAGAAAGCCTTCTGCTTCCAGAAAGAGGTCTGTGGGTATAGAATGTGGATCACAACATAATATTTTCACCATTTTGGTTGTTATTTGCTTGCTCTTTTTTCTTGTGCAACATGATAAATATGGAAATATGTATAGAAGAATTGCATATTGGATTATTTGCTGTCTAGGGAAGGCAGGATAGAAGGAAAGGAGGGAGAAAAATTTAAAACAAGATTTTGCAAGGATGAAGTTTGAAACCTATCTTTGCATGTATTTTGAAAAAAAGAACTATTATTATGAAAAAAAAAAAAAGAAATAATTTGTCCTAGATCAACATATTTATGGGGCTAAGGAAAGTGACATCTTTCCTCTCCCTTTTAAGAGTAGATCTTAGAGTATATAAGCAGGATGCATTTTTGGGTTAATTTATTATGCTTTTGGACATTACATTTTGTTTTTTTCTCAAATATTCCATTTTGTCTTCCTTTTCAAGATCAAAGATTTCCTCCATAGACACTTGTTTTTTATTTTATCTAGATGTCTCTCTTTTTATACTTTGTAGGTCTGTAGCTAGGCAGATAAAAAATTAATTAAGCAGAAAAATATGAAATTGAATTTGATGCAGAAATGTGAAAATTAATGGTATCTCTAGGAGTTGGCATAAATCTTTCTTTTCAGATAGATTCCATTCCAACTTTTTAAAAACAGGAACTTGATTGAGGCTTTAGCAAATCTCTCTTTTTGTGTGTGTTAGATCCCTTGTGATGTGACTTTTGTGTTTCACAGGGGTCCTAAATCCAACTCTGGATTTAATTTGCCATTTGAGTCTTTGATTTCTCTGTTGTTTTTTAGCCAGCACTAGTTGGTTTGTGTGCTGTTATGATAAGATAAACTAGGGCAAAATCCATCTTTGTTCTTGCTATTACTCCCTCCTCCCCTCAAGAACTTGACATCTAGTAAAACTTGGGCATTCATACAACTCTGGCACATTTAGTGGATTGCAGCCAACAAATCTGTAGCCCATTTTTCCTCTTTTTATAGCTCCTAGGTTTGGAAGGCATAAGGGAACAGGTCTAAAGAGTCTTGTTTTCTTTCCTTAACTAATGGGAAATTACAAAAAGCTGTCTCCCTCTTTGTCTTTGCCATATTTATTTTAATCTTATTACTTAATCGTGAAAAGCAATTATTTTGTGCTTAACTGATTAGGAATTGGGGAAACCATTAAGCCTGATCAAATAAAAATTGTTATGTGTGGAATAATTGCATGTTTTCTGTGGTATATGAATTACCTTTTACTCCCCTTTCTTCTTTAGACCCCCATATCCAGCTTATAAATTGGGGATAATCATTATAGTTCCTATCTTTCAGGAATGTGGTACAGAAAGCACTTTGCCAACCTCAGCCTTTTACAAATGTGAATCATTATTGTTATTCATTACCAACTGGTCTAAGTTACCCAATATCCCTTGCATTTATTCCTTTCTCTCTATATCATACTGTATTGACTGTACTTTAAGGAACCATTGAGTTTTGCCTACTAAATTATACATAAACTACTCATCCTGCCATGCAAAACCTTCTAAAATTTGGCTTCAATCTGAATTTCCAGACTAATTTTGTTCTGCTTCTGTCAATTAACCAGTCATTCTTCTGCAACATTTCTCATATCTGTCTCTTCTCATCTCATACAGTCATTATTACTCTAGTACAGGCTCTCATTAGCTTTCGCTTGAGCTATTTCATTAGTCTCTTAATTGACCTCTCTACCTTGTCTTTCCTATCTCTCATTTGATCTCTATATAGCTGCCCAAGTGATTTTCCCAAAGTACACTTCTGACCCTATCTTCTCCACCCCTATATGTAGCTTAGGTTAATGATACACTCAGCTTTTCACATATTGAATGTGCTACTACATGCTTTCACTGAGCAAAATAAGTAGAACAAATATTGTTTTCTGTTGTGGCTATCTTTTAAGAGCTCATGGCATATGAACCCTTTGATCTCAGAGGTGAGATGAATGATGCAGAAGACTCGTAGAGTGTGAAAAGAGCTCCACTTTTTTATGCTGTACAGCCTTGTTGCTCTACATTTTTGCAAGTGTGATCAGCTGTGAACAGTAGGCAATCCCCAGTCATCATTCAGAGAAGCAGCTTGTGGGCTTTGCCTATACATGGTATCTACCCATGGGAAGAGAGCCAATCCATCAATTCAGCAGCTCACTCACAGGCAAGAGGCCCTGTTTAGGCATCCCTGTTCATGTAGCTACTGGTTGTGACCTTCAGCTTACACTTGTTCCCACAATCACAAATCAATGCTTCTTGCTCAACAAGGGCATTTCTGCAATATGGCAGAAAACTTATTGTGCATCCAAAGTCGAGGTAGCCTTGGTACTCTCTCTCTGTAGAGTCCCATAGCCTAGCAATTTCCCCTTTTTTATATTTTAGGTAAAAAGTCTTTTTTTGAGCTGCAATCTTTGAAAGGATGGTAGAGAAATTTCTATAAAAGCATCCTATTATTACAGGACAATAACAAAGCAGTAACAATGTAACAACGTGCAGGACAATCCATGATTCTAATCCGAGAAGAGGTATTATCAAACGAATGTTTGATTTTTCAGCATTTTTATCTGAATTCACATTGTAATTGAGCCTGAAGTTTCAGTAACTCTACTTGTGCTCCTATTTCTAATGATACTTCTCTTTTTTCTAATGGGATTAAGATCTGTTTCTCACTTTTGACAGGAAGCATTGATACATGAGCTCTAGGAATCACAGATACAGTCTGATTTTCAATTTCAGTATACAATTCCAACAAGTAACATTGTAAAAATCTAATGTTTCTTTGGTAATAGTTATAGTCTCCTGACATAAATGCATATTTTCCTCCCAGACAAGCTGTTGTATAAAATTGATATTCAATTCTCATGCCATTTCTCCATAGACCAGGTACCAAGATGTTTTTCCATGTGCCAAACTGCTGGCCCAATTGTTGAGTGACAAAAATATGTCTCATGGAGACTTGTGTGGGTGCAACCTGATGATCCATTATGTAGACAGACACACTGCTGCCACCCTCCCACGATTGAGGGTGTTGCTTTGACAGGGGCATCCCTTGCATGCCGAGCATGTGTCACAATACCCCACCCCCCATGACACAATCCTAGACCATGATGGGTCCAGCCCATCTTTTGGCCTCTGTTGCCAGTCCTGATTGTGTGTAATGCTAGCCCATATATGCAGAAAACATTTATTTAGTGGTCTTGGGGGCACGTCTTCTCCTCCTCACTTCTTCCTTCTTTTCCTCTTCAGTTCTACAGACAACTTTGAGATGTCTGGTGGGAATCCACTGCTGAAGGTTTTTTCCTGTGGAGATACAAGCATAATCTGGCCTCCACATTAGAACCCTATAGGGTTCCTCCCATCCTTCAGGATCCTTTATCATTACCATAGTCTTGTTCTTAGGAGACCTTTTTTTTTTTATTTTTTTGAATAATTATGACTTTTTATTGACAGAACCCATTCCTGGGTCATTTTTTTTTTTCAACATTATCCCTTGCACTCACTTCTGTTCTGATTTTTCTCTTCCCTCCCTCTATCCTTTCCCCTAGATGACAGGCAGTCTTATACCTGTTAAATATGTTATAGTATATCTTAGATACAATATATGAGTGCAGAATCGAAAAGTTTTCTTATTTAAACAGGAAGAATTGGATTCAGAAGGTAAAAATAATCTGGGAAGAAAAACAACAAAGCAAACAATTCACACTCATTTCCCAGTATTTCTTCTCTAGGTGTAGCTGATTCTGTCCATCATTGATCAGTTGGAACTGAATTAGATCTTCTCTTTGTTGAAGATATCCACTTCCATCAGAATACATCCTCACACAGTGGTGTTGTTGAAGTGTATAATGATTTCCTGGTTCTGCTTATTTCACTCAGCATCAGTTTATGTAAGTCTCTCCAGGCCTTTTTGAAATCATCCTGCTGGTCATTTCTTACAGAACAATAATGTTCCATAACATTCATATACCACAATTTACCCAACCATTCTTCATGGTCTAGCCCATCTTTTGGCCTCTGTTGTCAATCCTGATTGTGTGTAATGCAATCCTATATATACAGAAAACATCTATTTAGTAATCTCAGGGGCACATCTTCTCCTCTTGTTGGATGATTGCCTCTTCTTCCTTCTTTTCCTCTTTAGTTCTGGTGGGAATCCACTGCTGAAGGTTTTCTCCTGTGGCGATACAAGCATATCCTGGCCCCCACGTTAGAACCCTATGGGGTTCCTCCCATTCTTCAGGGCCCTTTTTCATTACCATGGTCTTGTTCTTAGGGGGCCTTCTTAAGGAAGATGGGGATATTATCTTTGAGTGATTCTCTATGTTCACCAGAGAGTATTTTATAACTGGACTTAAATCATTGGAATCAAATTTTAAGTAATTTATTATGTGCATTGCTTTATATCTTTCTGTGTGATCCTACCTCCATCTATCTACCTCTTTTTGTGTTTTTGAGAAATCTCTTGAGGGTTTGATTAATCCTTTCTACAATGGTCTGTCCTCTAGATATGATGTATAGAGAATTCCTGTAAGAAACTGTTTTAATATTTTTGAGGTATATGAGGGTCCATTATCAGTCTTGATTGTGTGTAGGATACCCATAGATCTAGGCAAAATAGTGAAATACGTGATTTATTACATGTGAAGCTGCTTCCCTCGTTGAGAGGATGCAGATACAAAGCCTGAATAAGTATCAACTGTAACACGAATGCATGTTTTTCCCATATGTATAACATCCATTTGCCATATATTATTTGGCCTGTCACCTCTGGGGTTAGTCCCCAGCCCTACAGGTCTTTGAGAATCATATGTTGGTACTAAGAAAGCAAATTTATCCCTGTCCTCAGGGTGAAGAGGGATAGATAAAAGCAATCCTTAATATTTATTATCCATAAGGGCCATTCCCTGGGATCATGTTTGGGGATGGCAAACCTGCCTGTAATATATATTTCCTCTATATCCTAATTCTAATTGTTCTTGTATTAATTGATGTAGAGCAGCTGTTTTCTCTTTGAACAGGGTCCATTGCTCCATCATGCCAGTATGTTGGTAGTCAATTTTAGAGTGATGGAAGCTGCAGCAGCAATGACCCCTCTTAAAAATCTGTGGTAATTTTCATCCCTAATTGATGCAATATATTCCTTCCCCATAAATTAATATGTAAGCCAACTTTTATTAAAGGAAAAATGATTCCTGTCTTTCCATCTTTTTGCCAATTTACGGGTTTAGCGGACATCAAAGTCTCCTTATTGCCTCCTATCCCTGCCACTTTATTGTTAGCTGAAGTGATAGGACACCAAAGGGGCCATTGAGAAGAGGCCACCACTGGCCTGTCAGCTCTCGTGTCTGTTAATCCTTCAAACTGTTGGTTATTCAAAGTAAGGGTTAATATTGGTCGAGTGAGTGTGATAGCCTTTGTAAAATATGCATATGCAATGACCTTTGACTTGGGATCCATCTGTGGATCTAATTCACATTTATTATCTTCTATTTTAACTGTAAGTTCAGATGGAATGACTATTCCTTGAGCTATCCTTTGTTAATATATATTTCAATATTGTCAGTATTAATCATAATTACAGACACAGTACTTTCTCATATATTTGTATGATTAGGATAGCTAATGAATCTCTGGTACATTGAATGGGCACTTCACAAACAGCATGAGGGGATAGCTCTTGAGTTTTATTACTGTGGTTGTCCCTTGGCATCTAAAACTGCATACCTGTTCCTCCATTCCTGATTTATATCTGTTCCTACTTGAGCTGTCATTTCCCAGGTTGGTTTTGGGGTCCCAGTGCCACTAAGTTGCTCAAAATATAACTTCATGTTTGCTCCAGAAGCAACTTGAGCAGCAGTCAACCAAGTCTGTTCTAAAAATTCTGTCATTTAGAACACTGACTGGTCTGGAGTCAACATTGCACATGTGAATGCTTTCCAATCACTGGGGGACAAAATTGACCATGACATTGTTTCAAGTTGTAACATAACAAAAAGTGCTATGGGTCCATATTTATGAACTGAGTTTTTAAGCTGGGTTAGAACTTTAAAGGAAAATGGTTCATATCTGCTTCTTCTCTTCCCTGAGTTAAAAGGGTCATCCTCTTCTATAGCAGGATATAATTCTTCCCACTCCTCCATATCTTTTTCTTGATCTCTACCCAGCTCCAAAACTTTTTGAAGTGAAGATAAAGAATATAACTGATTACCTTTTGCTTTTTGTCCACTAAGTGTCACTGTGGTCTTTCTTTTATATTTCTGATCCTGCTTTTCCTCAGTTCTTATTTCGTTTTTTACATTAGGAGATCCTTTGAAAGGCTGTAGGTCTAGATAAAGTGGGGCTGAAGGTGGTGGAGGAGAGGAGAAACCAAAATCATCTTGCTTGGGAGAGGAAGAGGGGCATGACTGCTAAGAGATGGGCCTGTCTGTACTCCAACTGTAAATTTCTTGAACTCCTTTTCTGGTTCTGATTTCAGACTTTGTTTAATGAGATTATATATAGTAAAATGACTTTTCTGTATTTTTCCTGGGCATTGTTTATCAATAGCAGCGAGTTGTTCACCAAAAACAATCCATCTATCACTATTATAACAGCCCTCCTCAGATAACCATGGAGCTTTGTAATCAATGTCCAATAATTTTCTAATGTCTCCTAATTGAACTGTGCACCCCTGCTTTTTTATACATTTATATATAGTCATGACATATGTTTCCCTGTCTGAAGGAAGTAGGGTGCCTATTTTCTGCCCCTTAGGTTACTAACTGTTTCTGCCTCACTCTGCCTGGTCCGGAAACAGCGCAGTTCAGCAGGCTCTCCCTCTAGAGTCCTCGTGCTTGATTGTGAAGTGGTCGCTCTGGCATCCATCAAGGTTCCTGTCCCTGTTCCCCAGGAGCCAGTTGTTGTGGCCGTCTTTTAAGAGCTCATGGCATATGAGCCCTTTGATCTCAGAGGTGTGATGAATGATGTGGAAGACTCATAGAGTACGTAAAGAGCTCCAGTTTATTATGCCATGGAGTCTTGTTGCTCTACATTTTTGCAAGTGTGATCAGAGTGTGAACAGTAGACAATATCCAGTCACCATTCAAGAGAATCAGCTTGTGGGCATTGTGTATTCATGATATCTACTAATGGGGAGGAGAGATCCAGCAGTTTTCATAGTCATATTTACATATTTCCTTAATTGATCACAGAGAATACAGTCACCTTGTAATTTAATTAGAAGTTTCAGCAAAACAAACGAAGGCATTTTAATGAAATGAGAGAATTCAAGACAAGTACCTCTAGCCATAGCTTTCTGTATTTTTCTAAAAGGAAAAATGTATTAAATCATTTTCATAGTCTTGACTTCTGATAGTTTATATAGAGTCTTTCTTCTCATTGTTCACTGAGGCAACCTTTTTTAAAATATTAGCCAGAGTGGGCTTTAGAGAAGGTCATTCTACAGTGATGGTATACTCACACACACACACACACACACACACACACACACACACACTCACTTATATATATAAGGTATTCCCCTTCTTGGTTCAGATCACAGAATTTCTGTATCCTGCATGGTTTTAATCCCTGTAATCTCACAAATCTTAGAGAATGAACCCAAAGCTCTTGGTGACCTTTCTTGGCTTTTTTTTAAAAGCTGAAGGCCCCAGGTGTAGCACTCTCCTTTAACCTCTTTTACCACTCACTGAATGCAAAGATCCATGCCATCAACAAAAGCTATAATTACTGAAGGAGAAATAATGGGTACCTTGGGAATCTGTTATTCCAACTTAGAATATGTTAGGAAACAGAACATCTCTGGATAGTCTGATGTGCTGCATACATGTTGGTAGAATAAATTTTGCAGAGTTCACAGAAAAATTAGATGACGACCTATAGACAAAATTTTACAGGGAAAGTAAATCCATGGGAGATGGGAGACTCTGGTGAAAATGACAACACGAAGAAATACTATTGGAGCTCCTCTGTCCAACAAAGATCTACAAGGACAGCAAATGTAACAGTGATAGAGAAGACCAAATTAAAAAAAAAAAACAGTAATTCTTCCACTAATTCAGGACTTCATAAGATGGTAGCCAAAAACCTGTTTGTTCTTGGAAAGAGGACAGTTTGGGGAGATTAAAAAAACATTCCAGTAAACAGGGTCTGAGCCTATAGGAGCTCCGAATAGAATCACATAAGTAGGTTTGGAAGCTTGATTGATCACTAGTAAATGGGACCTCAGGCCCACAGGAGTTCTTAGCTGGCATGTACCAATGTTGTGTGAAGCCATTCTGAATTCAGCTCTGAGACTTGGAGCTGAAACAGGGAATAGAGGTAAAGCCAGATCACCCTACAAAGATGAACAGGACTGGGAAGTTCACTTGAAACTCCAGTAGTATTTGGGGCCAACTCAACCCTTAAGTGCAAAGAAGACATTTATTAAACTTTCAATTGACACAAAACTGAGATCTCTCTCAGGAGACTAAAATGCTAAGCTGAAATCTAATAACATAATAGGAATACACATAAAAGCTCTCTCAAAAACCAGCTTCTTAAATACAAGATGAGGGAAGCAAGGTTAGATAATTTGCCTGAAAGAAATCTGGGTGTTCTAGTGGACTATAAGCTCAATGTAAACCAGTAGTGTAATCTGGCAGCCAAAAATGCTAATCAATATTCATTAATAACAGTCAGTTTCCAAAAAGAGGAAGGTGACATTCAGACCACATGTGGCATACTGTATTTGTTTCTAGGCAAGACATTTTTATGAAGAGATGAAAACCAGTATGATCAAAGACCTCAAGAGCAATGGAAGGAACTATGGGTACTGAAATGGGAAGAGACTTAGGCGAGAGATCTCCCAATGTCTGAAGGGGTGTAATATGGAAGAGAGATTAGACTTGTTCTGTTTTGCTCTAGAAACAAAGGGAAAGTAGATATAAATTGCAAAGAGGAAAACTTAGGGTTATTGGAAAAGGGAAAAAATGCTAGCAATCAAGAACTCTTCCAAAGTAGAATTGCCTGCTTCTGGAAGTAGTAAGCTCTTTCTCATTTGAGTCTTTCATGCCAAAGCTAGATGCCTTATGGTTGGATCTATTATAGACTGACTTCTTTTTTAGGTACAGTTTGAACTAGAGGGACCTCTAAAGCTCTTCTCAGCTCTTAAATTCTAGAATTCTTTTTAGTACATCATACATGACAGTGTTAAATATTTTATAGTAATGTTTGTCTCTTTGTTGATCATGAATCACAGCACTTATAAAATTTGAGAAGCTTCCAAAACATGCAGACAGAAATTAATTTTAAAAGCTGTTGAGATTTTGAGATAACTGTATCTAGAATATAAAATTACCTAGAATGTCTTGTGCAAGAAGTGCTCTAATCTCAATTCTATGTTCCTGTTTCTATCTCCCTTATCCCTGTTAGTTCTCAGATAAGGATTTTGGTCATGGTTTCCCTCTACCTTGTCTTACAGGAGGTGAGAGTAAAGAAAACTTAATGAACAAGAATTCCAAAGATGCAGCTAAGTTTTCTTTGTTTTGTTTTAGTTGCCATGACTTAGGCTCAGGAACAGGAAGGCTTGGATGTGCACAAGCTTTTCTTAATTTCCCACATTCCACAGGCTTTTACACTTTTCTTGCCTATAATATATACAAATATAATACTATCAATTACTTTGTTAAGACATTTCTCTGTTCCAATGCCTTTGCCCACCAGTACATACATAATTGAAGACAATTTTGTAAATGTATAGTTTTCAACATCCACCTTTGCAAGATCTTGTATTCTAAATTTTTCTCTCTTCCTCCTTCCCAGCCCCTTCTCTAGATAGCAAGTAATCCAATATAGGTTAAACATGTACAATTCTTCTAAATATCTTTTCACATTTATCATGGTGCACATCTTTCTTCTTTGATCATAAATTCCTTCTTTACAGATCTGAGAGGTAAACTATCTCTTGTTCTCTTTAGTCTCACTTTTTATGTCTAAATCAGGAATTGGGTGATTGTTTTGATCAGAGTAGCTTTATTGTGTATGTTATTCTCCAGTCTATACTCATTTCACTTTGCATGAGTTCATATAAGTCTTCCCATTTTTTTTCTGAAAGCATCCTGTTCATCATTCCTTGTAGTACAATTCCTTGCAGATTGTAATTCTATCACAATCACATATACAACTTGTTCAGTCTTTTCCCAGTTGATGGATCTCCCCTTGATTCCCAGTTCTTTGCCATTACAATAAATATTCTCATATAAATAAGTACTTTTCCCTTTTCTTTGATCACTTTGGGATATAGTCTAGTGATATCAGTGGATAAATGTTATATGGTTTTATAGCTCTTTGAGCATAATTTCATATTGTTCTTCAGAATGATTAGACTAATTTACTACTAACAATGCGTTAGTGTCCCAGTTGTTTTACTTTACCTCCAGTGTTTGTGATTTTCCTTTTCTAGCTATCCAGCAGGTATCAGGTGTAGTTTTAAAAATTTGTAGTCTCTTAACTAGTTTCTAACTAGAAGTGATTCAGAATATTTTTTCGTGTGATCATTGATAGGTTTGATTTCTTCTTCTGAAAACAGCTTAATCATATCCTTTGATCATTTGTCAAGAGGGGAAGGACTCATATTTTTATATATTTGGTTTAGTTCCCCTATATATTTGAGAAATGACACTTTTATCAGAGAAATTTGCTATGAATTTTCCCTCTGGGTTTCCTGTTTTCCTTGACATTTTGACTGTATTATTTTTTGTTCAAGCTTTTTAATTTCATGCAAACAAAATTATCCATAATATTTTCTATGATGTTCTCTATCTCTTGTTTGGTCATAAATTCTTCCCTTATCCATAGATCCAACAGATATATTTTTTCTAAACTTCCCTAATTTACTGGGATTTATTTAATAATACAATTATCTGATAATAGCTTCTTCAGAACAGGGGAAGAGAATAAGTCACAACAGTGTTAAGCATGATGAATTTAAATATTAGAAAGGAAGAAAACCCATGCTGTCATGGAGTTTATATTCTAATGGAGGAAGATAACATATTAGGGAACCTGAAAAGTGGGAATCAGTTGATTTGGGTTAGGAGATGACTTTGAAGCAACATGGAGGTTTGGTTTTGGGCAAGAGAAGTTGAAAGATCACTATCTAGAGCCCACCTTCTGGGAACAGAATCCAAGGATCTGATGGAAGGTGAATGAAAAAGGATGTTGGGAAAGATGTTCATCTTAATCACTTAGCCTTTGCTTATAGAACAACTAATCATGAAAAAAAAAAAAGTTATCTAATCCATTTTAACCAACATTTTTAAATTGTCTGCTATGTGAAAAGTATTGTGCTAGACATAGAGGCTTCAGAGATGAAAAATTTTATAGTCTCTAATACTCTAGAGCTATCTTCTAATAGGTAGATAATATACTTACACAAATATATTATGTTTGCAAAGTAGAATAAGCTGAGAGATCAAAAATGTTTTCAGGAGGTCTTTCAGCTCTGGAGGATCAAAAAAGACTGCTAGTGTCAGATAGTACTTGAGCCTAGGTTCTGAAGGAAAAGGATGGTATGATAGGATATGGATATGGCACAGATAAGTGGACAGTGAATTCTAGGCCACAAAGACAAAAACAAAACAAAACAAAACAAAAAACAACCCAAGCAAAGCTACATAATAGGCTAGCATGGAGTCAGTGAAAAGGAAATAATTCATAAGATGGAGATAGTAATCATAGATTGAAACCAGATTGCTAATGTAATGGGATATTTTATTTTTTCTTCATAATGAAAAGAAACACATAATTTTTAAGTAGAAAAGTAATGGATAGATCTGATTGTTATAAAGACTATTTTTGCAGCTGTATGAAGGATGGATTAACATAGGATGAGTGAGGCTGTTATAATAATCCAGTTGAAGGCTAATGAGCTCCTGGACTTTTGTGTCCAGACTAGTTCTCTGGAGGATCTCAGTATCAACCCGAGTCCTTGGTCTTAAAAGAGGAGTGAAGAGTCAGGAACCCACATAGATGGTCAAATATGGAGTTCCACCTCTTTACTCCTCTTCTAAGACCAAGGATTCAGGCTGGTACTGATATCATCCAGAGAACTAGTCTGGACTTTACACCGGACTAGAATGAGAAGTATTTTAAGCGCAGAGGAGGGATCAGATAGTATTGACGTGGAAGTAAAATAAAACTTGGAATCAGGGGAAGTGAAGAAGAAAATATCAGAATGATGGATTTGAGTGTAAAACACTAGAAAGAAGAATGTTGCTATCAACAAAAAGAAGAAATCTTTAAGGCTAAATCTAGGGAAGTTATAAACTTAATTTTCCTTTTTTTATTCAGGAAATTTATCTATACATAGTAGGAATTGCTAGCATCGTGCATTCAGCAAAGAACTAATGGAAATAGGCTTTTAAAAAAAAATCTGACTTTTCCATTTGCCTTTTTCTGATACAAACTTGAATATTTGTTTCTCTTAATGTGTTGAATAGGTTAAAGAAATTTTTAGCCTAAGAGGAATATCAGAAATCTGTCTTTATTTCAATGCAGTGTATTAGGCTTTTTTGATAATTTTAATAAACATCCACAAAGCTGTTTGTATTTAGATCTGTTATAGAGATCTTTGATCTCCTATAGTAAATACCTTTACCAATTATATAGTAGTAACAGGTTTTTAATCTGTCTGTTATGACATCGTCATTAAAAACATATTATTGACACAACACTTCATAGTTGTGTGATCCTAGGCAAGTCACTTAACCCCCTTACCTCAGATATATATATATATACACACACACACACATACATACATACACACACACACATACACACACAGTATTGAATTTAAATAATAATGATCTTGAACAGAGTAGATTCCAGAGTAGATTCTATTGCCTGCTTTTCACTGATGAACTCAAACTTTAGTGCCAACCCTAGGAAGTAGATTGGCAGTAACAGGAACTATTTTGAGATTCCAAAGAGAGAAACTAACATCAATAGAGTTAAATTTATGGATCGCTGATAGCTTCGGCAAGCCTTTTTATTATAGGTGCCTAATAAATACTTGATTATTGATAGATTTCTTAAGGAAATGAACTTTTTTCTTGCTTGATAAAACTAATATCTAGTTTAGTTGTAATTCTTGCTTAACAAAGGCATGAACATGAATAAATTACCTTTAGTTTATGGTTATTACTATTTTGCAGATAAATCCAGTTCATCACATGGAATTCCAAATGGGAAGATAAAATTTTGTCAGGTCAAATTTTCTCAGGTCAAATAAACAAGCAGTTATTAATTGCCTACTATGTGTCAGTCAGGCATTGCGCTAAAGCACATGAATACTGTTTGCAATCTTTAAAAATATATTGAAATGGACCGACATAAGACTGCCCAGACCAGATTATTTAATTTAAAGCATCATTTATTAGCTGGCCAGTGACTGACCCCACTAGACAGGCTAGTAGAGATCAGCCCCGAACCTTTAGCGAGGTACACTTTTAAGCGCATTTGCCACTTCTTGGTACAGCCTTGCAGTTACAAATTTCGGAAATCACTGACAGAGTTTCTCGCTTACAATGGGGAAATGTCAGAATGTGAGTGAGCATGCAACGGAACATGTTGACATGTTTTGCAATGTTGACCTGTCTTGTTAGGCGCACACTTCTTGGAAAGTCTGGGGCTTCAGCAATTTCTTGGAAAATTTAGGGTCTCATGAACCAGGAAAGGGGCTCAGTCTTTTGTCCATTTCAATATATACACACAAATAAACACACATATGCAATTCAAGTAAACAATCTGCCATTTAAGGATGTTGTCACTAGAGGACAGTAATATATGGTCAGCAATTCAACAAAATTTTAAAAAATTCTTTATTAACACTTTTAGTGTTTACCAGGGACTATCCTCATTGCTATGGATAAAAAGACAAAAATGAAAATAGTCTTATCCTCAGTAAGCTAATATTTTCCTGAAGAAAGCATGTACATAGATAAGCAAATGCAAAAGGATTTCAGAGGTAGGAGTGGGAGGTAAAAGAGCTCAGATCAAAGACATTTGGCTGACATTCTTTATGATCTTGAATTTTTTTACACCTTATTTAAAAATAAAAACAACTATGAACAGCTAAACTTGAACAATATTATCATAGTAAATTTCACAACTTTTTAACATTATAAATTACAGTGTAATTATTGATATATGTTACTGAAGGGAATTGCCACATGAGAATTTCCTATATAAGATGAAATCTTGTTCTCATTATCTGTCCACTCTCCAAATATTTAAATTAAAATAAAATTCTATGTATAGCTTATGATAGTAGAGATTACCTTAACTCTTTAAGGGCTACATTAATGGGCCATCACCAGTAATATTGACCTTTCTCTTTCCACTAGACTTCAATTACTCTGGAGGAGAGAGTGAGCTCTTTTGTGCAGTTCTGTTTCACTCAAATCCAGTTCACCTGCAAGTCATTATCTTTATGATGTCATTGATCCTCTTGGAGAATAAAAGATAAATAATAAGGGTAACATCAATAAAGTTTAATCTTCCATTATTCCTCTCTACCTAGGAGAATTTTGAGTAAGGTATCATTCTTGGATCATGGCAATTTAGATGTAGAGGTCATCTGGTCCAACTCCTTTTTAGATTTAAACTGGCTCCCTTTGACTTCAAATCCACCTTTTTTTCCATTCTGCCATGCAGCCACTAGATCATTTTGCAGATATATATCATCAGACTGTTGGCTACCAGTTAATGATTTTTTAAAAAGCCATGGTGATTTGATCCAGTAGTGTTTCTACTGGGCTTATATCCAAAGAGATACTAAAGAAGGGAAAGGGACCTGTATGTGCCAAAATGTTTGTGGCAGCCCTGTTTGTAGTGGCTAGAAGCTGGAAAATGAAAGGATGTCCATCAATTGGAGAATGGTTGAGTAAATTGTGGTATATGAATGTTATGGAATATTATTGTTCTGTAAGGAATGACCAGCAGGATGAATACAGAGAGGACTGGCGAGACTTACATGAACTGATGCTGAGTGAAATGAGCAGAACCAGGAGATCATTATATACCTCAACAACAATACTGTTTGAGGATGTATTCTGATGGAAGTGGATCTCTTCGATAAAGAGAGCCTTAATTGATCAAAGATGGACAGAAGCAGCTACACCCAGAGAAAGAACACTGGGAAACGAATATAAACTGCTTGCATTTTTGTTTTTCTTCCCGGGTTATTTATATCTTCTGAATTCAATTCTCCCTGTGCAACAAGAAAACTGTTCGGTTCTGCACACATATATTGTATCTAGGATATACTGCAACCCATTCAACATGTAAAGGACTGCTTGCCCTCTGGGGGAAGGGGTGGAGGGAGGGAGAGGAAAAATCGGAACAGAAGTGAATGCAAGGGATAATGCTGTAAAAAATTACCCTGGCATGGGTTCTGTCAATAAAAAGTTATTAAAAAAAAAAAAAAAAGCCATGGTGACTTGGGTGTATAGAGATTACAATTTGAACTGGTGGAAACAGTGTCTTCTTCAGTGAAATCATGGATCTTAGAAGAACTTAAATATATTTGATTGTGTTGCTTTAAGGAAATTGAAAATAATTAGTTTAAGATTCAATTTCATATTTGTCATTAATAGTATTTACCTCTTTGTTTTAAGCCTGTTCTTGCACATACATCTTCGTTGGTTTGTTACTGTTTAATTATTACAAGGAATCAGAAACCCTTTGTGGGAGTTGGTCTTCAACCTTCAGCTTGATTCAGTATCAGAATGCTTCCAAAATAGTATTTTCTAGTCTCCCTAATGAGGATCCAATAGCAGTGAACCCCAGGACTCTTTATCTGTATGAGTCACTAAATGTTGAGGTGTGGGAATTGGACCTCCAAAACTAGGTTGAAATTTCTGGCTGTTGTTGCATGATGTCACAAAAGAATTTGTAGGCTTAGATAATCTCCAAATCAAGAGGCAAAGATTTTATTACACTGCTTATATTCCACTGGTTATATTCCAAAAGAGAATTTTAGCCATTAATAAGAGGAATTTCCTAGTGGAACTCACTGTTAACAAGGAGAAACATGCCATAGCAAGGGAGAAGACTAAGGCAGGTTAAGGTTCTAATGAACCAGTCATTATGATGTTTAGTAAGCTGACTAGTTCCTAAATGGAATTAACCATTGTGATGGTTAATGTGATTAACCATTTAGTAAATGGGTTAACTCTAAAAGGAGTTAGCAGTTAACAAATAGAAGGACTCAGGCTAAGTTTCCTAGCAGAACTTGCTGTTAACAAAAGGGAAAATGCTCAAATTCCTAATGAACTAGTAATGCCATAAGATGGGCTCAGTTCTTCTAGAAGTTAGTGAAGAAGTAGGGTTACAGTAGGTTCTTCCATAGGAGAAAAATAACTTCAGGGTTTGACATCCTAACTTGGCTTTCTGATTGGATACTGTGACTTGTGGGATGATGGCAATTTGGTCAATACAAAGAATGTCCTGAATTCAACAAAGGCTCACTTAAGGAAAAGAATAAGGCCCACATAAGGATATTACTCTGTCAGTGCTCCTCCAACCTTGCCTCAATTAATTTGGACAGTAATTTGGGTCCTTTCTTGATAACACTCCTTCCTATGACCTACTTAGCTATCAAGTACCAAGAACCTCATCATCCCTTTTCACTAACCAGAAGAAAAATTGTTAGAGAATCACTTAGCGATCACTTTCTTTTATGTATCAAAAATGTAAGGAATAAGTGTGGTTTCTCATAAGAATTATTAACTAAGGTAGATTGAACCTACCATTGAGATTTTAATGTATGAAGTAAATTGATGGGTTTGGGAAAATGAAATTCTTTGTATAAGTATCATGATGAAGAACTTAAAATAGTTTAAGTATTGTGACTAGCTAAGCTTGAGCAAACATTTGTAATAAGTCAAGCATATCAGCTTTGTAACACTTTTACCATGGGTGAAACAGGAAACTGAGGACTTCTCAGAATAATAAGACTCAGCACCAAGCATCTGTTTAATCATTAGGCTCTGTACTCTTCTAGCAGAAAACATTTAAGATATAACTGCTTAGAGAAGAACCTGACTAATGGCCAAAGATATCAAAGAAGTCTCCAAACTGGCTATCTCTATTTGTTGATTGAGAAAAGCCTGAGGTAAACCAAATCTCCTTAGTAATTTTAGAAACCTTTAACCCCTCTGGCTTAATTATTAACCTTTGAAACAGAATAGACCCTTTTGGAAACATATATTGCTTAACCAAGACCTAGTACCACAAAAATCCATCTGTATTCCAAAGACAAATAAAGGAATAAAGGTCAAGTTTGCCAATGATTTTAGGAGGATTAACAGGAGATGGGTGGGCCAATAGTTTCTGTTATTTTGTTTTTTCTTGACTATTTAAATCGCTATTAGCCTCTGTAAAATTGGCCTTCTTTCTTTGAGTACTCAGGGAACAGACCGAATAGAATAGTAAGATTCTAATTCTAAAACTTCTAATCTCTAATCTAAAACTTCAGATCTCTGAGTAGTCATTTTTGGTCAGGGGTATCATGTAATTTTCATAAGGTATCTCACTAAGGATTCTTCGGTAATTTTCATGAAATAACAGTTTTCTCTAAAATGAAATTTTAGAACTTTGGATGGAGATTTAACCTTGTTTTATGATGACCTACTATAGGAAAACCCCACAGAGAATATGGTCATGTGTATTTCTAGTGCTGTCTGTACAGAGGATGGACAGGACATTCTCAGCCATCTGACAAGTCTCTTAATTGGAATACTAGTCTGATTTTTGGTTTACCATTGACATTTAGTCCTGCCTTTACCCTGTCTTCTTTCTGTTAGTTATCCTCATTTGCAGGATGAAGAATGAAAATTTCAATCTAATAGAACATTATTTCACACTGCTAGAAGATAGTCTAAGGCATGTAAACAGAGGAGGTCAGTGGTTTTAGATTATTCTCAAGAAATCTCAGTGGAAAAGATGAGCTGATAGATTGGCTGTAATCCTGTAGTATATACCTGTTCTCTGTAATGTGGTTATGAAGCTCCACAGTCTATCTTTCTTTATATTCTCTATCTAGAAATTGTTTGGTTTTGTGGGGTTTGTTTTTCATAGTGGCAAGTTGTTGGTTACTAAGTAGATATCTTTGGAGAATAGATATTGTACTAGATGACTTAAAAGAAAATCTTATTTGTAAATCCATTCATAGAAAAGAATTATTGAATGCAATTGTACCTTCTGAATATAGGAGAGAAGTATATTTTAACTTCTTTTCTGATACCTGTGTCTATCTTGATGGATGATAGGTTCAGAAGTCCTTTTAATAGCTTATTGTATTATTAGAAAAAGGAAATGTTTGGTGTACTTTGAAAGTATGGCTTTGGGATGACTTGTTCTTTAGTCTGTAGAATTAAAAAATGGTCTTTTGCACTGACCTCTCTACTTTCTAGAGTGGATGAATACTGAAAATCTTGAAAGGTATGTGCATACATATTCTCACAGAAGGAGCTGTTCCTTTGAGAGCACTTGGTTTATGAATAGAAAATTTAGCCTTGGTAAGAAAAATTGGCTCACCTTTTGGCTGGGCAATTCTAGAATATGCTTTTAAGTGAACTGAGAATCACCTAAGAAAATTTACCATTTCTAAAATAATATGAATAACATGAAGAAAATAAGATAATTTTTTTAAACTCTAGATTTTCAGTTGCCTAAGGTGTTCCATCATATAAGTTCTTTTCAGTCAAGGTATTTCTGCAAGATTTTGAATAGGCTTGTATTTGAGTTCTCTGTTTCCCATTAACTTTCTGCCTCTAAGTTTCCTTGCCCTTTGACTTCTTCCTCTAACCTTGTCTTTTTTGCTTATTCAACCCAAATACTCCCCCCCCCCCAAAAAAAAATCCTTTCCTTTTCTTTTAAATCAAGTATACATAATGATTCCAAAGAATATAATTCCTTTTATGCTGATTAAGAGATCCATTTTTCTCTATTTTGGATTGTGGATATTATAAGTAGAAGGGTAACTAAAAAATTCTTCTCATCTAGATCTACCATTGTTTGCAAAGTTTCAGAAGAGAATTGAGTTTTCTCTGGTTTGTGACATTTTTTTCTCCAATGAAAAAAATCTGTTTCTCATTGATGATGATTATAGCAGTTAGCTTTTACCTAGCACCTACTATGTGTCAGGCACTGTGCTAAAAAC
Organism: Antechinus flavipes; assembly: GCF_016432865.1. NCBI lineage: Eukaryota > Metazoa > Chordata > Mammalia > Dasyuromorphia > Dasyuridae > Antechinus > Antechinus flavipes. The sequence continues at coordinate 296,087,146 of NC_067398.1, forward strand.
TTAACAAATATTATTTCATTTGATCCTGATAACACTTCTCAGACATAGGTGCTATTATTATTCCCATTTTATAGTTGAGGAAACTGAAACAAATAGAGGTTAAGTGATATAAGAAAGTCTGTTGAGACTAGTCCCATCTCTCAAACACAGGAACTATATCATGAAGATAGAAAGTGTAATACCTGAGGACTAATAAAATTGTAATAACTCATGAATTCATAAACAGGTAAGGATCTGGTATTGTGATTGCTATTTTTTTTTAATCATTATAACTTTTTTTTGACAGAACCCATGCTAGGGTAATTTTTTTACAACATTATCCCTTGCACTCACTTCTGTTCTGACTTTTCCCCTCCTCTCACCCCCCTTCCCCAGATGGCAGGTGGTCCTATACAAGTTAAATATGTCACAGTGTATCCTAGATACAATATATGTGTGCAGAACCCAACAGTTCTCTTGTTGCACAGGAACAATTGTATTCAGAAGGTAAAAAATAACCCGGGAAGAAAAACGAAAATGCAGTTTACATTCATTTCAATGTTCTTTCTTTGGGTAGCTGCTTCTGTCCATCATTGATCAATTGAAACTGAATTAGGTCTTCTCTTTGTCAAAGAAATCCACTTCCATCAGAATACCTCCTCATACAGTATTGTTGTTGAAGTATATAATGATCTCCTAGTTCTGCTCATTTCACTTAGCATCAGTTCATGTAAGTCTCTCCAAGCCTCTCTGTATTCATCCTGCTGGTCATTCCTTACAGAACAAAAATATTCCATAACATTCATATACCACAATTTACCCAACCATTCTCCAATTGATGAGCATCCATTCATTTTCCAGTTTCTAGCCACTACAAACAGGGCTGCCACAAACATTTTGGCACATACAGGTCCCTTTCCCTTCGTTAGTGTCTCTTTGGGGTATAAGCTCAGTAAGTAGCACTGCTGGATCAAAGGATATGCACAGTTTGGTAACTTTTTGGGCATAATTCCAGATTGCTGTCCAGAATGGTTGGATTTGTTGTGATTGCTATGTTTAAAGATGCCTAAGTTTTTCTTATTCTGGACTTAGTGTCTATATCACAAGCTAGCATGTATCTTTTATGTTGTATTGATAGTAATATATTATAATTAGATGAGCTCTCTGTGAGCATGAACTGCCTCTGTTTCTTAGATCTCAAAGGTCTGTTACAATAGCATATTTATATGGTTTTGTTTAAATTTTCTACTGACATTTCTAAACTGCTTGCTTGTTTCTCCTAAGGATGTTTCTGTAGCATGTAAACAATGTTGTTTGGGTGTCTTTTGAGGGACTCTGATGATGCATTTATAAAATCCAGTGTTACTTTTGAGCCATTTATCTTTCTCTCTCTTCCTTTCTAGTTCATAAGCACCTTCTTTCCCTATGTATTTTTTTATTTTTATGTGTTTTGTTGTTGTTGTTGTTGTTGAGGCAATTAGGATTAAATGACTTGCCTAGGGTCACACAGCTAGGAAGCATTAAGTTCCCTGTGTATTTTTGTCTCTTGTACATGCAGATAAAAATCAGTTTTCCTTTGTCATTTTTACAGCTTTTATACTTGTGATGGACATGTGTTAAGTGACCCTGTGTGTATGTGTTGAAATACCTGGGTGAGAGAAAATATAGGACAGCCAAAATAATGGAAATTTAAGAGCTTTTATTGCTGGCCAGCAACTGAGTCTCCCTAGTACAAGACTAGAGGAGTCAGCCCTGAGCAGTTGCAGGAACACATATTTATAAGAGAAAACTACAAGAATGTTCTGAAACATTTATCACACTAAAATTCCGTTCTCAGACAGATGGCAAAGGTTAACAAGGAAACAATATTTCTTTAAGTTTTATGCTTGTCAAGTTGTCAAGGTCTTTGGTTATTATAAGGTTAGAGTGGCATATCTGGGGGCCATATGTGGCTGTAATTGGAAACAGGAGATACCAACTGCATTAGGGAGTGAAGAGTTGTCAAGATAGTTCTGACTTCAGACAGAGCTCAAACAGGGGTAACATTCTCACAGTCTGAGGAGTGCAGGATAGGGGACAGTATGCATCCATTTCACCCCCCCCCCCTTTTACTTGTGATTGTTTAGAAGCTGGACTCACTAGAGACCAGGGGGTAGTAAGCAGTCCTGGCAACAAACAACTTAACTGCCTGAATCCTTTTCCTGATATATATGGTTAAACAATTAATCAGACAAGGAGCAATTCGTAGAGCTACTGTGTTTCCCCGATAATAAGACCTATCCTGAAAATAAGCCCTCCCTTTACTGTGTAAGATTCCTCTGAAATAAGCCCTCCCCCCAAAATAAGCCCTATTGAGATTGCTACTGTAGTGAAGGTGATCCCCTGCACTACACGCTACATTACAGTACCCTCTGTATGCACCGTCCCCCCCCTCCACTCCCTCACCCCCCACCCCGGGGTGAAATGCACTCTGCGCTCTGAGCTGCATCCAATCAAAGCTGCAACAGTGAGCGCGTCATCCTGTTCTTCCCCGGTGATTTGATTAAAATAAGCCCTCCCCTGAAAATAAGCCCTCTGGTGTTTTTCTCCCAAAAAAAATAATAAGACAGTGTCTTATTAACAGGGAAACATGATAGCAGAAATAGAGTAAGGAGGCCTATCAGGAAGGTTATAAGGGAAGTCATCCAAGGGGACCAGTTAAAAAGTGACTGATACCAGGACATTGATTGTTGTCGGGCAGTCTCCTGCTCCTCAGTGCATCTTCTGATTATAGAAAGGGACTTCCTTACCACCTCCGAGTTGTTAGCATAAAAACAGCAAGCTTTCCCAAGGGCCATACATAGCCCTCCTTATTTAATATAGAGCAAATCCAAGCTGCTGTGATTTTGTAAGACTACCTCTGCTGAGGAGTTTAAGGAGTTTTCCAGGAAGAATATTTGATTTTCAAGGTCTTTTATGTCCTGATCTACCTGGGAACCCAGAGCTAACAACTGGCTGTCACCATAGATCAGGGCAGCGGTCCCAACAGCTGTGGAGCCCGCTATTTCTAGTCCCACTAGAAGGGATATGAGAATAGGAGCAGCTCTTCTTGCCCTATCCAATCAACCAAAATTTCTTCAACCTCTTCCTCAGAGTACAGATAAACTTGAGGAGCACGTACACAAGTAAAGCAAAGCTTGAGGGATTCTTCCAAAGCTAAAGTATATTTAGTGATACAAGGGGTTAGTCTCATGGCACATGGAAAATAGGACCCTGTCAGGGCCTATATTAAGTAACCACTACACAGTGCTTTCTGTATGGAGAACGCCCCAGATCCAGATCATAACCTTTCTCCACCCCTCCCAAAGGTAATCTGGGAACATGGACAGTACACTCTGGGGGCAGGTTCTCGGCCAAGAGTGAAAGATTCTGGATGGAGTGGGCTTCTGTCCTCCAGGTGGCATTTACACCCATGCCTATGAAGTAGGGAGGGGCTGGGTCTGGTAGGCATGTTGGGAGCTGGACAAGGCCTCACATGGATCCATACCTTATGGTGGGCCACCTTCACTGGTGAGGGATTGTTAGAATCCTAGTGTTAACACAATGGAATTGATACAGTGCTTATTAGTTCACACATTAGAGCAAATCCTTACAAGGTGTTAAGTCACTAGTATTGATAGAAACAATGCTTGCGTTAACACCTTTGAGAGTTCACACATTAGCTCACACATTTGGGAGATTTCAGGATTTACACCTCCCATTATCCCACTCTCAGAGGAGGAGTCAACCTTGAGTTTATATCTCTAAAAGAGCATAAAAACAGCTGAGCTCAGTTAGGAGAGTTCAGTTGAAAAGATTGAGAGGGGAGCTTCAGTTTGGGAGATTGACAAGCTAGAGACTGCAATAGGGCAGAATGAAGGATTCGGAGGAGTAGAACCAAGATTCAGAGAGAGCTGGAGGCTGAAGCTGGCAGACAAGCTGCAAGAGCTCTTGGAACCAAGGAGGGAGATAGGCCTTTAAGAAAACTAACTGGGATACCAATCAGACTTCCAAGAAAATATTTTAATGATCTAGAAAAAATAACAACAAAATTCATATGGAACAATAAAAAGTCGAGAATCTCAAGGGAATTAATGAAAAAAAAATCAAATGAAGGTGGCCTAGCTGTACCTGATCTAAAATTATATTATAAAGCAGCAGTCACCAAAACCATTTGGTATTGGCTAAGAAATAGATTAGTTGATCAGTGGAAAAGGTTAGGTTCACAAGACAGAATAGTCAACTATAGCAATCTAGTGTTTGACAAACCCAAAGATCCTAACTTTTGGGATAAGAATTCATTATTTGATAAAAACTGCTGGGATAACTGGAAATTAGTATGGCAGAAATTAGGCATGAACCCACACTTAACACCATATAGCAAGATAAGATCAAAATGGGTCCATGACCTAGGCATAAAGAACGAGATTATAAATAAATTAGAGGAACATAGGATAGTTTATCTCTCAGACTTGTGGAGGAGAAATAAATTTGTGACCAAAGATGAACTAGAGACCATTACTGATCACAAAATAGAAAATTTTGATTATATCAAATTAAAAAGCCTTTGTACAAACAAAACTAATGCAAACAAGATTAGAAGGGAAGCATCAAACTGGGAAAATAATCTTCACAGTTAAAGGTTCTGATAAAGGCCTCATTTCCAAAATATATACAGAACTGACTCAACTTTATAAGAAATCAAGCCATTCTCCAATTGATAAATGATCAAAGGATATGAACAGACAATTTTCAGATGATGAAATTGAAACTATTACCACTCATATGAAAGAGTGTTCCAAATCACTATTGATCAGAGAAATGCAAATTAAGACAATTCTAAGATACTACTACACATCTGTCAAATTGGCTAAGATGACAGGAAAAAATAATGATGAATGTTGGAGGGGATGCGGGAAAACTGGGACATTGATGCATTGTTGGTGGAGTTGTGAACGAATCCAACTATTCTGGAGAGCAATCTGGAATTATGCCCAAAAAGTTATCAAACTGTGCATATCCTTTGATTCAGCAGTGTTACTTCTGGGCTTATATCCCAAAGAAATACTAAAGAAGGGAAAGGGACCTGTATGTGCCAAAATGTTTGTGGCAGCCCTGTCTGTAGTGGCTAGAAACTGGAAATTGAATGGATGCTCATCAATTGGAGAATGGTTGGGTAAATTGTGGTATATGAATGTTATGGAATATTATTGTTCTGTAAGAAATGACCAGCAGGATGAATACAGAGAGGCTTGGCGAGACTTAAATGAACTGATGCTAAGTGAAATGAGCAGAACCAGGAGATCATTATACACTTCGACAACGATATTGTATGAGGATGTATTCTGATGGAAGTGGATTTCTTTGACAAAGAGACCTAACTCAGTTTCAATTGATAAATGATGGACAGAAACAGCTACACCCAAAGAAGGAACACTGGGAAATGAATGTGAACTATTTGCATTTTTGTTTTTCTTCCCGGGTTATTTATACCTTCTGAATCCAATTCTCCCTGTGCAACAAGAGAACTGTTGGGTTCTGCACACATATATTGTATCTAGGATAATACTGCAACATATTTAACATATATAGGACTGCTTGCCATCTAGGGGAGGGGATGGAGGGAAGGAGGGGAAAAATCGGAATAGAAGTGAGTGCAAGGGATAATGTTGTAAAAAAAATTACCCTGGCATGGATTCTGTCAATATAAAGTTATTATAAAATAAAATAAAATATATAATTAAAAAAAAAAAAAGAAAACTAACTGGGTTATTTTGAAGGAGATAATAAAGGATTTAAACTTTTAACACCTGGCTGCAGTTGAGGTGATTATTACTTGGAGCTGAAACTAAGGCTGCCTCCAGAAAATCTCCCCAAGAAACCTGCTCCCAGAGATAATCATTATATTATAAAAAAGAGAACATCACAAGGGATTGGAGAGGGTGACCTGGTATGGGCCAGTCCAATGGGATTCCAATGCAGAGCCACAAGGATATTTTCGGATCAGGATCCAATCACCTGGTTGGAATTCCGGTCCAGCAGGCTGGGGTGGGGGAGACTGGGCAGAGGCATGATAGAGAGCTCTGACTGTTCCCTGGATGTCCTGGAGAGCCTGTAGGGACTTGAAAAGGGAACCATTATTAACATCATAAGAGCGTCCTGCCCCATGTGGGGAAGGATAGGGGTAGAGCACTGAATAGGATCTCAAAGGGTGAGAGGGAGAGAACGGAAGGATATGGAGTATACCCAGCCCTAAAGAGGGCGAAGGGAAGGAGTCCTACCCAGGTCTCGCCAATTCCCAATTGGAGCTTAGAAATGTGCTCCTTAAGAGTCCTGGTCATTCCTTCTACCCGACCCTAACTCTTTGTCCATAGAAACAGTGCAGGTGCCACTTGAACCCAAGGGCCTGTGCCAGGGAGTGAACAACATTAGATACAAAAAAGCCGGGCCATTGTCATTCCTGAGGGAGAGAGCATGGTCGAACCAGGGGATAATTTCAGTCACCAGTTTCTTAGCTAAGACCAACTTGACGGGAAAAGCTTCGAGCCACCCAGAGAAGGTGTCAACGAAAACTAAAAGAAAACAATGTCCATGAATCCGGATCCCCATATCCATGAAATTGACTTCCCAGTGTTCACCATGCTTGCGTCTTTGGGGGCGGAGAACAGGCACAATGGGGGGTTGGGCAGGGTTCACTTTGGCACAGGTCAGGCATCAGGGGGCAGCAGTCTCAAGGTTTTCATTCCAGGGAAGAAAAAGAAACAGGAAAGCAGATCATATAAGGGAGTCCCCCCAAGTGAGTTAGAGAGTACAGTTTTGAAACAAAGGATAGCTCAAGGCTTTTGGAAGAATCACATGTCCTTCTGAGGTGCCCAGCTAGCCTTGGCCATCAGCCGGGCCAGGAGGATCTTGAGGTCCATATGAGAGTTGGAGCAGCAGTAAGATATTTGGGACAGGCTCATCCGTCACTTCAGGGAGTCCAACCAATTGCCTGGCTGCACCTTTGGCGGCCTCAGAAACAGCAGCATTTCCACAAGTCACTGGATTGTTCCTGGCCTTGTGGGCTGGAACATGGGTGATAGCTACCTCTCTGGGGCGCCAAGCAGCATCTAGGAGTGCTTGATGTACTCCTTTTCCCTGACTTTTTTACCTTTGGCAGTGAGCAGACTGTGCTGTTGGTAAATGTGGCTGTGTATGTGGGCAGTTGCAAAGGCGTATCAGCTGTTGGTATAAATGTTTATTCTCTTACCCTCTGCCAGCTATAAGGCTTTGGTCAAAGCAATGAGCTTAGCTCGCTGTGCCGAGGTGCCAGGCAGGAGGTTTTCTGTCCATAGAGTGATAAAGAGACCACTGCAGCACCAGCCTAGTGCTGTCCATCAGTGACCATGCTGCTCCCATCTGTGAACAAAGTTAAGTCCAGAGGCAGGAGGGGTTGTCTCGCAAGTCCGGGCAAGAAGTATAGATGGTGTCTAGAATGGAAGTACAGTCATGCAAGGGAGTTTCAGGTGGGTCAAAGACTAAGAAGGTCTCAAGATTTAGGGAACTTGGAGGAGGAAACATAACTGTGGTTTCATCAAGCAACAGAACTTGATAGTGGGTGAAGCGGGAATTAGAAATCCAGCAGTTCAGGAACTAGAAATCCAGAATGCAGGAGTTGGTCTAAATGATGTTCAGCCACCACTTCCAGAGGCTGCCTGAAAGTGAGTTTAAAAGCCTCTTTTTAACTGGAAGTTAAAGAGGTGTCCAACTAAAGCCAGGAAATCTGGGACTTGGAGATGTCATTTGGGTATGAGATAGGACATCTGGAATTTTATCTTCTGGAATGTCAGATCTCTAATAGCCCTGATTATCTCAGTACTAAAGTAGCAACTGGGGGATTGAGTCTAGACCATGACAATGCATGTGATACACTTTTTTTCCAAAATGTCCAATCTACATGCAAATCTGACAGCCTATAAGAGAACTTTTAAATTTGACAGTACTTTTTTTTTTTTTTTTTTGGAAAATACAAAATTTTCCCTCTTTGACATAATTGCATTGTTTCTACTAATAACATTCACATGCAACTTTCTAATGACTAATAATTGTTCCTCTAAGAATTCAAAATACATTTTACAATGGCTGGTGATATTTTTGTGCTAAAGAATTAGGCATTGTCAATGTTTTTTTTTTTTTTCATCAATTGCTATAAAATCATGTTAATTTTCCTTAAATTAAAACCATCAGACTTTTAAAAAACAAAATATATTCCAAATGAAAAATCAACAGTGAATGCTTACTCATAGGAAATAACAGAGAGAAAAAAACTTAGAGATCCTCTATTCTAGCTTTCATATGTATCGATGAGAAATCTGAGGCCCAAGAAGGAAGATGGCTTATTAAGGATCACACAATTAATTGGGGTAACTAGATATCAGTTCTCTTGACTCCTGATCCATTGATTCTTCTACTCTATTAGGGCTTCAGTGCCAACAAGCTTGTTTCCTAAAAAAAGTCAACAAGATTAAAGATGAATGATTTTCTTATTGCTTGCTTCATTTTGAGATCATAGACTTAGTTTTAGGATTTCTCTCAGCACTTAGCTGTGGTTTTATTGAGTTTTCTTCATGTTTCTGACTTTAGTCCTGAGGGGAAATGGAGATTCAGTTATAGGATGCCCAGGGATTACAGGAACCCTGAAAATGGTCACATGTCAGGGAGTCAGGATATACTATGTTAAAAGTATCTAGTTTTGAGAAGTTGTGAACCACGATGGGTAGGCAGGTTGGACTGGAAGATTCTCTAAGGATCTAGTCCCCAATTGCAGGAAAATATGTAGTGAAATACCCACATTTGTTGTCCTATTAGGCCTCTCAATCATATTCTTTTGCTATAGTCAAGTAAGCCGAGGGTTCTAAACTAGCGTTGCTTTCCAATAATGCTTATTTTGACAGAGTAAATAAAAAGCATTTCAGAAACTCATGGTTGTAACCTTTGGCTTGATTTCAGTCTCAAGGCTTTGACTTGCGATGTCTTAACCTCAGTTTCCTATTTGCCTAAATTTGGGGTTGTTTGTATACTTTGACCTCTATAAGTTGTTTTTTCTCACTTTTTGAAATTTATTATTGACTTCTTGCCTTTTCCTGATCTCTTACAAGTATGTGCTCTTGTGCTTTTATTTGGCTAGATCTATCAGTTAGATGCTTATGTGCCAAGAATGTTTTGGAGGAAATTTCTGATTGGGTGGGAGATGACTAAGTTGTGTGAGTTTATCTTTCCTTATATTTATTCAGAGCATGAAGTTTCTTTTCAACTCTTAATTCTTTGATTCTATAAACTGACTTGGACTCTTGGCACCAAAAATCCCCCCGATTTTTCCTTCTTACCCTACCTGCATCTTTCCTATGAAAAATATCCAATACAATTGATTGTAAGGACTAAAAATGAATGATAACAAAGATATTGCAAGAACAAGAAACTCAAAGAGCACTGATTGAAGATACTTCCCTTTATCAATACTTTATAGGCTCTACTCTGTTCCAGCTTCACTAGGCCATCCAAGTTCTGTTCCTTTCCTTAATCTTCAGCCTAGCCCTTACAATCCAGGCAATGAAATGGAAGATGATGCCTGGAGTGGAGAATTCATCATCATAGATTCCCTCAACTCAAAGCCATAAAAAACCTATAAACTGAGGTTACATACCTTCTTCTCTGTATATTGGATACTAGCACAGCAGATTTTACTAGCATCCATAGCAGGTTTCCAGAATCCTGCAATATAAAACACTGTTTACTAAATAGACAGTAATCTATGCAACCATCAATAACAATGTGCTCTTTTATATATTTGTGGAAAATTAAGAGAATAAATTGTTTTTATCATAGAGATTTCATCCAAATATTTTGGTCTCTGCAGTACTCTCTTCTTCTGTCCCAAATTGCTTAATAGTCTTTCTTCTCTTTACCTTTAAGTGGACACTATACATATGTAGCAGTCTTGACAGTTTAATGATGTTTGTTTTCCTTTTATGGGGAAAATGCAGTTCTGAGGTATCACAATGTACTTAAAGGTCACTGGATTTTGGAGTCAGCATTTTGCTTCTATTTTACCACTTGAATAACCATGATAAACCATTTCACTTCTGTGGTCCTCTGTTTCTAAATGAGAGGGTTGGATTAGATGATCTTTAAAGTTCCTTCTGTTTTTTTGTTCATGACCTGATAAATCACTTACTTGATCTATTATTGACTTTTTGCCTTTTTCTGATCTCTTACAAGCATGTACTCTTTTGATTTTCTTTGGCTGCTCCAGATCTATTCAAGGATGTTGTAGAAGAGATTTTTGATTGGGTAGGAGATGTCTAAGTTGTATGAGTGTATCTTTTCCTTTACTTATTTAGACCTATGAAGTTTCTTTTCAACTCTTTAATTCTTTGATTCTATAAACTGACTCTCTTGGCACTATAAAATTCCTTCTGACTTTTCCTCCTTACTCCTTATGCATTTTAGTCCATTTTGGCATTTGTGTGTTTTTTCCCAAGGCATATGGTATGTGTTTACATATACATGTAATATATACGTATGTCTCCTTTATGTTTATAGCACCAAGAATTTTTCTCTACTAAACATTTGTCTTGTTATAAATCTCAATCCATTTCTCCCTAACTATTCATAAGCTTTAATGTGTTATTATTTTGAAATTTGTCTTGAACTCCTATACACATTACTAAGGGATAGAATTCTCTTCATTGAGTTTTGAGAAGCATCGAAAATGATGTAATGAATTATTTAGTCAAGGGATACTGCTTAAAACAGTGAATTCAATCCCTGTAGATAAAGAGCCATTTTAGTTTCAACCTTTAAAGGTTATCTCCTTATGCTGAATACAGCAGCATCATGAGTGACTGTGAATCCCAGCTTCATGTGAAAGTGCAACACTAAGCAAAATGTTGTCAGACTGCCTTTGAGTGTTTGGGTTTGGAAGAAGCAGCCAGTCAGGGAAGGTTTGGAGGATGTTGTCAGGGTATGACAAAGATAAATTTATGAAAAATGTGTAATTTACAGATTAGAGTCTGAGGAAGTATTGAAGGATACAGCTGTCAAAATAAAAGAATGTGAAACTATAAATGAACATTACAAAATGTAGGGTTAAAATTTTAGATTCATTTGACCTACTTGTGAGGCAGATTGTAGATAGGTGTACAAGCTGAGAGCTAAAAGAGTAAAAATTTGGAGGGAAACATTGGGGTACTTTAATTTCTGAGTATAGAATTGAAGATGAGAAAAAGAACCACATTTTGAAAGCTGTAGTGTTTGGATGAGGGTACACTGCTAATCAATGGTTGGGTCTGTTGCATTTATACTTTAGTTCAATCTGTTCAGGAACCTAACACTTACATACCAGATTTAATTTTTCTATATTTAAGAGAAAAGGAGAAAGAGAACTGTAGCATTAGAAATAAAAGCATGCTAATGTTTTTCTTAAATTACCCATCTCTGTTAAACAAAAGTATATCTTGAAAATTTAATACTTTTGTTATTAATCAGAGAAATGCAAATTAAGACAACTCTGAGATATCACTACACACCTGTCAGATTGGCTAGAATGACAGGTAAAGGTAATGAGGAATGTTGGAGGGGATGTGGGAAAACAGGAACACTAATACAATATTGGTGGAATTGTGAATACATCCAGCCATTCTGGAGAGCAATTTGGAACTATGCTCAAAAAGTTATCAAACCCTTTGATCTAGCAGTACTACTACTGGGCTTATACCCCCAAAGAGATACTAAAGAAAGGAAAGGGACATGTATGTGCCAAAATGTTTGTGGCAGCCCTGTTTGTAGTGGCTAGAAACTGGAAAATGAATGGATGTTCATCAATTGGAGAATGGTTGGGTAAATTGTGGTATATGAATGTTATAGAATATTATTGTTCTGTAAGAAATGACCAGCAGGATGAATACAGAGAAGCTTGGAGAGACTTACATGAACTGATGCTAAGTGAAATGAGCAGAACCAGGAGATCATTATATACTTCAACAACAATACTGTATGAGGATGTATTCTGATGGAAGTGGATTTCTTCGACAAAGAGATCTCACTCATTTTCAATTGATCAGTGATGAATGAGCAGCTATACCCAAAGAAGGAACACTGAGAAATGAATGTTTGCATTTTTGTTTTTCTTCCCAGGTTATTTTTACCTTCTGAATCCAATTCTTCCTGTGCAACAAGAGAACTGTTGGGTTCTGCACACATATATTGTATCTAGGATATACTGTGACATATTTAACATGTATAGGACTGCTTGCCGTCTGGGGGAGGGAGTTGAGAGAAGGAGGGGAAAAATCGGAACAGAAGTGAGTGCAAGGGATAATGTTGTAAAAAATTACCCTGGCACGGGTTCTGTCAATAAAAAGTTATAATAATATAAAAAAAAAGACTTAAAAGCTCAAAAAAATAAAAGAAGTAAATGGGTGGCAAAGTAGATAGAGGACTAGGCTGAAATCAGGAAGAAGAGAGTTCAAGTTAAACATTTACTATTTGTGTGACCCTCTGTAAATATTTCACTTTCTCTTTCATTGCCTCAAATTCCTCAACTATGAAATTACACTAATAATAGCACATTTCTTCCAAAGTTTGATTTGAGGATCAAATAAGATGATATTTTAAAATCATTTAGCATAGAGCCTGGCACATAGTAAACAATAAATGATCGCTCTCTTTCTTTAATTTTTTACCTATGTCAATTATATGATTGAAAATGAAGTCTGGTACATAACAGTATCTATGAAAACCATTCTAAAATCAAGGATACTGACAATATACACATTTAAAATTTCCCCAAAATCTCTATCTAGAGATCAAAAAGTGGGTCCGAGTTTGGTAATTTCTGATGACTCCTTGGTCAACCTGATGCTTGAGTCTTTCCATCTTTTGGTGTTGTAAGCTTTTTCTTCTCAAAGCACAGCCAGGTGATAAAAGTTCAGATCTTTTATTATCTCCAATATAGCCCGGTTAGCTTAGAGGCCTATCTCACTGCTTGGTTCCAAGAACTCCCTCTGAATGTCCTTCAGCCTCTGCCTCTGCTTTCTTCAGCCTCCAGAGCCAGCTCCACTCTTCATGTCATTCCGGAGAAATCTCGACTTGTAGCTTCTTCACTCTGAAGAACTTCTTTGACTGGCCCATTGAAGCTCTATTTATGCTCCTTCAAGAGAGGGATTGTGGGTTTTCTCCCATAGTGCTCTCTGGCCCAAAGAGTTTCAAGGGAGGTGTGAACTCATTGAACTCCAATGAGTAAAGGTGTGAACACAAGCCTTGTATTAATCAACTCTAATTAGTTAGCAGTTAGTAAGGATTCCAACATCTCCCCTTTCTTTTGTTAGATGAAAACACCAAAGGAAATAGGAAATCTAATCAGATTAGTGGGTTTCTGAAGGGGTACACATAAATCCATCAACATGGACCAGAACTTTGTAACAGATATACATGGTATACATAAATCCATCAATATGGGAGGCATTACACATAATTTACATAAGCACATAGCAATATAACACAGGCTAGTAGTAATGTAACAAATAACAAGAATCAACCTGAAAATTTACACATGTCCATAAGTAAGGAATCCATTGTCCATTAGTTCATGTGCCAGGAATCCAATAGTTCCTGTAAGCTCTGAAGTACTGCAAAAAGTCTCATCAACACTTTTTCATCTTAAGGGAACCCAGTGATTCTTGCTGGTTTTTCAAGAACTAAAATAGTTTCATCTTGTGTTAGGAAATCCAATGATTCCTGAAGATTTTAAGAGTCCTTTTCACAGTCTCATAGTCAGCCATCTGATTCTTTCTCCATCTGTGGAAATGTAAGCAGATCCTCTTCCCCAAGCAGTTACATTGGAGCTGTTTGCACTGGATATTGCCTTGTTGTCTTAAAAGGCCTGTATTCTTCCCAACTGTAATCCTGATTGCTTTTCTGATGGTTGATGACATCAGAGTCCTGAATTTCTAAAGTCTCTCTGGATGTAACCTCAGCTGCTATCATGCCCCACCTGTCCTTTGATTGATACTTTGGAGCTGGGCCTTGCCTCTCATTCTTCTGGGTCAATATACATTTAGAGGCCCAGTGAAAGCCTCGGTTACATTTTGGACATGAGGTTTTGGGTTTTCTCTCACCCTGTATTCTCACTCTATCTCCATATCTACAATGAGCTCTCAAATGTCCAACTTTTCCGCACTGAAAACATTGACGAGTTTCTCTAGAATTCCTCTGCCAAAAAGTACCTTGTCTTTCCATGTTCATCATAGTCTGGGCATAATAAGCATTTGTGCCCACTGTGGCACAGCGTCTAATGATCTCCTCTAAAGAAGCATTTTTGTCTAGCCCCCATATAATTCTCTTGCAAACCTCATTGGCATTTTCCTTAGCCAAATGTCTAGTCATTATTTCTGTGGCAGCATTATCTCCAATGGTTTTTATTACAGCTGTTTGCAGACGTCCCACAAAATCTGCAAAAGGTTCATTGGGACCTTGCTCTATTTTTGTGAAAGCATTATTTCCATCTTTCTGTCCAGGGAGAAAATTCCAAGCTTTTATTGCAGCCTTAGAAATTTGCTCATACACTGTTATGGGATAATAAATCTGTTCTGAACTCTCTGCATACTGACCTTCACCAGCTAGTTGGTCAAAAGCAACTTGTACAATAGCTCCTGTTTGCCTATTGTGTTGGGCTTGAATCCTACATAATACATGAAACTCTGAAAGCCACAATAAATTTTGTCCCGGTTCAAGACATGTTTTAGCGATGGATTTCCAGTCATTCAGGGTTAAGATTTCATAAGACAAATTATCCAGTAACATCTTCACATAAGATGATGTAGCCCCATAAAGAGTGCAACCCTTTTTCAAATCTTTAATTTTTCCCAAATTAAAAGGAGTGTATTTTCTCTCTTTTTGACCTGAGGAGTTGAGTTCTTCAATCACAGGATATGCATTTATAAAATCAGATATATCTTCTCCTTCATTTTTTGCTTTAATTAATGCTTTTTCTAATCTTGTCAAATTCTGCTTTACAGGAGAAGCTGATTGTGTTTCTGTCTCTCTCCCTCCCCCTTGTTCCACCCATGAAGGGTTAATTGCGGGGGGAGGGTCATGAGATATGGAATCACCTAATTCCTCCTGCTGTGAAGTATCATACTCAGAATTGTAATTAACTCCATTCTCATCTGATTTGTCCTCCTTTTCACCTAGTAAAGTTGGCACTTCTTCCTCCTGTACTTTCCTTTTCATCATTCTATCACTTAAATAACTTCTTATAGCCAATTGTATTACATTATATGTATTAATTATTGAGTTAGGCCCATTTTTATTATAGAATTGACAAAGATCCTCTCCAACCAATTTCCATTCATTTAGATCTAATTCCTTATCAAGAGAGAAACAAGGACCTATGTCCTTTACAGTTTGTAAAAATTCAGTGATTTGCTGTAAACTTATAATTAAACCTTGGCTTTCCATAATTTTGACAATGCTCTCTAAACATTTTCCTTGAACAGAAATAGGCTGTTTTCTAAATATCTGTCCCATCTTAGATGAAATTCTACTTTAACTCTTCTAACAAAATTTCTTTGTTGCACTCACCCTAATTTCTGGGTTGAAGAGTCTTTTCCACTGGATCAGGATCAGAGGCTTTTCCACTTGAATCAGGATAGTAGCTTTTCCACTGAAATCCACTGAGGGGTCTGTCAGCCCCACGTTGGGCGCCAAAATGTTGTGATCTAGTTCAGATGGATCTGAATCGGTCCCTGTTCGGGCGCCAAAATGTGGTGAGCTTTTTCTTCTCAAAACACAGCCAGGTGATAAAAGTTCAGATCTTTTATTATCTCCAATATAGCCCAGTTAGCTTAGAGGCCTATCTCTCTGCTTGGTTCCAAGAGCTCCCTCCGAATGTCACCAAATCCAAAGGTCTGGTCCTTCAGCCTCTGCCTCTGCTTTCTTCTGCCTCCAACCAGCACAGAGATGGAATGAATCTCTGAAATCTCGACTTGTAGCTTCTTCACTCTGAAGAACTTCCTTGACTGGCCCATTGAAGCTCTATTTATGCTAGTGCTCTCTGGCCCAAAGAGCTTCAAGGGAGGTGTGAACTCATTGAACTCCAATCAGTAAAGGTGTGAACACAAGCCTTGTATTAATCAACTCTAATTAGTTAGCAGTTAGTAAGGATTCCAACATTTTGGTAATCTTCTTTCTTTGTGGTATCTCAAAATTTATATAATCACAAAATCTCAAAATTGTGTGGGATCTCAGAAACCATCAAGTTCAAATGGTACCTGAAAAACAAAGTCCTCTGAATGACTTACAAGTTAGGTCACCTGTATTTTGTATTTCTTTTGTACGTTTATTGATGGCCCACTGATCTTTCTAAATTTATCTTCTTAAGAATCACTATAATTCTTCATAAAATAGATGCTGAGATAATAGAAATTACATGGAATATTTTCACTATTACTGTTGATGAGAATAAATTATAGAAACACACACACACACACACACACACACACACACACACACAAAGTGTCTGGCAAAAGACAGAATGTCTGGAGTTCCTTTTTCTGAGTTTACACATTGACAATTTTTAACCTTAGAGCAAATAGCCCTGAGTTATATCAGTCTTCATGAACCAGAGTGGAGTTTGCAACTAAGGGAATTGAGGCAGAATAATTAGAGAAACTGAGGCAGAATCAATTAGAGGAACCAAGGCAGAACAATTAGAAGAGAACTGTGGCACAACAGGAGGAATAGACTAAGAATAGAAGAGAGAAAGAGTTATAATAATGGGGATAATTGGGTAAAACTTCATGGAGAGATAGCTCCTGAACTGTGTCCTTAATGTGAAGATTCCAAGAAGAAGACATGAAGAGGAGCTTTGCTTTTGGCCTTGGAAGTATTTCATGTGAATATATGAGTATGGAGTATCATATTTGGGTAATGACTAGAATCATGGATTTAGCTGTAACTTTGGAGCCCAATATCCCAGTTTTACAGATGAGAATACTGAGAAGCCCAGGGCAATAAGTGCCTAAAGCAAAATTTGAAGTCAAATCTTCCTGACTCCAAGTTCAGTTCTGTTTTCATGGTGCCATGTGGCTGAAGCTTTATCCAATCATAAAAGTTTGTGGGTGATAAGGTTTAGATTTAGAGAACCAAAATGAAATTAGGGTTTCTGGTGGTCAGGAAGTTAAATGATAAGATCTAGTGGCTGGTTCGGGGTTCAGGGAACCAAATGGTGAGGTTTGGCTCCCCTGTACCCCCTTGGGATTCGGCGCAAGGATAGGGAGTTTTAGGGACTCCCTTCTGGCAGCACAGTGGTTCTCTGTAAAGCAATTTACAGACCCAAAAACCTAGATTGATAAAAGAGGTTTATTATGGGTATTGGAAGTAAGGTTAGAAATCCTGACAGAGGCATAAAGTCCGGTTAGGGAAATAGGTAAGGCTGAAGAGAGGGTGACACTGGAAAAGAATATTCCAATGGACAGAGGCCATTGGCATCCCAAGCATGGCATAGCTGGCATGTTTGGGACCTCTGCAAAGAGAGAGTTTTAGTTTGGCTCTTTTATAATGGGTGTCCTGGTGGGGGCTAGGAGAGCCTAAGTTGGCTCAGACCCAGTGGGGTCTGGGACAAGCCCGGATCTCCTACTGGAGTTCAAAGGGATACTTTTTGACCAGGATTTGTAATTGAATCAAAAACTCTGGCATTCTGGAAAGACAACTTGTTTAGGGAGGATATGCCTCAGCCAGGAGGGGCTGGGAATCTGAAAGGAGTCACAGATCCATAGGAAATACAGTTTCTTAAAGAGACCTCAACCCCCTTCCTGGAGAGGAGTAGTTTTAGTGAAATGAGAAAAAAATGAACTAGTTTGAATTTTTTTTAATTACTAAATTTTTTTTTTTTAAGCAATAAATATTTTTCCCAAACACACCTGACCAGTATCCCTTTAATTTAACATATTTATAGTATATATTTATAATGTATATCATAAAATATATTTTTTAAGAAAAGAGCTTTTATTACCTATTATTAACACAAGTGAAGAAGGTTTTCTTTATCCCTTTCAATTTGACACTACTGATATTGACAGTTAGATTTGGCTAGAATCTAATTATTATCTCTTCACATTGACTTTATTTACACAATTATAGTCATTGTATATTTACGCTTTCCTTTGACTGTTTGCCTTGCTTTGCAGTTCTCCATACAAATCTCCATATTTCTCTGAATTTTTCATATTTGTTACTCCTTTGAGCTTAGTAACATTCTATTACTTTTCTATACCAAGATTTGTCCATTGATTCATAATTGTTGGCCAAATATTTGGCTCCAATATTTTGTATTGTACAATAATGCTACCATGAAAGATTTTTATACAGATGAATATTTCTTGCTAACCTATGTTAAAGGATATGAAATATTTAGAAATTTTTCTTGCATAATTTCAAATTATTTTCCAGAACAGTTGGGCCATTTTATAGCTGTGCTGCTGAGGTACAAATGATCAGGTTAGTGGTTGAGAATTGGGATGGGGAATCCTCTCTGGTCAGCAGAGGTCCAATGTGAAAGAATTCCCAAACCTGAAATATGTGACAAGAAAAGGGAATTTTATTGCTCAAGAAGAAGCTCTCTTACTGGGTAAAACCTCCTGAATACCAGAGTCTGGGAATTTCCTGAAGGAAGTGGGCCACCCCCAAAAGATCTATTTCAATGCTGGGTGATTTGACTAAGTTCTCCAATTGAATGAAGCCACTTAACTTGGGAAGGACTTGTCTGGGAAAGTTACATTTTTCCCAGGGCTTGGGAGTATCCCAGTCCCCCGCAAAGGTTGCATCATTTCCCCCCAAAAGATCTCAGTTTATATCAGTACCAACAGTAAATAAGGATGTTTTTAACTTAACAATGAACTTGTCCAACTTTAAACATCTCTATTAGTTTGCTAATTCCTCTGAGCTTCTGTAAAATCTGTAAAATTAGGTGGTTGGACCATATTGATGAAGTCCTTGTTAGCGTAGTTAACTGGTTATTAGATGGGGTTGGCCAAGGAAAACCTGAAGCATTGATAAGATTATAATACTCCCTGAGGCAAGTAGGAAAGGCCAATGAAGGGATCATTTTAGCCTTAGTTATCCTTTTGTTTTTAATTAGGCTATTTTGTTCTAGTGGGTTTTCTGTTACAGTTCCACTCCTAGTGAGGACCTCTAGAAACTAAGTTATGTTGTCAAATCTTAGCACTTAAATTTCCCCTATAAAAGACTGAAGAATGGTGTAGATCTTTCTAACTCCTATTAAAGATTAACCCTAGAGGTATTCATTCTCTCCCTTGTGATAGCATCTTCCCTTTAATGACTTCTTCCTGATTAAATTGTGAGTTCTAGTAGGGAATTCTTTCCTCTTGTTAATTGTTAAAAAACCTCTTTCCTTGCTAACTTCAGTGTGCTATTCACATACTAAAATAGCAAAATCTTAGTAACTTGAGATGGATGTTTATAATATAATTTATGTCATGAACTGAATCACTATTATGTTATTTTTATATAATATTCTTCTACAATCTATTGCTCTCCTGAATTTATTTTTATTTGCTACTCCTGGTGCCTATTTTACTTCTTTAATATGACTTGTAAGATCCATAAAGGCCTGTTTATGATCCTGATATATCTCAGATCTGTTATAAAGCACACTTCTGTTATTGTTAATAATTGTGAATTTTTAAAGGTAATTATTGATAGTTTGTATTTCTTTTGAAAATTATGCATATCTGTTAAATATTTCTTTATTCGATGAATGGATTTCAGTCATATTTCTATCAGTTCCTAATGTGGATGTCAACTTTTATCATAGAAATGTAATAGAAGTTATTTTCCCCATTCTGTTTTTCCCCTTCATGCTCTACCTTTATTGATTTTATTTATGTGAACGCTTGTAAATTATATATGTATGCCTTTCCAGTTTTCTTATACCTTACTTCTTAACACATACTCTTCACTACAGTGAGTCTAGCCTCCTGGCTCTTCCACAAAAAAGTTATTCCATTTCTCAATTCTAGGTATTATGTCTGGTTATCTTCTGTGTCTGGAATGCTCTCCCTCCTTCATTCTAACTACTGATGTCTCTGGCTTCTGCCAGTTGCCAACTAAAATTCCATCTTCTATGGGAAGCTTTACTCAACCTCTATTAATTCTAGTGCCTTCCCTCTATTAATTATTTCCTATTTGTCCTACATATAGCTTGTTTTGTATTTTTGTATATTTATATATTTGTAAAGGTTGGGAGACTTTTTGTCTTTTTTGTCTCTTTTTGTATCCTAGGACTTAGCATTGTGCTTGGGACATAAGTACTTAATAAATGCTTATTGATTAATTGAAGTTGATGTCACCGTCTGCTTTTTATGATTTCTTGTCTCTAGTTATGAATTTTTCCATTAAAATTTTTAATTTTTTTAATCCTTTCTATATTTCTTTTCATAGTATGTGAAAAATATTTATGACCTATTTTATTTCTATAAAAGTGTTTCTGCATATATTTATATGTCTTGTATGTGGTGTGATAGGTTAGCTCAGAGATATTTAATATATTTTTGTTATCTTAAATATATTTTTCTTCCAGCCTATTTCTTCTGGGTTTTTTTAAAGAAAGAGAAAAATCTCCTGATTTTGTAATTTACTTTCCTAGTTATTTTCTTGATTAGTTTTTTATTGAGAGCATTAAATTATAATTTTTTCTCATTTTGCCTGTATTTATAAGTTCATGTCCTTTTTCTTGTTTTATTGCTATATCTATTTATCAGACAGAAGTGGAAAGATAATAAGCATCCTTGTTTTATCTCTGATCATATTGGAAAAGTTTCTGTTTTAAATAATGCTAACTCTTAGTTTTTCATTAGGAAATTTTTTGTCATATAAGGACTTTTAAATACTTTAAAAGTTTTTAAGCATAAATAAAATGAGTGCTATATTATATATCTTTAGTTTTTTATTATTAAATTCATATATGTTTATAGTTTTCTTAACATTCAAGTATCCTTGTACTTTTGCATAAATACAACTCTTTTCCTAGTTTAAGTAGTGGGAATATATTCTATAAAAGACAGGTGAATTTTGGTAAGGAAACATTATTTTCCTACACAATGTATATACCATGAGTTACTTTTTAAAGAAATAAGTTTAATAAAATTAACTTGTAAATCCATTTATAACAAGAGTTTTTTTTCCCTCACCACTGGGAGTTTAATGATTTCTCTTTTGGAGAGCAAATTGTTTAGTTTTCTGTTAGGTTCTTTAATCTTTAATTCTCATTTCCCTCTTCCTCCTCCTTTCTTCCCCTCTCTCATCATCATATAGGTGTTTTGTGTATGTGTATAGTTAAATCTTTATCTGTTTTATTTAGCACATCAGTTTTTGTGCTTATTCATTTGTAACTAGCAAAGTTACTTTGTAAGCAAAGTAACTTTGCTAGTCTTTAAAGTTTGAATACTTAATTCATTATTTTTCTCTTTTTTCTTTTGTTAATATCTTTCAGGGTTATAAATTTCTTCATAAGAATTGCTTAACTTGTGTGTAATATTTCATTAGATAGCATTAGAGGTAACTGGGATGGTGGATAGATTACCAGGTTTGGAGTCAGGAAGATCTGGGTTCAAATCTAGCTTCAAATATTTACTAGTTATGTGATCTTGAGCAAGTCACTTAATCTCTTCCTGACTCAGTTTTCTTAACCGGAAAATTAGCATAATAATAATAGCTATTGTAATGCTGGAGAAATTGAGGCAAGAAAGAGATTAGAAAGTTTTTAATATTTGGATTTCTGAGAGGGAGAGATTTTCTGGGACCAAAGGATCCATTTTGGTCCCAAAGGCAAGGGAGTGGAGTCCAGGCATTGGTAAATGGCGGGAATTTCCAGGGACTGACCATTAATCTGGTTCTGACAGTGTTGGGGGGTGAGGACCATAAATTCTTGATAACTTAGGAGAACTTAGGAGCCAGGAATTCTGAACTCAGAGATGGAGGATGCTAATTAGGTATCTGAGATAGGACATCTGGAATTTTATCTTTTGGAATGTCAGAATGGCCAGCTACAGCTCTAATTATCTCAGTCCTAATTGTCAAGAAGGGGGTTTGCAACCAGGGGGATTGAAGCAGAGCAATTCAAGGAATAGAAGCAAAACAATTTAGGGAAACCAAGGCAGTACAGTTTAGGGAAACTGAGGCAGAACAATTTAGGGAAACTGAGGTAGGACAATTAAGGAAACTGAGGCACAACACTACTTCCCACAGGGTTTTTGTGAGATCAAATATTTATTAAAAGATAAAAAATAAAAGCACCTATAGTAGATGTTTTAAAAGTACTTATTTCCTTTATTATTATCATGATTATTCTTTTTAATATAATTATTGTTTCTTTCATTTATTTCTCTCATTGAAAGGAGTAGGGTTGGCTTTCAGCCAAGAAGATAGTCTGAGAAGCAGGGATATAGTAATGAAGGCTCTTGGTAGCTTTTTGCCACACTTAATGATAGTCCTGGCATTATTATATCTGAACCCACCAGAGGTACTCTTTTAATTGGGGAATGGGCCATGAGACAGGCCCACTAGTGGGGTGAACTGGAAACTTATTTTTATACATTATCTCCTCTTATTGCTTTAATGGAGATTTCTTTCCTTTTTTTTTTGTTTTTGATTATTTGGCACATTTTTTATTGTCATGTCACCTCCACCTTCCACAGTTTGCTAAAAATTGAGTCAAAAAATCTAGCTGATGTCATGAGTTAAGTTTTCTTTGTGATGCTGGTTTTGAAATTGTTTTCTTTAGACCCTGGCCAATAAACTAATTTGATTATCAAGCTTTACCTTAGAGATTTGTAGCCAGTAAAATAGCTAAGCAGCTTGTTTGGTTGCACAACCTCCCTTATCTTTGTCCTGCAGCTGGCAATAACCCAGTCTTATTTGAGTCACTCAATCAGAGAGAGTAAGTACTGCATTGTTTGAAAGATGCAGTTAGACCTGATGAATAACTATGTTGAACCCTGGTGTTATGGTTTAAGCCAGGAAAAATTTCCAGTTTGCCACCCTAGAAAGCAATGGTATATTGTCCAATTCTGGAAACATTCACAGTCCTGGAGAAAGAAGGATTTAAAATGACAATAATTTCATAACCCTAGCATGATTGATTATGTTTTGTATGTGTGTGTGCAAGAAATATACATATGACTAGATGTCTTTGTTTTAAAAGTTTATTTGTACCATCTATTGTATTTATCTAGTTGTTTTATCTATTGTTTTAAAATACCTCTTTGGGAATAGTTCTTCTATTCTTCTACAAGTATGAACTCAGATTATCACTATAGTTAAATCATTGTATAAAAGTTGTCAAGACAGACGCAGACTGCATTGTATTTTTAAACAATTAGCTTTGCTATATTACTTTTCCCCAAAAGGCCATTTTAGAAAAAAATAAATCTCACTAAAGTGTAAATAGTGACTCAAACATCTCCCTTATAAGATAAGCATAAAATGTTTTGTAAATCTCAAAGTGCTTCATAAATGCTATTTGTTTTTATTGTTATTTCTCTCCTATTTTTATAGACCTGTCTGGTTCCCATCTAAGCTTTTAATGTTGGTATGAGAGAGAAGTAGATGTGAATTGGTGGTGGTGTGAAAACAGAGAATCACAGAACCACTACATCTTGGAATCAAAAGGATCCTGAAGGATCACCTTTTCCAACAGTACATGGATAAAAAAAATCCCCTCTCCAGCCTGCCTGATGAGACACAACTTAATCTTTGCTTGAAAATCTCCCATTTTATTTTTGGATAGCTCTAATGATTAGCAAGTTTTTTCTTCACTAAACTAAATCCAAACCAACTTTGAGTCATCCAATCCTGTACTTCCTCAGGTGTATCTGAACAAAATAGAAGAAATCAGGGAGCTGTGCTGTCTGGATCTCCTTTATGTGTATGTCATTTATATGGATTGGTAGCTATGCCATCCATGTATTCATTCAAGTTATTGTTAAAACTGTTGTACATATCAGGACCAAACACAGATGCCTAAAATGCTCCTTTAGACACAAACTAATATTGAAGTTTTAATGGCTCCTTTGAGTTTGGTCTTTAACCAGTTTTCACAGTCCATCCAACTTTTCCACAAGAATAGGATGGGTGACTTTTAATTTTTTGTTTGGTTTGATTTGGTTAGATCAGTTAAGAAATTCCACAAAATAGAAGAAAAAAAATTTAACTCCTTCAGGTCTTCCTGTCATTTTTATTCCTAAGGTTTTGAAAAGACTTGCTTATGAACCAGATGTGCAAAAATGTTTATAGCAGCTCTTTTTGTGATAGCAAAGAATTGGAAAATGAGTAAATGCCCATCAGTTGGAGAATGACTGAATAAATTATGGTATATGAGGGTAATAGAATATTATTTTCTATAAAAAATGAACAAGTTGATTTTAGAAAGTCCTGGAAAGATTTATATGAACTGATGCTGAGTGAAACAAGTAGAACCAGGATTACATTGTACACAATTATAGCAAGAATGTGTGATGATTAGCTGTGAAAGATTTGGTTCTTCCTAGTGGTTTACTGTTATAAGACATCTCTTTTTTACTCGATTTTTTTTATATCAATTATGACATGCTAGTTAGATACCAGTCTTAATCTTGGTGCCTTCCGTTTGAGATTACTAAGAGTTTATCCTGTTTATATTTCATTTACACACAATTGTTTACTAGTATTCTTCCTTATTAAGCTGTGAAATCCTATTACAATATATCCTTCCTCAAAAGTAAGGGAAAGATTAATTTCAAATATATGAAATATAAATATGGTTTCTTCTGTGATGTAATTGAATACTTTGTTCTGTGTGACTCTTGTCTTATATCTGACATAAAATAGAGATAGAGATTGCTTTTATGATTTCACTGGTATTGGGAATTTCCAGGTGAGTAAAGAAACTTTTTCTACTGATATGTCAGTAATTTAAATTCTTAGAGAGTTGCCTAGTACGCTGAGAGGTTATGACTTATCCAGGGTTACATAGCTGGTATAGGGCAGGGGTATGTGTGTTTTGGGACCTGCCCCCTGTTTTGAGGCCTACCCTCTCTCTATTTTGCCAAATTGCCTTACATGGATGAAACATGGGTTTGTGCTCAGGTTAGCCATCTGGGAACTGGCCTATCTAGTGAATGATGATTATAGTTTATAGAAGCTCCTCCTGTCTAGAAAGTATGCAGCCTAATAGGATTTAATGTCATGATTTTTCAGGTTTTGATATTGTCTTTGAATATCTTATGGAGAATATTGAAATGACTGTTATAATATGACTAGAATAGTCTTGTCTTTTGAATGTGCCAATAATAATTACTATCTCAATGTTTCCCCTTGTAAATTCCAGAGTCTTGGTAGATGTCTCATTTCTACTTGCCTCTTAATTACTCTTTCTGTCTCAACTCTCTCTCCTACTTTGACTGTGTGGGATGGGTACTAGACCCCCTTTCCCCAAATTAACTAATTAGAGACATCTTCAGGTACAAAGAGAAAGCATTTATTTAGTCCCTGTAGGACTAAAAGAGGCACAAGAACACCAGGGAGGCATCCCAGCTCCCACTATATGCTTGTCAAGAGTTTAATAGCAAAAGACTTTTCATTGGAGAGACTAAAAGGAAGTAACCATCCTTGACCAATGTTCACCAGTATGGTCTGCTTCCTGTGGGTCATGTCTCTTCCTGTCACTTCCTGTACTGACCTAAGGTTTTAGAGACCTCTAGGCCCAGAGATTGTGTGACTTCCTGCAACAGGAGGCCCAAGGCTCTATTTTCCATCTCTGGGAATAGGGTTCATGGGACTTAGGCCTAGACTCAGACTTGAGAAATCTTCACCTGGTCCCATTCATGACTTAGCATGTATAAAAGATATTTTTTAGGAAGAAATTTATTTTCTTAAAACTCAATTCTGATGATGTCATTTCATTATTTGATAAACTCCAGTGGTTCCTTATTAGCTCTGAGATAAAACAGAAACTCTATGGCTTTGAAAGCTTTTTATAACCTAACCCCTGACCATTATTATTCATAAGATTTAGAACTGGAAGATTCCTTAGATGACATTAGGTTAAATCCCCTCATTTTACAGATAGGAATCCAAGTCAAAAAAAGGTCAATTAGACTTCAAGAAGCCTACAATCTAATGAGGGAAACAACATTCAAACAGCTATGTACAAACAAGATATGTATAGGGCAAATTGGAGATAATCAACAACAAAAAAAGGCACTAACATTAAGGAGAACAAAGAAAAGCTTCCTGTAGAAAGTCTTATTTTACTTGAAGGAATCCAAGGAGGACAAGAATTAGAGCAGAGAAGGGAAAGAATTTCAGATCAGGATGATAGCAAGTGAAAATGTGGTGTTTTATTTGAGAAATAAAAAAAGCATATTGATTCTAAACTGAAGAGCATGTGGGTGAGGGTATGATGTAAAACTAGAAAGGTAGGAGGGGGTCCGGATTTTGAATGGCTTTGAATTTTAAACAGAGGATTTTCTATTTGATCCTGAACTTATAGGAAACCAGTGGAGTTTATTGACTAGTGGGTACAAGTGACTTGGTTCAAGTTCATCCAATTACCATCCTCTCACAGGATTTGAACCTAGCTTGGCCTAACTTCAAATCTAAGTAAGGCTCCATCTGCTGTTCCATAATTCATTTCATATACCCTTTGGTCTAACATAATGACCTATTTGTTTTTCCTCATACAGGTACCCCTCCTCCTTCCTCCCCTCTCCCCCTACTCCCCTGAGGCATCTGGGTGGTGGATAAAATATGGGATCTGGATTCAGGAAGATCAGAATTCAAATACTACTTCTGTCACCTACTAACTGTGTAACTCTGGGCAAGTCAATTAAACTCAGTCTGCCTCAAGTTCCTCAATTATAAAATGGATCTCATACTACCACCTATTTCTCAGGGTTTTCTTGAGGATCAGATGTACATAATTTTGCGCAATGATGCAAATAGATGGGTAATAAATGTTTATTCCTTCCTTTTCCCTTGCTGGTCTCTTATATATATGCATGCCTTTGCACTGAATCTCACTCAGGTTTAAAATACCCTCCCTCTTTACCTTTGTCTTGAATATTTGCTTTTGTAGTGCTGGAGAAACTGAGACAAGATAGAGATTAGAGAGTTTTTAATATATTATTTGGATTTCTGAGAGGTAGAGATTGTGCTGGGGGCATGTTACCCCCAGACTGATGTCCAAAGCATCCAGCAGCAAATGTGAGTTCTCAATGATATATATATGATTTGGATACACAAAGTGGAGTGGAATCCAAACTCCAGTGAGCAGGAATCTCCAAGCAGGAACTATCAATCCAGTTCTGACAGGCTGGGGGTAGAACCATAAATTCTTACAAATTGGGAGTTAAGGAAGTGTCCAACTAGAGACTTAGAGGATACCAATTAGGTATCTGAGATAGGACATCTGAAGTTTTATCTTTTGGAATGCCAGATCTCCACAGCTCTAATTATCTCAAGTCTAATGACAGAAGAGAGGGGTTGCAAGACAGAACAATTAGGAAAACTGAGGCAGGACAATTAGGGAAACTGAAGCAGGACAATTCAACAAGAGATTTAGTGCTTTGCCCCATATTGCATAGGTTATGGCAAAACTAAGATTGGAACTTGGATCTTCAGATTCTAAATCTAAATCTTGTCTTTTTTCTATAACACCATCCATGCTGCCTTTATTGCATCTCACTTTTTGGAATGAGTCATTCTTGGAAAGCAGTGGGTGATAGGGCAGGAAAAATAGATTAATGCCAGTCTGTGGTAGACCTTGAATATCAAGTCAAGAAATTTAGATTTTATTTTGTATGTTGTGAAAGTGTTATGGATATTTTTTTGGCAAGCCATTAAAATAATGGATACGATATTGTAGAATGATTAATCTGTCAGGAAAGCAAGTCAGAGAGTGTTTCAGTAGGATGCTATTTTAGAAATGTAGACATGAGGTAATAATGTGTAAACTAGGCAAGGGACAGTGGGAAGAGATCTTGGTTTGCGTTGTTAAGGCTGCCGTTTCTAGAAACAAAACAACATTGCATTGTAAAAAGAATACTACACAGAATAACAGGTGGAGGACATGGTTTTGTTGCAAATTCAAGCTCTGACCTTGGGCAAAGTCATTATTTTCTTCATTTGTCATGACACTGGCTCATCCTGGCCATTAAAAACAGTACCGACATGTCATAACAATCGGCACTATTTGATTTGTTGTTTAATGGTGAACAGTAAACCAAAAATAAAATTATGATAAGTGAAGAAGGAAACTTGGAATGAATTCCGTAGTGAAGTATAAAGGTGGTTGTTTCATATCTCTCCAACTTAGAAAAACCATAAACTACTATGTGGATTGTCTTTTGGTGAAATTAAAGACAGACCTGTTGGAATTTTATTGGAAATGATGCTATTGCTAAGGAGGCCAGGAAGCTCACTGCATGGGCCCTAGAAAAAACAGCACATAAGTTATGAAATAAAATCAGATCAAATACTAAAGTTAGATCAAGTTTTTTTTTTCCTAAGATGAATTATGTTGAACAGCTGTTTGTGTCAGTTGAATTTTTACTTTAAATATGATGAAAATCATATGGATTGAGGAAGGAAAATTTGTTGGGCCTAAATGAGAACACAGGAGTAGTTTTTAGGCTCAGTAGATATGATTGAATATTCAGTTTTCCTTAATTTTTTCATCCACCTCCAACTTCCCATCCTCACTATCCTTAATGCAAATGTGATTCTGTTGAGTTTATACTGTTACCCTCTCAGCAAACAAGCAATCAAAACAAGTTTAGAACAGTGTTTGAGCTGCAAATAAGTTTAGTACAAAATGCTATTATTGTACTCTCCAAATCAACCGGGACAATTTGGATATATGAAAGGCTTAAATTACCCATAATCAAAGCTGAGAATGATGTCCATTCTATGGATTAAAATAAGAAAACACTCAGCTGCAGTTAAGTGTAATCGATATTTAATTGCATAGGGGAAGGGTGATTGGAGTGCTGGCCAGGAACTATGTACTGAGCCAATTCAGAGAGCAAGATAGGAGATTCCTGCATTTTTGAAATGAGTACAATGTGGGCTTGAAAGAAATGCTGAGTTGTTAACATCAGGAATTGACCAAAGAGCAGAAGGTTGTGGGAAAAGATGATTTTCAGATTTCAGTTTCCTCTTGCCAGTTTAATTTCAAAGAGGAAAGAGGAGATTTTGTGTTTTCATATTTGAACTATTGATCCCCATACCTTGTCAGTGATATATTCCACAAGTTTAATTAAATCAATTAAACTCTTGCTTTTGGTGGACAACAGAAAAAAAATAAAAAGTGTGTCATCTAAATAAATAAATAAAATAGATTTCATATTTTAATAAAAGTATTCTGGAAAGGAGGACATTTAAGCTATAGAAGGTCTACTTTAATTTCCTTTTAGGAATTTTAATTTAAAATTTAGGAATTTAGGAATCCTTACAGGATTAATTTCCTTTTAAGCTAAAGGAAGAATAATTGATGAAACTGATGATGACCATGGTTCAGTTTTTTTATGAATTAATGAAAGAATAAGGGAAGCTACAGAAGCTAGTGGGATGATTTGTTGTCATTTGTTCTTATTGGTGCATACATTTTAAAATGTACTTCAGCAACTACTGGCTCATTTTTTGTTAAGAATGTCAAAAGTGTTTGAAAAGAAAGGTTAATTATCAATGGCTTAACATGATGAAAAGAAGAGGTTTTTTTTGTGTTTGTTTTCCTAGAGGCAATAATCATTGAGCTTTCTTGAGCAGGAAAGTGATATGGTCAAACTTGTGCTTTAACAATATAACAATTTGGCAATTATTTAGATGATGTATTAGAAAAGCAACAGAAGGCTGAGATCTCATTTGGGATGCTATTGCAACAGTAGAAGTGATTAGAGTCAGAAGTAAGGATGTGAGTTTATGGGGGTCTAAGGTGGACAGATGCAATAGATATTATAGAAGTAGAATCAAAGAGAGGTGAGAACTAGGTGAATATAAGAGAGAAAGGAGAAGGAAGAGTCAAGAATAACTAATTCTGGATGAGATATGGAACCTCATTGACTGGAAGTATGTGCTCTCAGTAGAAAAAGTGAAGTTTGGCAGAGGGGCATATTTAAAGTGGTCAAAGAGAATCATGAGTTCTGTTTTTGATACATTGAATTTTAGATATGTATGGACTATCTGGGTGGAGACAATGTTCAGAAGTAGGCAGTCAGTTAAAAAATATGCAATATTTCAGAGTAAGAGAAAACCTATGGCTTTGAAGGAGACGGAATCTAGGCGAGCAGACTATAGCAGGAGGACTAGAATGAATAAATTAAAAGGCATTTGTTAGAATGTGCCCATCACAGTGTGATAATAAGCATAGGGTATGCAAATACAAAAGCATTCCCTCTGCTCAAGGACATTTACTTACCCTTAGTGGTCACGGAGGGTTGCTTTGATTTTAGAAAATTCCTAGGATGACCTTAGAGGAGTTTAGATAGATATACTCCATCCAGAAACAATGATAGAATTGATTTGATCTAAATTTCTTGATTCCAGAACTGAGAGTAGGAAGTAAAGTGAAATAAAACTGGAAGTTTCTTGAAATTGTGTTCCCTCTCAGCACTTCTAATTTATGTGGAGGATGTCTGGGGTCCTACTTCTTTCACCTAGTAGCAGTGCTAAACCCCTAATAAATAGCATTAGTGTAAGAAAGCATGAAAAAATGCAAATAAAGGTCCAAGAAAAAGTACTTTGAGAAATTCAAGGAGGGAAGAGTTCATGTTCAGCTGGGGTGGGAGTGGGGAGACTAGTTTCAAGAAAACTTCATGAAAGAGGTGCCTGCTGCTTAGTTGAGCCTTGAAAGAACAGGGAACATTGAACAGATATAGGTAGGAGGACATTTCAGGTTTGAGGGACAATATGTTTTACATGGAAGAAATGAAGGCCAGGGAAATCCATTTAGGCTATAAGAATGTGAAAGACCATAGTGTAAGATAAATGTGGAAAGGTATTCTGGAACTTGATTATGGATTGTTTTGAATGCCAGAACCATGTGTTTGTAGTTTTTTTGATTGCACTAAAGGTTTTTATATATTGCTCTTAGATATTAGTAGAGCTTTAGAAAGGGTTACTCAGCGAATGGTATGTAGGATAAATTGGAGAAAGTTAGCCCTGAGAATGGGAAACCAGTTAAGGGGATATTAAAATAGACTAGGTAAGATAAGACAAGAGCCTGAATAAGGCTGGTTGTAGTTGCAGTTGAGGAGCGTATGGATGTGAGATTGTGAAGGCAGACTTGGCAACTGATGATTCTGAGGACTTTATTGTTTTAAAGGAATGTTCCTTCAAGAATTGGAGCTGAAGGAATGGGATTCTCATTCTTCTTTCTTGTCTCTGCTACTCATTTGCCATGATTATGAACATGAATGATTATTCACACAGTCCTTAAATGAATAGAATCTGAAAGAAGAATTCTTTCATAAAGAACAAGTGTAGATTCCTTCTAGAAAGAAGCAATTGTTCACATTTCTTGAATTGGTTATATTTGGGATTTGAAAATAGGTCTTTTTTATATAGACGTATTTTATGCCTTGAAAGAGGTTTTTTTTTTTTTTTTTTTTTTTAAATAGGACTGAGCAATTTATTTCCCAAAATTAGTCTGTTCTTCCAGGGTTCATATGTAATATCAAAGAGTCTTATAACTGGAGAGTTGGAAGGGATGTCTGTGGTGTTCTCTTCTTTAAAATATAATGGTTCTCTCTGGGAGTAGGTTTCTTGGGGAGGTTTTCTGGAGGCAGCCTTAGTTTCAGTTAAAAGTAATAATCACCCCAAAACGCAGTCAGGTGATAAAAGTTCAGATCTTTTATTGCTTCCTCCAAAATAGCCCGGTTAGTTTTCTTGGTGGCCTATCTCTCTGCTTGGTTCCAAGAGCTCCCTCCAAATGTCTCCAAATCCAAAGGTTTGTCCTTCAGCCTCCAGCCAGCACAAAGGCGGAAAATGGAATAGATCTGACTCCTCTAGCTCAACTCTGAATGTCTCCAGCCAGCACCAAGGTGAAAGTTGGAATGAATCTCTCTCGCTTCCGAGAGAGGGCTTCTGGCTCTCAATCTCCCAGAGTGCTCCTTCCAAGTCTTGTCTCCTTGCCTGGGGCTGGGCAGCTTTCTGGAGAGCCTTTCAGACCAGCCTTGGTCTCAGTGGGGGAAGTGCAGGAGGCCAGCCACCATTCCAAATGTCTCCAGCCAGCACCAAGATAAAAGTTGGAATGAACCTATCTTGCCTCTGAGGGCTTGTGGGCTTTTGTATCTCCCAGGGTGCTCCTGGCTCTCAATCTCCCAGAGTGTTCTCTGGCCCTATGAGCTTCTTGCTTATATGAGCTCTCTAAAAGTGTGAATACAAGATTGTTTCTATCAGTTTCACTTAGTACCTTGTTTCTTCTGGCCCATAACATGTCCTTGTAAGATCAGATCAATCATACTGAACCATGCTAAATTAGATAATTATTGTCTCTATCAACTCTAATGACTTAACACTTTGTAAGGATTCCAACAAATGTTGGTGGTCATTTAGTCCAATCCATACAAGTACTTTCATAGATCAAAAGTTGGAAGATTTGTAAGTACAGAATTTATGATTTTATAATTCCCAACTTAAATAGTTTATCAGAACCTGAAGGTCAATGACCTACTGAATTTGGTTAATTGTGTACACCTTGTATCTTGGTGATCATAGCTCAGGACTTTTGCCACTAATTTTATTTAGCTCTATGAATGGAAACAACAGCCTGAAAAATAAATCTTCCATCTTTTTTGCTATAATGAACAATTTAGAAAGTTACCTGAAAAGAAAATAATTAGAATTGTGGAAATCAACGGTCCAATTCATTTTTTTTTTTTAATGAAAATAATCCTAGTATGTAGGGGTGTTTAGAGGAAGAACAATAGGAAAAGAGTTTTGAGTCATGGGCTCTTACATTCCAATTAGCGGCTATTTTTGTTATATGACATTGTTCTGCTTTTCTTCTGAGCTTTTAATGGTGAGTTTGTTCCTTATAACCCCAGTAACTTTCATGTTCCTTATTCTTTTGAGGGTCGATCACATGGGGACACAGAGAATATGGATGAGAGCTAAAAATATTGGATAATAGTTTCTCTCTGCTGCACACTGTGACTTTGGCTAAGTCACTGTCATTTTCTCACCTATAAAATGGATATAATAATTAACCCATCTTACCTGCTTCATAGGATGAGAGTCAAATAAAATGATTTATATGAAAGTGCTTTGAAATCCATAAATCATTATACAAAAGTGATTCTTATGCAGAAATTCTGTGAGATTCATTTATCGTCATGCTTTTGTTAGGTGTTTGACTAGATGACATGTCAGAGAACTTCCAATTCTGTAGTCTTGGGATTTTGAGCCATTTTTCTCTGAACTTATTGTGATTTGATGTATCAATGGTTTATCTTTAGATAACTGGATATCAAAGGTGAGGGCAGTTTGTTGTCTGCTGTATTTGAGTAAGCACCCTCTAGAAGTGGCAAAATAGGTCAAACAATACCAAAAGTGAATCTTTTACTTGGAGAAAAGGAAAGGGAAGATAGAAACACCATTTTGGTTTTAGTACAAAGAATTGGTGACAGCTTGGAGTATGTCTTGTGATATTTGAGAAGGTGTGCTTCATGCTTATTGGTGCAGATAGCAAGTATCTGCTATTGATTGCTTTGCTGCCAGACACTATTTCAAGAGGATGCTTCAGCTTTGCAAACTCATAGATATTTCTTTGAGTTTTTCTTTTCTTTGGATTATCTAAGATAGCCTTTAGTATAGCTAAACAAACTTCAACAGTATCATTTTTCCAGGTTAAGGGTTATGGTAGAGATCTCTTGCTCATCCGGTAAAGGAATAAAAATGCTTGCAGTTCACAGAATTGTGAGGAACAGAAGGTTAACAACAACTATGATGATGATCTTGCATTGAGCAAATATAAATAACAAAGTGTGATAACCCAAAAGATTATTTAGCTCCCAATTCAAAGAGAAATAAGGAAGGAAGAAAGGAAGATTCTATGGTATGTGTATGTAGTTTTTATTTTTATTTTTTGGGGGAGTGGCTATTGGGAAGATTTGGAGGGAGCCTGCAATTTCACATTCTACCAATACAGATAAATCAGAATTTGCTTTGCAAGTTATCAGCTGCTTATCAGCTGCCTGGAGTACTGATGGACAACATATTAGTTGCAAATCTACCCAGAGATCTTAAGTTGTTGTACATCCGTAGCCAAATTTGAGAATAGAAAGGCTCAAGAAAAACCCACTTTTTTTTTTTTTTTTTTTTTTAATGAATCATTTGAACAAGTGATGTTGCTTACTTTTCCTTTTGTTCCATTTGCTTCTATTGGTGATTGGATTTTTTTACACACAGCTACCATTGAGAAGAAAGTTGTCCACAAGGTAATGTGGTATACCACAAATCCAGCAGGAAGGTTGGTGGTGGGAGGGGGTGGGGAGTGTCTCCTATTATTAGTTGATAACATTTAAAATTACAGTTTAGCTACACATATTCATCTGTTAAGAATGTAAGCAAAATAGGATTGGATACTTTCAAACTATATTGAAAAGAAGAGAAATTATTTGTCAGCATAAGCTAATTGACTTGCTTGATCTGGAACTACATATTTCTCTATGGTCGAGGCCTTAAATGCCTATTTGTGAAATACTGAGTGCTGTAATACTTGTCTGAGGATGAATGCAGAACTCCAGTTTAGCAATACATTGGACATTTTAAGAGTTAAAAGCCTTAATAATTGGCAAATTTACAACAGGCCTTTCAGAAAAGTGTTGATGAATCATTTTTAAGATTTTTAAATGATGACTGTGGCTGGCACTCAGAGAGAGGAGGGCATTTTACCTCTCTTGATTATATTGGATTATATTAATGAAATCACAAATCCATATTCTCTTGGGGTAACAAGAGTAGTTTGTCCTTGCTCCCTTGCTAAGGTTATCTCTTTCTCTGGCTTATTTCTGTGGCCTAGATGTATTAAACGTATACCCTCCATTTCTCTTTTCATTCTTACCTCCTTTTGTATTTTAAAAATGATTTTTCCATCTTTTATCTCTTTAAATTCCAAATTAATCTTTCCCTATTTGAATTCATTATATCAGATTTCTTCTGGAGCTGTATACCCTATTTATCCTGTATTAATCTGCAAGTATTATTACTTGAGAATGATGAAAAAAGAGAGCTTCCTGCCCCTTATTTTCTCCTCTTCATCTATAGCATGAATGATGACTGCCTGACTGGTTCGGGGGGAGGAAGGAAAACATTCTACAAAATTTGCTTGGTGGCCTGTAATTTGAATTAATGCCACTTTGGACTTCATTTAATAGCAAATGCTGGTTGGATTTTATGTATCTTGTATTTTTCCATTTAGAAGATACACTCTTTTGAGGGTAAGAAATCTGTTTTTCTGTTTGGAATAGGAGAATTCAGTTGTAAAGGTATATTGTACAGCATTCTATCCTGTGTAGGATTTTTCTCTTTATTCTTCCTGATGGATGCTTATTTAGATTTTACTTGAGTTCACCTTGAATTCTTGTAATACTATCATTTCTTTGTTTGTTTGTTTTTTCCTATATAGAGTAGGATGAGCATACAAAGAGAGAGAGGGACAGTTTTTGCTGACTAACCTAATCTTGCCCTTTTTAGCTTCCCCTTTTGCTCTGTCTTTTTATATCTATCCCCTGTTTCCTTTGGATCCCTATTTCCTCTTTTCCTTCTATCCCTTTAGCTACTACCTACATCTCCTTTCCTCTCTTCCTTCCCTTTCATAATCAGTTTTGTTTATTTTCCCTCTCCTCAACTTCCTGCTGCCTCCTTGAACCCTGATTGTTGTCTCATTCTTTTCTTTTCCTCATTTATCTCCTTATCTTTTTTTCCCCTTTTTTGTATTGTCTATTACTTTGGAGAAAACAGGACATATAGGGAGTGGGAGGTTTTGAAGGAAAAAATGAGTAATCATGTATATTTCAGAGCTTTCTTCTAAAGCTCTAAAAAGATAAATATTATAGCCCAGGAAAACTAAGACATTTTCCTCAGATGTTCACTTAAAGTGAAATAATAATATGTCAGTACAATATTTTACACCTTCCACAAAATCAGCTTTCCACACTGATTGATTGACTGCCTGTGTACCCCACTCAGGCTTGTGACTTCCATCTTTGGTATTGAAGTTGGAGTTGATAGGCATATAGGATCACATCATTTTTTAATTTTACTACCTTTCATGCCATTCCTTCTGGATGACTCTATTTGTGAGTTAGTTGCTCCATTTGGCTTCCATTCTTGGATGGGACAATTCTATTAGTTTTCAACTTAAAAAGATGCATGTTATCCTCTCTTTAGCCTGGATACTAAAGGCCAAAGATCCTGAAAGGTTGGACATGTGGTAGACTTAGATTGTTTCTGTTTTGTTTCCTTCTGGGCAATTATCCATCCTATTATTTTCACCAAAGTTTAAATCTCTATCTTGTAATGAGTTAGATGTTTAAAGTAAATAAATACACTTTTTTCAGGACATCAACCGCCATTGATGCAATACTTCATTTTTAAAAAATTGATATGTTTTGATTTGCCATTTACTATATTCCTTGACGAAGTTAATAAGAAAAAATGACTTTTAATTTTTATAATTTGGTCCTAATATTGACCTTTGTGACTGACAGGATTTTGTTGACCCTTCATTTACTCTATTTACATTGTTATAATTATTGCATATGCTTTTCTTTTGATTTTGCTTTATTCATTCTGCCATCATTTCCTACAAAATTTTCTGTATTTCTAAATAATTCTTCATACTCATCTTTTGTGTTAGCTCCAAAGCCATTAAATGCCCTTACCATTTTTTTTTAGCCATTCCTCAGCTGTTCAGTACCCATTTGTTTCCAGCTTTCTTTTATTATACATAATAGTACAATTAAGATTTCAGTACCTTTACGCCTTGTTGTCAATAACGTTCTTAGATTGTGATCCCAGTAAGGAGATCCTTGGGTAAAATGGTATGAATAATGAACTTTTCTTACATAGTTCCAAATAACTTTTCAGAATAATTGAACTGCACCACAATTCCATCAATAATGGATGTATGCTTTTCACAGCCCTCAAAGAATAAATTGTCTTTTTTTTAAAGCATTTTTGAGAACTTGATGAATATAAGATGGTACTTCAGTTTCTTTAAATTTCCATTAATTTGATTATTAGTGACTTTTAACATTATTGTGTTTATGGAAGTTTTATATTTCTTTGAATTTCTTTCCAGTTGTTTATTGGGAAATAACTCTATCATATATTTCTGTCATTTCTCTGTAGATTTTGTGTCATACTTTTATCAGAGAAATTTAATACAAATAATTTTTCCATTCTAAAGTTCTTTTGTTCTTAGTTATATTATTATTTGTGTAAAATCTTTTACATCTTACATAAAAGGTATATTTTGTTTTATGATCTCTTTTATCCCTTGTTATAAATCTCCTTCCATTTATAATTATAAAAGCTATAACCTTTCATTCTCCTTTAATTTGTAAATGGTGGTATATTTATATTTAAATCATTTATTCATTTGACATTTATTGTAGTATATGATGTTGATCTAAGCCTTCTTTTTATCACACTGCTTTTTAGTTTTCCTAACAATTTTTCACATAGAAGGTGGGTACATTAGCTGAACTTTGACAGAAATTAAGGCATTTAAAAGACATAGATTGTGAGGAATAATCAGTATAAAAGTATAGTGGTGGAAGATAGATAATAGGTAGGCTGTAGAATTTATCAAAGAGGAGTGACATTGTCAAACCTGTACCTTAGGAAAATAACTTTGGCAACTATGATGGGGACAGTTTGCAATTGGTGGGGACTTCAGACAAAGAAATCAATTTGGCTATTATCCAACTGATTGATGATGAGGGAGTGAACTAGAATTAAGTTTATATAAGTGGAAAAATGGGGGAAGGATATTAGAGATATTGTAGCAGTAGAAATGACAAGAATGAACAATTTTTTGCATATGTGGAATGAAATGCAATGAGAATTATTACAATGAGAACCAGGATTGCGTACTTGAGTAAGTGACTTGGATGGTGGTTGGTGCCCTTGACAGAAATAGAATAGTTTGAGAGAAAGGTGGATCTAAGAAAAAGTTGTTAATGATTTCTGTTTTGGACAGGTTGAGCTAGAAAATCTTACAGGACATCTAATTGAAACATCTGATAGGTACTTTGTTAGATGGGACTGGAGCCCAAGAGAGAGAATAGGAATAAATAATATATTCATGTAGGAGTCATCAGTGTAATTAAATCATGTAAATTATTGAGAGTACCAAGAGAGAATGTGTAGAATGCAGCAAAATGTTATAGCAAAAATAAAAATTAATACAGGACTATAAGAAAGGAAAATGCCGGAGTAAAGATATGCCATTTAGTTAAATGGGCCTCCTACCCAACTCTATTTAAATGGATTATATCCTATTAAATGGAATGTCAGGCTACTGATTATGATCTCAGTCTGAGTCTTACCTCTATTACCTGTAATGCTGGGCAACTTAACTTATCATTGTGCTCAAGGAAACTTGTTAAGGCTACAAATTGCTGAGCAATTGCTGAACTGTATAGAGGGGAGGAGTTTCCTTACTGGGAGTTTACTGTGCCTGTAAAACCATAGGTTGTAAGAGCAGCAAAAACAGATACACACAAATGGAAAGTAAGTGGGGAAATGGTATTGATACAGATTATGACCATTTCTTTAAAAGTTTAACTAGTGTAAAATCAACTATTATAGTAAGGAGACAACCTAACAACTTCTACAAATAATAGATTAAAAACTGTCAGTAATCATTCTGTTTTTAATTTTCTTAATTTTTATTTTAATATTTAAATTTATTTTTGTGTGTGAGGCACTAGGGATTAAATGACTTGTCCAGGGAAATATTATATGTCTGAAGCTGGGTTTGAATTCAGGTCCTCTTGACTTTAGCCATCTAGCTGCCCCAATCACTCTGTTTTTACAAATAAAGTGGTATTTTTATTAGGAATTTTAAAATGAGCAAAGCTTTACATTTTTGCATGCAAAGAGAAACAGAAAGGGAGTTTGTAGATTAAACTTTTAATAAAGTTTTAAAAAATGTTTATTATATAAAACATTGCAACTCTTCTTATCTGTATCTATTTTTGAATTTACTTCTGATATCTTCTGGTATTTAAAAATATTTGTTAGTATTATGCTATTTTCTTTCTTTTCAAACTTGTTATCACTGTCTGCCAATTCACTCATCTCCATCTCCCAAATAGAAGCCATTCCTTGTAATAAATGACTATATTCAAGCAAAAGGGATCAATATATTGACAGTGTCTGAAAATGTATGTCTTAATATTGTATTTCTTGCCCATCAATTTTCTTCCAAGATGTGGAAAGATTGCTTCATTGTCAGTCTTCTAAAATTATGGGTGATCACTGCTTTGATCAGAGAAATCTTTCAAAATTGTTTCCTTCATATTATTCAGTGTGCAAATTATTCTTTTTTCTTCCTTCAGCATTAATAACACAAGTCTTCCCAAATTTCTCTGCATTTGTGTCATATTCATCCTTTGTTAGAGAATAATAATATTCCATTATATTGATATGACATAAGTTGTTCATCCATTCTCTAATTGATGGACACTTTCCCCCCATTTCTTTGCCACAACAAAAAGTACTATTATAAATACATTTGTACATAGTGGTTCTTTTCCTTTGTCTTTGATGTCTTTGGAATATATGGCTGGTAGTGGTTTTATTGTATGAAAAGGTATATGCTGTTTACTGATTTTTAAAAAAATTTTGATGCACATTTCCAAAATATTTTGTAAATAACCCATGGTGCAACAACAAGAACGCATTAGTATCTTTTCTTTTCACAATTTGCCCAACAGTTGTCACTTTCCTCTTGTTATCTTTACCAATCTGATAAGAGTGAAGTAGAACCTGCTCTTTTAATTTACATCTATTTCATTAGTAGTGATTTTGAACATTTTTTCATATAGTTGTTATCTTTCTTCTTTTGAAAATTATCTATGAGTATCCTTTAACTTTTTATTGCACAGTAGCTCTTCTTATAACTTTTAGCTTGTTCTTATATCATGTCCCGGATATTAGATGATTCTAAGAAAAATTTGCTATGAAGATTTTTCCTTTATTGTTTTTCTTCTATTTCAAACTGCATTCGATTTTGCTTATTTAGAAGATTTTCATTTTATATAACTAAAATTGTTCATTGTATCTTCTGTGATTGTCTTTGTCTCTTATTTAATTAAGAAATATTATCCCATCTATACTTTTGAAAAATTATGACCTTTAATATTTAAATCACATTTTCATTTAGGGTTTATTGTGGTATATTTGTGAAATGTTGGTCTAACCCTAATTTCTGTCTCATTGCTTTCCAATTTTCCTGGCCATTTTTGTTGTCTAGTGAGTTCTTACTCTGGATACTAGGTATTCTTGTTTGTTTGTTTGTTTGAACAATATGCTTAGTCGTTATATATTTATAAATTTTAATTGCTCCTGGATCTCATTTATCTACTCTTTTCTGCTTTTTAAAGTCATGGCAAATGGTTTTAAAGATTAGTGCTTTCTGGGTCCCGTATGTACAAAAATGTTTGTGGCAGCCCTTTTTGCAGTGGCAAGAAACTGAAAACTGAGTGGATGCCCATCAGTTGGAGAATGGCTGAATAAGTTACGGTATATAAATGTTATAAAATATTATTATTCTGTAAGAAACAATCAGCAGGATGATTCCAGAGAAACCTGGAGAGACTTACATGAACTGATGCTAAGTGACATGAGCAGAACCAAGTGATCATTGTTTTTGGCAACAGCAAGATTATATGATAATCAATTCTGATGGACGTGGCTCTCTTCAACAATAAGATGATTCAGACCAGTTCCAATGATCTTATGATGAAGGGAGCCATTTACACCCAAAAAGAGGACAGTGGGGAGTGAGTGTGGTTCATAACAGCATTTTCATTCTTTAAAAAAAAAAAAAGATTAGTACTTTCTGATATAATTTCAGATCTGGTAATGCTAGGCTCCCTTCATTCCTACTTTTTTTCCATTATTTTCTTTGAACAAATTTTTATTCTCCTTGCCAATTAAGCAAACTTGTCCATAAAATCTGGTGAAGATCTCATTTAAACAAAGTTATCCTAAGGCTTTTAAGGATGAAACTGAAAGAAGGAAAACAATTTGAAAAAAAAAAGTAGAAAAGATCTTAAGATTTTTGTAACAAAGTGTTTTCAGAATCTAGGTCGGTGGGATCTTCACATTTAGATTCATAGCCATAGATATGCTTCATGCAGAAGTAGAATTGACAATGGAAAACCAACAGGAACTAATCTAGAAGAAGAGCCATTTAGGGGATCTGTGCTAGAGAAAACACAATTGTGGAGTCAGAGAAGGCTGCATTTTTTTTTTAATTTAATTTTTATTTAATAATTACTTTATATTGACACTCGTTTCTGTTCCGATTTTTTTTTCCCTCCCTCCCTCCCTCCGCCCCTCCCCTAGATGGCAAGCAGTCCTTTATATGTTGGATATGTTGCAGTATATCCTAGATACAATATATGTTTGCAGAACTGAACAGTTCTCTTGTTGCATAGGGAGAATTGGATTCAGAAGGTATAAATAACCCGGGAAGAAAAACAAAAATGCAGATAGTTCACATTCGTTTCCCAGTGTTCTTTCTTTGGGTGTAGCTGCTTTTGTCCGTCATTTATCAATTGAAACTCAGGTCTCTTTGTCAAAGAAATCCACTTCCATCAAAATATGTCCTCATACAATATCGTTGTCGAAGTGTATAATGATCTCCTGGTTCTGCTCATTTCACTTAGCATCAGTTCATGTAAGTCTCGCCAGTCCTCTCTGTATTCATCCTGCTGGTCATTTCTAACAGAACAATAATATTACATAACATTCATATACCACAATTTACCCAGCCATTCTCCAATTGATGGGCATCCATTCATTTTCCAGTTTCTAGCCACTACAAACAGGGCTGCTACAAACATTTTGGCACATACAGGTCCCTTTCCAGAAGGCTGCATTTTCAAAGTATCTGCAACATGGAAGAATTCCAAAGGCACAGAAAAAGTATTAGACCTTATTAAGATGGGTTTTAAAGATGACAGAGGATACCATTGTTTACAAATGCCTTCTTAGTCCTATAAAACACATATAAGACTGATATGAAAATGAAGATATGAGAAGTAAACCAGGAATCTTTGAAAAATCATATTTGCAGCCATAGTGTCTTTACAGTCTTAAGTAAGAGTAAAAAATACAAAATTCTAGTGTGTTTATTTTTTATTGCTTTCAATAAACAACTTTATCTGGTAGAGCAGAACACCATGTTAAAGGCTTTCTATTAACCAAGGGCTCTTCAAGTTTAAAAACTTTAAGAAAAGAAATAATTTTATTTTGTCATCTTTCATTTGTTAGTACCAAATAAATCATGAAGAAAGGTAAAGAATATTCACTAAAGGTCTTTACTCTCATCCTGAGGCCATTCTTATCCCCATTTTCATTTTCTAATGCCCCTTTCCCTAAATTACCTTGTATTTATATTATATGTTTTATATAGATGTATATATTTTCATCACATAATTACAAACTTAGAATTAACAAGAACCTTAAAGTTTTCTTGGATCAGTCTCCTCACTTTACAAATGATGGCTTTTTTACGTTTTAATATCACTAAATTTAATGGTAAGAAGACATTCTCTCATGTAATTTATTATATAACCATTATATTTACCATTTGATATCTGATGTGCTTCCCCCATTTTAATTTTATTTTTCTATTTTATTCTCCCTAAAGTCATATCCTTTTTTTCCAGTGAAGGCAGCCAAAGATTAATCCAAAGATTAAGAATTCATCCTTGTCCTTTATCATAGACTCATTTCATAAGAAAGGATCACTTACAACCTGGGAAAATTTGTAAAACTTAATTTCTTCCTTTCATTTATTTTATAGCAGTAAAGATTCTACCATGAAGCTTTTCAGCTTCAGATTGAAAAAAGCAAAACAGATTTTCATTGTATATCATATTTAATGCATTTTGCTTTGTTTAATGGTGCTTTTAGTTTGACCTTCTATTACTAGGAGGAATAACATTGTATTTTCTAAACTGAAAAGGTCAAAGAAAGGAATTATGTCATATACTATTCTACTTTATAGAATGTTCCTATAAATATTTTACTAATTTTGATTGGAAACTGTTGGCTCTGTGTAAGGGATTTCCCTCATAAGATTTCTTGGCAACAACCTTTTGTCATTTTTAGAGAAAAAGTTGCTAACTATGCTTTTTTGGGGGGTTAGAATCTTTTCTAACCTAGCTTTTCCTTCATTGAGAACCTAGTGTTTGTCTGAGTTTCAAAACTTGATACTTTGGGGATAAATTCTGGAGATAGAAAAACTTAACCAACCCCAAAATTGCCTTTTTTTTTTCTCCCTTCCTATTCAAGCCTGAAAACATTTTAAGAGAGAGAAAAGTTGCCTATAAATAAATATATAATAGACATTATGGACAATTACAGAGCTCTTCAGGAACTTTCAGTCTAATGGGTACACATAATATATGTCATATTGCACATATAGTATGATAGAGGGATAGTTAGAATGCTCTTTGGGAATTAGCATGATTTTAGGAAGCAAATTGTTTCCCAATTTGGCAGATGTGAGATATTAGAAAGAATTTTTTTTTTTATTACTTACTTAATAAGCAAATTACTAAGACTCCCACTTAGTACAATGCTTTGCACATAATAAGTACTTAATAAATGCTTTATTCATTTATTGATTCATAATAAATATACTGGTGTTAGAGTTAGAAGTTTTGGATTTGGATTCCAAACTACCTTGGGCAAGGCAACTAATTCCACTGAGCTTTGATGTCTCTCATCTGTCTAAATGTAAAATAATAATTACCTAAACTGTATCATAATATTGTTGTATGAATCAAAAGAAATAATGAGCTTATATAGAGCTTTATAAGCTCTAAAATATTGAGTCAAGCACTACTGTCTAAATCTTTTAAAGAAATTGCAGTTCTAATATAGACAGTGTGATGACAGACAAATTAGTTTAACTTCTGACCAGATTTGAACTCAGGAAGATAAGTCTTCCTTCAGGCCCAGAATTCTATGTACAATTCCAGCTAGCTTCCCCATAATATATTATAAATATATACAAAATAATATTTGGGAAAGTGACTATAGAAGCCATTACACTAGAGATATTAATTTCACATACAATAAAAAGAGAATTGTTTTGGTTTTTCATAAGACAACTGGTCTGGGAGGAAATTAGTTCCAGCTCTTTGACTAAGTTGTGCAGTTTTAGAAAAGACAGAAATCTCTCTAGCATCACATCCCTCATATAGCAATTGATAGGAGTTGACTAAATGATCTTAGGTTCCCTTCCAGATTATTCTATTATTCTATATGACTTAGGGATTGAGAACATCTTACATTTTTGAATTATCAGTTAATTATAATAGAAATAGATATGTGAGTATATAAAATATATACATATAAATCAGAGGATGTCCAATAATTATAAGTAGGTGGTACAGTATATCTAAGGGCCAGGGTTAGAATCAGGAAGATTTGAGTTCAAATATGGCCTCAGACATTAAATATCCATCTGACCCTGGCAAGTCACTTAACTTGCTTTACCTCAGTTTCCTCTTCTGTAAAATGAAGTAGAGAAAGAAATAGTAAACTATTTCAGTGACTTTGCCAAGAAAACTCCAAAAGGGGGTCATGAAGAGTCAGACATGACTGAAAATAATTAAACAACATTTAATATCTTTTGCTTT
This sequence comes from Antechinus flavipes, assembly GCF_016432865.1. Classification (NCBI taxonomy): domain Eukaryota; kingdom Metazoa; phylum Chordata; class Mammalia; order Dasyuromorphia; family Dasyuridae; genus Antechinus; species Antechinus flavipes. Next base: position 296,132,133 of record NC_067398.1, read on the forward strand.
AACTTTAATGACAGATTGAATTTTGATGATTTTATTTAGTACTTCTATCATAAGAAACTTAAGGATTGATTTTCATAATATTAGGAAAGTGATATTTTAGAACCTGTATTAATTTTCTGATCCCTTAGTAAGAAACAACAAAGTAGTAGTAGTGTCTAGAATGCTGGAGTCAGGAAGACCTCAGCTTAAATCTTGCTTTATATATTCACTAGGTGTGTGTTCTTGGCAAGTCATTTAGTCTCTCTAAGCATGATCTTCCTCACCTAGAAAATGATAATAATAATAATAGCACCTATCTTATAGGATTCTTCTGAGGATCAAATGAGATAACATATATGAAGTATGTTGCAAACCTTAAAGTGCTACATACATGTGGCTTATGATTATTATTTTTAATGATTTTATCATTCTATATAATGAACCTAAAAAGTTTAAAACTTTATAAATGCTTAAATTAAGTTTTAAGACAACAAATAAAAGAAGAACCCTGTTTTGCCTTTATTTCACTCCTGGTAATGAGGCAATAAGAATGAAAAAAGAAATGTTGTTGGTGAAGAATATTTTAAGAATATTTTTCAATTTCTTGTTCAAGGGAACAGAAAATAACATTTCTCCTCTACTTTCTTTTATGTTTGAAGTTCAATTTGCTGAGCAAACTGGGCTACGCAAATTTAATTTGTAGTTTCCCTAAACCAATGGTTACTTTATTTTATAAAAGGAGCTAAAAAATTAATGTTTTACACAGTTTCCTCAAATTTCTCATTTGCAGAATCTCCAATCTCTTTTCATTTCATGATTTCATAATTTCTAGAATTTTTTTTTAAAGTATCTCTATCTTTATCACAGTAAAACTCCTTTAAGGAATGATCTATTCTGTATAAGCTGTTCTCTTGATAGTTGAGGACAAACTTATTGAAATACCAAATCTTTTTTCTTAATATTGTGATTTCAGCCATTTTGGAAATAAATTTCTAAAATGTACTATGTGAATTTTTCCCCCTTAAATCATTCATTCATTAACTCAACAATCATTTAAGTGTTAAGGTATTGATGAAATTATAACTACAAAAGTAAAAAAAAAAAAAATAGTTCTTTCCTTCAAGAAGCCTGCATTTTATTGAGCAGTCATATACTGAGATATGTAGAATATTTAAACTAGTCTCTTTTCAGATAAGTTAAAATTTATCATCACCATTAATTATCATACCACATTGAATGTGGTGGTGCCCTGAGGGGGTTGATGGTCCCATCCTACTGTCATTTGTGGGGGGTTTTGTATTTTGGTTTTTACTTTTACAGTTTTTCTGTCCCCTTCATCGCTGTTCTAGTCAAAGTACCTCATCTTTCATTAAATTTACTTTTTCCATTCAGCTGGGGACCTTGTGTGTGATAGGATCACAAAAATTCTTAGTATTGTGGTAAAAAAAAACAAGCATAAACAACCTTGGAAAGAAACTCTGAAGACTTCACTACGTGGGAATTGTGTCATGTATAATAGTAAATATGTTTTTTGGCATACATTGTAATGCAATGGAAAGAATGCTAGATTTGGATTCCTTTAATGGGGATTTAATAATTAACCTTGACATTTACTACATGTAGAACATTGGGCAGGTCACTGTGTTCCTCTGGGCCTGTTTTCTTATCTGTAAAGTGAAGAGGGTGGACTTAGGGGATGTATAATGTCCCTTTAGATATCAAACTATGATCCTAAGGTCCCTTCTTTTAAAAAAAAATTATTTATTTTTAATACACATTGCTTTATGAATCTTGTTAAAAGAAAAAAAAATCAGAACAAAAGAGAAAAATCATGGGACAGGGAAAAATAAAACAGAAAAAAGAAGTGAACATAGCATGTGTTGATTTACATTCAATCTCCAAAGTTTTTTTTCTTTTTCTGGAATGCACTTGGCATTTTCTATCCAAAATCTATTGGGGTTATCTTGGATTACTGTACCATTGAGAAGAACCAAGTTTTTCATAGCTGATCATCACACATTCTTGCTGTTATTGTATACAATGGTATTCCTAGTTCTGCTTGTTTCACTTAATATCAATTAATGTAAATCTTTCCAGGCCTTTCTAAAATCAGTTTGTCCATCATTTTTTTTATAGAACAATAATATTCTATTATCTTCATATACCAATTGTATATGAGTCTTTCTCCAATTGATGGGCATCCACTCATTTTCCAATTATTTGCTACCACAAAAAGAGTTGCTACAAACATTTTTACACATGTGGGTCCTTTCCCCTCCTTTTCCTTTGGGATAGAGGCCTAGTGTCACTACTGGGCCAAAGGGTATATACAATTTTATAACCCTTTGGGTATAATTCCAAATTGTTTTCCAGAATTATTGGATCATTTCACATCTCCACCAACCCTTAATTCCTTGAGCAAAATTAGGTTCCTTCTGGCACTGCAATAGAGACTATGGAAACCAGTTGATAGAACTATCTAATTGGATGCATTTAAAAAACCCTTCAACCAGAGATTAGATTATGGTTAACATTAACAAGGCCATTAACCCCATGTATTATTTAAAAAGACTATCCACCATAAGTGTTATTTTCCTTGTTTAGCTTTTCATTTCATTGACTAAAAACTGATTTCTATGCTTTGATAACATTCCCCTCTTCTATCTTCTTACCTGTCTGACATATTTTAGAATTTAACAGTGACAGCTGTTTTTATAATACTTTTCTCTTTACTTATTACTTACATACATTGTCTCATATAATCCTTAGAGTAAACTCTGAGATAGATACTATGAATATTACTTTTTCCATTGAAGTACCTTTCCAGTTAGGAAATGGTAAACCCCTATTGACCTTTTTAGCAAGTCACAAAGTTGCAATATTTTCTTGGTACTACAACTGTCTTGTCATTTTTACATGTTCACTTGTGAGTATATTGTATCATCATTTTTTATAGTTTCTGAAAAACCTGTAAAAATGAACTAGATTGTTCTTTGCCATTGGTATTTACTTTAATTTGTGATGGACTTTATATTTCTTTGCAGCTTTCCCATGAATGACACATAAAATAGCAGAAAGAAGTCTATGATTGGAATCAGAGATCTGAGTTTGGATTTCATTTTTCATTTGCTATAGCTAGGTATCAGAATGAATATAGTGCTGGCTGGGCCTGAAATCAGAAAGATGTGAGTTTAAACTCAGGCTCAGATACTTAATGAATTATATTACGTGGATTATAAATACTTTTTTCTACCTTAGTTTCACAGTTGTAAAATGAGGATGATAATAATAATATCTACCTCTCAGTGTTGTAATGAAGTTCAAATGAGATAGTGTCTGGCACATAGTAAGCCTTCTCTCCTTCCTTTCATTTACCGTAATCATGAGCAATTACTCCATCTGCTACTCCTCATCCAAAAAATAAGGCTGAACATAAGTAACTTTTAAGGTTCTTTTGAACCCTAAAACTATTATGCTATGATCCTGTGATCTATTGTATGACATGAGGCATCCATATTTTTCAGAGTATGTTTATGAAAATATATTAGATGATTATGGTGTATAGATGCTATTATTTTTGCCCAAATGCTTCTATATTACTTTTTTATTAGCTGACAAGTTATGATTGTGTAGGATATTATTCTGTATCTGGCTTTGATCGATTTTATTATTTGTGACATTCTTTTTCTAGGTTCAGAAGGCACATTTTAATATTTTCCTCAAAGTTCTTGATTTATTCGTATCTCTCTCCATGATGATAATTAACCAATCTAATGATTAATTTAAAGATATTAGCACAGTATTCCCCCATGTGCTCTCTTTTACCATTTGGGCTACTGCTAATTAATAATAATTTCTTCCCTTGACTTAGTGAGAAAAAATAACTCGGTTCATTTGTAGTATTCATATTATATTCTAGAAGGTTTATTTACAATGTGGTAATTACACAAGTACTTTTCCTTCCCATGTGAATGAGCTTGTTTCTGAGTCTGTATGGCCAGAAATGAGTCACTGACACTAACTTAATGAAACTTAACTTAATTTGTTAATTTTATTCACCCAAGGTGATGATTTCAGAAATCACATAAATAATCTTTTCAGGAAAATAATATATCAGAAATTTGGCATAGAACCTACATTTACCAACTCATACCAAAATAAGGTGAAAATGGATACATGATTTGGACATAAAGGTTGATACCATAAACAAATTAAGAGAACAAGAGATAATTTACCTATCAGATTTTTGGAGAAGGGAGGAATTTATGACCAAAGAAGAATTAGAGAACATTATGAAAGATAAAATAGACAACTTTGATTACATTAAATTAAAAAGTTTCTGCACAAACAAAACCAATAGAAACAAGATTAAAAGGGAAGCACAAAGCTGGGGAAAAAATCTTTACAGGTAGTATTTCTGATAAATGTCTCTTATCTAAAATATATAAAGAACTGTGTCAAATTTGTAAGTCATTTCCCAGTTGATAAATGGTCAAAAGATATGAACAGACAATTTTCAGATGATGAAATTAAAGATATCTAAAGGTGTATGAAAAAATGCTCTAAATCACTATTGATTAGAGGAATGCAAATTAAAACAATGCTGAAATATCACACTATACCTCTTAGGTTGGCTAAGATGACAGAAAAAGATAATGATAAATATTGGAGAAGATGTGGGAAAATTGGGACACAAATACATTGTTGATGGAGTTATGAAATGATCCAACCATTCTGGAGAGCAATCAAGAACTATGTTCATATGCTCAAAAAGTTATCAAACTGTGCATACCTTTGATCCAGCAGAGTTTCTACTGGGCTTATATGCCAAAGAAATCTTAAAGAAGGGAAAGGGACCTGTATGTGCATGAATGTTTGTGGCAGGTCTCTTTGTAGTGGCCAGAAACTGGAAACTGAGTGGATGCCCACCAATTGGAGAATGGCTGAATAAATTGTGGTATATGAATGTTATGGAATATTATTATTTGGTAAGAAATGACCAACAGGATGATTTCAAAAAGGCCTGGAGAGACTTACATGAACTGATGGTGAGTGAAATGAGCAGGACCTGGAAATCATTATATACTTCAACAACAGATCAATTTTGATGGACATGACCCTCTTCAACAATGAGATAAACCAAATCAGTTCCAATAGAGAAGTAATGAACTACACCCAGAGAGAGAACTCTGGGAGGTGACTATGAACCATTACATAGAATTCCCAATCCCTCTGTTTTTGTCCACCTGCATTTTTTATTTCCTTCACAGGCTAATAGTACACTATTTCAAAGTCTGATTCTTTCTGTACAACAAAATAACTGTTAAGACATGTATACTTATATTGTATTTCATTTATACTTTAACATATTTAACATGTATTGGTCAACCTGCCCTCGGGGGGAGGGAATGGGGGGAAGGAGGGGAAAAATTGGAACAAAAGGTTTTGCAATTGTCAATGCTGTAAAATTACCCATGCATATAACTTGTAAATAAAAAGCTATTTAAAAAAAAAAGAACTATGTTCAAAAGGTTATCAAATTATGCATACTCTTTGTCCCAGCAGTGCCATTACTGGATCTGTATCCCCAGGAAATCATAAAGAAGGGAAAAGGACCCACATGTGCAAAAATGTTTGTAGCAACTCTTTTTGTGTGATAGCAAAGAATTGGAAAATGAATAGATGCTCATCAGTTGGGAATTGGCTGAACATGTTGTAGTATACAAAGGTAATCGAATATTATTATTCTGTAAAAAATGATGAACAATGATTTTAGAAAGGCCTGGAAAGTCTTACCTCAAGTGAAGCTGAGTGAAACAAGCAGAATCAGGAATATCATTGTATACAATAACAGCAAGGAGTGTGATAATCACTTATGAAAGACTTGGTTTTTCTTAGTTATTCAGTTATCTAAAGCAATTAGATATTCTAAAGCAATAGACACTGGATAGAAAATGTCATCTGCATCTAGAAAAAGAACTATGGAGATAGAATGTAAATCAACACATGCTAGTGTTCACTTTTTTTTTTTTTTTTGTAAATCAACACATGCTAGTGTTCACTTTTTTTTTTTTTTTTTAACATCTCCCATGGTTTTTCCCTTTTGCTTTGATTTTTTTCTTCCAACATGATTCATAAAGCACTGTTACAAATAAATAAAAAAATTAATTTAAAAAGTAATTCTTCCAGGATTGAGAGCATCAAAAGTAGATTTTCTAATGACTGCTAGATAATAAAATAGTACCACAGCCTAAAGTCTTACTTTGAACCAGTTCCAAGAGAATGTAATTGCCATTTGATTGGATGATAAAATTCTGAAGAAAGATTGATATACATACATACACATATACATATGTTTGCATGTATATATATGTATGTGTATATGTGTGTATATATACATATACAATATCAATACCTGTACTTTTGGTTATGGAAAAGAAAATAACCTTTGCAAACTCCCATAGTACAAAAATAAAGTTTATGGTTTTTCTTAAAATTGCTTCTAGTGAACAGATATTCTCAGTAATACTATAAATAAACAAAGTTATTTTTCTTATTACCTCAAGGGAATACATTATTAATTAGAACTAATTGAAACAGTAGAAAAAGGGCATGAGTTGTTAATAACCTAATAATTAATAAAAGGGGGAATGAGTTGTTAATAACCTAAAATTCCTCATTAGGCTGCCTTTTCATCATGGAGAAAGACAATAAACCAAGATCTGAATATGCTATTTACACTTACATATGTGTGTGTGTGTTGGGGGAGGGGGTGTAAGAATTTATTTCTGAACTATAAATCATGAAAAGATTTTTGATAAAACAAATTTTAATTTAGGGAAAAAGAATTTCACCTCTGGAAGACACTGTAATAGACTTTTGGAATACAAATCTAAAATTTATAATAGAGTTCCTGTCCTTGAGGAGTTTCCCTTCTACTGGAGATACACAGTGTGTATGTGTTACATACAAAGTATTTTTAAAAAGGAGAAAGCACTAGAACATTTGGTGAATGACAGAAGACTTCAATAGATATTATATAAGTTGAGTCTCAAAGGAAAACAAAGGTTGAGGTGAAGAAAGAGTTCCTTCTAAATATGGAGGATGACTTGTGTAAAGACTCAGATATGGGAGGTGAATTGCTAAGTGTGGAGCACAACTAGTAGATTAATTTGACTAAAATATCAAGTATGTGAAAGAGAATGATATAGAATAAATCAGGAAAGGAAGTCTAGAGCCAAATTATTGAGGATTTTATGAAGTGCTTTTTCTTGAAGTCAGTGGGGAAGCCACTAATGCTTTTTGAGTAGGGGACTGATGTAGTCAGTCCTACATGCCTTATTTTGGAAGATCTTGACACTGTGTTAGAATTGAATGGGAGAAGGAAGATGCTGGAAGCAGAAAAACAAGTTAGGAGGCTTTTAACAATAGTACACGAAGAGGTGATGAGGTGGTCAAATGTAGAGAGCAGTAGATGGAGAACAAGAGATGAGGTAGACTTGACAAAACATGACAATTGATTGGATACTTTGGGTGAGGGGAAAGGAGGTGAATTATAACTATTGAATCTTTTTTTTTTGGACATTTCATCTAAATTTGTTGCTAGAAAAGTTTATAGATTTTATAGAAATTTGGTGCTTATAAAATAGAAAAGCAGTAAATTTTTTATTTTTTATTATTAAAGCTTTTTATTTACAAAGCATATGCATGGGTAATTTTTCCAACATTGATCCCTTCATAATCATTTGTTCCAAATTTTCCCCTTCTTCCCTCCATCCTCTCCCCTAGCTAGTAAGTAGTCTAATATATGTTAAATATGTTGAAATGTATGTTAGATCCAATATATGTATACATATTTATAGTTATCGTGTTGTACGACAAAAATCATATCAAGAAGGAAGAAAAAGAAAAACTGAGAAAGAAAGCAAAATGCAGGCAAATAACTACAGAGAGAGTGAGAATGCTATGTTTTGTTCCATACTCTTTTCCCATGGTTCTCTCTCTGGGTGTGATGAGCTCTCTTCATTATTGCACAAATGGAACTGGTTTGAATCATCTCAATGTTGAAGAGAGCCATGTCCATCAAAAGTGATCATCATACAGTCTTGTTATTGCCATGTATAATAATCTCCTGGTTCTGCTCATTTCAGGGAGCATCAGTTCATGTAGGTCTTTCCAAGCCTCTCTGAAATCATCCTGCTGGTCCTTTCTTACAGAACAGTAGTATTCCATAGCATTCATATACCACGTCTTTAGAGCTCTCTTTGGGATATAAGCTCAGTAGAAACACTTCTGGATCAAAGGATATGCACAGTTTGATAACTTTTTGAGCATAGTTCCAAACTTACCAGAATGGTTGGATCCATTCACAGTTCCACCAACAATATATCAGTATCTCAGTTTTCCCACATCCCTTCCAGCAATCATCATTATTTTTTCTTGTCATCTTAGCCAATCTGACAGGTGTGTAATGGTATAGAGTTGTCTTAATTTGCATTTCTCTGATCAATAGTGATTTGGAGCACCTTTTCATGTGGCTACAAATAGTTTTAGTTTTTTCTTAGGGAGTTGATTAATAGCTTGTTCTATTTCTTTTTCTAAAATGGGACTATTTAATTAATTTATTTCCTCTGCTAATCTGAGCATTCTATATTTTTGTAGGTATTCCTCCATTTCACTTAGGTTATCAAATTTATTGACATAAAGTTGGGCAAAGTAACTCCTGATAATTGCTCTAGTTTCCTCTTCATTAGTGGATAGTTCTCCCTGTTCATTTTTGAGACTCATGATTTGATTTTTCTCTTTCCTTATTCTAATCAGATTAACTAAAGGCTTATCTATTTTTTCCATAAAAACAACTCTTAGTTTTATTTATTAATTTAATCTTTTTTTTACTTTCAATTTTATTAATCTCTCCTTTTGTTTTTAGAATTTCAAGTTTGGTATTTGATTGTGGTTTTAAAATTTGTTCTTTTTTCTAGCTTTTTCAATTGCAAGCCCAGTTCACTGATTTTCTTTTTCTCCATTTGATGCAAGTAAGAATCTAGAGATATAAAATTTCCCCTTCTTATTGCTTTGGCTGCATCCCACAAATTTTGGTATGTTGTCTCTTGGTATTGTTATTCTCTTGGATGAAATTATTAAGTGTGTCTATGATTTGCTATTTCACCCATTCATTCTTTCGGATGAGATTATTTAGTTTCTAATTTCTTTTTGGTTTATTTTCCCCTGGCCCCTTATTGAATGTAATTTCTTTTGCATCATGATCTGAAAAAAATTTACTTACTATTTCTGCCTTTCTGCATTTGATTTTGAGGTCTTTATGTCCTAATATATGATCAGTTTTTCTATAGGTTCCATGAACTGCCGAGAAGAAAGTGTATTCCTTTCTGTTTCCATTCAATGTTCTCCAAAGATTTATCATCTCTAGTTTTTCTAGTATTCTATTTATCTCTTTAACTTCTTTCTTATTTATTTTGTGGTTTGATTTATCTAGTTCTGAGAGAACAAAGTTGAGATCTCCCACTATTATAGTTTTGTTGTCTATTTCTTCTTGCAACTCTCTTAACTTCTCCTTTAGGAATTTAGATGCTACAATACTTGGTGCATATATGTTTAATATTGATATTGCTTCAGTATTTATGATACCTGTTGGTACCATTATCAAGTTTCCTTCCTTATCTCTTTTAATTAGATCAATTTTTGCTTTTGCTTGATCTGAGATCCATGGCTACCCCTGCTTTTTTTATTTTACCTGAAGCATAATAGATTCTGCTCCAGCCTTTTACCTTTATTCTGCATGTATTACTCTCCATTAAATGTGTTTTTTGTAAACAACATATTGTCGGAGTCTGGCTTTTAATCCAGTCTGCTATCTGCTTACTTTTTTGGGGAGAGTTCACTCCATTCACATTTACAGTTAAAACTACTAATTCTGTATTTCCTGCCATCTTATATACTTTTCTCTTTCCTTTTCCCCTTTTCCTCCTCAGCAATATTTTACTTATGAGCACTACTTGTCTCAAGTAGTCCTTTCTCTTTAGAGAGCCTCTCCCTTCCTTATACCTTTCTCCTACTATTTCTCTTTTCCTTTCTATTTACCCTACCCCTTCCTTTTTCCCCTTTCCCCTTCCACTTTTCTGTAAGGCAAGAGATGTTTCTTGATGAAACCAAATATATCTAACATTCTTTCTTTGGGCCAAATCTGATTCACACAATATTTTTCACCCTTCCTTCTTTCTCTCAATTATAATATGTTTTCTTTGCCTCTTCCTGAGGTGTAATTTCCCTCATTTTACCTCCACTTTCCCCCCTTTTTTCTGTGACAATCCCCTTTCCATCTCTAGCTTCTTTTTTATAGTATAACAGTAAAATCAGATTATACATGTATCTCAATGTACACCCATAACAAATACAGTTCTCAAGAGGTGTTTTTTTTTTTTTTAACCTTTTTATGCTTCTCTTGAGTTCTATATTTAGAGATCAAATTTTTTGTTTAGCTCTGGTCTTTTCATGAAAAATAAATGAAATTCACCAATTTCATTGAATATCCATCTTCTTCCCCAAAAGAAAATGCTCAGTTTAGCAGGGAAATTTATTCTTGGCTGCATTCCACGTTCCTTCACCTTTTGGAATATCAGATTCCAGGCCCTTCGATCCTTTAAAGTGGAAGCTGCTAGGTCCTAAGTAATCCTTATTGTAGCTGCTTGGTATTTGAATTGTTTCTTTCTAGCTTCTTGTAGTATTTTTTCCTTGGGCCTATAATTCTCAAATTTAGCCATGATATTCCTTTGGGGTTTTAATTTTGGGGTCTCTTTCAAGAGATGTTTGGTGAATTCTTTAAATGGTCATTTTATCTTCTGATTCTGTGATTTCCAGGCTGTTCTCTTTGATAATTTTCTGAAAGATAGTGTCTAGGCTCTTTTTTTCATCCTGTATTTCAGGGAGTCCAATAATCCTTAGATTGTCTCTTCTAGATCTATTTTCCTGGTCAGTTGCTTTCCTAATTACGTATTTTACATTTTTTCAATTTTTTCATTTTTTTTGATTTTGCTTGACTGATTCTTGTTGTCTTGTTGAGTCATTCATTTTCTTTTGTTTAATTCTGAATTTTAGTGACTTATTTTCTTCTTTTACTTTTTTTATTTCACAAATTCTGTTTTTCTGGATGTTGCTTTCTTTTTTCATTTTATCAAATCTATCTTTCAATGAGTTATATGACTTCTCCAAACCCTCTTGTAAATTTTTCATTTCCTTTCCCCATTTTTCTTCTAGCTCTCTTTTAAGATCCTTTTTAATTTCTTCTAGGAGAACCTTATGTGATGGGGACCAGGTTATATTACCTTTTGGGGCTTCATCTGGAGACAATCACCTTTAGCCTCCTCAGGATTTGAAATCTGTTCTCTTTCACCATAAAAACCGTCTATCATCAGAGTCCTCTTTACTTTTTTACTTATTTTTAAAACAAAATTGAGGTCTGTCTTTAGGGCTGGGAATGTTTTCCAAGTGCCTAGCTATACTCGGTCAATGTTAATTCCGTCCTGGTGCTGGGTGGGGGTGGCCAGGTTCCATGAAATTCTGGTGTTTTGGGGTTCACTATTGATTTTTTTGTGTTTTGTGTTGTATGCTTTATAACTTCTATGCTGATGTACTGGCTTGCAATCAGAGCAAAGTGGTTAACACTGCTGTAGATTCCAGTAAATTCCTCCGTGTAGATACTCTGCCATGTGGAGTCTGCACCACCCACGTAGTCTGCAACTCCTGTGGAATTTGTACCACCCCAGGACTCTCTGCTGTCTGGGCTTTTGTTTGTACTCAGCTGCTTGTGCCTCATTGCCTCCCTCCCTTTTCCGATTGAAATATACCCTTTTCCTCCCTGTACATTCCCTGCCATGCAGAGTCTGCACTGCCCTGGGACTCTGCACTCTCTGTGCTGGCGTTTGTACTCAGCTGCTTGCGCTGGCCGCCTCCTTCCCATTTCCAATTGAAACAGATCTTTTTTTGGTGATGTTTGAAATTATCTGCTGCTGATAACTTGTTGTACTCCCAATATTTGTGGGTTCTGCCAGTCCAGAGCTAATTCAGAGGCTGGATTTCATAATTAGTGTGTGGATTGTAGAGAAGGTCAGAAAGAAACGGGGGTGTTGTCTCTGCTATCTTGGCTCCAACCCCCAGTAATCCAGCAGTAAGTTTAAAAAAATTTTATTTTGAAGGGTTTAAATGCTTTTGAAAGTTGTATCAACTCTTTCAAACAAAAGATACTAGCCTCAAATATCATCTAATCTAATCTTTTCATTTTATAAATAAAAAAGCTATTCCTAGTCCTCTCTCTTATCTTGATCTGAGAAGTCAAAGTAACTTAAATATAGGAGCAATAATTGTCACAGCATTTAACATATTTATTTGACAGCTAGCAGATAAAAAGAGCAGCAAAGGAATCTTAAGTATCTTAAGGCACTAAAAGATCTTCTTGGGTCTCATAGTCTTCTCTTTCATGTTCATATCAGATTTGCTATCAGTTCCCATCTCATTCCTCCTCCAGCTTTACCTCTTCACATCTCTCCCCTTAAAGTTATTTTCTATTTGATTTTAACATTTCTTTTTGATAAATTTATAAGGATTATTGCCAAGGGAAATTTAAAAAGTAGTCAGGTGGAGTTAGGGAGCTGTTAGAACCTATCTTGTAGTTTTGCATTTATGGACCAGTATATATGGATATTAATTATTTCATGCTTAGTACTTTCTCATATTGTGAACTGTATTTTTTCTTGAAGTCAGTGGGGAAACCACTAATACTTTTTGATTAGGGGACTGATGTAGTCAGTATTATGTGCTTTAATTTGGAATATGTTGACGCTGTATCAGAATTGAATGGGAGAAGGAAGATGCTGAAAGCAGAGAGACCAATTAAGAGGCTTTTAACAATAATGCACGAAGAGGTAATGAGGTGATCAAATGTAGAAAGCAACAGATAGAGAACAAGAGATGTGGAAATAGACTTGACAAGGCTTGGCAATTGATTATATACATTGGGTGAGGGGAAATTAGATGAATTATAACTACTGGATCCTTTTTTATTTATTTTTTGGATATTTTATCAAAATTTGTTGCTAGGAAATTTTATAGGATGTGTAGGAAACCAGTGCCTATAAAATAAGAATTCAGTAAGTTAAAAAAATTTTTTTTTGAAGAGCTAAATACCCACTTATCCCTTTAATCTTAAAAAGAAACAGAAGTCTCTGAGAAGTGGCCCAAAAGTATATATTGAGTTAGTTGCAGAGTGGAAACACTGAACTCAAGTCACCTAATTTCTAGTTCAATTTTTATTCCACTGTGCCATATGATCTCTCAGTAAGGGATCATTGGTTAAATTACTGTTCTCTTAATTTTATGATGGCAGATCTCAAGAATAATAATGACTTCTCTAGAATGGAAAGATAAGTAAACTGTACCTTTTTTATACATATATACTATGCCTAATTTCCACATAAATACACAATATCAGAAAATGACTTTTTTCTGTGTTTTGAATGCTGGAAATCTGATTTTATTTTGTTAGAATGCTAAGCATTTCTTGCTCCTTAATTTTTCACTGCAAGAAAATTGTGAAGAAAAAAATAAATCAAGAGTTTTTTTGTTAAGTACTAGCTGTATGTATGTCATGCCAAGCAGTACCACATTTATCATAGAAGGTCTCTAAGATCAAGAACACAGTTTGGGGGGAGACTATTGAAAGAATGAATTAAATATAACCCAATTCCATTCCATTAATTCCATTTTCATAATCCATTTGAACATAGTTAATGTAATCAATGTTTAGAATGGCAGACTCTGTCCCATCTTCCATTACATATATATTCAATCATATTATTATCATTATGGTATAATAGGAGGACCTAAAACCAGAAGTCTTGGCATTCACGTTTCTTATCCAAAATTTGTATCTGTATAATGAGAATAAAAATTATTGTGGTGATCCAAAAAGATGTACTGACAATTAGAAAAAATTCTAGTGTTGTAGTATATTTCTCAGATCTCAGATCAGAAGAATTATGAATCAAGAAAGATAGAAACCAGTCATTTGTGTTATATACTAGTCTTTTTCTATGTACAATTTCTATGTACAACAACTATGTTACAATTTAACACATAATGTGTGAAGAAAAGATGAACCAACTCTTGTTTTCTTTAGTCTTTTTTTTTTAAATAGTTGCTTTCAAGTGCAAGTTTTAAAAATTAATCAGCCTCTCTTGTTATTCCCTCTCTAAAAAACAAAACCAGAAGCATCTAAAAACAAACATAAAAAAACAAACAAACCCACAAATCCCTCAATATATAATTATATTATTCAGTAAGACAAATTCCCATGTTAACCATACCCCAAATTTATTGTCTTTTTTGCATTTTAATTTTATCAACAATCTATCAGGAAGTGAGTGATATTTTTATTTTCATTCTTTTAGATTAATGTTTTATCATTAATTTGATAAGAGTTGTAAAATCTGTCACAATCATTTTTTCTCTATTACATTGTTATCATTGTAAAAATTGTTCTCCTAGTTACGCTCACTTCATTTAGTATCAGTTCATAAAACTCATCCAGTGTCCTCTGAAATTGTCCATTTCATCTTTTCTTATCTCTCAATAATCCGTTACAGTCTTTGACTATTTTGGCTATTTCCAATAAAAGTAGATGCTTATATAATTTCCAGTTTTGGGTTATGTCAAAAAGAGCTTTTATAAACTTTTTTTCATATTCATTTTCTTTGCTTTCTTTATGAAATAAGGCCTAGAAATGATATAGCTGGGTCAGAGAATGAAGTTTGGTAACTTTCTGGGTTTATTTACAGATTGCTTTCCAGTAGGCTGGACTAATTCACAGCTCCATCAACAGTTTAATAGTGAAACTGGTTTCTCAGAGCCCTCCAATATTTAGTCATCTTTGGTAGTGTTTACAGATGAAACCTTAAATTGGTTTTAATTTGCATTTTTCTAAATGTGAGGGATTTAAAGTATTTTTTGCATGATTATTAATATATCCCTGTTTTCCCAATGTATATGCAGTTTTTAAAGTTAATCTTTCTGGAATTAAGTCATTTGCAGTGAATATTAAGGTCATGGAAAATTGGAGGTTTTGCATTTGTGCAACTGGGTCAAATGCTGATAACAATTCACATTGCCTACCTCTACTGTTAAAGTTCCATTTCTGTTTCCTGAGAAACATAAGAAAGAGGATAAGTGGAAATGCTAGGACCTTCTTACAAAGTACTACAACAGTGAGAAGTACTAAGGAGGTAAAATATTTAGGCAATTAATCTGATCACTCAAACAAATCCATTTCAACACAATTTATATCAGTTAAGTCACATTGCTCTGAGTCATTTAGCATTGAGTAGACCAGAGACAGCAATGAAGACATGAATTAGTGAATCAAACATTAAGAATAACTTTCAGGTATGCATAAATAAGATGTTAATCACTCCCAAGCCCCAACCAAATCAGGAAAGATTGAGATGGTGTGGAAGGGTATTAGATCTTAAACTATACTACTAATCAGTTATCATTATAATGATTCATTACTAGTTAAAATTGTACAAATGAAGCATATTAGGTACATGAGGTACAAATGCAAAGAAATATAATAGCATGAGATTTGATAAATCTCAAGATCCCAATTATTAGGATAAAGAAGAAAATGGTTTGGAAAACTAGACCATTTTATTCTAAGTTAAGATCCAAATGGATCCCTTACTTAGATATAAAGGGTCCAATCATAATCAAATTAGAGGAGCAAAAAATGAAGTAAAAATTGCAATTATAAATCACTTTTTTATAAATACACAGACTTTTAATTCCAAATAATGTCAGTGATATGTGGTTACATATTTTGTTATATATCATAAACAGACAAATTACTATGGATGGTGGAAGAGCTTGTGACTTAACAAGGGAAAGAGAAAATCACAGGCCATTAACTAAACTTTTATAGCTTAACATTGAAAAGGTTTTGCACAAACAT
This sequence comes from Antechinus flavipes, assembly GCF_016432865.1. Lineage (NCBI taxonomy): Eukaryota > Metazoa > Chordata > Mammalia > Dasyuromorphia > Dasyuridae > Antechinus > Antechinus flavipes. Next base: position 296,148,130 of record NC_067398.1, read on the forward strand.
ATAGTTAAAGGAAGAGTTAATGTGGAAGACAATCTTTGAAGAAAGATTCTCTGAAAACATTTGCTATCTGGTATATAAGAAACTCATTTAAATGTACAAAGAAGAACAAGAGCCATTCCTCAATAGAGAAATAGCTAAAGGATACAAATAGGCATTTCTCAAGGGAAAAAATCTATACATAGCAATATGAAAAAAAATCTTAAATCACTAATAAGTAGAAAAATGCAAATTAAAATAATTAAGTTTCTATCTCATACCTATTAGATTGGCAAAGATGATATAAAAGTAAATTAACCAGAGAGGCTGTGAGAAATGAGACACACCAGAAGTAAATCTCTGACTTGTTACAGCCATTCTACAAAGTGATTTAGAATTATACCTAAAAAAAAAAAAAAAATCAGAAAACTGTGGTCCAGAGATACTACTTACTATTAGACCTATACCTAGAAAGGAATAAAGAAAAAGGTAATGTACGAAAATAGTAAAGAATCAACATGTACAAAAATATCTAGAAATACTGGGATACTTTACTGATAGAAATATTGAAAGAGAGAAAATGAAAAAGACTTCTGTGAACTGATACAAAGTAAAATGAGAATAACCAGAAGAACAATTTACACTCTAACAACATTGTAAAGAAAAATAATTTTGAAAGATGTAAGAACTCTTGCTGATGATATTTGTGGAAATATGTATAGAGGAATTGTACATGTTTATATTAGATCACTTGCCAACTGGGTGAGGGGGTGGAAGGGAGGGGAAAAAATTAGAATACAGGATTTTGTAAGGGTGAATGTTGAAAATTATCTATGTATATATTTTGAAAATAAAAAGCTATAATTAGAAAAAAGAATTTAATAAGTGGCTGCTATATTCCAGACAATGTACTAAGCATTTTACAAGTAATATCTGCCAATGGGGGAAATAATTCCTTTATGATCTAATTTTAAAGTTATTGTGATACTTAATGTTTACAAATTACTTTGTAAAATTTAAAAGGATGCATTTTTTTAAAATAACTCTTACTTATCATTGTAATGACCAAACACAATATTATCTACCCATGTGTTGTTGGATTTAAAGTACAAATTTACTTTTTGGTCATGACCAGTGCAGAGATTTGTTTTGCTGAATTATGTTTGCTATATAAGCTTTTTTTCCTTTTTCTTTTGTATTGAGTGAGGCTTTCTTGGGAATAATCAGTACTATTGTATTGACAGAAAAGGGGGAAAAATGTATTTTAAACATTTAAAAGAAATGCAAAAAAAAAAAGAGCAGAAGGAATTTATAAAGAGGCACAGACAAGCTAGACAACTTTGTAAATGTATGTTGAATTAATATTTTTAAAAATAATAAAAAAAATAAAAAAAATTAAAAAAAATAATAAAAACTTTATTTTTCAAAATACATGCAAATATAATTATTAGCATTCATTCTTGCAAAACCTTGTGTTCTAAATTTTTCTTCCTCCCTCCCTATCTTCCCTTTCCCCTGGATCACAAGTAATCCAATATAGGTTAAATGTATGCGATTCTTCTAAAAATATTTCTACATTTATCATGCTGTACAAGAAAAATCAGGTCAAAAGGGAAAAATATGAAGAGGAAAAAAACACAACCAAACAAACAACAGCAACAAAGATGGAAATACTATGCTATGATTCACATTCAGTCTCTGTAATCCTCTTTCTGAATATGAATGGCTATTTCCATCACAAATCTATTGAAATTGCCTTGAATCACCTGTTAAAAAGAGCCCCGTCCATCACAGTTGATCATCACATAATCTTATTGTTGCTATATACAATGTTCTCTTGGTTCTTTTCATTTTTTATTAAGCATCGGTTCATGTAATCTTTTCTAGGGTTTTTTAAATTAGTCTGTTTTTTAATAGAACAATTTTTTATAGAACAATAATATTCCATTATATTCATATACCATAACTTATTCAGCTGTTCCTTAACTGATGAGCATCTATTCAATTTCCAGCTTCTTTCTTACAAAAAAGGGCTGCTATAACCATTTTTGCACACATAGGTTCTTTTTCCTTTTTTATTATCTCTTTAGGCTACAAACCAAGTAGAGACACTGCTGGATCAAAGAATATGTATGCACAGCTTAATACCTCTTTGGGAAAAGTCCCACATTGTTTTGTAAAATGGTTGGATCAGTTCACATCTCCACCTGCTGGACACTATATTAGTGTCCCAATTTTCCTACATCCCATCCAACATTTATTATTATCTTTTGAATTAATATTTTTAAAAATTAAATATACTTGCTCACAGTATATAGAAGAAAATTGTAGTTTAATATACAACCATCTTTTTCTGTTCTACTTTGTATATGGAAATACTCATTTAATGGAACAATACAGAAGGTAAAATTACCCGATATGAGGTCATGTAATATATGTTATAATGATGCCAAAAACATTTTGTCATTAAAAAAGTTATATTTTAAAAAGATGGCATGGAAGTAGCTTCTTCAGTTTTTCAATTGATCTGCATTCTTTTTGCTAGTATAATGGGTACCGTTAATTCATGCAGATCTCAATTGCCTACCTTGTACAATTCTTGTGCATGACTAGACTAGAAAATGAATGAAAAAGGGGTAGGTAGGTGGTGCAGTGGATAGAGAACTAGCTGTGAAGTTCAGGAGACTTGAGTTCAAATCTGGTCTCAGACTTTAACACTTCTTAGTTGTGTGACCCTGGGCAAGTCACTCAACCTCAATTGCCTCAGAAGAAAACAACAACAAAAAAAGAAAAAGCTGATTGATTCATAGTCATTTATTTCTCTTTTCTAATTCTGGCACAGTAGGTAGCAGAAATTGGGACAGAAAATAAAGGCCTTTGACAAAATAAAAAGGGACAGATATCTGTTTGTGATTTAGAGATATTTTACCTATTGCTACAAAAAAAAAAAAAGAATAATCATTTCTGATAACTAATGGGAAAGGTCCAAAAGCAATATTAGTTTACATTCATTCATTACCTCTTGACCATGTTCTTTTGAAAGAAATATTATGTTTACAAAATTATTTTAGAAACATAATTTTAGTATGCCAAGACTCAAGTTCACTATAATAGAAAATTCACTCCCCCTGCAAGCTATAATTGGTTTAAATTTATTTTCTATTCAGGGTTTCTTCTTAGGAAACAATAGAAGAGTATAGAGAAGGTGAAATAATTAGTGAGGGTATAATACAGAATGTTTTTTCTATTTTGTTTATGTACTCCATGCTTCCTTTACCCCCAAATCTATAATCCCATGACATTTATCATTAATACAGAATGGAAATAAAAATGACAAAATCATATTGTTTAAAGTAAATAAGTACTCAATATTTATTTAGAGCAGCTAACAAGGTCTCCTTCCTATAGGAATAAGATTCTTCCTGTCTATGAAATTTAAAAGCTCTTGGTTATCCATAGTATAACAGTGGTTCTCAAAGTATGGTCTAGAGAATCCTGGGGATCTCTGAAGCCCTTTTAGAAGGTCTACAAATTCAAAAATAGTTTTTATTTCCAATATGGTAAATGTCTATAAATATAATCCAGATAAACAAAAACGCTTTGGAGAGATCCTCAATAATTTTTAATAGGATAAAGATACTGAAAACAAAAGTTTGAGAACCACTAGTAATATAAAGAATTCTGGAACTGGTGTAAGATACCTTGGGTTTTATTCCTGATTTTGCCACTTATTTCTGTTGTGGTCTTGAGGAAGTTCCCCCTTTATCCCTCTGACTTCAGCTTCTAACCTTCTATGTTAGTTAAGTAACTATAGATGTACAGAATTTAGTTATATTTATGTTATAGCGTCTCTAGAGCAGAATAAATGTTGAATCTGAGACATAATAATCATAAATTCACTTCAGGGATTAGAAAACTATTTTTGCATATCAGTTAAGCTCATTAACTTGGGAAAGACCTTGCTCTCCATTTTGCGTACATATATGCCATTGAACATCAAATTATGGCAGCATGTTCATGGAAGGATTACAGTTAAGGCTAGCTTTATGTGTATAATTTAGCATTAGGGACTGAGGCGGGGAGAGGGAGAGAGGAAAGAAGGGTGGTAATCTTGGCAGGAATTGCATTCCTGAGCTTCAATTGTTGATTTCACACTTAACGTTTACCTCAGTTTTATCCTTTTTAAGTTGTGTTTTAAAATAAAATTTCACCGTGTTCTGACTATAGCTGTCAGTGTCCTTTGTTATACCTTAAGTAATTTATTAGTAATAAGGGATAATTTCAAGGCTGGAGGTGGTGTTTATTTAAATGAGTTGCTAAGCTCCGGTTTTTTTTTTTTTTTTTTCCCAATGCACAAAATTCATCCTGTCAGTTAAAAATGGATCTGTTGAGCAAAAGATCCACATCATGACTTCTTTTCCCCCAACCTGCCCAACTCATATTATTTGAAAATCAAAGTGAGAGTGTTGGATTTTTGTTGATGAAATGGACTATTTAGAAGAATTTAGTCATGTAGTGTGCTACTAATTTGGCAAGTCTCATTCACTCTATTTACATGCCAGAAATTTATCAAGTACCTACAATATGTAAGACTGCATTAAGTATTGCAAATAATGCAAAGAAAAATAAATTATTTCTCCCTTTGGGCTATGTTTGGTTCACTCCTCAACTAGATTATAATTCTAGGAATACAGGCTAATGTAGTCCTGTGGAAAAGAACCCAGATTTAAAGTCCATTTCTTTTATTTATTACCATTTGGATTTTCAACAAATCTCTAGTAAGAAATGGTCTTCAGATTCTTCATCTGTAAAAGTGAAGATATTGGAGTAGATAACTATTAAGGCCTTTTCAATTCTAAATGAATTTCCCTATGTTTTATTATGATGTTATGCTATTCCTTTCTCCCCAGTATGTTGGAACAATAAATATTTGTTTGATCTTCTAATGTTCATTCAGAGACAATTTTGACAATTTCATGCTAGTCCTTTTCCTAACCCTACTTCCCTTAATAAAAGAGTCAAGTAGATATTTGGGTTCTTCAGTGTTTGCTGCAGGTTTCAGATCTTTCTCAAAAATAAATGCAAGATGAAACTATTTAGTTGGAAGTATTTAAAGCACACCAAAGACCTTGTAAAATAGAACAAGCTTATTAGACCTTCAGCAAATATTTTTAAGCATCTGATTTGTGATAGGTCCTGGGCAAAACAAAGAACACTTCCTTTTCTCAAAGAATTTACTGGGATTAAATGTCAGTGAAACAGATAAGTACACGATAATGATAATTCAAGGAAAGAAAGAACAACAACTGGGAGGTGGGGCAGAAATTCACTATAAAGGAGGTGACTCCTGAATTGAATCATGAAAGTAGCCAAAGAAAAAGGAATACATGAAAGGACAGCCTTTGCTGTCCTGAGATACAGAGGTATATGTATAGAGGTGGGAGATAACATTACTAAGTTAACATACATCCAATAACCAATTTTGCTGGAATGTAGAATGTGTAAAAAAGTAATAGTAATAAGGAAATAAGGCTGGAAAGGTGGTCTGGAATCAGACTGAATTCTTATCTTGGGGATCTGTGAGCTAAAAAAAATTATCCTTTTGGCAATTGTAACTCAATTAATTTACATATTTCATCTTGTTCTGCAAAGGCATCTTTAAACTTCGCCAAATGGTTGAAAAGAACCATAACATAAAAATAGTTAAGAATTCTTGGAGTTCATGCATCCAGAAAAAAAAAAAAAGAATTCTTGGACTAGGGGCCATAGATATCCATTAAAAATTCTTAAATATCAAAGTCACAAAGGTAATACCTATGGTTTAGGAAGTGTACTTTGGCAGCTATGTGGAAGATGGATTGGAGAAAGGGCAGACTAAAATGGGGTCATTGGATTTAACCATTAACAGAATACAAGTAGTTAAAGAGTTAGTAACAAAAGTGGAATGATGAAGGTAGATAGCTTCATAGACGTTTAGCTGTTTGATGAAGGGAAAGATACTGTACAAAAGCTGAAGGAAGTAACTGAGTTAGCTGGAGGATTTTGTGTGTGTGTGTGTGTGTGTGTGTGTGTGTGTGTGTGTGTGTGTGTGTTGTTTTGTTTCGTTTTATTTTTTAAAGGTAGTTTCTGGGGGACATATTGTAAGAAATAGGGAAGGAATCCAGTAGATAAGGAGAGATTGAGAATAGAAAGGGAAGGTGCTGGGAATGATGAAGCATTTCCCAGAGGAGATGTGATCAATTGATAGTTTGGAGATGTACACTTTTGTACTGCCGCATTGTCAGTTCTCAGGCCAGGAAAGTAGTCTATCTTTCTATCTGTGGCTGTTCATTTAATTCTTGATTTAGTGATAATGGTGTCAGAATTAAAGCTTGAGTCTGTCCATCTTTTAACATTTCTCTCTTAGTAAATAGGCTAGTTTGTTGTCATTATTTTCCTTTTATATCTACTTTAACAGTGGCAAGAAAAGCTTAAACAACTCTTTCAAGTTATACTGCAAGTTAATTTAATTCATACCCGTTGTTTAATTCATTTAATAGATTGTGCTATAATTTCCTGATAAGACATAAGTGTTATCTGATTGGAAATTTTTCATGATTTTCCTGAGATTTATGGAATAGTCACCAAAATAAAGCACTTGAATAATGTTAAGCAAGAGTAAGATGACTGCTTGGCTGTGGTCTGCAACTTGCTTTTTCAAATATCTGTAGGTGAACAATAAACTATGCTTGTGAATACAAGATCTGGCTGATACTCATACCACAGTTCTGTAGGTTCTGAAACATCTCTTTGCTTCTTGCTCCTACAACATACAAACGAACTGAGGTTAATGATTTAGAAACAGTTATACTTACATCTGACCTCTAGGTGGTGATAGCACCCTGCCACCTTTTTTTGAATACAGAAGAAGAATCTGGTAGTAGCAGAGAAACATTTTTTCCTTTTAGTCATTGTGTATCTTATTTCATAAACACTCATATTTTGGGTGCTGATTATTTATCTATCGATTTCCTTTCTCTTTCTCTGTTACAGCCTAATAAAGTATTCTGACGCTTAACCCTATTTTCACAGCTGTTAATATTCATTAACATCATCTAATATCATTTATTAAATGTTTAATTGTACATTGTATTCTAGGTGCTATATAGTGAAAAGTATATATGTAGACTTTCTTTTTCTGCTTGTTAGAAACTTAACAGTCTGAGGCATGCTTTCAGACATAAATATAGAAGCACATATATTTCTACAGAATATAAGCTGAACCCTTAAATGGAGTTTTCTGTGGAAGAAAATGAAACATGCCTTAAATAAATCAAAGAAAGAGGAAAGACTCATTCAAAAAACTTAAGGGCTCTTTTTGTGGAAACTAAGGGCAAAAAGCCCATCAAGTAGAGAATGACAAATTGTGGCCTATAAATATAAAAAAATACCACTATGCTATAAGAAATGATAAGAGGATAGTTTCGTTTTTTATTTTCTCAAATACTTAGCTTTTTTCCAATTACATGTAAAAAATGTTTAACATTTGTTTTTAAAATTTTGAGTTCCAAATTCTCTCCCTTTCACTTGTCCCTCCCCCATCATTGAGAATGCAAGCAATTTGATGTAGATTTTATATGTCTAGTCGTGCAAAACATTTTCCCCCATTTGTCATGTTGTTTAAAAAAACAACCTCCCTGGCCCCACCCTCTTCCCCCCCCCAAAAAAAAAAAAAAAAAAAACAAGAAAAATAAAGAAGGTAGAAGAAATTATGCTTTAATCTGCAGTCAGACTACATTACTTCTTTCTTTGGGGGTAGATAGTATCCTTCATCATGAGTCTTTTGGAATTGATTTAGTTTATTGTATTGCTGAGACTAGCTAAGTCATTCACAGTTAATTTTCCTGCAATATTGCTGTTACTATGAACAGTTCTTGTTATACCTTCACTTTGTATTAGTTCATGTAAGTCTTTTTCAGGTTTTTCTGAAAATGTTCTGCTTGTTATTTCTTATAGCATAATTATATTCTATCACAATCATAAACCACAACTTGTTCATGGATTCCCCAGTTGATTTATGTCCCTTCAATTTCTAGTTCTTTGCCACCGCAAAGAGCTGTTATTAAAATTTTTATAGATATATATCCTTTTTCTTTCTTTCTTTTTTGGGTCTCTTTGGGATATAGTAGGGCCATTGTTGGATCAAAGGGTATACATAGTTTATAGCCTTTTGGGCATAGTTCCAGATTGCTCTACCAAATGACTATACCATTGTCCTAATGTTCCCATACCCCTTTCAACATTTATCATTTTGCTTTCTTGTCATCTTAGCCAATCTGATAGGTAAGAGATGGAACCTCAGAGTTTTTCTAAGCAATATTGGTTTAGAAGATTTTTTTCACATGACTTAATAGATAGCTTTGATTTCTCTGTCTAAAAACTGCATGTTCATATCTTTTGGCTAATTTATCAATTGGGGAATGATCTGTATTCTTATACATTTGACTTAGTTCTCTATTCATTTGAGAAATAAGACTTTTTATCAAGAGCAAATCCACCTCTCATCTTGGCTACATTAGTTTTGTTTGTGCAAAATCTTTTTAATTTAATGTAATCAAATTTACCCAATTATGTTTCATAATGCTCTCTATGTTTTTTTGGTAGTAATGCTTTTGTTATCTATAGATCTGATTCTGTGTTTTACTAAATTGCTTATGGTATAAGCTTAAGGGGAAACCTGGGAAGATTCATATAAATTGATGAACAGTGAAGTGAGCAGGGACAGACAACATTGTAAGGAAAAACAACTTTTAAAAACTAAGAATTCTGATCACTGCAGTGACCAGCCACAATTCCAGAGGACTTAGGCTAAAACTTAATATCTGCTTCCATAACAGAGGGATAATGAACTTAGGGTTTAGATGTGAGATTATTTGAACACAGCTATTGCAAATGGCTTGACCATGCATATTTGTTATGAGGATTTTGTTTTTCTTGTTGAGTGTTGGAATGGAAAGAGGTGAGGAGAGAAGACTTTTTTAATAATTGAAAAAAATAAAATTTTAAAAATTAAAATGTTTGCCTCCAAAGAAAAACACATGAGAAGAAACTATGCCATTTTTTGAAAAAGTGAAATGCCACATAGTATAGAGCATTGAATATGTTAGACTTTCAGTTCTTACTTAATTTTGCTGAATTTTTTTCTTCTTTTTAATTTTTTAATTAAAAAAAAAGATCCTTGGAGTTGAGCCTTTCAGAGTTAAAAATCAAAATTTTAGCTCTAGAAGAGACTTTCTAAATATTCAGGAAGATTTATTGGTGAGTCTCTGAGAGGGAATGGAGAAGAAATACAGTGAGTATAAGTGACTTGGGAAAACGCAGTATTTTCTTTCTCTATTATGATGAGGACTGGAGATTCAAGGTTTCGAATCAGTAGCCAATCCTGAAGTAGAACCCAGGTCTTGGATTCAGAGATCAGACTCTATCTTCCTCTGAATCAAATTGCTTTTGTATATATGGCCACAGCATTTGGTTTGATTCAAGTTTACCTCTGATAGAGAAAACTCAGATTTATTTGCCCAGAGAATTATGGACACATCAATAAAACAGACTCAAATAATCATAAAACTCCTGAGTTAATACTAGAAAATAACAATGGTCAATAAGATTTTTTAGCTTGAACATATATACTCCTATTATTGTCTCATATTTTTGCTTTCTACTAACAGCTGAGGTTATACACAAAGAGCTACATTTTTTTTGTTCCTTGTAGGTCACTGAATTTGAAGGGCTTTAATGGTGTAGCTGGTTGATTAAAAATAATTTCTTGGAGCTTAAGCTGTTTTTCTCTCGAGACTAGGAAAGTGCTTCCCATTTCTTCTGAATCACTCCTTCCCTAAGTGCCTACTTCAGGAATACTACATAAAGTAGCTACTTATGATTATTGTTTTTTGAGTTTGATGGAGGAATTGGAGAAATAGTGCTGAGTAGTGGGATCCCCTTCTAATATGGCAGATAATTCTCTTTCTAATTTAAAGTTACCTTAAATCTGCCTTTACCCATTTATAAACTCTTTGAAAACTCATTTTCCTCTTATTTCTTTTCCTCTTCTCATGGAGCCAGAGTATAAATGGTGAATCTTTCTCTTGGTATGTGGCTTCCAGGAAGTCAAGAGATAGCTGAGATCAAATGCTGGCAAATTAGGAGATTTTTTTTGGCTCTTCTTTAAGTGGGGCTATTTCTTTGGAGATAAATTGCTCGAAAATTTTCTATGTATATCATTATGGAGAAAAATGAGAGTATTGTGTAAATTAGGTGTATTATGATGTTTGTGGTCTGCAAGCAAAGAAGAATTTGGTTTTGTGGAAAAATAAGGGGGTTCTTTATAATTACTAATGAATCTTGGTAAAATGTACATTAGAAAGAAAGGACAAAAAACTGCTCTTATCACAGCTGAAATGTCTATTGTTCATCGGTTTTTTTATTACTCTGAAATGATTACTGCAGAAATTCTTAAATTGGATGCTTTTCAAAGGGGAAAATTAAAGACCATAAGCATAATCTTGCAGCTGTGTCAAAAACAATTTACATCTGTGTTTTTTTGTGACACTTTGGGAGACTTAACTTTAGAAAATTCACCTTGGACTAATGATATCACATAAAGAAAGCACAAGACCAGTCATAAAATAAATCTACCACATTCATGCTACTGCAATGATTGGAACAGAATTAAAAACTTGCAAAGTTTTTCCACAGTAATCCTTCACTGTCCTCTCCTGTTGTTCATGAACAATTTATCCATTATAGTAAAATATCCCTAATGTATTTTCATGTATGACTTGTCTCTTAAATGGCAATAAAAGTTTATGAGTGTTAATGTGTTTAAAAGAAGATTTCCAGGCTCTTTCTAACCCTAACGGTCTGTGATTGTGAAAGAAAAATATATCCACAATATTCATGAGAAGTACCCTCTTATTATTTGTCCACATGGAAGTTAGAGGCTATTTGATGAGGCTTCTTTTCCATTTTGGGTGTGTGTGTGGGGGAGAGGGAGATCTGATATCATATACTTTATTTCAAAGTTAGCACTAGTCATAGTTCTAAGCTGAAGTGCAGAAGTATTTGTTCTGCTACTCTGGTATTATACTCATAGTATCAATTATTCTTAAATCTCTTTCAGTAGGGAACAATCTGGCTGGTAGGGTTGCCAAAGCCACCTGTGAACAGACACTTCTCAGGTGGGATGGAAGAAGAATATTATTGGAATAAATTATTGATACATTTGAATCTCTATGTGTTAATGTTCTGGATAATGGTTGTAGTTTTTAACCTGTAGGGGAAAATGACCAGTTTAGGAAGATTCATTTTATTTTCCAGTCTGAAGAAAAGAAAGCCTCACAGTATGAGTAGGAGGGTAGAAAAATGGAATGAATGTCTTAGTGGAATAGAAGTACAGTCCTATTTGGATTAAATATTTGAAGAGAGATGATACCGATTCTTCAAAAGGTGATTAGTGATTGTGACTGAATAAGAATATAATTTTTTATGACATTAAAATAATGTCCTGCTGAATAGCATTGCTGGATTACTGCTTCCTAAGCAGTAATGTGTCTAAGGCAGCTTAGAACTCAAGAAGATGCATTTTCTAACTCCAGACTAGGCACTCTATCCACTATGCCACCTAGCTTCCAATGTAAAACTGTACTTGACTCTTTATTTAGAAAAGGCTCTGATAAATATGTCTTTAGAGACGTGAGATATCCTCTAAGAGATGGGAATAGTCTTCTGGGAGTCCAAATCACATAAAAAAAATTTCTACATTAATGTTAGTTTTCTGGTATTGAAAACCCTTTAATTATTTGAAAATTGTTCTTTGATATGCGTTGCCTTCTTTTATCATTCTAAGGCCTTATACTTTTGTTTATGTACAAAAAGATGTGCAGCCCATAACATTTAAAAGGATGGTGTTTCCATTTTTTTTCATCCTGTGATTATAGAGTTAGAAACAGATTTCGCCTCCCACTCATTTGGAGTTGTGCTCTCAAAGAGCAAGTTCAAACTGTGGAATATCAGCACAGAGGGAAATAGAAACTTATACTATTATTAAAAGTAGTGTCATGAAACAGTAAACCTTCCTTGCTTATACCGATGCAAAATGTAAAATAAACTACAGCAAGGATTCTCTTTGGCTCCTGAAACCCAACTTACCACTTTTTACTGAACAGATTATGAAAGATGGGTTGTTAACACTATTTTGATGGTCCGGGCCAGAGTCTACAATATATTTATCACAAATTTGTTAGAGCTTTTAACTTTTCAAAACGTTTTCATGGCCCTTATTTGAGAGGGAAGGCAACTGTGATCTGGAGCCTAGTCCCACTTCTATCACTTACTGGTTATGTGACTTTGGATGACTCTCTTATCTAAAAGATGTAGATAGTTCACACCTGTAAAAATTTTACACAATTGTAAGTTAGTATGGAATAGGTTAAAGAGCAGTAGATGGGTTTGAGACCAGGTTCTTTCCCTTATAGTTACAGCTGTTTTACTCTAAAGAAATCATTTTTTGGCCTGGTCCTTAGAGTCTTCATTTTTAAAAAGGGGTTAGTATTGTGTGGTTTACATTAAAAAAGCAGCATGGAATAAGGGAAAAAGCACTGAATTTGGCATCAGAAAACCTGGTTTCATTGTGGGAGTGGAAAAGTGTCCAGACCAGGTTCTATTCTCTCTTTGAAATGTTAATTAAAGAAATCATTTTCCCTCTCTGGGCCTCAGTTTCCTCATCTGTAAACGGAAAGGACTGAACTAAATCATCTTTAGCATTACTTTTCCAGCTCTAAGATGCTATGCATCATCTTCTGACAGCACAAAATCACATACATTTTAGGAGTGGAAGGGGATCTAAAAAAATTCTCTTCTAGTCTAATTGGACAGGTGATCATTTACCCTGTGTTTGAAAAATCCCAAGAATGGAGAACCCTTTACCTCTTGATATAACCCATTTTACTTTTAGGTGGCTTTAATTTTAGGAAATTTTACCTTAAACCGAGTCTAAATGTACCTCTTTTCAAAGTCCAACAACAATAACAGCTAATGTGTATATAGTGCTTTCTGGCTTACAAAGTGCTGTTCATGTATTATTTTATTTTTGCCTCGCAATCAGAACAATCCTGGGAATTATTAACACTTCCATTTTACAGAAGAAAAAAGTGAAGCAGGCAAGACATTAAATGACTTGACCAGTCATTGCCCAACTATTTAGTGTCCAATGCAGAATTTGAACTTAAGTATGGCCCAATCCTTTAGCCACTATACTGTCTAGTTTCCTCTACCTACTGCTTTTAGTTCTGCATGCTGGGAGCAAGCAAGCATAATACTTAAACCACATGATGGCCCTTTAGATACTTGAAGACAATTGCTACATCTCCTCTTAAATCTTTTCTTCTCCAGGCTACTTCTCCCCCCAGCTCCAATGTCATTTAATCAGTCCTCCTATGGCATGAACCTGATGCTTTTCACAATTCTGTTTTCATTCCTCTGGATACTTTTCAGATAATCAATATATTTCCTCAAATTGGCATTCAGAAATGATCACAGTATTTTAGATATGCATTGAATAGGACCTGGGGTAATGTAATTATTACTGCTTCATTCTTTATTAGCTTTCTTGACTCATGTCACACTATTTCACACTGAGTTTATAGTTCTCTAAAGCCTCAAGATCAAGTACTTTTTAGCCATTTTTGTAACACCTTGAACTTGGGAAGATGATTTTTTTAATCCAGCTTTAAAACTTTTAACTCATATTTAATTTTTTCTATGAAATTTCATTTAACTAGATCTAATCCAATGTTTTAGATTGTCCAACATTTTAAAATACTGCTTTCATCATCAATGTATGTACTGCTTCTCCCAGCTTTGTTACATCTGCAAATTTTGATAAGCATGTTGGCCACTTCTTTATTTAAATTGAGGGTGAGGAATCTTTTTTTCTGCCAAGGGTTATTTGGATATTTAAAAAATATATTTAAAACTAAATACAAAATAAGAAAAAGCAAAAATAAAAAAAAGAAGGAAAAAAAGGAAAAATAAAACAAAATCAAAACATTGTCATGTGCCCAGCAGAATATCAGGGGGGATTCAAAATATGTAACAGATTTCCATTTCAAGAAAGCATATATAATAATAGAACATATATTCATGGCTTTCCATCTTTTCTTTGCTTCCTTGGAGGTCATTCTTTTGTTCTCTACTGTGCATTTAGATATTTATAACATCATTTGGGGGCTGTATTAAAAAAACATCAACTTAAAGAATTTAAACAGTGGGAGGTTTTTGTCAATTGTGGTTGTTTTGTCAGGATTAGAGTATATGGTTTCTTAGGCCTTATTCAGGCTGTATACTGGGCATACCCCACTTCTAATCTAAATCATTGATAAAAGTGTTTAGTTTCTTGGAGAACTCCAGTAAAGATCGCCTTCTTACTGACATTAAATCATTAATAATAATTCTTTGAGTTTAACCTTTTAAATGGTTCCAACTCCATCTAATTGTATGATTTTTTTAAGGCTTATCTTTTTAATATGTATGGCATTATCACCAAAATTATTTTATAGTTGACAAAATTGAGGTACAGAGGGCCATTATGTCTTTTAGGAAATCATGTTTTTAAGCAATATAGAGCCAGTACTTGAACCATACCTCTTGATCAATAGTTCCACTAAAGCATGTTTGGACTCTATGACCCTCAAAGGCCTTCCCAGTTCTAAATTTATAATTATATATAAATCTATAAAATCTATAACTTATAATATATGGTGCTTTCTCTATAGGCTACCAAGGCTTACCTTTTGTATTCTCCGAAAGGCATAGTACAATTAAGAGTTCAATATGGATTGAAATTGGGAAAAGGCCTTAAAGGGATCATTGGTAACTTTGAAATGAGCTATTTTAATTGAGAGATTTGGTCTGTTTTTCCATGCCAAGATCTTTTTGAATCCTAATTCTTCTGTCCAATATGTAAACTCTCTTCTTTCACTTCATGTCATTTACAAATTGTGTGATTTATAAATTACATCTTTGTCATCTTCTAAGTCATTCATAAAAATGTAAAACAGCAAGAGACCAAAGATTGATCCTTGATGTACTTTTCAGTGCCTTTTATGCTGAATGTTCCTTTTACTTAATGTGTTTGAAGTACATGGAGAGGCGCTCATCAATCCAATCCTCTTATTAAATAGGATATGTTGGAGGAATCCTAAAAACTATTTAGACCATCTGTTCATAATATGAGTAAGGGAAATAAGAGCCCAGAAAAGGGAAAATGAGTTAATCAAAATTACATATCTACTAAGTGGCAGAACCCAGACGAATTTCATTTTGAAGTAAGTCTTTCAATAGGATAAACTATTGGAGAACTATAAAATTCTTAATATGTAGTGTGTGGAAAGATTTGAGCAACTAATTAGTCTAAAATTCAAGTCAAGGAAGTTAATTCATTTTGCTTTTAGGTTGACTTTTTCCTAAAGATTTAGAAACCCTAGCATCTAAGTGAAAGAAATGTATTCTTATAAATTAGCAGGTTTTGTAAAACATCTAAATACCCATCTTTATATAAAGAACTTAACCCCAAGCTATATTTAAGCACTAATGAAGGTCTGCTCCAACCTGAAGATTTATGAGACAGATTGTGAGCTTTCTTTCTAATTGGCATAAAGCTCCAGACAACACAATTTTTATTATATTGTTTTAAACCTAGGTTTATGCTCTGTCAACCTCTTACTGAATTTAATAGTGTAGTAAGTGATATTTTAAGATTTTAGAATTGTCACTACAATCAAAGATGATTTTTAAAATTGGAATAAACAATAAACCGAGCCCTTACTGCCCAATTTCCAAAGTTTTAATCTGAAATCTTTATACTATAACTGTTTTTCATTGTGTATATTTGCTGAAGTTTCCTAGTAAATAATACATTTAATGTTTTGTTAGGTGGCCACATTTACATAACCCATTGAACTGAAAAGTCATCTCTTTTATATTAAGTTATTCATCTTACTTTCAACATTTGGCATTAATGATATCACTATCAGCGTGAACTTACATTAATTCAGTCATTTTGTTTTAGCAGTGAGAATACTTATAGTTAATAGCACATGAAGCCATTTCATTAAGAGAAAAGTTTTCTTAGAATACACTAACACAGACCACTAACCAAAACACAAATTATTTTGTTCCTTATGCTGCTAAGGAAGTAGAATAAATTTGGGGGATTAGCCATGATTTTCTTTTAACAAAAATTCTTTGGCATAAAATTGCAAGATAGTATAGTAGTAATATTATTAGTAGTACTGACTGCGGCTGCTGGAGATCCAATCCAGACCTGCAGAATGGATCTCCTCTTGTGAGAGGATGATACAAGGAGACTGAGAGGCAGTTGCTGTTCTCTGACCTCTCTGACTGAGAGACCATTGCATTGTCTGACCTCCCTCCTCTTCCCTCTTCCTCCAATTTATCTCATTCCCAGTCTGCAACACTTGTGTCAGCAAAGGCTGCCTTGCAACTCCATTATCAGATGTTGATGATTCACAGCTGTGAAGATTCTCAAAGAATTGACCTGTCCCTTAACAATCTTATATTAATGTAGCATTTTGAATTTTATAAATAATTTTCAATAGTATTTCATCAACCCTCAGCATTCTGGTTACCTTTCTCAGAATGCGTGCCACTTTATTTAGTGTCCTTCTTATAGTATTTTGCCCAGAACTAAGTGTAATACTCCAAATATAGTCTGACTAAAATCGATTATAATAGTAGCCATCATTTCTATTATTCTAGATACCGTGCCTCTTTTAATATAACCTGATACTCCAGGGTATTTTTAGATGCCATGTTCCACTTGAAACAGCAGTCCATTGAAACCCTCAGGTCTTTTTCACATTAATTAGTACTATAAAAATTATTATATATATATATAAATAAAAGGTATAGAGGAATATATATATATACATATATATACATATATATATATATATATATGTATTTGTGTAAAAACACACACACACACACACACACACATTCCTCTATACCTTTTACTAATATTTACATCTTTACCCCTGTCTCTTATGAGGAATTGGCCTTCCTTTTTGCCCAGGCAAATTTTTGTATGTGCCTAGATGATCCTATTCCATCTCATCTTTTCTATATTTCCTCCTCTATCATCACTTCTTTATTACTAATTTTTATTTGTTTCATTTGCTACTTTTCTTTTATCCAAAAACATTTTCATACCTTTCCTATTCTCAGGAACCTCTCACTTAACTCATCCATCTTTTCTAGTTATCATCTCATATCTTATTTTCCTTTTGTGACTAAATTCCTTGAGAAGGCTGTTTATAATAGAGCTCCCACCCCCCTTCATTTACTCTCCCTCATTATCTTAACTCTTTGAAATCTGGCTTCTATCATTATTATTCAATAGAAATTACTTTCTCCAAAATTATTCAGGATCTTTTAGTTGCCAAGTCTAATGTCCATTTCTTGATCCTCATCCTTCTTGACGTCTCTTGAGCCTCTCTTCGCCTTGATATTCTTTTCTTTTTAGCTTTTCTTGACCTTCTCCTAGTTCTCCTCCTGCTTCTCCTGTAAGCTGACTGCCCCTTCTCAGTCTCCTTAGCTACATCTTCATTCAGGTTGCATCTGCTAGTCATGAATGTTCTCCAGGATTCCTGTCCTGGGCCCTTTTTCTCTTCTTGTTGGTATTGTTTCACTTGGTAATAAACAGTTTCCACTGTTTAAATTATCTCAGATTATTCTCAGATTCTCTACTTATCTAGGTTTTATTTTTTCCTCATTTCCAGTCTTTAAGGTTCAACTGTCTATTAGACATCTCAAAATAGATGTCTTATGGAGAATTTAAACTTAGAAAGCCTCAAACTGAAATCATTACCTTTCCCCAAAAAATCCCTCCTCTTTCTAACTTCCCAATTACTACCATGAGCACCATCTTCTCAGTCACTCAGGCTTATAACCAAGATGTTATCCCTCTCTTCACCATCTCCTCACTCCATCTCTGCTCATCTAAAATCAGTTGTCAAGTCCTGATTTTTCTGCTTTGTTAATATTTCTTATTTATGTTTCTCTCTTCCGTTGGCATGCACGCCCTCAGCATCTCATGCTTGAATTATAGTAACAGCAATAACTTATTGGTGGTCTGGTACCTCAAGTCTCTTTCCATTCCATTCTATCTTCCACCCAGCTGTCAAATTGATCATTCTAAAATGCAGGTTAAACCATGTCATTATCCTTTATCCACATTCAGTAAATTCTAGTAATTCTATTTTACCTTGCTCTTTTTGGCTTTTAAAATCCTAAATAAGCTGGCCCCTTCCCTCCTTTCTAATTTTATTATCCTTTATTTTCCTTTCACCACCACCACCACCACAATAGCTAATTAACCACTAATAGCTAATAGAACCTTCTACATGCTAGACACTTTACAATTATTGTCTCATTTTATCTTTTCAATAACCTTAGGTAGTATTATTTTCACATTTTATAAATGAGAGTATTGAGACACACAAAGGTTAAATGACTTGTCCAGTATTACACAACTAGTAAATGGCTGTGGCTGAATTTGAACTAAAATCTTTCTGCCTTCAGGTTTATCTACTGTTCTTCCTAACTGCTTTTCTGTACCCATGTGCCCTTCATACTATGTTTATGCTGTTGATTTTTGGAATCCACGTGTAACATTTTATACCTTACCTTATTGAATTTCACTTCATTAAATTTATCTCATAATTCTAGCATGCTGGGTTTTTGTTTTTGCTTTCAGATCTTAATTCTGGGGTCCAACTTATCATCTATATCTTCCAGTTGAAATTAGTTCACTTAGAGAATAGTATAAGATGTTGTCTCTACATTCCTCTATATCACTGGAAAAATTTCTTCTTCACTAGGTTTATTGTTCCCTTTCCATTCTGAAGATTGTATTGATAGAGAAGAGAGGAACAAAATAGAACTTTGCTACTTAGGTTTCTTAGATGTACTCTTTTCTTTGAATAGGTGGAGGTGACTCCACCTGTTAGAATTCCTATTTTTTAATCTAATCTCAGCTAATACTCCAGATCTAATTCCTTTTAATTATGTCTGATCTTGTCTCTCCTGGACTTATTTTCCAAGTCAGTCTTTTTTTCCCATGAGATATTTTATATTTTCTTCTATTTCTTGATTCTTTTGAATTTGTTTGATTCTTTTTTGATGTCTCAAAGAATCATTAGCTTCCATTTGCCCAATTCTAACTTTTCAGGAATTATTGTCTTCAGTTAGCTTTTGTGTTTTTTTTTTTCTTATGTGGAATTGTTTTTTACTTTTTTAAGGAATTGTTTCCTTCAGTGAATTTTTGTATTTCCTTTTTCCATTTGGTCAATTCTACTTTTGAAGTTTTCTTTTTTCCACCTTGTTGAACTTTTTTTTCATCTTTTCCCAATTTTTCTTCTACCTCTCTTAAATGATTTTTAAGCTTCTTTTTGAGTTCTTCCATGAGTTCTTTTTGATCTTTGAGAGCACTTCCTGTATTTGTTTGGGCTTTGTCCATAGATTTTTTGACATTGGTGCCTTCTTCTGAGTTTGTGTCTTGATCTTCCTGGCACCATAATAACTTAATATGGTCAGATTCTTTTTGTTGTTGTTGTTATTGGAGCTCTTCTCCCAGGGTGGAAGGAGCATTGTCTCAGATTTCTTGTGTCAGGGGTTGCTGGCCTTGGCTATTTATCTGGTGCTGCATTAACACTGTCCCAATGCCCATGGGAGTCTAGCTGTGGCTAGAGTTGCTGGAGGCTGTAGGGATCTGGCAGCTCACCTGGTGCTGAACAGGGGTCCTAGTGCTGGTGTCTGGGTTGTGCTGAAGCTGGTGGGAATTTCTCTTTCCCCAGCTATACACACTGAAGCTCAGGGTGATCTGGCCACTGGGCGCTGCATGTTTAATTAGGGACTTAAAGGTTGCCATTTGCTTGGGGCCACACTGAAGCAGTTCTCAGAGCTGGAGTCTGCCCTGTCCCTTTGATCTGCTGAGGCATGTGAAGGAAGGAAGTCGTGGTGCTGGCTTTCTGGGATGCTTCCTTTCCTAGACATTTTATCTGAGAAGGAAAGACCTTTCCTGTATTTTCTGAGTTTCTTGGACTTAAAGAGTGTTTCATCCCTCCCCCCCCTTTTTTTTTGCTGGTTCTGTTGCAAAACAGATTTGTTTTGGGGTGCTATCTTATGGTGGCTTAGAGATGAATATGGGAAAGTTACAGCACTTTCACCATGTTGGCTCCCAGAAATTGAAAGTCCCACAAGTACTCTTTCTAAGTCCAAGGCAAGTAAAGAGACAAGAAGTTATTTCAGGTCTGCTATTATATTAATTTCAATAATTAATTTCACATGATCATTTATAGGTACCCAATTCCTTTTATTGGTTCTTCTCTCTTTTTTTGTTTTATTCTAGAACAGCATATTTGTCACAGTACATTGTAATGCCAATTACAGGTACTGTAAAAATACACTGGTAGACTATTTTTTTTAAGACAAGAGAAGAGGTGTACTTATATCTTTCTGAGTAGGAAGTCCAAGTCACATTTCTCAGTTTTCATTTCAAGGCCTTGAAAACCCTTTGAGGCTCATAACATAAAGTATACAGAAATACTATTACTTAATGACAGTTTTTTGGAAACAGCCAAAACCTTTTTTGCACAACTGCCCAACCCACTTGTTGTATATTTTGTTTTTGTTTATAATACTGCATGACATTTGACAATTCATTAAGCATGATAATTACCTGCTTTAATTTCATGATTGCATGTACTTTAATTATCCTAATTTTTTAATTGCAAAGTTCACAAATACAAAAGCTAAAGAATAGTAAGGTAATAGAAATAAACCATATTTTATATATATAGTTAAAACCAACTGGTATTTAGGATAAAGGACTATGACTTTACATTTCAGAACGATCAGATCTGTATTTTGACTTACTCTAAATAAGCCATTAGTTTTCCTTTGTTTCTATTCTATGTACCAATTTTGCATTGATAAAATGAAATGAGTGACCTAATACTATATTTTATCCAAATCACTTTCTATCAATGAAAGTAAATCTTAATTTTTCCTGTTTTTTTGAATTAGGACTTAAAGTTCAGTCTTACCTAATTGGATAATCTTGAAGTTTTAACAATTCAAAGGATTCTCTAGTATCTGTTCTTGTGAAAGATAATGGTAGCCTGGATAAACAAAATCTATAATTTATTCAAGAGCCCCTATTACCAGTATTGATTTTGCCTTCTTTCTACATTTTTTAAGAAGTAGGGAAAAAACCTTCTTTTTATTTTGATACCTCTTTTCTCTTCTTTTGCTTTATTTAATTTGTTCCACTAATTTGTCTTAAAAAATTTTTAATTAGTACCAAATATTTCAGGCTTTTTGCTATTTTAGAATATGGTTTCATATGATAATGATATGCTCCCCTCATTCTTACTTTGCCCTTTTAGTATTGTTTCTTTTAGTATTCTAGATCTATTATTTTGTCTTAATTTTAGACAGTAATTCCACTGATAATTTGAGTAGCATAACACAATCTCTAAATTAATAAATAGGATTATCATTGTTGGAATATTGACACAACCCAATCATGAACAATGAATAATTCTCCAAGTATTTATCTTGATTTTTTTCTGTAATGACCTTTTTTTTATTTCTAGTTATGCAGGTCCTCATTGTATTTTTGTACATTAAAATCCAGTATTTTGATTCTTAAGTGGAGTTTCTTTCCTTCTGGTTTTTGTTAGTAATATATAGAATTGCTGATAATTTTTGTAGATTTAGTCTTTGTTCTGCCTTACTGAAATTATTATTTAATTTGCTTTCCTTTTTGTTTTCTTTGCTTGCTTATTTTCTGGGGTAAAGTAAGTCATTTTGTCTGCACATAGGATATATCATGTTTATTTTCTTTTAATATGTTTTGGTAAATATGATAATTTTCAGTAAAATGACTGAATCAAAAAGCATAAGAGAGAGGACTGGATAATATATACACTTTATTATCAATCTTTGAAAAATCAATCATTGATTTTATATTCAGGATCTACAGTGCACATAATAAAATCAACTATATCGTCAGCTTCTGATATTGATATTGCATGATCAAATTAGTAACTGGTGTATATTCTCAGATACTTGATGAATTTGTGACCTCTTCCATGTGATTTATGTGTCCACTAAAGGAGACAGACTTGCCACATCTTATTCTTTTCATCCTATATAAAATGTTGGCCATATATTTGTGTGATTCTTCAGTAGAGAATTTCTTCCCTTGTGCTAAACTTTCCTTTGTCAACTTTAATATTTTATGCTTATCAATGAAATTCTGAGATTATCTCTATATTATCTCTTTTGTGTTACATGACAACAGCCCAACTTTTCTTTCTGTACATAAATGTCTTCCATACTGAATTTCATGCAAATCATCATTGGTAATATGCTACAGCCTGCTTATATACATCTTTCTGTTACCTTTTGGATAACCAATATACAGTCCTGGTTCTTCTAAAATCATGTCATATTTCATAGGAATATAGCATCTTAAAGCACATATTGATGTTAAAAAGTTTTTTTTTTTAAACTTTGGTATATTAGAAGGTTCAGGTTCACTAGGTCAAAGAGTATTCAGTTTATGTTACACTCCAACCACAACCCCAAACCCCAAACCCCAAACTCAGTGATTCTTTATTGGCTACAGGATTGTTCTGTTTAGAATTCAAAGAACTTCATAATTTAACAGTTATCTCTTTCTAATCTTTTCACATTTTATTCCCAGTAGCATTTTCTTTTATCCAGGGACACTAATATCTTTGCTGTTCCATAAACAAACACTTCATCTCTTAGCTCTGGACATCTTCTCTGGATGACCCCCTATAATTTGGAATGCTTTTCTTCCACATCTTCCGCTACTGGTTTCCCTCTCTTCCTTCAAGCCCCTGCTGTAACATCTTCTACAGGAAGCCTTTTCCAGTCCCTCTTGATTGTAGTTCCTTCCTCTTTTAATTATTTCATATATATTTAATTATCCCATATATAGTTTATTTATTCATATTTGCTTGTGATATCCTCCTTGAGATTGTGAGCTCCTTAAAAGCGGATACTACTCCCTTCCTCCTTTTTTGGTATTCTCTGAATTTAGCACAGTTCCTGGTACATAATTGGCACTTAACAAATGTTTATTGACTGAGTTTAGTGACTTTTTTTGTTTTAGTTCCAAATTGCTTCCAGTATCACTGGACCACTTAACAGACTCAGCAGGAGCATATAAAAAAATAAAACAATGTCTATTTTCTTACAGTTACTTTAATATTTGTCATTTCCCTTCTTTGTCAACTTTGCTGGCCTTATAGATGTAAAGGGAAACACCAGAGTTATGTTAATTCACATTTTTCTAATTATTAATTACCAAAATTTTTTTTGGCTTTTGAAATATAGCCATAGCTTCGATATTTTCCTTCTGTTCATATCTTTTGAACATTTGTCAATTGGAGAATGATTCCTATTCTCATAAATTTTAATTAGTTTCTTATATAAGAAATAAGAACTTCCTTAAAGAAATTTTTTTTGCAAAGATTTTTCCCTGCCTTTTTTTTTTTTCTCCTGAGGCAATTGGGGTTAAGTGATGATGTTGGAATCTTTGCAAATTGTTAAGTCATTAGAGTTGATAGAGACAATAATTATCTAATTTAGCATGGTTCAGTATGATTGATCTGATCCTACAAGGAGATGTTATGGGCCAGAACCTGAAACAAGGTACTAAGTAGAACTAATTGATATAATGCTTGTGTTCACACCTTTAGGGAGCTCATATAAACAAGAAGTATTTAAGTACTCATTGGAGTTCACAAGTATGGGAGATTCACAAAGTAAACTTTGTAACTTTGTGAATTCACACCTCCCTTGAAGCTCTTAGGTCCAGAGAGCACTATGGGAGAAAACCCATAATCCCACTCTCTGATATATAAGAAGAAAGCAGAGGTCCATTTAGAGAGAGATTCATTCCATTTTCCACTTGGCTGGCTGGTGGCAGAAGAGAGTTCAGCTGAATTTAGATTGAGAGGAGAGCATCAAGTGAGTTCAGCCAGAAGCCCTCTCTGAGGAGTTTTACTTTGGAACATTGATTGGGGTCGGAGAGGAGCACTCTGGGAGATTGAGAGCCAGAAGCCCTCTCTCAGAGACAAGACAGATTCACCTTTGTGCTGGCTGGGCTGAAGGACAAACTTTTGGATTTGGAGACATTCGGAGGGAGCTCTTGGAACCAAGCAGAGAGATAGGCCTCTAAGCTAACGGAGCTATATTGGAGGCAATAAAAGATCTGAACTTTTATCACTTGGCTGCGTTTTGAGGTGATTACTTTCAACTGCAACTAAGGCTGCCTCCAGAAAGCCTCCCTGAGAAACCTACTCTCCCCCAGAGAGAACTATTATATTTAAAAGAAGAAAATCACCACATTTTGACCCAAAACATCTTGTAAGATTAGATCAAGGATACTGAACCATGCTAAATTAGATAATTATTGTCTCTCTCAACTCTAAGGACTCAATTTGTAAAGATTCCAACATGACTTGCCCAGGGTCAAACAGCTAGGAAGTGTCTGAGACCAGATTTGAATTCAGGTCCTCCTGACTCTTCAGGGCTGGTGCTCTATCCACTGCATCACCTAGCTGCCCCTTTTCCTGCTATTTTATCAATAGCTAAAATTATTGTAGTCTGCAAAAAAAACTTTCCAATTTTATTTAGTTAAAATATTTTTCTTATCTTTTATGATCCTCTCCATTCCTTGTTTGACCTTGAATTTTTTTCTCTTATTCATAAAAATCTGTAAAGGAATTTCTTTTTTGCTCTTCTAATTTATATAATAATAATAATCTAACTTTTATATGACATCTATTATGTACTAGATACTGCACTAAAAGTACTTTATTAATATTATTTCATTTGATTTTCTTAACCAGAAGATAGGTAATAATATTATACCCATTTTAACATTTGAGGAAACTAAGGTAAATAGAAATTAAATGACTTAACC
Organism: Antechinus flavipes; assembly: GCF_016432865.1. Taxonomy (NCBI): domain Eukaryota; kingdom Metazoa; phylum Chordata; class Mammalia; order Dasyuromorphia; family Dasyuridae; genus Antechinus; species Antechinus flavipes. The sequence goes on from NC_067398.1 coordinate 296,173,190, forward strand.
AAAACTATACAGTTATCAAATATCTAAAGCCCTATTTGAACTTAGTTAGGCCTTTCTAACTTTAGGCCTAATACTCTGTATACTCTGTCATTTAGTGATACCTGTTTTTTATGTTACCTTAAAAAAAAAATCTAAGTTATGTATCCATTTGAAGTTAATTTTCTGGTTACAATATCTGATATTAATCTCACCCTAATTCCTACAGAATGATTTCCATGTTTTCCAGCATATTTTTTCTAATACTGGGTCCTTAACCCATTATCTGAGATCTTTGGGTATATCAAATATCACTTGCTTCCATTTGTTGTTCATTTAAAAGTTTTCCAATGATCAACTTTAAATCAGTACCAAATGATTTTGATCATCAATATTTTGTAGTAGTATTTGGAATCTGGTCCTGTTTTCAAGCGCAGAGAATTTAAGTGATTTAATGAGGATCACAAAGCTATTTACTGTGAGATTCCCAGATTGCAGTCTCCTGATTTTGAATCTAAATATTGTATTACCTCTATAGATTCCTTCCACATACATTTGGTCATATCTAGATAGGTTTATTCACTTTATTCTCTCGACTTTGTCTTCACATAAATCATTGAGTTTCAAGATAATCGATTGCAAATGTAGTGGTTTCATTATGGTTGCTTATGAGCACTATATTTCATTTCACATCTATAACCTTATTTCTAGTTTCATCTGCAAGTATTTTCTAGCTTAGCTGGCTTAGTTAAGTCTCATATCAAGTTCTTTGTTGTCTCATTTTCAACTCAGCTAATTGTCACTGTGTTAGGAGGCAGTTATGTTCATTACCACTTCCTTACCACTTTGCAAACAAGTTTGCATTGACTTGCAAGGCAGACTTGACTGCCTAGCCTCTTGGTCAGGAAATTAAATTTTTGCTAGCTAATTTAGATTCAAAGGGTATTTTGGTCTCCTTGTGGCATCTACTTTCTAAGGTCACTGAAGGAGAGTTCCAACATTATGTGATTGATTATGATGAAGAGTAACTCATATACCTTCCAAAAACCCTGACAAATGTAAAATAACAACAATAATAAACAAAGAGAAAGAAACCAGCAGAGGAAAATAAATTAGCCTAAAAATGAGGCCCAAGGACAATGAATAAATGCTATGGGATAAAATAACACAAAAAGGAATGTACATGATTAAGGAATAGATCCATATCAACAATTACCACATATCTAGAAAAGAAAATGAACATAACAAACTCATTTCCAAAATGGCTTAGAATCATGATAAAAAATATAAGGAAAAGTCTAGCATCTGTTAAATTTTAATAAGGTCATTGATGGGGAAATTATAGGATGACAAGCATGATTATGAATAGTGTAGAAAACATAGTCTAAAATCTCAGTGAAATGGGCACATTTTAAGAGCAGGCAAGTTGAAATCAGTGATGGAAAAAAAATAGGACAAAAAGCTTAAACTGACAAGACAGGGAAAAAAATCCCCAAACTCTGAAAGTTCTACAAACTAGAACAGTTTAGGGAATAGAAGCTAGTGATACAATATGAGAATTATTGAACTTCCAGAAAAAGATACTAAGAAGATTCTGTATTTCCAAGCTATCATTCAAGAAATTTGCCTGGTAATATCAGAAACAGGATAATTTAAATTAGTAAAATACTCAGGTTACCAGTTCTCACATTACCAACATTTAAAAACTCCTAGAATTGTACTCTTCAGGCTTCAGAGTTTCAGTATGAAGAAGACAATCTGGTTAGATATAGTTCACATAACATAATATAGCCATTCAGATTGTATAAGAAAATTCAAAGGATATAAGAAATTTTTTAAAAAAGAGATTAGAATATGGTATATGGGGAAGTAAGGAAAATTATCTTATACTCCAAAATTACCTGTTATTCATAAATGGGAATACTCTTCCAAGAGAAAAAAAATTGGTTCTTAAGTGAATTTAGACCATTTCTACCTGAGAAATTTTTTACTGAGCAAGATCTTGGATGTGCAAATAGACCAAAACAGATCGATTGGTAAATGAATCTAAACCTGAAAGCAAGAAATTAGCAAAGTAAGTGAAATGAGCAGAACCAGGAGATCATTATATACCTCAACAATGATACTGTTTGAGGATGTATTCTGATGGAAGTGGATCTCTTCGATAAAGAGAGCTAATTCAGTTTCAGTTGATCAAGGATGGACAGAAGCAGCTACACTCAAAGAAAGAACACTGGGAAATGAATATAAACTGCTTGCATTTCTGTTTTTCTTCTCAGGTTATTTATACCTTCTGAATCCAATTCTCCCTGTGCAACAAGAGAACTGTTCGGTTCTGCACACATATATTGTATCTAGGATATACTGTAACCTATTTAACATATAAAGGACTGCTTGCCATCTGGAGGAGGAGGTAGAGGGAGGGAGGGGAAAAATTGGAACAGAAGTGAGTGCAAGGGATAATGCTGTAAAAAATTACCCTGGCATGGGTTCTGTCAATAAAAAGTTTTAAAAATAAAAAAATTAAAAAAAAAAGAAATTAGCAAAGGATGACTAGATGATTACTTACTTTAAGGAGATGATGCTTATTGTACCTTTTAATCCATATCTAATAAAAAAAATCATTGAAAATTCAAAGATTGTGAATTTTAGAGGGAAAAAAATCCCTTAATTAAAAAAAACCAAAAAACTAGAATTATATCAACTGGAAGAGCAAAGAAAAAAGTTGGAGAAAAAGTGAAACATTTCTTGAAATCAAGCTCCACAGGTAAAAGTTAACCAAAAACAAATTCAAGACAGAGGAGCAAGTCTATTTATTATTATTATAGAAATCCTTGTCTGGACACCCCAGGAAAGGGCTAAAAATCACATCAACATATTCTTTTAAACAGCTAATTTAGAAGTTAAAAATAAAATTAGCTAATTTAAAAGGAAACCAGAAAGTAGCTAATTTTGATGGGGTTTATTTTGTTGTGACTTTGAGCATAAAAACAATTACTTTAAAAATTTTTTTAAGAAAAGAAAAGCTAAACATTTTGGTTCAGAGTATCTTAAGGACAACTTAATTTTTAGAGGAAAAGTTCCAATTTTTGATGCCAACAACATTGTCATTGAATAGAGCAAAGTGCAGTGCACCATATTTTATTAACATTTGGTGTCAGAAGGGAAAAGCTTTGCTTATATTAACTGATAAAAAGATAGTATCAGGAAATCTAGTGCTAAGTCACCTGAACAGTATCTAAAAAGTATTTTACCTTTTCCAGAGGATATAATAAAAAATTTCATCTTTCTCATACTTCTTGTCTATTTGATCTGTCATGGCAAAAGGCACATTTTGCAATTTTGACCTAGGTCAGTAGAAGCTTGATTTAGGAGTACTGTAGCTATTGGGGAAGAGATGGAAAAATTCCTTTTGGAGACTTCTTTGTAGGGGTTTCTTATACCTAAATGTAAAAGTCTCATGTGCCTTAAAGAGGTCTCATTTACCTTAAGTATATAGTTTTTATCTGCATTCCCCTTGCAATTGGACTTGCCCCTGTTTTCAACTTTGATGCAGTTTTATCACTATTTAGCCTACAAATAAAGGCTGTGAGGTCAAAGGAGGGAAAAGGTTTTAAATACTAGGACAAAGAGGAGTTTTTTGCTTCTCATCTTGAATGGAAAGGGAACTTTTTTCTAAGATGGAATCATTCATTTTGAAAAAGAAAAGGTACATGTTTGCTTCATGTATCTTAACATTATCTCTAAGCATACTAGCAAATAAATTTTTATATAGTCTCAATGAACCATCAGAAACCAATAATCATTGTCATTTAGCAACACTATGCATTATAAATTTTCTTTTCTTTCCTAAGCCATAATGACTTAAAACTTTAGATCCATTCTTACTCTTAATGAAGCTAACAATAAGAATCTTAACTCCCAGTACAGTATTGTACATACAATATGTATTTTATTTATTGTTGACTGAATGAGTGAATGAATTTCAAATGTCATTTCTTACATGTTAGTTCTGGACTATTGTTGTTTGTCTCAAAAAAATTGTAAAATCTCTCCCATTTGGAAAAGTAACAGAAGTCCACTATGATTTAGTGAAAATTTACATTAAAACAATATTTCAAAGAAATCTATTTTGTTGTCAAGGATAGCACATGAAAAAGTAAGATGAATAAACACTGCCAGTAAAAATGGAGTAACAGTAGCTATATATTACATGATACTATTCATAAATAAAAATTAATTATAGGATACAGAAAAAGGAATCTTTAGTTTCATAACTGTTCTTTGAATTACCAATTTTAGACTAAATACCCCTTTTCACTAGAATTTTAAAAATAATTTAAAAAGAGATATTACTTAATATATACTTCTTTTTTGTGACTAAACTTTGTCATTATAATTTTATAATACTAAGTTTCCATTGCTTTGTTGTTTTTTCTTTTTCTATTGTTTATGTGTGTGTAATTGTTTCTACTTATTTTACTTTGCATCAGTTCATGGAAGTTTTTCATGTTTCTCTGCAGTCATAGTATCGCTGTTTTTAAAAACCCAGTAGTTAAGGTCATATTTTGTTTCATTCATTTACCATTATTTACGTATATCTACTTTGGTTCTAATTGTTTGTTATTACAAAAGGTTCTGCTATATGTATTTTGGTGCATATGAAGCTGCCCTTCTTGTCATTGATCTCCTTGGGGTTATGGAATCTCTGGGTCAATGACTACATAGATCTTTTAATCACGTTCTTAGCATAAGTCCACATTATTTTCCAAAATTTATAGCTTCACCAATGCATTAATGTTCCTGTCTGCAAAACTCCTCAGTTATTCACTGTACCCATCTTTTAAAAAATCTTTGCCAGTATTGTGAGATGAATTCTTGTGAACTATTTTGATGGACATTTTCTTTATTAGTGATTGGCACATTTTTTTGATATGATTACTAATAGTATATACTTTTTCTCTTGAATACTGTTTCTGTCCGTTGATTATTTATTGAGGAATAACTTTTGATCTGTTACATTTTTGTTACTTGTTTCTATGTCAAGATACAAAACTGTTATCAAAGTTATTAGATAAAAAGATTTCCACTTCTATTACCTAATTGCATTAATTTTGTTTGCAGAAAAGTTTTTTAGCTTCATGCACTCAAATTATCTTTTTTCTCTTTTTTAGTCACCTCTATCCCTTGTTTGGTTAAAAATCTGTTTCTTTCTTCCCACAGTCATAGCTGTGAAGCTGATCTGCTTATGTTCTAATATTTTAGTGACATAGTCTTTAATATTCAAACTACATTAATTTATTTTAAGCTTATTGTAATGTATGGTATAGTTATTGATCTAAACTTAATTTCTGCCTCACCTCTTGGCTTTAAAGAATCTCCCACAGTGGTTCTGAAGGAGAAAGACTATATCACCAGATATAGTTTCTGACAAAATAAAATAACAAAACTACAACCAAAAAAAACTTCTTTGGTCTAGCACTTCTTAATGAGCTATTCTAGAAAAAGTTGTTTAGTGTGGAGTACAATGTTCTCTTTTTTTCAGATGAATGGTATAGATAAAACAAATATTATCTGAGTTTGCAAAGGTAAAAATTTTGTTGTCATATCTGATAATTGAAGTCTGTAACAATAACTCTGGAGTGCTGAAAGGTCCAAAATAATCAAATAAACATTAAATATTGTTTAGTATAGTGTTAGTGTTACCATTCATTTGCCTATCTGTTATTTGTTGAGTACTGTATTCAGAGGAATTCTCCTATAGTTTAGGAGGATGTGGACACTTTTTTTTTTTTTTTTTTTTTTTTTTTTTTTTTAGTGAATGGCTTTATATTAATTGCGTTTCAGGGCTTTCTAAAATAAGATCTGAAACTACTCAAAACGCTATCTCCAAAATGTCCAGATTGTGATAGACTTTTGGCTGGATGGAATTGGCCTATACATACATAGGCCTTGGACCAATGCTGTGGATGTACAGTGAATTGAACTCAGATTAGAATAGGAGAAGAAGAGTGGGGTCACATTGATTGCCTTTGTGAAATTACCAATGTTTTTCACCTCTCTAGCTTCTCTGAAACCAAGTCCTATATTTTTAGCATCAGTATTCTTTTAGTGTTCGTAGAAGCCAGGGAATATCACAGGTTCCAAATAATTCCAGTTGTCAGCTACTCAAAATGCCATAGTCACATGGTGAACATTCACAAACTATAAGATATTACCAAAAAGTATTATACAGGAAAAGTGGCAAGAGTATAAAAAGAATCCTATGACTAGAAAAGGATATATCCGAGGCCTGTTATAATAGTAGGGAGTAACAAATGGACAGTCATTGTGCTCTGTTGATATTCATGTAAATTTCATATTTGGAGAAAGGCCCCTTTCCTTGTGAGTAGATCCCTAATTTGAAGGTTACTTAAATGAAAACACGGATACAGAATTTCTCTTTTATAAATGGGTTATGAGTTGTATCAGTGGAAAGAAGATCTCCAATAATGAAAATATGGATCTCGTGAAGTTATCACTAGACACTGCAAGAGATACAGAAGTAAATGTGACCTTTATTTTCTGTCAAATTATAAATCTAGTCTGGCATAATCTCTTTTTGACTACTATATTCTTTTATAACATCTTTTCTTGTTTTTAAAAATAGAGAAGTTATCACATTATTTTAGACTGTGATTTGTAGCATAGCATTATAATAGAGATGAAATTTGAAAAAATCATATAGGTTTGTTTTTTTGTTTTTTGGTTTTTTTTTGATGTGTGTGTTTCAAATATCTCTTACTGGATATTTGTCTTTTTCATTGATGCTGAGGCTTAGGTTTTTAGGGTACATTATTTTGGCCTATATCTGGAGAACATTTGCTTCTTGAAATATATTATTTCATTCCATTTATAGTTTCTAGTGTACACAGAGTAGTTGTCTTATTCATACTTTCTTTCCTTTACATCTGAAGGTCTTTAGGTAGCTTGCAGAATTTTTTGTCATTGCAATTATTAAATGTAATCATTATTTGGTTTGGAGATCTAAAACATTTATTTTGTAAAAACAATTTCTGTCAATAAAAAGTTATTTTAAAAAAAACAAAACAATTTATGGATTTTTATAATAGATGATTTTTTTTTTTAATTTAGAAGTTCTGGGTAGCTTCTTTTATTATGGTATATTCCTGCATTATGGTATATTATGGTTTGATTTGTCATGTTCTTTTAAGAAATCTTTCCTCCTCAAATTAGCTCTATGTATCATGTCTTTGAGATCAGTGTTTTAGTTGTGTACAAATTGTTTTTTTTAATGTTATTGCACTTTCCTTCTCCTCTTCCAGTTGTTCATTTCAGTATATTTATATTCTGAATCTGTTGCTTTCTCTCACATTTCTTTGGAAAGACCACTGTGCATTCAAGTTTTTGTAATGCTAATTAATTCTTTTGTAAAGGCTATAAATACTGCCATTTCTTCTTTTAAAAATTCTGTCAAATTTGTATCTTGATTTGTATCTTGAATCATTTTGGATCATCTCGTTATGGTTCCATGCCCTATTGAAATGTTGAAATGTTGATTCAATTTCTTTTTTTTTCTTGCAATATTCATTTAAAACTTTTTTCAATCTTTTTTGAAATCTTGTTGCTCATTTTTCTTTTTGATTTGAGCACCTTCCCTGTTGATCTATTTGTCTTCTAGTTTTTAAATTCAATTTTCTTCTTCTGATATCTTTGGTGGTTACAGTCTTTTTTCCTTATATTTCGTTGTGACTCATTTTATGAGCCTTTCACAATAGATTTATTCATGAGGATTGACTTCACATCTGTCTCAGGCTCTTTAAACATTGATGTTAACCAGTCTGTGAAAATAGGCCTGGCTCCAACTAGATACTAATCCCCATTTTTTCAGGCCCACTGAAGTACTCATACATTAATCCCCTATGCCAATTTCCTTCCTTTTTTTGGTTTTCTTTTTGGGCTGTCAGTATTTTACATTTTTGTAGTGTTGGGAGAGAATCTAGTAGATGTTTTGGACAGTTTCTATTGTTGTGGGTTTTTCTAACTTAGAGGCTTACCATAGACTGAGATCAAGTCTTTCCTTCCTTTACTCTTGCCTCCACAAGTAATTGTACAACATCAAAGTTCACCATTAGTTGCAATAGGATGCTAGGAAAAGATGAGCACACAGAAGCTCACAATAGAAAACAGAATACATAATAAGTTCTAGGGCCTTGCTAGAGTTCGGAGATTGGTGAGACAAAGGTAAGAAATGTTTGCATTTTCCTTCTCTGCTGTTAATTAATTACAAAGGCTATTTAGCCTTATTGAACTTTTTAGTTTGTTATCTTGTAGATAGTTGTAAGGATTCCTCTGTGAGGAATTTGTTGATATTTGAAACTAGAGAAATTGTCTAGTTCTTCTTGTTGGGTATTTATTTGACCTATTTTACATGCTAATATATGTGGTAGAAAATTTTTTCATTCTTTGTTAAATGTTCGTTGAATGGCTATAAGGTGATCTGTTGCTTTTAAAAACCATGTACAAAGCCAACAAGTCTTTTCCCCCTATTAAAACACTAGATATTGATTCCTCCCCAGTTGAAGAAGATTATAAGGGAGGAAAAATTCAAAATCCTTGGTATATTGCATTTATTGGCAGTTCTCTAATACAGCGTGAGTGTGCTATCCAACTTGTTACTGGATTAGGAGTATTTAAATCACAATTCTCTTGTCAGGACACAACAGGTAATAATAGTACAGTGTGAAAAAGTTACAGAGCAATAATCTCTAAGTTACTGAGAAATAGTGCTAAATGAGTTATGTGTTGTTATTTTTTTTTCAAAGACCAGTTAACTATTTAGGCCAGTTATGTTTAACTGTCTTAGAAAATAGCCATAATCTTATATTGGAAGGTGCTGAGGATAGTTTTTCTTCTCTTCCGTTTCCCTGATGGATGTAGATGGTGCAGTAGATACAGTGCTGGACCTAGAATTAGGAAGACTCATCTTCCTATGTTCAAATTTGTCCTCAAATGCTTACTAGCATTTGACTCAGGGCAAATCATCTAAACCCTGTTTATCTCTTGTTTCCTCATCTATAAAATGAGATGAGAAGGAAAAGGCAAAGCACTCCAGTGTCTTTGCCAAGAAAACACCAAATGGGGTCATGGGCCTGGAATCGGGAAGACCTGAGTTCAAATATGACCTCAGACCCTCCTTAACTGTTTAACCCTGAACAAGTCACTTCCTTTTGCTTCAGTTTCCTCAGCTATAAAGGAAGAATATAGTGACATCTACCTTGAAGGGTTGTAAAGAAAAAATGAGATATGATTTGTAAAAACAACTTAGTCTAGTATCTGGCACATGGTAAGTGCTATAGATAGGCTTGCTTGTTCCCTTCCTCTTCCATTTTCTTCTCCTCCCTCTTCTTCATTTATAATAATTCAATTTTCTAGCCAGCCTGTTGTAATTTTTTTCAAATACAGTACAAATGGCTACCAGGAAAGTTTAGATTTTACCTTTTGTTTTTTAGTTTTCTCTAGATTCAACTACTGTTTCACTGAATATATATATATATATATATATATATATATATATATATATATATATATATATATATATATAATATATATATATATATAACTTTTTATTGACAGAACCCTTGCCAGGGTAATTTTTTACAACATTATCCCTTGCACTCACTTCTGTTCTGATTTTTCCCCTCCTCCTAGATGGCAAGCAGTCCTATACAAGTTAAATATGCCATAGTGTATCCTAGATATAATATATGTGTGCAGAACCCAACAGTTCTCTTGTTTTTTTGTTTTTTTGTTTTTTTAACTTTTTATTGATAGAACCCATGCCAGGATAAGTTTTTACAGCATTATCCCTTGTACTCACTTCTATTCCGATTTTTCCCCTCCCTTCCTCCCTCTACCCCTTCCCCCAGATGGCAAGCAGTCCTTTGTATGTTAAATAGGTTACAGTATATCCTAGATACAATATATGTGTGCAGAACCAAACAGTTCTCTTGTTGCACAGGGAGAATTGGATTCAGAAGGTAGAAATAACCCGGGAAGAAAAACAAAATGCAAGCAGTTTATATTCATTTCCCAGTGTTCTTTCTTTGAGTGTCTGCTTCTATTCATTCTTGATCAATTGAAACTGAATTAGCTCTCTTTATCGAAGAGATCCACTTCCATCAGAATACATTCTCAAACAGTATTGTTGTTGACGTATATAATGATCTCCTGGTTCTGCTCATTTCACTTAGCATCATCAGTTCATGTAAGTCTCGCCAGTCCTCTCCAACAGTTCTCTTGTTGCACAGGGAGAATTGCATTTCAGAAGGTAAAAATAACCCTTGAAGAAAAAAAAATGCAAACAGTTTGCTTTCATTTCCCAGTGTTCTTTCTTTGGGTGTAGCAGCTTCTGTCCATCCTTAATCAATTGAAACTGAATTAGGTCTCTTTGTCAAAGAAATCCATTTCCATCAGAATACATCTTCATACGGTATCGTTGTTGAAGTATATAATGATCTCCTGGTTCTGCTCATTTCACTTAGCATCAGTTCATGTAAGTCTCTCCAAACCTCTCTGTATTCATCTTGCTGGTCATTTCTTACAGAACAATAATATTCCATAACATTTATATATCACAATTTACCCAACCATTCTCCAATTGATGGGCATCCATTCATTTTCCAGTTTCTAGCCACTACAAACAGGGCTGCCACAAACATTTTGGCACATACAGGTTCCTTTCCCTTCTTTAGTATCTCTTTGTAGGGGCACTGAATATATTTTTAAAACATAAACTTAGTTGTGGAAATATACATTTTAGCTAAATTCTAGGTTGTTTCTCTTGTTATCCCATTCTTACCTCCATATTTAGCCTTAGTGTTTTATGTAGTAAACAAATAAACTTTAGAGGTTAGTTCTTATCCAGGTCAAACTGGTAGTTATGTTAAGGATATATTTTAATCCTTAAGCAGTCATCAAAAATAAGTGAATAAATAAACCAAATAAACCTTTATCCTCTGTAAAAAAAAAAAAAAAAAGCTTTATAATACATATCGTATTTCATTTTCTCAGCAACTTTGTGAAATTAGAAGTATACTTAAGATCATGGTTCTAAAATAAATAGGACCATGTATTCTACCTTAAATCCTTCATTTTACACCGAGAAGGTAAGGTTGCCACTGCTATATGACAAAGGTGGTCATCATTAGATGTAGGATTTGACCCCAGATTCTTTTGTTCCAGAGTTAATGTTTTCTCCACAGTACTATAAACCCTCATCATTATTCCTATTTTGCAGATGAAGAAACAGGTTCAGAGAAGTTGACTTGCCCACGGTTACATAACTAATGAGCTGAAGAATAAGAATTTATACAGATTATCTAATGCAAGTTTATTGCTCTTTATTGTACAGTAAACAGAACATGTCATTCCACTCACAGACTAACAGATCTTTCTAAGAACTCATAACCCCTAACAATTTTTTACTTAATAATTTTTTTAAAAGCCACTTGCTAGAAAGTCAGAGCAGCCCAAAGCTAAGAATTTGTAGTCCATAGTCAGACACTAACCTCAGGGAACACAGGAAGAAGCTTAGATACTTGTGCCATTCCTTACTTCAATTTAATTCATTTCAGCCAACAGTTAAATAGTATAAATTTTGTGTTAGAAACTAGAGAATATACAGATCACTGAGATGTGGCTGTGTAAAAACATTTTCTCCAAATAATCTTTGCATGATATGTTTTCAGGTCCTCACTTTAGTCTGTTATTTAGTATGAATTCCTTTCAAATCATAAATGTTATGGACCAGAACTTGAAACAAGGTGTTAACTCACTGGAAAAAGATAAAAACAATGCTTATGTACTTGTTTACACCTTTGAGAGTTCACACATTAGCTCACACTAGAGTTCACAAGTTTGGGAGATTCATAAGTCAGGATTCAGTATGAGATTTGAAAGTTACACCTCCCACAATCCCACCCTCGAAGAGGAGTCAACCTTTGAGTTTACACCTCTAAAAGAGCTTATAAAAAGGAGAGCCTCAGTCAGGAATGAGTAGAACGGAGATTCAGAGACAGCTGGAGGCTGAAGCTGGCAGAGGCAAAGGACAAGCTGCAAGAGCTCTTGAAACCAAGGAGGGAGATAGGCCTCTAAGAAAACTAACTGGGCGATTTTGGAAGAGACAATAAAAGGATTGGACTTTAACACTTGGCTGCACTTGAGGTGATTATTACTCTGAACTGAAACTAAGGCTGCCTCCAGAAGTCTCTCGCGCCCCCCCCCCCCCCGCCCCCCGCAAGAAATCTGCTCCCAGAGAACAATCATATTTTTGAAGAGAACACTGCACATAAACCCTATTTTAAACTTATTAGAGACTTAATATATCTCTTATTTATAAAAATGATGTATAAAAACTGCCCCCTATAGTGTTATTTTGCCTTACATCAAGTATTTGGTAGTTAAATACATAGGTATAAATTTAGAACTGAAAGGGACCTCAGATGCTATTGAGTCATATAGTTTTATTTTACAGACAAAACTGAGGGACCTGGAGGTTAAGTCATAGAGATAATCAGAAGCCATCACAAGTGAAATTTGAATCCTGCTTCCCTGATTGTAGAGCCAGTGTTCATTCCACTGTGCCTATCTGCCCGAGCTGCAAAAGATGGAGGCCTACATGATGGCATTGATTATGATAATAATTCACATTTATACAGCATTTTGGGATTTATAAAAGACAATATACTAGCTTTGTAATTGCTTCATGAGGTGTAGTAGTGTTGGATTTATCATCCTCATTTTTATGATGAGGAACCTGACCCTGAAAGCGGTTAAACAATTTTGAGCTAGGAAATACTGCTAGAAAATCAGTCAGATTTCAAAAGAATTTCTCTTGATTCCTAATTTTCCTAGTGGAGTTAGGAATAACATTCTTTATACCTCAACACATTGTCTTTCCATCTGAGGCAAATGTAGATTGCTTTAAATATAGCATACTCTAAGGGTACTTTTAAAACAGTCATAAGATTGTAATTATTTGCCAATATCAGCAAACAATTATATCTTCATGTTTTTTACTATTTGTAAAAAACTTTTCTGAGCCATTCACAATAGTTCAATTGTATAGTTATCCTATTTTAATTTTCTCAAAAATCTAGTACAAATATTACTAGATATGCAAATAATTCTTCATATGAATTTTTTCTGCACTTAAAAAAAGACTTTACAACTATTTGCATTTTTGTTTTGCTTCCCAGGTTATTTTTACCTTCTGAATTCAGTTCTCCCTGTGCAACAAGAGAACTGTTGGGTTCTGCATACATATATTGTATCTAGGATATACTGCAACATATTTAACATATATAGGACTGCTTGCCATCTAGGGGAGGGGATGGAGGGAGGGAGGGGAAAAATCGGAACAGAAGTGAGTGCAAGGGATAATGTTGTAAAAAATTACTCTGGCATGGATTCTGTCAATAAAAAGTTATTATAAAATAAATTAAAAAATGAATTGCAAAGAGAAAACAAACAAACAAATAAATTAAAGACTTTACAAGCAAGAAAAAGTAATATTCCTAGAATTTTCATCTGTATGGTTGGCTCTGAGAGTGCTTCAAATAATGGAGGCTAATAGTGCAGCATGTAAGAATGTCCACAGAAATGATGTGGTTCCATTCTGCTGCTGTCTAGGTCAGTTGTTTGATTCCATTCTCTTTGCCCAGTATTTATAGGAGACTGCTCTAATACCCTTTTAACTGCCATATTCACTTGAGTTTAGCCTAAAGAAAAAAAAATTATTTTCTTTTTTTTTATATAGAAATCAATTCTGTCAAATCAAATCCCAAATCAAACTGAATCTATAAGTCTATTCTCATAAAGTAAAAAATACTTTACTTCTTATAAAATAAACTATAGATTATGAATGGAAAATCAAATCAGGTAAAATGTAAAAACCTTTAAGCCTCTAGTATTTGGATTTTTCTCCCTTCCCACCTCTCACCCCCCAAAGCATAGAATTTTAGAGTTGGAATGATGGTAATCTAGCCTCTTTATTCTACAGATGAATACAGCTGAAACCAAGCAAGAAAAAGTAACTTTTTCAATTTCTCACTGATGAGGTTCAACTCAGAACAGGGAGTTGTAGGAACCCCCTTATGGTTGGCACAGGTCCTTTATAAATTAATTTATGAACTCCAAAACTTAAACTGGCAAAAGAAGTTTATTATTAGAACTGAGAAGTCGGCTTTTGCAGGCTGACTTCCTTAGTGGCAAGGACCTGACAGAAGTAAAAATCAAGCAGAGAAGTCCCGACAGGAGAGGTAAATAAGATTCTATTAGGGAAATAGGTGAGAGAGATAAAGAGGGAGTAATGCTGAAAAGAAAATGTCTTTGCAGTGGGCAGAGAGTCGCAGCTATGTCAAGGGGAGAGAGAGAGGTTCCTTGGCATAATTCCTGCTTTTGGGTCCTCTGCAAGAAATTGAACTGAAGGAAGCTTGTTATATGAGTAGCTCTTTGTGGGGGCTGTGAGCAGTTTGAGTTGGAATCTGAATAGAGAATCTTGGAATTGAATGAGTGTCTCTGGACTAATCTCTCTAACTAATCTCCCTGGATAGAAATTTCAATTTCCAGCTAAGTAGGAGTGGTCCTGGACTCAACCAGTCCCACCCAGATAACAGAATGAACCATTTTATCTTGATTCCCTGGGGCCAGTCTCTCAGGGGAGAATTTAGCATTCCCCCCAAATCCAAGAGAGAGTGTGAAAGAGAGTTTCAGGGCTCCCCTTGTCATGCACTGCTGGTTAATTATATCAAAACCAGAACTAGAACCCAGGTTTCCTAGTTTCTAGTTCCCCAAGGATAAGAAAACCACTGTTAAAGAATAGTATTTTGCCACAAAGACTTTTTCAGATTCTTTTTTCTTTTTTTTTCCCTTTACACTTAAATACAAAATAGAAAAAGAAAAAAATTACCATGTGCAAAACAGCATGAAAGGATTCAAAATATAAAGCAATAAATTTCCATTTCAAGTAAGCTATATAATAAATGATAAATAAAATACATTGTGTTCAGAGCATTCTGTCTTATCTTTGCTTCTTCCTAGATTTTCTTTTGCTCTGTTAATGTACTTTTTACTTTATTATTTTTTCCCCTTCCTCTCCCCCAACCCCACAAGATTATAATTAAGCATTGTCATATACATATACATACATGTATATGCACATGCATATATAAACATACCCATGCACATACATAATATACATATATATCTATAATCATACATATTTGTATTCATATGCAAAATATATTATGCTTGTTCCCTATTTCTCTGAAGATGGTTAACATCTTTTTTCATAAGTCCAAGTTTTCCATATTTTTCCAAATCTACCAACTCATCATTTCCTACACCATAGCGACATTTTAACCTTATACTCTTTAGTTATTTTGAATAGTTTAAAACAATATTGATTAATATTGTTGACAAATAGTTTAATTTCCCTATTCTCTTTTGATTAAATATATTTTTGATTTAATTTTGTCTGAGATCATGATTACTATCTTTTTTTAAGCAAATAAATTCCACTCCTGATCATTATTTTATGTCCAGCTCTATTTGAAATAAATAACAATAGGACAATGATTAAGTACAGGAGGTAGTAGAATCATAAAAGTAGCACCTGCTTATTTTAATTAGCTTACATTCTAATGAGGAAAATTAAACATAACAATAAGTCAAAAAAGTGAGTTGTAGGATCTTTCTTGAAGTAACCCGATCAATAACTTTGTAGTTAAGTCTTAAAGTAACAAGAGGTTTAGAGAGATTAAATGAGTAGCCTGTCATCACACAAGCAGTAAATACAAACGGATTATGAACCCATAGGTCTTCTTAATTCCAGGCCTCTACTTTATATACTGGCCATGCTCTTTCTCAACAATACAAAATAGAATTTTTAAAAAGAACAAGAAAATGCTATTGAGCAAAGATCATTTCCAGATTGGAGAATAAGAATGGGGCAATAGTGAATTAGAATAAAATAGATACCATTTGAATTTGACTTTGTGATTCCATAAGCATGGAAAGGTAAGGAGGGGTATTCCAGGTACATGGGAGAATGTAAGAAATGGTTAGGGAGGTGGGAAAGTTGCATTGTGTATTGGGAACTAAGGGGTTTGGTATGAATATAATATTGAATACTTTAAGGGGTAGATTGTAAGGTAAGGTTACAAAGGAAGCCTGATTGTGAAGAGCCTTAAATACAATCCATTAGATAATAGGAAACTATAGAAAGGTTTTGAGGAATGAAGGGACATAATTATAGCTTTAATCTGGCGTTGGTGAATATGATAAATTTTGCAGTGAGATACTAGTGGGAAAACTGTTTAATAAGCTATTATAGTAGTCACAGAGAAGGGAGAAGTAATGAGGTAGTGACTTTTTCATTATATGGTTCTGAAAAATAATCTGCTTCTGATCTTGAGTATTTGTTTACATTCTTAGCATGTCACCTGAACCCATAAGTCAAATTGTGAATGCCCAGATTTTCAGCTACAGTTAATTATTCGTGACAAAGAATAGGGGCAGATATTAAATGCCATCTCAATAAATAAGATAATTCAAAATTTATTTCCATTTGGGTTTTGGCAAGTAATATGCAATTTTTATCAATAACCCTCTTTCAAAAGTAGATTGATTTACCTAATTGTCTTAGAGATAAAATTTATATTTCCCATTGGCCTTATGGCCTTATGACCAGAAGTGATTGTTTTATCTCTCTTGCTGTCTACTTATTGAACACAGGTAACTTTTGGGTCTATAGATGTTGATGCTTAGTCAGGTATATCCACTGACTGGTCAACTTGAGAACATAGTGGACCAGCAGGCAGTGGTAAAAACGTACAGCACATAAGGGACCTCGCCATTTCCCTACTGTGGGTTAAGGAGCTTGGGATGTCAATTTTCATTTGAAAGAGATATAAATCTGGATGATTTGTAAAAGTTGGGAAAACATATATAATCATTTAAAGGGAATCATTGGAATTTTTAGCAAGAAATTTTAAGTAATGGGGTCCATCTGGAGACATTGTATATATAGATATCCCTAAAAACTCAATATAACTGAAAATGGCTTCTCCTGTGATAAGGAGTAAAATATTATTCTTTGACTATCCATAGAGTCATGTTAGGATTTTTACTTATGTCTTCTTTGTAAAGGAGTCTTTGTATTGTGAAATTCTTGACTCCAAAATATTTTATGAAAAAATGCAAAATCAAAATGTATTGTTGCTATTGAGCATTTCAGCTGTTTTTCAATCCACTTAAAGCAGAGAAGGCTATTGTTATAGCAATGACAAAGAGATTTTTAGAAGTTTATTGATATGAAGCAATTGCAAATTATATTGGACATTTATCATCGATATTTTATTCTCAAGGCTATTATTAATGAATGTAAATATATTTTTAATACATTCTCCTCCCTTTCCTATTTTCCTTTGGCTGACATTGCTATAAGGAAGTTTAAAGGTCTTTCAGTGCAGTATAAAATACTATTGACATTCTTGCCCACAAGCCGTACTTCTGAAAGTCAGAATATCTTCATGAAAGCAGTGAGGTTTTATGTCCAAAATATGCCTGTTAGAATTTACCTTCATTTTCTTCTAAAGTGTGAGACCAGATCCAAAACTCATTTCTTCTATACTTATAGACTATACTCAAAACATTGTAGATGAAAAACAACAAAATGGGTTTGGCCAAATAGTCAGATATTTCATATCACTTAGACTAAGAAATCTGGTGATTTGTTGAATTATCATTTTTCATCTCGAAGCTTTGACATTATGTCCTTTTAACTTCTATTGCTACATTTCTAGCTAAGTGGATATGAAGGGAGAGGAAAACTGTTCCCTTTACTGAAACTATGTTCCCTTTTGATCTGTGATCCCTTTTGGAATCTCCCCCCAGATAACTTATCTTTCAGGGATGCCAGACCCTTCAATTCAATTAGAAATCTTGGTCAAAAAGCACTCCTTTGAAGTATTGTTAATTCCAGCAGGAGATCTGGACCGGATACTGATAAACATCTAGGCCTGGGAACTTTGGCTTTCTGAAATCTGAAGCCTCAAGATGCCTTTTAAAGGGCAATTTCCCTAACAGGACTTTGCAGAAAGTCCAAAGCAGCTCACTAGGACTGCCTGCTGAGAAGGCATTCTCTTCTCAGTGTCAGCCTCCATTTCGCTAATAGGACTTTGCCACTAAAGAAGCCAGTCTCTATCCAACTGACTTCTTATCCAACAATAAACTTTCATTTTTGCCAGTTAATACTTCAGGTTCATGAATTCTTTTATGAAGAACCTGTGCGTCGACCATAAGGGGATTTTAACAACTCTCTGATTGCCACTAACTTCATCACCACTAACCTCATCAGATACAAAACCCTAAATAGGTCATACCTAGGCAATATGACATTCTGTAAATATCTAGTTCCTATTTTAATCTTCTCCAACTGAACAAATTACTTAGCTCAGTTGGAAAAGCTTATATGGTTTACATGGTTTTTCATGGCTTATGTCAGAATGTTTGCATAGAACTGGTTGGAATAAATCAGAGCATCTCTGAAGTCTGCAGTCCAAGATAATTTCTCTATAAATAAGAAAAAAGTTTTTTTGGGGGGTGGAGCCAAGATGGCAGAGAAGACACATGCTTCATTCTGACCTCCCTTTTACGTTTATTTACTGATTACCAAATTCAGCCTCTGAAATAGTGCTTAACTCTTAGAATCCAAGAATATTGGGAGTACAACAAATTACCAGCTGAAGATAATTTGGAAGATCATGAGAAAAGGTCTGTCTTGATCAGGTGGGAGGAGGCCAGCACATGCAAGTAGATAGAACACGAATAGTAACCCATGTTGAGCGGACTTGGGGCAGGGCACGTCTCTGAGGGTGGAGAATTTGCAGGGAGGACTCTACCACAGGTTGGCAGCTCTACTTTGGTTGCAAAACAGTAGATCAGCAGAAAAGTTACACAAACACCAAATGTAGAGTGTACCCCAAAATGCCAGAGTTTCACAGGACCTGGCCACACGTACGCAGCACCGGAGTGACTCAGTAGGGACCACAGCAGCTACCGCAGTCCACAGCTTGGGGCACTTGGGGAGAGGAGGGGAAGGAGAGCTTTGCCTAGGGCAGTCACACTTCTGAAATGCAGCCACTCTTCGCAGCCTGTTTGCAGGACAACCACTATCTGTCCCTGTTCTGTAGAGGAAGCTGAGAAGCTGCTTACCCTGAAGGTAGACCCCCAAGAGCTTTTTAAAAAATGAGTAAAAAAACAAAGTGAGCTCTCACTATAGATAGCTTCTATGCAGAATGAGAACAGATTTCCAACACTGAGGAGACTAATAGACAGTCTCCAGAAAAAAACCCACAAAGAGATAACCTGGTCCCCATCACACAAAGCTCTCCTAGAAGAAATTATAAAAGATCTTAAAAGAGAGCTAGAAGAAAAATGGGGAAAGAAAAGAGAAGCACTGCAAGGCATATAAATCATTAAAAGAAAGATTTGATAAAGTGGAAAAAGAAAACAACTTCCTGAAATGTGAAGGTAAAGAATTCCCAGGGAAACAGAATTTGTGAACTGGAAAAGATAAAGAACTCACAGGAAAGTAGGATTTGTGAGTTGCAAAAAGAAAGTAACTTATTAAAAAAAGTTAGTGAAATGGAAAGAAATTCCATAGAGCAAAACAACTCATTTAAAAACTCAATTGGACATATACAAAAAGAAGTAAAAAAAAGTTAATGAAAAAATAACTCATTAAAAATCAGAACTGAACAAATAGAAATGAATGATTCGTTGAGACATCAAGAATTAGTCAAGCAAAACCAAAATAATGAAAAAATTGAAAAAAAGTTAAATATCTACTTGGAAAAACAACAGACCCAGAAAATAGCTCTGGGAGAGATAATCTGAGGATTATTGGGCTTCCCTGAAAATTATGATGAAAAAGAGCGCCTAGACATGATTTTGCAGGAAATCATCAAAGAGAACTGCCCAGATGTAATAGAATCATAAGGTAAACTAAACATTGAAAGAATTCATCAAACACCTTCTAAAAGATACGCCAAAATGAAAACTTTAAGGAATATTGTGGCTAAATTTCAGAACTAAGGGAAAAATATTACAAGTAGCCAGAAAAAAAAAAAAAAAAAAACAATTCAAATACTGAGGAACCACAATAAGGATCACTTAGTGTGGTGAGCTTTTTCTTCTCAAAATGCAGCCAGGTGATAAAAGTTCAGATTTTTTATTATCTCCAGTATAGCCCGGTTAGCTTAGAGGCCTATCTCTCTGCTTGGTTCCAAGAGCTCTTGCCGCTTTGTCCTTTGCTTCTGCCTCTGCTTTCTTCAGCCTCCAGAGCCAGCACCACTCTTCATGTCATTCTGGTGAAATCTCGACTTGTAGCTTCTTCACTCTGAAGAACTTCCTCGACTGGCCCATTGAAGCTCTATTTATGCTCAAGAGAGGGATTGTGGGTTTTCTCCCATAGTGCTCTCTGGCCCAAAGAGCTTCACCTCCCTTGAAGCCTTGTATTAATTAGTTCTACTTAGTACCTTGTTTCAGGTTCTGCCCAAAACATCTTCTTGTAAGATTAGATCAACTCTAATTAGTTAGCAGTTAGTAAGGATTCCAACAACTTAGGATCTGGCAACTTCCACATTTAAGAATACAAGGGCCTGAAATCTGATATTCTGAAAGGCAAAAGAACTTGGAATGCAGCCAAGAATAAATTACCCAGCTAAGCTGAGCATTTTCTTCCAGGGAAGAAACAGGTGAATTCCATTTATTCCTAATGAAAAAAACAGAGCTAAACAAAAAATTTGACCTCCAAATATAGGACTCAAGCATAAATGATAAAAAGAACTCTTGAGAACTGTATTTCTATTACAGGCAAAAATAAAGAGCGCATGTGTATAATATAAAAAACAAAGGGAAGAAGAAGTGGAAAGGGGATTGTATCAGAAAAAGGAAAAAGAGGGAAATTACATCCCACAAAGAGGCAAAGGAAACCTATCATATCTGAGGGAATTAAGGGAGGAGGAGGAACATTGTGTGAATCTTACTCTCATCAGATTTCACTCAAAGAGAAAATATTAGACATATTTGGTTTACAGAGAAATTTTTCTCACCTCATTAAAAAGTGGGAGAGGAAAAGGGAAAAGGAAAAGAGTAGGCTAAATCGAAGGGAATACAGAAAAAAATAAGGGAAAGATAAGAAAAGGAGAGGGACTCAAAGGGAGTGGAAGGGATTCTAAAGAAGGGGAGCTGCATGAGGCAAGTGGTGCCCATAAATTTAATACTGAGGAGGGAATTAAGGGAGAAAAAATATAATCTGGGGATAATAATATGGCAGGAAATACAGAATTAGTAGTTTTAACTGTAAATGTAAATGGGATGAACTCTCCCATGAAACAGAGGTGGATAGCAGACTGGATCAAAAGCCAGAATCCTACAATATGTTGTTTACAGGAAACACATTTAAAGCAGTGTGATAGGTAAAAGGCTGGAGCAGAATCTATTATGCTTCAGGTAAAGTTAAAAAAAAAAAAAGCAGGGGTAGCAATCGTTATCTCAGATCAAGCAAAAGCAAAAATTGATCTAATTAAAAGAGACAAGGAAGGAAACTACATCATATTAAAGGGTAGCCTAGACAATGAAACAATATCACTACTAAACATATATGCACCAAGTGTTGTAGCATCTAAATTCCTAAAGGAGAAGTTAAGAGAGTTGCAAGAAGAAATAGACAGCAAAACTATAATAGTGGGAGATCTCAATCTTGCAGTCTCAGAATTAGATAAATCAAACCACAAAACAAATAAGAAAGAAGTTAAAGAGGTAAATAGAATATTAGAAAAGTTAGGTGTGATAGATCTTTGGAGAAAACCAAATGGAGACAGAAAGGAGTACACTTTCTTCTCAGAAGTTCATGGAACTTATACAAAAATTGACCATATATTAGGACATAAAAACCTCAAAATTAAATGCAGGAAGACAGAAATAGTATATGCATTCTTTTCAGATTATGATGCAATAAAAACTACATTCAACAAAAAGCTAGGGATAAATAGACCAAAAAGTAATTGGAAACTAAATAATCTCATCCTAAAGAATGAATGGGTGAAACAGCAAATCATAGACACAATTAATAATTTCACCCAAGAGAATGACACCAATGAGACAATGTACCAAAATTTGTTGGATGCAGCCAAACTGGTAATAAGGGAAATTTTTATATCTCTAGAGGCCTACTTGAATAAAATAGAAAAAGAGAAGATCAATGAATTGGGCTTGCAACTTAAAAAGCTAGAACAAGAGCAAATTAAAACCCCCCAATCAAATACTAAACTTGAAATTCTAAAATTAAAAATTAAAATTAAAGGAGAAATTAATAAAATTGAAAGAATGTTGAATTAATAAATAAAACTACGAGTTGATTTTATGAAAAAACCAACAAAATAGATAAAACTTTGGTAAATTTGATTAGAAAAAGGAAAGAGAAAAATCAAATTGTTAGTCTTAAAAATGAAAAGGGAGACCTTTCCACCAATGAAGAAGAAATTAGAAAAATAATCAGGAGTTATTTTGCCCAACTTTATGCCAATAAATTTGATACTCTAAATGAAATGGATGACTACTTTCAAAAATATAGGCTTCCTGTGGCAGCCCTCTTTATAGTGGCCAGAAACTGGAAACTGAGTAAATGCCCATCAATTGGAGAATGGCTGAATAAATTGTGGTATATGAATATTATGGAATGTTATTGTTCCGTAAGAAATGGCCAACAGGATGATTTCAGAAAGACCTGGAGAGAATTACATGAACTGATGCTGAGTGAAATGAGCAGGACCAGGAAATCATTATATACTTCAACAACAATACTATATGAATTGATCTCTGATGGACCTGGCAATGACATGAACCAAATCAGTTCCAATGGAGCAGTAATGAACTGAACCAGCTATACCCAGTGAAAGAACTCTGGGAGATGACTAATAACCATTACATTGAATTCCCAATCCTTATATTTTTGCCCACTTACATTTTTTATTTCTTTCACAAGCTAATTGTACAATATTTCAGAGTCTGATTCTTTTTGTACAATAAAATAATGGTTTGGACATGTATAATTATTTTGTATTTAATTTATATTTTAACATATTTAACATGTATTGATCATCCTTCCATCTAGGGAAGCGGGTGAGCGGAAAGAGGGGAAAAATTGGAACAAAAGGTTTAGCAATTGTCAATGCTGTAAAATCACCCATGCATATAACTTGTAAATAAAAAGCTATTAAAAATTTAAAAAAAGAAATAGAACAAGCTAATAATCAAATCCCTAAGAAAAAATCCCCAGGACCAGATGGATTTACATGTGAATTCTACCATACATTTAAAGAACAATTAACTCCAATGCTATATAAACTATTTGAAAAAATAGGGAATGAAGGATTCCTACCAAATTCCTTTTATGACACAGACATGGTACTGATACCTAAACCAGGTAGGTTGAAAACAGAAAGAAAATTATAGACCAATCTCCCTAATAATTATTGATGCAAAAATCTTAAATAAAATATTAGCAAATAGACTACAGAAAATCATCCCCAGGATAATACACCACAATCAAGTAGGATTTATAACAGGAATGCAGGACTGGTTCAATATTAGGAAAACTATGAGCATAATTGACTATATCAATAACCAAATTAACAAGAAACATCTGATCATCTCAATAGATGCAGAAAAAGCATTTGATAAAATCCAACATCCATTCCTAGTAAAACCATTTGAGAGTATACGAATAAGTGGACTTTTCCTTAAAATAATCAGTAGCATCTATTTAAAACAATCAATAAGCATCATATGTAATGGGGATAAACTGCAACCATTCCCAATAAGATCAGGAGTGAAACAAGGTTACCCACTATCACTGTTACTATTTAATATTTTATTAGAAATGCTAGCTTTGGCTATAAGAGTTGAGAAAAGAGATTAAAGGAATAAGAATAGGCAATGAGGACACCAAATTATCACTTTTTGCTGATGATACGATGGTATACTTAGAGAACCCCAGAGATTCTACTAAAAAGTTATTAGAAACAATCCACACCTTTAGCAAAGTTGCAGGATACAAAATCAACTCACATAAGTCATCAGCATTCTTATATATGCTAACAAAATCCAGCAGTTAGAGTTACAAAGAGAAATTCCATTTAAAGTAACTACTGATAGTATAAAATATTTGGGGATCTATCTGCCAAGGGAAAGTCAGAAACTATATGAGCAAAAGTACAAAACACTTTCCACACAAATAAAGTTAGATCTAACCAATTGGAAAAATATTAAGTGCTCTTGGATAGGGCGAGAAAATATAATAAAGATGACAATACTATCTAAACTAATCTATTTAGTGCTATACCAATCAGACTCCCAAAAAACTATTTTAGTAACCTAGCAAAAATAACAACAAAATTCATCTGGAAGAATAAAAGGTCAAGACTTTCAAGAGAACCAAAAAAAAAAAAAATCAAATGAAGGTGGCCAAGTTGTACCTGGTCTAAAATTATATTAAAAGCAGGGTCACCAAAACCATTTGGTATTGGCTAAGAAATAGACTGGTTTTTCAGTGCAATAGGTTAGGTTCAAAGGATAAAATAGTCAATAACTTTAATAATCTAGTGTTTGACAAACCCAAAGACCCCAGTTTTTGGGAAAGAATTCAGTGTTTGATAAAAACTGCTGGGAAAATTGGAAATTAGTATGGCAGAAACTAGGCATTGACCCATACTTAACACCATACACCAAGATAAGATCAAAATGGGTTCATGATCTAGGCATAAAGAATGAGATTATAAATAAATTAGAAGAACATAGGATAGTTTACTTCTCAGACTTGTGGAAGCGGAAGGAATTTGTAACCAAAGAAGAAGAGAGATCATTATTGATCAAAAATAGAAAATTTTGACTATATTAAATTAAAAAGCTTTTATACAAACAAAACTAATGCAGACAGCTTTAGAAGGAAAGCAATAAACAGGGAAAACATCTTTATAGTCAAAGGTTCTGATAAAGGCTTCATTTCCAAAATATGTAGAGAATTGACTCTAATTTATAAGAAATCAAGCCATTCTCCAATTAAATGATCAAAGGATATGAACAGACAATTTTAAGATGAAGAAATTGAAACTATTTCTAGCCATATGAAAAGATGGCTCAAAGTCATTATTAATCAGAGAAATGCAAATTAAGACAACACAGAGATACCACTACACACCTCTCAGATGGACTAAGATGACAAGAAAAGATCATGCTGAATGTTGGAGGGAATGTGGCAGAACTGGGACACTGATACTTTGTAGGTGGAATTGTCAATGTATCCAACCATTCTGGAGAGCAATTTGGAACTATGCTCAAAAAGTTATCAAAGTGTACATACCCTTTGATCTAGCAGTGTTACTACAGGGTTTATATCCCAAAGAGATCTTAAAGAAGAGAAAGGGACCTGTATGTCCAAAAATGTTTGTGGCAGTCCTTTTTTCTAATGGCTAGAAACTGGAAATTGAACGGATGCCCATCAATTGGAGAATGGCTGGGTAAATTGTGGTATATGAATGTTATGGCATATTATTGTTCTGTAAGATATGACCAGCAGGATGATTTCAGAAAGGCCTGGAGAGACTTACATGGACTAATGCTGAGTAAAATGAGCAGGACCAGGAGATCATTATGTACTTCAACAATAATACCATATGATGATCAATTCTGATGGACGTGGCTCTCTTCAACAATCAGATGAACCAAATCAATTCCGTTTGTTCAACAATGAAGAGAACCAGCTACACCTAGCGAAAGAACTATGGGAAATGAGTGTGAACACCAACATAGCATTTCCAATCCCTCTGTTTTTGTCCACTTGCATTTTTGATTTCTTTCTCAGGTTATTTTTACCTTATTTCTAAGTCAGATTTTTCTTGTGCAGCAAAATAACTGTATGGATATGTATACATATATTGTCATTAACATATACTTTAACATATTTAACATGTATTGATCCACCTGCCATCTAGGGGACTGGGTGCGGGGAAGGAGGGGAAAAGTTGGAACAAGGTTTTGCAAGAGTCAATGCTGAAAAATTACCCATTCATATATCTTGTAAATAAAAAGCTATAAACAAAGTAAACATTTAAAAAAAGAAAGAAGTTTTGAAAACATTTATATTGAATGAGAATAAATTACTTGTGTAGTTTGTTTTCCATTTTGATCAAGTCAGTCAATCATTGAACTTTGGGTGATATTATATTTATCTTCCTGTTTGGTAATGTTACATGACAATAGCGAGTATGTTCTATACTGATTAACTATGGATACCTTTAAGCCATGTGACATAGTGAAGAAAGCACTGAGGAAGGCAGAGGATTTGGATACTCCATCTTCCATTTTCTTACTTTTGCAGAGCTTGTTTGCCTTGCCAGACATGACCTCCTTTTTCACCTCTGCCTCATATAATCCCTAGTTTACCTCAAAGTTCAGTTCAAGTACTAAGTCCTGTAGGAAGATTCTCCTTTTCTATACACTTACAAATTTTCTCCCCTTTAATTTCTTTGTATTTCATTTTCTGTGTACATATTGTTGCTTCTTTCTTCCCTCATAAGAATGTAAGACTCTGAGGACCAGAGACTTAATTTTTTTGTCTTTGTAGACCCAGTATCTGACACAGTATCAACCACCATAATAGGTATTTAAATATGCTTATTGAATGAATGAGTAAAAGGAGGATATAAACTACATCAGTTGTGTAAAAGTCAACTAGAAATAAATCGCTGCATATTGAATTAGAAAACCACAAATTAATATTATCTACCTTGTGCCATATTTTTATTTACTTATTTTGTAAAGCTTTTCCCCCTTTTTTTTTTTAATCTGATTCAGACTGCATTTGGGCGTTCTGAACTAGATTACTTTTAATGACCACTTACAGCTCTGTGATCCTATGATCATAAATCCCAGTGGCTGAAGATCCTGAATGCTTTTCTATCAAAAGTGTTTTAAGAAGCACTCTTAATGTGCTTTTTCTACCTAGTGTTTAATGTTTTGCTATCTTTTCCTGACAGGTCTATATCAGAATAAAGGATGATGAATGGAATGTATATAGAAGATATGCAGAATTCAGGAGTTTGCATCACAAGTTACAGAACAAATATCCTCAAGTGAGAGCCTACAGTTTTCCACCTAAAAAGGCCATTGGAAATAAGGTACCCTATCAGGAAGAGCAAATTGCCATTTTTGTTTGTGTCATTCAGTTAATCTACATTTTAATACTGTATTCTGACTTTAAGAGATAAAATTTGTCAAAGGAAGAAAATAGTTTTGGTAAATTCTGATTTTTCCCATTTTGGGAATTAATCTGTAGACACTTCTTTACCAAATTTATCATGGCAATCTATGATTAGAGTTAATCATAATTAAGTTCTTTCATGTGTAATACAGTATTTGTTATCCTGCATTACAGTACAACAATTGATTGATTGAAATTCAAGAAATGATTGAAGATAACAGTGTTAGCTACTGATTTGCATCTAATATTAAATTGTGTTTTATCAGTATTTCACATATTAAAATCAGATTAGAAAACAAATTTAATTATAATATAGCAAATACCAAAGAAAGAAAGCATATTTCTCTATCAAATACTTTTTAGTCTCTGATCAAATAAATCATTTTTATCTGTTAAGAAAATTTGCATTCTTTTTTTCTTCCCCTTGAGGCAATTGGGATTAACTGACTTGCCCAGGGTCATGCAACTAGGAAATATGAAGTGTCTGAGGCTAGATTTGAACTCAGGTCCTCCTGACTTCAGGGGTTGTGCTCTATTTACTGCACCACCTAGATGCCCTCTGTTAAGAAAGTATGGAATTAGACCCATAAAAATGTGAAATTTGAAAATTCTGTAAGATAATTTTCATTTGGCAACACCATGAGAGAGTAAAATATTTCTTTAAAAAGAGAAAAAGTTGTATAAACTTCATTTTTAGACTATGACAAATCTTGGGATCCTTCCAGAATTTCTCTAAATGCTTTAAAATTGTAACCTGCTTAACCAGTAATAGGACAAATCTATTATATGTCATGTTTCTTAAAAATAAGATTATTATTCTGTAACTATTAGAGAGGCAGACTGACTTAATAGATACAGAAGTAGCCTCAAAGTCAGGAAGACCTGTATTCACATCCTACATCTTATACATATGTAATGTCTTTGTGACCCTAGGCCTAATACTTAACCTTTTAGTGCTACAGTCAACTTTCTAAGACAGAATTTCTATTTTTTAATTTTTTAAAAATTTTTCTAGGTTTTATTTTTGTTTTGAAAGCATCCTGATTTTCGTTTTTAGCACATTATTCCATTATATAATATAACACAATGTGGTCAGTCAGTTGATGGCAATGCCCTCAATTACTAATTCTTTGTCACTGTAAAAACGTATTTCTGTAAATTTTTTGCATATATTGATGCTTTTCCTTTTTTTGTTAATTTCTTTGAGCTATAAAACAAATAGTGCTATTGCTAGTTGCAAGGATATACATAGTTTTATAGCCCTTTGCACTTAGTGCCAAATTAATTGTCCAGAGTGGCTTAATTTACAAGTCCACCAACAGTGTATCATTATTCCAATTTTCCCACACCCTCTCCAACATAAGCAATTTTGATTTCATGTCATATTAGCCAATCTTGTATGTACGACGTGGTACCTTAGAGTTGTTTGAATTCAGTATTTCCTTAGTCAGTAGTGATTCCCCTTTTTATGAGTATAAATAATTTATATTTTTTCATCTGAAAACTGCTGGTTCATATACTTTGAACATTTATCAACTAGGGAGGGGCTAATATTCCTACAAGTTTGACTCAGTTCTCTGTATATTTAAAAAAGAAGCCTTTATCAAACAACTTCACAGTTATGATTATTAACTCTTTCCCTCCTTTTTAGTTTTACTCTGTCTTCTCTTGTTACTTCTCAAAAGTTCTTTGCTTATGACCAATACCTCCTCCAATCTTCCCTTCTTTCTTTATTGATCTCCTCCCCTTCTCTTATCTCCTTCCCTTCCTACTTTCCTGTAGAATAAAATGTTTCCATACCCAATTTAGTGATGATTTTTTTCTTTTATTTTTTATTTTTTAATTATTTCTTCTTAATACACATTGCTTTTATGAATCATGTTGGAAGAGAAAAATCATAGCAAAATCAAAGCCAAAAAAACAAAAGAAAAGAAAAAAATTATGAGAGAGGGAAAAAAAAAAACAGAAAAAAGAAGTGAACATAGGGTATATTGATTTACATTTAATCTCTATAATTCTTTTTCTGAATCCAGATGGCATTTTCTGTCCAAAGTCTATTGGGATTCTTCTGGATTACTGAATCACTGAGAAGAATCAAGTTTTTTATAATTGATCATTGCATATTCTTGCTGTAATTGTATACTGTATATTCCTGGTTCTATTTGTTTTGCTCAGCATCAATTATGTCAATCTTTCCAGGTCTTTCTAAAATTGGATTATTCATCATAGAACAATAATATTCCTTATCTTTATACCACAACTTATTTAGCACTCCCTAATTGATGGGCATTGACTCCTTTTCCAATTCTTTGCTATCACAAAAAGAGCTGCTACATACATTTTTGCACATGTTGGTCTTTTTCCCTTCTTTATGATTTCCTTGGATTATAGACCCAGTTATGGCACTGCTGTGTCAAAGGATATGCACTGTTTGATAGACCTTTAGGCATAGTTCTAGATTGCTCTGCAGAATGGGTGGATCATTTCACCACTCCTCCAACAGTGCATTAGTGTCCCAGTTTTCCCACATCCCACATTATCATTATCTTTTCCTGTCATTTAAGCTAATCTGAGAGGTGTGATGAGGTGATACTTCAGAGTTGTTTTAATTTGCATTTCTCTAATTAATAGTGATTTAGAGCATTTTTTTCATGTAACTATAGATAGCTTTAATTTTGTCATCTAAAAATTATTTGTTCATATCTTTGACCATTTATCAATTGGGGAATAACTCATATTCTTTTAAATTTGACACAGTTCTTTATATAGTTTAGAAAAGAGACTTTTATCAGAAATACTGTCTGTAAAGATTTTTTCCAGCTTTGTACTTCCCTTTTAATCTTGTTTCTTTTGGTTTTGTTTTATGCAGAAACTTTTTAATTTAGTGTTATCAAAGTTGTTCAATTTGTCTTTTATAATATTTTCTAATTCTTTGGTGTTAAACTCCTCCCTTCTCCAAAAATCTGATAGGTAAATTATCCCTTGTTCTTCTAGTATTTTTTTTTTTTTAATGTTATCATCCTTTATGCCCAAATCGTGTACCCATTTTGACCTTATTTTGGCATGGGATGTGAGATGGTCTATGCCAAGTTTCTGAAATAGCATTTTCTAATTTTCCCAGCAATTTTTATCAAATAGTAAGTTCTTATTCCAAAGCCAGAGTATGGGGCTTTATGAAATATTAGGTTACTATAAGCCTTGATTGTTGTATTTTATATATCTAGTCTGTTCCACTGATTTACCACTCTATTTCTTAACCAATAGCAAATGGTTTTGATGACTGCTGCTTTATAATATAGTTTTAGGTTTGCTAAGCTATCCTTTGTGTTTTTTTATTAATTTCCTTGATATTCTTGACCTTTTGTTCTTCCAGATGAATTTTGTTATTTTTTCTAGTTCTATAAAATAATTTTTTGTCAGTTTGCTTGGTATGGCACTGAACAAGTACACAATCAATTTAGGCAGAATTGTCCTTTTTATTATATTAGCTCAGCCTACCCCATAGCAATTAATATTTTTCCAGGTGTTTAGCTCTAATTTTATTTGTGTGAGAAGGGTTTTGTAATTGTGTTCAATATATTTCTACCATGTTTAATACATATTGGAGTACTTGCCATGTAGGGGAGGGGATGTGATGAGAGCAGAGATTGGAACAAAGGGTTTTGCAAGGGCTAATGTGTAATGTCTGGACTGGCTCTCTGAAGAATCTCAGGATCATCCCGAGTCCTTGATCTTAGTGGAGGAGTGAAGGAGGCAGGACAGCCGCAATGCGGCTGGTCAAAGATGGGGTCCAGAGTCTGGAGTCTGGCATCTTCTTTTATATCTGTAGCTGAGAGAGCTAGTTGTCCCAGCCCTTAAATACTTTAGTAAGATTACATCACTACAACCATTATATACTAACTACTAAGTATATGCTTAGCTATAAATACCTTGTTGACCTAGATTTAAGTACACTTTTTCAGAGTTCCATCCCTCTACACTAAGGTTGAAGAATTGTCCATTCATATATTTTGAAAAGTAAAAAGCTTTAATAAAGAAAAAAAAAAAAAGTAATTGTGTTCATATAGTTCTTGGGTTTGTCTTGATAGGTAGACCCTCAAATATTTTATTCTGTCCACAGTTATTTTAAATGGAATTTTTCTTTTACTGATGGGCTTTGTCAATAATATACTGAAATGCTGATGATTTAGGTGGGTTTATTTTATATCCTGCAACTTTTCTCAAGCTGTGAATTGTTTCCAGTAAGTTTTTGGATGATTTTCTAGGATACTTTAAGTATATCATCATACCATCTGCAAAGAATCTCCTTATTGTCTTTTCTAATTCCTTTAATTTCTTTTTTTTGTTGCTAAAGCAACCTTTCTAGTACTAGAATGTTTTATAATAGTGGTGATTATGGGCATCCTTCTTTTACCCCTAATCTTTTTGGGAATTCATCCAGCTTCTGTCCATTACAAATAATGTTTGCTGTTAGTTTTAGATAGATATTGCTTATTATTTTAAGGAAAGCTCCCTTTATCCCTATGTCCTCTAGTGTTTTTTAATAGGAATGGGTGATGTATTTTGTTGAAAAGGTTTTTCTGCTTCTGTTGATATTATCATATGATTTCTGTTGATTTTGTTATTGATATGGTTGGTTTTGGTGATAGTTTTCCTGATACTGAACCAACCCTGCATTCCTGGTGTAAATTCCACTTTGTCTATATTTCTCTCCATCCTATTTTCTCTCCTCTATATACTTTTGTTCCCTTTCCCCCTTGTCCTTATGAGTATTTTTTTACCCACCCAACCCATTATCTTATCTTCTATCACCCCTCCCCCTTCTCTAAGTAATATTTTTTAAAACTGACCCCATCTACTACCTTATTTTCTATCACTCCTTTCCCCCATCTCTTACCTTTTTTCATAGTGTTTCTGCACTCTCTTCTACCTTGCCCTTTCCTTTTCTTTCCTTTATGTACTCTTACTTCTTTATAGAGTTAGATAAATTTCTTTACCTAACAGAATGACTAAGTTATTCTCTCTTAGAGCTAAAACTGATGAGATCAATTTTCAGACTATGCTCATCCCTCTCTCTTCTTTCCCTCCATTGTAATAGGTCTTTTGCACCTTTTTATGTGATTGACTTTGTCCCATTATTCTTCCCCTTTACTCTTTTTCCAATACTGACCTTTTCCCACCCCTTAATGTCTTGTTGTTGTTTTTTTTCTTTAATTTCATCACATCAGGGTTCATTCACAATCATACTTTCAATCCATGTGATGCTCCCCTCTAGTTGTCCTAATAACAGATATAGTTCTCAGTAGTTACAGATATAATTTTCCCATCTAAGGATGTAAACAATTTAACTTTTAAATTATATATATCTTGAGTTCTATGTTTATAGATTAAATTTTGTTTAGTTCTGTTTTTTTATTTCTTTTCTTTTTTTTCTGAAGCCACTGGGGTTAGCTGATTTGCCCAGGGCAAGTGTTGGAGAGTGTTAAGTATCTGAGGTCAAATTTGAACTCAGGTCCTCCTGACTTAAGGGCCTGTGCTCTATCTACTGCTCTATCTAGCTTCCCCAGTTCTGGTTTTTACAATAGAAATGACTGAAAGTCTCTTACTTCATTGAAGATCCATTGCCTCCCCTGAAAGATGATACCAAGTCTCTCTGAGTAGTTAATTCTTGGTTGTAACACTAACTCCTTTGTCTTCTGGATATGATGTTCTAGGCCCTCTGATCTTTTATCATAGAAGCTGTCAGATCTTGAGTAATCCTGACTATTGCTCCCTGATATTTGGATTGTTTTTGTCTAGCAGCTTGCAATATTTTTTCCTTGAGATTGTTGGAGTTTCACAACAATGTTCCTTGTAGGTTGTCCTTGTGGGATCTCTTTCTGAAGGTGATTTATGGATTCTTTCAATGAGTATTTCTATGTCTGTTTCTAGAGTATTAGGGCAGTTTTCTTTAATGATCTCTTAAAAAATGCTATCTATCCATTCTCTTTCTTTGGTCATGGTCTTAAGGTAGACCAATGATTTTTAAATTATCTCTTCTGGATCTGTTTTCCAAGTGGGCTGTTTTTTTCTAATGAGATATTTCACATCTTCACATGAGATTTCTTCATATTTCACATTCTTTTTAGTTTGACTGTATCACTAGCTTCCATTTGCCCCATTCTAATTTTTAACATGTAATTTTCTTCAGTTAGCTTTTGTATCTCTTTTTCCATTTGTTTAATTTTACTTTTGAAGGTATTTTCTTCAGTGGATTTTTTTTTTTTTTTTTTTTTTTTTTTTGCAATTGGGCCAATTGTATTTTTTAAAGAATTGTTTTCTTCAGTCAATTTCCCCCCTTCCTTTTCCAAGTTGTTAACTCTCCGTTGCATAGCTCTTATTTCTTTTCTCATTTTTTCTTCTACCTTTCTTATTTGCCTTTTAAAGTCTTCTGTGATCACTTCTAAGAAGCTTCTTTGGGCTTCATATCATTTTTTGAGATTTCCTCTGTGGATATTTTATCCTTATCTCAATTGATGTTTTGGTCTTCCTTGTCATCCACCATAGTAGCTTTCTATGATCAAGGTTCTTTTCTGTTTCTTACTCATTTTCTTTTTTTTTTTCCTTTGGGTATGTCTTCTTTTTTTTTTTTTTGCTTTTATAATTGAGCTCTGTTCATGGAGTAAAAAGGGGATGCTGTTCTTGTGCTTCCCTGTGCAGCTCCGAGTCTTGGCTTTGAGCAGAAGGGCCTCTTGTGTTTGTGAGGGGGTGGGAGGGAGTAGCTTTGCTTACACTTTTTCAGGAAAAATTTTGATATCCCAGAATTTGCTTTCTGAACTGGAACTGGAAGCTGCCTCACTGGCTCCTCTACTGAGCCAGGAATAAGGATCTTAATTGCTGATTTGCTGTGATTATGACCTTCTCACCACCTTTCCCAGAGTCTCTCTGACCTGGGCTAAATAACTTTTTCATCCTAGTGACACTGACCATTCTTGAAGAAAATTCTAATCTCTACTGGTAGTGTTTTTGTTCCTCACTTAGAATTTCCCATACTAATGAAATCACTTATCTGTTTTTATAAGTAATTATTTTATTTTAAGACAGTTCTTTTTTTTTTTTTAAATCACATTGAACAAATCTTGCAAGAATTCCCATTTAGTTCATTGTGCCTATCAGTATAAAATAATTTTGATAACAGATTGTTCTCACAGAGTTGATGGTGGTTGTCCTTTGTTCTCAAAGAGGACCAAAACTGTTAGAGTTGAGTTGTAATTATCTGACTATGATTGATCAGACCAATATGAACTCAAGAATGCTTTGCCACTAATTTGCCAATTAGTCCCAAATACTGCAAACATGAAGTACATGTTTATGAATTGTCAGAAAGTATATTATGTGTTGTTGATTATACAACTTTCTAGGAAGTTTGCCACCTTGCTTTTTGGGAAGTTAACTAATTGTGACCATGTCCACATACATTATAGCAAAGATCCATCTCTGTCAATTCTCAGAATGAGTTTTCAAGCTAAGTTTATATAAGGAGGGTATAGCTGTTTGTATTTTTTCCTCCTGATCCTTTATATAAATATTTGAACTTTGCCTTGAAAGGTGACATTACTTATGCATCCTGTCTCTTAACTCTTAGAAGGTATGCTTAGTGATACTTGTAGATAAAAGCTTTAATTTCTGACTAAATATCTTATTCCCTTCTACTTTGATGTTATGAGTGGGAATAAGTTAGGAGGAGGGCCTTATGTTGCTATTCAGATATATGGTACTTGCTAATTTATTAAGAAGTACTAGAATTGAGGATCTTCTTTTCCTGCCCTCCAGTTACCTCACCCTTTTAATTGGCCTGTCCAATAGTAATTGTACTTTGACTCCCTCTTTTCTTTTCCTTTTGGCTGAGTAAGACATAATTGCTTCCTATAAGTCCGCTTTGGCTGCTACTCAGGACAGATCTGGGGAATTCTTATGATCTTCATTATTTTTAACGACAGATTGAGTACAGGACATAGAATTCTCAATACATTCAGAAGACTAATAGGTTCATTGGTAAAACTGCAAAACTCAGTGTTTCCAAATGCTTCTGGTAGCCTAGTGAGTTTTGGGACATGGCTACTAACTGCTTTGATATCGTTAAGGGCTTATTCTCTAAAAATTTTTGATTATTGCTTGGCAAAGAAAAATCATTGGGACCAAAAAACATGTCTTTTCTTATGATGGGTATAGAATCATGAAGAAATATCCAAGCTGATCCTGTGATGTATCTGGGTTGATTGAATAATAAATCTTGTGTTACCTTAACCCCTAGAACAACATGTTAACTTGTTCTAAGTTAATATACATCTGGAATATATATTTTAGAATATCATTCAAACATTCTACAAAGTTTATCCTTTTATTAGCTAAATTTATTTCAGTACTCATTGCCTAAATATCTATTTTGAAGACTGAGTTTTTATCGGTAACCACTGATAATAGTTATAATAATCATCTGTATTCAGAGTATTCAAGTATTAAAATGTCCTCTTAAGTAATGAGCAATTTGTTAATTAACTTGCTTTTTTAAACTAAAGAATATTTGGTTAACAAACATATTCATTATCTTTTGTAAGTATAGAATTTATCTTTACCAAGCAGTTCACATTAGAACATAATTTTCTTTCATATTCCAGATGATAAAGTTCAATTACAGTAGAATTTGATACTTGATTCTTGGAGTCAAGACAGCATGGCATACTGTGAAGAACACTAATCAAGAGTTAATCTGTTTTGTTTTTTTTTTTTTTTTTAAATTTTGAGTTCCGTGTATAGGCCCCTAAAGTTTCCTTTCCTCATTTTGTCTAGTTTATCGTTGACTCCTAAAGGAGACATTGCTGCTATCTATATCTATAGTATATGGGCATTAAAATTGATAATTAATTTTGAATATCGCAGACTTGGGATTGAAAAGAAAGCTTCATGTTTAACCTTATAGAGAAATTTGACATTATTTTTAATAGGGTTTTTGATAATTTTTTTGCATTTCTCTGTGTTCCTCCATCTCCTCTTCAGGAGAACCATCTGTTATTGAAAAGAATGTTCTTCTAAAGGAAAAAGAGGCACAAGAAGAAGAAAGTCAGAAAATCAAGCAATATACCAGAAAATTCTGACATGATTTTCAGTATTCCACTCTTATAGAATTTCCTTTCTTCCCCTACAAAGGAATGTTTAATTGTATTTTCTCATATCTTTTCTTTGAGACAAAATTGGTCTTTATAATTTTGCAGCATGCATTCTATTATTGTTTTGTAATAGCTCTTCTTTCCTTTTACATTATTTTAGTTATTGTATATGTTGTTTTCTTGCTTGTTTTATTTTTGTATCAGTTCTACGTCCAGTCTTCTCTGTCTTTATTTTGTTCATCATTTCTTACAGTTCTCCAATTCCAATGCCTTGTTGTAGCATTTTGTGTGGTCATTCTCTAATTGATAGCCTCTACTTTTTTCCAATTCTTTGCTACCACGGAAAATGCTGCTATGAATATTTTGGTGAATATGAAGTCTTCCTTTTTTTAACATACACTTGGAAGTGCATTATCTGGGTCAAAAAGTATAGTATACATACATTAATTTATTTGCACAATTCCATATTGTTTTTCTGAGGTTCAAATCCTTGCTTTTTAATTTATCATCTGTGTGATTTTGGCCAAATCACTTAATATCCCATTGTGCTTCATTTTTCTCAACTATTAAATGAGAAGTTTGGACTAGATCATCTGCAGTGTCTTTTCCATATCTGAATCTTACAATCCTGTGATTCTGGGATCAAAAACTGTTTCACAACTTTAATAAGTTGTTTTCTCTTTCTTTTCTCATTTCTCTTCTGTTTCCACGTCATTTCACAGAGAGTGCCAGATCAAGAAAGTACTTGGAAACTTTAAAAATAGTATTTTAAAATGACACATCTGAAATACTCTTATAGACTACTTACTGATGTGTTTCTTGTCTGAATAGAATTTGCCAATGTTACTTCAGCAAAAAACTAAATTTTGCATTACCAAAAGCCTAGGTTCAGTAAATATTCATTTATTAAGCCTAAATAAGATTTAAGAAACTATCATTTTTCTCAGGGTTAATAGATTAGTTCACTGAAAGTTCATCCGGCTGCATTACTTGCTTTCCTGAAATTAAGGCAAAGCAAATCTGTTTCATATATGCTTCAAGTGTTTGGCTTACTGTAGAAATTATGCATTTAAATCCTCATTAAAAGTACATATACCAATGTGTGATAGAAGATCAGGCTGGACTTCATTAAATTGTGGAAAGCTCCTTTTGAGCTTTTAGATTCATACATTTTAAAATATTCCCACAGAAAAAAATACAGTGACTGAGTAGAATTTAGAGCAGGAATTAAATTAACCTTAGATGATGTATAGACTTATGGAATCCCACTGTTTCTTTGTGTACTTATGAGGAGGAAAGGGAGGGGAGAGTTAGCCTGTAGAAGTCAAGATTCAATATAGAGTGTCATATACATTTGTTATCTATGTTGAGTCCCATTGGTGCCTGCATATAGAGCACACAAAAGATTTTTCCTCTCTTGTACATTAAGAAATTTTCAACTATCAATGGTCATAGAAGGGCAGGGACTAGGTGAGATAGAAGAAGCATTTATTTCTTTTCTCTCAAGGTCTTAGTGGCTTTTTGGCCTAAAATTTTGGAGATGACCTATGTTTTTCCACTTGTACAATGTGTTTGTCTTACCTTGTGAATAAATTCTGGCTAAGAATTACTAGTGCAGATAGTCACAGATTTTTACAAGTTCCTATGTAGATTGACCAAACTCAAGGGGAACTCTGCCAAAAACACTATCTTTTGATGGAGGCGTAGAGTGGCTCAAATACCATCAAGAATTAGATGGTTTATCAAACATAAAATAGAAGAATATTAGTCCAAGTGACTGAAACTACAGATTAAATGCCCTAGAAGCTGAGCTTATTTATAGTTTTGACAATCTGGTAATCATTGTGTAAAGTGTGTTAAGTGTTAAGGAAAAATAATTTTTGTTATATAGAGTACATTTACATTATTTTTAATGTCTTTTTTCAGAAATTAGATAGCAAACACTTCTTGACTGAAAAATCATATCAGAAGAGATGTATAAGTAGACTCCCAAATTTGAACATGTTACTTTGTAAGTTAAAATTGGAAAAAAATTTTCTTTTATATCCAAATTCACACTCAGGAAAAATCTAATCCTGAAATATCATGGATGATGTCAATAAATAGCCCAAAGCTAAATTCTTTATGGACTTAATGAGAGTTCCTTCCTTAAATGGAAGATGATGGAAGTTCTTTGGAAACTTAAGTATGAATATTATTTGAATGGAGAAGCTGAATTTCAGTATGCTAAAAAGATATTAGGATTATTTTAGCTAAATTGTTGGAATTGATGTTTGTCAATTAATTGATACTGATATTGCTCAGAGAACAGTGCTTTTATCCTCATTTTTCTCCAGAATTGTTCAATTATTTTCCTTTTCATTTCACAGTTAAAAGATAATAGTTCTCTTACGCCATCACCTTTCAAAAAACACACACAAACATACACACATCCTTCTCTAACTTTTTTTTGTTCAAAAAAGAAAGTCATTGTTGAGTAAAATTAGCAGTCAGAAGAGGTCTTAGAAGATCATCTAGTCCAGAGCTCACTCCCCATTTTTAAAGGTAAGAAAACCATCGCACAGAAAAAGTAAATGCATTGTCCAAAGTCACAGTTGGAGCAAAACTGATATTCAGGCTCCAGGTTTTCTGATTCCAAATGCAATATTTTTTCCACCATGCCATGCAAAAGAAATGTGTTGCATTGCTATTATATAAAGTCACTTGCCCTAGATACTTAATTCTTTATGTTGATTCTTTTAACAGCAGTGTTTGTTTCTTTATGAGGAAATATTCCTTCTAATATACTTGTGAATTCAGTGATCAATTCATATATTATAAACATAACTTATATATGTTTTTATATATATGAAATATATATTAACATAACATATAACAAAAAATAACATAAAACAAATGTGTGTATATTATAACATATATTTTATAATATATATTTTAATATACTTTTTAATATATATATGTATATATATATATATACTTTTTAAATCATCATTGATCATCAATCATGTTGTCTCATTAAGTAAGCTTTCCATACTAAGATAATTCTTAGTAATTCTAGTTCTACAAATCTGAGATACCACTACACACTTCTCAGATTGGCTAAAATGACAGAAAAAGATAATGATAAATGTTGGAGGCTATGTGGAAAACTGGAACACTGATACATTGTTGGTGGAATTGTGAATGGATCTAACCATTCTGGAGAGCAATTTGGAATTATGCTCAAAAAGTTATTAAACTGTGCATATCCTTTGACCCAGCAGTGTTTCCACTGGGCTTATGTCCCAAATAGATCTTAAAAGAGGGAAATGTGCAAAAATGTTTGTGGCAGCCCTTTTTATAGTGGCTAGAAATTAGAAACTGAATGGATACCCATCAGTTGGAGAATGGCTGAATAAATTATGGTATATGAATGCTATGGAATATTATTGTTCTATAAGAAATGACCAGCAGGATGATTTCAGAGAGGCCTGAAGAGACTTACATGAACTGATGCTAAGTGATGCTAAATGAGCAAAACCAGGAGATCATTATACATGGCAACAAGATTATATGATAATCAATTCTGATAGACGTACCTCTATTCAACACTGAGATGATTCAAACCAGTACCAATTGTTCAGTGATGAAGAAAGTCATCTATACCAAAAGAAAGGACTGAGGGAACTGAGTGAGATTCATAACATAACATTTTCACTCTATTTGTTGTTGTTTGCTTGCATTTTATTTTGCTTCTCTTTTTTTTCTTGTGCAGCATGATAATTGTATAAATATGTATGCACATATTGGATTTAACATATATTTCTACCATGTTTAACATATAATGGATTACTTGCCATATAGGGGAGGGGATGGGGTATGAGGGGAAATTGGAGTACAGGATTTTGCAAGGGCTAATATTGAAAAATTGTCCACTGTTTTTTTTTTTTTTTTGGGGGGGGGGGGAAGCTTTAAAAAAAAATTAAAAATAGAAAAAAAAGTTTTCCAGCTTCTCTTCTAATCTGTCTATTCTACTTTTTATCTCTTTCTTCACTTCTTTTATCACTTCTTCCAAACAATCTTGGAGTCTTTGCAGATATTTCCCATTTTTCTTTAGTTTTAGTTATAGTTATTGAATATCGAATATATATTGAATATAGAATATTGCTCCAGGCTTCTCTTAACTTATATTTCTTCATAATATTCAGATTTTTTCGTTCATTGTTTGGTCATATTGTCTTTTCTCCTGGTTCCATTCCCACTCCACTTTTACATCCCCAAAACACACATAGGCAGAGCAGGACTCTCTCTTTCCCATTTTGAATTATATATCTAGTTCTGTGTGAATCATTGCTGAAGGAGATGCCATCAGAGGTATCTAACATAAATCCTTAGTCATTATTCATCCCATTTGTAGTTATAGTTTTCTTGGCTCCACAGTTTACTATTACAGTTTTGAAGCAATGGATAGGAAGGTAGTTATTGTGCATAATTAATATTTGACACAGACTTTGAGGTGATTGATGACCTTCCATTCTTCCTGTTTCTAAGATCAATTTTTTTTTTATTCCAGTAGCTGTAAATGTGATTCCTGTTTCAAAGATCAATTTTTTTTTTTTATTCCAGTAGCTGTAAATGTGTGCATAGTTAGGTAAAATATAGAGCTGACACCTTTGATAAATTCCCAAGGTGCCTAAGAAGACTCTTAGTGACCATGCTCTTCATCTTAGCTGGTCTAAATGTTCTTTTTTCTTAACTATTGTAACTAAGCACATGAGGCTTATTTTTAAAGTGGGAGTAGGTGGATAGAATTTGATATACTAACCCCCACAAAATCTACCCCATATTCTTATACCAAGCTCTTGATCATAATATCTCTGATGATTCTCAATCCAGCTGCAGTTGAGTTTCCTACAGAGTTACATATCTTGGAGATGATTTAAACAGGACTAATTCCATATAACACTTCCAGGTATTATCAACTGAACATATCAAGATACACTAATCCTTACATTGTCCTGATTATTTCTTTAGCTTGCTGGTAATGGAATTACCAGTCCTTTCTTTGGTTTTGAACTGTGAATTCTTTCTAATTTCAGCTGATTTGCTTTATTTTCTTGTTTGCTTGCCTTCTTTTCTTTCTTCCTTTTCTGACCTCTTGTGGATTCTTATTGAAAAGCTGGTATTGATGTCCTCATTTATATTTCATATACTTCTGTTCTTTTGCTAATTCTGTTTCAACTAACCCACTTGATCATTTCCTTACAAATCAATTCTTACCCGCATAATAGCTTTGGGATCCAAAGTAAAATCATTTAATCTCTTAGTGCTCTAGGCAATTCCTTAGACAAAACTTGAAGAGATTTTCATTGGTAAAGGGAATGTCTTCATCTGGGAGTTTCTCATTTCAGTGAAATCACTGATTCAGTCCCAATCATTGTCTTAGTAGGCGATCTTTGAGAGTTATTAGGAGCAAAAATTTCAAATCAACATGTTGACTAACCTCTCAGAACTTACTGCTCTCCAAGAATTTTGGACTGGAATCTCCAGGACTTTAAAAATTCTTTGTTTCCCATTCCTCATACCTCTTTTTTATGTTTTGTCTTCTATTATTGAAATGCAAGCTTCTTGAAAACAGGGGCTGCTTTCTTTTTACTTTTATTGTATCTCCTACCACCCTTCCTCCCTTCCTCTCTTCCTTCCTCCTTCTTCCCTCCCTTCCTCTTTCCTCCCTCCCTTTCTTTCTCCTCTTCCTTCTCTCCCTCCTTCCCTCCCTCCCTCCCTTCCTTCCTCTCTTCCCCTACTTGGTAGAACATGCTGGAGCTTAAGGTCCTTTTAGCTTAAGAAAACAACATTACCTCAATATCCTCCTGAGGCATTGATTTAACATGTACCCATTTTCAGATCCATTTGAATGACATCTGGCAGATTTCTTAGACAATAATATCCCTCAGTAAGTCTTAGTGTATGTTCCTAAACCTAAAGGAATATTTTTGTGTTGTGGCTGAAGAAATATCTTTAATGTTCCCTCTCCATGTCAGCAAGGTTATTCTCAAGACTTTATTGGCTTTGAGGACTAAGTACTTAAGCTGTTGAAATAACTTTATTCATCATTTGAGAACCCCTTTCTCCTTTCTGCCCTCCTCCTCAAAAATAAACAAACCAGAGCATGAACAGCTCCATCTGCTGCCTAAGGCTTTTATGTGTGGCATTCTAAACCCATTTTGAATCTGAGGTATCTTACTGGGCCCTCTCAAGCCTAGTCTTGTGTATATATATAATGCAAAGACATCTCTTTGGAGCAGGAAAAACTGAGTTTCAGTCTTGTTTCTACTTGCTTCTACTACTAACAATGTAATCTTTGGCAAGCTATTTACCCCTAATGGGCCTCCTGGTCATTTGCACCATAGTGCAGGACTATTTTTATTCAGTTAATGATTTAGTTCCAGAAATCCTTGTTGTAATGCATTTGATCCACTTGATGTTTTTTGAACATTTATTTATATTCTTCCTCCCTCCTCCCCCCAAAAAAGCCCAGTAGAAGCCACTTTCATCATAAAACTGTCATTCTCATTTGAATTGACTAAGAATTGCTGATATTTGCCAAGGACTTTAAAAATGCATTTTACTTTCCTTTCTTCCTTTGGAATATCCCTTTACTATTTAGCAGACTAAAATTGGCAAGCTATCCTGTTATCAAATTAACAAAAGATATATTTATGTATACATATGTACATACACACACTCATCACCCCCCCCATATCACATGTCTTTTCTATCCCTGATAACTCTTTAATTAAATTCTG
Source organism: Antechinus flavipes (assembly GCF_016432865.1). Taxonomy (NCBI): domain Eukaryota; kingdom Metazoa; phylum Chordata; class Mammalia; order Dasyuromorphia; family Dasyuridae; genus Antechinus; species Antechinus flavipes. The sequence goes on from NC_067398.1 coordinate 296,216,485, forward strand.
CTCCATTACTTGCCTTGCTGTTACTTAACCTTCCCCAAACCAAGGATCCCTCCCTTGTCTTCTTCTCTCACCCTTTACTTCTCCAGCTGCTCATTTTCCTCTCCTCCCTTATTTTAAAATAGATTTTAGAGGATACTATAACCTTTATGGTATATACATAGTGTTACCTATTGAACTTATTAATGTGAGTAGATTTTCAGAACTATGAGTCCTTCCTCTCCCTCTAATGCCTCTGTATCTATTCTTCCTCTGCACCTCATTTGTGTGATTACTATTTTTACCTTAACTCTGCCAATCTTTGTTTTGAGCTATTCTATTGTTGATGTGAATCTTAAACATTTAGTATACTTTCCCATGTAAACAATTTCTCCATGTTTAAATAATTTGTTCATGTTGAGTTCCTTAAAACTGATCTCTGAAATTGGCTTTTATATGTTAACTTTTCTGTTAAGTTTGGGTTTGGTTGATAGAAAGTCCTGGAAATCTACAAATTCATTGGAATGTCCATTTTTTCTCTTTCAGAACTATAGATAATTTTGCTGGAGACTATTTTTTGATTGCAGACCTAGTTTTTTTGATTGTTGGTAAATATGATTCCAGTGCCTGTGGTCTTTTATTGTACCATTTGATAAGTCTTATACAATTCTAATTGTAGCTCCAGCTTATTTGAATTATTTTTTTCTTGTTTCTTGCAAAATTTTCTCTTTAATCTGGAGTTTTTGAAATTTGGCAATAATATTCCAGGGTGTTTTCTACAAAGGATCCCTTTGAAGTGGTGATTTTTTTTTTTTTTTTTTTTTTTTACTTTCCTCTCATGTTCTATCACTCCAGAACACTTTTCCTGTGTCCTGATTCTCTTTTATTGTGCCAACGTTCTCTTTTTGGTCACAACTTTCTGTCAATTCAATTATTCTTATATTTTCTCTTGATCTATTCTCCATATCTGTCATTTTTCTTATAAAATGGTGTAACATCGGGAACTCTGAAAGGGTGTACTTGACTCTTAAGACAGCAGGGTGCTTGTAGTTAAGTACCTACTTGGTGTGAAATGGTGGTTTTCTAAGCACATACTTGATGTAATGATGTTGTCAATCTAGTTGAGGTATACTTAATGTAATGTGGTGATAGAGCTGCACATGCCCAGTGTGGTGTGGTGAGGTAGTCATGCTGGGGTATTTAAGGGAGTCCCAGAGACAGAGGGTTCTCTCAGTGGCGCTCTCAGCCACAGAGAAGATCTTCTTCAGGCTCCAGACTCCATCATTGATCAGCCATGTAGAGGCTTGCTCTCCTGCCTCCTTCATTTCATTCCTCCACTAAGCCCAAGGCTTCAGGCTGATCCCAAGGTCCACCAGAGAGCTAGCCCGGACATTACAAGATGTTTCACATTTTATTCTATTTTTTCATTCTTTATAATCTGTTTTATTAAGTCTTAGTCTCTCATAGCTTCACTAGCTTCCTCTTGACCAATTCTAATTTTCAAAGAATTATTTTCATCTTTGAGACTGTACTTCCTTTTCTAGTTGGTTAACTTTTTTTCATGATCTTGTTTTTCTTGGATGGGTTTTTTAATTTGTTTTTAGTTTTTCTTTAATGTCTTTCATTTACTTTTTAAATTCTTTTTTGAGTTCTTCTATAAATTATCTCTGGGCAGGGAGCCATTTCATGTTGCTCTTTGAAGTAGAAGCTTTTTTTTTTTTAAAAAATCTAAAGTGTCCTCCCCTGAAGATGAACTCCGGTCTTCCCTATTCCCATAATATGTTTTAATGGCGGGGTTCTTTTTTCTTTGCTGGTTCATTTTTTTTTTTTTAAATAAGAGATATTAGTATTAGTATTAAGCACATCTAATCATAGGAGGAGGGATCGTGCCTCAAGCTTCCTGTCAGCTCTCCACTCTGACGAGGAACCCCAAACCTAAAGCTCAACCCTCCAACAAATGCTCATAGCTAGCAGCATATCTACCCCATGTTTCTTCACTCATTGGATACTGGTTTCTTTTCTCCTAGCGCCACATCTCAGCAGCACAGCTGTGCCTGGTATTCCCAATCAACCAAGGTTCATTTCTCTTCTAGGACTCAAACCCCCCCCTACTTGGCAAGTTTCCTGTTGAGGCTCCAGCCATATTCAGCTAACTCTGAGGGGTCCCTACTTGATGCTTCTGAGGAGCTAGCCTGAGTTTGCACTCAGACAAGTTAATTCTCAGTTTGAGGTCTTTCTTTAGATCTTTTCTGGTTGTATCTGGAGGACTCCAGTTCTGCCCCATCATCTTGATTTTCACCGGCTATGTTCACCCTGAGGTGCAAATTTATTCTATTTGTGGGGAAAATCCAGAGAGCTTGAAACTTACCAACCTAACCTGCCATCTTTCCAGAATCCTTCAATGATGACATAATATTTTTATGATTATAATTAAATATTGTGTTATCCCAATAGAATAAAGTAAGCATAAGGGATCTTTCCTGAATATTTGTTGAGGATCTCTAATTATGGATTATTTACACTAAGAAAGTTTAATGTAAAGTGTATGGGGTGGGAAAAATATAATGAAAGGCTTCTGAGCGCAAGTTCTGAATTAATGGAGTATTTTTAAAACTTTTCATTTATTTAAAATTCTAATAAATATTATAATGGATAGTAATAATAAAATTAGGTAAGATAATGGAGAAAATAGCAAATTATAATAGACCTAAATTTCATAAGAATGTATTGTAAACTTAGAGTTCTAACTAGTCAAAAATAAATTATTAGATCTTAGAAAATGGGGTTTCTTTGAAAGAAACCTTTTGTGTGAAGAGACTGTAGTTTTTAAGCTGCATTCCTTTTCTCATAAGACTCTGAAATTATTGGAAATTTTACATAGTAAAAATTAATATATATCCTGAGTTTTCACATAGTTATTGAAACATTTAAAATTAAAGTATTTTATAATTTCTCTTCTCATTATACCTAGGAGAAGTTGGAGATAAAGAGTGAGTATTGTTTTTTAACCCAAATGAGTTGCATTCTTTTAGTCTTTCCTATTATTCCAGTTTTACCAAGCTCATTAAGATCCTTTCCTTCTAGTAAATCAGTATAGAACTCGATAGATACCTAAAAGATCACTGAGAAAATCATGGACTGTTAGAGAATCTAACATTTTCCCCTTCATTTTATAGATCAACAAACTGAGCCGATCTGCCTAAGGTTACATTAGAAGTCTTATGATTTCTTGCCCTTTCCACTCTACCAGAGATATAGTTTGTATTTGGAGCAAAGTTGTTTCCAAAAGCCATTTTTTCTTCTCTCAGCAAAGCTTAAAGATGATGAAAACAGAACAGATCCAGCTTTGGGTGATTGGTATGTTCTGCAGATGCTGCCCTAGTTTATACTTTTTATTAGTGAGCTTTTGTAGTATTGCACTGATGGACTAAGGCAGAGAAGGCTGGTTTGGGCCAGAAATCTGCTTGAAGCAAACAACCAATGCCAGCCCACAATCCATTTTGAACATATTGATTTTCATCAGTTTGGCATTACTGGGTGCACATGTTGAAATTTGGCAGCAAGTCTGCTGATAGAAACTGTAATTAGATGTGAAAATTATAATAATCCTGTCAGCTCAACTAAAAGCATTCAGATAGGACCAGGATATTAATATTCTGCATCAATAATTAATAAAAAAATCTTAAGATTTTACTTAGTGTTTTACACCTGTGACTGCTGGAGAGAATGGAGAGAAATTCAACTTTGTTTCTGACATTAGGTTTTCTTGTTACACTACCAAACGACAGTTATTCCATTGGGAACTCAGATAATTTTTTTTCTTAAGGAGAAGAATTTTAGAATTTAGTTACATGCAAAAAGTTTCACTTCCTTTTTTTTTTCTGAGACAGTTGGGGTTAAGTGACTTGTTCAGGGTCACATAGCTAGGAAGTGTTAATTGTGTGAGGTCAAATTTGAACTCAGGTCTTCCTGACTTCAAGATTGGTGCTTTATCTACTGTGCCACCTAGCTCCCCAAAAAGTTTCACTTCTAATCAGTTACTGTCTTTGTTCCTTGAGGACTTTTGGAATTTAGTAGGCCTTTTTTTTTTCCTATCTGTGATATTTATGATATTCCTTTAAAGAAATGAAAGAGATAAGGAAATAGTTTCCTTTTAACTCCCAATCTTTGGATGTCATCAATTGATTCTGGCTAGAGAAAGATAAAACCCAGAAGGCACTAATGAATCTTAATATGACATCTTAATATACCATGTTAGAAGTATTCACTTGCTTGATTTGGTGTTTTGTAATAGTTAAATCAACAACTGAATTGTGTGTTAAGGAATGTTAAGGGATCCCCTTAACTTGTCTTTTAAAATTGTATTATTTTCTAGAAGCACTGGGCCTATAGCACACAGCAGGCCCTGAATGGATCAAGGAAGAAGCACCCCTTGAGCTGATATAACTCGTTTAAAATCCAAACTGGACTCCCTGACTGATGCCAGTCAATCTGTATTAATCTAAGAAAGTGCTTGTACGACTGGGATCCTTGTAGATCATGAGACCATGGTATCTTTATGGTTAATAGTTTCCCAGGGAAAAGAATGCCATTTTTGCCATTCATCACCTTGCTCCTTCAATGCTTTTGACCCAGGTGTTTGTTATCTGGATGGGAAACCTATATTAGCCAGTTTCTCTTTAATTTGAGGATAGTATTCATTTATTAACCTTGGGGGATAGATATGGTTTTCTTAGAATAGGCAGCCTAACAATGCAAATGCTAATAAATATCCTGGGAATGTACTTAGAAAAACCCCAAGTTATCTTAGGGATGAATTTCTCACAAAACTTATAAAGGTGAAACAAAATGGTTTCACTATTAATAATTTAGCTAAGAAATTGCAAGTAGTTCAGATGTGCTAAGAAAATTAAAGTAGATTCCACTTCAAAGAACTCTATTAGCCTTTAACATGCAAGTGGAAATGGTTGTACTACCCTACTTCTAGTCTTGTTCCTACTTTTTTTGGGAGGAGGAGGGAGAATATAATAGTATTTTATTATTTTTCCCTCGATACATTTTAGCAATATGTTTAGCATGCAATTCCACTTTTACAATATTTTGAGTTCCAAATTTTTATCCTCCCACCTCTAACAAAGAAGTTAGACTGTTTGATCTAGTTGATACATGTGCCATTATGTGAACTGTTTCCATATTAGTCATAATTATGAAAGAAGAAACAGAGCAAAAGGGAAAAAAAATCACAAGGAATAAAATAAATGAAAAAAAAAAGCTTTGATCTGCATTCAGAGTCCACCAATCCTATATCTGGGTATGGATAGCACTTTTCTTCTTCTTTTTTTTTTTTAAGATAAAAATCTTTTTTTTTTTAAATTAAAGCTGTTTATTTTCAAATCATATACTTAGATAGTTTTCAATATTCACCCTTGCAAAACCTTGTGTTGCAAATTTTTTTTCTTTCCCTTCCCTCCGCTCCCTCCCCTAAACGGCAAATAATCCAATACATTAAACTTGTGCAATTCTTCTATACATATTTCCACAATTATCATGGAGCACAACAAAAATCATATCAAGAAGGAAAAAAAATGAGAAAGGAAACAAAATGCAAGCAAACAACCACAAAAGAAGTGAAAATACTATATTGTGATCTACACACAGTTCTCACAGTCCTTTCTCTGGGTGCAGATGGCTCTCTCCATCACAAGTCCATTGGAACTGGCATGAATCACCTTGCTGTTGAAAAGAGCCATGTCCATCACAATTAATCATCATGATGTAGAGATCATTTTCAACATTCACTCTTGTAAAATCTTGTGTTCTAAATTTTTTCCCCTCCCTTCTCCTTACCCCTCCTTAAACAGCAGGTAATCCAATAAATGTTAAACATATACTTATTTCCATATTTATCATGCTCTACCAAAAAAAAAAAAATCAGATCAAAAAGGAATAAAATGAGAAAGAAAAGAAAAAAGCAAGTAAATAGCAGCAAAAAAGGTAAAGATATAATGTTGTGATCCACACTCAGTTTCCCCATAGTCCCCTCTCTGAATGCAGATGGCTTTCTGCATCACAAGTCTACTGGAATTGACCTAAATCACTGTTGAAAAAAGCCATGTCCATCTTTCTTTGTATTTCTAGGACTCATCATGTTATCTGGGCATAAAGTAGAAGCTTACTAAATGTTGATGATGGACTGACTATACTTTAAACTAAGTGTTTTTCTCTAATTTGATAGGGAATCTTCCAAAATAGGGATTGTATTGGTAGTTAGAACCACCGTAATGGATAAATGAATGAAATTCCACAATCAGCATTCTTTGTTTATATTCCTAGGCTATAGATCATTGATGGAGTTCATTTAGAACTCATCTACTGTACACTCACAATATCTTGTTTTAATTTGTTCATTTGCAGACACATCAATTCTATTATTTGCCTCCAATTGATTTTCTATTACAGTTTTCATGACAGATTTTCTAGGTGCCCTTTTTTCTTTTTAAGCCTTTTATGTTCTTCCCTCAAAACCCCCCTCACTTTTACCTTGTTTATTATGTCCCATAAAAGTTTGAGAATTTTTGGCTTAATCTCCTTTGTTCACACCCATGTCTATATTAACTTAATCATTTAACAGGCAAATATTTATTGTCCACTGTGTATAATGGATTTGGGAATTACAAATAAGAAATGGCATTTGCTCTAATTAGATGATATGTATATAAATATGATAGAAATTAGAGTAGTATAAGTGATAAAATTAGTATACAATGAGATCAAATGAGGAGAAATCACTTCAAGTTAAGGAAGATCAGGCAAAGCTTCTGGGAAGAAGCAGCATTTGAGTTGGTCCTTAAAAAATGAATAGGATTTCAAAAGCTAAATATTGGAGATGGGGAAAAGGCTTTCAATGTGAGCAAAGGCAAAGAATTGGGAATATGCTGAAGGATTCATACATATCTATGTGAACTACACATATTTTCTTATCTTTTTTGTCTCAGAGGAAGAAATTCTTTTTCTTCTTGAAAGCAAACTATTTTCGTCTGTGCTCTAGATTTCACTGTCTTCTGATTCCTAGGGGACCTTGCTCTGATATGTAACAGCCAACGGAATCTGAAATTAATGTTATATTTTCACAGAAGGAACCTCAAGTTAGGAGAAGTGGAGTGAACATGTTAAGGGGAGGGCTCATAAGTGACAATAAGGAAGCAAAAATATGCTAACTTCCCATGTAGGACCAGAGTTTCAAGGGAAGTTCCAGGTGTGCATGAGGCAAGGTACAACCCAGTCTTGGATAGAAAGACCTATCTTCTGGGAACGGGACCACATGATGTAGAGCATCAGGTGTTCTTGAATGCTAAAAGATAGTCTGCTTATTTCTTTTTGCTTGTTTATTTGTTTTGAGGCAATTGGGGTTAAGTGACTTGCCCAGGGAAATACAGCTAGTGCTACATCCTTTATGCCACTTAGCTGCCCCAGTCTGCTTATCTTTAGGAATTGCTCTTTTTCTCTTCTTTCTATTCCTTCTCAACATGCTTTCCTACCCTCACAACAATTAGTAAGAACTTATATCATTGATTCTTCAGTCTAAAGCTCTAGTCCTGACTTTTCTTTCACCTACTCTCTAATCCCATATTTCCAAACTGTCTCCAGGACATTGCTGCTTGGAAATTTATTTATTTCCTCATGGTCAAAAATGACTTCATTGTTCTATATCATTGAAATTAAGCTTTGTCAAAGTCTTTATTTATAAAATGGGGATAACAATACCTTTATCTTTCCCTCATTTGGAACTACAGTGAAAAAATTTCAAATTATCCAGCTAATAGGACTTTTTTATTGCCACCATCATCATTTAGATGGACATCTGTTGTTGTAATTACAGGACCTCAGTAAGTCCCTGGTGATGTTGATGAAACTAATAAGATCACTATATTCTCCCTATTATCAATGTTTGGACTGAAGAAAAGTAAAAAAAAAAATTAATATCATGGAATGATCTAGTCCTTCTCCTAGTAAGAATACTCCACTGTTAGTCAAATATCTAGCAACCTTTTTTGTAGCTGCTTCAAATGAGATTAAGAAATCTTTAGGACCTGAGTTCAAATGTGAACTCAGATACTTCACACTTCCTAGCTGTGTGACCCTGAGTAAGTCACTTAATCCCAATTGCCTCGGGGGGAGGGGGACTTTTTTTTTTTAAGGTTTACATCTCATAGGATCATAGATTTATATCTACAAAGAAAGGCCCATAGAATCCGTCATTTCCGATAGCTTCATTTTATATATGAAGAAACTGATTATCAACTAGATAAAATGAGTTACTCAAAATCATAGAGAAAATTAGTTGTATGACTTGGATTTGAACTCATATTTCCATTGCTCTCTTCACTATATCATACCACATTGCTTTAAAAACAAATAAACAAATAGACAGCAATAAAATTAATTTCACCTATATCTCAAAATACTACTTTGTAATGGGACATTTTCCCAGAGTCACAAATGAAAATTCTCATCCTCTCTCCTTGGCAGAGAGATTAAATTGCCTGGGAACTGGATCAAGTTCCTCAACATGGACACAGAGTAACTAACATTATGGATTTATTGCTCAAATGCATCTTTCATATAGAAAAGGTCTAGAGGTCCATAAAGCTTTGCAGTAAATGGGCAATGTTAAGATTTTCTTTGCTTTTGATGAGAATACATATTTTCTGGAGCTTGAGTCTTCATTTTAGGACCATTACACCTGTGGAATTTTCTTTTCATTTAATTTTTCAACTGTGCCAGTTTCTTGGGAAAACCAAAATCTTTTGACAAGCTTAGAGAATCTGGGGACTAAGTATATGTTCCTCCATTAACCCAAGAAGCACTAAAAGATCAAAGTAGTGGACTAAGCCATTATTAGCCTATAATCTACTGAAATTCCAGTGATTTTGGTTCCTTTCATTAAGTGAATTAGGCTTTTTCTGTTGGATGGGATTTTGTTATTGGCAAATTGACTGAGATCAACAGATTGTCCTCTGGTGGTTGTATCATATCAGTCAGCACTGCTACAATGCTATAGATAAGTTGATAATCTATGCTCAGAATGATGACTCATTGTAAAATCCTGAAGTAATTTGCAAGTTATTTTCTTTTTTCCCCAAATCAAACAAATCCAATAAAACTAAATGATAGTTTTAAAGTTTAAATTAACTTATTGTATTTTGATTGTTGATGTTATAATCCAGAATATCAGATTAACCTGAACATGCCAGTCCATATTGAAGACAGAAAACAGAAGTTATTACAAGTAACTTTCTATTAGGTGTTATACACATATTTTCTTCTACTCTGAAATGAAGATTTCTATAAATTTTCAGGTTTTCTTTGTTAAGCCCAGAAAAAAAGATTCTCTGAGACTTTAAATTATTAATGGTGAACTTTAGTCATTCTTGTTTTAGATTTTGATTCAGTGAACTCAATGACTTGATGTCACAATGAAAAAAAGGACCTAAGAGTTGAACTATGCATCTATTTCCAATTATCTATGAATTTTTCATCATCTTTGGAAACTCAAGGGAGTGAGTTTCTTTGGATAAAAACCTCATGGGGTAGAGGGAAAGAGGATAAATAGGAACATTTGTAACATTACTTCTTATACTAGAGAGCTTCTGCAAGACAAAAATAAAAAAATTATCTGCAGCATATCTTTAATAGGAGACTTTTGTGATAGAGGGCTAGTAGTATGATATCAGTTAGACTTGAATTAGGATTTTGCTTCTGATTTATTAAGAATATTGGCAGATTAAGCAAAGAATTGCCGACAGTTAATCATTCTGTAAGTCACCTGTGCCCTGTATTACACATGCTAAATAAATTCTTGTAAATGTCAATGTATCTAGGAAGTGAGGGAATCAACAAGGGCCAAGCTGTTTATGTGTATGAGTAAACACTAAAATCAGTGTTACTTCTTTCATTTGACTTCTTTGAATTTGTTTTATACTTTTTTTTTTTTTTAACTCTTTCACTTGTATAATGGAAGTTTGTAATGTTCGCTAGCTTTCCAGAGGTTCTTCAGACGGGCCTTGGTCTCAGCAGGATAAACACTATGAGAATGGTCAGGAATAGAGGCTAGAGTCTTTATTCTGGCCAAGTCTTGATCTTAGTGCAGGAGTCAGGAGAGCCACCAGGATGGTCAAAGATAGAATGTGTCATTTCCAGTCCTTCTCAGCCCTTATATACCTTAGTACAATTATATCATTACAGCATACTGAATATATGTGAGAGAACCATTTTTTCACCATACTAAGTACTGAGTATATATATATATATGTGAACTAGAGTACCATTATCTCATCAATTCCACTGAGTTATTAATACCTTGTTTCAAATATACTTCTTCAGAGTTCCAGCCCTCTACAGAAGTTCTTTCTCCCTTTCCTCCTTTTGTATCACCTTAAACTTATTTGCCTGTGTTTTACACATAACAAACAAACTATTGGTTCTGAAGAGTCTGTTCTATTGGCTTTTACAACATAATTGTTTACATTTACATAATATTTTATAGTGCTTTACTTGAAATAACTCTTTGAAGAATTGAGTGTAGGTATTAATATTCCTACATAACTGATTAAAAAAAAACTATGGTGAAAACAGATTAAAAAAAAAAAAAAACCTGTGACTTGCCTAAATTAACTAGTAAGAATCACAGTGAGGAATTCTAGTCTTCTATCTAAACCCACTTTTCTTCCCTGTACACTATACTGTTCTTTAACTACTTAACTATGCCATTTCCATACAAGGGAATGTTTCTATATATCACTCAGGTTTGGATCGATCTGAGTCTTGCCTTAGATTAATCTAGATACATATAGACATACTATGGAAAGGAGAAGGATGATGGCAAGCGTAAAATATGGTGATATAACATCTTTGAACTAGGAAGAGATGTTAGAGGACACATTAGAAGACACATTTCCTGCCAGATTTTTTATTTTCCCTAAGACCTAAATCATGGAGAGAGAGTAAAACCAACAAGAGAAATATAGTAGCAGGAAGAGGAAGAGTGGATATGAGTCACTATGAAAGTTTGAGAACAGCAACTAAAAAGACACCTTACAAAGAATGATGAGTAAATCAGTGGTTGGTATTGCTCTTCATCTTTCACTTGCTCTTACTTTTTATTGGCCACAGACAAAATAACATCACATGTGATTGAGCTATAAAACTGAGACTGGAGAGGTTTCCATTTCTGAATCTGGTTTAGGAAAAGTTCTTGATTCACAAATTACAGTGATCCTATCAGCTTTTTGCCTGCAAGTATTGAACAAAAAGTTAACTACACAAATTGTTAAAAACAGGCAAGTGCCAAAGTTTTCAGTAAGATATCTTTGGATTTGATTTCTTGCTTTTGAGAAGAAGCAATAACATTGTATGCTTTTATAATGGATATACAGTTTAATTTTAAATAATCCATACTTGAAGTGTGTGTGTCGGGGGAGGGATTGGGGACACCAGGAGAACTTAGCTAGTTAGGTAAATGGGATATTTTTTCTTAATCTCCATTTTCCCCTTAAATTTTTTTTTTTCCCTAGGCCCTCTGTTTTTCCCTTTTTCTAGAACAGGAAATCCCAGTGGAAACACAAACTGGGCAATGGAAGGCATTTTTCAAATAGAAAAAAGAATACAATCAATAAAAATGTTCAGTTTCAGGGCATTTCCCTTAGTAATGTCATTTGTGTCTTAACAGATCTAGAAAATTGTAAATCATGCTTTCACTGTTGCTTTAGGGATTACTGCCAATAACTCAAATGCATTGATTTGGTACATAATTGAATTTAACTATTTTCCTTTTTTGGTAGTATGGTCTTCTCTGCAGTGCTACAGATGATAGACAGGCAGTCAATAATTGTTGTATCCAAGATGGTAAATAATTGATGTGTATTCCTTGTATTTTAATGACTTAGAGATAAAGCAGTAAATCATTTCCTTGGTCTGAGTAGCATCCCTTTAAGAAAAATGGACTGATATGACTTGACTAGTCCACTATGTTCATAATTTTATGTGATATCAGCCACAGGAAGAGAAGGATTTTATGTCAGACATTCTTTTTGTATTTGATTTTCTGTGCATGAAGTAGTTTGTGTTCAACCTATTCATTTTGGATTCAATAGAAGTAGGTGTGCCTACTATGACTCAGACAAGACCTGTTGCATTCTGTGAAGAACTTCTCTCTGAACCTTACCCGTTCTCTGTGTCCTTTGTCCCTTGTCCCATTAGCAATGCCTTTTCTGTAACTAGCATTTGGCTGGGTCTCTGTCTGTATGGCAACTGATGATAAATAATGGTTTAGAAAGAACTTGCTGGAAACGATACAGTAACTGGTTTTTTTTAGGCAGCAGAATTACATATCTCTAGGTGCAGTACAGGTGTGAGAGAAATATCTTTATCTAAATTAAGGTTCTGTGTTGTCATTGGGAGACTGCTGCTCAGAAAAGAGTATTTTTAGATGAACATATGCATTAGAATATTTTCATTGTGTAAATTAGGCACACAGTGTCTGGGAGTTGTTTGTTACCTAAAGGAAGGGTAGGCTGTTAAATATCCAAGGAGGGAAAGGATTTGGAGGCCACTTGGAATTTAACCTTCAGTATGAATTATATATCATCCCTTCCTCCCTCAACTCCTCTTGCCCAAATCATTTGAAATATAAATAAAAAGTGTAAGTTTGTAGATATAGCTGTAAAATTATTTTCAAGTTGTGGAAAATATGATAATTTTGTTTTAGATTATTATTTATTTCTGTTTAAAAGCAACAAAAATGGATAAATTTCATTAAAGTATAACTAAAATAATATGAGGAAACATGAACAGAGACCTGAAAAAGATCATGTAAACTGGGAAGTGGCCAGTTTGGGCACTTCACTGTTTCTGCCATTTTCTAGTTGTATGAACTTGGACAAATTATGTCTTATCACTAAGTCTCCAGTCTCATCATCTGCAAAATGAGGTGAATAGAAGTTCCCTAAAGTTCCTTCCAACTCTAAAATCTTGTGATTCTAAAGATTTTTCACTAAAATAATTCATATATGCAGTGCTTTATTTAATAAACAGATCAATAACCTAAAACAAGCTTGGAAAAAATCTTTGGTATAGTTATGAAATTATGAATATTTCACTTTAACAGCCAACTAAATAAGTACAGGTATCTGAACAAGCACTGGAATAGGCCATTATAAATTCTCTCATTAAAGAATAAGAATTGATTAATAAAATGCCCTTTGGGTCATTACCTTTTGAGTAAGGTAATTTAAATAATTTTGTTCTTAGAGAGTCAACTTAGAAGACATACTCATTAAAGCTAGATGCTTATAGGGCTAAGACACTCCTATGGAATTGGTGTGTTTTTTTCAAAGTTACTGATATTTCAATGATATTGTTCCTGGGACACTTGGATTTCATTCAGTAATTCATTCAAAGAGCACTTAGCAAGTATTTACTATTTCTACATTGTGTTAGTTTTGGAGGAAAGGGATTAAATAATACATAAATAATTAAATAATACATGCCTTCATATAATTAATTAGGAAAAAGAAAAATGTAGATAATTTTATTGTATGATATCATATGATAAATTGAAAACATAAGACAAATTGTTGTGATGACCAGAATTGAGATGATGAATGTGATAATGCTCTGTAATTATAAAGTACCATATACATGTAATGTGTATTATTATTACTAAGTCAATGTTAATTTATATACCTGATTAAAACAGTTAAACATGGGTAATTACCAAGGATAGCCCCTATCCATTTGTGCTCTTTTTAACTTTAATACTGATCATTTCCAAAGGTATCATTTCTAATTATTTACTTAAATCATAAAAGTTTGTGATATTAAACTGTTGGAAAAATATTGCAGTGCCTGACATATTGCTCTCTCTCATTTGTCATTGTGATGTTAAGCTGCTGACTCAAAGTCCTGTCTTATGTCATACCTTGGTTGGGAATTTCCCTATATATGTGCCAAACTTACATTGAGACAAATTATAACTTATTTTTCTTTTCTCCGAGGCATGTTTAAATGTTATGTAGAAGTTAGTATTTCTCACATAAGAAGAATTGTTCATTCTTCCCCATTCTGTTTTATCATGTCATTTTTAAGTTTGAACTAACTTCTGTTTTATGATTTGTCTTTTTTTCCTTGGTCATCTGTTATTTGTGTGACCATTTATCCATCAATTTTTTATTGGGTGTCTAACATAATTACATGCAAAGCAGTATGCTCAGAAAGTTAGAAAGTTCAGTAAATTATTACTTGCCTTCATGATGATTAAAGATCTAGTAAGAGAACTAAGGCATTAAAAAAAATTCTACGAAGTGGAAAATGTTTATGAAATAAAACAGTCAACATATAATGAGAGGAAATACTGTGATAGTGGATATAGTTGAATTCAGTTAGAAAGATACAGGTTATATTCTCATTTAATTTAATTTTAATGTGTATATTTATTTAAAACTTAAATGCAAAATAAGAAAAAAGTAGAAAAACAAAAACAGAAAAAAAAAATTGTCACATGCCCAGCAAAGCATGAGAAAGGATTCAAAAAATATAATGATAAATGTCCATTTCAAGAAAGTGTATGTAGTAGATGTTATATTCATAACTGTCCATTTTTTATTTGCTTCCTTGAAGGTTTTCTTTGTATTTTTTACTTTATTATTTTTTCCCCTTTTCTCCACCTCCCCCAAGCAGGTTACTGTTAAACATGAATATATTTATATATGTATATACACACTCACCTCCACACATATATACATATGCATATATATATATGTACATACACATACATCTAAAAAACTTTTCATATGACTGACATATAATGTAGATTTATTTCTTGATTGAAGAAGTCCATTTAAAAGTCCAACTTTGTCTGCAATCAATGATTACCACATCTACTTTTATTTTTTCCTAATAAATTCTACTCCTGATCACTGTTATTGTGTTTGTGTATCTCTTGTTTCCTATCTCTGCTAACTCTTCCATTTGATTTCTGTTAATTTGCCTTACTTTTACTCCCACTGCCCACACCCAAAGGATCCCTCCTTTATCTTCTCCCTCCACCCTTTACCTCCTTCTTTAATCCCATTCCTATTAATCTACACACCTTAACCCCCTCATCTTCATCTACACACTCTTCTATACCCACCTTATCCAACTCTCATTTCTTTATGGATTTTGGAGGATCCTATAACCTTCTTGGGACACACACACACAGCCCTATCTTTAACCCATTCTCTCATGAGTAGGATTTCAGAATTTCCAGTCCTCCTCTCCTATCTAATTCTTCTGTGTCAATTTTTGGTCCTACATTTCATTCATATAGCATAATTACTGTTTTTAATTTTTGGTGCAGGGGTTTGCTTTTTAGAATCACATCATATTCATCTCTCCCTTACTCTTTCTTTTGGGCCACCCAGTTACTAATGATAATCTTAGAAATGTAGTTTACATTTTCATGTATAAAATATAAACAGTTTATTCTTACTAAGTCCCTTGAAATTAGTCTATGATATAGCTCTTATATGTTAAATTTTTTGTTGAGTTCAGATGTGTTTGAGACAAAATCCTAAAAATATTACAATTCATTAAATGTCCATTTTTTTTCATTCAATAATATACTTAATTTTACTAGACAAAATAGTTTCAGCCATAACCCTAATTCTTTTGATTTTTAATACATAGTATTCTAGAACCTGTAGTCTTTTATTATAGGTACTGATAAGTCTGTACAATTCTGATTTAGCTCCAGCATATTTGAATTTTTTATTTTTTGTTGTTGTTTGTAAAACTTTTTCTTTGATCTGAGGCTTTTGAAAGTTAGCAATAATGTTCCTTTATGTTTTCCTTGTAGGATCTCTTTCAGGTGCTGATTGGTGGATTTTTTGCTATTTCCACTTTCCTCGTTTGTTCTGTCACTTCAGGACAATTTTCTTTACTTTTTCTTGTATTATTATATCAAGGTTTTTTTTTTTTTGGTTCTAGCTTTCAGGCAGAGCAGTTATTTTTCTGTTTTTTTCTTCATGATCTGTTCTCTCAATCCATTGTTTTTTTGGGGTGTGTGTGTGTGTGTGTGTGTGTGTGTGTGTGTGTGTGTGAATTTTTTTAAAAAATTTATATATTTTAAATACACATTACTTTATGAATCATGTTAGGAGAGAAAAATCAAAGCAAAAGGGAAAAATCATGGGAGAGAAAAAAACATAAAAAAAGAAATGAACTTCTTTTTCTGGTTGTAGATGGCATTTTCTATCTAAAGTCTACTGTGATTTAGATCACTATTTGGATCACTTAACCACTGAGAAGAACGAAGTCTTTCATAGTTGAACATTGCATGTTATGTACAATGTAGTCCTGGTTCTGCTTGTTTTGCTCAGCATCAGTTCATGTAAATCTTTCCAGGCCTTTCTAAAATCAGCTTGTTAATCATTTCCTATACAATAATAATAACCCAGTATCTTCATACCACCACTTGTTCAGCCACTCCCCAACTGATGGGCACCTACTCATTTTCCAATTCTTTGCTTCCAGTAAAAGAGCTGCTACAAACATTTTTGCACATGTGGGTCATTTTCCCTCCTTTATGATCCTTGGGATACAGACCCAGTAGTGGCACTGCTGGGTCAAAGGGTATGCACAGTTTTGTTAGACATCCTTCTATATTGCTCTGCAGAATAGTTAGATCATTTCACAATTTCACCAACAATGCATTAGTGTCCCAGTTTTCCCACATCCTCTCCAACATTTATCTTTATCTTTTCCTGTCATCTTATCCAATCCAAGAGATCTGAGGTGGTATCTCAAAATTGTTTTAATTTGCATTCTCTAATCCAAAAGTGATTTAGAGCTTTTTTCCTATGACTATAGATTGTTTTAATTTCATCATCTGAAAATATTCTGTTCATATCCTTTGAGATCTATTGTTTCACATTCTCTTCTATTTTTTCATGTTTTATGTTTTGTTTTATTATTTCTAAGCTCTTATAATTTCACTGGCTTCCCCTTGTCCAATACTATTTTTCAGAGTCATTTTCTTTGAGACTTTGGATCTCCTTTTCTAATTGGTTGACTTTCTTTTCATGACCTTGTTTTTATTAGATTGTTATTTTTTTCTCAACCTCTTGATTTTTAATGTCTTTGAATTCTTTTTTTGCCAGCATTCCTTATCAGCAGAAGGTCCCTCAGTCTTCCCATATTCAACTCCTGACTCCCCACATAGTCTTGGAGGTTAAAGTTGTTGTTATAGGGACTGAAGCCGCCTCTAAACCCAACTAGCCTCAGCTCTGCTCCCTCCTGGCTGTTTCTAAAGAGTTATTTACAATTCACACTGGCCAACCCTCCATCCCCGGGGTCTTTATTTGGGTCTTGTGGGAGGTTTGCCATTCTGCCCCAGACTTATGTGTGTTTTACTGGTCTGCATTCTCCTGAGGCACAGTTTTGTTTGTGGGGGAAATCTGGATAGCTTGGAATTTTCTGACATAATCAGCCCATTTTCTCTATACTCCTATTTTAGATACTTACTAGATCTTTGATTGTATTTATCTGGATGTCCTGGGGTACTTAGACTATTTAACTTTTCTGAACTTTGTTTTTACCATCTATAAATTAGAGGAATTGGACTGGGTGAACTTTGAAGTTTCTTATAGCTCTACAGTCCTATGTTCATGGAACTTTGGAGACTCTTACAGTGGGTGGAACCAGTAATGCAAATATCATTCTTTGCTGATTACCTTGATCTGTTGATTTGGGGGCTATCCCCTTGGAAATGAGCTTGGCAGTCCATCTTTCTTTAACAAACACTATTTCCTTCTGCATACACAAAGTATTGTTTCTCCTTGCAGCCACATAAACAATAGATCCTTTGGTTGGAGATCATGGGCAGAGAAGGGGAATGATAGAATCTTTAGGGACTACTGTAAGATATCTGAGGCTAGCAGTCTCTACATCCAAGACAACTGGCAAAGTCTAGTCTGTGCTCTAGAATCACAAATATTTTTCTAAGAGTCATTGTAATGCCGGAGAAACTGAGGCAAAACAGAAATTAGATTTTTAATATTTTAATAGTGGAGAATTTGGACTAGTGATCGAACAGATCTCATGTCCAAAAAATGTCTTTCCCTTAGCCAGCTGAATGGGACTCTTACCTCAAAACATCCAACCATGAGCAATTAATTCCAGAGATTTTTCTAGGGCTTCAGCTATCAGGGAAACAAAGGTAAGTGGGGGCAGAAAACTGAATAAGTCATAATTTCAGGAAGGACAATAATTTTTAAATTCTAACAGGTTGAGGGTCAAGAAGAGCAGGAGCAGGAGACAGGAGTCTGGGGCAAGAGATAAACCATCTGGAGTTTTATGACTCGCTGGAATGTGAGAGTGACCAGAGCTTAATGGGGTAAGGAAAGGGGGAATAGCCATAATGTTTTATTCAAGGTATAGCATAATAATTCAGGGAAATTGAGGTATTACAATTCAGGGCAACTGAGGCAGGGAAACAGTTATTACACATAGAGATTATGCTGCTATGTCTGGGAACTGTTGAAGAATGAGGAAGTAGGAATAAAGATTAAACTTCATGAGTGTATGAAACTTCTGAGTTTACTGTTGCAATTTGGCCCCTTTGTAGCTCATAATTTTAGAAAGTTGCCTAAAGCAATCCCATTAAAAAAAAAAGTTTGAAGTTAGTGTGGGAGATGGGTGCTAAACCCCCCCTACCCCTCACCCAAATTGACTATTCAGAGACATCTTCATATACAAACCAGAAACATTTATTATATCCTTGCAAAGAGTGGCCCAAGCACACTAGCTGAGCAGACCCAGAGGGCCCTTCATCTCCCAGCATGGTGCCTGGCTTAGTGAGCTGGAAATATTGAATTGGTTAAATAGAAAAAAATTTGGATTCATTGAATGGACTGAAAAGGAAGCAACCACTGACCATGGTCAGCAATACTGTCTACTTCCTGTGGATCATATAATTTCCCAAAAGTTGGGGTAGGGTCTGACCCACTCCATCTCATAGACTTTTTGACAAATCTTCCCTTAATCCCATTCATTAGGTTAACAAGTTAACTTTCATACATATATTTTCTTTCACAACATGACTTTTGTGGAAATGTTTTGCATAGCTTCAAATGTGCCTTCTCAAATTAACTTTCATACACAAAGACACAGAGAGCCCTACCCACCTCAGATTTGTCCTCTTCGGGTTCATTTTCTTTTCTCATGCTCCATCTCCAAACTTGATCAGTGAAAACAAATCAGGCTGAAAAGTAGTGTTTCAAAGCACTTAGAGCATCCTCAGTATAGAATGACAGTGATCCACAGCCCTAGGCATATGCATTCTTCTTCATTTGGCATAACAGCATGATATATCTCCCATTGACAATTAAACTGATTTGGTCTCATTTTTGAATTCCCATTATTTTTCCCATTTATATCAGTGTCATATCAAAATTGAAGGCAAGAAATCCTTACTGGCTAGCAGTAAATGAAAATGAAAAAAGGATAATAGTGTCTTTAATACAGAAATATGCCCAAATACTTTAGTAACCAAATATAGAGCCTCAGGAATCATTGGATTCTTTGAGATATAAGACTTGAAAGCCCTCAGGAATCATTGGATTTTCCGAGAAATGATAAGACTGTTATAGGACTTCAAAATCTGCTGGAATCATTGGATTCCCTAACACATAAAAAGACTGTTGCAGGACTTCAAAAACTTGAGGGGATCATTGGATTCCCTGATATATGAAGCAATGGACAATAGATTGGTTTTGGACTATCTCTTGGCTGATGAAGAAGGTGTATATGTGACTGCTGTTTACGTACTCTCCTTCTAGGACTTCTGGCAATCTTTTACAACATCATGTTGATTTATATTGTTTGTTATACTGTTACTTGTGTGTACAATTCATGTTTGTTACACCACATCAAGCCTGCACTGAGTGTAGGGAGAGTCATCACTAATAGCCTCTGCGTTATTGCTGTGTGCTTGTGTAAAATCTCCCATGCTGATGGGTTTGTGCATACCTGTTTCTAAAAAGACCCTTCAGCCCAGAGACCTACTAGCAACCCCCACTTCACTTTGGTGCTTTTCATCTCCTTTCCTGAGATGTCAGGGAGGGCATGATTATCTCCTTTTTAGTGCTTTCACCTCCCTTCCTGAGAAGTCAGGTGGTTGTGATCACCTCCTTTTTGGTGCTTTCACCTCCTTTTCTGAGAAGTCAGGGAGGGTGTGATCACCTCCCCTTGGGGGCTCTGACCTTCCCTGAGGAGTCAGGGATGAATATGACCACCTGTGTTCTAAAACAAAAGAAAGCGGGAGATGTAATGGGCTGAGGCTTGAGTTGATGCACTGAGGTCCCAAGCAAGTGAGGCTAAATAGTAATTGGACCATACTCTATTAATATATATGCTTGGAGAAAGAATGACCCCTGCCCACAATTTGTGCAAGTCCTGATGTGTTGCATAGGAAATGACGATTTTGGTGGGTGGAGGCCAAGGAGTGGAAAAGGAAGCAGCAAGAGAGACTGCTGGCTGGCGTCTTGACACAGCTGCTCACATTGCTATCGGGACCACCCTTCACCTCCGATCCCCCTCTGCTAGCTGGCTTCCTGTCGCAGCTGCCCATAGTGCTATCACAATCCTTCTTCACCTCGACTGAGAATTCTCTCTACTGAGAATAAAGATTGAAGATTTTCCCCTTAACCTGAATTCCTGACTCCAGCTGATTTTAAATACGCGGTCATCACAGTAGAGGGACTATTTCTCTCACCACTGCAATCTTCAGTTATTATGTCACACTGAAAATTTTAACTGCTGGGAAGAATATAAAAATATTTCATTTTTTCAAAAAGTATTAATATCTGAGCTATTCTTCCATATTAATGTTTTCTCAATTTCTTTCAATTGTTTCATCCATTATCTGTATTCAGCAGTGATACATCCTTAGTGATTTTCCTATCTAACCAGTGGTTTGTATATTGGGTCATACGTGCTGGTCCTTTTACAGTAATATTGCTAAAATTCCTAAAGAAAATCAAATATGAGCTAGCTTTTGAGGGTCCTTCTTGGCATTGGAATCAGACCTTGAATCTCAATTGCTTCTACAGTCATCCTTTTTCCATTTTTGATTCTTGTTAGGTGAGTGTACAGAGAGAATTGAGTAATACTTGTTGAACTGTCATTCAGAAAGTGGAGAATGAAATTCAGGGAACCTTGGAGAATATATTTAAACAAGTGAGGCTTTTTTTTTTTTTAAGCTTTCCAAAGGCCATTTTTAACCAGTTCAAGAACTGAAATTTACTTTTATAGTTTACATCTTCAAATTGATTTTCTCCTCACAGCATCCAAGTCTGTATACTCAGTGGAGTATACAGTATCTAAAAGAGTCTGGATCGTGAGATATGGAGTGTCATATATATTCTACAAAAATCATGTGACATAAAATTCCACAGATCTTCTGAATTCCCATGTTCCTGTTTGTCTTGTAACAAGGATACCATCATAACCATTCATTTACTGCAAGTCTATTGGACTCCATACTGAACTGCTTTGTATTTGTGTAAACATTAATTTCAGAAGATCACAAAATATCTTGAAAGATACATTGAATTTGAATATATCTTTACAACAGATGTGTGGTGTTCTCTTCTTTTGTATAATATGATGGTTCTCTCTGAGAGCAGTTTTCTTGGGGAGGTTTTCTGGAGGCAGCCTTAGTTTCAGTTCAGAGTAATAATCACTCCAAATGCAGCCAGGTGTTAAAAGTTCAAATCTTTTATTGTCTCCTTCAATATAGCCTGGTTAGTTTTCTTAAAAGCCTCTCTCTCTGTTTGGTTCCAAGAGCTCTTGCAGCTTATCTGCCAGCTTCACTATCCAGCTCTCTCTGAATCTTGGTTCTCCTCTCCTGAATCTCCAGTTCTGCCCGATTGCAGTCTTTTGCTTGTCAATCTCCTTAACTGTACTCACTTGAGCTTTCTTTGTTTCCAAAAGCTCTCATTGCTAATCTTTTGTTTTTAGCAGCTTCTGCCTCTAGCTCAACTCCGACTCTTGGCAATCTTCGGAACTGAACTGACTTCACTGACTCAGCTCCTTTTTATGCTCTCTCAAAAGTTGACTCCTCCTCTGAGAGTGGGATTACGG
Organism: Antechinus flavipes; assembly: GCF_016432865.1. Taxonomy (NCBI): domain Eukaryota; kingdom Metazoa; phylum Chordata; class Mammalia; order Dasyuromorphia; family Dasyuridae; genus Antechinus; species Antechinus flavipes. Next base: position 296,238,643 of record NC_067398.1, read on the forward strand.
GAGGTGTGAATTCACAAAGTTACAAAGTTAACTTTGTGTATCTCTCATACTTGTAAATTCCAATGTGTAAGCTCTGATGTGTAAACTCTCTTAAAGGTGTGAGCTCTAATGTGTAAACTCTTAAAGGTGCAAAGCCAAGTACACAAGCATTGCTTCCATCAATTCCATTGAGTTATCTCCTTGTTTCAAGTTCTGGCTCATAACACAGATGTAAAATACTAAACCATAGACTTCTCTATGTGGATATAGATTTTATAAGGGAGAAAATTATGCTTTGCTTTTTTCAACCCTTTTATTTTCTGCCCTCAGGATTTCTGGAATTGAGGGGTATGTGTGTGGGAAGAGGGAGGGGGATTAGAGCAAAAAGATTGCTGTCATTCTTAGTGATGACATAGTTGAAGAAATAGTTATGCATGTTGTGGAAATAGTATTTATGGGACAGTAATAAGAGTACTGTAGATGGCAGGAGTGAAATGAGAACTGAGGAATCATCTAAGATTGATACTAGCACAGTATATCATGAAATAAAAGAACATTTTATATGGAAAGATACCTTAGAGAGCAACTAAGTACACTCTCTCCTTTCCAGAAGAGGAAACTCTAGTTAGGGAAACTCAAGTTGGTAGAGTTTAAGTGACTAGCTTAAGATATTGTTGCTCATTAGTAGCATACTTTGGACTGGAATCTAGGATTTAGGAATCAATTAGATAGTCTTAGATAAAAGTCTGTTACTTTTTTCACTAGCCTATAATGCTTCTCTATTTCTCCTTCCCTACAAAATGAATGTGAATTTCCAAAGAAATAGATTAAAGCATTCATTTAAGCAACATAAAGTAGTGGTGAACACTTTGTTTAGTTTAGCTGACTGTGGCTTTTATTGAACAGACCTAATGGATTGCCACTTAGAATAGAAGCTCTGAAGGAAAGACAACATTTGAATTACTTTCTTGTAGCTATTGGTGAGCTAAGAAATAGATATTTGAAATGTTATCTGATAGCTATGAGGAAGTCTGCAAAATATTTCTCTGTGTGCCTGCCATTTATTTCAGCATGTGATTTTTTTTTCCTGCTGGCATAAGTAGTGAAGAATTTACACTGATCATAGAAGGACTTGTTAGGCAGTCAAAAATGTCCTCCAAAATGTTGATTATGGGGTTGTTAAACCTTTGACTACAGGCATTAGAAGCATTTCTAAATCATGCCATTTATGGATATAACATTTTCAACAGACTGTGAAATAATTCACAGTGAACTAGCTCATCAGTAATGTTAGAATACTAATATTAACCATCTGGCTGGCAATCTTGGCACATGTCTAGGGCCAATAATGGTCTTAAGTGCCAGCTCAGAAGGACAGAGACCAATGGGCCCCAATGGAAGTTGAAAAATAAAATCTATGACAACATTTTAAACTGTACATTTCTATTTTGCAATCTAAATTTGGTCTGATATCATTCTACTTGGGAGCTTTTTCAGATTAGAAATATCAAAGATCTGTAACTTGGTATACAAACTTTAGTGCAATTGAAATCTGTATACTTATACATTGAAAAAATGCAGAGAAATTACTTAAATTTTAATTATGGAAATTCAGAGCAAAACATAGAGGAAAATAAAATCCTAACTCTTTTCCAAAAAGGAGTTATCCATATATTAAAATCATACAAGATTACTAATGATTACTACAGGAATTATTATGCAAAGATCACCTGCTTATTATCAAGCAAAGAATAAAAAAAGAGCCCTAAATAGGATGATTTATTTTTCTACACCTCTGTGGTCAGCAAGGGACATAAGGTATGTTGGTAAGTAAATATATAATCAGAAAAGGAAATGAGTCAGAAACGTATTAAGATTAGGAGATAACAGGCAGATGATGGCCAAAATCTTCCTCTGATGCCCAGAAAAAGGCTTTTTTTTTTTTTTGAGACCTTGAAGAAAGCCTCTTGGGTGTACCAGTCATCTAGCAGGGATTTGTGGGAAAGCATGGACAAGACTCACACAGGAAGAGAAGATTGTGGTACATATTATCCACAATGATAATAAGACCATCAGTCCGTTGGCATGTTGAAGTACAAGGCAATGAACCACTCAGAATCTATTTAGATTCACAAGGAATCCTTCACTTCTAAGATAGAAGAATTTTTAGTAAAAGAGCACTGTAACAAGAATGGTTGGATCAGTCCTAGCAGCATATTAGGAAGAGAATGAGGGCATTAATTTAGAGGTAAACCAAAAAGAGTTGAAATGATAATACCAGAAGACTGTTATAGAGCTCTTAAAAGAATAGAAGTATCAGATTTACTGCCATAGCATGCAGCCAACAAAATTAGAGGCCCAAACCAGATTGAAATGATATCATAAAAAATATTTAATAGAATAAATGAAAATAGAATACAGCATAGATAATTTGTGGTTTTCTGAGTCAATATTGCTGTCCTCAGGACAGTTTTGTGTTTCATTTTAGGCACATCTGGCCTACATGCAACAAATAAATAAATAATTAAATAGGGAACAGCTAAGTAACACAGTAGATAGAGTGCCAGTCTTGGAGTCAGGAGGATTTGAGTTCAAATTCGGCCTCAGACACTTGAGACTTACTACTGATCTTGGGCAAATAATTTAAACTGATTATCTGACAAACCAAAAAAGTTTTTTAAAAAATACAGTCTGAATAGAGATGAGGGCCTGACTATGAAAGAGTTTGTAATAGTAAAAAATGACAGAATTTGGAACCAAGTAGATGTGTGGAATGTGGAGTCCAAGAGTACACTAAAGTTATAAGCCAAGGACTTTCAAGGATAGTGGTCCCATCTCCAAGGCAATAAACAAACAAAGGAAAGATCTGTTCCTTTGTACAAAACTGAGGTGATGTCTTATTTTCTGTGGCCATAGTATAATAGGAGGAAGAAGGCTAAGAGTGGGGAAAAAGGAGAAGTGGCATTTTAGGACAATCAGGAGCCTTGGCCTCCTGTGTGATATGGCAAATCCTAACTCAAAATGACTTCTTAGAGGTCTCTCAAAGTGAAGAATAGAAGCTTTATTTAGGAATCTCATGAGAACCGGACATCCAATAAAATAGGGTCCCCAGTTTAAGGGAGGTCATATATTTATTTATATAGTCATAAGCCATAAGCGATCATGACAACCCTTCATTCCCTTATGCCTGGAAGTAACATGGACTTCTTAAATTTTGACCTGAATTTTATAATGGTAAGTTTCACAAGTTTTACAAGTGTCTTACTTTATCCAACATAAGCCCCCTATCTCCCAAATTCTCCAGGTAAACTGAATCCAAGTTATAAATTCAATCTACCTTAGTTAATGATTTTATAAGAAACCATATAATCCTCTCACAAAAAGATTTGTTTAGAGGTAAGTAATTCATTAAACTAGAATAACCAAGGAGACTTGGTTTACCCCAGACTTCCTCAACAAATAGAGATTAGAAAATCTCCAGGTAATTGAATAGTTTGATTCTTCTCTAAGCAGTTAAGGTCCAAGAGATCAGATATTTCTACTAGAGGATCAGGTCTTTGGTTCTCCTTCCCAGAGCCTTAATGATTAACAGAATCTTGGAAATTGGGTCTGGCATTATCATTGAATGGTCCTCAGTTTTCCCAGTACACTCACTTCCTATAAGGATTCAGAATGCAAGTGTCCTTGGCAAGAAAGCAGTTCTTATGTGCAAAGGAACTTTGCTGTTCCCCATGGTTCCCATGATTCCATTGTTACACCATCTTATCTTTGATTAGAGAGAGTGTTCTTCTGATTGGAGTCCTAATAGCTCTTTTTTTTTTTTTTTTAAATAAACTACAAACCCTCTATGCATCTGTTTAAATGAAGCTTGATTTGTAGTCTGATGTTAAGTCTCACCAGTGTTATGTTGCAGTGATGGTAGCTTCGGACATTGCTGGGAAAGATAAATGAGTATCAAAATTTTCAAGCTCTACCAAAGCTTTACCTTCAATGGCAATCTATTATCTGCAATCTGAGAGCAGAACAAGTTTAAAATTTTAAGATTTCACAGTAGTTCTACTAATCCCATAGATTACTGATTAGCTGACTTGTCCATTTTAATTCATTAGCAAAAGGACACACGCTTTTCCATAGGTTATTCCATATCATAAGATTGTTTCTTTATTTAAGAATCTTATTCTCTGAGCTATATAAGGAGAGCAGGAAAAGAATTGAAGTCCCAGCTTTCAGAGTATAAGGCACTGGACAAATAAATTGTCCATGCATTCACCTAGCCAATAAACAATAAATCTGTTATTGAGATTTTCTCTCTGGTTAACTCTGCCATAGGTTTCTGAGAGATCCAGCAGTATGAAATATATCCCTGGCATCAAAGAGCTTACAGTCTAATGGGAAATGGAAAGTGAACGCACATAAAATAATTAAATAATATTATTACTCAGTGTTATACATTAGTGTTGAATTGTGCAATTGATTGTAAGAGCTGTAGGAACTGAGAGAAATGTGATGTCTCAGGAGGTTGAAATACACAGAAAAAAGCTTTCTGTTCCTAAGGAGACTAGAACTTGATCTGCCTTTTCTCCTTTCCTTGCCCAATTTTTGAATTGGATTAGGGACCTAGGCTTTTAAGGATTTGGCCTTAACCCCAGGCATTTTGGGTCTGGAAGCTTAAGGTGATTTTTAGAAGTGAGGTTGATTTCCCTGGCTTAGATTCAGACGAAGGTTGAGGTAATATTGTTATGGTGGCCTGTATACCTGGTTTATCAGAAAGCATTTTTCAAAATATAATTGCATAGAATTTTGTAACAACGACTTCGTTTTACAAAAGAATTATTTTTCAGATGTTGAGATTATTCTTTATAATCAATAAGGTCAAGGTTTATGATTTCTAGTTAAAAGTTAGCAGAAAAAAAAAAAATGCACCAGGCTTAGACAATCATTTCATCAGGTGTAGTGTACATGTACAAACTAGTATAATTGGAGAAAAGATTTTTTTATAATAACTAAGGGAAAATTTCTTTCTATGCAGCTGCATTCAATCTTATCATTGTACGCACACAGAGCTGCAGATGCCTGGCATTCAGCTCCCATCTGTGATCACTGGTTACTTAACTGAACCAGTCTTCTTTCTAGCTTTATTGCGTGGTGCCCACAGGTGCGTGAAATGGAAGTGTTTGTGGAAAATCTTAAGCCTCTTGCTAGTAGGTAAATAGCCAAGATATTTTCCTATATGGGGGAAAAAAGACTTCTTTCTCATATGTTTTTGGCCAGATGTGATGATGAGCCATAGCAATTTTCCAGATGTTACCAATGTAAAATCTAGGCTTCATGGTAAGTGACTTGGTATTCATCCTGACATTATGTTTTAGCTAAGTGAAAAGATTTCATTTCCTTAGCTAGGTTTTTCTCATTTAAAAACAACATCCAATCTTGTATAAGAAAACTTGCAAAAGTGGAAAATTTGTCAAAATTGTTCTGCCATAATTGTGGTCAAAATCCTGTAATTTTATGTTCAGTTATGAATGTTACATGCATTAATACACTTGAAGCCTCCAGAGGATAACAACTGTTAAAGTTATGGTTTTCAAGATCATTGTACATAAACTTAGCAGGTGCTAGGAAGATTTAGGGAGAACCTGATAGTTATCTTCAATTATCCTAAAGGGTTTCAAGGTAGAAGATGGGATAGATTTATTCTGCTTTGCCTCCAAGGGTACATCTAAGTACAATAGATGGAAATTACAAAGAGGCAGATTTCTGCTATAAGGAAAGCTACTGAAAAGTGGAAAGGAGATGGAGATAATGAGTTCCTCTTCTCTGGAGATCTTTTTTAAAAAGGCTGCTTGGCAGTTTTTTGATATGTTGTAGAAGATGTTTTTGCTCAGATCTAAGTTGAATTAAGATTCTTTGAGATTATTTCAAATTTGAGATTTTGTAATGTACCCACCTCCTTCACTTTTACCAAGAATCTACCACCTTCCCAAACCACATTTTTCATCTGCCCATATCATACAATTCAGCATTTTCCTAGGTCTTGTATAGTCACATTGCCATCTCTTTCTTGAAGCTGTATCATACTTCTGACCCCACCTTCAATGCTCCCACCCCATTTTGTCTCTTCCCTTGTTCATCTGTTTTCCTTATTTTTGTATAGGAACTTGACTTCAACAGCTGAACAGATCATTTTTGCGACTACACATCTTGTCTAGTAAATACTAAGGCATACTGGTGATAGGGAGACATAGGAAAAAGTAAATGGAGTTTTATTAGACACCCTTTATAGGCCCTCAAATTTTAGAGGGTTATGAACTCAACTGAGTAAAGGGTTTTTTCCCCCCTCTAGCTGCTTTTTCTCCAACCATATGCATCTATAATGGTCTTCATAATGATAAGGAGGCTAAAAAGCTCAGCCATCATCCCTAATGATTTTACAGATGCATTTTTTATTACATTAATTTGAATAAGTCCTCAGTTATAAGGTAAGAATACATGAATCATCAATGCATTTTGGCAGAGAAAAGTAGTGAAATAGATATTAATGTCAGATATGTCACGATAGGCTGATCTTATTGGCCTCTTTTGTTCTCTCCTTCTTGATAGCTGGCATTAATCCCTAGAGTTAATGGGCAGTGTTGGCTGAAAATCATGGTAAACTGGGCGTTTTCACCTGATCCTAAAAGTAAAATATAAAAATTTATGCAAAAACTGAGCCAGAAATACCAATTCCTCTATTGATAGGGCTCTTCTCTTGTCTCCAAAAACTTGAATATAAAAATTAATGCAAAAACTGAGCCAGAAATACCAATTCCTCTATTGATAGGACTCTTCTCTCTCTTCCAAAAACTTGTTCCCAGTTATTCCTTTTCTCATTATTCGTCTTCTTAATTCACTGATTCGTTTCCTGCTTCTCACTAACATGCTCAATTATACTCTATCTTTCAAAGCCTTCACTTTACTCTTCAATCCCCTCAAACTATTTTCTTGTATCTCTTCTCCTTGTGACAGTCAATACCTACATAGAGTAATCTACTACATATGTGAAGATTAACTACAAGAGACCTATCTTAGAAAAAGCTCTTGGCATTGGGCTCTCAGCTCCTGTGCCCTGGCAGGGGATTGAGATCCACTGAGGGTTATGAGGATTGGCTCTTTGCTGAATACTTGCAACAAAGCAAGGGTTCTCCTCCTTTCTTATTTACAAATCTCCATCCACAAATGACATACATATCCCTTTAGCTTAACCTTGAAGGAAACAAGGGATTCTAAGAGATGGGACAAACTGAGGAGAGTGTGCATTCTAAAATAGAGGGATAGTTTATTATACAAATGCACAGAGAAGGAATACAGTATGTTAAATTTGACCAAATAGCTAATTGTCCATTTTGGTTGGAACGTGGAATGCCTAAAAGGAAATAGTGTGGAATATCTCAAAGTATAGGCTGAAGTTAGATTGTTTGTGAAGGATTTTAACTGCTAATTTGAGGAGTTCTGTTTTATCCAAGAGGCAATCTAAGATACTCTAGACTCAACTAGGGGAATGATATGGTCTATTTGAGTTTATACCATTCCTTCACTTTCCATTCATATTTCCTCCCTTCTAATATTAGCTTCTTATTGTGTCAGTTGACTGAAATTGTTTTCTCCAAGGTAACCAATTATCTTTTAACTGCTAAATTCAAAGTTATTTTTGCAGTCCCCATTTTTTTAAACATCTCTGAACACTCTACCCTTCCTCCTAGATGCTCCCTTTCCTTGATTTCCTTGACATAGTTCATTCTTTATTCTTCTATCTGTCTGGCCACATAGATTTTTCCTAAGATTCTGTTTTAAGCCCTCTATTTCTATATACTTCCTCAATTTGGTGTTCCTTTTAGCTCCTAAGGATTTGAATATTCTATTCAGATAACTCCCAGATAAATCCCAAACATATGCCTCCCTAATCTCTTCTGCACTACTATTCTGGGCTAACATCTCCCTGCCTGCCTTCTCCATAGAGATATCTCATCAGCAACTTGCACTCCACATGTTCCAAAGAACTTGTTATCCTACTCCAATTAGATCATGCTTCGACCTTCCCTATGTGTTTAAAGGACCAGCATCCTTTCAATCATCCAGGTTCATAATCTTATTTTCCTTTTCTACCTCTTCTCCTAGTCCCACCAATAGCCCATCGTTTATTAGATCTGTGTCCACAATATCATGTTCACCCGCCTTCTCTCTGCTCATAAAACAGTATCTAGGAACCCTCATTACTTTGTGCTGGTGTGTTACAATAAGTTCCTAATTAATCTTACTGTTTTCATTTTCTCCTCTCTGTTTCATCCTCCACACAGCCATCTTCCCAAGTTCTGATTTTGTCATTCCTCTGTTCAGGAATTTCCAGTATCTTTCTGGTGCTTCTAAGATAAACTGTAAACTCTTTAGCCTGACATTTAATGACCTCCACCATCTGGCTTCCATTTTCCTTTTTTAGTTCTCTTTACTCCTCTTCGTTTAGTTGCAGTCAATCTAGACTGCTTAATTGTTCCCCAAACTCCATATTTTATCTTCTGCTTGTGTACCTTTGCACTGGCTGCCCCTTCTATCTACTTATTGGAGTAAAAGATAATCATAGCCTTGAAATGGGCATTCTGAGAGAGTGTGGGGAAAAAAAGCAACCAATAATCACCTTGCTGTTTCTTGGATTGAATTTTTTCCCATAATAACTCTTCTCCCAGTGGTCATTGTATCTCCTCTCATTCACCATCACCCGAAGCAGATTCTACACTTGGGAAAGTGACCCATGAAAGAGGAGAGACTTAAAAGAAAATAGAACAATAAAACCTTTACCCCCACTTCTCTCATCCAGCCAGATGACCCAGTTTGTGAATTTTAAAGCAGTTGATGTGAACATTTAGAACTTATTCTCCAAACAAAATTAAGAAATACAATTTTCTTCTCTATGTTCTTGATTTTTATTATTTCTCTGAGTTTATTGGACGAATATATTTTATGCAGCTTTGCTACAACCACTATACCAGAACCTTATATAAGTGAGTTAGTAATATTTGGAAGACTCTTAAAATGGTCCATAAGGACTGACTATTCATTGAACTGTGAGATCTCCTTGGAGAATTTTTAAATTGACATTAAAAGGAAGCTCTTCCTCAATTTTCTCAATTAGCAATTACATATTGTTGACTCAAGAAACAATTGCTAAGATAGTATTGCAGGCATTGACATTGAATTTAGACATTTACAATTGTAATAAAAAAAGAATTCCACATGTTTGCATAGTTTTATATTATGACTCATTATCCTAGTTATTTAATCTTCGGTTTAGGATAGCTACATACATAGCTTTTATGTGATTTGAAACAAGAGGAAAAGAAATGTTGAAAGGTTTAAGGACCAAAATATGTCACTTTTCTTTTTAAGCTGAAGTGCAATAGGTAAAAACCATGTGAAAGAAGCATCACTCCATGTTTGCATAGTTTTTTTATTGTGACTCATTATCCAAATTCTAGTTATTTAATCTTCAATTTAGGATAGCTACATACATATCTTTTATGTGATTTGAAACAAGAGGAAAAGAAATGTTGAAAGGCTTAAGGAACTTTTCTTTATTAAGTTGAGATGCTATAGGTAAAAACCATGTGAAAGAAACATCATTGAGTACAATAGCAAAAACTGGAAGCCCTAGGTCTCTCTTCAATATTCCAAGTTTTCTTTTTAAAAAATTTAACTAAAAATTTTACATTATCAGATTTTTTTTTTCTCTCCTGCCTCAGTGAAGGAAAAAAAAAAACATTGAAACAAATGTGCATGGTGAAACAGAATAGATTCCCATATTGGTAACATCCATACATTTCATCTCTGTCAGAAGCATAGGATTCTTTATTAATTATCTGAAACTATGGTTTATCAGAGTTCTTTAAGACTTTCAAAATTACTCACTTTTACCTTATTATTGTATAAATTATTCTCCTGGTTCTTCTTATTTCACTCTGTATCAGATCCTTCAAGTCTTCCCTGCCTTTTCTAAAACCATCTTTTATAAATTTTTATCACACAGAAATATAGCCTCTAGCAGTTCTTTGCCACTATAAAGAGAGCTGTTTTAAATATTTTTAAACATAGAAGACCTTTACTTTTTTCTTTATTCTCTTTGGGGTGTAGGTCAAGTAGTGGTTGTTGTTGGGTTAACTTTTTTTTTTTTTTAACCACTTTCAAAGTGGTAGTACTTTAGAAAATTTGGTGGCATAGTTCCAAGTTGCTTTCCAGAATATTCCAATTCACAGTTTCAACAGCAGTGCATCAGTGTATCTTCCTTTAGTCCCTGCAACATCTGCTGTTTTGAGGAGGGTATTGATTTGTGCCATCCTGATGTATCCCTAAATACTAGTCTTTCAAAAAGGTTTTTTTTACAATTGTTGAGATATTATACTTAATGGATTGGTTTCTTTATTCTCCTTTGTGATTTCTTTGAAATTCTTAGATTCATAACTCCATAAGTATAAAATATCTGCTAACTAATGAGATTTAACTTAATAGTTTTTTGAAACTTCTGCATACAAAAGTTAGTCTGAGAAATTGCCTCTTTGCAAAATAGAAATAGATAGGGCATTGCCTGGAATGCCCTAGAAAACTACTACTCCACACTAAAGGATGAGAGGGAAACCCTTGTCTTTTTTATATGAATTTATAATTCAACTTTATTCATAACATTCAATAGTTTTAAAAATAGCTATGCTTAATTTGATTATCTTTATCCTTTTTAAGCTCAAAATAAAATTAACTTTTCTGAGGGGAAAAATCCATTGAAATAGTCCTGACTGCTCTTTTTTAAAGTCAGCCCTAATTCCCAGTGTTCCCTATTAGTAGTTTAAAGTGTAATTGACAATAGTATTATGATAGGAAAACAGCAACTGAAAAACAGAGAAGACAAACTGTTAGATCTCATTAAATGGCTACCCGAGCAGTTTGGCACTTTTATACACTAGGCTTTCATCCAGTTTCTTTGCTTCTAATGCTGTTTTTTGATTGGAGACCCAAGGAGCCAAATCAGGAAACTCACAAATAAGTAATGCTGATTTAGAAAACCTTGCTATTTGTGCAGTTAAGTGTTATTCACTGTTTTCATCCCAGGAACTATCAGTGGTGCTCAGTAACCACTGATGATAAACACACTCCATGAACACCCTTATCATTAATCAGTGGTCACGGATTAATTTGAGAGCTACTGATCACCTGTTAAAAAAGAACTTTAAAATAGGCTTTTGTTCTATTTTAGTCAGCAAATGTATTAAAGAGATATTAATATGTTAAAAAGAGTCACTGATAAATGCATTTCTTGGACCTTTTTGTATAGTGTTTTTTGATATCATTAAAGATTTTTAAAATTAAATTAATTAAATTTTATTAAATCATTTAAAAAGATTCTCTTTTAACAAATGGTACCATGGCATGGCAGAGGCAAGTGAGCTTTTCCATAGTGGTTTTTGATTTATAAGTTCACTTAAACTTGCAGTAGAAGAATCTGGTCATTTAGTTTAATAATGTAATCATGCTGAGACAATATATTTGTTAGGTCAAATTATGGTCAAAGGATATATATTGTTTTATATCACTCTTATGAAAAAGAGGCACCAATATATTACACTTCATTGGATGGTTTTAGGGACTCACACCCCATATTTAAATATGGTCATGGGTAAAAAGGTATACATTTCTGAAATCTTCCTCATTCAGAGAGAAAAATAAAACTGTCCTATTAAACTGAAGGCATGAATCTAACATGGACAAAATCACAAAATATTTAAATAAAAAAGGACATTCAATAAAATCTAAACCACCTACTAAGCAGATGAAAAGATGAAGACCTTTTGAGTAGTGACCTGTCCAATATCAAATAGCTAGCTGGTAAGTGGTAGAGCCAATATAAAAAGCCAGGTTTTATTTTTTGTTTTTTTTGTTGTTGTTGTTCTATCATAATACAATGCCTTCCAAGTAATTTGTTCATAATTGGATTGAATGTATTAAGAATATATTTTCATTACCAGACAGGCTTTACAAGTGTAATAGGACTATGGAGCTAGAACTGGAAGAGACTTCTTGGATTATTGCATCCAGTTTCCTCATTTTATAAATTAGCTAACTGTAATACAGCAAACTATAGGTGATAAGTATTTGCCTAAAGTCAAACGGGTAATAAATATCAGAGGTAAAATTCAAATGCTGGTCCTCTGACTCAGTTGTCAGTGCTTCTTCCACCATGCAATACTACTTCAACTCCTAAGAAGATGTATACAAGGATTACATAGCATGAGGCAAGCAGGCATGAGTTCCTGTCTGCCTTATTGGAGTGAGCTATCAATGAGATTACAAATCCATTTTAATGTCTTTCATTTTATACAGAAAATGCCTTACTGAAGAGTTTTTTATAAATAGATTTTTTTCCCGGTAAATTGTATCCTATTTTATTTTATTTTTTTAGCTTTACAAGTGAATTTTTGTAAATATCCTTTTATTTACAAGTTATATGCATGGGCAATTTTACAGCATTGACAATTGCCAAACCTTTTGTTCCAATTTTTCTCCTCCTCCCCCCCCCCCCATCACTTCCCCCCAATGGCCAATACATGTTAAATATCTTAAAGTATAAATTAAATACAATATAAGTTTGTATCCTATTTTAAATAGAATTAGAGATATATAACCAGATTGAAGTGAACTGATTGCAAAACAAGAATAAGAAATGGCTAAGACAGATCACTGGTACCCATCTACTTACTGTCAAGAGACCCTGGGAAAAATCTCCAGGATGTAGACTCTGGTAGATGATTTATGGGAGGACATAGAGAAAAATAAAGTCCAGCAAAGTGAGAAAGTTTGGCTAGGTTTTGATATGTACTATTGGAAGGATTATCTACTTTATCATCTTGATAAATTATCAAATTATTTAGCTATATCTTAATATTTAAGGAATTCTTTGTTAAATCCAAAGATAAATTTTAAAATTCTTTTAAAATACAAATAATCATTCCCTATATCTTTTGTGTAAATTCATATTTTCTAAATCACATCATCTTAAAAGAGGGGAAGTTGTTTTTTTCCCTATGGTTTTCATTTACATCTTTTCATGTAGAGCTATGTATGGCAGTTAATTTAGATATCCTCCAAAATGAATTATAATTCTCCTATGCCAACTCTGTCTTACTTCTGAAGGCTTTGCAGGATATATTATGAGTTTCATCAGCATCATATATCTTTATATCTTTTCTGGAGCCACTCTTGGAAAAGTGGCTAGAATGCTAGGCATGGGGTCTACAGATTCCACCTCTGACAGTTTGCTAACTGAGAAACTGACCGGGTTTATACATTACTTAACATCTCTCAAGTTCAGGCATTTTTACAAAACTCATTTTCTAAAGTGAGGATTTTCATTTATCTTTTACAAGCATCTCACAATATTCTGCATATAATATATACAGAATAAATATTTGTTAAGTGGAACTAAAAGAACTAACATTAAAGGGATTGGCAGGTCCTTTTGCTAAATTTTGACCTTGGTTTTGCTCTGGCTTTCAATTCTAAATCAGATGTAGAACTAAATCCTTTTCCCTTTCAAAAGCAGAATTGAGAACAAGGCAGATAAAATGCCACCTTAAAATTTTCCTTTCTTTGACATTAAAAAAATTTTTTTAAAAAGAATTTGACATACTTTACTGTGTTTATTAGCTATTTTGTCAAAAGCAGTGGCACTTCTACAACCCTTGAGGAATTTCCTGTACAGATTAAAAGCATGGGCTGATTAGAAAAGTTAAGCATAAACTTAGAATATTAACCATCTTTCCACTGAGGGCTTTCTAATTGCTCAATAATGGGTTGAGGCTTTGAGACCACAGAATATATCTTGATATTCAAACCAGGTGAGCCAAATATCTGAATAAAAGAGATAGAACTGGTTGGCTCTTGAACAAAGGATATTTCAGTCTCTCTGAATAGCCATTCTAGTATCATCTAATGTGCTACATTTACTGACAAATTGTATTGTATGTTAGCCCATGAGCATTGTGTATCCTACAGAAGGAGATTATGCTGCTATTAAAATTATAGAATGTTAGCAGCTGGGCCCATTGTCATGTACTCTGGCTATAAGACACACCATGAGATAAGGCAGAGGAGACAACGCTCATTCAGTTGTGCCAGCAGTGATGTCATTTCCAGGGCCTACACAAATGGAGAACTTAAACTGCATGAAAATATAAGAATCCCTTCTCTGAAAACAATTGTTATGGACTTCTTTATCTCTCAAAATGCCTAGAAAAATCAGTAATGATATTAACAAACTGACATTTCTATATTTTTTATAAGGTTTGCAAAAGACTTTTCATGAATTACCTCAGTTGAGCCTCATAGCAACCTGAATGAGCTAAGTATTTCTAGTTTTATCTTTTTTTTAAATTTTAATTTTTTTCTGAAGCAATTGGGGTTAAGTGACTTGCCTAAGGTCACACAGCTAGGAAATATTAAGTGTCTGAGATTGGATTTGAACTCAGGTTCTCCTGACTTCAGGGCCGGCACTCTATCCACTGTGCCATGTAACTGACCCCTATTTCTAGTTTTATCATGCCCATTTCATAGAGGTATAAACGAAAGCTCAGAAATTAACCGACTTGCCCATAGTCAAAGAAAACAAGTGTCCATGGTAAGATTCAAATCTAATTCTTTCTTGACTGGAAGTCCCATGAGCTTTCCATTATACCATGCTACCTCATAATCTTTACTCCCTCTCAATTACTAAATAAAAAATAATTTTTCAAAAAGTTCTAAGATGGAAGTATAAGATGTTATAGAATTTTCTTCTTTTGTCAGTGAAAAAAATAGCAGAAAAGGTTCTGTGAGATCTTTAGATAAGGATTTGTCTAAAATAAGGGTCCTTCACCCTGTCATGGAACTTTTTTGGCAATCTTTGAAACCTATGAATTCCTTCTCAAAACATTTTGAAATACTTTATAAATAATTGGAGGAATTGTTAATTTCAGTTAGAGTTTATTGAAAGTAAAGATATATTTCCCTCCCATTCAAGTTTTCAGAGCTTCTGAAATCTATCTAAAGACCTTTCAGATCTAAAACAGAGAGAAGGGAATGGAACAAGTATTAAGTGCTGATTTTGTGCTAAATATTTTACAAATATTACCTCATTTATCTTTAAAGCCAAAGGATTAGGTAAATCATTTGCTTTAAAATGATTATTTTCTATACAATATTAATTAAAGTAGAGAGACAACTTGGCATGTAACCCCAGAGGACTGGTGTTAAGGCCAGGAAAACCCTGATTTAAGTTTCATCTCCAACACAAACTGACTTTATGATCTTGGGCAACTCACTTAACCTGCCAATGATTTAGAGCCAAGAAATGTCAAATTCCTACTGGAGCAAAACTATCAGAGTGCAGCCAGAACTAGATTAAAACATAGTTGGAAAATGTTTAACAAAACATACAAACATAGTACAACTTAAATAATGTTAATTTGTGGTTTTCTAAATTAATATGTAATCAGCAGGAATCTGTTTCTATTTGATTTGACACTGAGACAATAACCCTCAAAGATAATAAACTTCAGAGAAATGTTGACTTGCAGATGAAGTTTCTTCACCTGGAAGCTCCTTATACCAATGATATCTCAGACCCAGTCCCTATCCCTAAAATTTTTATAATTGGCATCTAACAGTAAGATAAAGTTTCTTTCTAGGCAAGAATTCCTTAAAGAGTTGGTTTACAAGCAAACTTGTCTAAAGCACAGTCTCTTTTCTCCCAAATAATGAACTTTTATTAACAGGGCTTTAGAAACTCTATATGACATTGCTACTTAAACGCAATTGTTTTTTTTTTAATCTTTGAGTTGATCTGCTCCTGCAAAGAGACAGTTATGGAAGAATCCAGGAAAGTTATTTTAGGATATCCTAAATCATTTGACCTGACGCAATACAATTCAGCATATATTTGTCATATGTCTACTGTGTGCAAGAACATTGTTCTAGCTGCTGAGGAGATAAAAACAAAAATGAGAAAAGCTTCTAGCTTCTAAGCATCTGCTCTTCTAGTTGGGGGTGGGGAGTGGGGAGTTGAAGAGGAAGAATATTTTCAGATAAATAGAAGCAAATGTAAGGTCCTAAGGAACATCTAGAAGTCAACACAAGCTCTTAGTCTTTGAATTCCCAAATGTGTAAGCTCTCTAGTTCCTTTGGTGCCCCAAGACTCAGATTCTCTCTGGATCTCAGGTAGAGTTGTTTCCTTTTCAGTACAGACTCTCCCCTGCCTTCACTTTTTTTTTTTTTTTTTTTTTGGTGGGATGCAGTCAAAGCAATTTATTTTTTTATTATTATTTTTAAAAATAACTTTTTATTGACAGAACCCACGCCAGGGTAATTTTTTACAACATTATCCCTTGCACTCACTTCTGTTCTGATTTTTCCCCTCCCTCTTTCCATCCCCTCCCCCAGATGTCAAGCAGTCCTATATATGTTAAACAGGTTACGGTATATCCTAGATACAATATATGTTTGCAGAACCGAACAGTTCTCTTGTTGCATAGGGAGAATTGGATTCAAAAGATATAAATAACCCGGGAAGAAAAACAAAAATGTAAGCAGTTTATATTCACTTCCCAATATTTTTTTTTTGGGTGTAGCTGCTTCTGTCCATTATTGATCAATTGAAACTGAGTTAGATCTTCTCTTTGTTGAAGAAATCCACTTTCATCAGAATACATCCTCATACAGTATCATTGTTGAAGTATATAATGATCTCCTGGTTCTACTCATTTCATTTAGCATCAGTTCATGTAAGTCTTGCAGTCCTCTCTGTATTCATCCTGCTGGTCATTTCTTACAGAACAATAATATTCCATAACGTTCATATACCACAATTTACTCAATCATTGTCCAATTGATGGGCATCCATTCATTTTCCAGTTTCTGGCCACTACAAACAGGGCTGCCACAAACATTTTGGCACATACAGGTCCCTTTGCTTTCTTTAGTATCTCTTTGGGGTATAAGCCCAGTAGACACACTGCTGGATCAAAGGGTATGCACAGTTTGATAACTTTTTGAGCATAGTTCCAAATTGCTCTCCAGAATGGCTGGATGTGTTCACAATTCCACCAACAATGTATCAGTGTCCCTGTTTTCCCACATCCCCTCCAACATTCTGCATTATCTTTCCCTGTCACTCTAGCCAATCTGACAGGTGTGTAGTGGTACCTCAGAGTTGTCTTAATTTGCATTTCTCTGATTAATAATGATTTGGAGCATATTTTCATATGTCTATAAATAGTTTCAATTTCTTCATCTGAGAATTGTCTGTTCATATCCTTTGACCATTTATCAATTGGAGAATGGTTTGATTTCTTATAAATTAGAGTCAATTCTCTATATATTTTGGAAATGAGGCCTTTATCAGAACCTTTGACTGCAAAAATGTTTTCCTAGTTTATTGTTTCCCTTCTGATCTTGTCTGCATTTGTTTTTTTTGTACAAACACTTTTCAATTTGATAATAATCAAAATTTTCTATTTTGTGGTCTCTTCACTATTTTCAAGAAGCTTTTCTTGGACTAACATTTTGACCAACACAAAAATATGTCTTTTCATAGGTACCAGCTAATAAAATATTAAGTTTATGAAGCCATTTTAGCAGCTTTATATTATCTATATCTGCTGCTAAATTACTTTCTTGAAAGCTCCCAAGACTGTTTTGAATAACTCTAGACTTGAAACCTAGATCCAAGATATAACTTATAGTGAATCTTATGTGGTATCCAAAAGTGTTTCCTTTTGATAGTTTTTATAATTGATGTATTATGTACAATTGAAAATGGAATATAAGCTAATGTGTATATCATGGAGGAATATTTGTAAAGTTAATGAATGGGGATTCTATTTATACTTCTTCTGTGAGAAATTAAGATAGGTCAGCATAAAACCTCATTCACTAATTATTGATTTTAGCATTTTGAAAGTATTACCATTGAAAGTGTTAGTTGAGTCTGGGTTCCCAAGGTGAAATGCAAAATGAATAAAATTCAGCTTTCTAACACTATAAATTGCACAGAAGTTGCGATCATATATTGATAAGGGGGTGATTCATCGTCTTGGAGTTCTCTATACCAATTAAATCACATTTCCAATTCCCTATTCCTAGCCCTATGAAATCCATACATATCTGTGAATATCACTACATTTTATTTGTAATTACTAATGACTTTAATAAAACCAATATTCCATGTTTATCCATTGTAATTGATTATATACAACACACTACTTTATTAATTGTTATTTTCTATTTGGGGGTTAGTTATGTTAGTTATGACAATTATATTTCAGATACTCAAAACTGAAGTTGTACGGTTAAGGTTCTTATTATATAGCCCTCTGATTTTGCTTATATTATTCTTTGATATAATTGATGATGAAAAGAAAAACTAAAAGTTTTTAATTACAAAATGTATACTGATTGCTGAGAGATATAGACCTGTTTACTTGTTCTACTGTGTGAGGTAGGCACAAGCCAAGTAGAGTCCACTTGTAAGTGATCCATGAGTATCATCTGTCATACTTATCAAAATAGTACATACAATTCAGTAGACCAATCTTTTTTTTTTTTTTTTCCAGGATGCCAAGTTTGTAGAAGAGAGAAGAAAACAACTACAGAATTACTTAAGAAATGTTATGAACAAAATAATTCAGGCTGTCCCTGAGTTTGCAGCCAATCCCAAAAAAGAGACTCTTATTCAGTTGATGCCATTTTTCATGTGAGTATATGACAAATGACTATGTGGTCTTTAAAGAACAACAACCAAATAATCCTCCCTCCCTCCTCCCCCCCTCCCCATGGAATGAAGTACTATTTAATTTCTTCAAACAACTGTATATGCATAATGGACTTTAAAAAACTTAAAAACACATGAAACAGAGAATACATTCCTTATTTTGTGTGTGGTTTTTATCCAATTATGAATTTATCTTAATTACACTTAGCACCAAATTTTCAAATAGCCATTGTATAATTAAAATTTGTATTTGATTTGCAAAATAAAACTGAATCACAAAGTGCACATTTGCACATTTTCAAAAGTATCATTGAAACTCCATAAAATTAATGATAAGAATTTCTCTCCACAGATTTGATTATTCTCATTTCAAAATGACTTTTGGGATCCACTGACATTAAAGTATAACGTTACTTCTTTTCAGTACTCACAAAGTGAATGGTTTTCTTTATGTGAGTACTACTTCATGCTTATAGTAAGACAGTTTTCTTGAGTTGCTCTTGGTGATGATAAGCACACTTAAAGCGGCTTGTTCAGATATTCAGAATCTCATGCTTCACCTACCTAACGTTGCTTTTCACAGAAACTGGCAATGATATGGTAATAACAGCTAGGTTACACAGTGGATAGTGCACTGGGCCTGGAGTCAAGAAAGCTTAAGTCCAAATCCAACTTCACACTTTTACTCCCCTAATCAAATCATTTAACTTGTGCCTTGGTTTTGTCTTTTGTAAAATGGGAATAATAATAGCAGCTACCTACTAAGGCTGTTGTGAGAATAAAAGAAGTTAATATTTAAAGTGCTTTGCAAACTTTATATTACTATATTGCATATTATTATAATAATAATTATTATTGTTAATTGGACCTTTGCAACTGGTATAGTGTTTACCAGCTCTTCTCTGCTATAAGAGCTTTAGCAATGTGGTTTTAAGATCCTAAACTATAGTCTTAAATAACCTAAGATTCATTGTACTACTATACTACATTGTACCACTACTGGACTTTAGGATTTCATCTGTAGAGGGAATTCTCAGGTGAAGAACATTCTAGAAAAGTTGGTTGGCATCTTTTGTTCAGCTTTTAGACTTGGAGACTAAAAAGTGCTTTGGAATACTTGTAGCACTGAAGGTCAGGTGGCCCAACTAGAGTCACAGGTTGGTCAGTATATATCAGAAGTATCTCCTGAGTCTTTATTCACTAGATTGTGCTACCTTCAGTCATAATTGCCACTAATTTTTATCAAGATATGCTGTTAATTAAATGTCCAATTTAGCCTGTTGTGGAATTTCCAAAATTATATGAAATACTTTATTTTATTGTCTTTCATTGAAGTCCTTATTCCATAGGAGTCAGTGGATAAGTTTGCTTACATGAATAAGGTTGTATTTTGTCCCAAATTATTTGTGACATAAATGACTTATTTTTATGTTTCCCTAGGGCCAAACATTACAAACATAAAGCATTCCCAGTCATTTTTAAAATTTTATTTAGTTATTTGATATTGCTCCCCCCATTTTTACATTTGTTTTTAAAATTTTTGAGTTCTAGGTTCTCTCTTTTATCCCCAGTCACAAGTAAGTTATGCAAAACATTTCTATAAAAGTCAAGTTGTGAAAATAAACTATAGATCTCCCACCTTAATGAAAATAAAAATCCTCAAGAAAAATTAAATTTTAAAAAAAAGAGAGAACAAGACAGAAAGAAAGAGAGAATGCTTCAATCTGTATTTGGATGCAACCAGTTCTTTCTCTGGTTATGGATAGGATTTTTTATTATAAGTCCTTCAGAGTAGTTGTGGAAGATTGTACTGATTGTACTATTGAGAATAGCAAAGTCACTGATAGCTGGTCATCCCAGAACATTGCTATAACTTTGTATATAGTACATTTCACTTTTCTTGAGTTGATGGAGGATTTTCTAAGTGTTTTTTTTTTTTTTTCCTGAGAGCATCCTGCTCATCATTTCTCATAGAGCAGTAATGTTCCATCATAAACGTATACCATAGTTTGTTGAGCTATTTTCCAGTTGGGCCCCCTTCAATTTCCAAATTTTTAGCCTTGAGTAGAAAGTTACTATGAATATTTTTTGTACATACAGGTCATTTTCCTTTTTTAAAAAAAAATTTTTTTAACTGAACCTCTTTTGGTAGTTATTTTTTTAAAGGCACAAAATTAATATGTGAATCACCTTTTAGATAATCTGATTTTTTTTCTCCCCCTTTATATTTTGGTGAAATACAGTAATGGAAACAGTCAGTAAAATCCTATCTCAGTCCAAGAGCTAGACCATTATAAAGCATGTTCCCAAACTTTCTGAGATTTAAAAAAAAAAAAAAACAGGGAAAATTGTAGATGTTAATGTTTCTGATTAAAGCAACTCTAGTAATTTCTAGTACCTGTTTACCAAACATCATCCAGTTGAATTGTAAAAATTTTATGTTAATGTAAATATCTCTGCACGTTGTGTAATTTCAATTGTATTGGTTGCCATTAATCAGAGCTGAGGAAAAAACCATTTTGTGCCTGATTAACATAGAGAACATAAGGTTCAATTTCATGGGCTTATTTAAAAAAGAAATTCTGTGGGAGACTAGCAAATGAAATAATATTGATGTCAGAATTTTAACTAAATATTGGTCTATATTTCAGTTGCTACAGTAAAGCAGGTTTCCCCCCCCCCCCACCTCCCCTTGACTTTATTTATTCTTTCAAGTCATTTTTTTGAGGAAGAAGAAATTTAGAGATTGAAATATTCATATTGGCATAATAAAACTAGATTTGCAGCCAGGTTCCTTGGCATATCAGTGTTTTCTGAATGCAGGAGTTTTCTACCTGAAAGGAACTCTGTGTTTCTACAAACTATAATGGGTTATAGTTTGGGTTAGTCAGGTCTGAAAAGTTAACCATTTCTCATTGGCGAAATCAAGCAGGATAGAAATCTTGCCTAAGAAAACTACCTCCCAAAGACTTTATTATTATTGTAAATCTTAGCAAATTCCCTCTGTTATTTTTTTAGTTTAATCCAAGGTTACAGTGACTATTTTTTGTTAAAGAAAATTTTTAAATCTTTAATGACCAAACATATCATATTAATTCAGCACATTAATTACAAATTTAGCAAAATAAATATTACTCATAAAAATTTTCGTTCAGGTCTTATTCATGTTAACAAGAAAAATAGCTCTTACTGAAAAATAAGACGACAAAAAAGTGTACTAGTCCCAATTACTTTGAATTCTACTTTCTTTATGAAGCAGTCTGCATGAAAGGTCTTATCCTGAAAAAACAAACATAAGACCCTGTAGTGAACCCTTATGCTGAGCATTTTATGCTTTTAATTGTTCCTACCTTTTTTGTAATTAGAGGAACTGTGACCTGATACACTGAGGTTGCTGTCATAGAGTGTCACATATTTTGAAATTGCCTTAATGAAGAACTTATAAGAATTCATTTTGTGGCACTGGATTACACATGATAAAGTCTTGAATGATTTGTTGCTCCATCATTTAACAGGTTATTAAAATGTTTTTCAGCAAACTAATTCATCCTTGGGAAATGTATCATGTTATGCTGTTCCTTGAGGGGAAAATAGTTACAGGGATGGAAGAAAGAATAATGGAGGTCACAGCACAAATTCCCAACTAAGTTTTTCTGCAGAAAACTAAGTTGATTTTTTTTTCACTTCTGCTGCCACATTTATTCTTTAAGTTGTTAAATATATTTTATCAATATGTTCATTAGCTATACTATAATGTATACCATCTTAAACCATCATACGAGGTGAGTGATTGATTTGGAGTAACAATCTGACCTTAGTGTAAGCACTGCTATCTGAATTGGATGCAGAACTCAGTACTCAAGTCATGGGCCACAATATTTCTGTATCAGGAGATGAATGTTTACTATCTGGAGGGTAGAAAACTGAAAGGCATTGAAGTCTTTGCATTGTTCATTTAACCATTCTGAAAATATAGCTTTATTCTTCTATCTTTTTCATTATACAATTTCTATGATTGGAGTTTTGAAATACCGATTCCCCCAATTTCTAAACTCTCTTGATTATGCTAATGTTTTTTTGTATATTGCTTGAATAGGAATATTGATGATAGTTAAAACTCTTTCAGAAAATGTTTAGAATAATTTGGTCCACCATATCTCATATGAAGAATAGTCAAACCAGAGCCTTTCCCTACACAAAAATTCTACTGTTCCCCAAAGAACCAATTTGCTAGAGTCCTTCCTTCCTTCTGCCCTCTCTCCCTTTCTCCCTTCCCCCTCCCTCTCTTTCTTCCTTCCTTTCTCCCTCCCTCCCTCCCTCCTTCCCTTCCTCCCTCCCTCTCTCTTTCTCCCTCTCTTCCTTCCTTCCTTTCCTTCCTTTCTTCTCTCCCTCCTTCTTTCCTTCCTTCCTCCCTCACTCCCTTCCTCCCTTCCTTCCTTCCTTCCTCGCTCCCTCCTTCCCTTCCTCGCTCCCTCTTTCCTTCCTTCCTTCCCTTTCTTCCTTCCTTCCTTCCTTCCTTCCTTCCTTCCTTCCTTCCTTCCTTCCTTCCTTCCTTCCTTTCTTCCTTCCTTCCTTCCTTCCTTCCTTCCCTCCCTCCCTCTCTTCCTCTTTCCTTCCCTCCTTCCCTCCCAATAACAATGTAAAGTAACATATTAAATGGTATTTAGTTGTAAGAAGCATGGTGCTAGTATTTGGGGTTGCTATTTGAAAGGTAACAGAAAGTAGCATCTGATAACAATAATAATAATAACCTCTAGTAAACAGATCTTTAAAAATAAACTCCATACTTCATAGGAAATAATGACAATTTTTATATAGGTAAGTAATATATTTGCTCTTTTCTGATATCCATACATTTTTCCTATTCCTTAGGAATTCTCAAAGTATTTAATAATGTTCCCTCAATTTTGGTCTCTTGGTCTCTTCCTTCTCTGAACTTATTAGTACAATTTAATTAAGTTCTTGGCAGTGATTATTCAGATAGTAATAAACTCCTTAAAAGCTTCCTTTTTTTGGGGGGAGGGGGAAGGAAGTAGGTGAAGTGGAAGTCCAACCAAATTTCTTTTAATTCACAAATATGGTGCTAATACCTAAATCAGGAAGAATCAAAATAGAGAAAGAAAATCATAGGCCAATTTCTCTGATATGCAAAAATTATAAGTAAAATATTAGCAAAGAGATTACATCAATTTATCATTAGGATAATAGGCTATGAAGAGGTGTGATTTATACCAGTAATGCAGGACTGCATTCAATATTAGGGAATAGTATAATTGACCATATCAATAACAAAAACAATAGAAATCAAATCATTAATTCAGAAGATGTAGAAAAAAAGCTTTTGACAGGACTCATTTTTTGATAGGACTCATTCTTATTTAAAACACTAAAGAGCATAGGAATAAATGGAGCTTTCTTTAAATTGATAGGCAATGTCTTTCCAAAACTACTAGCAAAAAAGCTAGAAGCTTTCCCTATAAGATCAGGGTGAAACAAGGATGCTCATTATCATCACTATTATTCAATATTGTACTAGAATTAGCAATAACAGAAGAAAAAGAAATTGAAGGAATTAAGAGTCAGCAATGAGAAAACAAAATTATTACTCTTTGCAGATAAAATGATGGCATATGTAGAGAATTCTAAGAAAAAATTAAACTACTTGGAATAATTAACAACTTTAGCAAATTCACAGTATACAAATTTGATAAATTCACATAAATTGTAAACATTTCTGTATATTACCATGAAAGCCCAACAGTAAGAGATAGAAAGAAAAATTCCATGTAAAATAACTGTAGAAAATATAAAATACTTGGAAATCTACTTGCCAAGAAAAAACCAGGAACTATTAAGACAATTACCAATCAATTTGGAAAAATATAAATTACTTATTGGTAGATGAAACTAATATAATCAAAATGATAATTCTATGTAAATTAATTTACTTATTTAGTATCATACCAGTCAAACTACCAAAATTATTTTATAGAGCTGGGGAAAAAAAAGAATTCATCTAAAAGAACAAAAGGTCAAAAATATCAAAGAAATTAATGAAAAATATATTAAAAGAAAGGTGGTTTAGCTGTACCATATTCATAACTATATTATAAAGCAGCAATCATCAGAACTATTTGGCATGACTAAGAAATAGAGTGCTGGATCAGTGGAATAGATTAGGTATACAAGACACAGTAATAAATGATTATAGTAATCTGTTATTTGATAAACCTATAGATTCCAGCTTCTGGGGTAAGAACTCATTATTAGACAAAAACTGCTCAAAAAAATGGAAAATAGTATTGCAGAAACCAGGCATAGACCAACATCTCATACCCTTTTGCCAAGATAAAGTCAAAATGAGTATATGATTTAGCTATAAAGGGTATTACCATAAACAAACTAGTAAATCAAGGAATAGTTTACCTGTAAGATCTATGAAGAAAGGAATAATTTATGATCAAACAAGAGATAGGGAACATTACAAAATGCAAAATGGATAATTTTGTTACATTAAATTAAAAAGTTTTTTGCATAAACAAAATCAATGCAGCCGAGATGAGAAGGAAAGCATGAAAGCTGGGAAACAATTTTTATAGCAAATATTTCTGATAAAAGCCTTACTTTTAAAATATATAAAAAATGAGTGAAATTGATAAGCATGTAAGTCATTCCCCAAAAAATAAATGGTCAAAGGATATAAGGCATTTTTCAGATAAAAGAATTTAAAGCTATTTGTAGTCATACAAAAGTGCTCTAAATTGATTAGAGAAATGTAAATTAAAATAACTCTGAGGTACTATCTCACATCTATCAGATTGGTTTATATGACAGAAAAGGAAAATAATAAATGTTGGAAAAGATTTGGGGAAATTGAGACACTGATGCATTGTTGGTAGAGTTGTGAACTAATCCAAATACTCTAAAGAGCAGTTTGGAAATATGCCCAAAGGGCAATCAAAATGTGTGTTTATTTACCTTGAAACAGTAATACCACTACTAGGCTTAGTGGTTTCTTAAAAGATTTCTTTTAAAATTCTTAGATTTCTTTTTTTTTTTTTAATTTTTTATTTAATAATTACTTTATATTGACAGAATCCATGCCAGGGTAATTTTTTTTTTTTTTTACAACATTATCCTTTGCACTCGTTTCTGTTCCAATTTTTTTCCCCTCCCTCCCTCCACCCCCTGCCCTAGATGGCAAGCAGTCCTTTATATGTTGGATATGTTGCAGTATATCCTAGATACAATATATGTTTGCAGAACCAAACAGTTCTCTTGTTGCATAGGGAGAATTGGATTCAGAAGGTATAAATAACCCAGGAAGAAAAACAAAAATGCAGATAGTTCACATTCGTTTCCCAGTGTTCTTTCTTTGGGTGTAGCTGCTTTTGTCCGTCTCTCGGGACCTGGCCGCTCCCCCTTCTCCCCCCCCCCCCCCAGTGACTCAGCACGCTCTGGGATCTCAGACCACAGGCGCAACATAGTCCTGCTAGTGCCTCACTGCTGCCTCCTGCAGTCTGTAGAGGAAGCTCGGTAACACACCCAGCCCCTCTCCCAAAGAAAGACTCCACTTTTTTCTGTTTTTCTTTGCTAGTTTGTCTCTGATTATTAGACAGAATGAGCAAGAAGCTGAAGAGGACTTTAACCCTTGACAGCTTCTATACAGATAGAGAGCAGACTCTAAATCCTGAGGAGACTAAAAACAGACAGTCCCCAGGTGAATCCCCAAAGGAGGAGATCATCTGTTCCTCAGCACAGATGAACCTCATAGAAGTGATTAAAAAGGCTCTCACAAGGGAGCTAGAAGAAAAATGGGGAAAGCAGAGTGAGGCTTGGCAAAAGGAGAGGGAAGTTTGGGAAAAGGAGAGGGAGGCTTGGCAAAAGAGCCTGGAGAAAGTTAAAGAGAGAGTGGATAAAGAAGTAAAATCCTTGAAAAATAGGATTAGTGAACTGGAAAACAAAATTGGCGAAATGGAAAAAAATTCCACAGAACAAAAGAACTCAATGGGACAATTAGAAAAAGATTTTTAAAAAGTGAGTGAAGAAAATACTTCACTGAAAATCAGAATTGAACAATTGGAATTGAATGACTCGAGGAGACAAGAAGAATCAGTCAAGCAAATCCAAAAAAATCAAACAATGGAAAAGAATGTGAAATACCTTCTGGGGAAGACAACAGACCTGGAAAACAGATCCAGGAGAGACAATCTGAGAATCATTGGACTTCCAGAAAAACATGATGAAAAAAAGAGCCTGGACACTATTTTCCAGGAAATTATCAAAGAGAACTGCCCAAAAGTCATAGGAACAGAGGAAAAAATAAACATTGAAAGGATTCATCGATCACCCACTGAAAGGGATCCTAAAATCAAAACACCAAGGAATATAGTGTCCAAATGCCAGAACCCTCAGATGAAAGAAAAAATATTGCAAGCAGCTAGAAAAACCCAATTCAAGCATCAAGGAGCCACAATAAGGATCACCCAGGATCTGGCAGCATCCACATTAAAAGATCGAAGGGCCTGGAATATGATATTCCGAAAGGCTAAGGAACTTGGTATGCAACCAAAAATAACTTACCCAGCGAGAATGAGCATCTTTTTTCCAGGGAAGAAGATGGACATTCAACGAAGTAAGCGAATTTCATCTATTTCTGATGAAAAAGCCAGAACTTAACAAAAAGTTTGATCTACAAATATAGAACTCAAGAGAAATCTAAAAAGGTAAAGATTAATCTTGGGAACTATATTTCGACTATATAGATGTATAAAGAATACATGTATACCTTGTTCTAGAAATTGATGTGGAAAGGACATTGTACCAGAAAAAGGGTAAAGTGGGGGTAGTACATCTCATGAAGAGGCATAGGAAACCTATTATATCTGAGAGAAAGAATGGAGGGGGATGAATATAGTGGGTATCTTACTGCCTTCAGAATTGGCTTTAAGTGAAAAATCTTAAGACATATTCAATCTATGGTGAAACTTCTCCCACCTCATTGAAAAGTGAGAAGGGAAAAGTGAAAGGGGAAGGAATAAGCTAAGCGGAAGGGAATACGGAAACTGGGAGGGAAAGGGGTAAGATAGGGGGAGGAACTCTAAGGCGGGGAGAGGGATACTAAAAAGGGAGAGCTGTGAGAAGCAAGTGGTGCTCACAAGCTTAATACTGGGAAAGGGGGAAAGGGGAAAGAAGGGAGAAAAGCATAAACCGGGGTTAACAAGATGGCAAGTAATACAGAATTGGTCATTCTAACCATAAATGTGAATGGGGTAAACTCCCCCATAAAGAGGAAATGGTTAGCAGAATGGATTAAAAGCCAGAATCCTACAATATGTTGTTTACAGGAAACACACCTGAAGCGGGGAGATACGTGCAGGTTAAAGGTAAAAGGTTGGAGCAAAATCTACTATGCTTCAGGTGAAGTCAAAAAAGCAGGGATAGTCATCCTGATCTCAGATCAAGCTAAAGCAAAAATTGATCTAATTAAAAGAGATAAGGAAGGGCACTATATCTTGCTAAAGGGTAGCATGGATAATGAAGCACTATCTATATTAAACATATATGCACCAAGTGGTGTAGCATCTAAATTCTTAAAAGAGAAATTAAGAGAGCTGCAAGAAGAAATAGACAGTAAAACTATAATAGTGGGAGATCTTAGATTTCTTAAAAAAGGGAAAAGGACTTAAATATAAAAAAGATTTATAGCAATTCTTTATGTAGTAGCAAAGAGGGGATATCTATCAAATAGGGAATGGCTGAACAAGTTATGATATATGAATATAATGGAATACTATTATGTGTTGGAATCTTTACAAACTGCTAACTAATTAGAGTCGATCTAATCTTACAAGAAGATGTTTTGGGCAGAACCTGAAACAAGGTACTAAGTAGAACTAATTAATACAAGGCTTGTGTTCACACCTTTACTCATTGGAGTTCACAGGTATGCCAGCTTCACAAAGTAAACTTTGTAACTTCAAGGGAGTTCACACCTCCCTTGAAGCTCTTTGGGCCAGAGAGCACTATGGGAGAAAACCCACAATCCCTCTCTTGAAGGAGCATAAATAGAGCTTCAATGGGCCAGTCAAAGAAGTTTCAGAGTGAAGAAGTGATTTCAGCAGAGTTACGCCAGAAGCCCTCTCTCTGAGGCAAGGCAAGAGAGAAGTTTTGAGAAGAAAAAGCTCACCACATTTTGGCGCCCGAACAGGGACCCCACACCTGAACCCCAACATTTTGGTGCCCAACATGGGGCTAACAGACCCCTCTCAATTCTCAAACAGACCTCTCAGTGGATTTCAGTGGAAAAGCTACAATCCTGATTCAAGTGGAAAAGCCTCTGATCCTGATCCAGTGGAAAAGTCTTCTTCAACCCAGAAATTAGAGTGAGTACAACAAAGAAATTTTGTTAGAAGAGTTAAAGCAGAATTTCAGCTAAGATGGGACAGATATTTAGAAAACAGCCTGTTTCTGTTCAAGGAAAATGTTTAGAGAGCATTGTCAAAATTATGGAAAGCCAAGGTTTAATTATAAGTTTACAGCAAATCACTGAACTTCTACAAACTGTAAAGGACATATGTCCTTGTTTCTCTCTTGATAAGGAATTAGATCTAAACGAATGGAAATTGGTTGGAGAGGATCTTTGTCAATTCTATAATAAAAATGGGCCTAACTCAATAATTAATACATATAATGTAATACAATTGGCTATAAGAAGTTATTTAAGTGATAGAATGATGAAAAGGAAAGTACAGGAGGAAGAAGTACCAACTTTACTAGGTGAAAAGGAGGACGAATCAGATGAGAATGGAGTTAATTACAATTCTGAGTGTGATACTTCACAGCAAGAGGAATTAGGTGATTCCACATCTCATGACCCTCCCCCCTCAATTAACCCTTCATGGGTGGAACAAGGGGGAGGGAGAGAGACAGAAACACAGTCAGCTTCTCCTGTAAAGCAGAATTTAACAAGATTAGAAAAAGCATTAATTAAAGCAAAAAATGAAGGAGAAGATATATCTGATTTTATAAATGCATATCCTGTGATTGAAGAGCTCAACTCCTCAGGTCAAAAAGGGAGAAGATACACTCCTTTTAATTTGGAAAAAATTAAAGATTTGAAAAAGGGTTGCACTCTTTATGGGGCTACATCATCTTATGTGAAGATGTTACTGGATAATTTGTCTTATGAAATCCTAACCCCAAATGACTGGAAATCCATAGCAAAAACATGTCTAGAACTGGGACAAAATTTATTGTGGCTTTCAGAGTTTCATGAATTATGTAGGATTCAAGCCCAACGCAATAGGCAAACAGGAGCTATTGTACAAGTTGCTTTTGACCAACTAGCTGGTGAAGGTCAGTATGCAGAGAGTTCAGAACAGATTTATTATCCCATAACAGTGTATGAGCAAATTTCTAAGGCTGCAATAAAAGCTTGGAGTTCTCTCCCTGGACAGAAAGATGGAAATAATGCTTTCACAAAAATAGAGCAAGGTCCCAATGAACCTTTTGCAGATTTTGTGGGACGTTTGCAAACAGCTGTAATAAGAACCATTGGAGATAATGCTGCCACAGAAATAATGACTAGACATTTGGCTAAGGAAAATGCCAATGAGGTTTGCAAAAGAATTATATGGGGGCTAGACAAAGATGCTTCTTTGGAGGAGATCATTAGACCCTATGCCACAGTGGGCACAAATGCTTATTATACCCAAACTATGATGAATATGGGAAGACAGGGTCCCTCTTGGCAAGGGACTTCTAGAGAAATTCGTCGATGTTTTCAGTGTGGAAAAGTTGGACATTTGAGAACCCAATGTAGAAATGGAGATAGAGTGAGAAGACAGGGTGAGAGAAAACCCAAAACCCCATGTCCAAAATGTAACCGAGCTTTCACTGGGCCTCTAAATGTATATTGACCCAGAGGAATGAGAGGCAGGACCCAGCTCCAAAGTATCAATCAAAGGACAGGTGGGGCATGATAGCAGCTGAGGTTACACCCAGAGAGATTTTAGAAATTCAGGACTTTGATGTCATCAACCAACAGAAAAGCAATCAGGATTACAGTTGGGGAGAATACAACCCTTTTAAGACAACAAGGCAATATCCAGTGCAAATGGCTCCAATGTAATTACCAGATGATGAGGAGAAATCCCAAATTTGGTAAATAGAAGGGAATTAGGTTAACTGCTTGGGGAAGAGGATCTGCTTATATTTCCACAGATGGAGAGTCAGATGGCTGACAATGAGACTGTTAAAAGGACTCTTAAAATCTTCAAGAATCATTGGATTTCCTAACACAAGATGAAACTGTTTTAGTTCTTGAAAAACCAGCAAAAATCATTGGATTCCTTAAGATGAAAAATTGTTGATGAGACTTTTTGCAGTACTTCAGAGCTTACAGGAATTATTAGATTCCTGGCACATGAACTAATGGACAATGGATTGCTTATGGACTATTTCTAGGACTTATGGACATGTGTAAATTTTCAGGTTGATTCATGTTGTTACATTACTACTAGCCTGTGTTATATTGCTATGTGCTTATGTAAATTATGTGTAATGCCTCCCATATTGATGGATTTATGTATACCATGTATATCTGTTACAAAGTTCTGGCCCATATCGATGGATTTATGTATACCCCTTCAGAAACCCGTTAATCTAATTTGACTTCCTATTTCCTTTGGTGTGTTCATCTCCCTTCCTGAGGTGTCAGGAAAGGCGTGATCACCTTTTTTGGGGGTTTGCACCTCCTTGAGAAATCAGGGAGGTCATGACCATCCTATGTTCCAAAAACAAAAGAAAGGGGGGGATGTTGGAATCTTTACAAACTGCTAACTAATTAGAGTTGATCTAATCTTACAAGAAGATGTTTTGGGCAGAACCTGAAACAAGGTACTAAGTAGAACTAATTAATACAAGGCTTGTGTTCACACCTTTACTCATTGGAGTTCACAAATATGCCAGCTTCACAAAGTAAACTTTGTAACTTCAAGGGAGTTCACCCCTCCCTTGAAGCTCTTTGGGCCAGAGAGCACTATGGGAGAAAACCCACAATCCCTCTCTTGAAGGAGCATAAATAGAGCTTCAATGGGCCAGTCAAAGAAGTTTCAGAGTGAAGAAGCTACAAGTCGAGATTTCAGCAGAGTTACGCCAGAAGCCCTCTCTCTGAGGCAAGGCAAGAGAGAAGTTTTGAGAAGAAAAAGCTCACCACAATTATGCTATAAGAAATGATGAGCAGGCAGATTTCAGAAAAACCTTGACTTACAGGAACTGTTGCTGAGTGAAGTGATCAGAGCTGAGTACATTTTGCATAATAGCAATATTGTCTGATGATCAACTATAATAGACTAGTTCTCAACAATACAATGATTTAAGAAGTCCTAAAGACTCATGATGAAAACTGTTATCCATATTCAGAAAAAAGAACTATAGACTCTGAATGCAGATCAAAGCATACTATTTCTCTCCCTCTCCCTCTCCCTTTCTCTCTCCCTCTTCCTCTTCTTCTTCCTGTCTCTCTTCCTCACCCTCTCCCTCTTTCTCTTCCTCTCCCTCTTCCTTTCCCTCTCCTTCTCTCTCCTCTTCTCCCCTCCCTCTCAGCCTCCTTTCCTCCCTGTCTCTCTCCTTCCCTCCTCGCATCTCTTTTTCCTTCCCTCCCTCTTTTTCTCTTTGTGTTTTGTTCTTTGTGGCTATTTCCTTTTGTTTTTGTTTCTTTTTTCACAACATGACTAATATAGAAATATATTTATATGATTGCACACATATAACCTTTATCAGATTACTTGTCATCTTAAAGAGGGGGTGTAGAAGGGAAGGAAGAAGACAAAAATTAGAACTCAAAATTGTATAAAAATGAATTTTAAAAACTATCTTTACATATAATTGGAAAAAATAAAATACTATTTTTTAAAAGAAAAAATGAAACACAAAATATTATAAATATTCAATATACTAGGAAATTTGTACATTGACTATTGGTATTATAACTTCTTTATTTTGGTGAAATGAACATCCATAGCAATAAATAATAAAAGTAGTAGTACCTATATAGCACTTTAAGGTTTACGAAGCACTTTACAATTATTATCTCATTGGGAGGTAGATGCTATTATTATCTTCCTTTTACAAATAAGAAAACTGAGGTAAACAGAGGGTTGAACTCAGGTCTTCTGATTCTAGGTCCTGTACTATCTAGTTGCATGACTTGCAAAATGTTGGTAGAGATTCTGTACAGAAGCACACTTGTTGATGTCCTTAGAAACATATGTGGTAAACTTCTATAGCCCTTATTTTCTGTACTATTCATTTGAGAAATAAGCACTCTTTTTTGGTGTCATTGTGTGTGTATATGTTTGATTTTTCCAAATAGATTGTATATTCCCAGAAGTCAGGGACTGTATGTACCTTTATACTTCCTTGTATAGCTCTATGGTGTCTATTATAGTTCCTTACAGAGAATAAGGTACATAATATTATTAATTGAATCATCAAATTAGTGCTTCTGCAGCATCCACTACCTAGGAGGGACTGTGGTTATATTTCTTTTTTCTCCAAATTGAACCACATTTGGAAGCAGTACACATTATTAATAGTGGGCCTATGGATTGCAAGTGAAATTAAATATGCTTGCCTAGAGGGTCAGGAGCAGAAGGAGATTTTAATCACAGGAATATACTCTTCCTAAACATATGTGCAGTGATCATTACAAAGCTGCAAGCATCTGGCCCTGCCCTTTGGTCTGACCAGTGTCACAGCGAAAAGACGGTACCTTGGAACATGATACAGCATTGCTTTGTGTTTTTGCACATCCTTATGAGGAGGTTAATAAAGCTACACATTGTTTAACAATGGTGGAAAATGTAGACTATTTGGAAACTTTTATCAGCTTGAAGAACTGAGAAATTAACACTTAATCCCAGAGTATTAAGAATAGCAAACCAACTTGGCTGGAGATCAGGTGAACAGGTGGCAAAGCACAGCTGCTGTGATAGGCAGGTTTAACCTTGTCAGTAGGGAAACTGCTAAGAACAAGTTATTGATGGCAGCAAAGGGGAAGCTGTACCCTAACAAGCACCAAATAATTTGTCATGCATTTAAGATGTAACTTGATAAGATATGCTGCTCTGCATAGAAACATGAATCAATAGTTCATGTTGGGTAGGAAATGTCTCTCTCAGAAGTAATTGGTTTTAAAAGGCTTGGCAGCTTGCTGAGGCTAAAGTGGATTGTTTATTGGTTTTAATAGGGATTATTTCATTGTGGAATGTTTCATTCATTCTGCTGATTAGTATTTCATGCAATTTGGGGCTTCTGTTCTAGAAGGTCAGAGGTGGTGCAGCTTGATTAGCAGACAAACTGCCAATTGTGTTGCTGGTCCAATGAGCAAAGACTCTATTAGGAAACACATCACCCAATTGATGCCTTTTGGAATTCGAGGAGATCCTCATTGTTTCCATGTAGCATGTTGTTAGAAATCATTTGATATAGTTTTCCTGTGGAGAAAAAATTGGCAAAGGTTTTTTGGCCAAAATCTTTCCTTTGTTCAGAAATTCTTATTGCTTTTCAATAGAATAAGAATGTTTCTAGGATTCTCTTTATTCTTTGGATTTTTTTCTTTTGTCATTTATGCTAGCTATTGAGAAAAGCTTAGCCGTTCTGTTACCAAAAACAAAAATGAAAAAACAACCACCACCAACCCTAAGTTTTTGAGTCTGTTTACCAATTTTTTTATATAAATTGTAAGCTGACCTTAGAACTTAATTCATTTTTAAGGAAGTTCAGCTGAAGATATCAAAAATTAAAAATAAATATGCTCTCCCTTACTGGTTCTATTTAAAATAAAAAAATCTGCCCACAAGTTAATTTTTAAATCCAGAAGCAATAACTATGAAAAAATGAATTCACACTTTCCCAGACATGCTCTCTCATTTCTGCTTGGCCCCATAATGCAGGGAATGTCTTATATGAAGTTCTAGGCTGGATCTAGGTAATTGTAAAACTGGATTAAATTGTGATTCTTTGGAATTTGGTACTCAAGTTTTTCTTGCTCTCCAGAATGCACCATCAACTTTGTTATATATCTCTATCTCTATCTATCGATATACGCAATCAACACACATTCTCTCTCTCTCTCTCTCTCTCTCTCTCTCTCTCTCTCTCTCTCTCTCTCTCTCTCTCTCTCTCTCTCTCTCTCTCTCTCTCTCTCTCTCTCTCACACACACACACACACACACACACACACACACACACACTTTTCTATATATGTCTCTTGTCTGGCTGTGAAAGTGTAACTATGTTTTATATAAAGTGGAATTGTGCCTTTTAAAACCTGAATTTTATAGGTTGCTGTCCTAGGTCCTGCCCAAAGCTCTTAAATCACTGCAACATTCTTGTTTAAAATATTCTCAAAGAATCATAGAATGTTAAGAGTTATAGGGAACCTTAGTTGAACTTAACCTAGGGATAAGATGTAATTCAGGAATATAAAATGCTTGTCCAATTCAACTCTTTTGCTTTACAACTCAAAAACTAAATCCTAGTAATTGCAGAAAGGCTATAAAATGAGTCTGAACAAAGTTTTAAAGCTTTGGCAATTCAGCAGGATTAAATTTGCTTTAGCAAAAGAGTATTAGGCATCCAGCCATATATTTCTGTCATTTTATCACATAAAGCTTAGAACCTTTCTAATACTTTAAAAATATGTTCTACAGACATTTATTGAGAACCTACCCTTTGCAAGGCCCATTGCTATGAAGGATATGGAGCATGAACCTATCCTTCAGAATACTAAGGCTAGTAGGAAATTTAAGGTGATCCTAATATAATTGATGTGAAACCATGTGACCTATTCCAAAAAAGAGCTATCAGAGTTCTATGGGAGTTTAAACTATGTTTAAAATAGAGCAAATAAGATACTTATCTGGGAACTGTCTTAGAAAATATTATTCAGAAAAAAAAAACAGCTAATGAATTAATGAATAAGAATCCATATTTTTACCTTTTAAAATTTTTAAATAGGGATATGTTCTGTGATAAAACTGTGTTTTTTTTTTTTCTTACCAGGGTATTCTAGTAATTTAGGTAGAGAAACTACTTCCTTGACAAGTAGGTCATTCCCTCAGTGCTTTGTGCTAAGCTTTATCTGACGAATTGTGTATTGGAGGGACAGACCCTATTTATTTTGTGTGTTGTGTATTGAAGGGAGAAATCCTCAAAACTGCCAAAATGACTTTTGAATTCCTTGGGATTATATCAGGAGCTTGGATTATGAAGACAAAGATAGAGGGAAAAAAAGAATTCAGTGGAAAACTGTTGCTTCTAAAAAAAAAAAAAAACAACCCAAATACCATGAATTTTAAAGAAAATTTGTAGAAGATAGAGATATGGATATCTCTGTATGATAGTTATTTCCTTTCTTTTAGTCAAGTGGAGTTGTGAGTATGCAGCTCTGTGATATGAAAAGGTATTCCTTAGCCACTGACTGAAGTGGAGGCAAATCAAATTCAGAGCAGTTATTTTTCAAGCTGGGTGGGTTAGAGTATTACCTAAGGAATGCTAATTCTAGTTGAACTTAACCTAGGGATAAGATGTAATTCACCAATATAAAATGCATATTTTATATTTTGTATTTGGTTTAAAAATTATTTCATTTTACATATGTGGAGTTATAGGCTTGTAAAAAATAAGGATGCACAAATAAGATATAAAGATATATTAGACTTTTTGCCCAAGAGCCTTACTTATTTTTTGCTTGTAAAAGAAAAAATCATATTTTTTCCAGTTTTGACAAGAGCATTCAGTGGACTTTTAAGTAAAGAAGTACAATGTTTTAGGCAGATTAACAATAATAAAAATAATACTTTTCCTCCAAAGGGTTATTAGTAATTTCACAAACATTATATATTATCTGCCTTCCAGTGCCATTCTTTAAAATATTGGGTTGAGGCAATGTGATATAGTGAGATGAGCACTACATTTTAAGAGAGGTTCTGGGTTCAATTCCCATATTTGATTTTCATTACCTTTATGACTTTGGGCATTTAACTTTTGAGTCTACAGTCATCTGTAAAATGCCTTGCATTAGATTACCTCTGGAATATTTTTTAGCTCTAAATTTGTAAAATTCTAATATAAAATAAAACATCCACAGTTTTCAGTCACCATTCTTTTTTATATCAAACAAAAATCAAAGCATATTATGCTTAGAGATTCCATGAAGACAAAAAAAAATTAGGAATTAGAGTCAACTTCTGACTTTTATTGGTTCTGTGATGTTCAGTTCTTTATGTGCCCTCTCAGTAGCTCCTGTCTGTTCTCTAAGCCTATAACTTCCATAGCAGTTGGTAAAGGGAATTTCCTTACTGAAATGTCTCTTCACAGACCTGGGTTCTTTAAGAATAGAAATCCTTGGGGTTTCTAGAAACCAAGAATTTTTTATGTATGTAATACATAAAAATGCATAGATGTGTCATAAAGTAACACACCTAAGTAGTATGTTACCCCTGGCCTTCTAGGACTTTCTTTTCAATGCTTTGTACATGTAACTACAGGCCTGTTTTGCATTTCATACTTCTTGTTGGTTGTTCTAGGCATGTTGCTCCCTTTCTATCTATCCAGTCGTCTTATTTCCCTTCACAGGCTTAGGTGGCATAGTAGATAGAGCACTAAACCTAGAGTCAGGAAGATTTGAGTGCTATTCCAGCTAGTCACTTAACCTCTCTGGCCCAATTTCTTCAACTGAGGATCAAATGATATAATTTTTGTAAAACACTTAGTACAGTGCTGGCCACATAGTAGGCATTAATACAAATGCTAGTTATTTTTCTCCATCAGATCAAGATCTCCTTGAGATAAGGGACTTTCTTATGTCTTTTTTGGGGGGGTATCCCCAATATTTACCATAATCTAGTCCCTGGCACGTAGTAGCCACTGATTGATCATATGTATGCTACAAATTCAGTAACACTAGTCTCTGCAGTTCCTAGAACAAGATACTCTCTCAGCTTCATGCATTTCCTCTGTCTGTCCTCCATGCCTAGAATGTTTTCCTTCTTCATCACTTTCTCTAGTTTTCCCTTACTTCCTTCATATCTCTCCAAAAATCTGATCTTCTGCCAGAAGCTATTTCTAGTTCCCTTTAAATGCTAGTGTTTTCCCTGTGAGATATGCAATTTACTTTTAAGATCAATATTATATGTAGTTGTTTGCATATTGTCTCTTTGATTAGAATGTGAACTCCTTTTGGGCAGGGATGATTTTTGCCTTTCTCTGGATTTGCA
Source organism: Antechinus flavipes (assembly GCF_016432865.1). Taxonomy (NCBI): domain Eukaryota; kingdom Metazoa; phylum Chordata; class Mammalia; order Dasyuromorphia; family Dasyuridae; genus Antechinus; species Antechinus flavipes. The sequence goes on from NC_067398.1 coordinate 296,276,725, forward strand.
GCACTTAACCACATAGAGCCTGACATATAGCAAGCATTTAATAAAAACTTGTTACCTCACTGGGTTCAGATTCCTCCTTTACAAAATGAATGGTTGCTCTGTGTGACCTCTAAATCCCCCTCTAGATCAAATATATATGAAACATTTATGAAATAAATGCCTCTCACAATAGTCCTCTGATTGGTTTGGGAAGAGTTGATGCTAGTATCCTTTTAGAAAGACTCACTCCTTAGGTTTTGCTTCATCCTGACTGGTTTTCATTTGGATAAGCAGAGGCCTAGACACAAGTCAATTCAGAGTGAGTGTATGAGTGAATATGTATATACATACATACATATATAAATATAAAAAAATATATATATAATTGCACTGACGTATTTTATTTAAAAAGCATTTAGAAACCTAATTGTTTTGTTACTTCAAAATCAGCACTTCAACACTCAGAGAAGCTAGCATGATAGCTAGAATGGTAGTTCTTTGTACTATAATTTTGGTGATCAAAGCATCTACTTTACTTATTCCATAGAATACATTTATGTGTAGGAATTATATTCACATCCCCAACTAGTTTTCTTAATATGGGCACTTGCTCATAGTCATCATTTATTTTTAGAAATGTATTTTCAATCTATTTTTGGTGAGTCAAGTTTCTTGTAAAATATTAACTATGACAAACCAATGTAGTGGTGAGGTTGCAGTAATATGTGCTTTGATTGAGTCTGTCATAATTTCTCAGGGTGTCATTGTATCTAAGAATTTCTGCTGAAAAATTTCATGAAAGCAGCAAGGACCATGTTTGGACTTGGAAGATAAATTCCCAGGACAGAAATAAGCATCTCATTGTTCTACTTAGAGAATTTGCTTCCCTTTTCTATTCATAAGGAAGCATTATTCAATTTAGTTCTCAACAAACATCTATTTAGCACTTGCTAGGTGTAAGGCATTGTCCCAAGTTCTGGGTCTACAAAGATTTTTATGATGTGGATTCTATTTTTGAGATGCTAAGAGCTTAATGAGGAAAATTATATCTATACTTAGACACATACAAGCACACATACATATATAGACACACAATTATCTTAGAGGAGAGAATATGGTAAGCACAAAGGAAAAGTTTAGGTAAAATATCAGAAAAAACTTTTACATTTTCTGACAATTTATTTTATGAATAAGAAGAATGAACAATCATAATTATGTACATATAATTGTACTTATAATGTACATACAACAATACATAATATGTACAAGCCATAGCATCAATATGTAAAGTTATGGACTAATTTTAGAAAGGAAGTTTACTTCACACCAACATAACTGAGAAAGCTCAATATACAGATATTTTGAAGTAAATGATCAAAGTTGTGCAATAATAATCATATGACCAACAACATAGCTGATATCAAGCTTTTTTATATTTGAAGAGCCCAGTTTTAATGTTCACTTTATTATCAAATCTTCTCTTGGATTTTAGGTGACCCATATATTTGTGGGCACTCGTGCAACTTCTTTTCTTGGACATTCTGCATTAGGTCCCCTCCCCCCCTTTTTTTTTGTAGATTTGCTTCTCAGGTTCCAAATAGAATGCTTAGAAGTTCTTGCTACAGTTTTTTACAAAAGATATCTTCATACAAGTTAGTAGAATCTCTCAAATTTTACTTCTCCAGTTATTAGTTCATATTTTGGAAACTAGTTCAAACCTTATGGTTCTGATTTTATTAATAGTGGAAGTATAAGAAGAACATCAAATTAAGAACCCACAGTTGACTTGAAACTTCAGAGAATTTAGGTTTGCTCATACCTCAGTAGAATCATTTACATTTGTGCTAGATACTTTTCTGATCCTGTTGCTTTCTCAAAAATTTTCCACTCCTATTAATTTCAATTTCTTTCAGAAGATCATTTACTATTAAGAGTCTAACCCTATCTATTAAATATTAAATATATAGGCAACAACACTCTTTGCAGATAGTGGCTCTCCACCTCAAGGTTCAATAATTACATAAATGCATTTACTTACAAGAGACTGACTTTTCTCCAATTATAACTCAAAACTTGGGAAATACACTGTTATTAATTCCCAGTTGTATACTGAGAAAAGGGTATAAATGAGTTGCCTATAGTCAAACAAGTTATGTTGGGAGCCATATGTAAATGGAATATATATTGCTCAGATGTAATTTTTATTAAGATGACCTCTCTCCTCTTGCCTCCAATTTATTTCATTCCCAATCCACAAGAAATATCTGTGTTAGAAGGCTATTTTGCAACTCCTTCAAATTTATGATTCATAGCTGTGGAGGCTCTCAGAGAATTGACCTGCCCTTTCACCTAGGCATGGTCCTTAACAATTCCCAATTTTTTGTTTTATGGAAACCTGATTGTTTTTCCCTACAGCATAGTCAATAAATTTGTGCATTAGCTGTTATGCTAAGGTATCTGAGTCCACATGCTAGGGAGTGCAATCATCATTATAGCAGATGTTGAAGCTTGTGAGATGTCATGGAGGCAAACTTTCAAACAGAGAAGGGGACTATAGTCAGAATAGGCATTTATGGCTCTCAACTGTGGTACTGTAATTGTTTTAAAGCAGAAGTTTTTGACTAACTTCATAAATTAGAAGATTCATATCTTTGTATATTTATTCCCATATCATTCTGAAAGAATAAGATATTTCTAAAACTTAATCTTTCCCATGACTGTAATTGATGAGCAGTTTTGTTTGAGAAAGGAGTTTAGTGTCTGGTATCTTATTCTGCCAGTTGATCTTCAGAATCTTCCTAAAACAATTCAGATAGAAGTGATTTCATTTCTTGGTATACACAAAAAATTTTAATGATGAATACTCATTGATTATTATTTTTGAGCTGAACAAAAAAAAAGGCTGTTGAATATAGAATGATAATCTAGTTATATCCCATTATTTTATATGTTAAAACAAAGTGAACCAGAGAAATTCAGTGTTTTTTGCTTAATTTCACAATTATTTTGTCATCAATATAGAATTAGAATCCAGCTTTTTTGTCTCTCCATAGTCATAGTAATTTATGCTGCTTCCATCAGATGCAGTCAGAAATATTTCAAGAGTTTTGGTTAGCACATCTTTTTCTTATCTTTATGCCTTGCCAAAATAAAAAAGGAAGGAAACAGGAAATGTATTGCCATGGAAGCATGATATTGCAGTGATGGAAAACATTAGCTATGTCATCATCTGCTAGTACATCAGCAAACTATCCGATGATTTTTTTGACTTGCCTTTTAATCCAAACTTGACTCTAACTGATAGGGAAGAACTGGTTACTGAAATAGAAAGACCAGGAATCTTAAGGACAAATGACTATTTGACCATAGAAAAGAAGAAAGAAAAATAACATAACACAATCATTATATTTTGGAACAGCATATTTCAACATTATTTGAGGAGAGGATAGATGGTGGATTCCAATTGCTAAATATTGTGAAACAGAAACTGTATTCAAGAGAGATAGGGAGCTTTTAAGAATGAAATTCTGGATGCGCAAATAGGAATTATGCCTGTTTGGTGAAAAGAAAGAAATGCTTTTTAAAAAGACTAACAGATATGCATATAGAATTCATCAACAAAATCAGATAAAAAATGTATAAAATATGTAAACAAGCTACATACAGAACATATGTCATTTATTGATTGTAGCTTTACAACCTAAATCTTTTACAATAGTTAGACTACTAAACCTGTAAATGGGAAATGGCAGATGCTGTTTTGGATTACAAAGAAAATTAAAACAGTATTATTTAGGAGGGATGGCAAATTCAGAAGCTCATTTCTTTATATGGAAATATACTTTTTCCAGACCATAATGCAATAAAATAACATTTAATAAAGGGCCATGAAAGCATAGATTAAAAATTATTTAGAAAGTAAATAATCCTAAAAAAAGAGTGGGTTAGTGAACAAATTATAGAAACAATGAATCATTTCATTAAAGATAATGACAATGATGAGACAACATTCCAAAATTTGTGGTTTGCACAATAATACCAATACTTAGGGGAAATTTTATGTCTTTGAATACATACATCAGTAGAAGAAAGGAAGAGCATATCTTGGACATGCAACTAAAAAAAAAAAGCTAAAAAACCAAATTAAAAACTGCCTATTAAATATCAAAATGGAAATCCTGAAAATCAAAGGAGAGATTAATAAAATTGAAAATTAAAAAGTACTAATAAATAAAACTAGGAGCTGGTTTCATAGGGGGAAAAAACACAATAAAATAGACAAACCATTGGTTAGTTTGGTTTTTAAAAGACAGGAGGAAAACTAATTTATCATTATCAAAAATGAAAAGGGAAAATGCATCACCAATTAAGATAAAATTAATTATTAGGAGATTGTTTTCCCGCCCCCAGTCATAGATCACTAAAACTGACAACATAAGTGAAATGGATAACTAGTTGAAAAATATAAACCATCCATATTAATAGAAAGGAAATAGAATATTTGATAATACTATCTTAAGTAAAGAAACTGAACAAGCCATTAATACACTGCCTAAGAAAAAATTCTCAAGACTGGATGGATTTACAAGTAAACTCTACCAAAATTTAAGGAAAAATTAATTCCAATACTATATAAACTGCCTGAAAAAATAGGTAAAGAAAGAGTTTTAACAAATTCCTGCTAGGGTACAAATATTGTTTTGATATCTAAACAAATGAGAGAAAAAAGGGAATGAAAACTGTAGATTGATTTTCTTAATGAATATTGAAGCAAAAATATTAAATGAAATATGGAAAGGAAATTGCAGCAATATATTATAAAGAGCAATCACTATGTCCAGATGAAATTTATACTAGGAATGAAAGTTCAACATTAGGAAAACTATCAGCATAATTGATCAGCATGTTAGTAAAAAAAAGAATCATATGATTATATCACTAAATACCACACTCATTTCTGTTAACAACACTAGAAAGCATAGGATCAATGGAATCTTCCTTAAATAAGTAATACCTAGTTAAACCAAGAAGAAGCATTATCTTTAATGGAGACAAACTTGAATGATGCCTTCCCAATATGATCCAGGAGTGAAACAGATGTGTCCATTATCATTAGTCTTATTTGATATTGTGCTAGAAATTCTTGCTATAGCAGTAAGACAAGAAAAAGAAATTGAAAGGATAAAAAACAGGCAGTGAGGAAACATCCTTTGCAGAGGATATGATGGTTTACTTGGAAAACTCTAGAGAATCAACTAAAGCAATATAGCAACTATAGCAGTGTTAGGGAAATAAAATAAATCAACACAAGTCTTCAGCATTCCTATATATTACCAACAAAACCCAGCAGCAAGAGATAGAGAAATTTCATTAAAAATAAGTGCAGACAGTATCAAATATTTGGTAGTCTTCCTGTCAAGATGATTTTATAAACGAGATAATAAAACAATTTAAACGCAAAAACAACCCTATAAACAATTGGAGAAATATTAATTACTTATGGGTAGGCAAGCCAATATTATAAAAATGATAATTCTACCAAAGTTGATTTACTTATATAGTGCCATACCAATCATGTTATCAAAAAAATTATTTTATAGAGCTAGAAAAATAATAACAAAATTCATCTGGAACTACAAAAATAAAGAATATCAAAGGAATTAATGAAAAAATGTTTTAAAAGAGTCTAGAGGATCCAGATTTTAAACTATATTACAAAAATATATTCAAAATAATTTGGTTAAAAGCATAATAATACATATTAGAAAATTTCCATAGTAATCTAGTGTATGATATATCCAAAGATCTAAAGTTTGGGCATAAAACTCAAAAATTATTGGGAAACTGGAAAGTAATTTGGCAGAAATTAGGCATATATTAGCATCTTACCCCAAATACCAAGGTCAGATCAAAATGAATGAATGATATAGCCATAAAAGGTGACATCATGAGTAAATTAGAGAGCATGAAAAAATCTTATCTGTCTATCTAATATGGATAAGGAAAGAGTTCATGACCAGCCAAGAAATAGAGAAAATCATAAGTAAAATAGATCATTTAAATTACATGAAAATAGTTTTTGCAGAAACAGAACTAATAGAGTCAAAATTAGAAGGAAAACAAGAATTCTTAAAGCTTCATTTCTCAAATATAGAAAACTGAGCCAAATTTATTAAAATAAGAGCCATTCCTCAGTTGATAAAGGGTCAAAGAATATGAACAGGCAGTTTTCAGGGAAAAAAATCAAAACTATCAAAAGTCACACGAAAAATTGCTCCAGATCTGCACTGATTAGAGAAATGTAAATTAAAACAACTCTGAGTTGCCACTTGAAACCTCTCAAATTGGCTAACATGATAGAAAAGTAACATGACAGATGCTATTCTGGAGAATAATTTCAAACCAAGCCCAAAGAGATGAAAACTATGGATATCCTTTGACCCAGCCTTACCACTACTAAGTTTGTATCCCAAAAGAAAAGGAAAAAAGACCTATTTGTATAAAAAGATTTATAGAATTTTTTTTGGTAGTGGCAATAAATTGGAAATCACAGGGATGTCCTTCATTTGGGAATGGCTGAACATTGTGACATATGATTGTGATGGACTACAAATGTGCTTTAAGAAATGATGAGTGAGCAGGATTGCTTTCAGAAAATCCTGGGAAGATTTCTATGAACTTAGAACCCAGTGAACATTGTATAAAATAATAACAATATTTTAAGATGATCAGCTACAAAGAACTTATATATTCTGATCAAGATGATGATCCAAGACAATTCCAAAGAATTCATGATGAAAAATTCTGTCCATGCCCACAGAGAAAACTGATAAACTCTGAATGCAGGTTGAAATATACTTTTTTTAACCTTTTATTTTTTTTGTTTTATTTTTTGTCTGTGTTTGCTTTTGCTATATGACTAATATGGACATATATTTTGCATCACTTCTTATGTATAATTGATATCAAATTGCTTGCCTTCTCAAGAATGGAGGATAGATGGAATGGAGGGAGAGAATTTGGAATTCAAAAAAATTTTTTAATGATTATTAAAATAACTTATATGCAACTGAAAATATTTAAAGAAATTCTTAAAATATATTTTACCAAAAAATGTTGAAAATGAAAAATTCTAAATGTAAATTCTTGGGTCATTATTTGAAGTGTTACTTAGCACGTTATTACAAATTATGCAGCTTTTGTAGGAATTGGATTTTAATTTACAAATCTACTTTGAAAATGTCATTTGGATTCCTTGCAAACCTCATTTGAACTATGGCCCTAGCCCAAATCTTATCACTGGTATCAAAGCCAGACAGGTTTCATCTGGTCTGGGTTTTTATTACAAACCTTTCAATTCAATGGCCTTGGAAAATCACATCTCATTCTCTGTTACCACAAAGGTCATATAATCAGAGGAAGACCGTAAAGCATTGTAATATTTTCTATAAGTGTCATTTGAGAGAAAAATAAAATTGGAGGTTTTGCTTCAGTTTATTAACCAAATATTTGGTATTTATTCTAAAACCAGAACTTGGATCTCAATCAGTTTTAATAGCTGAATGTCTTTTTTAAAAAATAAATGTTAAAATAACTTCATTTTATCTTCTCATCTCTTAGCTGTGTAGTTAACTGTATAGTGTTAGCTAACACTAGCATGATAATCAGAAGTGGATTAAAATACTAGATCAATAATTATACACAATGACAAAGAACCCAACTTCCCCCTCCCCAATTTCTTAATATCTATAAAGCTTCTGCTACCAGATCTGTTATTTTGACTGGTAAACTAAGAAAACATGGTGAGAAAATTGCAGTGAAGTTCAAGCAATTTCCACATGTGGAAGCACAATTATTAAAGAAAATTTTAAATGAAAATGTTTTAGATTGCTTTCAAAATACTTGAAAATAAAAGGATTTAAAATTAGTCGAAACACTAAAATGTAAGATTAAATTGCATCTTTTTAGTATGTCAGAATTTCAGTTTAGCATGAAGTTTTTTCAGCATGAAATTCCAACAGTAATCAATGAATAAAAAAAGAAATCTCATTTTGAAAACCAGGGAAAGAATTTAAGAAATAGAAGCAGGAAATTAGACTTCAACAACTGTAATTTTCAGGCTAGCTTTCTGGAGGTCCTCCGGAAGGGCCTTGGTCTCAGCAGGATAGACAACACCAGAATGGACAAGAATAGCGTCCAAAATCTTTATTGTCTCTTTTACATTCTGCATCTGTCATATTCTGACCCAGTTTCCCTCAGCAGTCTGCCAGTCTGACTTCCTGTCTCCAGTTCTTATATACAATTATACAATCTTATATTACAATTACATCATTACAGCATACTGAATATGTGCGAACTAGAGAACCATTACATCACCACACTAAGTACTAAATATAAGTAAACTAGATAACCATTGTCTCATCAATTCCTCTGAGTTAACACCTTGTTTCAAGTATACTTCTCCAGAGTTCTGGTTCTTTACAAACAACTTCTAAGGTCTTTTTGTATCTTAAGATTGTGTGAACATTTTTTTAAACATCTTTCTTTTTTTTTTTTTAATCTCCCAAAGCAAGTTTTCTTCCTTTCACATTGCCAAGTCCCCAGTGTTTGACATTCTTAACTAATGACTTGTACTTGCTCTTTTTCAAACTCTTCTGTATTTCCATTGTCATACATACTCCTCATCATTTCATTAATTCATTCAGCATCACAGACAAACACAATACACCATGTTGTGAAAAATAGCCCCTACCTAGGAGGGAGTTATAAAATGCTTTGGACTCATAATTTTATGTATGGTACTTCCTTAACACATGCAGATTACAGCCTGTCTTTTATTTTGCTGTGATTTTTACCTGTGTTGTTCCATAAATCCTTCATCAATGAAAGGGAAGAACTCAATGATTTTTTTTTTTTTGCTTCAGACTCCTCTACTCATAGGAAATTTAAAAAATAGAATAAAATGATAACAAAAGAGCATCTAGAAGCTCTTAAAGCATTTAAGTCACCAGATCCAGGGCATTGGAAAAAACTGAAGTTGTGAATACTGAATTCGTGGCTTTAAAAGATTATGGAGAAAATAAATGAATAAATAGTTTAATTTTAAGGAAGAAAAAAGGAAGAAAGGAAAAACAAAAGAAAGGAAGGAAGGAACAAAGAGAAAGAAGGAAAAAATAAATGAAAGAAGAAAAAGAATAAAATTTTAGATGAGTGAAGTTTGACTTAAATTCTTGACAAAATTCTTAAATGAATTTTTAAAGAAATGGTGAGGAAACATAAAAAAGAAAAAGTGATCACAGAGATTTATTAGGGCTTTATCAAGTACTAAGCCTTTTTTTTTCTCTTTGGAGAAGATTAGACTGTAAGTATAGTTTACCTAGATTTTAGAAAAGCATTTGCCATATTTTCTCATATCAATGATATGTGGAAGTCAGGCAGGGGTTTGTTGCTTGACCCTGTAATGCTTAACATTTTTATCAGTGACTTGAAAACTTGGTGTTTATAATAAATGCAAATGTTACAAAACTGGGAGGAATCATTAACACACTAGAAAACAGGAATCAAAAAAAGTTTTAAAATTATATTGAACTGAATCTATTATTGTGAAATTTTATGAAATAATTGTTGCCCCCTCCCAAAAAAATAAATAAAGATTAGTTATATAAGTTTAGAAGCAGGAATCAAATAGGAGGGACAAGAGTATATTAAAGAGCAGTTAATTTTAAAAAGACTTGTAGATTTTAATGAGCTGCAAATTCAAAATAAGTCAGCAGCATTATATGGCTTCCAGAAAATAAATATGATCTTAAGCTGCATTAGGAGAAACTATGGGAATTTATAATTCTGTCATACTTTTCCATTATTAGACTACATTTGGAGTACTAGGTTGATTCATGGGCTCCACATTTTAGGAAGGATATTATCAAATATTCAGAATAAGGTAACAATCATGAAGTATCTTGAAATGATGCCATGTGAGGACCAGTTAGAAGAATTTGGTATGTTTAGCCTTAAGAAGCAAATGCTTAAAGGGAACATGATTGCTTATTCAAGTTTTTGGAGAGCTATCTCGTGGAAGAGGGATTAAATTTGTTCTGCTAGGTCCAGAGGCTAGGATTAATATTTATAATATAGCAATCTCATTATGTCACTCCTTGGTTCAGAAACCTTGAAAGATCCACCATTATTTACCAAATGCCATATAAATCTCTTATCCTGTATTAAAAGCCCTATATAGTTTATTTTTAACCTATATTTATAACTTTATACTTCACCATTTCATGCATGGTATTTTCCAACCAAACAGACCTATGGTATATGCTTCATTCTCATTCTTCTTTCTCCTATTGTGATATCTTGACTTCTCCTTCAAACCCATCTTGCTTGCTTCATGTATTATTTCCTTTTTTGGCAGGAAATTCAAATGTCTTCTTCCTCTTTCCCTCCCTCACCCCTCTCTCAATACTTTTTCCAATTGTCTTTTACTCTAAATTAAAAAAAAATTATATACAGCATCAGATAGAAAAATATTACATATGAAAATGTGCATCTCTATTATATAGAATTTGCTTTTCTATTTAAGCATATAGAAAAGTCAGCATATAACTTTCAAAGGGATCTTGTTTGTCTGTGGTTTATTCTGGCTTTCCTTCTGCTCTTTACTCTTTTGTGGGGGAAATTTTATTCCTAGTCCTATTTATCTCTCTACCAACTCTACTTATTTCCCCTACCAGAATTAAGATAATTCTTATAGCATATGCATAGCCACACAAAACAAATTCCCACATTTGCTATATCCAAAAATATATGTCATTCCCCAAATTGTAGTTTGTTGTCCTTTTTTTTTCAGACATGTGCATCATGCTTCATCATTTTCACATTTTCCTAGTCTTTTTACAGATTACTTTTTTTTCTCCCCTCCCCAAATATAATTCAATCCAGTGACTCGGGATTTCTTGCTATTCCTTAAACAAGGCACTCTATTTCTCTTCATTCTGGGCATTTTTACTTATTATTCCCTGTGTCTGGAATATATTCCCTTCTCATTTCTGCCTTTTAGTTTCCTCAGCTTCCTTCAAATCCCAGCTAAATTCTCACCTTCCAAAAGATGCCTTTCTCTACTTCTTTTAATATTTTCTCTCTGTTTAAACAACAGAGGGACTTCAACAACGATACTATATGAGGATGTATTCTGATGGAAGTGGATCTCTTCGAAAAAGAGAGCTAATTCAGTTTCAGTTGATCAAGATGGACAGAAGCAGCTACACCCAAAGAAAGAACACTGGGAAATGAATATAAACTGCTTGCATTTTTGTTTTTCTTCACGAGTTATTTATGCCTTCTAAATCCAATTCTCCCTGTGCAACAAGAGAACTATTCGGTTCTGCACACATATATTGTATCTAAGATATACTGTAACCTATTTAACATGTAAAGGACTGCTTGCCATCTGGGGGAAGGGGTGGAGGGAGGGAAGGGAAAAATCAGAACAGAAGTGAGTGCAAGGGATAATGTTGTAAAAAAATTACCCTGGCATGGGTTCTGTCAATAAAAAGTTATTAAAAAAAAATAGGAAAAATTTCCTATTTGTTCTATATATGGTTTATCTGTATATGGTTGTTTACATGTTGTTTTCCCACAAGCAGAAAGCTGGGAAGTAATTTTTACAGCCAGTGTTTCTGATATAGGCCTCATTTTTAAACTATATAGAGAATTGACTCAAATTTATAAGAATACAAGTCATTCCTCTATTGATATGAAGATATGAACAATTTTCAGATGAAAAAATTAAAGCCTTTTTTTTCTATCACATTGATTTTATTAGTTGATTAGGTAAAAATAGCAATTAATCTAAAATAAAAGATGAATTAAAATGAATAAACCTAATATTGTTGTCCTTAATTAAAGATGGGGCTGTAGATGTTGCTCATCCTTTATTTTTTTTAATTAATTTTTTTTGGCCAATTTTAGTCATATTAAAAAATGCCCTAAATCACTATTGATTAGAGAAATGAAAATTAGAGGAACTATCAAGTTCTATCCCACACCTCTCAGATTGACTAAGAGGATAGGAAAAGATAATGGTGAATTTTGGAGGGGATGGGTGTGGAAAAGCTGACATTTAATGCATTGTGGGTGGGGTTGTGAATTCATTCAGCCATTCTGAAGAACAGTTTGGAACTGTGCCCAACGTGCTCTAAAATTGTTCCAGCAGTACCTCTACTGAATTTATATACCAAAGAGATCATAAAAAGAGAAAAAAAAACTCATACATGCAAAAGTTTTTGTAGCATCTCTTTTTTGTGGTAGCAAGGAATTAATTGAGTAGATATCTATCAGTTGGGAAATGGCTGAATACATTTTGGTATATGAACTCATGCTGAGTGAAGTGAGCAGAACGAGGAGTACATTGTACACAGCAACAACAGTATTTGATGATCAGCTGAGATGGACTTGACTCTTTTCAACAATTGAGATAATTCAAGGCAATTCCAATTGAATTGAATTTGGATGGAAAATGCTATGTGCATTCAGAGAGAACTATGGAGACTGAGGGCAAATTGAAGCATACTATTTTCACCTTTTATTTTGTTGGCTTTTTCTTTCTCATAGTTTTTTCTCTTGTCATTTTTTCTTTTACAACATGACTAATATGGAAATATATTAAAATTGATTGTGCATGTATAATCTATATCAGGATTTGCTTGCTGTTTGGGGGAGGAGGAAGTAAAAAAGGGAAGGAGAAAAAATTGGAACTCACAAAAATGAATGTTCAAAACATATATGTTATTTGAAAAATAAAATACTATTTTGAAGAGTTAAAAAAACAATAAAAACATATAACACAGTTTTCAAAAAAAAAGGTCTTTGTTATGTATTCTAGGGCAGCTAGGTGGTATCAGACCTAGAGTTAAAGACAACTCCACTTTCTAAGTTCAAGTCAAGTGAGCAAGTCACTTAACATTGTTTGCCTCAGTTTCCTCATCTATAAAATGAGCTGGAAAAGGAAATAACAAACCACTCCAGTATCTTTGCCAAAAAAAACTCCAAATGGAAGGACAGCTAGATGGTGCAATGGATAGAATACAGGCTCTGGAAGCAGGATGGCCTGAGTTCAAATCCAGTCTCAGTCACTTAACATTTCTTAGCTGTATAACTCCAAGCAAATCACTTAATCCTAATTGCCTCACTAAAATAAAATTTATATTAAAAAAAAAAAAAAAGAAAGCTCCAAATGGAATTATGAAGTCAGACATGACTGAAATAAGGACACAAAATTAGGCATTTTCTTAATAAAAGTTCTAATGAAAAAAAATATTATCTCCCACAATAGATTGGGAATTCCTTGAGTGCAAGATTGTCTTTTATTTTCTAATCCCAGCCCTTACATAATGGTTAGTGTTTAATAATTCCTGTTAACTGATTATAGCAATGTTCATGCTTAGATGAGCCTTGTCAAAATCTCTTTAGAGTAAAGGTCAAATAGTGATATTAATGAGTCAAAGGATATGCAACAATTTAGTGGTTTAGGAAGAATAGTTCCAAACTGCTTTCTGGAATGACCACACAAATTCATAGATTCACTAAGAGTGTATTATTATACATGCTTTCCTGCAGCCATTTCAACACATTTATCTTCTTCTTTTTTGTGATTTTTATGAATCAGATGGTTGTGATTAGAACTTTAGAATTACTTTCTTTTGAATTTATCTATTAGTAATTTGGAGCATTCATTTTTCATCTTGCTATTGATAAGTAGAATTTCTTTCTTTGAAAATTTCCTATTCATGTTCTTTGACCCATTGTCTATTAGGGAATGGTTCTTGTTCCTATAAATTTGAATAAGTTCCATATGAATGTGTATCTACCTACTTATATATGTACACATACATACATTTTTGTACATATGTAAGGTTTTTATCAAAAAAAAATTATCAGAAAAAATTTAACAGAAAAAATTTTTTCAATCAATTATTTTTCTTCTAATTTCAACTATATTAATTTGCACAAATACTTTAAAAATTTTATGTAATCAAAATTATATATTTTATCTTCTTTGATCCCCTCTATTCTTTATTTGGTCATGAATTCTTCACCAACCATAGCTTAGAAAAGATGTTTTCTTCCTTGCTTCTCTAATTTGTTTATGATATCATTTTTTATTCCTAAGTCATGTCTACACCTGCAATTTATCTTATGCATATATGATATGAAATATTGATCTATAAGTAATTTCTTCTTGAATGCTTTTCAATTTTCTTAGAAGTTTTTGTTAAATAGTGACTCCTTACTTTAGCAGCTGAGGTCTTTGGGTTTCTGTAAATCTATACTACTCTTTGTTTGCTTTTCTATATTGTTCAGCTAATCTCTGCCACTGATCAGCCTCTGGTTTTTAACTATGCAGAGGAGCTTAATGATTACTGTATTGCTTTGTGATATAGTTTGAGATCTGCTAGGTCTTCTTTCTTCCATTTTTTTTTTTTCATTATTTCCTTTTAGATTCTTGACCTTTTGATATTCCAACTGATTTTTTTTTCTGGCTCTAGAAAGTAATTCTTGAGTAGTTTGATAAGTTACATATGATAAGATAGATTATTGTCTCAGCCTATTCACAACTACTCTTTTATCCATGAAGCCTTCCTTGAATTACCCTCATCCTTCCCTCAGCTTTTTGCACTCCCACCCTCCTCAATTTTCTTACAGCACTTTGAAATTTGAAATTTTGAATATGATTCTAATTATTTTAGTTATTTGTAATTTCCTTAAGAGCAGGGATTATAACTTCTTTATATCTTCAATACCTACCACAGTGCATTGAATTTAGTACTTAATATGTATTTACTGAATTTGATTTAAAAGACCATTTTGAGTTTAAAAGGAAGTCAAGTCGCTCAGATGAAGATAAGTAATATGGCTACTTGGATTTTCCCATTTAGGGAAAAAAGTCAGTAGAGACACTAATTTATACTTCTTTCTCTTTTGCTGCTTCAATTCCTGAAGAGCTGTATGCCTTATGTATACCATTATACTTCCACAATTCACCAAAAATTTTTCTCTTCAGTGTCCTTAGGCCTGCTAGAGCTTTCCTTTTCCTCTCTTTATTATTTAATCTATTGGCCTTTAGCCTTAAGAACAGAGGAAAAAATAGGAGAAAATAGAACATAGGAGAAGGCCGTGTATTCTAATGAAAAGGACATCCTGCTTAAGAGTCAGGAAATGTGGGTTCAGGTTCCACTCTTGCCACATATGTTGGCTCATACTAATTATTTTGCATCCATGCCAGGTTTTCCCCTCTGCTATAAAACAACAGTATCTTTTCCTTCCCTACTTCTCAGGGATTTTTGTTTTTCAGCTGTTTTTTAGTCATATCTAACTATTGGTGGTCTCATTTGGGTTTTTTTTTTTTTTTTTTTTTTTTTTTTTGGTTGAGACACTTAAGTGGTTTTTCCATTTCTCTCTCTAGTCTGTTTTACAGATGAAACAAACATAATTAAATGACTTATCCAGGGACACACAGCTAGAAAGTGTTTAAGACCAGGTAAAGAGAAGACTTCCTGACTCCATGCTTTATCCACTATGCCATCTAGTTGCCTACTTATCAAGAATTAAGTGAAGTAATAAAGGAGGTGTGTTTGGGAAAAAAGTTTGGCATAGAAGAAAGGGACTCTTCAAGAGTGGACTTTTGTGTGTGTAGAATAATTGCTACTTATCAAGCATTCTGAATTCCATCATTTGAGCAAATGGTTTAAAAAAAAACCCAAAACTCATGAAATGATTCCTTGAAAGGAAATGAGTCACAGGAAACAAATACTGTTTATAGATTAAAAAAAAAATACAAATAGTGTATCCCTAAGCTTCTGCATCATAATGCATTTGGCCAGTATACTACATTGAACTTACTCTAAGAAGTTCATGTTGAAGAAGGAAATAGAGTCCAGAATAGTCACAAAACAGATTAATGCTTCCACATTCATTTAATAAATGCTCTTTGCCTGGTCCTAGCAGTTTAGGGGATGTTTATAGGCAATTCGTTTTAATGACTCTCAATGCTCACTTTTCCAATCGAGTGTGCTGGCCCCCCTGGAAATATCTAGTCACTAACCCAGCTCACTAATACCAATGATGCTGCTGGGTAGCATTTGGTATTTTTAATCTCTTTGTTTATTGAGCATAGCCAGAGACAAAGATTACTATCTTCATTCACTATATATCAGTAACACTAGCTTTCTGGTCCTTTCCTCATTATATTTGGTCCCCAGGCCCTTTTGGCTGTAGCTCTATAGCTCCTGTGGTTTGTGAGATGAGAAGAAAGCAAAGAAGGGGAAAAGGCAGCTCCATGTTAAAAATATGTCTTATAGAATATAACCATGACTGTAGGAAACAGAATCAACCTCTCACCAAAACTCAGTCAGTAGCTAGAAGGGATGAAGTAAGCACAATATAAGGAAACTAGGATATAAAAATCTGCATTTGGAACTCAGGCTTGAAAAAGTAATGATCTCATTTGAAGAGATGAGAAATTAGCGATTAGAATAACTTAGAATTAGTAGCTTAGAGTTCTGAGAGCTCACAAAAGCCATTTATTTCAAGCTCCCCATTTTACTGTTCAGGAAAGAGAGACCCAAAGACATTAAGTGATTTGCTTAAATTTGTACAGCTAGTTAGTGACAGAACTGTAACTATGGCTGAAGATTTCCAGCTCCTAGACCAGTATACTTTATGCCTTACTACTGGTGGTTCACTGTTCTGCTTACTATTCTGAACTCTTGGGTGAAACAACTTTCTGATAGTTCTGTTTTTCTGTCTAGAAAATGTGTGCATAATAGAGGGAGGAAAGAGTGGGAAGAAGGAAGAGGAAGAGGGTTTTTATGTTTTTATTACTTTTACTAAACCCTTCCTAGGGATTCTGGGAAGGTGCCCAGAATGGTCATTTCTCTACAGTGTAGGAAATTTTGCACACTAGAAATATTTGCAGTTACCATAACTCATTCTGGATCTGTTTAGAGATTCCAGACAAAATTCTAAATCACTGATTATTTACCAACTAGAATAATAGAAAGACTCCTAAAAAGTGTGGTGGAACTGTATTCTTTTATTTGAGGCTTCACTTCCTTTCCTTAACAAGGCTAAAAGTAGCATTCTTACTGCAGCCTGTTATATATGTTCTATTTATAAAACATGAGTGTAGATAAATCCTAGCAGATAAATCCAGTTATATTATCACTGAACTAGAAACTGTTTGAATATCAGCTACTTAATACAAAAGGTGTCAAAAATAACCTGTCATTTTTCCTTTTCTCCTCTTAGGAAAGTTGTTTATCTTGGGTAGATTTGGGTTGTTGTTGTTATTGTTGTTGTTTTTTAACGTTTCCAATGAGTCTAAGCCAAAAATCCTCTGACCACCCAAACCTTTTCAGTGAAAGAAGTCCAAACTAACTTTGGAAGCATCCTAACTGCTGAATCATGATTTAGTTTTGTTAATTTGTCTTTTTAACAAATGAAAGGCAACTTTTCCAGGCAAATGATGGACCCCTTATTTTTATTATGTTGAAGAAGTGATTTTTCTGTTCCCTGGCGAATTTGACACTCAAGATCATGAGTACTGTGCACTTTTTTCCCCTACATGTATGTAATAAGAAAAGTTATTTTGCCCTTGAGGTAAGTAATGCTTTGCTTAAAAGATTACTGGAAAAAAGAAAAATTATAGTCATAGATTTAGACTTTGAAGATATCTTAAAAACCATCTAAACTCACCCCATATTTTATAGATGAGGAAATTGAAACATAGGGAGGTTTAAATTGTGTAGTCAAGGTTACACAGTAAGTGGAAGAAAAAGGGTTTGAACCAAGGCTTTTTTCAGTGCCGATTCAGGATGTATACAAGATTCCATTCATTCCTTCAAACAGATATTCAATTTCTTTAAATAGATATTTCCAATGCTGTTCTCAGCATTGAGGATAACACAAGGAAGCTTAAGCCATGTTTTCTACTTTCTGGAAGTTTAAGATCTTGGAAAGAACTTTCACAATGAGGAAGAATATGGAAAATGTAAATGTAGTTTTATAGAGTGTTATGCTGATTCAGAGGAAGGAGAAATTACTTCTGAGAGGCATACAGGAATTAAGCAAGGTTTCATGGAAGAGGTAAAATTAGATTTACAGATTTGGGGATTTAGATCTGGAAGGAACCTCAGAAGTAATTTAGTTCAGCTCCTTTTACACATGAGGAAACTGAGGCCCAGAAATATGAAGTGATATCCCAAGCTCACACAGAATCTATAGGACAGAACTGGAATCTGAACACAAGTTGCTATGATTCCACGGCCTCACAGCTTCACATCTGCATGAAAGCAAAGCCATCCGCCAAAACATCTTTATCCTAACATGATATGGTGTTTATAATGAAACTTGAATTGCAAATGTATTCACAAAGACACAAATTACTACATCCTTTCCTTTCCTTTTATATTAAAACAATAATACTTTCATAGTTTCTGTGTATAGGAATTGTTTTTAATACCTATATTTAGATCTAGTTAAAAGTATGTGCAGTTTGGTGAACTTGCAAAGTTAAAACATGTAGTAGATTGAGATTTTTTACATCAGAGTCTCTAGAATCAGAGTATTTTCCCTATAAAGACCCAACACGCATTATAGTTAGTGTGACTATATATATTTACTGTGTTACATATACTAGACTGTAAGCTCCTCAAGGGAGGAGACATTTTTTTTTTCTCTCAAGGCTTAGCACAATGTCTTGCATATAGTAAAACTTTAATTAATATTGGTTGAATTGAAGTGAATCTAGGGCCTTAAAACTTTTCAAAATACTGAGAAATATTAATACATGCTTATGGGAAATTGAGATATTGCTATTTGGTTAGAGAATTGAGGAAAAGATTTATGGAAGTATCTTGTTCTATTGGACCTAATCTGCTAGTTTTCATTTGGAGATAACCTCAAGAGATGATATGGGACCTCTACAGGAGCAGCCTTTTCCCCCTTAGTGAGATTCTCAGAAACTGTTGTGTCCTGCTCCCACACTGTGACTATAGTCTCCCAAGATAGGCAAGTCTATGGTCAAAAGAATCCTTGATGTGGATCCAAAAACCCAAAGTCACCAACCTCTCAAACTATAGTATTCTTGTTGAAAAATGTCTTGTTGAAATTCGAACTTGGCTGCTAATTGCCAAGTTTTGCCCAACAGCTTTTACAAATAGATAAAATGACATTTGTCATCATCAACATTTCTATGTGGATACTCTTGTATATGAAGCTCTTCTATACATGAGACTTTTCTGGCCTCACAAGTTTTCACATAACATCGCGCTTAATTTCAGCAGCCTTGGAACAATGAGCTGTAGTCAGAGAGAACAGCAGAGTCACAGAGGCTGGTCTAGTTTGTGGAGTTGTTGCTGAATCATGAAATAAACCATGTTATTTTGGAGGATATATGTATTGATTCTGAGCCTATGTAAGCCACGAATTTAGTCTGGGCTGGAGGAGTATAAGGGCAGATGCCTCCACCTCTTCCCCCCAAAACAAAGCTATACCTGTTGTTCTATGCAAAGACCTGTTGGCAGAGACACAGTTAAAGCAAGATTTCCTTAATGGTTTGTTTTCTATTATCGCTGTCCCCCAATGATCACAAGACATGAGACCACTCTACTAAAAGTTTCCTACAGGGATCTCCAAAGAGCAAATGAAAATTTGGAAACATCAGATATTTTTACTTCTAGTTTTTGAGGAGTATAAGGTAATACAGGAGTAATAAAGAGGTAGCAGAGTTCTTGGAGGTAGCATGCTTTTCTCAGTATGTGTGTGTGTGTGTGTGTGTGTGTGTGTGTGTGTGTGTGTGTGTGTGTGTTTAAATTCTGCTGCCTACTGTACTTTGAAGCCATCAGCAAAGTGCTTGTCTGCAGGGAGGGAAAACAAGCCGCAATTAATCACCTAAACTTCCCTCCCCCTTTAATGAACGACATGTAGAACTACTTAATGACACTCTGGGGTGGGCTGCTTAACAAGCCTGCCTACTAGTTTCTCTAGTGTCAGTATCTTGCTCCCCATGACACGTTTCCTCCTACAAGCTCGTGCAGAACTGTGTGAAGTCATTATATAAGACCAGTCCACATGATTAAATTGTTTACTTGTATGTGTCTGTGTATATCTCTCTCTGTATGGAAGCTCCATGCACACTGGTCATTTCCTTACTGTACTCTGCCTCCCGGGTATCCAGCCTTAGTGATGAAAGGCTGAGGGATGTTACCCACCCCACAATCAAACTTGTTTCTTCCTCTTTGTACTTTCCCCTACACTGCCAGGTGTACCAGCACCACATATCCTATCCTGGGCAATGAAAACAGCTTCTTGGAGCCAGCCTGGTCAGCTCTCCCATAGCTGAGGAATAGATTAATGCTCTTCTCAAAAATAGAACATGCAACCAGTTAAAGTTTGGGGTCATTACAGCAGTGTTCCTGTCTCCTAGGTAACAAGGGACTGACATGTACTCTTCTCATTGGTAGAGGCACTCTTCAGACAGTTAGTCATGCTTGTGCTGCTGCAGGTGTCTCTGAATTATACTACTAAATTGGGAGTTGGCTGTGTTACCTGTAAAGGAAGGGGAGAGAAGATATGCCTGGGGAGTAGGGGAGGAGGAAGAGAAGGGAAGAGAAAGAGAATGCAACAGGAGAGAAAGTGATGTGAATATGAACATAACTTAAAGAAACTTGAATTTCTCACTAGCTCAAGGGCTATCTTTAGACTGTGGCTGCCATTCCCCTCTCCCCTCCTATTCTTAGCTTCCAATGGGGATATATTCTCTTTCTCCCTGTTTGTGATGCTCTGCTATAGTAATGAAGTATATTGCCAAGAATGCAATCTCACAACCAAGAATATTGACAAATGCATTCCCAGGCTAGGCAGAAATAGCAGCACACACAATCTGGGATGCTTGAGTGATGGGGAGGCAAATGAATCATAAAAGAAAAGGCAAGATCCCTGAGAATGAGGATGCACAGAGAAGTGCTCAGTGTTGGTTTGTTCCATGGGAGTGGGAGAGAAGGAGAGAGTGAAGGTGAGGAAATGTGATAGGAGCAGCTTATGTACCAGAGAGAGAGCAGTAGTGTGGACACAATCATGGTTGTAGCTCAACTGGCACCCATTTTAATGTTTGTGACTTTCAAACTCTGGCTTTTTATGACCAGGGTGGCAAGATCCCCTATGCAGAAAAATCATCTGGTGCCTGGAACTAGCAATCATACTGCTTACTATCACAATTTTAGATTTGGGATTAAGCATGAACTTTCTTATCAGGATTGCTGAATCCCAGAAAGCCTCCAGACAAAGCATGTGTCTGGGGCTTTTGCTAGTTAGGACATCTATTGGAGTGCTTCTCCAAGGGAGATAAAGAACTCCAAGGGGATAAAGATGAGCTTATATCTGAATAGTCTTAGAGAACTAAGCAGAGCAGTTGGTAACTTGGGCTTTTTTCTTGAAACCCATGCTTTAACTTTCTCCCAGTTTAGCCAAGACTTGTGAGGCTTGTTTCCCCGACCTTTTTTCAAATACTTAGGACTTGGGTCATGGTTCTACCCTGAGGTATGTCATTTAGAACATATTAAAATATGAAATATGAAAAACACATATGAAATATGCCAATATGAAAGAAAAAACTCCTACAATAGAAAAATATGCTCAGAGTCATATGAAATAGATATCTGGGTCATTCCATTCTTGTACTTAGGAGCACTAACTTGAATAAAATCCAAGAAGTTACAGTAAACTAAGAATCACTCAAAGGCTCTTCTTTGTCCAAGAATGGCTTAAACATTCTGGTAGTCACATTGGTGTGAGAGTGGGTATATTTCTATCATAGAAATATCATCTCTGATATGACATTACTTTTCTCTCAGTGAAACCTCTGTGGGGTTCTTTGTCAAATGGTTGGCATTTTCTCTGACCCACAGTGTAAAACTGATGTTTCAACATCTGCCCAGTTGTTCTTAAAACTACTTGCAGTCGTTCAGTGCTTTTCATACATACAAGAACTAGGTAGTCAGTTATAAATAAGTGATCACTCTGATCCCTGAAGAATAATCATGTCTTTTAATACTGCTTTATGTATAGATATTAAAGGGGAAATAAAAGGATGGTTAGAGCCACACTGAGAGTCTTGCTGACTGACATTTTAGTGCTAGCTTGTGGGGCATTATCAAATCTTAAAGTTATTACTGATAAAGTTTTAAGGGATTTTTAGACTTCCTAAGTGATGAAATTGAGAACAAGTTGGTCGATACATTCTAGAGTTATTATGACTACTTATGTGAGATCACTAATAGTCTAGAAGGAAAAAAAAAGAATCAGTGACCTTTAATAACAAATGACTCTTCAAAAGGCAGTAAAATTAAAAACACAAAATAAAAAAATAAAAACCAAAAAAAAAAAATAAAATAAAATAAAAACACAAAAAAACTTGGGAGTTAGATTTGGACATTAGGTGACTTAATCAGGAATCACTCCAACATATTTTCCCCCTCCAACATGATAGAGAAATGCATTTTCAGGAGTAGGAAAACAGCTTGAATAAATTAATTGTCTGATCTAATATATTGTTTCTTCTATCCTTATTAGCAAGACTCAAAAGTTTGAAAGTAAACTGTCTTTTGTATGCAAAGAACTAGTCAAAGTCTTCTAGGAAACTTCCACCTAATTATTGGAGAACAAAGAAGGGAGAGTGAAGATCTTGGGAAGAGTAATAGGAGTGATCACAAAGGTATATGAAAACATACTTGAAGAAAAGTTTAAAAAAGTAGGGGTCATTTTTACCTAAACTCCATGAAGAGGAAAGAAGACTATTTCATGAGTGTTTGAAACATGCATGAAGGGATAAGTTGCTAACCAGTTGTTTTGAGTTGATCTTACTAAAGGTAATGGTCTATTGGTATGATAAAACAACTGAATAGGTAACTAAGATGGTTTCCACAATCTCTGGTCAGAAGTGTTTCCATTGTTTGTTCTTTTTCCTATCAATCATTGTGTCTCCCTCATTAGAATGTGACCTATTTGAGGGTAAGGAGTTTCACTTCTGTCTTTGTATTTCCATATATGAGCAGAATGTTGCTTATATATTAGGCCATTAATAAATGTTCACCAATCAATTGAGGACTTCCTTAGTCTCATGCTGTCATATCTTTCAAGATATATGTTGCTGCACTTGTCTTTTATTTATTTATTTTCTGAGGCAGTTGGGGTTAAGTGACTTGCCCAGGGTCACATAGCAAGGAAGTGTTAAGTGTTTGAGATAAAATTTAAACTCAGGTCCTCCTGACTTCAGGGCTGATGCTCTATCCACTGCATCACCTAGCTGTCCCCTCCACCTCGCTGCCCCTACTGCACTTGTCTTTCGAGCATTTTCTATTCCATCCAACTTAGACTATGATACGTTCTCTGGTCTCATCTTCTCCTTTTTTATTTTCATGCATTTCTATAAGCTGTTCCCTATTCCTAGAATATACTTCTAAAACAACTATGCCTGTTAATCTATTTTTTCTTTTAAGATACAGCTTAGATCCACCTCTTTCATGAAGCCTTCTTTAATACCCCCAACAAAATCTGGACTAGATAATCTCTAAAGTGCCTTCCAATTCTAGATCTTGTGGACCTATTTTGGGCTTATGGGAAGAAATTACTTCCATCAACTCTTCTATTCTCCTTTTGCTTCCCTTCAAAATTAACAAGATGTATAGGAACTTTTCTGGAATTTCATTTAGTTATTTTTCAGTTGTCTTCAACTGTTCAACCCCACTTGGGGGTTTTTTTCGATAAAGCTATTGCAGTGGTTTGTCAATTTTCCTCTCCAGATTATTCTACAGATGAAGAAACTAAGATAGAGAAAGACTTAGAGGCCAGATTTGAACTACCAAAGATGAGTCTTCCTGACCCTAGACCTAGCACTTTATCCACTGATTGAAGGAAAGTCAGGATGTATCTAGTCCATCCCCTTCATTTTACAAGAACCTGAGACCCAAGGGGGCTAAAAGACAGGTAGTAAGTATTAGAGTGATGATTCAAACTTAGGTCCTTTGTCTTCAAAACTAGCAGTATTTCCACTGTAGATACCTCTTGTATACTGTCAACTTCAAAATTAATTTTAGAAAAGAGAGCAGTGCTAACTGGACTAGCTTAAAGCTCTCTCCTAGTGTGGTGTGTTGATATTCATGTATGACTCTCAGGGGGCCAGTTTAATCAATGAACAAGAGCTATTCCAGCATTTCTCCTAAAGTCTGCTATGTCCCAAACAGATTGATATTGGAAATTGCAGGAATGTACTGGTATTTTTCCCAGAGGAAAGACTAGTTAATGGCCCTCATACTTCAAGAGCATTATTGATGCCTCTTTGTTATTGTCATAGTCATTAAAAAATACAATTGGGATCACACAGCTGGAATCAGTTTAGATTAAAATATTTGTTGGGAAGTCTAAACCTTTCAAAAGAAAAAAATCTTTTTCAAGTTATCTTTCTTTTCGTTATTCCTTCTTAAAAAGAAAGAATAGTGGAAAGAATACTAGATTTGGAATCAGAAGACCTGGGTTACCACCCAAATGACATTGGCAAGGCATTAAAGCTTCTCATTTTTAATCAGTAAAACAAAGGTAATAGATTAGAATAGATGGTGACAAATCAGATCCCTGCTGGGATCCTCTAAATCTGTTATCCTGTAGTCCCTTAATTTTAAGAATTCTATGTATTTTTGAGGTTGCTTTTATGATTATTCTTTTAAGTTTTATTTTACCTTAAACTTTTCTTAAGAAGAAAGTTTTTTTTTTTTTTTTTTTTCTAGGCAGAAGCCCATGAGGAGAGCACAAAATTGCAGATTGTGTTTAACTGAAAATAAATTTCTACCATATGTAGAAAAGATTTGGGACATAATAAAAAATTTATTTTTGACCTGAGTACTTTGTAATTTTACTCATAATTCATCTTGCCTCTAAGTAAAGCATCACTTTGGTAAGAAAGTTGAAGAGTTTTAACATTACCTGTGAATTTTCCTACCTGATAGTTGCAATGAGCCTTAATTTAGAAGACTGAAACAATGACTCACAGTCACTAAAGGTCTTAAACTATGGAAAACTATAGAGTACATACTCAAAGATAATCTCTAAAGGACCTCAGGGTTAAAGTATTGTGAACAGAATGTACTCAAGTCTGTAATTTTTTTTCAAATATGATGTTTCGGTGATTTAAATTTGTTTCTTCAGAGTTCACAATGGTTGTATAGTGCTTAGGCCAATTTGTTCTCCAACCCAAAAGCTATCTTTGACTTCAAAGATGCATAAAACCGTCATAGGAATTACCTAATTTTCCTTTTATCTAGTATTTAAAGTTGCATAATTTCCAAACATAGTACTTAATCACTTCAGAGATATTTTCCATTTCCAAAATAACACCAAAAAATTTTGGATGAAACAGTCCTTTCTTACTCTATGTTGTTGCTTCTATGAATTCATCAAAAAATTCTATTTGGAAACCACTTGTCCAAACTTATAATGAATCTGAATGTCTGGGAAGCATGCACTGTGGTTCTGTGTTTAACTTTTCATTCAGTGGTTGGCAATATTGAAAACTCAACACTCTAAACATAAGTGTGCTCAGAGAATGGGCATACTAGGCCTAATCCTGTAAAAATTCTCTGAAGGAAAGGTTAGATCAGAACCAAAAAGCCCACCTCCCTGATGCTAAAACACTTTTCTAATAGTGTCTTGTTAGAATCATAGACTTGGAATTGGAAGGGAATTTAGAGGTCATTTAATACAATCTTTTCATTTTACAGATGAAGAAACTGATCTAACACAAGGTCACAGATTTAATAAGTAGATTTAATGACTTATTCAAGATCACTGAACTGATGAGAAATCCTCTCAGAGCCAGAATCTAAACCTAAGTCCTCTTTTTCTAAATCCAGGGCTAATTCTACTTTATTACTTGTCTATAAAAGGGCATACCCCACAGTTAACAAAGTATTTCCTTCACACCAACTTCGTCAGATAGCTAGTGCAATGATCATTATTGCCATTTTATAGACTGAAGAAATTGAGATTCAGAGAAATTAAATAATTGACACATACTTTGTAAGTAGTAAAGTGAGTCCTCAAAATTAGGTATTCTGATGTCAAGTTGAATCTTGCCACAATGCCATGCAAAAGAAATCAAACTTTAGTAAATCAGAAGGAGTAGGATCCAGATCTATCAACAGTCACAGTATGTACATGCAAAATTATTATTAATTTGTTGCTGTTCATGCTTCATTTTCAAAGTAAACTAACAACATCTTAAGTGTGAAGTCTTGACACACGTACATGACTTGGATTTTAGTGAGGCAGAGTTGCACAAAGTCATCAGCCTCACTTCCTCTTTATCATAATCATGGAAGGCTAGTAAAATTAAGGAAAAATGTCATCTTCTAGTAAAAGCTTTGTACTTTACAAAATAACTTTCCTCACAGCACTATGAAGTATTATCTTTATTCCCATTTTATAGATGGATAAATCTGAGGTACAGAGGAGCATGTTGCTGTATTTCTAGAATTGATATACAGTTAATAAATAGAAAAGATAGGATTTACATATAGATCTTTTGACATTAGTCTTTCTGCTACACATACTTTCCTCTCTATTGGAAGCACTTAAGTCTTGGGGAGCAAGAACTAATTTCTTTGGTCATTTTTATCTCAGACATGTGGTCTGTGTCTAGAAAGAAAGAAAGAAAAGTTCTCTGATATATACTCTTTTATATGTTCATTGGCCAAAGGACTGTCATTAACTCAGGGTATAAATTGGTGAATTAAACAAGGTGTTCGAAAAATAGTAAAACATTTTATAAGCCTTAAAAATGCCATGGAAATGAATTGATATTAGAGAGTCAATGTATAAGATTTGTATATAATGAGAGGGATGGTTTCCCCCTAATTTTTGATGGAAAATGATGAATTTGCCAGATTAAATATAAAAATTATTTGGAGACAAAAAGAAGAAGAAAGAGTTGAGAAAATTAATGGAAGGGATAAGAAATAAATTCCCCTGCTCTTCCATTGGTAAAATGAGGGATTAAGATTAGATAATTTCCAGAGTTCCTTCTTATAAATTCTATGATTCCCATGGCAAAATTCTTTGGAGTTTGAGAAGCCCAAGGAACAGAAGATATACTTATTAAATACTATAATATTGTTCTAGTAGTTTTCTAAGAATTAGTTCTTAAAGATTATAGATTCAAAGCTGGAAGGGAATTTTGGATCATCTTGTCCAGTCCTCTCATTTTATAGATGAGGAAACAAAAGCTAGTTTTTATATTGGGCCTTTTTGCAAGACCGCTGGGATATCTCCTGGTGTTTTCATCTATGACAGGAATTACAAAATAGAGACAGAAGTCATGTTAATCCTCTGTTACCCAGAAGCAAATGAAATCTACCTGGCTTTAAAATTCAGGTTAAAATTCTATGGAATTAAAATGCTATTAATTCTTAGCCAGTGAAGGGTGTCTCTTTTAACCTTAGTGGAATGTCTAATTTCCTTTTTCTCCTTTCCTAATTCCTTTTATTTTCTCTTATCCATTATATACTTGATGACTCCCAGGTCTATTTCCCTGCTAAATACTCAGATTGTTTTCTAAGCAAACACCGTATCTGTAGATTTCATTTGTTTTGTCAAACTGTTTTATCAGTTGCCTGAATCATGGGCCTTAGAGAAGGCACATTGAGCCACAAAAAATTCTTTTCCTGGCCTATATTAGTTACTGATTTCATAAGTTAAGCAGTCATAAACTAGATGGATAAGATCTCTAGCTAATATGATTCACTAGAGAAGTAGCATGACATCATGGACAGAGAGTTGGGTTTATGTAAAATGATTTGCAAATCTAAATGATGTATAAATTCAGTTGTAATTATTCAGACTTCTATTCTGATAAAAATATGATGGATAATTATTCTTAAAAAGAGGGTGATCATGGATTACTGATTAATGCTTGTCCTAGGGGTTCTCACAATATGTGAGCCTATATTCTCAGTTCCTGCCACAGAGAGATGGAAAAAAAGAAACAAAAAAATTTTAAACTTGCTGCTCACACTTCTAACTGCCAGAAAGAGTATCATTTATTTGCCTCTACCTGCAGAAGAATTGAAGAGTCCCAATATTCTACTTTATTTTGTCTATCAGAAGACAAGGTCAGTGTAAGATCAGGTGTCTGGAGTCCTACCTGTTCCTTCTGATCAAGTAAGTTCATATGCATGCCTTCTTGATAGGATCCAAGCTTTTTCATCCCAAGTATAGGTAATATTACCCCATTTTATGTTCTGTCAGCAAAGGAGTCAACTTTGAAACACAGCCCTGCCATCCCACCAATCTAGCCAACAGAATTAAATTCTTGACCAAGAAAGCTGCCTTCTTTAATGTCCTACAGTAGCACTTTACTTCTAAGAAAATAGAGGAGGCTAATTGGTTCTTCTGGAAAAATAGGTCAATTCATTGCTATGGCATTTTTGAAGGCCAGATTTCCTCCAGCATTGATAAAAAGACATTTTCTGAAGGCTAAGTTTTTCTTCTATTAAACAATGCTAAGCTACACTACCGCCATAAAATGATAAAACTCAGAAATTTCTTTTCATCCTTGAAGAGAAAAAAAAAATCATCATCTCTAACAACATGCATAAGAGCAAGAGACTGTATCATCTAGCACTCTGGACCTTAGTCACTATGACCTCTAAACAGGGCTTTATACAATTAGGAACATGACACTTTTCAAAAGGGGAGCCAGAAATGTGATTCTCTGTTGATTACTTTTTGGCACTAACACTGCAAAACCAAAGAATTCTGACCACTGGCTGATAGAAAGTATTGGGAGAGAAAAGGAGGCAGCTTGATTTGATTGACGTAGAATTCGCTTGTCAGAGAACCTGAGGTGAAACCCCAGTCCTTTTACCTTGACCTGTCTCTTCCCTAGGCTTCTAGGATACCTTCTAAGATTGAAAATGGACACTTTTGCATTTGGCATTTAAAGCCTTTGATGGACTTAGACCTTGTCTGTCTTTCCAGCTTTGTTTCACATTATGCACATTTATGTACACTGTAGTCCAGCTAAAGTGGTTTTCTTACTGTTCTTCATGTTCAGTATCCTATCTCCTATCTTCATGAATTTGCACTGCCTATCTACTATGTGTGGAATATACTGCTTTCTCAATTTTCACCTCTTAAAATGCCTAGTTTCCTTCAAGTCACACTTTTAAATGAAACCTTTCCTGATTTCCTTACCTATTAATAACTTCCATCCATTGAAAGTCATTTTCTATCCTTTACTAAATCACTTCGTCTCTGGGCTTTGCTTCTGACTCTGACTTTACCACCAGGTCTCATTTA
The DNA here is from genome assembly GCF_016432865.1 of Antechinus flavipes. Lineage (NCBI taxonomy): Eukaryota > Metazoa > Chordata > Mammalia > Dasyuromorphia > Dasyuridae > Antechinus > Antechinus flavipes. The sequence goes on from NC_067398.1 coordinate 296,306,110, forward strand.
TCTTCTCTTGAACATCTCTTTCTAACTGTTTTCTCTCACTAGAAAGGTCTTGCCCAACTCTTAATTTTAAGAAAGGGTCTAAGACTGCCACTTCGTTCCTGTCTTGGCTCCATATCAGACTCAGCAGTGTGACCATGCTTTCAGTCCCTACTTTTCAGCTCCTTTTTATGTATTATCTTTTCCTATTAAAATCAGATGAGTTCTGATTCTGATTCATTCTGATTCTTATTGGGGGGGAGAGGAGTAAGAAGCTAGGAGAGAGCATTGGATTCAAATTTCAGCTCCTCTACTTCATGATCTACATGACCTAAAGCAAGTCCATGAGCAACTCATAAAGTAACACTACCTTTCTTTTTGCTTGTTTCTGTATCCCCAGGGCTTAGTATGAGCCTTGCACATGGTAGGTGCTTAATAACTGCTTATTTTTGACATAAGCATTTCATTTTCTAGAATTTGTTTCTTGATATAAGAAACTTTTTTTTAATGTTGTGTTTCCTGAACCTAGCACAGTTCCTAGAATTTACTTGGCACTTTATAAATGCTTATTGATTATTGATCGACTGAGTTGTTAGGAGGTGGTGTAATTTGTCTAAAAGCTTTCGCAAAGAAGTAGCTGGGAAATACCTACAATATTACAAGATTCTCTGAACAAATTTGATTATGAAGAAGTTTAACCCTTGTATGTAGAGGGCTGAAATTATTTAGTCAATGTACTGAGGTCAGGACTGCTGAGCGCTTGAGGCTAATTACCAATTGGACAATACTGTATGGGCATATGCTTGGGAAATGGCCCTTCCCACTATTCTGTGCTGGCTCAATGATTGGTGTATACAGAGAATTGTAGGAGGGACGAGGGGGTAGAGTAAAACTAGCCAGGGTCACTCTTGGTGGTATGCCAAGAAGACGGTCACAAGATTCTGCTTTCATCCTGTTCAATCCTGCATCTAAAGACTGAGAATAAAGATGAAGGACTTGTGGTTTTATCTGTCCTCAGAAAATTCCTCCAAAGCTCCCCAACCTGAGTTAATTTGCTACTGAACTTCCAAAATGTCACTGACATAGTTCATACGCCCTTAAGGAATATGCATATGGCAGGTAATGAGAGATTTTAATTGAAGTGGTTTAGAGTGAGTTAAGTGGTATATCTCCATCAACCATTCAGGATTGCTAACATTTGTAATTATCAGCATCTCTCTTAAAGTGATCTTTATATAATAATTAATAGGTGAAATTCATTACACCATTAAAGACTGTCTTGAGTATTAACAGGGCAATGTTTCCTGGAATAAGTTTAATTATGGGTACTTTCTTGAAAAATCAAACCAGAAGACAACTTATTTACTTTTCTACTTATTAAATTCAACACTATGGCCCAGAGAATCTCTCAATTAGTAGTGCTGTGTCTTTCCCTTTGTACTATTAAATTAAGAAGACTGAAATCACATGATTTCATCTGGACAGATGTCATAGTGGAAGAGAAAAAATACTGGCTTTGGATTCAGAAGACCTGAATTCATATGAGAACATTCAATAAATTTGTTTGCCTTGTGCCCTAATCACTCTGGACAACAAACACACTTGCATTTTGTTTACTTTGTTGTTGTTTCTTTTTACTTGGAAATGATAAAACACTGGGGATTCAATGGTCAGAATTCTGGGATATGTACATAATAGGAAAAAAATAGTACACTTGGAGTCAAGAGCAACTTGGGTTTAAATCCTGATTTATGTTTACTAGAACTATCTGGGCAAGTCTTTATTTACTCATTCATAACATGTGGCTATTAATGTTGTACTGTTTATTTCATGGAATTGTAGTGAAGAAAGTATATATTGTATATGTTATGGAAATTTGAGTTATCATTATAGTATTTCTCTTATGTTTTATAGAACTCAAATAATTATTAATAAGAGAGGACCTAATGGATGGGTCTAACATAGTTAACCTCTCCCTCCTACATTCCCAGTGCTTGGAACAATACATTCATTATTTATATGAAATACTTAATAAAGATTTTCTGAATGAACAAATCCTTTCTAGCTTTAGAGATACAGATGGAGTTAGATGAGCTAGATAAAGAGATAAAGATAGGTAGTTATCTTTGTTCTGCATCCAATCACCATTTACCATCTTACATTTACTTTTATTGTAGATATGTACTTTTTATTACATACTTAATAAGAATCTTTCTGTGTTTTATCTTCCTCTGTAAATGGAAAGCTTTTTTAGGGTAGAAGCTTTCTGGATTTATTTTGGATGTTCTTTTAAGTGTCCAGTTCACGGGACTACATAGTTATTGCTCAAAAAAAAGTGGATAAATTGATTGTAACTATATTCTGAATGAGTAATTGATTCTTTAAGATCATTTAACTTTCCACAATTTTATAACTTCTAATTACTATTGCAACAAAGTAGAACGGATTGTGACAGCCACATTTTGATCACCAAGGTCCAGAACCTAACTTGTTGATGCCCCTCTACTGATTTCTTATTCTTGCCACATCTCCTTATTCTCTTTTCTTCCCCACTAAACTTGCAGGGAAATGTGATGGCTTTTATGTCATTTCTTTTTTTTTTTCTTTTTCTTTTCCTCAGTTAAATGTAAAATAACTTTTTTTTTGGTTATAAATGTATATATATATGTTTTTTAACCTATTTCCTTGTGAATCATGTTGTTCTCAGGAAAACTCATCTTTCTGAGTTCAAATCTGGCCTCAGACACTTACTGGCTATATGATCTGAGAATAAAAGGGAAAGACCTCAACAGAAAAATAAAGAAACAGAAGAAAAAGGAACAAAGCATGTATTTATCTTGCATCTCCAAAATCTTTTACCTCATTTCTTAAACTGTTTCCTGTCAGCAACATATAAATCTTTCTTTGTTAATCTTGTGTTTTACCATAAAATATTTTATGGGGAAATACAGAGTTAAAATTATAAATAATAGGGACCGTTTATAAGGCTTTAAAATTACATTTGTCCCTTCATATAAATGTCAAGGAAAGAGACAAATATTGTAAATCTTAATGTTTAATAGATTCTTTTTTTAAAAAATAATATACAAAGATAGTTTTCAACATTCAGTTGACAAGTTTGTAAAACTTAATGTACCAATTTTTTCTCCAAGCAAGGAAAAATTTGAACTCATTCAGTCTCTTAAGTGCACATTTTCATATTCATCATGTTGCTAAAAAAAAAAAAAAAAAAAAAAAAAACATGATCAGAGCGGGAAAAGAAGGTGTGTGGGTCAGAAACCATTTAATAAAAAAGAAAAGACTGGAGAGATCTCTAGAAGCAAAGCAAAGTTTATTATACGTTCTCCGGAGAATCTGGTGTCCCATCCATTTAGCAGACAATCTAAGGGAAGAAGCACCATAGTTTGCAGGGTCAACGCTTTTAATCCCTAAAGCAAATTCCCCCTCCCACCACTGATCCTCATTCTTATTGGCTGAGGATCTTACATTCTAAACGGGACTACCCAAGAAATTGAACTTGACCAATAAGTACATAGTTGCCCATATTTGGTTGAAATAGGGAGGATAACAAGAAGGGGGCTTTAGTATGCCCTTAGTGGGATAACAGGGAGGAGACACTTTAAGTATGCCCTTGACTTAATGCTTAAAGTCCTTCAGGCCTACTCAAACTTTGAAATAGATGAAGAAGTCTTATTCGATTTTCACAACTGTCTTGAAAGATTTTACCTTATCTCGTTCAGAAGGAAACATGAGAAAGAAAGAAAAAACCCACAAGTAAACAAACACCAGCACCAAAAAGAAAAAAAAAAATGAAAATAGTATATTTTGATCCACATTCAGTGTCCATAGTTTTCTGTCTGGATGTCGATGGTTCTTTCCATCACAAGTTTATTGGAATTGGCCTGACTCACCTCATTGTTGAAAAGAGCAAAGTCCATCATAGTTGAACATCTTATAATCTTCTTACAGTATGTAATGTTTTCCTGATTCTACTCACTTTGCTTAGTATCAGTATATGTTAAGTCTTTCTAGGCTTTTCTAAAATCAGCCTGCTCATCATTTCTTTTAGAACAATAATATTCCATTACATTCATATATAATAACTTATTCAACCATTCGCCAACTGAAGGACATCCAATTTCCAGTTCCTTGCCACTACAAAAAAAGAATGTGTTTCTATAGCAGTGGGTGTGGGAGCCTCAGGCTCAATACTTTCTTCAGTGAGTCCTGTACCATACTTTTCAAGTCTTTGCAAGTTAGTTAACTTGTATTTACTTTTTAACTACTTAGAAATTTTTCTTTATTTTGTAGATGGCAGAGATCATTTCATTATCTAACCTTTAAAAATGTCTTCTTTCAGAAGAGACCTATTTTTACCAATCTGGCAATCACCTTTCATTTTTCTGAAGTTGTCTGAAAGTACTCTTTTGACCTTGACCCGATTGATTTTCTGAATACAAATTCCCTAGCCAAGTATGATAGCAAGTTTGGCCTTTATGGAAAAGTTGACTTTCTTTTTTTTTTTTTTTTTTTTTTTTTGGCTAGTTGGCCTAAACTATCATGTACTATCCGCCTTCAGATTCCATAGCTCTAATGAATTTCATACCAAATTCCTCTTAAAGCCCAAAGTTGAGATTACTGTTTCTCTCTGTTTCAGATATCCCTTCCACACACTAGAGGAGTGCTTCATTAGAATTCTCTTTTAAATGTTGTAACAGGGAGGAAAAAACACTTAATGTATAGTAGTAAATCATAGAATATTAATCCCATCAATAAGGGGAGTGGTGTGACCTCCCAGAGAGAAGAGGCAGAGACAATAGAAGACATAAAGGTCATATAGATTTCGAGGAATCTTGGAATCTAACAAGATTGGATTTCAGAAGCCAAGAGTTCAGTAGTACTTTTTATAGCATTTCAACAAATTACAATCCAGACTGTTTGTAAGAACTTTCAGTAAAACACATTACCTCCTAAGTGGCCGTCCATTCTACTTTAAAGTAGCCCCTTCCACTTTTGAATAGCTCTATTAGGACATTTTTCTTTATCTCAAACCCAGATTTCCTTCTCTTTATCTTCCTTTTTCTGCCTTCTGAAGCCAAGTGAAAAAATCTAATCCTTCTTCCTCATGAGAATTTCAGTTATTAAAAAAAAGAGCCAAATTCCCACAAAAAATCCAATGTGCATGTTCGGTTCTGCTTGGCTTTCTTCTCTTATACCAAACCTGTCATTAAGTTCTCTTATGCATCTAAGGATTTCTTCCTTTATACTTCAGCAATAACATCCTTATGGAAGTGAGAATCAGGTCAAGTTAAATTCCACTTGTCATTTCCACCATCTTCTGAAGGTTGAATTTATTCATTCCTTTTACCTTCTCGCTCATCCTTGTTATTATTCAGTCTTTTAGACATGTCTGACTTCATGACCCCATTTAGGGTTTTCTTGGCAAAGATACAGGAGTGGCTTATCATTTCCTTCCTCAGCTCATTTTACAAATGAAGAAACTGAGGCAAATAAGGTTAAGTGATTTGCCCGGGATCATACAGCCAGTAAGTGTCTGAGGCCAGATATGAACTCAGAAAGATGAGTTTTCCCAACACTAGTCCCAGCACTCTGTGCCTCTTTGCTGTCCTTTCATTTATCCTTCTATTTCTAAAAGTTTTAATTTCTTCTGGTTAGAAGATAATTCTTAAAACCAGTAGTGTAAAAAACTAATATGTTGAGATCTAGAAAGTTTTGAATCTAGACCAAGCCTCTTAATACATTCAGAAAAAACATGTATTCACATTGTATATATAGATATACTTATAGAGCTTTACTTATAATTTTTCTAAAATTTTCTAAAAAGGTAGTTAGACATAGGCAAAATTGGTGAAATAGAGTAACTATGTCTTGTAAGCTCTTCCATCCTGTCATCTGTGCCCCTTCTAATTTTTTCCCTTTCCCACAAACACAACTTTCATATTGCCTTTGTCATGCTGGCAAAGGTACCCTTTATTTGATGCTTCCCCTTATAATTTGCTCTAACTCTATCAGACATATCTCAGTGCCTCTGACAGAACTAATCTCACTAATTATGATTAGATTAATTAATGTCTGGTAATTGCTCAGTGTGTTGACCCTCTCAGAATCTAACTATTTTTTTAACAGGATCCATATGTGTGTAAAATTAAAAAAATAATAGCAACTATGGCAGGACCAGTGAAGGGGTGGAGAGAATTTTTTGAACTGCTGACCTTTTGGTCCCAAATCACACAAATAGATTCTGCCTATTTCACTCTGTGTCTAGCCATTGTTGTCTGTCTATATGATTGTGTGGCACTTAAGTATCTGGGCATTCCCCTATAACTAGACTACTACTGTTTTTGAAAAATAGGTTGTGTGTGTGTGTGTGCATGCACATGGACTATATCCCAGCAACTTGGTTTAAACTTTACTGATGAGCTTAGCAAAAGAAGAATATATTTCTTATCTCCAGACCCATATGAGAAAATGGGGCTTCATCAGAATGCCTCAGATTTAGTGGCACTCTTTTGCTCATATGCTGATCCCTATTTTTGTTGAGTAGGAAACTTCTCTGCCTTTGTAATAACCTCAGCTTTACTAAGGTCAGTGTTGTTTCAGGAATGCTGGTGGGGATGATGGGAGTAGGGACTGGGGAGGAGGAACAGAGTAATCTATGGAATAAAGCTTCCTTGCTGTCACAGGAGACAATCTGGAACAGTAGAAAGAACACTGAATTTGAAAGTTGAAAGATCAAAAATTGAATTCTAATTCAGCCACTGTATATCAGCTATGTAATAACATTGGACAAGATACATAGCCTCAGTAAACTGGGGCTAAGAATTATGCCATTACTAACCTCATAGGATTGTTCAGAGCATCAAATGAGAAAATATAAATAACTCTGTAACTACAAAAAAATTAAGTCAACATTTAACAATTAAGTCAACCAAACAATTGTTTGGTTGTAGATTTTAAAAGAATGGTTCTTAGGTATGGCTAAAATTGTTGAAATGAGAGAAGAAATATTAGAGAATTGTATTTTGAACTTTGAACCTATCATAAATAAAACCAGTATTTTATCATAGACTGAAATTCTATTTCCTCAATTTGTTAAGGAAACATACTTGCCTCATCTCAAAAATATGGGTGTTATAGGTAATAGAATGTGGTCTGTGTTGTCAGATATAAAATAAATTTCTGCGTTGGTTGGCTTTGTTAAATTGAAATGTTAATGTTATCATTAGGTGAAGGACTGTGGAATAAAAACAAAAAGGCTATAAAAATGAACATTTTCAAGTTTATCTCCTAAATATCTCCATTAGATCTCTCTCCTTTCATCCTTTTTCTTTTTTTTCCCCTTTTGTTCTTTGTAATTTTTCCGCTATTTATACTTGTGTATCTAAACTAAATTACTCATGTTGGGTTATAGCATGGTTACTTTATTAATAATATTTTATTTTTCCTAATTACATATAAAGATAGCTTTCAACATTAATTTTTTTGTAAGATTTATGTTCCAGATTTTTCTCCCTTCCCTTTCCCCAGGGCAGCAAGCAATCTGATATAGGTTATACATGTGCAATCATATTATACAAATTTTCATATTAGTCATGTTATGAAAGAAGAAAGAACAAAAGAGAAAACCTTGGGGAAGGGGGGGAAAGGGTGAAAATAGTATGCTCTGACCTGCATTCAGACTTCTATCTCTGGGTGTGGATAACATTTTCTATCATGAGTCTTGGAATTGTCTTGGATCAGTCCATTGCTGTATATATGCCATTCACTTTAAGATACGCAGCATTTATTGGAAAAAAAGTAGTTAATAATTTCTTTTGGACAAGGGGTTTTAATTTTTTTGTGACAGACCTTTTTAGCACGCTGGTAAAGCCTCTGAATTTCTTAGAATAGCTTTTAAAAAAACCCTCATAATTTTAAGTTACAGTTCTAAGTTAGTGAAAAATAAAGATTTTTTTTTTTTACACCATCCAGTTTCATCGAGCTCCTAAAATCTATTCAGAAGCCCCTTGAGGGGTTGTGAATCCTACATTAAGAATTTTTGCTTTATAATTTAGAATGATGCTCAAAAAGTTATCAAACTGTGCATACCCTTTGATCCAGCATTGTTTCTACTGGGCTTATACCCCAAAGAGATACTAAAGAAGGGAAAGGGACCTATATGTGCCAAAATGTTTGTGGCAGTCCTGTTTGTAGTGGCTAGAAGGTGGAAAATGAATGGATGCCCATCAATTGGAGAATGTTTGAATAAATTGTGGTATATGAACGTTATGGAATATTATTGTTCTATAAGAAATGACCAGCAGGATGAATACAGAGAGGACTGGCAAGACTTACATGAACTGATGCCAAGTGAAATGAACAGAACCAGGAAATCATTATATACCTCAACAATGATACTGTATGAGGATGTATTCTAATGGAAGTGGATTTCTTCAACAAAGAGATCTAACTCAGTTTCAATTGATCAAGGATGGACAGAAGCAACTACACCCAAAGAAAGAACACTGGGAAATGAATATAAACTGATGGCATTTTTGTTTTTCTTCCCAGGTTATTTATACCTTCTGAATCCAATTCTCCCTGTGCAACAAGAGAACTGTTTGGTTCTGCTCACATATATTGTATCTAGGATATACTGTAACCTATTTAACATGTATAAGACTGCTTGCCATCTGGGGGAGGGGGTGGAGAGAGGGAGGGGAAAAATCAGAACAGAAGTGAGTGCAAGGGATATTGCTGTAAAAAATTACCCTGGCATGGGTTCTGTCAATAAAAAGTTATTAAAAAAAAAAAAAAGAATTCTTGCTTTAAATACTAAGATTAATAGGAAAAACACACACACACACACAATATTTTATATGAGTCTAAAGCTAAATTATGGAGGACCTTTATTAGTATGCTAAGGAGTTCAGATTTTATTCAAATCTTCTTCAGGTTGAAGTTACCATAGATATTCTACATAGATTACTAATTTACAAATAATTTAAGTACAATAAAATACAATTAAGACTAAAATAGACTAAAGATCATTTAATTTCCCTTCAGTAATTCAGAAGCCACCTAAAAATCCTTGCTATGGTTCATGGTCATTATTATTATAAATATCAATTATCATTTTATTGGTGGAATACAAGTAAATAGATTGCCAAATTACATACAATTTATTGGTGCTGTGATTTGGTTTTTTTTTTTTTTTTTGGTTGTTTGTTTGTTTGTTTTTGTTTTTGTTTTTGTTTTAGCAGTAATACAGAAGAAACAAGAATAATGACTCCTATCCTGGGTCTAAGGTAATCCTGTTTGTTGTCAACACTGAACCTCTCTTAATAGACAGCAGGATTTTGAAGCAAATTATCATTTCAAATATCTTTAATAAACAACTGAGACAGGTTATAAGTCCAGTGGAAACTCTGCTTGTCACAGTGTTAAACAATCAGTATAAAGTCTTGGCAGGTTATGGAAGGCAAGGATGTGTTAAACTTCTGAACCTCAAATACTCAATGAGACAGATTAGAACAATCTGACATATGAGTTGTTCTAAATAGGAGAGCCATTAAGGCACTCCAATATTTCTTTCCAGTTTCCGTGTTGCTGTTTTCTTCCCCACTGGCTATTAACCTTTGATGGGTGGCTGTAGAATATTGCTGTGTTCTCTCTGTGTGTATTTATGAAATGACCCATGAAACTCCAAAGTGGCACTAAAGATAAATATTTCCAAAGGCAACAGCCCTTTGTGGAATAAAACTTTTTAAAAAGCCATTGTAGAAACTATTAAAAAGATTACTGATTAGCCTGGGGAGGTAGGCATTACTAAGGTCACCAAAAAAAAAAAAAAAAAAAAAAAGGCTCTGAGCAAAACACCCAGCTAAGTTGTTTTTTGTTTTTGTTTTTGTTAATGTTTTTACTTGTGGCCAGCCCCAAAACACACTTCATATAATAACCAGCTGTGAACAGGCCTCCTGCCCAAATTTTATGTTGTTTGGCTAGCCTTACTCTCTGAAATTCAGTTCTAGGAAAAACAAAATAGGATATTAGGATTTAGAGCTTCAGGGAAGCTTAGAAATCCTGGTCTATTCACATCATTTTGTATATGAGGAAACAGAGACTCAAAGAGCTAGTGACTCTTTATGAAGTGAATTTCCAGGTATTCCCCAACCTCATTATGAGCCATTAGTTTCAATCTTCATGTCAAAATGAAGACTTCTGCCTGTGAAGAAAAGGAACCAAAGTACCACTACTGGGACTGTGATCCCAAAGAGATCATAAGAGGGAAAAGGACCCATGTACAAAAATGTTTGTGGCAGTCCTTTTTGTAGTGGCAAGAAACTGGAAATTGAGTGGATGCCCATCAATTGGGAAATGGCTGAATAAGTTATGGTATATGAATGTTATGGAATATTATTATTCCATAAGAAATGATGAGCAGGCTGATTTCAGAAAAGCCTGGAAAGACTTACATGAACTGATGCTGAGTGAAGCGACCAGAAGCAAGAAACATTATCCACAATAACAACAAGATTATGTGATGATCAACTATGATGGACTTAGCTCTTCTCAGCATTGTGGTGATCCAAAGCAATTCCAATAGAATTGTGATAGAAAATGCCATCTGCATCCAGAGAGAGAGAACTATAGAGATTAAGTGTAGATCAAAGCATACCATTTTCACTTTTCTTTACTGTGTTTTTTTTCCCTTGTGGTTTTTCCTTTTATTTTTTCTCTCCCAACATGACTTCATATGGAAATATGTTAAATATATATATATATATATATATATATATATATATGTATGTATGTATAATCTTAAAAAAAAGAAAAAAAGAAAGAAAAGGAGGTGAATCCCAGACAAAAATAAGTCCTCCTCTGTGGGGAGCCCCTGAGAACTTCATCTCTCCTCAATTATCATTAAGGGTCACAAAATTATAATAGTCACCATATCATATATAGGTGCTCTAATTCTTCATAGGACAAGTGCTCAAAGAGCAATGAAATCATTATACTTCTCACTCTCTCTAGCTCTCTCCACTTAAGTGGCTACCACCCAAGTTCACACCTTCCTCAACTATTCCCTAGACTTTCATCGGCTTCTTGAATGGCCTCTGCCTTCAACCTTCCTGTTCTCCAGTTCTTCATCCTCATGGCTGGTCAAATTAATATCCTGAAAGCAAAAATATTAAACTGGCAGCAGCAAGCTGCAAAACTCCTGAGTATAGCTGGAACCAAATTAGAATGAATAAAAAACCAAAATAAATAAAAAATACAAAATAGATAATGCTAATTTGTGATTTGCTAAGTCAGTTTGTCATTAGCAGGAATCTGTTTTTACTTAAATGTGACACCAGTGCCTTACCCTAAAGCACAGGGCTGACCATAGCCATCATGTCCTACCTCATAGAACTTGAGAGACCTTAATGAGAATAAAATACAAATTTCTCTGATTAGTATTTAAAGCTCTTTACCATCTGGCTCCAGTCTACCTTTCCAGCAGATTACACATGACTCCTCTTCACAAACCTTATACTTAAGGCCATCATACAAGCCCATTTGCTGTCCTTCATATATAGCATTCCATCTCTGTGTCTTTTTGTACAAGCTGTCATCCAAACCTGGAATATACCCTCTTTCTCCTGCCTTTTGATATTAATGACTTTTTTCAAAATTTAACTCAAGTACTATTTCTTGGGGATCCTTTTCTAATTCTCTAATTTCCTAATTTCCTCTTATTTCCCAAATAAGTTATTAGTTCTTTGCAAGCAAGAATTATTGCATTTTTGACCATGTATTCCCAGCACCTAGCACATACTAAGCACTTAATGTTTGTTGAACATAAAGCCTTTCCTGATTCCGCTTCCTGATAGCTAGCACCTTTTCATACTTCTTTATTTTGTATTCAGTCTAAATAGACTTTTATGAGTAATGTTTTCCCCTAATATAAGCTCCTTGGGAATAAGGATTGGTTTCACTGTATGTGAGTGTGTGTGTGTGTGTGTGTGTGTGCATGCACACACACACGTGCACATTGGCCAACCAATTAATACATTCATAGCATGCTCAATAGTAAGCAATTAATGCATTTTTTGTTGTCTGACTAATAGAATACCACACCTGCTGTTCCAGAGGCTTTCCAATTACTGCTAAGCCCTATATAAGGTCTGTTTTTTCTCTAAAAAGACTCAATTCAGGATTTCTTTTTGCCTTTCACTTGCCAAAATATTTGACTTGTGAGAAGTATTTATAAACATGTGGAATTGAGTCAGTGATGGAAGTTATAGGGTTTTGTGCAAGTCTTTTCTACAGAAGAGAAATCATATTTCAATGAAGGAAAATAATAAGTCCATATGATAAAACAGTAGCCCTAAAGTAAGAAAACTGTCTTCTGTTGAATGGAAAATTGACTATCTCTCAAATCCCAGTTCATAAGTGAACTGGAAAGCAAACTTCTTTTCTTGAGTAGTCTCACCGTCAGGCAATTTAGATCATTTGGATCAATTTCACATACATGCCAATGACAGGAGGTAAGGACCCAAAGCTTATTAAAAAGAACAATTACTTCAAATGCTCTCTGCAGTTACCACTCAGACAGACATTGACACTGTGAGACCCTAGTGGTTGCAAGGAGGAGAAAAAGATCAATAAAACTGAATAGATTTCTGAAAAGTATGCAGGGCCAAGTAATGCAAGAATGCTTACAGACTGAGCACTGACCTGATAGAAACAAAGAATTGATCGCCACAGCTTGCTTCATTCAACCTATGGCAAGAGAAAAGAAAAGGACATAAAAGAGTGACATTTGAATAGGCTCTTGGGGAGCATGGATGCTAAGGATGCTCCCAGAAACTACTTGCCAGACAAGCTTTTGTAAGAAATTCCAAAGAGAATGGGAGACTAAGTTCAAGATGCATACCAAAGAAGTAAGAAACATCTTGGGCATCTCTAACCAATCAATAAACATTTACTTAGGACCAGATATTGTACTTTAATATTGCAACTCCCACAGATTCAGGGATCTAGGAGTTAAGTGCAGCAGGTGGACAAATTCTTGACATTTAGGGGATACATTCAAGAAGTTGTATTAGAAAAAAGATTTTTTCCCCACTACCAGTTTTTGGTTCAGAAGATAATAGCCAAAACCAACAAGCCAAGAATTATCCTTACCTTAGACCTTGCTGTTTGTTTGGATCCTCTGGAACCTATTTTTACAGTAGGAACTTATTTATCAGTAGCCTACTGTATACCATGCACTGTGCTAGGTACTGACAATAAATACAAAGAATGAATTACTTGGGACTTTATCTTAAGGACAATTTTTTTGTGAGTGAAACCAGCCAAATAGGCACTATCCTTTGGCACAACTATTTGCTAGACAGAGTTTATATTCAACCTTCCTCTACACATTTCCCAACATCATCACTCCCTCATATAAAGCACTTGGTGTTTTCTTATTACTCTAGTTTCTCCTCTTAGAGAAAAAATGATCAGAAACTCATTCCTACTCTAGAATTTGGGATTTAAAGTAGTATGAATTTCAGTTATTTACATATTCAGGGAAATCAGTGCTCCACAAAAAGGAGAGATGAAAGGCATCTTGAATTAGGATCATAAAATTTGGGTTCTAGTCTTGATTATTTGGTTAACTTGCATTTCCTTTAAGAAGTTATAACTAAAATCTTAATGTTCTTGTTTATAAAATGTGTGTGTGTGGGGGGGGGAAGGTAGGCAACATGATTTTTAAGATTCTGTGACCCTTTGAGTCAGTGGTAGTGGGATTTTCTGACCTAAATGGAGGTATGTTTTCAGATGGAACCTATGGGATGGGACTCAGACCATACCACTCTGGGAATCTTGCATAATTGCAAGATCAAGCCTGAGCCAGAAAGACTGATTTTTAGCAGTACTGCCACTCTCATTGGCGAGAAAAAGGATGGACATTTACCCTCTGGGATTTTTACATGGCAAACATTTAATTTCTCTTTCCCCCTTCCTTCCCATGTTCCTCTCCATCCAGCAACAGTGTTAACTCCAATCAGAGCTTGAAGCTCATTGGAGGTAGATTTGTAGAAACAGAAAACACACCTTGTGGGGATTATGCCACTATTGATAACTATTCCCTTTTTATGAAGCAGAAAGCCATGCTATCAGGACAAAATGCAGAGCTGATATTTAAATGAAACACCAATGCTTGAGACTTTTTATCATTTAACCTTGTTAATCAGTCTATCTCCTCCAAAGGGGTTTGGACTACAAAACTGTTTTTAAGAAAATACCGAAGAAGCCTCAGAAATCAGCTCTGAGAGCACTGGCACACAACCATGATTAGGAGCTTTTTTTTGGTGGCCTGATTTGTATTGATAAAGTGAACTACAAAATGACATTGTCATTTTAAAGTCTCACTGGTGCATAGTAGCAGCACAGCTGTGTCTAACAAGGATTGTGAAGGATAAGAATTTCATACAGAGGACATACATGCTCTACTTAAATATGGAAGAGTTAGTGCTGTATTGAGGCCTTTAGCGAACCTTAGCTAAAAATCAATATCTCTTATTTAAAGCTGTCATTTTAAATGAGGCTCTACTCTGCAATAACTACTCTGCAAAAAGAACCACATAGCCACCAAACTCCGCAATGCCTCCAGCAAAGCATTTTCTTTACTGCTAATATTTTAAGTGTATAAATGCTGAGTTTAGAATGATGTTGTCAACATGTTTCCTCACTTTCCTACCTTTGGTTTTAGAAGTAGAAGCAGCCATAATTATTTCAGTGTTTTAGAGCTAATGGTGACTACAGGCAAAAACCCCTACTAAATTTGCTTTCTTTTGAAAGCAGCCTCTTAGAAGAGACAAGCATCCAGGTTTTATTTGGATTTTAACTGTAGCACAGCCCTAGTGGAGACCAAAAGCCTGGCCACTGAAATATCCCTTCGTTGTTATATATTCAGAGCCCAGAAGGCAAGCTGTTCTCATAGAATAATAAAATGTTAACACCTAATAACCTAATTCAAAAAGCTCATCTTCTCCAAGCTCTTAATTTCATTGATGGTTGGGTTTGTGAGAGTAGGAACCTAAGGATAGAATTCCTAATCACTTTTCCTTACATCCTGAAAAAAAAAATCCTGAACATAGGAAACCCTATATAATAAACTGGATTTGAGGGCGAAAATAATTATTGAATTTAAATTCCCCAGATTTCACCTGGTAATAAAGATATAATTTCCTTCAAGACCAAAGAATAGGAATAGACCTTTAGAAAGTTACAGTCTGGGTATTAATAGTTATGGTCTTCTGAGGACAATCCAGGGACTTGTAGTGCCTTTTCTCTTCCCCTATTTCCCTTGTCCCACACATTATTCCTTTTGTTGTCATTCAGACTTTTCAGAGCTGAATATCACTGTCTATCACATTTCCTTGGCAAAGATACTGAAATGGTTTGCCATTTCCTTCTCCTGATCATTTTATAGATGAGGAAACTGAAGTAGACAGGGTTAAGTGACATGCCCAGGCTTATATAGCTAGTATCTATCTGTGGCAGATTTGAACTTAGAGCACCTGAATTGAAATCAAGAAAACCTATATTATTTCACTTAGCTGCCCTTACATTATTGTAAATTGCTATTTTAGATCCAGTGTCATTTTGCCTTTTGCAATTCCAAATCCTCTCTCTCCAATATCTCTGCTTCCAAAAAACCTTTACCCTGGGATATTGGGATGCAGTGGTATTGATTCTAGGATTTGCAGCAGTCTTCTTCAGGAAAGGCTCCTGACACTTGGGTCAGGTATGTATAACTTAGAAAACAAATATCAAAGGGTATAATTTTAAAACTTACATTCATCAATTAGTGAATACTTACCACAAGAGTCTTGTATTGCAAGTATCTGCTCAATGAAAGGAACACAAAAACAAGAACAGTCTAGAACCTAGGGCAATGGTCTGGAAGATTCTGTTGCTTCCAAAGCCCTTGGGCTTACCTGCCTGTTAGTGGCAATTGGTAGACAATTACTATTGGTAATGGCAAAAATGACAGGTGCCTTATACCACAGGAGTTGCATCCTTTCAATGATAACTGCAAAGGTTTTTCTTGAAGCAATTCCTGTGGCTCTTAAACTTGGACTCAGGGTCTTGGGCTTCTTCTATTATAGTGAGAGGAAAGGTGCTAGTAAGAGTGGCTACTTCCTCTCCTTCTAGGAGACCATATTTCTTTAGCAGGAATGGTTTTTTCTGTCAACCTATAATAATACTTAAAATAAATTATTAATACTAATTTAGCATTTTCACGATTTACAAAGCATTTTTTCTTGAACAGATTCTGTGAGTTGGTAGTACAGATGAAGACCCTGAGACTTAGGTTAAATAATTTTTCCCTAATAGCAGGTACCATATGTTTAAGAGAATAGTTTTGAACTCGGGTCTTATGACCTGAAGGACAGCAGTGTAAACATTGACTGTTCATCTGAAGAGTTGTGCATAAATTAGATTTAAGAAATTATATCACATTAATTCAAACAAGCTGGGAGAGCTAGCAGGGTTTTGAAGTAGCCACAAGTCAACTACAGGGACTTTCATCTCCTAGATAATCAGGAGTCTGAGTCCAGGAAGATTGAAGGAACTTCTGCTGATAAAGGATACCAGGCCCAGCTGTGCTGTGGAGACACGGCATTGAGCAAGAAAGAACTAGCATACCTAGGAAGTACAGAAGCAGTGGGGGCAGTGAGCTGTGGGCATTTGCAGGAAAGTAGAGCTTTAGTTTGCTGTTTCAAGTCAGGGAGGAAAGCTGAAGTGAAGTAAGAGGCAGCGTCTCCTTCACCCTAAGATTAGAGATGGTTACACCTAATAAGTTCTCATTAAAAAACAAAAATGAGGAGGCAAAA
This sequence comes from Antechinus flavipes, assembly GCF_016432865.1. NCBI lineage: Eukaryota > Metazoa > Chordata > Mammalia > Dasyuromorphia > Dasyuridae > Antechinus > Antechinus flavipes. The sequence continues at coordinate 296,322,966 of NC_067398.1, forward strand.
GGGAAAGAACCCAACCATAATAAGTTACTATGGGAATAGGGAAGACTGGGATTCATTTCAGAGGAAGACATTGAAGTAAAACAAACAAACAAAAACTTCTCCTTCTCTAAAGAAGAATGTTCATTGGCTACTTCCTCAAAAATAATTTATAGAACTCTTAAAAAATCAAATGAGAGAGATTGAGGAAAAAACAAATAAACAAAAAAATTAATAAAATAAGAACATTATGAAAGGAAAGTCAACTAACTAGAAAAGGAGGAAAGAAGGAAGAAAATAATTCTTCAAAAATTAGAATTGGGTGAGAGGAAGCCAGTGAAGCTATGAGAGATCAAGAAATAATGAAACAAAATATGAAGAACAAAAAAGTAGGAAAATGTGAAATATAAGGAAAACAGCAAATCTAGAAAACAGATAAGGAGAAATATAAGAATAATTGGATCACCTGAAAGCTATGGCCAAATAAAGAATATTGATACAATAATCCAAGAAATAATTAAAGAAAATTGCCCTAAAGTGGTAGGACAAGAGAGAAAAATAGAAATAGAAAAAAAATCCACTCATCACCACCTCAAAGGAATCCTACCAGGAAAACACATAGCAACATTATTGCTAAATTTCAACTCCCCCAGATCAAAGAAAAAATTTTACAAGAAACAATCAAACCCAATTCAAATATGCTGGAGTTACAATTAGAATTGAATAGGATTTATCAGCAGGTACAGTTAAAAATTACAGGCCCAGGAATATGATATCAAAATCAAAAAAAAAAAAAAAAAAAAACTAGCCTGCTGCCAAAAATATCCAGCAAAATTAAGCATAATATTGAACAGAAAAAAAAAATGGACATTCAGTGAACTCACAGATATTCAGGATTATCTCAAACCTGAATTTAATAGAAAATTTAACACTAAGAACCAAAAATCAAAGACTAATTTCAAGGAACTCAACAAGAACAATCTGTTTATGTTTTATATGTAGAAATGTAAATCATATGTCTAAAATTGACAATAATTGGGGGTTCATAAGAAAGATTAGGTAAAGCTGAATAAGAACTGACTCTCAAAAGCAAAACTATTTAGGAAAAGGTAAAAATAGTAATTATGCTATGTGAATTAAGTATAAAGGAAAAACTGACCATAGAAGCCTTAGATGTGGGAGAAGAACTGGTAGTTTTAAAACCTATTCACATTGGGAATGGGTTAAATTGTGAAACATTTATGCACACGCACACACTACTAAAGTAGAAAAGTTAGCAAGGATAGGAAATAAGAGATATATACAAACACATTAACAAGGATAAGAAGTAGAATTTATTAGGAAAAAATAGAGCAAGTAAATATAAAGCTAAAGTTTCAATCAAGAGCCATATTAATATTATTTTAAATGCTGTCTATGTATAAGTAAAGCATATGTATGTATATGTCTTTGGATGCATGTAGGTGTATGTATGTGTGTGAATATGGGTCTCTGCATCACAAGTCTATTGGAATTGGCGGAGATCACCATCACAATCAAAGAGCCAAGTCGATCACAGTTGATCGTCATATCTTCTTGTTACTATATACAATGTTCTTTTGGTTCTACTCACTTCACTTAGCATCAGTTCCTCTAAGTCTCTCCAGGGATTGTATATATTTTCTTGAAACTCTATTTGTACAAAGCTTGTTTTACAAATAAAATAATGTGCTTCACAAATACCTTGAAGTACTTTAGATAAAGGTTAAGGTATAGTTGGACTGGTAAATAGACAGTATGGAACAGTGAAGAAAGGATTAGGCTTATTCTGAAGTGACTTGAATCTGAATTCTGGTACACTCTTCTGTCTGTGAAATATTACCAGCAAGGAGTCTTACCTTTCTGAGAATGTTTTGTCATTTATAAATGGGAACCATACTTCAATTGTGTACTTCCTAAGGTTTTTGTGAGGAAATTGTTTTTGAAAATCTTTAAAGAACTATTCAGATTGCTATCATTGTCTTGGTATCTGGTTTTAGGTTATAACATATTTCTATATCAGGCAGTCAGAGTCTTGGTATATGAAGACCTGGAATGAATGACTAATTCTCTGTAAATACATACCCATTCTCTTTCTGTCTTGCAGTGACATTACACCTCCTGGAGAACAAGTGAGCAAAAACAATCGGACCAGAGTGGCTTCACGTTTCCCTAAGTTATCCCGGAATCATCCAAGAGAGCCCCGCAACGTGGAACCACAGAGTGGTGACCTCTGATCCTTTTGTAGGCTTCCAGATGCTGGTGCTGTGTACTTTTCAAACTGGCCCAGTGCTTCTGACCTGTCTGAGGCAGCTGGCTCCTTAGCCTCAGAGGAAAAATCAGTCATGCTACATTAATCCTGGAAAAAGGACACCATCCACACAGTGATTTCTCACTCTAATTAAATAGGTCACCCAGAAGGCAGCACGTGCTCATTGTCCTAAAGAAAAAGGTTCCTCACCTGGAGATGCAGTAGCATTGTAACTGATTTCCCCTTGACTGCTGCCTATTTGCATTCAAATTTTCCCAGCTGTGCCTGTCCCAGGCAGTCTGAAATTCACTGCCCTTGGCCTCTTGCAGGAGACACATAATGCAGCAGGTGGAAAGTGCAGGGAGCACCAGGTCAAGAGACCAGATGCTTTTGTTTCTGAGGTGCACAACTGAGATTTTTATCACTTTGTCAGAAAGCTATGATTGAAAACAACCTTTGACTTTTTTCCTTTGGGGAGAAATAGGATGACTGTTATTTTGTTTTTTCTATGTAACTACTACCCATAGGCTCCTTGCTATCATTTGGGGGCTCTCTGTGTATGTTAAAAATACATCAATCAGAATAGTACAAATGACCCAAATAGCTTTTTCCAGGCATCTCTTTTCTAATGGTATATCTTATGACTCCTTTGGGGAAGCGCCTAGTAAGTCCAAGATTTTGTTGGCTTTTTATTTTAAAAATAATTCCTTTGTTTTTGCCACAGATTGGGGAACAGCCCTAAATATAGGTCTTTCCCCAAATAAGATTGAACAGTTTAATAAGAAAGTTAATACCAAGGTAATCTAGCCTTGAATGGAGTTCTGAGCCTTTTGTTGGGTCCCATGACAGGTTGTCAACTCAGCTGTTACAGAATTCCTCTATAGCATTAAAACTGAAGCCTTTTGGGGCATTCTTTTGTCATTCAATATATGAGATAGGTTAGAAATGGCAAAAAGACTCGATCTTTGTAGAAAAAATATATCTTGTGCCTTAGGGTAACTCAGAGGCTGAAAAAATCAGTTAGGGGTTGAGTTCTTGGGCTTCCATACCGTACTGCTCATCTCACTGGCTATTTAGGACCTAAATATTTTTGGCCCTCATTATTCACCTTTCTCCCTTCTCCACAAAATCATGGTTTGTTTTTTTTCCCCCTCTTTTTCGAAATGTAGGTGTTTTTAGTAGATTTTCCCTTGCCATATTTTCATTTGGAGACCCTCCCTTGTTTTCCCATCATTGAAAACACATTTGGTTTAGATATCAGATTAGGGAAAGTGGTATCACCTACCTGGAACTTGGGAAAAAAAGATAAGAATTTCATATGTGGCCTCAACAGTTAGGGAAAAAGGACCAAAAACAAAGAAATGTAACCTCCATCAACCAAATATAACTTTATTTTCATGGTGCTCTGTACTTAAATGAGACAGTCTCATAATGCTATGAGTTAATATGATGCCAAAATATACAAAGAATAAATCAATACATCCTAAACAAAATCATGAGATGATCCTCCCAGTATCCTCCATAGCCATGGAGATCAGTTTTAAGCTGGAAGCTTCAGAAATTAAAGCTGGTCTAGAAGTACAGAATGGGCTGGAAAGCGGATTTGTGAAGAAAGGTCAATGAATTTGTGGATCTGAGATAGAAGACACCAACAGGAAATATCATAATCATGTAAAAATATGGGAATGGTAATTATTAAAAGACTACCACTGCCCTCAATCTGCAGACAATTTGAAATATAGTCAGTCAGTAAACTTTTATTAAGCGTTTAATATGTGTCAGGAGGCAAGATTTAGGAGAAACCTCTATCTGTTAAAAGAAGTTCTTTCTTTGTGTCACTACCAGGTATTTCCCAAGGGATAGTTAAGGCTTCTTCTGTAACTTAAAAAAAAATAAGTCACTGGGCATATTTTGATTGTTCCAGAATCCTCCATTCAAGTGATTCACACAAAGTTAAATTATAGAGAAGAAATTAAAACTTAGATTTAATTAATAGATCAAAATAACAACAACAACCCTAAAAACCCAGGTACCAATAGGTCACCTTATTGTTGGCTTTCTGGGATTTTAGAATGTGTCAAGAATAGACAGAATGTAAGGGAAGGGGGCAATGCTGGGAGATCAACAGGAGAGAGATAGACAGAGACAAGAGTGCTCAAGCCTTACCCTTAAAACAAAATATTTTAGTTCCCCACCAAATTATCTTCCCTGGCAATCAATATGCATAGTCCATCATAGCAGGAGAACCCCAAGGGCCATTTATCAGGTACATTGAATTACCAGTCATAGGAACATTTGTCCCTAGTACTCCATGGAAGATTGCTTTGAACATCTAAGGTTGAACATATCTGTAAGTTACATAAACAGAGATAGTTTAAAAGCCAAAATGACCCTGTATTTCTGTTTGATCCTGTATCTTGTTTTTAGTTTATTATATACTGGTTATTTTGAAGATTTTCTTGTTAACAGTTTGGTGGCTCTGTTCACAAACCCCACTTTGAAGTGGTAAAGAATAACATCTCAGAAAAAGCCAGGTGCCAACAGAAAGGATCATTTTAAATATCTGTGGACAGCACCCATATCTTGTTAGGTAGAGAAAATATTTTATTTCTAGTGGTTAAGATACACATAAAAATCCAAATGTTGATTGACAAGCTTTTTTTCCCCTTGTTTTTGGGGGAGTGGTTGATTTAAAATTTGCTTACAGTGTAAATCTGTGTTCATCTTCAAACGTCTCATCATAATTCTCCCCCACTAAAAAAATCTGCCCATCATCAAGGAGCCAAGGCAGACAAATGCTAAACAGGGAAAGAATTACGCACGTTGTCCATATTTTTTGAAACCACTGTTCTTTTTTAGCTTCAATCTTCACTGAGTGATTTTTTTTTTTTTTTGCTTTTCCCATATTTAGATTTTTTAAAAAAAATCATTCAGTTGATGACCCAGAGGAAAACATTAGGGTTCCAAACGGCACTTGTTCTGCCTATTAGCATCCAACTCCCTATTTCAAGATAGTGCAGAAATTCTGGAATCATCTTTAATGTACAGATCGTCTTCTGCTAATTTTAGCTCAAAGGAACACATGACACAAAAATTACAGCAACTACAGACAGCCTTAACTTTGGAATCATGTATAATTCACTGCAATTATCAATCCACTTAACACTTCAGAATTTTCTCACCCATTGCCTCATATGAGGTTCGGTGAATTGTAAGAAAATGAGGCAAATAGGAAACAAATCAATAGATTTCTTTAGAAACAGAGCTAAAATATAAGTTTATGCATACTGATCACAGACCATAAGAATGCTAATGGCATTTTTGAACCTAAGATCATAAAGCTCTGTGTCCTCTCCCTTGAACACAGTCCTAATATTAGAGTCAATAGGTTCACTCCTTCTCATATCATCTTTCTCTGATGTTGTGGTCTGTATTATAAGTAGCTGATAATGATGGATGGAAGGTAGAAAGGAAGAGAGACAGAAAGAAAAAGAGGGAGGGAAGTAGAAAGGAAGGAATGAAGGAAGGAAGAAAAAAAGGAAGAGTTTTAAAAAGTGTTGACAGTCTGGAGAATTAATATTCTTTTTGCTCTCCACTGATCCACATGATCATATCTAATCTACTAGACAGATGGATAAAATCACTCCAAGAATATTTTAAATTCTGCTTTGTCAAAATGTATAGAACATATAGGCCATTTAGAGTATCATCTCTTTCAACTCAGGGAAGAAGGTGGGAGAGAAAATAAATGCTTGTTAATTGAAAAAGAAAAAAAAAAGAAAAAAGGTTTTTTTTAAAGGACGATCTCCCATTTCAGTTCTCCCGGCCCTTCAAAAGGCAGCCATCTTTACAATTCTTTGTTCAAGTACAATAGAGATGAAAAACGATTAATTGTATAATTGTTATAGGTGGCCTTAGCCAAGCATCCAGTTGACTTTTTAAGAACAAGTTCCCTTTTGAAAAGGATGTCATCTCTGTTATTTAAGTTAGAAATATACCCAAAAGAGATAATTAAAGGTATTTCTTTGGCTCTGACTACCTTGGACTCAATAGAGAGATTATGAACTCTTCAAGATTAGTCTTCTAGTGTATTGATCTTTAATTCAAAAGAATTCAAGACTTTATGGAAAAAAATCTCAATACTATGTTGAAAAGCATATTTTATTCCTTCTCAATAAGGAAAATATGGTTTATGGGTTGTTTGATTTAGTGAAATCAGGGTCAGTTATCGTCAGTCTTATTGGGTGTTCACTTATTTGAACAAGCTATGTAGCACAGCATAACTGAACCTATGTAGCTGAAATTATTAATACTATTATCATCAATACTAACAGGCATCCTTGGCCACAGTTTCTAAGTATATCATCTATGGGGAGATGATTCTAATTGTCATTGTCAAGCACATATTTTCTGCATGAATATAAAACAAGTCTACTATTTAGGGAAACACACACATACATATAAAATAGTACCACCTTGGTCCACAATAAGATAATAAATTAGTAAAGAAAGTTATTGAAGTTACTAAGTAATTTCTATGTTATTACATAGCTTGACAATAACTAGACCAGTCAAATTTAGGTTTTTATTTACACAAAAGATTGTCAGAACATGTTGTAAACAAATTATATGGTCTTATACAATCTAATGAAAGCTGTAAATCAGGGAGAGGGAATTAATATTGGCAAGTATTTAGAAGTCATGATTATAGGAAGCGTGGCATAATTCCGTAGACTGCAACTTTATTCAAAGGAATTCTTATTCATGGCCAATTATAGCATTAGAGCAAATTTTACTTGGAGAGGGGGGCTCTGTCTCACTTCTTGTAAATTGGCCTTAGTTGGTTTACACAGGTCAAATTTGTAAATAGGCTATTATTATGACTCAGAAGGAGCCATAGTTAGTTACCTGGCCTTGGGACAAGAGTGAATACTATGGACACAGATGGATATTCACTAACAAAACTGAATGAAAAAAATTCCTTCTTGAAAAATCTCATTTCTTTACACAGATGACCATGTGCAAAGCAAAAGGGAGACCTGGGGTTAGTCACAGACCTAAAAATTCATGTATGTTACCTTTGAACTTTGGTAGGACTGGGTTCTGTCATTATCTTCAAGTTATCGATGAAAGATAAAGGCTAGTCTTAACTAATTAGGCCCAGGCTTGTCCCATGTCGCTTTTCATCCTATCACGCTTTATGTTGGGAATCAACCAATATGACTTGTTACATTCTCCTTTCCTCAGCCCTTCTGCCCTCAACTATAAATGGGACACATTTCAGAGATTGTGTAAAAGATAAAGAAATTCTTCATATAAATCAGCCATATTCTTACTCACAGTATAGCAACATTCTCCCAGATTCCTTTGCTTGATTTCTCATTGACTAACAACTTTTGGTGAATTTGCTCAGCTTTTCAGTCATTTCTTTTAGCATATTAATGGAGTTCCCTTTCTGTAATCTTTTAAAAAGTTACTGCAAACTTGAAGTCAATAGTGGAAGCCTAGAGAATGCTCCTATGAGAATAACTTTCAATCCATAGTTGAAACCCAACCCCATCCCCCACTCATTCTTGGGCAAGTATTAAGGCCTTTATTCAGTAGCAATGATTTTGGTTCCCACTTTTCAGGGAAGGGAATTTTCTGCCTCTGTATGCCATAAGACAAACTATTAATGTCATGTGACTTAGCAATTGGAATAGCTAGTCAGAAATCTGTGAAAAACCTGTGTAACTGGGTCTCACTATATGGCTTCTTAGAAAATTGACATAAGCTATCTTCTGCCAAAGCTTCTTTCATTGAATCCTAACCCACATTGAAAGTTGTTCAGCCGCCAGAGCCAAGGGGCTATCTCTTGTTTCGTTTTGAATTGTGGCATCCTCTCTTTCTCCTTATTCTCATCCCTGTGTTTACATCTTTCAGCTACCTTCATGATCTTAGACCTTTAGAACTAAAGACGCTTCCAGGAAAATAAGCATTTTCATACTCAACAAAATCCATTGTGATTAACACTTTTCAAAATATTGTATATTGTTTCATTAAACTTAACATTAAATGTTTGCTTTTCCAAATTTTGCTCTGTTCTATTTTTGCACAATTGTAGCACTGTATATTTTATCTGAACTTTCTGTGCCAAAAAAGTTCATTTTATGTTTCCATAGCATATGATTGTGATTATATCTCTAAAACAAAACATCAGTTAATGTATCAATAGGAATGAATGTGTAAAATGTAAAGCTGATGTTCTTTTTTTTTTTTTTTTTTTTTTGAAGAGTTAAAAGGAATGTGGGCTAATCGTAGTAAGTTATATTCTTCCCAATCTTATTTAAATACATGTGATTTTGGCAGTTATTTACCCTATAATAAATGCTTTATTATGGACAAATGTCAGTCTCTGACATCTCTAAATTCTGACACATGGCTTATTTTTTAATAATGCCAAAAATGGAAGTTTGGGGATTTTACCCATAAACATCCAAAAGGAACAACTTCCCAACCAATCCAATCGCTTTTAAAATCATTTTTTTTTAAAAAAGCAATAATTATATATAATAACAAATGATTGCTCTACTAGCTTGTATGAACAGTTATTGTCTGAAAAGGTTGGCTTAGTAGTCATTAAAGGTCCTGTACTTAATCTTTTTAACTGATCTAGATACTCAAGGAGAAGCACTAGAATTTTAATGTTATTTTATCATGTTTGGAAAACCACTATCTTGGTCATATCCAACCACCTTGGAGCATGTTTTGTTTTTTCATTAGTCCTACTTCCTATCTGCATGAAAAGAATGGAAAATACCATTGCTCCAGGTTCAACTTGGAAAAATTAAATTAGAGCTGGGGCAGAATTCATGAACACAAAGCACTCAGGATAATCAGGATGACATATAGTCAAAAATAACAACTTATAGAGAGGCCATCAGAGTTGCTGCCAGTTAAAGAAAAGTGAAAGCTCTTACATGCATTTCTGCAAAATAAAATGTATTCTCATTAGCTAGAATTCTTCTTGGAAAGAATTTATTCACCTATGTATCAATAATATATTAGCCATCACTGGAATTATCCCTTGAAGAGTAGATACTGCTTAACTTCTTAGACAGGCATATCAAAGAAGGTAGTCTTAAAAAACACCAATTTGAAAAAGATAAGTCCCAAGAAGTGTTGATTGTTGAGTGCAACAGGAAAGGATTATCATTGGTCTGGACCCAAACCTGCAGGCAGTTGGCCAAACCAGGGTTATCTATTGATTGGGCTCTTGTTAGTTGAATGTCATTGGTAAGAATGATCATTTTTATTCTAAGTATGTATATAAGGCATACAGATATGCATTTATGTTCTGGAATGTGTAGTATTATTTTAACTCATCTTCTGTTACGGTTTACATAATAGAATTTTTAAACAAATGTATTTAATTTTCTAAAAAGAAATTGTATTAAATATTTCTTTTGAAGTAAGCTGTGGTAATTTTGTTATAATCCAGTTGAAAATATGCCTCTTTATGATAATAAAATAAAAATAGTGACATTTTTTAAATTAGAAGATACTGTTTATAGCCTATTAATAATTCTCAGTTCTATTATGATTGTTTATTTTATGTTCACTTTTTAAATGGATATTGTTAACATCCACAGGTCTTTTGCTTAAATTTCCCATGTTATATTAGACTTCTGGTTTTGATTTAAGATAAATGTCATCATTAATTTTATTTGATGTGAACTGCAGTAGAACCCTGTTATACCACAAGGTATGTCATTTTGCAGATAACTTAACATCAATTCCTATCTCTTAATCATAATTACACATAATAAATGATTGATATATCATAGCTTAATGATATGTAGGGGTTAATCCTACATTATCAAAAAACATGCCCATTGCATTGATTTTATGAGAGAAGTATGAAGAGAACATTCAGATAGATGAATGTTCATAGAATAATAGATTTAGAGCTGGAAAGGTCCTTAGAGATCACTGAATCCAGTCTCTTCGTTTTATAGATGAGAAACTCAAGGGCCAGAAAAATTATGTGATTTGTCCAAAGTCACATAACTAGTGACAAAAACAATATTCAATCCAGGTCTTCTATCCGTTATATTACACTGTCCCATATCAGGAAGGTATAGAAGATAAAGTAGCAGTCAGTCATATGTGTATTTTCTGTTTTTTTCCTGGTAAATTTATTTATTTTTACTATACATTGCTTTATGAATCATGTTGGGAGAGAAAAATCAGAGTAGAAAGCGAGAGCCATAGGAGAAATGAAAAAACAGAAAACAGAAGTGATCATAGTATATGATGATTTACATTCTATCTCCTTAGTTCTTTTTCTGCATGGCATTTTCTGCCCAAAGTCATTGGGATTGCTTTGGATCACTGAACCATTGAGAAGAACCAAGTCTTTCATAATTGATCATTGCACATTCTTGCTCTTATTGTGTACAATGTATTCCTGGTTCTTCTTGTTTCATTCAACATCAGTTCATGTAAATATTTCCAAACCTTTCTAAAATCAGCTTGTTCATCATTTTTATAGAACAATACTACAATTTGTTCAGCCATTCTTCAATTGATGGGCATCTTTTCATTTTCCAATTCTTTGCCAAAAGAGCTGCTACAAACATTTTTGCACATGTAGGTCCTTTTCCCTCTTTTATGATTTTCTTGGATTACAGACCCAGTAATGGCACTACTGGGTCAAAGGATTTGCACAGTTTTATATTCTTTTGGGCATAGTTCCAAATTGTTCTTCAGAAAGGTTGTATTATTTCACAACTCTACCACATATGTATTTTCAAAAATTAAAACATAAGGACCTTCCAATTGTTTTTGCCAGAAGTTCTTGATGTCATAATTGGGAATATACTTCTTTGTAATGAACCCACAAATACCTTTCTTGCAAAAATCATTTAAAAGCAGAATGAAATCTTGGCACTCAAAAATCAGGTTTCAAGAGGGTGAGGGAAAACCTTAATTAAAATACTGCTATAAATGGGAATAGTGTAGACATTAAACTATTTGTTTGGAATATAGATTTCAAAATATAGCAAAGAGCATGTCAGTTTGGTTTTGTCTATATTTCTATCCTCAGAAAGTTTTAATGATTCAATTTGGTTTTTTGAATTTAACTTTTGAAAGACATTTCATATTGTTTGGGGCAGAAGTGGGAAATAACTAAAAGAATGGTTGACTTTAAAATAGATTTATTGACAACATCAAGAAGACCTTGAATCAATCTTTGTGATCTCAGATAATGGGCAAGAGAATTGGCTTTGCTAATAACATTAATATTAAAGCTTGATTCCTTATTTACTATATCTATTATACATTCAGCTTGATTTTCAAGTTCTTCCATAATATGGCTCCACTTATCTGGTATCCAAAATTATTTTCTCTTTTCCTCTGTTTCCCAGATTGATCCCACTGTCCTACAAACTTAGTGTACCTTCACTTACTGGATTCCTTCACCTAGAATGCCTCTTCAGCTCTTCCCCCCTCAAATATATGAAACTTTCTCTAATAATTCCAGCTTTCATTGAACTCACTTTCCATCAAACTCTTTGAGATTTGTTGGTTGCACTATCTAATTGTATACTATCTTTTTTCTAATATTCTAATATCTTCTGTCTTCCTGTGTGTTGTTTTATCTCCCCAACTAGGTCACAAACTTTTTGAAGGTATCATATCATCTGTATCATTTGCTACATATAGTAGAGTATCAAATCCATAAAAAGTGTTTTAAAGATGTTGATTTTATTGATCTACTTTAGCAATGGAACATCTCTATCCTGACTTCTGAAGCCTGATTCCTAGACTTTCACATACCATGAATGGTTAGTGACTCAGATGTTACGCATGATTCATTTAAAACAAATTGAGAAGAGGGAAGATATATTTAGGCTTTTATTTAAGAAAAGGTATCTTATACTCCCTTTAATTTGAAGCCCTAAGATCCTTTCTTTGACTGATTAAATTTAAAATCTCATCATGATTTTAGTCTTTTGTATGAAATGTGTTGTAAGGGCAAATGCCAGATGGACCAACTCAAACCTCATTTACTTATCATTTCAGATCATTTCCTTCAATAAAGTCAATCACAAATGATGTAATGATGGTCTGGTGTTAGAGAAGCAGCAAAATATAACAAAAAGTACACTAAACCACTACCTTGTGCTTACTAAGTAATACTACAGAAGTCCCTTAATTTCTCAGTGCCCCAGATCTGTATTGATAAAGTTCCTCATCAGGAATTTCCTGCACTAATGAAATTAGTATTGGATAATCAAGGTTCCAATCTTGGAACTCACTTTGTAGCCATGTGTTTTTGCACAAGTCAATACATCTTTCTAGACCTAGTTTCTTAATTATAAAGTGAGAACATTTTTAATATCTACCTCAAAGGGTTAAGTGAATCAAATGAGAATATTGTATGTAAAGCACTTTGGAGTACAAAGCAATGTGTACTCTAAAGCGTATGAGAAATATGAGTTGTTATTATTAAGGATGCCTTCTTTTCCTTTTCTATCTTAGATCCGAAAGGAAATGCATACCTGGGATTGGTATATTTTCTTTAAATAATAAAAAAAAAATATGTATTTTAAGGTTTGTTAGATGTTTTACCCCTTTGGTTTTATTTGAGCCTCATAACATAGGTTCTGCAGGTATTTATCTCCATTCTACATTTGAGGAAAATTAGGCTTTTGAAAGTTAAATGATTTCATCATCATCATCATCATCATCATCAATATTCATCTTCTAATCTTAGTTGCTGAGTGGAAGTTCTATCTCACTTTCCTTGAGACACAATAAAGAGTCTTAACAAGGACACAATATCTTTTTACTGATAGCAGCACAACAGGGGAATATTTAATGTCCTGGCCTGATAAGTTATCTATATACTACACATCTTGGTAAAGTCAAGATAATCCTGAATGACTAGAATCCAATGGTATAGATGTCATGTGGATTTATTGATTTACCATGAGGAATAAGTGCAAGGTTGAAGAGAAAAAAAAAATCCCTCTATGTATCTGAACTTACTTTAAAATCTGTTAAAGCTGTTTGAAGATCTTCTGATATTAATGCCTTAACATGTGATTTGAACTTACTATTGTGGACACTCCAACTCTTGTACATTTTAAGCTAATTTTGCCTTGGAGCAATTCAGACCCTCAAAAGAACTTTCTTACTTTATATGAAAATACAGCAAGATCTTTGTAGGAAGTGGTAGTGGTGTCAGAGTTCAAGTTATTAACTTCAAGAAGTTCAATATACTGCAGAGCAATCAACATGGAGAGGATAACAGAGAATGACTGAATCTTGGATTTAAAAAAAAAAACACAAACAAATCAAAACCAAGACTTATGGACTTCCTAAAACCAGGGGTATGCTCAAGGCAGAGTGCCTCTTAGCACATAGTCAATGTAGGATCAGTTTGTATAAATAGGCAACCTCTTTTCTGTGTCTTTCACAGGCAACAACTGACTCAAGAGGTTGCCAATTCCCTGAAACAAACCATTAACCATTTTAAAATGGAACCTGTCTGCAGACTTTTGAAGAAAATTAATGCTATGTGATTATTGGCATCAAAGAGCAACATATTTCAATTTGTTCCTGTTTTTCTGGATTCCATCCATCTGTTTGCGCCATCAAATATTTATTTTATGACCTGACACCTTTATTAGTCAGCAAGCAAGACCATATGACCAAGTAGCAGCACTGATTTAAATCAATCAGATTTTCCATTGGAAAAGTCATTTTGATTCTTATTAAGAATCATTATACAGTGAGACATAAGATTTGTTACATCAATAAATGAATACATCAACTAATTGCAAATAGTCTAATATATATTTATACTGAAGCTTAGGAACTAGTAGGGGAGACTCATCATTTCACTCATTTCTTTAACAGGCATATGGTATGTGGGCATGCTTCCTTTCTCCACATAGAATCCATAGCATTAATAACTACTCATTAAATGCGCTTCAAGGTTCACAAAGTGTTTTCCTCATAGCCCCATGAGATTAATAGGATAGGTATTACTACCCCATTTTAGATATGAAGTTGCAGTTGTGATTTCCCCAAGGTCACATGGCTAGTCAGTGATAGAGCCAAGACTTAAAGGATTCTGACACCCAGTGCAAGCAAAACAAATCAAGAGATAGACCATATGAGAATATGCATCTGGTTCTGTACTTCTAGTACAGCAAGGTTTCATCACCAGTGTTTTGAAGTCATGATTGGTTGCTACTTTAGCCAAATTTTGTTGTTTTCTCTCACATTACTGGGGTTCATCATGTAAATTGTTTTAATTCTGCTAACTCATTTCACTCTTCATTAATTCATATGCCTCTTATTTCTCTGAATTTGTCATAATCATCATTTGGTGGTGTGTAAAAAAATTTCATTGTATTCACACATCACTGGCATTTTCCAGTATATGGACACATTTTGTTTTCAGTTTTTTGCCACAATAATAAAAAAAAGTATTACTATAAATGTTCTTATATTGATGGATCTTTTCCTTTTCTCCTTGAACTGCAGTAGAGGTGGCACATACCTAATTACTGGATCAAAAGTATGTATAGTTTTAATTTTTGGACAAAGTTTCAAACTGTTATTCAGAATTCATAAACATATGTGCCTATTCTTCCCCAGCCCCTCCAACAATTGCCATTTTTCTTTTCTTATCTATGCCAATCTCTTGATTGTGAGATGGCATCTCAGAGCTGTTTTAATTTGTATTTTGCTTATTTTTAGTGACTTAGAGAATTTTCTCATATTATTGATAGCTTTTATTTCTTTATTAAATAACTTCCTATTCATATCTTTTGACCAATTTGTTGGGGAATGTAGAAGCAGATCAATGGTGTGGTGGATAGAGTGCTGGTTTTGGAGTCTGGAAGATTCATCTTCCTGATGTGTGAAATAAAGAGAAAAGGTGAAGAATTTACAGGAATATGTGAATTCTTTTTCTGTATTTTATTTTCATTATTTCTGTTTCCCCTACGATCTGTATAATATGTGCAGGCCCATATGTACTTGAGCTTTGGCCAGCTATATCTGGAGAGCTTTCTCTTTTCCTTAGCTCGTGATAGAAAGGCTCATCCTCCGGAGGTATAATAAACTTTCTGTTTTCTATTTTGAGGGATTTCTGAATGGTCGTTTTGGGTAAGGGTCTTCTAAATCCCACAGACTGAGTTCAAATCTGACTCCAGAATCTTCCTAGCTGTGACACTAGTCAAGTCGCTTAACCCTCTTTTCTTGAATTTCTTCATCTGTAAAGGGACCTGGAGAAAGAAATGGCAAACCATTTCAGAATCTTTGTCAAGAAAACCTTAAATGTGGTCATAAAAAGTCAGATAGGACTGAAATGACTGAACAAAACAAAATTAGGGAATATGAGCCTCAGTTTCTAGAACTATAAAATAAGTATAATATGCTATCTTTCATACAGAGTTATTATTGAAAGAAAAATGCTTTGTAAAACTTAATATGGTATAAAATATTAACAATTATGATGTCTCTTTTGCTACATAATGTAAGAATTAGCTTTTTTTTTAATGGTATAAAGTATAGAAATCATGTTATAGATATTTCACTTGGTTTTCACAACTCTAAAAGGTAGATGTTAACATCATCCCTATTTTACAGATAAAGAAATGGAGGCTTGCAGAGATTAAATGATTTACCCTGAGTAACATAGCTAATAATTTAAACTCATTACTTCTATTCTGTTCAGTTCTCTATTTGCTGTGCAACATAATTCATCATCCTTGTTCCTCCTCCTAATAGTAGATGCCCTCTTTTCTAAGCCATAGCCTCCTCTTTCATTATTCCTTTCTTTTTTGTTATTGTTTAATAATTTTTCACACATCCTACTCTTCATGATTCCATTTGAAGTTTTCTTGGCAAAGATACCAGAGTGGTTTGCCATTTTATTCTTCAGTTCATTTTACAAATGAGAAATTGAGGCAAACAAAATGACTTGCCCCAAGATCATATCACTAGTAAGTGTCAGAGGCTCAATTTGAATTCAGGAAGATGAATCTTCCTGATTTCCAGCCCAATATTCTATACATTGCATCACCTAGCAGCAGTCTCATCCTCACTTTTACAAAGATTAAACTATTTTTGAAGATGAGTACCAGATCTATTCACCCTGCCTTAATCTCTCTCTTAGGCTCTATCCTTCATCAATTAACCAACCAATCACAACACATTTATTAAGCATCTAGGCATTGAAAATATACAGTTTAAAAAATTAAACAGTTCTCAAAAAACTTATAATCATCTTCAACTGCATGATAGACAACTCCCTCCCCCCTTGATACCCTACTGACATCTTCACCACAACCAAAATGAATGTCATACATCTCCATTTTGCTGCTCTGTACTTTCCCTTTTCAAATTAATCCAGCAGCCCAGGTTGGGTAAGACAGTAACAAAGACCTGGTGGACTTAACATCAATGCTAGTCCTACCTGAAGATCCAGTTGCTGATGGTTGCTAAGTCTTGCATTTGCTTTCTATTAGGACTTGGTATTTTCATCACTCAACTAGCTTGTCAGCTCAGATCCTTGGCTTGATTAGTGACTGTGCCTACCATAGGCTCAATAGTTTATTGAGAACATGAGTTCCCTGAAGGAAGGAACTTCTTTTTTTACTTTGTATTCCCAGAACCTAGTATTGCCCGACACATAATAGATGGCTAATAAATGCTAGTTGAATTGAATGGGCAAGAAGAAGGAAGGTTCTTTGCATGGTCTCATGGCCTCTTAAGTAAGAGGTTATTACTCACAAAAATACCTGGAATTATCTTGTTTACAAGTCCAAGTTTGTTAGAGAAAAACAAAATATTAGGAATGTTTTGTCCTAAATAATCTCATTTAATGATTACAGGATCAGTGGGAGTTGTTTGGGGGCAGCTCTAGTACCTATTGCCTCATCACATTTTGTCTGCTATTCTGTGGGAGCCCTTGGTTTCCATGGTTTTCATTTAATCAGCTCTTAATTAGACATCTCATCCTCTTTCAGTGACCCCAATTATTCAAAAAGACACAACAAGCTCATTGTACCCTTGGATGTAGATTGTCACATTTAGAAGTGAAGAAAACATATAATTCTTATTGGAAGGATAGTTTTGTAACTGCTGATGGTCACTAATGATAGTCTTTTATCACCTTGATTATCTTCAGCACCTGTATGGATTTTATTTATTGTGGCTTAGAATCTATTCCAGAAGGGTTCCAATGGTTCTATCAGAAGTGTTTATTTTTCAGAAGCAGGGTGGGAAGAAAAGGAGTGCAATGTGGCACTAGGGCTCCTTTGGGAAAATGTAACTACAATATGTGATCCTCAGTTGACTAGTTTTCTTGCGTTAATGTAAGGAAAGGAAGAAAAAGAGAAAGGAAGAGGGAAGGGAGAGGGGAAGGAAGAGGAGGGAAGGGAAAAGGGAATGAACTGGAAGGGAAGGGAAGGAGAGGGAAAAAAAGGGAAAGGAAGGGAAGAAAAAGTGCTGAAATAGAGCAGGCTGCCTTGTGAAGTAATCATTTTTAGAATATTTCAGAGTGGGAAGGGATCTATCTCAATGGTCATCTAGTGCAACTTATACCCAAAAAAGAATTTTCCCCATTTAAAAATAACCATTTAGCCATTTTCGGAAAATGACTAGAGCAAGAGAACCTACAATCTGTCAATTACACATTCGGATAGCACTAACAATTGGATTTTCCTTATATCAAACTCAAATTTGCCTCTTTGCAGCTTGCATTTAATACCATATTCTACTCTCTGAAGTTAAACATAATAAATCTAATCTCTCATTCTTGTATCAGCTCTTCAAATACTTGAAAATAGGTTTGTGTTCCACCACCTTGCCCCTAAGTCTTCCTTCTTCAGGCTCAACATGTTTTATTCTTTAGTCATTTTCAGTCATGTCCAATTCTTCATGATGGATCCTATTTAGAGTTTTTTTGGAAAAGATACAAAATGGTTTACATTTCCTTCTCCAGATTATTTTTATAGATGAGGAAATGGAGGCAAATAGGGTTAAGTGACTATCCCAAGGTCACACATCTAATAAATGAGACCGGTTTTGAATTCACAAAGATAAGTCTTCCTGATTCCAGACTCAGCATTCTATCTATTTTTTCTAATATGTTTATTTTTTGGCATGATCTTCAGGTTTTGGAGGGTTTTTTGCCACATAGTGTCTCATCACTACCACCATACTGGGCTCTCTGGAACCTGACTATGGCAGAGCTTGATAGGATTATCATCCCTCTGGTCCTGGACACATTCCTCTCAGTAAAACCCAAGGTGACATGATCTAGTTTGGCAGCTGTTCTATCATATTGTTGAGCCATTTGCAGTTTACAGTTGTAGGAAAAATGATTTTTTATTATGAGGAGGAAATCATTGCACTGATTAAATCCAACCTCATATAAATAAAGGTTGTTCAATCCAGAATATATCAACTGACCCCAGTAATTCTCTAGGAATGCTGGAGAAGTCTACAAGGTATTTTGGGTTCCTCCAGGTTCTGGATCTACCCAGAGTATTCTTGTTATCATATCCAAGAATTTATAATGGGTCTAGCCACGCTTATGTTCTTTGTCTTTTGGTCAAGTTGCTGTCTTGTCAAAATTGCTTAATTGCGCACTCTAATCTAAACCCTATAAAATATAAACCTTACAACAAAAACAATATGAATGAATTACTGTGTCCTTTTCATCATTCTGTCCACCCAGAGCAGAAGACTTGTCTTTTTTTGGTGTTCTCTCTTTGCTATAATACAACTTAAGAAAACTTTTTGTGCTCTAGATTTCCCTTCCATATTTAAGAATTGTTAAGTGTCTTTCACACTATTCTTACAGCAATATGTCATGCATATGCATTTATCTTTACCCATTCTTCTATCTTTTCTTCATCTTTTAAATGTTTTAGTAGGTTGATGAGTTCCTCATATATTCATAAGATCTGTCTTGATTTTCCTTTTTTCTCCACATCACAATTATTTCTCTTTGTGTCTTCAGAATTTCATTCCCAAGGCACTCCATTCTCTTTTGGCATATATTTATCATGTTCCACACATACTATGTACTTTGTATGTATTTATTTATGTACATGCTATTTTTCCTCATTAGAATATAAGATTTTTTAAAATAGCTTTTTATTTAAGTTATATATATGGGTAATTTTACAGCATTGACAATTGCCAAATCTTTTGTTCCAATTTTTCCCCTCCTTTACTTTATTTTTTCTCCTTCTTTTCCCTGCCAATTAAGCATACATACACACACACACATTCATATATAGATAGATAGTATATATATAGTTTTATTTTTTCCCCCCTCTCTCTATATATTTATTTATCTATATCTCCATTCACATATATACATATACACACCACATTGTGTTTTAATGAGATTTCAGAAATACAAAAAAAGAGCTCTTAAATCAACTACTGTAGCTAATAAGACCTGTCATAGAAGCTGATCATGAAGATGAGTAGAAACCAAATGTTATTAATGTTTGCTTTCGTGTGTTGGAAGGGGAAAAAAGAGAGACTACTTCATTAGTGGGGTTTGGGAGTTTTTTGGTTCAAACTAAATGAAGGCTCTTGATGTTTTCCCAATTAGTAATCAGTGTGTTTTAATTTGGGCTTTTGTGACCATTGACAAATAGCACACCTGGTGGGGACTTGAATTTACAACCTTAGCCCTAATGATTTTCCCTGAGTCAGTAGTAAATCTTTATTATGAAGAATAAAACCAGTCCCATTAAAGGCTAAGCACTGGCTCAATGCGGTTGACTATTCTATAAATAAGCTGCTTGCAAGCTGGGTCTGGAAAGGTGTTCTGTGCCCCTGAAAGACAGCCCCTATCGACCTGCTTGGAACGAAAATGACTTCTTAATACAAACTCCTTAGCCTCATAGTCAAAACCCACTACAATCTATCTGCATTATACTTTTCCATCTTTATTTCATATTACTTCCCTTCATGTATGCCAAATTGAAGCCAGACTTTCAATCAGCTATTTCCTGACCTCACCCTGCCTTTTCTAGACTTCAGATTTGTGTGAAATCCAACTTAGACTAGGCCCTTCTCTAGAGCCTGAGGTAGGTAATTAGCATAGAAATAAAACCCTGCTCTGCCACTAACTTCCTTAGCTGAGACCCAGACCCTGACCCTTGCCCCTCCTACCCTCCCTTAAGTCCTCCAGACTGGTATCCCAGATCTCCTCCAGCTCCTCCATCCTGGTAGGAGGGTACCCTCCTAGGGCTCCACAGGATACATTTCCTGCCATGAGGATCACCTTTTATGTGGTCTAACCACTGTGTCTCTCTCAAAGGACTTCTCAATAACCATCAATATTCTGCTTGAACTCATTTCTCAAAGGTTAGAATTTTCCCACCCTCTCATTTCCTTCCAATCTTAGTAGTTCTAAATCCTAGGCTGCTGAATTGCAAACCCCATTCCCCATCCCCAACTGCTGATTGCTTCACAAGTCCATCCTATTCCCTCTTGACTTTACCTTTCTCCCCAAAATGTGCCACTGCATCTGTTCACTGTGTCCTCTGGAATATCTGCATTTTAAGTAATGAACTTGCTTTCATTTTATACTTTTTCCTTTTTTACTCCTTCGGTCCTCTGGCACTAATTAAGACCTGGCTCTTCATTCACTTCCCTTTTCTAGAACTGGCTCTTCTTTCTCTCACACTCCTTATTCACACACACAGCTAGTAGTATTCTAACTGTCCCATTGTGACCATTTTTTTCCTCCATTGCTATTTCAAAATTGTTCTTTTACCACTTTCACATAGAAACCTTTCCTCCTGTGAAGTTTATATTATCCAAATTTATGAACCAATCCAGACTCTGGTGGCTATTATCTATCAATATCTTGAACATTTCCTTTTTTTTCCTCAATGAAGTTAAAGATCCTCAACTCTTGCCCTTATACTAGAGGATTCCAGCAAAATATTAATGTATTCTTAATACCTTACTTACCTTAAAACTTAATAGGTTATAAGTCTACTAAGTTCCCCTGATCTATTGCAGAAATGGTCATGCCCTTGATCTTGTCATCACCTACACATATTCCACTTTCATGCCAAATTCTGAAATTCTCTTTTTATTTTACCATATTCTATTGTCCTTCTATTTTTTCTTTTGCTTTATAACGCCTAATTCTTTTCTTCATTCTCACTATAACTTTTATTCCTTCCCTTCCTGTTTCTCAGGCTACTTCCAATATATTAGCTGAACTCTATTACCTTTCCGTTTTTGATCACTTGATGAAATGATTGAATTTTACACTATTCTCTATTTCTAAATTATTCCCACTACCTATCTACCTCCTTTATCCTTCTTCATGTGTTGTAGTATAGAGGTAGAGGAAATCACAAAAGTATGCATGCAGATTGGGTCCTCTATAAATTTATGTTACTAATCTCAACTGATTCCTCATTGCAACAAAATATTCATTCTCTTTTTCCTAATCCATTCATCATTCCACTTGCTACAGCAAGAGTCCCAGAACTCATCTTTCCCAAATGCTCTTATAGCATCAGCCCCAAATCATCACTTTGTACAATGAAATTTCACTGAGTTCCCTCATCTCTCCTCTTCCTCATCTCACTTCACTCAGACATATTTCTTCCCTCCTTTACTCTAGTATTAGGTGAGGAGATGACCATTCTCCTTGCTAAAGTCAATTCCTTTTATTGCACCCTTGATGCAGATTATTTACATGACCATCCCTACTCTAACTTTTAATCTATCCCTAGCTACTTCCTTTTTTTTCCCCTTGATACATCTATGTCTTTTTCATCCCTATAAAATCTTTACTTGATCCTACCATCCCTTCTGGTTATCATCCCGTATCTCTCCTTTATCATCTACCAATACTCCTACTTCCTTGAGAAAGTAATTTATAATCAGTGATTCCACTTCCTTCACTCTTATTTTTCAAATGGTGTTTTTTTCCCCAAATACATGCAAAGATAGTTTTTAACATTCACTTTCACAAAACCTTGTGTTCCAAATTTTTCTCCCTCTTTTTCTCCACCCTCCTCTCCAAGATAACAAGCAATCTGAGATAGGTTAAATATGTGCAATTCTTCTAAACATATTTCCATATCCTTCATGCTGAACAAAAAATAATCATATCAAAAGGGAAAAATACAAGAAAAAAAGAAAACAAACAAGCAAACAATAGAAAGATGAATTCTCTCTCTGGATGCAAATGCCTCTCTATCACAAGTCTATTGGAATTGGCCTGATTCACTCTTTGTTGAAAAGAGTCAACTTCGTTACAATTGATCATCACATAATCTTACTGTTGCTGTGTATCATGTTCTCTTGGTTCTGTTTCACTCAGCATCAGTTCATGTAATTCTTTCCAGGCTTTTCTGAAATAAACCTGCTCATCATTTCTTATAAAACAATAATATTCCATAACATTCATATACCATAACTTGTTCAGTCATTCCCCAATTGAAGGGCATTCAGTCATTTTCCAGTTCCTTGCCACTACAAAAAGGACTACTATAAACCTTTTTGCACACGTGGATCCTTTCTCCTCTTTTATAATTTCTTTGGGATACAGATCTAATAGAAACATTGCTGGATCAGTTTTATAGCCCTTTTCCTCTCACACTTTTTAATAAAAACTTTAAAAAACCTTTTTATTTGAAGTTTGGGGTTTCAAATTCTATCTCTTCCTCCCCTCACCTCCCTTTTGCCTTAGATGGTAGGCAATCAAATATATATGTACAATTGTTAAAACATTTCCATATTAGTCATTTTGTTCAAGAACACGTGAATAAAAGAAAAAAATTTTAAATGAAAAATTGCATTCTTCAGTCTATATTCAGTTGTTTCTTTGGAGGTGTTTAGTATGCTTCATTATTAGTCCTTTGGGATTGTCTTGGATAATCGTATTGCTGAAAATAGCTAAGTCATTCACAGTTCATCAAATAATAGTTGTTTCTGTGTTCATTTTCTTGGTTCTGTTCCTGTATCAGTTCTTGTAAGTCTTTCCAGGTTTTTTGTGAAATCATTCTGCTTGTCATTTCTTATAGCACAATAAAATCCCATTACAATAATATACCACAGTTTGTTTAGCCATTCCCCAATTGATGGGCATCCCTTTGATTTTCAATTTTTAGCTACCTCAAAAATAGCTGCTATAAATATTTTTTTGTGTGTACAAATAGGCCATTTCCCCTTTTTTGGATGTCTTTGGAATATAGATCTAACAGCCTCATTCTCTTTTAAATCCTCTTCAGTCTGATTTCTGACCTCATCACTACTAATGATCTCTTGATTGCCAAATCCAATGGCCCTTTCTCAATTGTAATCATTTTTTTACTTCTGCACAATATAACGCAGTTTATCACCTTCTCCTCCTTGATACAGTCCCAAATATTTATATCCAGTCCTAGTCTCTCTTTTTCTTGAGTTCTAGTCCCACTTCAACAAGTCTTTTGCTAATTTGACCAAATGTTTCAGAGTTATCTCAAATTCAGCTTATCCAAAATAGAACTAGTTATCTTTTTCACTAATGCTCTTCCCCTTCCAAATTTCTCTTTCTATTGAGCACATCACTATTCTATTAACTCCCCAGGCTTTCAACTTTTGGGACATCCTTAACTTAGTTTTCTCTACTTCCTTAGTTCCTAAGTACCAAAATAAACTAGCTCAAGCATGAGAAAGAAATGTATTCAGTATATATGAAAAATACCCAATTCTTCAAAGACATGCTATTTTCAGAAAAATTAATTTACCTTTACTTCCTTTTGTTGTTCCGAGTATTCTGATTTCATCATTATCTAATAATCTACCATTTTCTTGTACTTTTTCCCTTTTCTTTCTTAAAAAAACAAGGTATTTATCACTCTATACTCTTTGTCATCATACAATCAATCTGATCCTGGAAGAAGCAAAATAATAGGTCAAGTGGAAATTCTGTTTGCTCTGATTTACAAATTTAAAATTTTGGAGTAGCAAAAATAGCCAATCCCCCAAATTGCAGTTGATAAGCCTTATTATATGGGGAGGGCTGTCTTTGAAAAAGGCTTCCATCTACCTCAATTCTCTATGTAAAGAGGTGTGCTACTCCACTGTCAAATTGCCACATATTCACAGGATATCATGGAAAGAGCAATGGCTCCTGAATCAGAAGACCTAGGCTGGAATGCCTGATTTGCTGCTTACTCCTTATATTAAGGCCTCAAGCACACAAAAACTAAGAGAGTTGGATGAGAAGATCTAATATACTTCCTATGTCTTAATGCTCTCACTACTAATAAAATAGAAGTCATATATAGAAGCATTTGTAATATGGTTGTTGCCTTATGATTCAGTGGAAGGGCAGTAACTCTGTTTTGTCACTAGAGGGATACCTATGACATGTAGTTGCTCTTTTTTCCTGTAACATAATGAATAATAATAACTAGCATTTATATAATACTTTAAGATCTGCAAATTACTTTACAACTCTTTATCATTTTATCCTCACAAAATGGAATATCTGTGACAGGTGTCTATGATCTTTTCTCCTCTGTCTTATTAATAATAATGATGATGATAATGGGTAGATATTATATAACTATGGATCACAAAGTGCTTTATAAATATTATATAATTTTATCCTCACAACAACCTTGGAAGATAGGGAAAAAAATTACCATTTTTACAGATAAAGAAAGTGAGGCAGACAGCAGTTAAATGACTTGCCCAGTGTCACACAACTAGTAAGTATATGGGATAGGATTTTAACTCAGTTTTTTCTGATTCCAAATTCAGCACACTATTCACTGTGCTACTCAGTTGTCTATTTAAATGGAAGTCAAAAGTTGATTGAAGATTGGGCAGGGAGAAAGGAAAGGAAAGCTGAAGGGCAGAAGGCAAGGTGGTATGATTAGGTGATATGGTCATCTTAGAATTTAGAGATAAATAAATTAATTTAGAGATAAATGATATTTCCTTAAATCAACTTATATTTTTATGTGATTTCATAACTAGTTACTTTAACATGTTAGAAAATCAATGATTTTTATCAGTCTTGGTATTGCCTTTACAGAATCTGATTACAAGCCTTTAATAGGACCATAGAATGTCAGAACTGGAAGGGATGTAGCAGTTTAATCTAATGTTTTACAAATGAGAAAACTGAGGGAGGTTTAGAAAGTAAAAGTGATTTTTTTTTTAGTTTATTCAGCAAGTAACTGGTGGATGTTCAATGACAGGAGTCCTCCTACAGGTTATAGCTACAATGAATACTCAGAAAGGGAAATTTTTGCCTCCTAATTCCTTGACATTGTTTAATGATTCAACATCACAGATTGATATAAGTTAGTATCATACAGTAGGCATTTAATAAATGCTTATTGACTAACTGCTTTGCTGCTGCACCCTGAGAATCATGGGACTTTCCCATCTGAATTGCAACTGAAATCTTCCTTATGTGTTGTCTCTCCCATTAAAATATGAACTTCTTGACAGCAGGGATTATCTAACCTTTCTATTTGTATTCCCAATGCCTACCACTGTGCTTTGCATATATTAGTGCTTAATAAATGCTTTAGTTATTCCTTCAGTTCTCTATATTGCCTAACTTTGAACAAAATTCCAGTAAAAACTAATGTGATTTAAAATAATTTTAAATTATCTTTAGACTCCTTCTCCAGAAGTATCCCCCAACTCACACCACAATGAAATATAATCAAATTATCAAATGCAATTTAAGAAATTTATTAGGCAATGTCAAAATAGAATTTTCAGCTAGAATTTTCTTTTTTATTTCTTTCTTTCTTTTTTTTTTTTTTGCTGAGGCAATTGAAGTAAAGTGACTTGTTCAGGGTCACACAGATAGCAAGTGTTAAGTATCTGAGGTCAGATTTGAACTCAGGTTCTTTTGACTTCAGGGCTGGTGCTCAATAGAGTATTCACTGCACCACCTAACTGTCCCGAGCTACAATTTTCTATCTGTATTATCTTTTTTCAAGATCCCTGATATTCCCTCAGAAAAGTAAAATCTACATTTTTGACTTCTGTAGCCCATATTTTTCAGACTTCTCATCTATCCTTGTTATTTCTGCCATTAGCTCCCAAAAAGCTTTAGAACATTATTCTTTAGTTAATTTTTTTTTCAGGACATCTAATTATATAATTATATAATTGCATCTAACTGTAGTGACTCAATTATATAATTAATGGGTTGGAGAGAGAATAATGCCTCTCAAGAATATATGATTCCAATTTACCTGAAGTTAACTGAATAGGGATAGGGATTGTACCTGTGTTTTTATTGGTATAAGGAACTCCCCGATGAAGAAACTATGTTTACTGATGCAGGTTGATACCTTCTTTACTATTTATAGTCTTGATCCAATCAGAAAAACCACTGAAATGTTTAAGCATTTTTATTTCAGGAGAACTTGAGTCAAGTTTATTTGGAACAATTCCTGATAAAAGTTCCTTGCAAGTATTTTTATTTATTATCTTTCCTTTGAACTCAATAAAAAGAGTCACTCATTAAAATGCCCTCTATATTTTAGGAGTTGATAGGAAAATAGATTCAATGAAAAATCCATTTTTAAAACTTAAATATTAAGATATTTTTCACATCATCATCACAGTTATTTCAAGTATCCCTCTATGCCATCCACCATAACCCTGTTCCCCACCCAGAGAGCCATCCCAGATGGCAAATAGTATTATTTTGAAAAGAAAGAAAAATCAGCACAAATGATTAATACTTTGAAAAAAAAATACGTGTGGTGTATAATACTTGTGGATCTCTTACATACATGAAAGGTGGGTTGGAAATATCTTTTCATATATCTTCCTTTGAGTACTGCTTGACCTTTATAATTTTATTACATTTACTTTTGATTTTTTGGTGTGTCGCTATTCTTTCCATTTGCATTGTAGTAATTAATGTGCAATTAACATACACACACACACACACACACACACACACATATATACATATATATATATATATATAATTTTCTTGGCTCTACTTGACCATTTTTTCCCTTATGATCCTTATACATGTAATGATAAGCAAACTTCTAATTTCCAGGGACAACACTTGCTAGAAAGATGAACCAGATAGTTTGTGTGAGAACTTAGCTTTTGTGATCCCATAGATGCAGTGTAGGTTATACATAAAAATAATATGAAATCTTGCTATTTAAAATTAAAATATATAAGGATCCAGCCTTTGGCAATAATAGTATTACATCTGTATTAGGCTATATGGAGATTATGATACATTATTTCACATATGATTTAAACAAATATGTATAGTAATAATAATAATTTATGTATTATTTAAGTTTTAGAAAACACTTTATAAAACTCTGTGAGATAGGCACTGCAGTGATTATATCATCCTTTTACAGTTGTTTTAGTTGTGTCCAATGCTTTGTTGATCCCATTTGGGGTTTTCTTGGCACACGCACTAGAGTGGTTTGCCATTTCCTTCTCTAGTTCATTTTACACATGAGGAAAGCTGAGGCAAACAGGATTAAGTGACTTGCCCAGAGTCACACAGATAGAAAGTATCTGTGGTCAGATTTGAGCTCCAGAAGATGAATCTTCCTGATACCAAGCCTGGTAGTTGCCTCTTTGAATGCTATGTTGCCTCTTTGAAAATTAACTGTCAGTCAATATGCATTTATTATGTGATTATGCCAAAGAAAGAATGACTTTATATTCATCTAAATATTTATCTCACTATTTTTTTTATAGTCACAGATGTCTTATGATTGCAAAGTGGCTAAACAATTCATGGTATATAAGTGTAATGGAATATCTTCGAGCCACTAAAAATTATTGAATGTGAAAAATTCAGAAAAGTGTGCAAAGACTTATATGAATTGATACAATGCTACTCAAAAGTAATCAAAACAAGGAAAAATATAGACAATGTCAACAGCAATGGAAATGGAAATAAAAGCAGTAAAAGTGAATATGCTGGGTAATTATAATGACTGAGCCTGATCTTGAAGAACAGTAGACAAAATGTTATCTCCTCTCTTTTTTTGTAGAGTTGGGTGATTATGGATATGAACATTACATTTACCATCAGACTTAATTTATCGGTTAGTTATTTTGAACTGCTTTTTTTCTTTTGTGTTTTAATTCTTTGTTATAAGGGATGGCCTTCTGGGAAAGTCAGAGGAGAGAATTATAAGTAGAAATAAGGATAATGTAGAAATAAAAGATATCAATATATATTTAAGGAAAATAAACCAAAGTATAAGGGATTTTACAATATTGGAAAAATAAGGCAGCTGAAAACTAGTATACTCCTACTGGGATGATATCTTTCTTCTACAGCAGGGCTTTCTACCATGACATGAGCTCTCCCTTTCTTTATCTACAAGTCAATATTTCTCAAAGCCAATTTCCTTTAGCAATAGTAAAAGGCTTTAAAATTTTAATTTGAAACAAAAGAAAAAACTTAATCACCTCCTCTTTCCCTTTCCCCTCAAAACTGAAAACCACTTGACAGCAGGATGAGCCTGACCAAGGGAATCGTGATGAAGAGATAAGCCAAAATTGCTGGGCAGGGGTAGGTCTTAGTCATAGAGGAAAACATATACATCTCTAAATTAGGAAAATCTATGAAATCAGGGAAGTCTAGCAGCTAATAAGCTTAGAGATATTTTTGGCAGATGAAGGAAGAGAGATAACATGACATAATGAGTCAAAGAAATAAGCATGCCTATGGTGTGGCAGGTACTATGCTAAGTACTTAATAAATTTTTTTCCCTCAACAGTATTGTATTATTTTTCAATTGCATGGAAAGATGGTTTTTAATATTCATATTTGTAAGATTTTTAGTTCCAAGTTTTTTCTCCTTTCCTCCCTTACCTCTCCCATCCCCAAAGCAATCTGATATAGGTTATACTTGCAGTCATTTAAAACATATTTTTATGTTAGTCATGTTGTGAAAGAAAAATCAGAACAAAAGGGAAAAACCACAGGAAAGGAAAATCAAACTAAAAAAAAGTGATGAAAATAGTATGTTTTGATCATATTCAGACTCCATAGTTCTTTTTCTAGATGCAGATGGCCTTTTCCATCCTAAGTCTATTGGAATTGTCTTCAATCACTACATTGCTGAGAAGACCTAAGTCTATTTTAGTTGATCATCACACAGTTTTTCTGTTACTGTGTACAATGTTCTCCTGGTTTTCATGCTTCACTCAGCAACAGTTCATGTAAATCTTTTCATGCTTTTCTGAAATCAGCCCACTTCTTATTTCTTATAGAATAATAATATTTCATTACATTCAAATGCCATAGCTTATTCAGCCATTTTCCAATTAATGGGCATTTCCAATTCTTTGCCACCACAAAAAGAGCTGTTACAAAAAATTTTTGTACATGTGGAGCCTTTCCTCTCCTTTATGATCTCTTTGAGATACAGACCCTGTGTACTTTATAATTGTTAACTCATTTGACATTCATAAAAACTCTCAAGAGGCAAGTGCCATTACTTGGTAAATGTTTATGATGTTCCTCTACAAACTGAACCAGTTTGTCAAGACTGCACATTTTTACTGGAGGCAGTTGATGAGAGAATAGTAATTTTTGATGCCTCTGGAATACAGAACAAAGGGCACCAGCTCTATTTACTTATCCAGTTTTGTTCATTGAAGACCCAAACAATATTAGGGACATGATAGAAATTATTTATTTTTTTACAATTCCAACAAACAATACTCATGTGCAGAGTATTCTCTGAGGAAGAGGCAAAAAGTTCAAAAGAAAAGACTTAATGGCATAAAATTTTTTTACTGGCTGGCTGGCTGGCTGCCTGAGACTCTTGAATCACTAAAATGTTAGATTAGGCAGCTAGTGAATAAAATATTGGGCTCAGAATCAGGAAGACCTGAGTTCAAATCTACACTCACATTATTTTACTAGTTGTTTGACAAGTCATATAAGTTATTTGCCTTAATCCACTGTGACCACTGCTCATTGCAAAGAGCTGGCAAGAGAGAAGAAATAGATGACAATGGTTTTGCAGGTAAACATCATCAGAAAACTAGTGGAAAAAATAGTTTTAAGCTCTTTTGAGATAGTAACTTACTAAATAAATTACTAAATGGATATAGCAAGATATAACAGTAACTTCAGAAGCAGAAGCCTCAAGAGTGTAGGTTACTCTGGAGATTCATGTTTCCTATATGTGTTCTTTCTTTTATGTATGTTCCCTGACTATGTATGTACTTTTGTTCTATATATTCCTTATACATATTCCTTCTTAGTCAGTCAGCCACACATCAATTAGCATATATTTATTAAGCACCTAATATGTGCCAAAAACTATGCTGTGTTGGGTATAATAAAAAAAGGCAAAAACAGTCTCTGCTCTCAAGAAGTTCATAGTCTAATAGGGAAGACAACATGCAAAGTATTAATATAAACAAGATAAGTACAGAATAGATTGAAGGTAGTCTAAAAGGGAAGGCACTATGATGAAGGAGGACTGAAAAAGGTTTTTTTTTTTTTTTTGGAAGGGTATGGGATTTTAGCTGAGACTTGTACGAATCAAAGGAAGGTAGGAGGGAGAATATGTAATGTAGGCAGTGAAAATGCTCAGAATCAGAAGTCTTTGGGAGAATGCACTTCTATGTAGAATTTTCCTTTCTTATTCTGTTTAACTAAATGCCATGTTTTCTAGGTTTGTTTGTTTCGTTACTCATATAATAGAAGCATCAGCAAGCACTTGTAAACTGTGGTTTTGACTAGATACTGACCTAAAGTGTTCCTTGGATGTGGGAGTAGCATAATTGAGGTGGTACCAA
Source organism: Antechinus flavipes (assembly GCF_016432865.1). NCBI lineage: Eukaryota > Metazoa > Chordata > Mammalia > Dasyuromorphia > Dasyuridae > Antechinus > Antechinus flavipes. Next base: position 296,354,053 of record NC_067398.1, read on the forward strand.
ATTTCATAGGCAATAGGCAGAAATCTAGGCAGGTAGGTGGTTGGTGACAGACAGATTCTCAGATATCTAATTTTCAGAAAAGAGATGATGAAATGTTTCTCTTTCCTGGGCAAAGAACAGTGATTTAATATGGGTGCAAAATGCGGTGTGTATTGTCAGATACATTCACTGTATTGGTTGGTTTTATTTATTTTTATTACAATGGAAATTTGGATGAAGAGAGTGATAAATTAAAAATTGACTGCGGTATAATAACAAAAGAAATCTTGGCAATGCTTAAAAATGACTAAAATCTCCCTACCTTTTGACCTAAAGGTCCTACTATTTAGGCTTCTATTCAAAGAGGTTAAAGAAAGACCAAAAGGTCCTATAAATGCCAAAATGCAATGCCTTTTATAGTACCAATTAAATGGAAACAGTAATTGGGAAATGATGAACAAGTTGTGATACATAAATATAGTGGAACATTACTATCTAAGAGATATTATTGTTCTTTAATGGAGATGAAGAAAGCAGAAGAATTTGGAAAAACTTAAATGAAGTGATATACGGTGAAGTAAGCAGAACCTAGAAAACAACGTACCAAATGACAATACTGAAAATATAAATAATAAGAAACCAAAATTGAACACCTTTATTGTACTGACCAAGCTTGATTTCAGAGAAGAGTTGAGAAAATACACCTCTCTCTATATATTGCAGAAGTAAGGAATTAGGGTCATGGAATACCTCATGTACTATCAAACAGAATTAATGCATTGTTTAATTTTGCTGAACTAATTTGTTCTTTTCTTCTTAAATATGTTACAAGGAAAGGGTCATGGGGGAAAGGACATATTTAAAGATGAATAAACAAAAAGTAAAAACAAAAGTAGCCAATAAAACTAAAAAGCAACAAATACTTTTTCTTGAAGTAGTTTTACTGAAGAAATCAAGAGTGATTTGATTTTTCTTGTGCAGCAAGATAAATCATATAGTCTTGTTGTTTAAGTATATAATGATCTCCTGGTTCTGCTCATTTCACTTAGCATCAGTTCATGTAGGTCTCTTCAGGCTTTTCTCTAAAATCATCCTGCTAGTCATTTCTTACAGAACAATAATATTCATAATATTCATATAACTTAATTATATACTTAATTCATACTTAATTCAACCATTCTTCAATTGATGGATATCCACTCAATTTCTAGTTTCTTGTCACTACAAAAAGGGATGGTACAAACATTTTTGCACATGTGAGTCCCTTTTCTTCCTTTAAGCTCTCTCCAGGATATAAGCCCAGTAGAAACACTGCTGGATTAAAGGGCATGGACAGTTTGATAACTCTTTGGGCTTAGTTCCAAATTGCTCTCCAGAATGGTTGAATTCATTCACACTTCCACCAACAATGTATCAGTGTCCCAGTTTTCCCACATTCTCTCCAACATTTGTCACTATCTTTTCCTGTCATCTTAGCCAATCTGACAGGTATCTCAGAGTTGTTTTAATTTGCATTTCTCTAATCAATAGTGATCAAATTGAAAATTTTACAATAGACTTTGGGATGTGGTTTGAGTTGGCTGCAACACGTTCCTGCTTGAGGCTATTGTTGTTTTAGCCAAGGCGTCTTTCTGTGACAGAGGTTGTAGATGCCTGGGAATTTAACAAAGGAAATAAGGGCAAACAGAACTTTATTGCATTTAAGATTGCCTATCAATAAATGTCAAGACTTAAAAGTTGCTTAATCTGCAATCTTTGAATCCAATCAAACCTTTATTTTTTTCTTCTCTCCTTGTTTGTCTATAGGAATAGAATTCTTAAAGCCTGAAACTCACATTTGCCTCTCAGCATCTCTCTTCTTTTTCTCTTTTGCTTTATATCCTGCATCTGGGCCTGGTTTTATTTGCTAACACTGAATCTTTTTCAGTGAGTCAACTTGTGACCCCAGAAGAATGAAAATCCTGTCCCAGTAGGATAAAATTGGGTCAGAGACTGTTTGAATTTTATCTTTTGTCTTCAAATGACTAGCACAATGCCTGGTACATAGGATTACGGGACTGTAGATTTAGAGCTGAAAAGTTCTTTTAAGGTTCTGCTAATGCAACCATTTATAAGAAGCATTCAATAAAGTTTTGCTATCATTGGAATCAATGGGTTGTATCATATTCCCAACTTCTATCTGGATCAGAACTCCCTGTTAGTTTTTTTTTTCAAAGACTATAGAAGGAGTAGGGTCAATCAGCATAAAGGTCCTTGATCCATACCAGACTCTAGGCCAAGTTCTAGTCTGGGCCAATGCAAGGAGTTAAAAAAAACCCAAACCTAAACTATTAAGCATAGTACAAAAGATAAATATGGGATTTGGAGTTAGAGGAAGAAAATTCAAAGCCCAGTTTTGGCCTATGCAATTTAGACAAGTCAACCCTACTAGGCCTTTAGTTTTCTCATTTTTAAAATGGGGCAGTTAGATCATATAATTCTTAGAGAATTTCCAGCTCTAAAACTCATTCTATGCAACCAAATAGAATGTAAAGCTCCTCAAGGGCAGGAACCATCTTTGTATCTCCAGCACCTAACCTGGTGCCTGACACAAGGTAGGTGCTTAAAAAAAAAAGTCATTGGATTGAATCAAATTGAAACCAAGAGTCTTTCTCTTCCTATTGCATACGATATTCATTGATCCCAGAGCTATTCAAGATGGAGGCATTTGGAGGCAGGGAGCCAGATGAGTATATAAATCTTCTTTCCTAATAATTAAGACGCACAGTTCTCCCCAAATATAAATGCAGGAAAATAACTTTAGTTGTTTGGGCCCTGAGCGTCAATGAAAATGATTTGTGTGAAAATAACAACATCACCAACCAAAACCCCCAACAAATTTGCATCTCTGATTACACTATACCTTATTTAGAAATGTGGGAGTGCAAAGTTAGCAAGGATGAATCAGGGAATAGAGTTAAAGACCCTGGGGAATATTGATGAGTTGTAGCTGAGCACATTGTGCATAAAAAAAAAAGTTTGTATTATCATACTTACATATTGAATAATGTGAGTGTTGTGCTTTTATTACTGCCCCAATCTAGATGTATTAGGAAAACAAAATCCCCAAATGAAGCCAGCTGCTTATCTAATAATACTTGTTATTATTATATATAATAATATAGGCTGTTATGGGCCTTTGAACTTGAAACAAGGTGCTAAGTCAGTGGAATTGATAAAGAAGATTGTCTAGTTTATAGACAATAGTTATCTATTTTCTTAATAATTCTCTAAGTTCAGTATGATTGGTTTAATCTTACAACAAATAAGGGTTTCCTAGTGATGTAATTATTGGTTTATACTCATGTAGAGCATATAATCTGGGAGCTCAAGCTCTGGGGGATGGGGGAAGAGTAGAGAAGGAGAGAGAGAGATTCAATTCCATCTTCAGTCAGGCTCCTAGTGGCTGGCCTGGCCTCCTGCACTTCTCCACTGAAATCAAGACTCCTGAAAGATCTCAAGAAAACTAGCTGGGCCCTAAACAAAGAAACAAGATTTTGAAGGAGATAATAAAGGATTTGGACTTCAACACCTGGCTATTCTGGAGGTGATTACTGAACTGAAAGGAAGGCTGCCTGAAGACCTCCAGAAAACCAAAAAGAACATTACAACAGGGCACACTCTAGAATCTATAGAAGACATCATCACATGGCAATTAAAAAAAAGCAGTGGTAAAAATAGTGAAGTTAAAAATGCTCTAGAAATATAACTATCCCTAAACTCCCCAGCAAAAAAGCACCAGATGGAATGATGATCTTTCTCTGTTTTGGCTCTTCTTGATTTAGGTATCAGCACCATATTAGTTTCATAGAAGAAATCTGGCAGGACTCCTTCCTTACCTATTTTTCCAAATAGTTTACATAGCATTGGAATTAATTGTTCTTTAAAAAATTGGTGGAATTCACTTGTAAATCCATGTGGTCCTGGAGATTTGTTTTAAGGAGTTACTTCATTGATGACTTATTCAATTTTTTTTCTAAAATGGGATTATTTAAGTAATTTATTTCCTCTTCTGTTAATCTGGACAATTTATATTTTTGTAAATATTCATCCATTTCTATTAGATTGTTAGATTTACTGACATAGAGTTGGCAAAAAAAATTGCTTTAATTTCTTTTTCATTGTTAGTAAGTTCACTCTTTTCATTTTTGATGCTGATAATTTTTTTCTTTCCTTTTTCTGATCAAGTTAACCAGTTTGTCTATTTTATTGGTTTTTTTCATAAAACCTACTCTTAGTTTTATTAATTACTTCAATACCTTTCTTAGTTTCAATTTTATTAATCTCTACTTTGAGTTTCAGAATTTCAAATTTTGTATAATTGGGGTTTTAAAATTTGTTCTCTTTCCAGTTTTTAAATTGCATGTCCAATTCATTGATCTACTCTTTCTCTATTTTACTGATATAACTATTTAGAGATATGAAATTTCTCCTAAGACCTGCTTTGGATGCGTTCTATAAGTTTTGGAATATTGTCTCATTATTGTAATTTTCTTGGATGAAATTATTGTTTCTATGACTTGTTATTTGACCCACTCATTCTTTAGGATTAGATTATTTAATTTCCAAATGGTTTTTATCTACCTTCCCCTGGCTCTTTATTGAATGTAATTCTTATTGTATTGTGGTCTGAAAAGGAAGCATTTACTATTTCTGCCTTACTGATCTCAGATAAAGCAAAAATAAAAGCAGATCTAATTAAAAGATATAAGGAAAGGGAAAGCACATCTTGATAAAGGGCACTATAGACAATGAAGTAGCAATAATATTAAATGTATATACACAAAGTGGTAGAGCATACAAATTTCTAGAGAATATATCACCAGCATCAAAAATGAAGAGGGTGAACTTACCACCAATGAAATAGAAATTAAAGCAATAATTAGGAGCTATTTTGCCCAACTGTGTAACAGCAAATCTGACAATCTAATCAAAATAGATGAATATTTACAAAAATATAAATTACCCAAATTAACAGAAGAGGAAATAAATTACTTAAATAGAAAAAAAAATTGAACAAGCCATTAATGAACTCCTTAAGAAAAAAAATCTCCAGAACCAGATGGATTCACAAGTGAATTCTACCAAGCATTTAAAGAACAATTAATTCCAATACTATGTAAATTATTTGGAAAAATAGGAGTGCTGCCAAATTCCTTCTATGACACAAATATAGTACTGATACCTAAACCAGGAAGAGCCAAAACAGAGAAAGAAAATTACAGACCAATCTCACTAATGAATATTGATGCAAAATTTTTAAATAAAATATTAGCAAAGAGATTACAGCAATTTAGTAGTAGGATAATACACTATGACCAAGTGGGATTTATACCAGGAATGCAGGGTTGGTTCAATACCAGGAAAACTACTACCATCATTGACTGTATCAATAACAAAACTAACAGAATAGATGCTGAAAAAACTTTTGACCAAACATAGCATCCATTCCTATTAAAAACACTAGAGAGTACAGGGATAAAGGGAGCTTTCCTTAAAATAATAAGAATATCTATTTAAAATCAACAGCAAATATTATTTGTAATGGAGAAAAGCTGGATGCATTTCTAATAAGGACAGGGGTGAAATAAGAATGCCCATTATCACCACTATTATTCAACATTATACCAGAAATGTTGCCTTAAGCAATAAGAAAAGAAAAAGAAATGAAAGGAATTAGAATAGACAATGAGGAAATAAAACTATCACTCTTTGCTGATGACATGATGATATACTTAGAGAATCCTAGAAAATCATCCAAAAATCTATTGGAAACAAATAACAGCTTTAGCAAAGTTGCAAGATATATAATAAACCCACAAAAATAATCAGCATATCTACATAATACTGATTTTTTTTTTTTTTGCATTTAGCCAATTCTATTTTTGAAGGAATTGTTTTCTTCAAGCAATTTTTTCCCTTCCTTTTCCAAGGTGCTGACTCTCTCTTGCATACTTCTTGTTTCTGTTCTCATTTTTTCTTCTACCTCTCACTTTTTTTTTTAACTGAGGCAATAGGGGTTAAATAACTTTCCCAGAATCACATATCTAGGAAGTATTAAGTGTCTGAGGCTAGATTGGATCTCAGGTCCTCCTGACTTCAGGGCTAGTGCTCTATCCATTGTGCCACCTAGCTGCTTTATATTATTTGCCTTAATTTATATCACTCTTTGAAATTTCCTCTTAATTCGACATTCTGTCAGAGTTGTGTTTTTTTCTTCCCTGTCACCATAATAGCGTTCTGTGGTTAAGGTTCTTTTCTGTTTCTTGCTAATTTTCCTCCCTTCTCTTCCCTCCCTCCCTCCTTTTGTGTCTTTTATGATCAAGCTCTAAAGTAAAGGTCGCTGTCCCAATCTTCTGGTGTCTTTCTGAATTCTGGCTTTGAGCACAGGAGCCCCTTGTGTTTGGTATCTTGCTCACAGGAAGGAGTAGTCTTACCTGTTCTCTCTAAGAAACAACCTCATTTCCCTATCTGGCAATTTGCCTCTGAGCTGGACGTGAAGGCTGCCCCACTAATCTGCTCCACTATTGAGCCAGGACTTAAGATAAATAAGGAGATAGGATTAGCACAGCACCAGGGCAATCTATGCATCAAGGGGACTTTCAAGAGACCTAAGACTAGAATGATCTTTGACATCTGACTAAAAATCACAGTGGAAGGCAGGTCCAAATGCTGCTTGGGTATTGTTATGGAGAAGGAAAGAAATGCAGGTCCAAGACTAGGACTCACATCATGCCACTTGCAGACAAAGATAAAAACCAGGGTTTATAGGAATTGATAGAACTGTAACAACAATGATTTCCTTTCTATAGATGGATCAGGACTAACAAGGGTCTATCCATTCTATCTAAGAATATGGGAAAAGGAGGAAGCTCACCCTAGTAATTGATGGTAGAGATATGAAAAAACAGTATAAAACTCCATATAAAATGAAAAAGTATTAGAATTCAGAGAAGCCCAAGAAGTAGAAGATAAATACTCTACAATAAGTATAAAGATAGCCTCACAGAAAAGAATAGGTGGACCATTTCAGTAGTGGGTAGAAGAAACAGTTGAGTTAAATGATTTCAAAAAATGAAATTACAAATAAAATTAGAGCTCCCAAAGGAGGAAAAGTGGAAAGAGAATAAGTAGCTCAGAACAGAAAGTGAAAAATTTTATCCATTTAGTGAACTTTCTTAAAAAGATAATGGCATAAAAAGAATTGAAATTCAACAATTCCAAGAAACAAAAAAAAAATTAGTACAAAGACAAAGAACTGAAAAATTAAAACAGTATTAAGCTATTTACTATATATATATTAAACTGATCTGAAAAACAGGTCAAGGAGAGATCATTTAAAAATCATCAGATTATGTAAAAAAAAAGACAACAAAATTCATCATATCATATTTTTCAAGACTCACAAAAGAAACATGCTGAGATCTATTAAAAATAAAGGGGAAAGTGAAAAAAGAAAGTCATCTCCTGAAAGAAACTCCAGATTGAAAACATCAGGGAACAATGTAGACAAAATCAAGAGCTTACAGGATGTAGAAAAGATATTTCAACCAGAAAGGAAGAATTCAAACACCAAGGAACCATAGTCAGAATCAGATATAACTATGCTACAGCTATGATAAAAGAGAGAAAATTTTGAAATATGATATACCAAAAGACAAAAGGAAAATAATTTTTGCCAAGGAAAACTTATTCTGTAAAAGGAAATATAATTCTATGACAGAGAAAAAGGATCTTTAATAGATTAAAGGCATTTCAAGTATTCCTGATGAGATTAGAGATGGGTAGAATCTTTAAAACACCAACACAGAATTTGAAGAGGAGAAATTTTCTATGAAAAGAAAACTTGAACTCACATACAGTTTGATATAATAAAAATATATAACTAAGAAACAGATGAGATTGTAAGAGAGAGAGTAGAGAATGTAGAGGATAGTTAAAAGCAAAATAACTTCGAAGGGTAGATCCCACATTGGAAATTACAAAGAAAAAAAGAAGACAGTGGAATGAGCTAGAAGAATGGGTTCAGATCACTTTAATTACAATATTTTAGGATTCCTTTTCTTTTCCCTATTTTCTTCTTTGTAAAATAAAAGGGATGTAAGGAATAAAAAAGGGAAAACTGTAACTATTCATATGAATGAGATGAACTCATCTATGAAGTAAAGGAGGTGAGCAGAATTCAATAATATGTACTTTTCTTGAAACATAAAAATTAACAAAGTTAATATGAAGGGTCAAAACAAAATCATTATGCTTTAGGAGAATTTTTAAAATCAAGAGTGAATGTCATGATTTCTGACAAGGTAACTGGAAAAGGAAACAGGATTAAAAAAGATAAGCAGATAAGAGATGCTTAAAGGCATCGATAATGAGATAATATCAATACTTCAATAAATATGTGGCAAATGGCATACAATTTAAGGAATTAAAAGAAATGTTAATCAAATATCAAAGTGAAATAGATTGCAAAATTATAATACTTTGAGAATTCAATGCACTTTTTTTCAGGCATAAAGAAAACTAATAAAAACATAAAGAAGAAGAAAAATTAAGGTCCTAGAATTTTAGTGAAGTTGGATGTTATGAAACTCTAGTGATTGCTGAATGGAAATCACAATACATATATTTCTCAATTGTAAGCGGCACCTTTACAAAAATTGTGCATAAAAGTCACATAAACCAATTTAGAAATACTTAAACATAAATATATTTTACTGATGAACAAAATTTTAATTAAAGTTACTTGAAAATAGAATTAAAACTTAAATGAAGACTAAGTCTTCTAAATTCTAAGTCTTAAAATATATATGGTTAAAGGACAAATCAAGAAATCAAAGTTAATTTTATAAAAGAAAATGACAATAAGATAACATATCAAAGCAGTTTTGGATGTAGAGAAAAAACCAAAACATAAGCAAACTGGATTTGTAACTAGAGAAATTAGTAGAGTAACAAATAAAAAAAATCCAGTTCAATGCAAAAATGGCAATTCTGAAAAACAAAGCATAAACAGATTGAAAATAAAAACTCTAGTCAATAAAGTAAACTGGGAGCTTTTAAATTTTGAAGCAACTAAAAAAAAGACAAAAATCTTAGCTATTTTGATATTAAAAAGAAAAAGAGAGAGTATATTACCATTATTTAAAATGTTAAATGAGAATTCAAAATAGAAAAGAAATAAAGGAAAGTATTAAAACAAGTTTGTTCAATTATGTGGCAACATTAATAATCTAAATAAATAATATAAACATTTAGATTAAAAAAAACAAAAATTGGAGAAAGTTTAGAAAAAAGAAATTTAACTAATAATAATGATGATAATTTCTCTTCCCCAAAACAAAACAAAAACACCCAAAGTACCAAATGAATGTTCAAAAGAATTCTATCAAACATCCAAAGCGCAATTCTAATATTATATAAATTATTTACAAAGATAAAGAAGTCCTATTAAATTTTTCTACCAGACAAATAAATTTTTGTTTCATAAAGCAGAGAGACATAAAACAAGGAAAGAAAAGAAGAGACCATTGTTTCTAATGAATAATCTATGCCAAAATATTAAACAAAATATTGGCAGAGTTTTCAGCAATATTTTAAAAAATATTATGACCACTATGACCAGGTTGGAGTCATATGAAAAATGTAAGGTTGGTTCTGTATTAGGAAAACTATAACAGATCAAATTAATAACAATATAAATATTATACATTATAGATTCTGAAAAAAAATTTTTGACAAAGTATGATGCATTTCAATTCTATAAAAAATTCAAAATCATAAGGATAGATTGACTTTTTCTTAACATGGCAAGTAATATTTAATCTAAAGTCAGCATCATCATCTATAACAAAGAAATACTTGAGGCTTTTTTCAATAAAATAAGGAATAAAGCAAAAATATTCACTGTCAACATTATTTAATGTAGTTTTTCAAATGAGCTATGTTAAAATATAAGAAAAAAATTCAGACAACACACATGGTAATGAACAAATAAAATTCTCACTTTTTGTAGATTGTGAACTTCTTGAGGTCAAGGATTATCTTTTGCCTTTCTTTATATCCCCAGTACTTAATATGATACTTGGTTACTTAGTTGCACTTAAATGTTTGTTGACTGATTCATTGATTGATTGATTCTTTCTAGAATCTTCTCTAGAAAGTCTTCTTAGTTGTTTTTTGTAAGGCTACTATAGAGACAGAGTTTGGTTATTATCATTAAACAGGTTGAGGCATATACCCAGAAGACTCAGAAAAATATGAAGTGTATTGTAGTGGATTGAATGCTGGACTTAGACACACCAAGCCCTGGGTTCAAATCTACTAATGTTTACCAGCTCTATTTTCATAGCCAAATTTCTAATTTCTCAGCCTCAGAATCCTAATCTGTAAAGAAAAGGAGCAATAATTATTATTATCATTATAGAATCCATCTCATGCAGTATTTGTCAGACTCAATTGAGCTATATTTACAAATACGCTACCTCACAGTGTCCCTTTTCTTCACAAATGCCGGATATTCCAGCTATCCCACAGACCTTCTGTGGGTGATATCCTATTACCTTCTGGGAGTGGTTGCATCCTTCCTAGAACCTGGTCTGTAAGAGAAGAAGCAGCTGGGCAAAGAGAAGAGTTTACATTAAAGAATTCAGAAGACAATGATGTCTCTTCACAGGTTTTATATGCTTGACTGCAATATTCCAATATCAGTATTCCAGGCCTCACCAATCACTATCATTTGTCAGGGGAAATCAATTCATCAGGAGCATTAGAGCTGTTAAGGTTTGCACTGTGCTGTGTTGGTAATGAGGGAAATCAAGTCTGTGGGTACAGAACAGCTCGTACATAAATAGTATAATCCATTTAAGGTACCACTATGCAATTAAAAAGTCAGCGGTGACAAGAAGAAAGTTGTCTGGTTTCTGAAAGGCAAAGACAGAGAGAAATATGATCATCTTGTAAATGTCAACCCGATTAAGATTTTTCCCAAAGACAAATAGCTCTGGTGGAATCCAATTGGTCACTTGACTCAGCCCTCCCTAAATATTTGCCTTTACAAATGACAAATTACAAAGCTAGAGCTAGGAATTCTTGTGCCAGAAAATATAACTGGGGGTTGGAGGTGAGGGTGGGGAGTTCACAACAGACGTTTCAAGTCCTATTTATTCCCCCTTTATGTTTTTTTCACATACAGTCTATGTTCTCTATTAACAATCTACTAGTCCTCACTATAACTTTCATGAAATATTGAAGGAGACATCTAAAAGGTCTTCTTACATCTGCTTTCTCCATTTTCTAATCCTAATTGCAAGAGCAATCTTTAAACATATCACTCACTCTATAGCATATAGACAATAAAATCACATGATTATATAAATAGCTAGGGAAAAACCCTTGACAAAATGTAGCATTCATTTACATTTTTAAAAAGCAATAAAAATTATAGAACTAAACGGAACTTCTAATATGGTAAACAGTACTTTTTTTTAAAGCCAAGAACTATCACTATTTTTAAAAAAGACATACTTATTTTTTGTTCTCAATCATATTTTATTTTTCCACTTACATGTTAAGATAGTTTTCCACATTCATTTTTTCTAAGATTTTGAGTTCCAGATTTCTTTCTCCCTCCCTTCTTCCTCCCCAAAGCAGTCTGATACAGGTTATACATGTACAATCATTTTAAACATATTTCTATATTAGTCACATTGTGAAAGAAAAATCAGAATAAAAGGAAAAATCACAAGAAAGGAAAAGCAAACAACAACAACAAAAAACATGAAAATAGTGTGCTTCAATCTACATTCATGGCATTTTCCATCCCAAGTTTTGGAATTGTCTTGGATTATTGTATTGCTAAAAAAAAAAAAAAAAAAAAAAGGTAAGTTTGTCATGGTGGATCATCACAAAATTTTGCTATTATTGTGTATAATGTTCTGATTCTATTCACTTCACTTAGCAACATTACCAGTTCATGTAATCTTTCTAGGCTTTTCTGAAATTAATGTGTTCATCATTTCTTATAGAATAATGTTCCATTTCATTTATATACCATAATTTATTCAACTATTCCTCAATTGATGGGCATCTACTCAATTTCTAATTTCTTGCCACCACAAAAAGAATTGCTACAAACATTTTTGCACATGATTCCTTTCCCCCTTTTTTTGATCTCTTTGGTATATAGGCCCAGTAGCAACACTGATAACACAGTTTTAGAACCCTTTGGACATAGTTCCAAATTGCTCTCCAGAATAGCTGAATCAGTTCACAACTCCACCAACACTGCATTAATGTCCCAGTTTTCCTGTACTCTCCAACATTTGTAGTTATCTTTTCTTGTCATCTTAGCCAATCTGAGAGGTATGTGGTAGAACCTCAGAGTTGTTTTAATTTGCATTTCTCTAATCAATAGTAATTTAGAATATTTTTTCACATGACTATACATAGATTTAATTTCTTCATTTGAAAATTATCTATTTATATCCTTTGATAACTTATGTTATTATAATTTTGATTGAATTCTCTATATATTTTAGAAATAATACTTTTACCAGAAATGTTGTCTTTAAAAATGGTTTCCTAGCTTTCAGTTTTCCTTCTAATCTTGGTTGCATTGGTTTTATTTTAAAACCTATTAAACCTTTTAATTCAATATAATCAATGTTATCCATTTTGCATTTTATAATGTTTTCTAGTTCTTTGGCCATAAAACTCCTAGTTTCTCCGAAGATCTGGCAAGTAAACTGCCCCTTGCTCTCCTAATTTGGTAACCTATCTAATATCTAAATCACAAACTCATTTCAAACTTGATATAAGGGATGATATGTTGGTCTATGCTTAGTTTCTATTACTTTTTATTCTATTATTTCTATACTATTTTAGAATTTCTGTTCTATTATTTCTATTATTTTCCAATTTCCCATTGATTTTTGTTAAATAGTGAGTTCTTATCCCAGAAGCTAGAGTCTTTGGGTTTATCAAACAGTAGCTTACTATAGTCATTGATTATAGTCATAGATTATTGGGTCTTGTTTACTTGACTTATTCCACTGATCTGTCACTCAATTTCTTAACCAGTAGTAAATAGTTTTGATGACTGTCACTTTATAATATAATTTTAGGTCTGATAGGGCTAGGTCACCTTCCTTTGCAATTTTTTTTCATTAATTCCCTAATGTTCTTGACCTTTTATTCTTCCAGATGAATTATGTTATTTTTTCTAGCTCTGGAAAGTATTTTTTTGGGCAGTTTGATTGGTATGGCACTAAAAATATAAACTAATTTAGGGAGAATTGTCATTTTTACTATATTGTCTCAGCCTACCCATGAACAACTGATTTTTTTCCTCCAATTGTTTATTTTATCTTTTATTTTTTTCTCATTCAATTCTTTTTTTTTAAATATAACTTTTTATTGACAGAACCCTCCCCAATTGTTTAGATGTGACTTTATTTGTGTAAAAAGTTCATGAAGTACCTGGGTTTGTCTTAGCAGGTGGAATCCCAAATATTTTATATTAGCTATAGTTATTTTAAATGGATTTCCCTCTTTCTCTTGAAGCTGGGTTTTGTTGAAAACTTAAAGAAATGTCACTTATTTATGTGGGTTTATTTTTTTCCATTCAAATTTAGAGTATACTCTGCCTTTCAGATATGCTCCATCCTTGTGCCTTGCTTATACTATTCCTTGTCATTGGAATATCTCACTATCTATTATTACCTTACTTCATCCTATCTACATTCTAGCCAAATTGGCCTGCTTGCTATTTCCATTTCACAACAATCCATTTTCCCATCTTGAGGGCCTTAAACAAGGAATCCTCTTCCTCATCTCTGCCTCATAGAATTCCTAGTTTCTTCAAGGCTAAGTTCAGATGCTGATTCTTTCTCAGGCCTTTCTGGGTCCCTTAGTTTCCAGTGACCTATTCACTAAATTATTCTGTATTTATGTTCTTTTGAACATAATTATTATTTTATATATTAATATATTTTGTATTTATTTATATATGTTTAGGCTGTTTCCTTCTCAAAGGAATGGGAACTCTTTGGAGGTAGACTATTTCTTTCCTTCTTTCTTTTTTTTTCTGTTGTTCTTGAAGTTGGACTGAAAGTCCTTTCTGTTTTGGCCTATTAAGTCTTGGTTATCTTTTAAATTTATCTTTAACTAAACTTTAGTTATCTTTTAAATTCCAACACAAATGTCATTTTCATAAAGCCCCTGCCAGGGTTTCTCTCTTTTTCTAGCTTTGGTTAAAACTTTAACCTTCAGAACTTTTATTTCTTTTATAACTCTTTTGTTTTGGACTTGTCTAGTTCACTCATCATGCATTATTTTGCTTTATAGCTATCTGTATTTGAATTTTATATCCCTGAGGACAGGGAATATATCTTATCTAAATATTCCTTTTTTCAATGGTGCTCTGCAATATTTGTGTGACATCATTTAACTTTGTCAGCCACAGTTTATTTATTTGTAAAATAAGGATAATAATAGTATCTATTTCACAAAGTTATTGTGAAGATAAAATTAGATATTTGTAAAGCACCTTATAAACACTAAAGTGCTTTGTAAAATGATGATTATTATTATTATTTCCACTGAAAGGTGAATAGATGTAATTCCCCATCAGAGGGGATTACATCCTCTCATTACATTACATCAGAGTTTTGTGATAAAGCTCTGCAGATATGTCAAACATTCTAATAGATTATGGAGACAAAAGGAAAGAAAAGAAAAATAAAAAGGAAAAAGAAATAGTCTGTTCCTCCTCTTCTCCACTCCAAGGAGTTTACATTCCTTTGGAAGGAAACAACTGAATACATCTAAATAATTGAGGATTTTTTGATTGGGGGAGGGAGGAGACCTATGATTTCAATGACATAAAACTTCCCTTACCAAAACAGGTTTGCACCTTTTCTGTAATTTTAAGTTTTAGAGATCTATCTGGAGGCAGAGAAACTTGAGAAAGAAACTTGAATCTAGATGTTCTGAATTTGAAACCTCCACTCTCCCCTTCATTTGCTAGATGCCCCTGTCATCTGTGGACTATTTTTGTTTTTTTCTTAAATCCAGGGGGAAATTTACCTTGATGGGTCTGTTAACTTCAGCTTTTTGCTGTTTCCATGCAGTCAGCTAACTCTAGGTAGTGCTGAATTGGGTTTCTGAGGTAATTACATGAGAGAATATATCATTTGCTAATTGAAAACTGAGCTCTGAATACTTTGTGTTTGTGTTGGCTTTATATTCTTTTTTTTTTTTTTAAGGGACTTTAACTTGAGAGGATTCTAATCAAGCAAGTCCTAATATTCTCATAATTAAATCTCTTGGCTACTTTTCCCCCCTCCCTCTTTTTCCCTCTCCTCAGAAGCTGCCAAAAAGTGCATTAAAATAAGGAAAGTAGATAAGCAGGCCCAAATTACACCCTCCTTTTCTTCCCTCAATGAAATTACTTTGAGAAAGGAAAACACATCCAAACAAATGAGCGGCCCATGTGAGCATGAGATTTTCAGTAAATGTGAGAGAAATTAATCTGGAAGGTTCTAAATGTGAACATTCTGTAACCAAGCCGTTAACAGGGAGAATAGGTAAACCTACTTATCAAGGAGGTGATAGGAAACAATGGAGAAATGCTGACTTTGGATTTAGAGGAGCTGACATCTTACCATCTCCGTGATCCTGGGCAAATTACTTTTTTTTTTTTTTTAATCTGGACCTTGATTGCCTTGTTTATAAAATAAAAATTGGATGAGATGGACTCTGAGGTTCTGTCCAGCTTGAAATTGGTCATCCAAATTTGCGAAGCAGAGTATATATTATTTTTATCTCATTTGATGGTAGAAACCATATCCTACTTGTAGAAGGCTGAAACTCTGAAAAGGTATCAGACTTGAATTAGACAGTGGAACACTTAAGGCTAATTACCTATTCGATGTGAGATAATGGCTCTATATACATATTTAAATGAGATGGTAATGTGATGGTTCTCCTTATGGTTGGTGCTTCCTGAATGTTTTGGTGGTGAGATAATCATAGACAAGGATTAGAGGGCTGGGGGAGAGAAGTCAGGGTCATTTGGCTGCAGGATGAAGAAAGAAGCTGGACTCTAGAATCCAGGATACATCTTTGTCAAGCCACGTGGCAGCTTGCCTGCCTCCTTCACTTGTCCTCCTAAAGTCCAAGAACTTTGATTAATCCTGACTCTGACTGGTCCTGAGGCCCCCCCCAGGGACTAGTCCGGACATTACACTTACCCAAAAATGTGATTGGAAATAGATCAAGAGGATTCCCTTTTTAAAACTAGTCCATTCCTGTGGTAGCTTGAGGTCCTCATTATCACATCACTTCCTTTAAATTACGAAGTCTGAGAGAAGTGATGATATCCATAATTGGGAGTCTAGGCAACTGAGATATGGAAACAAGAAGGAGTAGATGATATTAATAACCTTGATAATAGCATGATCAGGAGATCATATGATCACAGATTTTGAATTAGAAGGGATTATTAATTTCAACATCCTTATGTTACAAAAATGTGAAAAAAGTGGGACTCAGGGACTGTGATCATACATCCACTAAGGGCAGAGCTTTGCTTTGATTGTAAGACTATTTTTGCTGTTATTATTGTGATCGACTCTTTGTGATCTCATTTGAAGTTTTCTTGACAGAGATACTGGAGTTGTTTGTCATTTCTTTCTCCAGCTCATTTTACAGCTGAAGAAACTGAAGCAAAGAGTGTGAAATGACTTGCCCAGACTCACATAGCTAGTAAGAATCTGAGGCTGATTCTAAAGAGCAACTTGGAACGATGCTCAAAAAGTTATCAAACTGTGCATATCCTTTGATCCAGCAGTGTTTTCTACTGGGCTTATACCCCAAAGAGATACTAAAGAAGGGAAAGGGACCTGTATGTGCCAAAATATTTGTGGCAGCCCTGTTTGTAGTGGCTAGAAGCTGGAAAATGAATGGATGCCCATCAATTGGAGAATGGTTGAGTAAATTATGGTATATGAATGTTATGGAATATTATTGTTCTGTAAGGAATGACCAGCAGGATGAATACAGAGAGGACTGGGGAGACTTAGATGAACTGATGCTAAGTGAAATGAACAGAACCAGGAGATCATTATATACCTCAACAATGATACTGTTTGAGGATGTATTCTGATGGAAGTGGATCTCTTCGATAAAGAGAGCTAATTCAGTTTCAATTGATCAAGGAAGGACAGAAGCAGCTACACCCAAAGAAAGAACACTGGGAAATGAATATAAACTGCTTGCATTTTTGTTTTTCTTCCTAGGTTATTTATACCTTCTGAATCCAATTCTCTCTGTGCAACAAGAAAACTGTTCACTTCTGCACACATATATTGTATCTAGGATATTCTGTAACCTATTTAACATGTATAGGACTGCTTGCCATCTGGAGGAGGGGGTGGAGGGAGGGAGGGGAGAAATGGGAACAGAAATGAGTGCAAGGGATAATGCTGTAAAAAATTACCCTGACATGGGTTCTGTCAATAAAAAGTTATTTAAAAAAAAAGAATTCTTGCTTTAAATACTCATTCAGAGCTCCAATACCTCTGGGCTCATATTCTTAAGTGGACCTTAATACTATGAACACAAAAATGATTGTATTTAATTCAGCGAATATTTATCCAAATTCTAAGGTGTACTGAACATTGTATTAGATCCCGAGGGAGATACAAAATTGAGTCTTTGTCTTCATAGAGTTTGTAGTCTAAAGTAGGATAAAACATGAATACAAATAGTTAAGTCAGGTACTGTTACAAGTCCAGCACATCATACAGTTTTGTTACAAAGTGCTACAGGGGGATAATTGTTACTAAGAGAGAGTTCAGAGAAAGCTTCATGAAGGAAGTGGTGTGCCTGTTGCTATTTAAAGGCTACAAAAGTATTCAATGGATAAAAAAGGACAGGAAAGACAAATATAAAACTAAAATAAACCAGTGTGAACATAGTCTGGAAAGTACAAGCTATGTTCAGGGATGACAGAGTAGTTGAATTTGACTGGTGTGCCTGCAGAGGAGTAATCTGGGATAATGCTAGAAAGGTAGGGTGGTGTCAGGAGGGAGGAGCATAAGATCTTAAGTTCAGAGTCTGGAGAGACTAAAATGTTCTTGAAATCAAAGTAAAGGATTTCATTTTTTTTTTCTTTGTAGATAATAGTCACTAAAATTTTTTGAGCAGATTAGTGGCTGGTCAGATCTATGCAGAAGAAAGCTTATTCCATCAGCAATATGAGGGATGAACATGACAAGGAAGGATTGAAGTGGAAAGATCAGATAGCTAGATCTGCTGGAATAGTCTATGCAAGTGGTGATGAAGGCTTATACTAGGGTGGTGCCTGTGGGAGAAGAAGGTAGAAGATGCATGAAAGAATTAATGTAGAACAAGTATCTATTAGACTTGACAATTGGCTGCATGTAAGAGGTGTTGGATTTAAGGCTCTTATCAGAAATTAAGTAAAAGGGAAGGCTGGGGAACTTGAGAACTGGATGTATGTCCTCAGCCATCATGAAAAGTTCTGTGTAGGGGGAAAAATAAATCATCTGCTCAGGCTATTGACTACTACCAAGATGGCCCTAGGAAGAGGGCAAAGAGTTACCATTACCTAGGAATGGAGGAGCTTGGAAGGAGTTGCTTGATAAACTTCAATGCCTTTTGATCATCTCTAGAATAAAAATGAAATTCTCTGCTTGGAATTCAAAGCCCTTCAAAAACTATCTCTGAACTCCATGAAGACTAAGACTCAATTTTTTTTTTAATCTCCCTCAGGAGCTAATACAATGTTTTATACACCTTAGAACTTGGATAAATGTTCACTGAATTAAATATAATCATTTTTATATTCATAGTATTAGGGCCCATTTAAGAATATTAGCCCATAAAGAATATTAGATCTCTCTGTATTTTCTGCATATAGGTTGACTTATGAGCAGCAAGGTGGCATAGTGGATATTTTCACTTGTCTTGTTTGAGATTTTAACAAAGGGGAAAATTGAAGCAAGTCTTTGAGTAAGATAACATTTATTAGGAGAGGCATACTATCTATCAATGAATGGATTAAAACATTGCCTCCCTTTATGCCAAGGACCTCAAGTAAAAGGATAGCTCTACTTTTATAGGTTCGAGGGATTCTAGAACAAAGAACAGAACAGGATAGATCATATCAGGGGACCCTGGACAGCATGACTGTTTATAGAGCTGAGGTGCAAGGAACAAGGTGATTGGTTGGAAATTTAGTAATAGGAACTAACAACGACCCCTTTCTTCTTTCATGAGATTAAGAATTATTCACTGTTTGAGTCCAAATGGGAGATAGTAGCTCAGACTTTTGTACAGCAAACCAAATATGCTTGAAGGATAACTTGGTGGAACAGATATCCCTATCTTTCACATATTCCCTAAAGTTAGCAAAATTCCTTGAAACAAGAATAGATCAGTGATTAACAGGAGAGATAGATTTACTTAATCCATTAATTTAACTTAACCCATTACAGGCCACCTGAACTCTGAACTAAGTTCAGAGACAAGGAGCCATGACTTAACCAGATACAGGGCAAAATTAATTACTTGTAAATAGGATCAATAAGAAAATGATGCAGGATAAATCTTAATCTTTTCACAGCATTTTTAAAGTTTACACCCTGACATATACTCTTTTATAAAATAGCTTTTTATTTTTAAAATACATGTAAAGATAGTTTTCAACATTAACCTTTGAAAACATTTTGTTCCAATTTTTTTCTCCTTTTCTTCTCTCTATCCCCTTCCCTAGATGACAAGTGATCCAATATATGTTAAACATGTGCAATTCTTCTATATATATTTCTACATTTATCATGCTGCACAAGAAAAATCAGATCAGAAAGGAAAAAGATGAAAAATAAAGGGAAAAAAAGCAAGCAAAAAACAATAAAAAGGTGAAAATACTATGTTGCAATCCACATTCAGTCCCCAAGGGACTTTTTTTTACATGTCTCTCTCCATCCATAAGTCTATCAGAACTGATCTGAATCATCTCATTGTTGAAAAAAGCCACATCCATCAGAATTGATCATCACATAATCTTGTTGTGTTCTCTTGGTTCTAATCACTTTATTTATCATCAGTTCATTTAAGTCTCTCCAGGACTTTATGAAATCATCCTGCTGATCATTTCTTTTAGAACAATAATATTCCATTACATTCATATACCATAACGTATAGTCAATCTCCAACTGATGGACATCTACTCAGTTTCCAGTTCCTTGCCACTACAAAAAGAACTACTACAAAAATTTTTGCACATGTGCCTGATTTGTATTCTTAAATCCAATGTCACTGGCCTCCTGATTGTTGCATGAAAGAGACATTCCATCTCTTAGCTCTCAGCATTTTCTCTGGTTGTCCCTTATACCTGGAATGTTCTCTCTCTTCATATGTGCTGCCAGGCTCCCCTGTTTTTCTTCAAGCCTAAATTAAAATCCTGTCTTTTACTGGAAGCCTTCCCAATCCCTCTTAATGACAGCGCCTTTCCATTGTTAATTATTTCCTATGGTTTGTGTACATGTTTCTTCTCTATCCCATTAGATTGTGCAGTGCTTGAGGACAGAGAAACTTTTGCCTATTTCTGTCTCCCCCGTGCTTAGCTCAATGCCTGGCAAATAGTAGGTACTTTGTAAATGTTTATTATTGATTGATTGCCCTAGTTGACAGTAGATAGACCATATAGTCCATATCATTAGATATTTATTAGCATTATATTGCACTCCCAGCCTCTAAGAGTTACAGATGATGGAACACAAAAGTTTTAATAAGCCTAATGGACAACTGCTAGTTTATAATGAAAAGGATGAAGCATTGGCTTGGAAGGAAGCGTAGGTATATGCAGAGGTCCTGGGATCATAGGATTTAGGTGAAGAAAGAAGCTAAAACAATCTATTCTAACATTTTTTATTGCTAAGAATATTGAAATCCAGAGAGGTTAAATGACTCAAAACCATCTAGAGAGAATGTGCCAGATGCAGGACTTGAACCCGGTGAGAGAAACCAATACTCAGAAGTAGGCATTTTGCTCCCTTGGATGATAGACAATTGGAGTTTAAACATAGGGAGTCTGCATCTGCTGTTGGCAGATGAATTCTAATAGATCTGCTTAAGGATTAGTGTTTGCAAAATCCATAGAAGAGCATGTTGGGATGATTCATCTGTCAACTATCCAAATTCAGGTTTTGGTAATGATTCATCTGCTAGCTAATTGCACTGTCTGAAAATATAGGTAATAGAGATAGAACTATGATTTTATTCATCTTCTCTGCCACTTAGAACCCTAGGGAGTTGCTTAAAGCAAAACTTCTTAAACTGTGGGTCATATTCCCATATAGGGTCTCATAAGTGAATGGGGGGGGGGTCACAAAATTATGATTTATTACCAGGATTTGATTTATATGCCTGTATACCTAGGATTGTGTAAAATTTATTGGGCAAAAACAGATTATGAGAGGGAAAAGTTTAAGAAGCTTTGTCCCAGAGCATTAAAAAGTTAAATGATTTGCCCAGGATCACATAGTACTATTTGTTAGAGATAAGGGTAGGAAAGAGAATAAATACTTATTAGATATTTGTTGTGTGCCAGGCATTGTGCTGAATGGTGTACATATATTTTAGGGAGTTCATTGGTGGCTTGTTCAATTTCTTTTTCTAAAATGGGAGTATTTAAGTATTTTATTTCCTCTTGTTAATCTGGATAATGTATTTTTTTTTGTAAATATTCATCCATTTTTACTAAGTGCTTTATGCATATCATCTTATGTGGTATTCACAACCCTTGAAAGAAAGTACTGCTATTATCTGTATTTTACAGTTGAAGGAACCTGCTAAGCCCCTTTAGTGACCCCTAAGCCCTGTCATCTATACTACAGGGGAAATACCATGCTTTTCCATCTACCAGGATGCTGTCTGTGTTCTCTCTCCAACTTAGAATTTGAGTCATTGAGAACAAAGACTTTTATTTTTTAATTTACATTCATAATGTTTAGCATATAGTAGCACTTAATATTTTCATTCTATTATTTTCATTCATTAACAAGATATAATAGAGCTCTGTCAGAGAAGTTGAATGCCATGTGAACCTTTTCCTCTGGTCTTGCTGCAAGAATTCTCAAAAAGACATCCTCTTTGGATTGACCAAGGAGTAAAGCCCTATTAGCCATACCAACCAAAATTATCATGGAGACAGGTTTTCTACTTTGCTGTACTACCTATATGGGGATATGGCAGCTCTATCTCAAAGGTCATAAGTAGGTAGGCCATTAAGTGGGAAATAAGAAAAAAAAAAAAAAAACCTAAGGAGTCCTTTGTTTGTAATGGCTAGTCTATGGTTAGCTAAGTTCCTGATTGGATAGGGTTCTGCATTCAGCAGTGGTAATGAACTGAGAACAGTCTTCTCTGAGTGGAACTGGCTCCTTCCTTGTTATGTCATACAATCAGCTTCCAATAGCTTCCTGGGAGAGTGTTGGAGTTTCCATTAAATTTTTTATTTCAGCTAAAGATGGGACTTGACACAAACACCTTGTAGGATAAATAGATGTCAGTTACAATGTCCTCCCCAAATCATTTATCCTAAAGCCAAGCCAGCCCCCCAAAAATGAACCACCAGAGGAAGATTATTCTACCATTTCCTGATTAAAGGTCAGGAACCTGCCTATCACATCATGGTGTCTTGGCTCTAATGGAGTCAAGGAACTTGGTAGTTAGCAATCTTCCCAGTTCTCCTACACTTCTGATGAAAGAGCTTCATGTTATCTAATAGTGGGTTATTTTCAGTAAAGTAAAGATGAAATGGAGGAAAATTTGTCCCTTTACATAGTACACTATGAGGATCACCTTGGTCTGATCCATGGGAAAATTCTTGTAGGTAAAAGTTCAAAAATCCCTTGTACTTAGCAGCATTGGGAAGCTGTTGGCTCAACAAGAGAGTAGGATTGGGGTTTTGGGTACTACCTGGGGACAGAACTACCCAATCTAAGCTTGAATTTGCTGCCTTCAGAGTGACAAGTATGAGCTGCCAATGTCAGATGCAGACTATCAATTTGGTAGTCAAGTTACATTGCTGTATCCTGCCTAAGGCTGAAATGGCAAATTTGCAAACATCCAGATGGAACAAGACTGCCTGGGAGTTGAGGTGGTAAGGTTTGAGTCAGGTGTAAACTAAAAAGCCAGGCCAAGTTGGCTCCAGAGAATCCAAAGGGCTGGGTAAGTAGGAATACTCATGGCTGAGCTTAGACTGAGGCTGCATTCTCTGACCTAGATCAGGAGGCAAAATACAGGGAGGCTTGAAACTAGGTGTGGGTTTAATTCAGTCTGTCTTCTGAAAGCCTTTTACAAAGCTATTATAACTCTTCTCTCCACTGTGTCCCATGCCAATAATCTCTTCTGCTTGTGACCCAAACTGAATTTAGTGGATTTATACAAAGGCCTTTTTAGGATTGAGAAAATTAAGTGTAGTCTTTGTTATCTCCTCGGCTAAGGACCTATGCACCTAAAAATGAATGTTCTGTTGGTTGAAATGGAAATTTCTCACTATTATGATCCATAGTCTTAAAAGGGCTATCTTACTTGCCCTCTCATGTGGAAAAGAAGCTCTTGTATGAAATGGTCATGTAAAAAAGTCACAAGCCTGAGCAAGGATGATGCATGAATGATCTGGAAGGGGAAACCTGGTGGAGGATTTGAGAAAGATGGACTGGAGAAGGGTAGTGAGCAGGGCATCAAGGGAACTAGTTAGCATGGCCAGCATATGAGGAGTTGCCTCTGCCAACTCTACTTAATGATTACTGCCAACTCTATCCAACATGGCTGAGGTAAACTAATGCCTAATTCTTCTCTTTCCTTTTTTGGGGGGAGGCAGTTAGGGTTAAGTGACTTGACCAGGGTCATATAGCTATCCATGATAAGTGTCTGAGGGAAGATTTGAACCCAGGTCCTGACTTCAGGGGGCCTGCGCTCTATCCGCTGCCTCATTTAGCTGCCCCATTTTCTTTTCTTTTCTTCTAAGTCTTCTCTTTGGGAGATCTCATGAAAGCTATCGATATGTTGTTTCTTCTCCCTCTTCTCCCTACAACCTTTCTCAATACCTCTCTGCCTGATGAGGCAGATATTAAATCCAAAGCTTTTCTATTCCTTAAAATTCATTTATACTTTCTATTTTAATTAGTATCATGGCCAACTATGATACCAAATAAAAATTATGTATAAGTGAATTTCTAATGAATAAAATTAGCTCTATTTCATCATTTTTTTTTCAGGGATACTCAGCCTTAAAGCAGCAATGAAGAAATGAAATGATAGGAATTACTTAGAGATAAATATTTATGGGTTAAGAAGAGGAAAAGATAAGAGATTCAAAGAATTCTGGAATAATGGCTGGGGAAATTTTGAAAGGACCAGATCATGTGGACAGAAATGTATATGAAGGCAAGTGATGCTAGAATGAGGGAAAACAGACCAGATAAACAGGAATCAACCAAGGAATCAGGAGATAGTAAGGATGAAGAATAAATTTATTATGAATAAGAGCAGTAAATAACTTGGAGAATAAGAGGTTGTCATTGAAAAGATATAATGTGATCCCAGAAGATGATGATGTCTGAGATATATCCACATTAGTATATAGCTAAAGTAGAGCAGAAGAGGAATTGCTAGAATTCAGAAGGTTGAGGAATTGTGTGAGCAGGTTATTAAAGGAACTATGAACATGAATGAAGATTCATGGGATAGAGATGACTATGAACCTAATAAAGTACTAATCAATGTGATAATTGTGAATAGGATCTGAAGATCATATTTGGTAAATGAATGAATTAAAAAAGCATTTGTTAAAGACATATTCTAGGTGCTGTGCCATCTCTGGGAATACAGAAACAAAGAGATGCAATGCATTAAGAAGCATTCATTCTAAAGGGGATGACAACATATGGCAGTGGTGGCCAAGAAAAGACATTTTAATCTGGGGAGTCACAGGATGGTGAATTGATCCATGCACGTGATAATCATTTACATGCCCATTATAAAAACATAGTTTTGTTGGAAAATGAATGGATGCCCATCAATTGGAGAATGTTTGAATAAATTGTGGTATATGAACGTTATGGAATATTATTGTTCTGTAAGGAATGACCAGAAGGATGAATACAGAGAGTACTGGCGAGACTTACATGAACTGATGCTAAGTGAAATGAGCAGAACCAGGAGATCATTATATACCTCAACAATGATACTGTTTGAGGATGTATTCTGATGGAAGTGGATCTCTTCAATAAAGAGAGCTAATTCACTTTCAATTGATCAAAGATGGGTAGCAGCTACACCCAAAGAAAGAACACTGGGAGATGAATATAAACTGCTTGCATTTTTGTTTTTCTTCCCGGGTTATTTATACCTTCTGAATTCAATTCTCCCTGTGCAACAAGAAAACTGTTCAGTTCTGCACACATATATTGTATCTAGGATATACTGCAACCCATTCAACATGTAAAGGACTGCTTGCCATCTGGGGGAGGGGGTGGAGGGAGGGAGAGGAAAAATCCGAACAGAAGTGAATGCAAGGGATAATGCTGTAAAAAATTACCCTGGCATGAGTTCTATCAATAAAAAGTTATTAAAAAAATAAATAAAAACATAGTTTTGTTTGGATTTTGATTTGATTATTGAGGCCACAGCAAAAGTCAGAAAGGGGAATGGCCTGGGGCAAGGTCTATCTCAACATGGCCTGAATTGATGGCTAGATGGGATGTGAAACAAGTCTTGGGAACCAGCTAAAAAGAATCAGCTAATTCTCAATAGTACAAAACAGACACACTCTATCCTTAGGAGGGAAGACAAGAACAGCATGTGGGACCAGGAAGAATCCCTTAAAGAAGGTGGTACTTAAGCTGGGATTCCTAAACTCAGGATTCCTAAAAGTGGGAAAGAGGAGGGAGTGAATTCCAGGAATGGGGCAGAACCAGGGCACAGCTGCCTTCCATGTTAGAGCAGGTGCTACCTCCTTTCCTGCCCCTCCCTCCATTCCCACCAGTTATTTACATTCTTCCCCTCTGGAAATGACTCTCCTTAGATTTAATGATGTTAGGGGATTTGCCCAGGATCACACAGACCATACATGTCAGAGCTGGATTCAAACTCACATCAACTGACAACAGAGTCTCTGCACCAATGTTGCAGACTGAAGCAAGTAGGGCAGAAATCACTTTAAAATATTTTAGTCATAGTAACTATTTAATTAAAATAAGTTGAAGCTGATCAGTTAGTAAACATAAGCACCTACTATGTGTTAGGCATTGTGCTAAGTGCTGGGGATATAAAAAAAGGGGCAAAAGTTGGTCCCTGCCCTTATGAAGTTAACAATCTATTGAGGGAGACAACAGACATTTCTCTGTAGCTCACCCCTAAATAAAACACAAAGCTCGATCACCTCATAATGTCTGTTTTTTAATGTTCTATGCTTGCACAATAACATTAGCCTATGTGCCATGGAAACAGTTCAAGGAACACTCATTCTATATAAGTGCTTTGCTTTATTCATTGGCTTTGTGATAAATGAATTTGATTTGGAAGCAAAAAGGCTTGGATTCAAATCCCTATTCTGACATTTATTTCCTGTGTGATCTAGGGCAAATCACTGACATCATCTCTGAATCCTAGCTTTCTCATCTGTAAAATGGGGGTGATAACACCCGTAGAATTTACCTCACAAAATGGAGGATTAAGGAAAGACTAGCACCTCTTGTGTGAAGGCTTATTGAGCCCCTTTCAGGACTACTCACCCCCCTTTGTTGTTTACTTGCCAGTCAATTCTCACCTGAGGCTCCAAGATGCTATAGCATGCATAGCAGCTATACTTGATAAAACTTTCGACAAACAAGTTAAATCAGGTTGAGGACAACCAATAGTCCTCAAACCCGCCAGTAACTTAGGGGGTGGCTACCTAAGCATGTGAAGACTTCCCTAGAGGGTTAGGTGGATATAAAAAATGCATTCCAACAGGCCATGAAGTGACAGAAGCAGGTGTTAGAGCTTATTAGCCATTGAAGAAGCCAAGGTCATCTATCGTATTTTGAGGCATAGCCAAGCCATCTTGACTTTTGTCTTGCCATTGGACTTCAGTGATTCTGGAAGAGAGAGTGAAGCTGACAGTTTTGAGTAATTCTGCTTCACAAATCCAATTGATGGATGAGTCTAAAAAAGACATCACTTCACAAGGTTGTTGTAAGGGTCAACCCACCATATATAAAGTACTTTACAAACTTTGAGGCCCTATATAAAGGTTATCTATGATTATTGCTTTATTACTATTTTGAGGAGATGATTCAATCAATTAACAAGTTTGTATTGAACCCTGTGCTCCAGTTTTTCAGAAACACATGATTTTGTAAATGAAATAATTTTTAATACCTTAGGGACTGTATTCTTTTAAGAATATCCTATGTTGAATCCTTTTATGAAGTGAATAATCCTCAGTTAATTTATTTTGTGCAAGTCTGGGTTTGGGGGTTCCAGAATATGCTCAAAGTGAGGGATGCCATTCAATACATTCACAATTCTTAAGTAAAAGGGGGAGAAATAGGTGATGTGAGGTCCTCAGTGGGATGGTGAAAATAACCTGAATCTTATCTGGAGACTTTTGGTACCTTGGAAAACTTGCCTAACTCCTCCACTCCACTCCTAGAGCCATGGGGAAAATGGAGACACAGGGTCAGGTCAAGGCCAAGCATTCTACCTGGACCTCAGGAAAGGCCAATTTCTTCCTGCTGGGCTTGACCTCTGGCAGAGGCAACTCCCAGGAACCTATAATTCTGAAAACTGAGAGTAGAGGAAGCTCCCAAGATTCTGACTACTTCTTATTTCAGTTGTTACTTCTTATGCCAGTTATTAAATTACTGGACTAATGACCTTGGGAGTCATGAGATTTTTAGCTGTTTTAACTCCCAACTGAGTACTTTCTCCCACACTCTGTTTTGTCTATTTCTTTTCTATTATATTTGTTTCTAAAGATGAGATTTAATGATTGGCAAATGCTTACTGAAACTTCCCTCTGCTTTAAATGCACCAGTGATCCCTGATTCATGATGCTAGTAGTAAGATAACACTAAACTTGCTCTACAGATTATCATCTTATGAACTTATTCCATCTAACCATGTTTGAGAAGATGGGAAGATAATTTGATTTTAATTATATTTGATTGGACTTTAAGTATATTTGGTCATAGGGACAGCTAGATGATGCAAAGGATAGAGTGCAGGGTCTAGAATCAGGATGTCTTAATACTTAACAGCTGTGTGACTCTGGAGAAGTCATTTAAACCTATTTGCCTCAGTTTCATTCTTTGTAAAATGTGCTGGAGAAAGAAATAGTAAAACATTACAATATCTTTTTCTAGAAAACCCCCAAAGAGGTGATAGTGAGTCAGACACAATTAAAATGACTGAACAACAATATCTGTTTGGAAAAAGATACTGTGGTAGAGTTGATAGAGCTCTAGTTTTGGGGTCAAGAGTCAAGCCCTCTTACCTCTGACCCTTACTATCTATGTAATGATAGACAAGTAGCTTAAATTATCTGAGCCTCAGACATCTCTCAAAAACTATGAATTATAGATGGATTTTGAGTGAAGCAAGCTCCCATACTGATGAAATCTCAGGTCCTTTATATGTCTCCATTCAAAATAGGTTCAATTATAATTGGAATAAAAAATATACAGTCAACTCTGATTCATGTCAACACAGAAGAGCACCAGCATGGATAATTCAAAACACCGATGGATAATCCCAAACCTACCTATTTAATTTTGGAATGCATTATGTGGTACTTATTTTTCTCCCAGAAAAAGCAGACTAATTTGTTTTTCCTGGAAATGCAACCAACTGCCATTAGGGAAAGGTAGCCTGGGCTCCTGCTGTGTGATAGAAGAGAAATCAGCCTCTGATTTTTAACTATACCACAGGTAATAGATAAAGGAAATAATCCCCAGGGAGATAATTGACGGACTGACTAATATCGTATAAGAAAAACAGGTCCAGTCCATTCTGTTGGAAAAGGGTTGTGCAAGGATAAATGAAGAAAAGATGTTGACTTTGTGTCCAAGGAAAAATTACTTATAACAATTACTTTTCCAGCCTGATTTATTTTTAAACAGACTGAAGAGTTTTCTTAGGAGGATTTGGGGGTTTTGTGGTTGTCAGTTAAAGTCAGAGGCAGTTTCACAAAAGAATCAGACAGATTAGCCCTGCATAAGGCAATAAGCCTTTATTGTAATATTGTATGTGTGAGATATAATATATTCTAATAAAGGCCTATTGTGCATTACTCAAAGGCAAAAGCTAAACCATTGGGAGCAGGAGCAACAGGGAATGAAGATAACAAGGAACATATAACCTGGATGGAACCTGAGCCTCTGGGGAGACGGGTCTGTAGGTCACAGCAGGAGAAAGAAGGGGAGGCAAGGATAATGTGTCATAGAACCTACTCTTGGATGAGGGTCAGTTAGCTCAGCTTCTATTCTCAGGGAGGCTACATTCAAACTCAGTATCTGATGAGCTCTCTCATTATTCCTCCAAGGCAACTTTCCTTATAATAGTATTAATCATTAACATTTATATATGACTTTCAAATATACAAAATATCTTAAATACATCGAATTGTTTGATTTCCACAACAATTCTGTCAGGTAAATATTGCCCATTTAAGATCTGCAAAGTGATTTACATATGTTATCTTATTTGATCCTTATAAGATCAGGTTGGTAATATCTCCATTGTATAGATGAGGAAAGTGAACTCGATAGTGTAGTGGATAGAATGCTGGGTCTGGAGTCTAGAAGACCTAAGTTCAAATGTGACCAAGTTCAAACTTGGCTGTATGAATCTAACAAATCTTTTAACCTTGGTGTGCTTCAGTTTCCTCATCTGTAAAATATAATAGTGCCAGTTACTAACCAGGGTTGTAAGGATAGCATGGCATAATATTTGTAAAGAAAAAAAAAAATATATATATATATAGTAAAGAAAAGCTCTATATAAATACTAGAAAATAAAAACCAAATAACTTGTCCAGGGTTACACAGTTCATTGGTTATCTATTATACCACTCAGTTGCAATTTTTAAAAATGCAGGAAAGCTGGAAAGAACCATAGATAAATAGATTTGAAAGCTATAAACTGAACTTATGATACACATAACAGGAAAAGCAAACTCTCATAGTAGAAGTAGAGACCTATAGTTATGGGTCTAATTGTCTTTTTCTGTATTACTATGTATATGGAAATTCTCATTTTATTTGGTATTTGGTAAGTTCAGAATAGAGGAAAAGGAAAGGAAGGAGAGAAGAGTGGGAAAGAGAAGAGAAGGAAAGACAATGCAATGCAAGGAAAAGGAAAAGAAGGGAAGAGAAGAGAAAGGAAAGGAATAGAAAAGAAGGGAAGGAAAAGGAAGGAAATTAAAGGGAAGAGAAAGGAAAGCAATGCATTGCAAGCCAAGGGAAGATAATGGAAGGGGAGGAAAGAAAAGAGAAGAAAGGGAAGGGAAAGGAAAAAAAGGGGAGGGAAGAGAAGGGGAGAAAAAGGGAAGGGGAAGGGGGAAAAGGGAAGAGCAAAAAAAAAAAAAATCAAATCTCTCCTGTCCATGAAAACATGACTATAGCAGATAGAATGCTTGATTTGAACTCAAAAAAACCTGAGTTCAAATCTTGACCTCAGCCACTTATTAGCTGTGTGATTCTGGACAATTCACTTAATCTATTCATGTCTCAGTTTCAGTAAAATGGAGGTGATGATAGTACTTATCTCCCAGAGTAATTGTGACAATAAATGTAGAAAATACTTATTAAGTGCTATATTAAACTTTTTAGGAGCTATACAAATGCTGTTTTTCAATTTTTAAATCAATAAACATTTGGTAAATTGTTACCACATACCAGGTGTCCTGCCAGGCACTGAAGATACAAAAATCAAAATGAAAATACCCTCAAGGAACTTTGTCTTCTCAGAGGAGATGAAAAATATCTACAAGATGATTTGGGGTGCATGGTTGGGAAGGGGAAGGCACTAGCAGGTAGTAGGATCAGGTAAAAAGAAGGTAGTTGGTTCTTCAGCTGAGCCTTGAAGGAAACTAAATATCTAAAGGGAAGAATTGAAGAGTGCATTTCAGGAATGAGGAGTGGAGACAGTCAATGCAAAGAAATAGAGATAAGAGATGAGAAATTATGAATGAGGAAGAGCAAGAAGGTCACATTGACTGGATGTAGACACACTGAAATACATAGAGAACAGTGATATGAAACAAGGCTGGAAAGATAATTTGAGGGAGACTTCCAAGGATTTTATTCAAGTAATTGATTTATTGAATTTACTAAACAACACAGAGCCAGTGATAGACCCCTGGGGTGTTTCATTAGATACTTTTTTCCAAGTTGACACTGAATCATTAACAAGTACAAGAGAAGCTTTTTATTTGTATCTCATACTTTAACATATATTAGATCAGCCAAAAAAAACCCCATAAAACCCAACCTTTGGATAAGATATTTGAGCTTGGCCAGTCAATTAATTCTGAATCTACTTAATTGTATGCCATTCTGGCCTTACTTTTTTTTTTTCCTTAATAATAATGTGAAAGGATGGGATTAGACACTGAATAAATTCCCAAGTGAGGAAAGTCCCTTTACCAGTGCTGGTTGGCACCTTATGGTCTTGTAAATTATAGTTACTAGAGCAATGAGAGATTGGGTCACTTGCCCTGGATCATCTAGCCAGAGGTAAGTCTTTCAGCCAGGTCTTTCTGGCTTTGAGACCTCTTTTCAATTCAGTTTGTTAAAGTCCAGGAAAGTATAGCTTTCCTTTGATCTTCCAGTATAGTTATACACTGTGATCCAGGCACTGTACTATCAATACAAATAAAAATGAGTTTTTGCCCTCCAGTAGCTTACAATCTAATGGGGGAAGTTAAAAAGGGAAGGGAAAGAAGATACCCAGTAGGGGTCATGGTAGAGTTCAGTCTGGAGAGTGTAGCTTATAAGAAAAGGAAAGTTAACTGGTCCAGGAATACATTGTAAATGAAATCTTTGGAAGGAGTCCTTTGCTTCCTCTTCTATTCCTTCTATTAGAGGGACAGATTAGATTGTTCATCCTTCCTTTCCAAGAGGACTAATGACAACCTGGGGTGACATCTTGACTCATGCAGGGATTGAATTTGAGTGAGGCAGAGTTGCCCAGTTGTCAGATTCTGCCAGATGTCAGAGTCATCAGAGGCTACTGGCAAGACAAAAGTCAGTTTTACAGGTGATAAATCAAGCTGTAGCTGAAGTCTTGGGCATTTTCAATGTCTGGTCAAGGTCTGGGAACTCCACAGTGCCTGCTTTAGCCACTTTCATGGCCATTGAAACAAATTGTGCTCATCTGCCCATTTTGCAGGGGAAAGTCTTCTGATGCTTGGGGTAGATATCCCCCTAACTCACCAATATTGGTTCTCCTCAACCTGGTTTAGCCCATCTGCCATGTTGGTTTTACCTGGATGTGGCTGCTGGGCATATGATAGCTTCCTGGAACCACAGTTGAGAGTTGAGGACAGAGGGTACTGAGGATGCTGATGAAGTCTGATGACCAAAGGATAATGAATTTCCTGATGATGAAATTACCTGGGAGAGAATCATGATGGAATTCAGTCTAAGGAAGGCAATTTGTAGAAAATGAAGCATACAGCAGGTTCAATGGCTTGAGTCTTAGGGAGTATTCCTAAGCTAAGGGCTGTATGATCTTTTTACTTGAAGGATGCACTCAACTCTTCAAAGTATGTTCTTTAATGGGAGCAAAAGTTAGTAAGATGAAAAGACTCCATATTACACCTGGCTAGGACAGGGGAAGATTTGGCCTTTATATGGTTTTTGGATCCCTAGGGTGTCTTAGAGAAAGCTTTCTTTCCCCTTTTTTCTACTATACTGTAGCACAGACTAAGTCAAGCAAATGTTGCTAGCTATTCAAAATTGTTTAGTCCCAGGCTGGTGGATTCTCCCTGCCATCTAATACACAATTGGGCTGCCTTTCCCTAACAACAGCTGGTTTATATTCAAGGAAAGCAAATTAATTTTAATGTCAGACTAAACCAAACAAAATCAAAAGAAGATTAATATGGGGTGATTCAAATCCAAGTTTAAATGACTGTTGGATTCTTTTATTTTGGAACTAGATGTATGACCTTGGAAAAGTAATCTTATCTTTCTAGGTCAAGTTTCTTTCTAACATTAGAATTTGGTTGATATTATCCTTTAGAATCTTTCTTTTGCTTTTTATTGACCCCCGAAATTGGCTGAGAGTTGACTATACTCATTTGCCTTTTTAAAAAAGTTTCATTAATATAGAGTTCTTGGAGAATAACTCCCTCTGCTAATAAAAATGGGCATCTTTTCTGCAAAGTAGGGTGTACTCTAAGTAGGGAGTTGCCTGAGGGTTATTGAGAAGTTAATGGTTCACCCATGGTCACACATTCATTATGTGTCAAACGTAAAACTTGAACCCAAATCTTCCTAATCATCCATTGCTCCATTAGTGGATATTTAGATAAAATTTAAAAATCTAAAGTGGTTTCTGGCATCCCAGAAAAAAAGTAAAAGCAAAAAGAATTTATTTGAGTTGCAAATATAGAGGAACAATGAAAATGCCCTCTATCCTTCCTTATCCCCAAACTTTAATGGTGAGAGTAGAACACTACAACATGGGAGAAGGGTGAGGATAAGAATATTTGTTTGGTATCTATGAGCCTCTGCAAATCTGAGTGCATTTGTGGGGGGTTAGGTGAGTGGAGACTAGAGCCTATTCTGCTAAGAAGAGAAGATGAAAAGAAGGATTAACAGCTAGGGGTGGGAAGAGGACCTTTTGCAAAAGATATAAAGAGTCCCTGGTTTCCTTCAAAAATAAATTTAAACACTCTTTTTACCTGGGATCTTAGATCTAGAACTGAAAAGGATTTATTCTTACCTTTCGTTTAGCAGATTAGGAAACTGAGATCTAGGGAAGTGAAGTCAGTTGGAAGTGTCAAAGGTGAACCCAGATGCCAGTCAATGTCCTTTTTATGTAGTGCTTTGTTGGGACTTTCTTTTTTTTTTTATTTTATTTTTTTATTTTTTTAATTTTTTAATAACTTTTTATTGATAGAACACATGCCAGGGTAATTTTTTACAGCATTATCCCTTGCATTCACTTCTGTTCTGATTTTTCCCCTCCCTCCCTCCACCCCTTCCCCCAGATAGCAAGAGTCCTTTACATGTTGAATGGGTTGCAGTATATCCTAGATACAATATATGTGTGCAGAACCGAACAGTTTTCTTATTGCACAGGGAGAATTGAATTCAGAAGGTATAAATAACCTGTTGGGACTTTCTTGATACATTCTCCAGGTACTGGTTGCCTCTTTTCCCCCTCCTCCATTAACGTGGATTTATTTTGGATATATCTGATATATATGGTGTCTTCCCTGTTTGAATGTAAGCTCCTTGTGAGCAGGGGCTATTTCATTTAAGCTTTGTATCCTTAGTGCCAAGAACAGTGTCTGGCCTGTAGCAGGTGTTTAATAAATGTTTATTAATTGATTTTTGTTATTATTTATCCCCAACCAGATGGACCCAGAATCCTAGAGTCATCTTATGAATCAATAGCAATTTGAATGTCAGATGGGTGGGTGGCCAGCTACATACCCAGACTGAAGTGTGAGCATTGAGTGTGGGAGGAGTCCTTTGCTATTAGTTTGTTTTCCATTTTAAAAAATGACTATTTTAGGCTCTCCAACTAAGTCAGCCCAACAGAATTTTTTTTTCCAATATCCTCTGTCTTAAGTGTTCTGCCTTGGCACAGAAAGTGGAAAAGACCACACCCTCTTGAAGCCTGTTTCCGTTATCCTTTGAGGATTATTTGACAACTAACTCAGGTCACAATTTGCCATCTGCTGAAAGAGTCCCCAGTAAAAGAATAGGCATCTTAATTAGGATGAAGATAGAGGATAGTGATTGAAAACAGTTACCATCTGCCGTTGGCTCTTTGGAGCAAGGGAGGGGAGATGGAAAGGGGAGATTGAGTTGGTGACCTCAATTTGGTTTGATGCGAAGCAGCCTTCAGGTCCAAACTAAAGAGAGAAAGATGTCCTTGATGACTACTTCAGCAAAGGAATAAAGGTCTTTGCAACTCAGGCCTGGGAAATGGCTTCTCAGCCTTCCCCAACAGAGCTTGATCACCTTTAGCAGCAGGAAGTCTGTAGTCATTCAATCGTAATTGAACATCATCTGTGTGTTTCCAGCAAAGGTGTGCTGAGGGTACAGTCAAAGCTGGTAATCAGCTCTTTATCAACCAGAGTCTCGTTTCTTCTCTTTTCCCTGCTGTATTGGCTATTGACTGGAGTGGAAAGAAAGGGATTTTTGAGATCATCAGTTTTGATATCATTTTATAGATAAGAAAACTCAGACCAAGATAAGCAATTATAATTAGTGATAGTAACATTTTATAGTGCTTTAAGATTTGCAAAGTACTTTACAAATATCTCATTTTACCCTTACAACCACCTTGAGAGATAGGTGGTCATCCTATTTAAATATAAAAAACTGAAGAATGGGTCAAGAAGCTTACCCAGGGTCACACAGCTAGAATCTGAAACTGGCTTTGAACTCAGCCCTTCCTGATTCTAGGGCGGAAACTCTGTACCACCATAACTGCCTGATATAGGAGAAGGGGGAGAACAAGAAGAAGGGGAGCAGGAGGAAGAAGGGAAGGAAAAGGAGAAAGAGGAGGAGGAGGAGGAAGGGGGAGCTATTACAGCTTAAAACTACATAAAGACTTTTGGCATACCCTCTATAGTTCTTTACAACATAATCAAGACTTGGACCTAAGACTCCAAATTCAGAGTTTTAAAAAATTATGTCATATTCTTTTTCCCTACATAATTTCTTATATTCTCCCATAACATTTGCCATCATTTTAAGAGTACTAGTGGAGCTGTGCAGTCTGTTTGGGTGGAAATGTAAGCCTAAAGTTGATAGGAATAAAATTCTCCCTCTTCTGGTTTCCACCTTTGGAAGGTGGGCAATTGCTGACCCAGTCCAGCCACCCCTTTTCCCCCTTCTATTCGAAGGGGAATCCTTCTCCCTAGTTACTACTTCCCTCTGCAGACAGGGAGGTGGAGGCTCCATCGGGACATCCAGGTAGAGCAGAGATGTAGGTCTGGATCTCAGGAAAGGGATCAGGGGTGATGATATCGGTTAATGTTTCTTCTTCTATTTGAATGATAAAAATAGTGTCAAATTCAAATAGAAGAGGAACCACTAAACTCTACATGAGGAATCCTGCATTGTATTCAACTTAGAAAACCATATATTAAAAGGCAGCTAGGTGACGCAATGAATATAGCACCCTGGAATTAGGAGGACCTGAGTTTAAATTCAGTTTCAGAAACTTTCTAGCTGTGTCACCCTGAGCATATCACCTAAACCTGGTTGCCTCCAGAAAAGAAAACCACATATTGACATTATTTATGTTCTGGGTTTTAAATTTTATTTTGTTAAATACTTCCCAATTATATTTTAATCTGGGGCCTGGAGCCCCTGTTTGTTATAACTGAGTAAAAGCACAGAACTTGGAGGCAAGAAGATTATACTTCACATCCTCTCTCAGCTATTACTTGTCTCAGCCTCAGTCTCCTCATCTGCAAAGTGGGGATGATAAAAGCATGTACCTCACAGGGTTATTCAACACAATTCTTTATATGCCTTAAAGGAGTATCTAAATTCTAGTTATATTATTAACATTATTTTTAATCGGCAGGACTTGCACTCTATCCCAGCTCTCCCTAACTTTAGACCAAGTGTTCTTTCTTCAGTAATGAATGATGTCTCAAATAGTGCTGTGAACTTCCTGTTCACAAACCAGTTTCCATTTTACACACTGTCTCTTTATTGTTCCTGTAATGACAGAAAGGTATCTATTCCCCCAAATTCCTCTTTTAAACAACATAGCAACAGGAGCATTGCTTTGAAAAAAGAAGTTTTATTCTATCCCTTATAATGAGAAAAGCCCTGGGCTGGAAACCAGGGAACCTGGGCTTGAGGGAACTCTGCCATTTACATGCATGGTTGTGACCTCAATTTCTTTATCTGTCAAATAATGAGTTTGGACTAACTGACAGCTAGGTTTCCTTTCAGGTTTCAGATCTCCATTGTGATGAGTTTGTGATTTCTAGGATCTTCTTCCAACTTAATTCTCTGTGATTCTATGATTTATATGAAAAATTACAAGAAAAACAAACTCCCAGACAAGTAAAGGAAAAGAACCAGAAATACAAAGCAGGAAAGCCATATCCCTTGAGAATATGAAACAGATTATAGGAATGCCCTTTAGACTGCTGGCATGAGATTTAAGGTCAGGGACCCTTGATATTTCTCTTTCCCCAAATGTCCTTAGAATGACTTCTGTATAATCAATTCTTTCCCAAAGCAGAATCATGAGTCCTGTTACAATTAATTATAATTATTATGATTATATACTTATATGTAATATATTATATATTTATTGTAATTATAGTATATAATAGATTAAAATAAATATAATTAGTTTAATGAAATAATTATATATTTAATCAGAAATAATTAAATATTATTTTATTTATGTATTATATTAATAATTATTATTATTGATAATGATAGCATTTCTATGACACTTTAAGGTTTGCAAGAAATTTTATGTACATATTATCTCATTTTAAATCCAAGAGGCCTTATTTAGAATTTGAAGGGACCTAAGAGGTAATATAGTCCAACTGCCTCATTTTGCAGATGAAGAAACTAAAATTCAGAGTCTGACTTCTGTGGTTACACCAATAGAAAGTAGCAAAAATAGGACTTGAGCTTATTCTTCTTGACTTCAAGTCTGGTACATCCCCCAGAGGCAGCTAGGTGGTGCAGTGGATGGAGGACTAGACTAGAAGTCAGGAAAATCTGAGTTCAAATCTGGCCTCAGCTATTCCCTAAAGTCATTTGATTTTGGTGTATGCCTCAATTTCTTCATCGGTAAAATGGGAATGATGTCAATAACACTTACCTCCCAGAATGGTTTTGAAGATCAAATGAGATAATATTTGTAAACCTCAAAGAAATGCTAGCTATTGCCATTCATTTTGTCTCTCTAGCTTTCTAGAGTGGGGACAGAGAGAATGTACTAGAACTAGATTTACTGACAATTTTCACATTTATTTTTCTTCTCAGGAATATTCAAACGTTGCTAGGAAGGCTTTGTAATTTTTTTTTTAATTTGAATTTACACAGCACTCTGGTCCTGGAGTTTAATGACTGTTTAACAATGTTTACTAGCATCTGGGGTTCAGTCACCCCAGCTTTTTCAGGCATATGGCACAGATTTCATGGCTAGCCATGAGTTCACTTTGCTACAGGATGATGAACTTTTCATTTTACATTAATTTTCATGATTTAGTCTTTTGTTTTATACATGAATTATGTAAAGCACCTTTTTATAGCTCACCTGGGATGTGAATGTGGGAGACACTGAAACACATGGATGAAAAATATTAATTATGGATTTATGGGCCAAATGCCATTTTTCTAATTCTTTTCTAAAGTGTGTTTTTTTTATTTGTATAGAATCATAGGATTTTACTGCTGGAGAACAATTAGAGGTCATCTAGTCTAATCTTTCATTTTACAGATGAGGAAACTGAGGCCTAGAGAAATTAAATGATTTTCCCAGGGTACATAGATCATAATTATCAAGAAGGGCTTTGAACTTTTCCACTAAACTGCATTGTCTCTCTAGTGCAATTCATTCATTATTTTTTAGAGCTTTATTATTGCCTTTTGTTTTTATACCAGTTATATTTTTTCCCTAACTTCATCCAATCCTCACTCCAGACCAATCCTTATAGTAATAAAGAACAACAGTTACGTAAAGTACATTGACAGAACAGTCATATATGTCAGAATCTAACACAATTTGTAACCACCTTCTCCACTGCTCTTCTAAGAGGAAATGCTTCATTATCACTGCTCCACAATTCCATCCCTTTATCAAAGGAATACATAGGTAATAAGAGGGAAGAAAGCTTGGATTCAAATCCAAATCTCCTGATTTCAAACCCAATAGTATTTCTATTCTACCAAGATTTCCTTTAAAGGTGAGTAAGCTAACATTGCAGAATATATCTATTTGCCACCATTGCCAAACCATCCTTGTTTTTGACTAACTTATTACTTTCTCTTCTGTCACCATCCAGGTACCAAGTACCATCTTCCATTATCTGTTTCTGATTTTTAAGGTTAAAAAAAAATCCTACAGCTAAGAACTATAAGTGATCATCTGGTTTTGTCCCAATTTCTTTCTTCAAGTTAGAGTCTTATGCTTCTCATTTTATAAATGAAATAACTGAGATAAAACAACAGAAAAATGACTGAACAAGGAACAAATGAGCTAACAATTGTAAAAATACAATTTCTGGAACACAATAGATCTCCTGCCTCAGTGATGAAGTCCTAAATAGTGTGTTGGACAGAGAGAAACAAAAAAATTGATCCTGAAGCAAGCAGGGAGAAGGCATTGGTAGAGAGCTGTTCATCTCCATGACCCTCTGGGGAGATCATCCAGTCAGAAATTCAAGTTATGTGAAATCCCTGAGCTCTACTCAGTAGAGATCTTGGGCAGCCTCACTTTTCCATACCCTGTCAGAAATCCCAGTCACAAAGCTGAAATTAAATTTTCCCTATAAAATCTACTTGTAGATCACGGCTTTACTGCTGCCTTCCTTTGGGCCAGCCTGTCACAGCACTCAGTTGCATGGTGTCTTTCCCTTTACCACTCCCACCATGCCTTGTTGTATCTATCCTGATAGTAGTGCACCTCCTTGTAGCTAACTAACTCTTTTAGGGTACTAAGTTCTCTTTCAGGACTTAGTTTGCCAGCTAAGGATATGCCTCAATTCATGGGATGCTCCTTTTCTATTAGGTAATTGTGAGTTCTACTGTGGAACTTGTCTTTCTATGCTCTCTCAACTCTATTTTATATTTACCATTCCTAGTGTCTATTGTATTCCTTCCTTTTGTCTGTAACCTCTTTCCTAAATAAAGCTACCTTTTGCCCATTGTGAATTTTTCACTTGACTGAACTCCCACTTTTGGTGCCAGCCATCACCTGGTGTCTACATCACCCACTTCATGAGTATACAGTTCTTCCCACTAAACCAGGCTTCCTCTTTCCTGAGATTCTCTTTCTCCAAAAAAAAAAAAAGCTGTTATATAATATATAAAATTTATCCATAATATGTATATGCAATATCTAAATTTTTGTTACATAATGTGATATGAAAATTCTCTATAAACTGGTAGTTTTATTATAACAAAGTTTTCAAGTCTCATTTATGTTAATAAATTGTGCTAATGTGCTTGTTGATGTGTTCACCTGGAGTCAATAACACAATTGTTAACTTGCTTCAGTTAGCCTGTGTTGCAAGTGTGTTGATGCTTAGTACATCTTGAATGTCCCAAAGTGGTTCTTGGAAGCTGAACATTCCGCAATTGGCTATTGATAGTTAAGTGAAATAGCATAGTTATATATAGTTTATAGATAGAAGAGAGTCACAGAATTACATGCTGATGGGTTGACAAAGATCCCAGCACATCCTATTAGCTGGCCACATAGACCTCAGAGGCCATCAAGCCCAACCTTCCTCACTTTTCAGATGAGGAAACTGATGCATAGAGTGATTAACGTGACTTGTCCCAGGTTTAGAAGCAGTAATTAACAGAGTTGGGATTGAAAAAGAGAAAATCCTCAAGTATAACAAAATATTTACTCCAATACTTTTTTTTTGTGGTAGTGGAAGTCTAGAAACAAAGTAGATGCTGTTGCTTGGGGAAGGGCTAAATTATGGTATCTGAATATATTGGATTATTGCTATGCTGTAAGAAATGATGAATATGAAAAAGTCTGGAGAGGCTTTCATGAACGGATGCAGAGTGAAGTACACAAGACCAAGAAAACATTGCTTACAGTGACAACCATTGTATGAATAGTGGGAATAAACACAAAGGAATCATAGTAAATTTTGCAAAATGACAAAAAACAAGCCTAGTCCCAGAGAAGAGATAGATGAAGATATCCTGTTCTCCCTTTCCCAGACAAACACACTCCTTTGCAGAAATGAGGAGTCCAAGGGGGTAGAACCTTGTGTATATTTCCAGATCTTTTTGGCTGGATTGATCAATTTTGCTGATTGATTTTTTTTCTTTTTGTGTTGATGAAAAATATTCTTCATTACTGATACTAAGTAAAGTGAATAGAATCAAAAGACTATTGTAGGTTCTGATAAAGACCTCATTTCCAAAATATATAGAGAATTGACTCTAATTTATAAGAAATCAAGCCATTCTCCAATTGATAAATGGTCAAAGGATATGAACAGACAATTCTCAGATGAAGAAATTAAAACTATTTCTAGTCATATGAAAATATGCTCCAAATCATTATTAATCAGAGAAATGCAAATTAAGACAACTCTGAGATACCACTACATACCTGTCAGATTGGCTAGAATGACAGAGAAAAATAATGTGGAATGTTGGAGGGGATGTGGGAAAACAGGGACACTGATACATTGTTGGTGGAATTGTGAACACCTCCAGCCATTCTGGAGAGCAATTTGGAACTATGCTCAAAAAGTTATCAAACTGTGCATACCCTTTGATCCAGCAGTGTTTCTATTGGGCTTATACCCCAAAGAGATACTAAAGAAGGGAAAAGGATCTGTATGTGCCAAAATGTTTGTGGCAGCCCTGTTTGTAGTGGCTAGAAGCTGGAAAATGAATGGATGCCCATCAATTGGAGAATGGTTGAGTAAATTGTGGTATATGAATATTATGGAATATTATTGTTCTGTAAGAAATGACCAGCAGAATTGGTCCATGACCTAGGCATAAAGAATGAGATTATAAATAAAGGAGGAGAAAGAAATTTGTGACCAAAGATGAACTAGAGACCATTACTGATCACAAAACAGAAAATTTTGATTATATCAAATTAAAAAGCCTTTGTACAAACAAAACTAATGCAAACAAGATTAGAAGGGAAGTAACAAACTGGGAAAACATCTTCACAATTAAAGGTCCTGATAAAGGCCTCATTTCCAAAATATAAAGAGAATTGACTCAAATTTATAAGAAATCAAGCCATTCTCCAATTGATAAATGGTCAAAGGATATGAACAGACAATTTTCAGATGATGAAATTGAAACTATTACCATTCATATGAAAGAGTGTTCCAAATCATTATTGATCAGAGAAATGCAAATTAAGACAACTCTGAGATACCACTACACACCTGTCAGATTGGCTAAGATGACAGGAAAAAATAATGATGAATTTTGGAGGGGATGCGGGAAAACTGGGACACTGATGGTGGAGTTGTGAACGAATCCAACCATTCTGGAGAGCAATCTGGAATTATGCCCAAAAAGTTATCAAATTGTGCATACCCTTTGATCCAGCAGTGTTTCTATTGGACTTATATACCAAAGAAATGCTAAAGAAGGGAAAGGGACCTGTATGTGCCAAAATGTTTGTGGCAGCCCTGTTTGTAGTGGCTAGAAACTGGAAATTGAATGGATGCCCATCAATTGGAGAATGGCTGGGTAAATTGTGGTATATGAATGTTATGGAATATTATTGTTCTGTAAGAAATGACCAGCAGGATGATTACAGAGAGGCTTGGTGAGACTTACATGAACTGATGCTAAGTGAAATGAGCAGAACCAGGAGATCATTATATACCTCAACAATGATACTGTATGAGGATGTATTCTGATGGAAGTGGATTTCTTCGACAAAGAGATCTAACTCAGTTTCAATTAATCAAGGATGGATGGACAGAAGCAGCTACACCCAAAGAAAGGACACTGGGAAATGAATATAAACTGCTTGCATTTTTGTTTTTCTTCCCAGGTTATTTATACCTTCTGAATCCAATTCTCCCTGTGCAACAAGAGAACTGTTCAGTTCTGCACACATATATTGTATCTAGGATATACTGTAACCTATTTAACATGTATAGGGCTGCTTGCCATCTGGGGAGGGGGTGGAGGCAGGGAGGGGAAAAATCGGAACAGAAGTGAGTACAAGGGATAATGTTGTAAAAAATTACCCTGGCATGGGTTCTGTCAACAAAAAGTTATTAAAAAAAAAAAAGAAGAGAATATTGTACACAGCAATAATAAGCTTATATGATGATCAATTCTGACAGACATGGCTCTTTTCAACAATGAGATGATTCAGGACAGTTCCAATGATTTTGTGATGGAGAGAGCCATCTGCACTCAGAGAGAAGAGTATGGGAACTGAGTGTGGATCACAACATGGTCTTTTCACTTTTTCGTTGTTATTTCCTTGCATTTTGTTTTCTTTCTCTATTTTTTCCTTTTTGATCTGATTTTTCTTGTGTAGCATGTTAATTGTGGAAATGTGTATATAAGAATTGAACATGTTTAACATATATTGGATTTCTCTATCTAGGGGAGGGAGTAAAGAGAAGGGAGGGAATAAAAAAAAATTGGAACACAAAGTTTTGCAAGAATGAATGTTGAAAACTGTGTATGTGTTTTGAAAATAAAAAGATCTATATATGTTCTTTATTTTATAGGATTGTTTTCTGGTAAGGAGATTGAGAAGGCTATAGGGAGAAATTTAGACAATGTGAAAATAAGTATCAATAAGAATTTATTTTTAAAATAGAGAATTATTTTAACCAGCTCCTCTGATTCCATAGCCAGAGCCCTTTCTGTTATTCTATGCTTCCTCATTCACAGGACTACTGAAGAAGTCTGTACTCTCCAAGTAATTGGTCCTCACTCTTTGTCCTTCCTAAAGCCCCAGTATTGCTTCTGCCCAGACAGTAATACCTTCAGTTGAGAATGTCTACTTTTCTTTTATATTTTAGGTTCTTTTTCAGAAGGTGTTCAATGAATTCTTTCAACACCTATTTTACCTGTTCTATTACTTCTGGGCAGTTCTCTTTGATGATTCCCTGTAAAATAGTATCTGGGCTCTTTTTTTCATCATAATTTTCGGCTAGTCCAATGATTCTCAGGTTATCTCTCCTAGATCTATTTTCTAGGTCTGTTGTTTTTCCAAGTAAATATTTGACATTTTTTCCTAATCTCTCACTTTTTTGGTTTTGCTTGACTGATTCTTGATGTCTCAATGAATCAGTCATTTCTATTTGTTCAGTTCTGATTTTTAGTGAGTTATTTTCTTCATTAGCTTTTAAAACTTCTTTTTCTATATGTCCAATTGAGTTTTTAAA
Source organism: Antechinus flavipes (assembly GCF_016432865.1). Taxonomy (NCBI): domain Eukaryota; kingdom Metazoa; phylum Chordata; class Mammalia; order Dasyuromorphia; family Dasyuridae; genus Antechinus; species Antechinus flavipes. The sequence goes on from NC_067398.1 coordinate 296,398,460, forward strand.
TGAGTTGTTTTGCTCTATGGAATTTTTTCCCATTAAACTATTTTTTTTTTTTAGTGAGTTATTTTCTTTTTTCAATTCACAAATCCTACTTTCTCAGGAATTCTTAACCTTTTCCAATTCATAAATTCTGTTTCCCTGCACTTCTTGGGAGTTTTTTATCTTTTCCAATTCACATTTCAGGAAGTTGTTGCTCTCTTGGATAGCTTCTCTTTCCTTTCCCCATTTTTCTTCTACTTCTCTTTTAAGGTTTTTAATATTCTCTTTTAGGAGAGCCTTTTGTGTTGGGGACCAACAATTGTCTGGAGATTGTCTGCTATTAGTCTCCTTGGGCTTGAAAAGCTGCTCTCTTTCTGTATAGAAGCTATCGATCATCCTTTTGATTTTTTTTTACTCATTTTGTTAAAGCCTGTAGGGCAGTGGTTCTCAAACTTTTGTTCTCAGTATATTCAAATTGTTTTTTTTTTAATTTTTATTTAATAATTACTTTATATTGACACTCGTTTCTGTTCTGATTTTTTTTTTCCCTCCCTCCTTCCACCCCCTCCCCTATATGGCAAGCAGTCCTTTATATGTTGGTTATATTGCAGTAGTATATTCATATTGTTAAAAAAACTATTGAGGATCTGTTCAAAGAGTTTTTGTTCACATGGGTTATATTTATAGCTATTTACTATATTAGAAATAAAAAATGATTTTGAATTTGTAGACCCTCTGAAAGGATTTCAGAGACCCCAACAATTCTTTGGACTACACTTTGAGGACCACTGCTGTAGGGTCTGACTTCAGGGCCAGGAGGTTACCAGCTTCCTCTGCAGAGCAGTGATAGGTGTATGGGGGTAGCTGTCCTGCCAACCAGCTACAAAGAGAGAGGTACTGGAGTGCTCTGGGAAAGAGTTCCCCCAGAAGTAACTTAGGCCTGCAGGGCTGAGCTGGGAAAGTGCCCTACAAAGAACCTCGCTGTGCTGGTTAACTAGTGTCCTGGGGCTAGACGCTGAGCAGTGAAAGTTTCACTACCCAAGCCAAATCCTGCCCTGGGGCTGTGGGTATTAGCTGCTGAGCAGTGAATAGCCCTGCAGAGACCAGAAATGTCTCTGCCCCTAGAAGCACAGTCATGCTGCGAAAGTTTTATTGCCCCAGGCTGAGCCTCCCATTGTGCAAATTAGAGGCTGCCCCAGGCTGTGCCCCCCTGACATGCAGATTTGTACCTTGTACTGCAGGATGTGGCTGCAGGGTTGTGTTATGGGTCTGCCTGAGTCACTTCCGGTTTTGGGTGGCTATAGCCAGATCTTGTTAGGTTCTGGTGTTTTTTGGAGAGTACCCTTGGTTTTAGGCTTTAATTTCTCTGCCGGTTTACTACTTTATAATTAAGGCAGAGTCTATGGGAGTGTCTCTAGCTGCAGAAGTCACCCCCAACCCCTGCTCTGCTCAGGACACTAGTCTCTCCCTGCCTGCTCTGGTCTGTTCCTGGCCCCTCAGGACAAATCTTTCCTGGCGATCTTCCAGATTATCTTCGGCTGGTGAGTTGTTGTGCTTCTATAATCTTCATGGGTTTTACCAGTCAAGTATTATTTTTGAGGCTGAATTTAATGTTGGTCATGAGGTTATGAGAGGAGCTTAGAAAGTCATGTGTGCCTTCTTCGCCATCTTGGCTCTACCCCTCTACTTTTCTTTTCTAAATGACATTTCACTTAATTGAGGAGCAGACAGACTTTTTTTTTTCAATCAGGGACCTAATTAGCTGTCTTAGTGATAGAAAGTGAATTGGCAGTGCATGCCCAGGTTAATAAGGCAAGCATTCAAAGCAGGGAAAAAACCTCTCATTTGTAAGGAGATGTTGAAATCATAATATGGAGGGAAAAGCTGAACAGAAAATGAATTATGGCACTGAGAAACTCCTAACTAAGGTAGAAATCATTAGCTCTAAACAAAATTGAACTGCCACCTATTCCTCGGGCCATACAGGAATAGAATAGAAGCATGAGGGTAGAAAGTCTACCTCTGTAGATTTCTCTCTTAAGAACTCTTTTACTCTCAGTGAGGCTTTGAGATACTTCCCCTTTTTGAGGGAGAGTCCTTTCCTATGGCTATTGTTCCAGATGGTTGAGAATAATTTTTTAAAGAAAGAAAAAATATGATTGTTAATTCAAAAGGCTAATAGCTTTTTATCAGAAAAAGAATTTGGTAATTAAAGATCTTCAATATTTTAAATTTATTTTTAATTTTTTGAGTTTAGTCTTCTTTATCTCATCTAGACTGGAAATTCAGTGGCTACTCAAAAGCCATATCTCACTGCTGATTGACATAGAAGTTTGACCTGATCTGTTTATAATCTGGGTTAATTTATATAATCTGGGCTCTCCTTAGGCAGCCTGGTAGTCCCCTCTTCTCAGGATCTCATCATTATTGGAATTTGATTTAGTATTAATATCCAATCAGTTGCTGTTCGACCTTAGCTCAGAACTCCTGAGCACAAGTAATCTACCAGCCTCAGTTTTCCTGGTAGAGGGATTCTAGGCATGCACCACCATGCCTGGCTAAACTTTAAATAGATCAAAATAGCTACCACTAATAGAGATTTAATATATGAGGCATTTTTCACCTTCAATTTCATTTAATCATAATACAATACTGCAAGATAGATGTTACTATAATCTTTACAGATGAGGAGACAAAGAATGAGAGAGAATGAGAGATATTTTTGGCTGTATTGATCAATTTTGCTGATGATTTTTTTCTTTTTTTTTGTTGGTGAAAAACATTCTTCATTGTATAGGATTGTTCCCTGATAAGGAGATTGAGAAAAACATAGGGAGATAGTACCCAAGGCTGGATTTTAAAACAAGGGTTCTTGACTCCAAATCAGTGTAAGAGTTGGAAATGAGATTTAAATCAAGCTTTTTCCAGTTTTGAAGTCCACTATTCTTCTAACCACATAACCTGACTCTTAGAAATAAAGAACATATGGTTATTCTTGCTACGATCAATATCAATATTGATCAATATGTTATTTCTTGGTTTTGTAGGAGCTATTAATTTTTGGCAAAAATTAATTAACAAAAAGCCCATGAGGGTTTTTGTAGGAACTAATAACAACAGTGCTATTATTATACTTCTTATCATTAGACAGCTAAATGGTACAGTGGATCGAACCATTGGGCCTGTCTTCAGAAAGATCTGAGTTCAAATATGACCTTACTTACTTACCATCATATGATCCTGAGCTAGTCTTTTAATTTCTGTTTATCTCAGTTTCCTTATCTATGAAATGCAGATAATAACCGCATCTACCTTTCAGAGCTGTTGTGATAAATGGGATAATTGAAAATAGCATTTAGCACAGTGCCTGGCACGAAGTAGGTGCTATTTATTGTTTATCCTCTCCCACTTAGAGTGGCCACCAATTGATTTCCCATTTTATACAGATCATAGGCTTTAGGGTTAGATGGGACCTTGTAAAACATACAGTTCAACTTCCCTCAATTTTCAGGAAAAAAAAAGGGGGAATAGCCCATAAAGGAGAAGTATCTCAATATCTTACAGAGAGTAAGTAACTTTTGTTGTTGTTGTTGTTATTTTCTCCCCAGAAATCTTTCAGTTTGGCTAGGATGCAAGATAAAGTGACTTTTCTGAAGCCCCATGTTGAATGAGCAGCATAATCCATACTGGCTTCTTTCCACTCAGCTTTTCTCTATCTTCTCCCCAGAGCCTCTTCATTCAGCCTGCATACCTGTATATTTTCTTACTTTTGTGTTTTTTCCCTGCTCCAACCTTGAGTGTCTTGGGAAGTTCCTAAGATCAACCGACATTGTAAACATGCATTGTAAACTCCCTATGTTTTTCTCAATCTCCTTACCAGGGAATGATCCTGTACAATGAAGAATATTTTTCATCAAAAAAAAAAATCATCAGCAAAATTGATCAACACATTGTAAATTTCCTTCATTTAGCTTTATTTCGTAAGGTGACTTAAATCCTTATTCCTACATCCAGGACCTGTTTGGATTCATGCATTAAATTCATGTAGCTACTTCGCTACACAATCCATTTTTGGAGATTAGAGTTCCATGCATAACTTTGCCTGATTTTGAAATGAGATTGGTGCAGCCTTAAGAATATTCAGAAAGATAAAGTCTTATGGTCTAAAAAAAAACACACCTTCTTCTAGAGGAAGGAAGATTATTTTTTAAAGCATCAAGATTGGGTCTCTGGATAAAATGCTCATCTATGTATTTGCTTTACATATATTGCACTACAAACATAAGAGACTCTCATTTCCATATATTTAAAGTGAAATTTGTTTAATTAAGAGAAAATGAGTTAATTTCAGCTAGAGGGTCATCACCTACCAATGTTCATCACAGACTTTTAAACCTTTACTCTTTTATATTTAAATATAAATGTGCCAAATCTAGTGGTACTTCAACAGATCAACTCTGAAGACATATAGGTGATTACTCCTCTCCCCATGTGAATAGGAAGATGGGCCTGAAATCAAGAAGACCTAACTTCAAATCTGGCCTAATTGTGTGACTCCAGATCACTTAACCTCTGTTTGCTTCAATTTGTTTATAAAGTAGGGATGATAATAGTACTTGTCTTACAGGGTAATTAAATGAAATCATATTTGTAAACCTTAAAGGACTATATAAATCCTAGCTCCCATTATCATTATTGCTGTTGTGTTGTTATTCTAAATCCTATGAATTCCTTCATAGCAAGTCAAGTTAGCATGTAAATGCTAACTACTACTACAAATAGTGTTGTTGTTATAATTATCCAAATCCTACTCATTTCTTTAAGCCAAGTCAAAAAATTTGAAGTCAGGATGAACTGCCTCCAGGCCCAGTGATCTTATCCCCTTGCAATCTAGCTGGCTCCAAGACAAACAGAGGGTAAGTGGCACAATTAGTAAGTATCTGAAGCTACATTTGAATTCAGATCTTCCTGACTCCTGACCAGAGCTCTATCCCCTGGACCATTTAGCTAACTAAATGAATACTATAAATACTAGCTGTTATATTGTAGATGTAGGAGGATATTATTGTTATTTAGAAGTATTTTAAGTATGTTTCATTCATCCTCAAGGAATATAAATAAATCGATATTATATGATATTGTGAGATGATACTAGAGAATATCTTCATATACATATTTATACATGGATTTATTGGTAATGGAGACCCCCTGTTTTTCTAATATTGAAATCCATGGAAACTTTTTCTCTATCCCCAATAGTTAACCTAAGGGAAAGATATAAAACCATCTTAATTAAAAAGTCTTTGTCCTCTGACTTGAGAAAACAGCCCTCCTCCCAGCATCAACTGAGAGATTTAGAGGCAGAGAAAGCTCCCTGGGGATGCTTTGCCCATCCCAATTGTTTATTTTCCTGCACATCTATAAAATATTAATTGCATCTCAGTTATTTTTTGCTTTATACCTTCAAATCTAACTGAAAATGTCTCCTTTTATATCATTATGATTTCATTGTCCTAGGAACTAACAAGAGAGGGAGCATCTTTAACATACATCAGAGATAGGACTTTTCCTGTACAAAAGGAGAATGCTAGGAAGCCATTTTTGAAAATTCTACACTGTTTTTCCCCTTTCTTCCCTGTCTCACTTCAACTCAACTTACTGGACACAAATTTGGAGATCTAGAGCACTTTCACTCTCCCTTTTTCACCTTTCTTGCAGCCTGTGTGGTCTTACACAGAATATCCTTCAATAGATCTCATTTGGAAACCTAAGTTTTATACATGAATTTTTTCCTTTTCCTTTCTTTGAATAGTGGCTCATTTGCCCTCATATCTTTTATTTGGAGATTCACTTGCTACCAAATGTACCAACTGACTGATCAGTTGATCTTTATTCTTTGAGGGGGGGGAGGAGGAGAAAGGGGGAAGGGGAATGGCGATACGAAGTGAAAGCAATCGCGACTGATCAGAAAAAGGAATCAATTATCTTTTTAACTAAAAAAAAGATAGCTGTTCAAATGCTATTTGTCAAAATGCTATTTGAACAACAGTTCATTTGGTGGTGTTAATTTAGATACTCTGCCTTTTGCTTCTCATAAAAAGAGAAATAAACCTTAAATAATAAGTGTTCCATGAAAGTTACTTGTTTAAAAATGGAGAGGGAGGCATAAATCTAATCATAAAAATATGAAAGCTTTTTATTTACAAAACATATGCATGGGTAATTTTTCAACATTGACCCTTGCAAAACCTTTTGTTCCAAATTTTCCCCTCCTTTCCCTACCCCCTTCCCTAGCTGGTAGATAGTTCAATGTAAGTTATATATATTAAAATATATGTTAAATCCAATATATATACATATTTATACAATTATCTTGCTGCAGAAGAAAAACCAGATCAAGAAGGAAGGAAAAAAAAAACAACAGAGAGAGTGAGAATGCTATGTTGTGGTCCACACTCAGTTCCCATGGTCCTCTCTCTGGTTGTAGATTGGCTCTCTTCATCACTGAACAAGTGGCACTGGTTTGAATCATCTCATTGTTGAAGAGAGCCACGTCCATCAGAATTGATCATCATATAGTCTTCTTGTTGCTGTGTATAATGATTTCCTGGTTCTGCTTATTTCACTTAGCATCAGTTCATATAAGTCTCTCTAGGCCTCTCTGAAGTCATCATGATGGTTATTTTCACTCCAGCTGATTTTAATATACTCTGGGTGCTAAACGCAGTCATCACACACATCCCCTCCAAAATCTGCCACCATCTTTTCCTTAGCCAATCTGACAGGTGTGTAGTGGTATCTCAGAATTGTCTTAATTTGCATTTCTCTGATCAATAATAATTTGAAGCATCTTTTCATATGGCTACAAATAGTTTCAATTTCTTCATCTGAAAATTGTTCATATCCTTTGACCATTTATCAATTGGAGAATGGCTTGAATTCTTATAAATTTGAGTCAATTCTCTATATATTTTAGAAATGAGGTCTTTATCAGAACCTTTGAAGGTAAAAATGTCTTCCCAGTTTATTGCTTCCCTTCTAATCTTGTCTACATTAGTTTTGTTTGTACAAAAACTTTTTAACTTAATATAATCAGTTATCTATTTTGTGATCAATAATGAGCTCTAGTTCTTCTTTGGTCGCAAATTCCTCCCTCCTCCACAGATCTGAGAGATAAACTCTATGTTCTACTAATTTGTTTATAATATCATTCTTTATGTCCAGATCATGAACCCATTTCGACTTTATCTTGGTATATAGTATTAGATGTGTTAGATGCCTAGTTTCTGCCATACTAGTTTCCAATTTTCCCAGCAGTTTTTGTCAAATAGTGAATTCCTTTCCCAAAAGCTGGGGTCTTTGAATTTGTCACATACTAGATTGCTATAGTCATTGACTATTTTGTTCTGTGAACCTAACCTATTCCACTGATCAACTAGTCTATTTCTTAGCCAGTACCAAATGGTTTTGATAACCAATGCTTTATAATATAGTTTTAGATCTGATACAGCTAGGTCACATTCATTTGCTTTTCTTTTCATTAATTCCCTTGAAATTCTTGACCTTTTGTTCTTCCATATGAATTTTGTTATTTTTTTAGGTCAGTAAAATAATTTATTGGGAGTTTGGTATAGCACTAAATAAATAGATTAGTTTTGGTAGTATTGTCATCTTTATTATATTCGCTCAACCTATCCAAGAACACTTGATATTTTCCCAATTGCTTTTGACTTTATTTGTGTGGAATTTTTTTTTTGCTCATATAGTTCCTGACTTTCCTTTTGCAGATAGATTTCCAAATATCACTATTGACAGTTATTTTAAATGGAATTTCTCTTTGTTTCTCCTTGCTGTTTGATTTTGTTAGTGATGTATAAAAATGCTGATGATTTATGTGGATTTATTTTGCATCCTGCAACTTTGCTAAAGTTGTGGATTACTTCTAATAATTTTTAGTTGATTTTTTAGTTTCTCTAAGTATAGCATCATGTCATTTGCAAAGAATGATAATTTGGTTTCCTCATTACCTACTCAATCTATTCATATTTTAAATTCGCTAGCAGATCTGACTATATGAAAGAACCCAGTGGTTTAGTCTTGTATGGTGGAATCTATTTTGGAAACTCAGATTTTTTTACATGCTAAGTTTCCTTAGACAGAGGAACATCTATTTAATATGTTCATTGGTAATTTTGCAGAGAATTTTATGAATGGAATATTTAAGGAAATGTCATAGGGTACAATATGACAGATTGTGGTTCAGTGAATTCAGGCTTTAGTAACATAAACACTTGGCTTTCCTCTTAAAATCTCTTAATAAAACTCCTAATAAACCTAGAGTTTCTCTTGCCTGAGTTCCTATAAATTAACTGAAAAAAAATTAGTCATATTATGATTGAGGCTACAGATTATTGGTGCGTCACTTTCTTCTTAAAGTCCTGGCTTTGTTCTAAAGTTATGTGACTTTTTGTGCTTATTCCTTCAAAAGGCAACTTATAAAGAAAGTCATGCAGGTTGGATTGCCCAAGGGTCATGGTTATACACTTAGCATTGAGGTGGAATTAATAAAATGTGTGTAGCTAAAAATGTGCTCAATTTCGATTAGATTCTTAGGAAGATAATTCTGATTTTCCCTGGAAAAATGCATCAGAAAAAACATACACAAAAACTCTCAATTCCACAACAACTCCTCTTTTTGACAACAATATTTATCCAGTGATGATATATGGTTGAAATACCACAGTCTCTAATCCAACAAGCATTTCTTAAATGCATACAGACTGGAAGACAAAATGGCAAAGGACTCTCAAAATCACCATTGGAAGTCACCCAGTAATGCAGCAATAGTGGTTCACATAGTGGAGGTGAATATGTAATGAGAACTATATAAGAGAAATGACATGAAGGATAATCACTAAGGAAGATGTAGAAAGGGAAAAGGAGGACTGGGTTTACATAGAGCATCTCATGTGCTCCTTTGGTATCCATGCTATCTTAAGTTTTCCAAAGGTAAATATTGAAAACTATCTTTGCATGTATTTGGAAAAATAAAATATTATTGAATTTTAAAAAAAGAAATAAAGTACCTGTCATCAAGGAACATCCTTGGGTTCAGCTCCTGCCTCAGTTGCCATATGGCTTTACCTCTCAGTGTCCTAAAACTTGTAAATTACAGATGAATTGTTACTCTGCATCAGTGAAGGATTTTTTCACAGTCCTAGACTTAAAAAGGAAAATAATAATGACAGGACCATGTTAGGTACTGAAGACACAAAGATGAACATCATCAAGTTCCCTGCCTTCCTAGCCTCAGAGTTCACATTAAAGTAGTCAAACTTTTATCATCAATTATTTTTGGTCTTCACAAACAGAGATAATGAAAAATAAGTTATCCCTGTAATTAACTTCAACTAAAGCTTTCTTCATGGAGGCTCCATGGTTTAAAGGAGGACAAAAAATGGTCCTTTAACAACATGGGAAAGGTGAGGAAATTGCTATTATAATGAAATGGAGAGTTGAATAAACTTTGGTCTCCTCAGCTGAACAAATACCTGGGGATTTGAATAATACTCTCAGAAAAGTAATTAGTCTACTTTTAAAAATGGGTCACAGCAGTCAACAGAGTGTTCTTATCCTCCTTTTCCCCTTCTCTTCCTTCTCTTCCTGCACCCTGGACTGTTAGCTCAGGCAGCTCAAGTTCTGCTACTTCGCTGTCTTACCTCACTCACTCACCCATTTGGCAGGATCTGTTCTTTCTGGGGCTTCTTGTCCCTTATCTCTCCCTCTCTGTCTCTGTCTTTGGATTTTAACTCATTTTATTTCTCTGTATACCCACATACACATTTCTTTTCTCTCTCTACTCTTTGTCCCCTCATTGTTCCTATTTTCTTTTTTCTCTCCCCCTTCCCTGTCTCAATCTTTCCAATTCCAAAGGATCCCAGATATAGAGTTGGATAAAAACCTTAGAGGTCATTTAGTCTAACCCTTTCATTTACAGAATAAAGTGAGGCCTAAAGCAAGCTTACTCAAGGCTACACAAGGCTAGTAGCAGAAGCAAGATTTGAATCCAGGTCCTTTGAATTCTTTTCACTCTATTATGCTGTTCTCTACATCTTCTCCCTCTGTTTTTCACTCTCTGCTCACTTGCTCTTTCTGTTTGAGCTTCACTCAAATGTCCATTAAGCTATTTGCCTAGAAATGGTTATAAAGATATGATCTCAGGATATTTTAGAGAAAAGGGTAGGTCATAGTTCATTAAATGATATTGAAGGTGGGCCTAAATGGAAATGGACTATAATACTTTCAGAAGTATATGACAGGATTATAATTCTGAATAGAAAAATTAAAGCAAGTCTTAATAATTTATTCTTAGATGATGCATTGAGGCAACCTGTTTTAAAGCATCTAAAATCAGAAGCAGTGGCAGGGGGGTTGGGGAGGAAAGGAGGAAGGGGGGAATGCCACTTAGTGGAACCTATTCTCTTTACCATGGGAGATCGACAATATCACTGAAATTCAAATAAAGTGTTTAAAGGTGCTCCTAATTATTCTTGACACTTTGATCTAATTAAAATCTGAAACCAAGATGACATTTGTCAATGTAGTAATGGATTCATTATTGTATGAGTACATAATGCTAAAAATTTGACCCTAGTACAATCTTGAAAGCCCAGCCCTATGATTTAGGTAGGGCTATTAACAACAGCTCCCTTTCATGTAGCACTTGAAGGTTTGCAAAACATTGTGCATTTGTTATTTCATGTGATATTCATAACATGCTGTGAGGTAAATGCTGCAGGTATTATTATGCTCATTTTTTCAAAAGATAATAATTCTTTTAAAACTTTTTTCTTAAAAATAGCTTTTTATTTTCACAATACACACAAAGGTAGTTTTCATCATTCACCCTTGCAAAATCTTGTGTTCCAAATTTTTCTCCTTCCCTTCCCTCCCACCACAGCAAATTATCCAATATACTTTAAATATGTGCCCTTTTTTGAAACATGTTTCTACATTTACCATGCTGCACAAGAAAAATAAAATCACAAAGGGAAAAAAATAAGAAAGAAAAAAGGTAAGCAAACAACAACAAAAAGATGAAAATACTATGTTGTGATCTATTTTTGGTCCCATAGTCCTTTTTCTGGATGGAAATAACTCTCCATAACAAGTTCATTGGAATTGGCCTGAATCACCTCATTGTAGAAAAGAGCCATGTCCATCACAATTGTTCATCACCTAATCTTGTTGTTGCTGTGTACAATGTTCTTTTGGTTCTACTCACTTCACTTAGCATGACTTCATGTAAGTCTCTTTAGGCTTTTCTGAAATCAGCTTGCTCATCATTTCTTATAGAAAAATTATATTTCATTACATTCATATACCATAATTTATTCAGCCATTCCCCAACAGATAGGCATCCACTCAGTTTCCAGTTCCTTGCCACTACCAAAAGGGGTGGTATAAACATTTTTGCACATGTGGGTCTTTTCCTTTTTTTATGATCTCCTTGGGATACAGACTTAGTAGAGACACTGTAGGATCAAAGGATATGCACAGTTTAATAGCCCTTTGGATAGTTCCTAATTGCTTTCCAGAATGTTTGGATTAGTTTACAACTCCACCAACAATGTATTAGTGTCTTAGTTTTCCCATATCTTCTCTAACATTTATCATTATCTTTTCCTATCATTTTATCTGAGATGTGTGTAGTATCTCGGAGCTGTCTTAATTTGCATTTCTCTAATTAATAGTGATTTAGAGCATTTTTTCAAATGACTAGAAATTATTATGCTCATTTCTAAGGTGAGGGAATTGAGGAGTGGAGACTTGCCAATGGTACCCAAATATTAAGTGCTGGGATTCAAATCCTGCACCCTCCTGATTCTAGGTCTCATATTTTTCCTAAAACACACCATTTCCTCTAGAGATATGTTTCTATCCATGTGTCAACAATTCAGCCCTTGGAATATTGGAACTCTTTGGGTAGGTCTTGTCTCAGAAGGGCCTGGATACCCTCTAGAATTTCTGATTCAGAAATCTGGGAAATTAATTATTTAATACCACCCAGTCTATGTTTCTAATATTAGACTCAAAAAATAAAGAAAAATTTATCTTTTATAGCAAAGTTTGTGGGTTGCAACCCCATGTGAGGCTGCCTACCTGAATATGGAAGTTTAAAAATATTTGTAACAGTAAAAGGTATCAAATATTCTACCAAGATCTAAATGTTTATATATAAATAAACAGGAACATCATCTCATTGGAATGTAAATTTTCTTTCATTTTTAATAAATGGTAAAATTATATGTGTACTAAAGAATTGTTTTAAAATAAATTTCTTTATGATTTATTATCAGTAAATGTTTGATTTATTTATCTATTTTACATACCTATGTATCCAGGGTCATGTAAAAACTTCTCAAGTGAAAAGAGGTTGTGAGTGGAAAAAGTTTAAGAAGCCATGTCAAAGAAAATGGTATTGTAACAGAACTCAATAACATGCCACAATAAGTAACTCTTTCCTGAAGTAGCCTTAGTCACTTCCTGTCATACAATGCACATGACTACTGGCAAGCATTGGCTCTCATATTTCTTCACAATTTCTAGCTGTTATTGTCCATCCTTCTCTTTGGAAACTTTCTGCTGGGTAGAAAACAGTATGAGTAAAAGTAAAGAGGCTGGAATGCACATAGAATGTACAGAGAACCAATGCAGTGGGGAGTTCTGTCTTAGATTGGAACTAATTTTTGGATTTGGAAATAGAGCTAGAAGCCTTGGATGCCTCTCCATGGTTGGGACCTGGAACTCCACAGATCCAAATTCTCCTTACTAACTTCCCCAAAGTAAGACAGAAAAAAAGGCTTTCTGTTTTTTTTTTTTTTTTTTTTTTTTTTTTTTTTTTTTATGTACAAAAATGTGGGGTTTTTTTGGTATTTTGTATCTCATTTTTTAAAATTATATTTTTTTATTATAGCTTTTTATTTACAAGATATATGCTTGGGTAATCTTTCAGCATTGAGCTTTGCAAAACCTTCTGTTCCAATTTTACCCTTCCTTCCCTCCAACTCCCTCCCCAGATGGCAGGTAGACCAATACATGATGAATATGTTAAAGTATATGTTAAATACAATATACGTATAGTTATTTTGCTGCACTAGAAAAATCTGACTTAGAAATAAGGTAAAAATAGCTTTTTTGGGGGTGGAGCCAAGATGGTGGAGAAGACACACGTGACTTTCTAACTCCTCTCATTCCCCTCACAACCAACTATTAAATTCAGCCTCAAAAATAGCTCCTCACTGCTTAAATTCATGAAGATTAGAAGCACTACAACTTACCAGCCAAAGTCATTCTGGAAGATCACCAGGAAAGGTTTGTCCTGAGGGGCCAGGAACAGACTAGCACAGGCAGCGAGAGACTAGTGTCCTGAGCAGACCAGGGGCAGGGGTGATCTCTGTGGCTAGAGAAGTTATAGAGACGACTCTGCTATAGGCTAACTGCTCTGCCTTGACTACAAAGCAGTAAACTGGCAGAGAAATTAAAGCCTAAAACAGAGGGTAGTCTAAAAAATGCCAGAACCTAACAAGATCTGGCTGTAATCCCGCAAACCCGGAAGTGACTCAGGCAGACTGTAATGCAGCCCTGCAGCCACATCCTGCAGTTTGGGGATTTTGCGGGGGCAGTTACAAATCTGCACGGAAGCGGGGCACAGCCTGGGCAGCCTCTAATTGGCACAGTGGGGAGCTTGGCCTGGGGAAATAGAACTTCCCCAGCAGATCATGCTTCCAGGGCAGAGACACTTCCAGTCCCTGCAGGGCCATTCACTGCTCAGCTGCTAATACCCATAGCCCCAGGGCAGTTGTTAATCCACCCAATGGGGGTTCTTTACAGGGCACTTTCCCAGCTGCGCCCTGCAGGCCGGAGTTACTCTCGGGTGGGGAACTCTTTCCCAGAGCACTCCAGTACCTCTCCACTTTTTGTAGCCGGCTGGCAGGACAGCTACCTGTCCATACACCTATCGCTGCTCTGCAGAGGAAGCTGGTAACCTCCTGGTTCTGAAAGCAGACCCTAAAGGCTTCAACAAAATGAGTAAAAAAATCAAAAGGACGATTGATAGCTTCTATACAGAAAGAGAGCAGCTTTTCAACCCAGAAGAGATTAATAGCAGACAGTCTCCAGACAATTGTTGGTCCCCAATACAAAAGGCTCTCCTAGAAGAGACTAGTAAAAACCTTAAAAGAGAACTTGAAGAAAAATGGGGAAAGGAAAGAGAAGCTATGCAAGAGAGCAACAATTTCCTGAAATGTGAATTGGAAAAGATAAAAAACTCCCAAAAAGTGCAGGGAAACAGAATTTGTGAATTGGAAAAGGTTAAGAATTCCTGAGAAAGTAGGATTTGTGAATTGGAAAAAGAAAATAAGTCACTAAAAAAAAAATTAGTGAAATGGAAAAAAATTCCATAGAGCAAAACAACTCATTTAAAAACTCAATTGGACATATAGAAAAAGAAGTAAAAAAAGCTAATGAAGAAAATAACTCACTAAAAATCAGAACTGAACAAATAGAAATGACTGATTCATTGAGACATCAAGAATCAGTCAAGCAAAACCAAAAAAAATGAAAGATTGGGAAAAAAAATTCAAATATTTACTTGGAAAAATAACAGACCTGGAAAATAGATCCAGGAGAGACAACCTGAGCATCATTGGATTGCCCAAAAATTATGATGAAAAAAAGAGCCTAGATACTATTTTACAGGAAATTATCAAAGAGAACTGCCCAGAAGTAATAGAACCGGAAGGTAAAATAGACATTGAAAGAATTCATCAAACACCTCCTGAAAAAGACCCTAAAATAAAGACTCTGAAGAATATCATGGCCAAATTTCAGAATTTCCAAACTAAAGAAAAAATATTACAAGCAGTCAGGAAAAATAATTCAAATACCGAGGTGCCACAATAAGGGTCATGCAAGATCTGGCTGCCTCAACATTAAAGGATCAAAAGGCCTATAATCTGATATTCTGAAAGGCAAAAGAACTTGGAATGCAGCCAAGAATAAACTACCCAGCTAAGATGAGCATTTTTTTTTCCATGGAAGAAGATGGACATTTAATGAAACAGAGGAATTCCATTTGTTTCTAAGGAAAAAACCAGACTTAAACAAAAAATTTGATCTCCAACAACAGAACTCAAGAGAAGTAGAAAAAGGTAAAAGGAACTCTTGAGAACTGTATTTCTGTTGTGGATATACATAAAAAACACATGTATAATTTGATTTTTATTGATAAAGCATAAAGAGAAGTAGAAATAGAAAGGGGATATTGTCAGAAAAAGGGAAAAGGGGAGATAAAAAGAGGGAAACTACATGGGTACAAGAAAGGGGAAGCGATTCAAAGGGAGGAGGGAGGGATCCTAAAGAGAGAGAACTGCATGACACAAGTGAGACCAAAAAGTTTAATACTAGGGAAGGGAGGAAAAGGGGGAAGAAAAAGAAAAGTATAATCTGGGGATAATAATATGGCAGGAAATATCGAATTCCACAAATTTTGGTATGATGTCTCATCATATTCATTATCTTGAGTGAAATTATTAATTGTGTCTATAATTTGCTGTTTCACCCAATCATTCTTTAAGATGAGATTATTTTGTTTCCAATTACTTTTTGGTCTATTTATACGTAACTTTTTGTTGAATGTAGTTTTTATTGCATCATGATCTGAAAAGAAACTATTTCTGCCTTCCTGCATTTAATTTTGAGTTCTTTATGTCCTAACATATGGTCAATTTTTATGTAGGTTCCATGAACTGCTGAGAAGAAAGTATACTCCTTTCTGTGAATGGGGTGAACTCTCCCATAAAGAGGAAGTGGATAGCAGACTGGATCAAAAGTCAGAACCCTACAATATGTTGTTTACAGGAAACACATTTAAAACAGGGAGATACATACAGAGTAAAGGTAAAAGGCTGGAGAAGAATCTATCATGCTTCAGGTGAAGTCAAAAAAGCAAGGGTAGCCATCCTTATCAAGCAAAAGCAAAAATTGATCTAATTAAAAGAGATAAGGAAGGAAACTATATCTTGCTAAAGGGTACTATATACAATGAAGCAATATCAGTATTAAACATATATGCACCAAGTGGTATAGCATCTAACTTCTTAAAGGAGAAGTTAAGAGAGTTGCAGAAGAAATAGACAACAAAACTATAATAGTGGGAGATCTCAACCTTGCACTCTCAGATTTAGATAAATCAAATCACAAAACAAATAAGAAAGAAATTAAAGAGGTAAATAGAATATTAGAAAAATTAGGTATGATAGATCTCTGGAGAAAACTGAATGGTGACAGAAAGGAGTATACTTTCTTCTCAGCAGTTCATGGAACCTACATAAAAATTGACCATATGTTAGGACATAAAGAACTCAAAATTAAATGCAGGAAGGCAGAAATAGTTTCTTTTCAGATCATGATGCAATAAAAACTACATTCAACAAAAAGTTACGTATAAATAGACCAAAAAGTAATTGGAAACAAAATAATCTCATCTTAAAGAATGATTGGGTGAAACAGCAAATTATAGACACAATTAATAATTTCACTCAAGATAATGAATATGATGAGACATCATACCAAAATTTGTGGAATGCAGCTAAAGCGAAATTTTATACCCTTAGAGGTTTATTTGAATAAAATAGAGAAAGAGAAGATCAATGAATTGGGCTTGCAACATAAAAAGCTAGAAAAAGACCAAATTAAAAACCCCCAATCAATTACTAAACTTGAAATTTTAAAATTAAAAGGAGAAATTAATAATATTGAAAGTAAAAAAAAAAACTATTGAACTAATAAATAAAACTAAGAATTGGTTTTATGAAAAAACCAATAAAATTGATAAACCTTTGGTAAATCTGATTAGAAAAAGGAGAGAGGAAAATCAAATTAGTAGACTTAAAAATGAAAAGGGAGAACTTTCCTTTTTTTTTTTTTTAAATAACTTTTTATTGACAGAACCCATACCAGGGTAATTTTTTACAGCATTATCCCTTGCACTCATTTCTGTTCTGATTTTTCCCCTCCCTCTCTCCACCCCCTCCCCCAGATAGCAAGGAGTCCTTACATGTGAAATAGGTCACAGTATATCCTAGATACAATATATGTGTGCAGAACCGAACAGTTCTCTTGTTGCACAGGAAGAGTTGGATTCAGAAGGTATAAATAATCCGGGAAGAAAAACAAAAATGCAAACAGTTCATATTCATTTCCCACTGTTCTTTCTTTGGGTATAGCTGCTTCTGTCCATCCTTGATCAATTGAAACTGAATTAGATCTCTATCGAAGAGATCCACTTCCATCAGAATACATCCTCAAACAGTATCGTTGTTGAGATATATAATGATCTCCTGGTTCTGCTCATTTCACTTAGCATCAGTTCATGTAAGTCTTGCCAGTCCTCTCTGTATTCATCCTGCTGGTCATTCCTTAGAGAACAATAATATTCCATAACGTTCATATACCACAATTTACTCAACCATTCTCCAATTGATGTGCATCCATTCATTTTCCAGTTTCTAGCCACTACAAACAGGGCTATCACAAACATTTTGGCACATACAGATCTCTTTCCCTTCTTTAGTATCTCTTTGGGGCCCAGTAGTAACAGTGCTGGATCAAAGGGTATGCACAGTTTGATAACTTTTTGAGCATAATACCAAATTGTTCTCCAGAATGGCTGGATGTGCTCACAATTCCACCAACAATGTATCAGTGTCCCTCTTTTCCCACATCTCCTCCAACATTCTGCATTATCTTTCCCTGTCATTCTAGCCAATCTGACAGGTGTGTAGTGGTATCTCAGAGTTGTCTTAATTTGCATTTTTCTGATTAATAATGACTTGGAGCATCTTTTCACATGGCTAGAAATAGTTTCAATTTCTTTGTCTGAAAATTGTCTGTTCATATCCTTTGACCATTTATCAGTTGGAGAATGGCTTGATTTCTTATAAATGAAAGTCAATTGACTTTCTCTATATATTTTGGAAATGAGGCCTTTATCAGAACCTTTGACTGTAAAAATGTTTTCCCAATTTATTGTTTCCCTCCTAATCTTGTCTGCATTAGTTTTGCTTGTACAAAAGCTTTTCAATTTTATGTAATCAAAATTTTCTATTTTGTGATCAATAATGATCTCTAGTTCTTCTTTGGTCACAAATTCCTTCTTCCTCCACATGTCTGAGAGATAAACTGTCCTATGTTCTTCTAATTTATTTATAATCTCATTCTTTATGCCTAGATCATGAACCATTTTGACCTTATCTTGATGTATGGTGTACAGTGTTAAGTATGGATCAATGCCTAGTTTCTGCCATATTAATTACCAATTTTCCCAGCAGTTTTTGTCAAACAATGAATTCTTATATCAAAAGGGTTTGTCAAACACTAGGTTATTAAAGTTATTGACTATTTTGTTCTTTGAACCTAACCTATTCCACTGATCAACTAATCTATTTCTTAGCCAATACCAAATGGTTTTGGTGACTGCTGCTTTATAAAATAATTTTAGATCTGGTACAGCTAGGCCACCTTCATTTGATTTTTTTTCCATTAGTTCCCTTTTGTTCTTTCAGATGAATTTTGTTGTTATTTTTCCTAGGTCATTAAAATAGTTTTTTGGGAGTCTGATTGATATAGCACTAAATAAATAGATTAGTTTAGGTAGTATTGTCATCTTTTATATTCACTCAACCTATCCAAGAGCACTTAATATTTGTCCAGTTGGTTAGATCTGACTTTATTTGTGTGGAAAGTATTTTGTAGTTTTGCTCGTATATTTCCTGACTTTCCCTTGGCAAATAGATTCCCAAATATTTTATCCTATCAGTAGTTACTTTAAATGGAATTTCTCTTTGTAACTCTGTTGGATTTTGTTAGTGATATATAAGAATGCTGATGACTTATGTGGGCTTATTTTGTATCCTCAACTTTGCTAAAATTGTGGATTATTTCTAATAGCTTTTTAGTAGAATCTCTGGAGTTCTCTTAGTATACCATCATATCATCTGCAAAGAGATAATTTGGTGTCCTCATTACCTACTCTAATTCCTTTAATCTCTTTCTCAATTCTTATTGCTGAAGCTAGCATTTCTAATACAATATTGAATAGTAATGGTGATAGTGGGCAACCTTGTTTCACTCCTGATCTTATTGGGAATGGTTGCAGTTTATCCCCATTACATATGATGCTTATTGATGACTTTAAATAGATGCTATTGACTATTTTAAGGAAAAGCCCATTTATTCCAAAATTTGTGGGATGTGGCCAAAGTGGTAATAAAGGGAAATTTTATATCTTTAGAGGCTTACTTGAATAAAATAGAAAAAGAGAAGATCAATGAATTCGGCTTGCAACTTAAAAAGCTAAAAAAAAAAAAGAGCAAATTAAAAACCCCAAATCAAATACTAAACTTGAAATTCTAAAAACAAAAGGAGAAATTAATAAAATTGAAAGTTAAAAAAAAATTGAATTAACAAATAAAACTAAGAGTTGGTTTTATGAAAAAATCAACAAAATAGATAAACCTTTGGTAAATTTGATTAGAAAAAGGAAAGAGGAAAATCAAAATGTTAGTTTTAAAAATGAAAAGGGAGAACTTTAAAAATCATTTTTAAAAAAAGCCCTTAAGGTCTGCCTTTAGGTAAGGAGGTTCTCAGCTTCCTCTACATAACAGGGACAGATAGACAGTAGCTTTCTTGCCAACCAGGACACTGTTGTGGTTGAGTGGCCACACTGCTGTGGAAGTGTTACTACCCTGGGAAGAACCCCACTGTGCAGAAGTGTGACTGCCTTGGGCAGAGCTCTGCCATGTGGAACAGGGCTGCTCTGAGATAAGTGGCTGAGCAGTGGAAGTGTGACTGTCCTGGGCAGAGCTCTCTGCTGCAGACTGCATCTGTAGCTGCGCAGCTGTGCTGTGGTTGTGCTGAGTCACTCCCGGTGCTGGGTGGGTGTGGCCAGGTCTTGTGAAACTCTAGTGTTTTGGGGTACACTCTACCTTTGGCATTTGTGTAACTTCTCTGCTAATTTACTGCTTTGCAACCGAAGCAGAGCCGCCAACCTGTGGTAGAGTCCTCCCTGCAAATTCTACACCCGAGGAGACTGCAACCCGCCCCTGGTCCACTCAGCATGAGCGAGCCTCCATGTTTTGTCTCCTTGCCTACACTAGCCTTCTCCCACCTGATCAAGACAGACCTTTTCTAGCTATCTTCCAAGTTATCTTTGGCTGGTAATCTGTTGTACTTCCAATATTGTGGATTCTAATAAACACTTTTTCTGAGGCTGAATTAGGTAATCAGTAAGTGAGGGAAGCTCAGAATGAAGTGTATGTGCTTTCCGCCATCTTGGCTCTATCACCCCTCCGCCCTCCCCACAAAGACTTTCTATGCTGTAAGCTCATCAAATTCATCAAGGAATTCCACTAATTATTTCTATGTATATGCAAGGGGTAGTTAGACGCTGTTGTTGTTACAGAGTTATTTTTGCAGATTTGTTTCTGCCATGTCATTACCTCCACAATCTTATTTGGAGTTTTCTTGATAAAGATACTGTGTGATTTGCCATTTCCTTTTCCTGCTCATTTTACAGATGAGGAAGTGAAGCAGAAGGGTTAATTAGGTAACTTGCACAGAATCACACAGATATTAAGTGTTTGAAGCCAGATTTGAACTTATGAAGATGAGTTTTTCTGATTTCAAACCCAGAACTCTATCTACTGTGTCACCTAGCTGCTCTCTGAGGCATAGAATATATGTATATATACACACATATACACATACATATGGATCAGGCTTATTCTTTCATTGGTATAAGGAATCCCAATGATAAATTTCTTCTATCAATGCAAGTTGGCACTTTTCCTGCTATTTATAATCTGAAACAGTTGTCTCAACACTGAAAAGTTAAGAGACTTTTTCGGAGTTACAGAGCAAACCTGGCAAAATATAGGATATCTTCCTGGCTTCTAGACTGGAAAGTCTCTCCTCTTGAGCAAAGTGATGATGTAAAGGCATGTTTCAGGAAGACTAATCTGTTAGGGCTATGCAGGCTATAATAGAGTAGAGAGAACTTGGAAGTAGGAAACCCAATTTAAAAATTAACTCATTAACCCCTGAGAAGAAATCACTTGCAGGGGCACAGGGAAGAGTGCAAGCCTTATCTTGGTCATGGTCTTCTCCCCACGCCCTGACTGCAGGAAGACCTTGTGAAGTTTGGAAGATTGAAGGATTTATACTTTGCATTGGCATTCTAGCAGTTTCAAAAACTGGCAATAGTATCTCTGTATCAGAAACTGCAATAAGATAATTTCAGGATTTTACAAAGATATCAGCAAAAGATGGAATGACCAAAGAGAAATTCATAAGAATTATCATTTTCACTATTATGTACTCTAAGGCTGAGCCTTTCTTTCCCCTGAACTCTGAGAGGTTTTTTTTATCATCTGTGACATTACAGTAAATACCCAATTCTAAAAGCTATGTAAGTCTGGCCAATATCAACTGATAACCATAGGGAGAAGTTTAACAATGGGACTACATCAGCTATAAAATTATTATTTTTAATTAATTTTTATCTTTTATGATTATACATGTATATTAACGTTTCAAATACACATTTCTATATGAATCCTCTTGGGAGAGAAAAATCAGAACAAAAGGGAAAAACCATAAGAAAAAAATGAACTATAGAATTAGAATAGACATAGATTCAGAATTAGAAATTGGAAATTAGAATTAGATTTAGAATTAGAAAGACAGCCCCCAACCCTTCAGGGCTATCCCTAGACTCTGAGGGACAAGAAATTGCTGAATTCTGGGGTTGCAGGCTGCCAATATGAGTGGGTTGAGAGTAATTCTAGATTCTATATAGTCTATGCTTACTTTAAAAAGAAACTTGTCATTGCTCTCAAGTTTGGAGTTCAAAGGCATGACTTTCCTAAACTGGATGTTCTGGGGGCGGTGTGGAAGAAAAATTCCATTTTCCAAATGAAGAATGAAATTTCATTGGAAAAGGATGAAAATTCCTTGTGCAAGCATTTTGCCTCAAGTTTAGATTACTATTATTCAGGAAGCTAATTTTATCTTTATTCTCTGGGGAAAATTCACCTCCTCTGTTCCCTAAATAGGATTATGTAGGATATTTACCAATATTTCCTCAAAAGATCTTCTTGGGAAAGGCATGCCAGATTTTAGTGCAGGTTTCTCTGTAAGTGTTGACTAATATATCAGACTATCCCAAAGCCCATACCTAAGAACAGCAATTCACTTAGACTTGTTCCACATTGGGCATAATGGTTCCACATTACATGTTCCACATATAAGATATTCTTCTGCTTTTCAACAATCCTCCTCTGTTGGGGAGATGAGTCTGACATGTACTCCTCCATAAGAATCTGGTTAGTGATAATCACAGATGTTCAAAAAAGATTTTCAAAACTACAGCTACAACTTACTCTTATTCCAGGAAGATTAAGAACATATATTTAAAATGGAATCCTTTATAATGACCAGGATTTTTTTTTCTGAGAAGAAATGATGCACTACCTTCCTTTCATTAGCAAATTGGGGAGCAGGGGTATAGAATATTACTTACATTGTCAAATGTGGATAGCGTATTTTTGGGGGGAGATTTGCTAATAGGAGCCCAGTCCTCAGAGCGAGCACAATCTATTCTTCCTGATGATGACCCCCTTGGAGTCTTGGAAACCTCTTTTTGGAAATGTGTAATAGCATGAAATAGAGAGGTATCTGCCTCAGATTCAAGATGTACACTGCTATTCTGTGACTATTTTCTCTCCATTTATTAAATGGTGAAGACAAACCTTTTAACTGACTGCCAGATCAGAACTAAATGTGTATATGAAAGATATTTACTTACTAAACAAATCATATGGAAGATACAAAATACAAATAATGATGAACCATTGGGTAGAAGAGGAACATCAGCCCTTCTCTTTCCTGGTTGCCATGAAGCCTGATGCTGGCATTTTTCTTCCTCTCTTGTGGTTTTTTTTTTTTTTTTTTTTGGCCTGAAATTTTTTTAGAAATAAAATTGAATACCCCCCATTTGAGTTTCAAATTCTATCCTCCCTATTCCCCACTCTTTAAGATGGTAAGCAATTTGATATAGTTTATATGTGTGCAGACATGTAAAACATTTCCATATAAGTCATTTTGTACAAGAAAACTAGAACAGAAAAGAGGGAGGGAAAGGGAAGAGAAGGGAAGGAAAGGGAAAGGAAGGAAAGAGAAAGGAAGGGAAACAAGAACGGGGAGGAGAAAGGGAAGGAGAAGGATGAGGAGACATGGAAAACATGATTAGGTCTATATTAGGACAATATCAGTTCTTTCTTTGGCAGTAAATAACATGCTTCATTATGAGTCTTTTTGTGATGTCCCTTTCTTTCTTTCTTTCTTTTTTTATTAAAGATGTTTAATTTTCAAAACATATGCATGGATAATCTTTCAACATTAACCCTTGTAAAACTTTGTGTTCAAATTTTCTCCTTCTTCATTTATCTTCTCTCTAAGATTGCAAATAATCCAATATATGTTAAACACAGTAAAAACAAATATTTAGATCCAAAATATGCATACATATTTATACAACCATCCTGCTGCACAAGAAAAATCAAATCAAAAAGAAAAAAAATAAAATGCAAGCAAACAACAACAAAAAGAGTGAAAATGATATGTTGTGATCCACACTCAGTTCCCATAGTTCTCTCTCTGGATGTAGATGGCTCTTTATCACAAGATCATTGGGACTAACCTGGATCATCTCACTGCTGAAAAGAGCCACGTCCATCAGAAGTGATCACCCATATAATCTTGTTGCTTTGTATAATGATCTCCTGGTTCTGCTCATTTCACTTAGTGTCAGTTCATATAAGTCTCTCCAGGCCCTTCTGAAATGATCATTCTTACTGAACAATAATATTCCATAACATTCATATTATAAGTATTTTGGACCATTGTATTGCTGATAATAGTAATTCATAGTTCTCTATCATACAATATCACTATATACAAAGTTCTCCTGAGTCTGCTCACTTTACTAGACATTAGTTC
This sequence comes from Antechinus flavipes, assembly GCF_016432865.1. Lineage (NCBI taxonomy): Eukaryota > Metazoa > Chordata > Mammalia > Dasyuromorphia > Dasyuridae > Antechinus > Antechinus flavipes. Next base: position 296,422,556 of record NC_067398.1, read on the forward strand.
ACGTAAGTTTTTACATTTTTTCCCCTGAAATCATCCTACTTGTAATTTCTTATAACATCATAATAGTACATCATAATTTCCTTTTTTGTCATATTACTAGTCAATCTGATAGGTTTAGAGCATATGATTTGCTTTGATTTCTTATCTGAAAACTGCCCGTTCATATCTTTTGTCCACTTATCAATTGGAGAATAACTTGTATTCTTATAAATTTGAGTCCCTATATATTTGAGAACTGAGACATTTATCAGAAATACTCGTTGCAAACATTTCTGATCTTAAATTAAGGAATATTGGATATAAAGTGACTATGTGAACTTGGAAAAGTTTGAAGAGTCACCAGAGGCTCAAGAACTGGAGACCCTATCAGTTTGTCAGTTGTGAAGCCTAGATGAGAAGTGTAGCCTCAAGAAGTGACTTGTGAGATTCAGCCCAGGGAATGAGTTGACCTATAAGTCCAGAAGGTTAAGTCCCACTACAAGAAAGAAACTGTTCTATAACCATTTGGAATGTAATTTAGCAGGAAAAGTTTAATAGTCACTATAGATCTCAGGAACTGAGGCAGAAGAGGAAAGAATGAGTTCCAATTTGGGGGAGTGAAGTGTTTATATTTCTGTTCATTTTGTATCTTTTCAATAAATATTCCTTTTTAAAGTCTAATAAATGTTAATTTCTTTCTAATTAAATTGAAATATAAATTAGTTAACCAATATTGGAGTAGTAATCACTTTTGATAATTTAGAGGAATATGTTGGAATGGGGAAATTAAGTAATGGCATTAGAAAAATATTCTAATTCCTCATAGGTTCCCCTAGAAAGGAAATGTAGCTAAGCTATAGGAACCTATACCTTTAGAACAAGCAGAGTTGGGTTAGGAAGAGTAAGTCTAGAGCTTACAAAGGACTATGCTCAGTTTTACTGAACACTTTTTGCCCTCTTTCAAAATCTTTTTACAAGAAAAGACTTACTGGGTAGGGGATTAAGGAAGGTTGTAATCAGAAGTAAATATAATGTCAGAACACGGTATCAATAAAAATATGATCAAGTGGAAAAATATAAAATAAAATAACTATAATAATGTAATAAAAGTTTTATTTAAAACAACAGTAAAAATCAATCCGAACAATTAGACTTGCTTAGTGGCAATTTATATTTTATATATATTTATATTATACTATATTTTATTTTATTGTAATTCATTTAAGAGGTATTAATTCAAATTTCTCCTATATTCTGCATTAAACAACTTTAAAATAATGCCTCAAATTGAATTTTGGAGTGACAAAGTCAATGAAAGGTGAAACATTTTTCTAACCTAAAACAATTTAGGAGGTTAGGCGAGATCTGTGACACCAGATTTGGGGCTAGCTCAGAGCACCCATGGTAGCATCACAAAAGGCAGGCTTTGGAGGCAGCTGTGATAAGAGCAGAAGCAACTTGAGGAGCTCTTAGCCCAGAGATGGAAAGCCCAGAGATGCATGAGTTCCAGGATCGGGGGAAAGGATAGGTGCTAATATTTGATAACTGGTCAGAAAGAGATTATAAGGGACCCTTTGCTGGCACTGGGTGAAACTGGTGCTGATCAGCAACTTCTAACAATGACAGTAAAAAAGATATAGGATGATAAACTCAGAAAACTACACTGCTTTTTGCAGGATAAACTAATTTCAAAATAAATCCACTTCATTTGCTCCGGGACCAAACCTAGAAATTTCTTGGTATTATGCTGCCTACAGGTCTTATGGTGGACATATCATTTAAAACTTGTTAGAGAAAATGTTTTAAAATTCATGTGGTCTCATTTCATGTACAGTGTATCTCAAGTATGGTCCCATATCTTGGTAAGATTTGAAGTGAAGACATTTCTGCTAATTTAAATGACACAAATATACGTGTTCCTTCAAAATGAGAGAAATTGTTTTTCTTCATCTCAGATAATGAAAGGTAGCAATCACTAATTATTGTATATTTTAAAAATTGTACTCTATTATTTCCAATTATATGTGAAGATGACTTTTAACATTCATTTTTATAAAATTTTGAATTCAGATTTTTTCTCTCTCCTCTCCCCTCTCTTCCTAAAACACAGATGATATGTATGTGCAATAATGTAAAACATTTTCATTTTAGTCATGTTGTAAAAGAAGAAACAGGTCAAAAGAAACACACATATGCAAAGAAAATTAAAATAGAATGCTTTGATCTGCATTCGGAGTCCATCATTTTTTTCTCTGGATGTGAATAGCATTTTTCATCATGAGTTCTTTGTAATTGTCTTGGGTCACTGTATTGCTGAGAGAAGGCAGATTATTCATAGTTTGATCATCACACAATGTTGCTGTTACTGTTTACAATGTTCTCTTGGCTCTGTACATATCACTTTACATCAGTTCATGTAAGTCCAGGTTTTCCTGAAATCCATCTGTTCATCATTTCTTATAGCATAATAGTATTCCATTACATTCAAATATCATAGCTTCTTCAATCATTCCCTTTTCATGGCACCTTCTCAATTTCCAATACTTTGCCACTACAAAAAAGAACTAATATTTTTGTGCATGTAGGTCCCCTTCATTTTTTTATGACCTTTTGGGGTTATAGACTAGCAGTTGGATGAAAAGATATGCATAGTTAGATTGCCCTTCTGGACATAGTTCCAAATTGCTGTCCAGAATAGATAGATAGGTTCACAATTTCACCAACAGTGCATTAATGTCTGAGTTCTTTCACATCTTCTCTGAAATGTACCATTTTCCTTTTTTGTCATATTATTTAATCTGATATATGTGAGATGGTACCTCAGAGTTGTTGTAATTAACATTTCTCTAATCAAAAATGATTTAGAACATTTCTTCATATGACATTCTTTATATAACAAATATATATATATATATATAAATTCTTAGCTTTGATTTATCTGACAATTGCACACTCATATCTTTTAAACATTTATCAACTGAGAAATGATTTGTATTCTTATTGACTCAATTTTCCATGCATTTGAGAAATGAAGACTTTATTAGAGACATTTGCTATGAAGAATGTTTCCCAGCTTTATGATTTCCTTCTGATGTTGGCTGTATTGGCTTCATTTTAATTTAATATAATCAAAATTATTTGTATTATATTTTAAATGATTTCTGTTCCTTGTTTGGTCATGAATTCTTCTTTTCTCCAAATATCTGACAGGTAAATTATTCCTGGCTCTTCTAATTTGCTTATCTTTATCTTTAAATCACACACCCATTTTTACTTTGTTGTATAGTGTTAAAATGGTCTACATATAATTTTTGCCATATTGTATTCCAGTTTTCTCAGCAGTTTTTGTCAAATAGTGAATTCTTATTCTAGAAGCTAAGGTCTTAAGGTTTATCTAACACTAGGTTACTATGGTCATTTGCTACTTTTTTTTTTATTCAATATATTCCACTGATCCAATCTATTTCTTAGGCAGCACCAGATTGTTTTGATGGTTGTGACCTTATAATATAATTTTTTATATTATATATATTTATATTATGTTTTTATAGTATAATATAGTTCAATACAGGTCCAGGGGTCTTCAAACTACAGCCACAGGCCAGATGCGGCAACTGAGGACGATTATCCCTCTCACCCAGGGCTATGAAGTTTCTTTATTTAAAGGCCCACAAAACAAAGTTTTTGTTTTATTATAATCCGTCCCTCCAACAGTCTGAGGGACAGTGAACTGGTCCCCTATTTAAAAAGTTTGAGGACCCCTGACTGGTACGCCATCTTCCTTTGCATTTGTTCAATAATTCCCTTTGAAATTGTTGAGCCTTTGTTCTTCCAAATGAACTTTGTTGTTATTTTTTTCTACATCTATAAAATAATTTTTTGGTAGTTTGATTGATATGGCACTAGATAAGTAAATTAATTTAGCCAGAATTGTCATTTTTATTATATTGACTCCGACTACCCATGAGCAATAGATATTTTCCCAATTGTTTAGATATGATTTTATTTTTGTGAAAAGCATTTTGTAATGAACTTAATGTATGTACATAATATAGGCATATTCCCAAGAATTTTATATTTTTTAGTCATGTTAAATAGCATTTCTTTTTATCTTTTGCTGCTGGGTTTTTTGGTAAAGATACAGAAATGCTGATGATGTATGTGATTTCTTTTATATTCTGTCACTTTGCTAAAGCTGTTAATTATTTCAACTAATTCTTTAGGTAAGCCTAAAGAACATATACCATCATATACCATCATACCTTCTGCAAAAAGTAATAGCTTTGTTTCCTTATTGTTGATTTTAATTCCGTCAGTTTTTTTTTCATTGCTCTAGCTAACATTTCTAGTATAATATTGAATAATACTAATGATAAGATCTCCCTGATCTTCTAGAGGGTTTTTAGCTTATCCCTCTTCCACATAATGCTTGCTGATAGTTTAAGATAAATGTTACATATCATTTTAAGGAAAGCTCCATTTATTTGTAAACTCTCTAGTATTTTTAATAGGAATAGGTGCTGTGTTTTATCAAAAGCTTTTCCTGTCTCTACTGAGATAATCATATGATTTTGGTTGGTTTCGTAATGGATATGTTCAATTATTCTGATAGTTTTCCTAGTATTAAATCAACCCTGCTTTCCTGGAATAATCCCCACAGGGTCATAGTGTACTATGTAATCTTCATCATATATTGCTGTAATCTCCTTGCTTGCTAGTATTTTATTTAATTTTTTACATCAATATTCTTAAGTAGAATTGTGCTATAGTTTTCTTCCTTTGTTTTACCTCTTCCTGGTTTAGATATTAGATGGTTATGCCATTAAAAAGGAATTTAGTAGGACTCCTTCCCCTATTTTTTAAAAAAAATTAATAATAATAGTTTTTTGTTTTCAAAATTCATGCAGACAGTTCCCAATATTGATCCCTGCAAACCTGTGTTCCAAATCCCTTTCTATCTCCTCCTTCCATCTCCCTTCCCCAGAAAGCAAGCAATCCTCCACATTCAACATGTTGCACATGAAAAATTAAATCAAAAAGGAAAAAAAGGCAAGCAAACAACAACAAAAAGGTGAAAATAATATATTTTCATCCACATTCAGTGCCTATAATCCTCTTTCTGGATGCAGATGACTCTCCAGCATGAGTCTATTGGAATTGGCTGAATCACCCCATTGTTGAAAAGAGCTAACTCTATCAGAGTTGATCATCATGTAATCTTGTTACTATGTACAATGTTCTCTTGGTTCTATTCACTTCACTTCGCATTAGTTCATGTAAGTCTTTCCAATCTTTCTGAAATGATTCTGCTGATCGTTTTTTTTTTTTAATAGAGCAATAATATCCCATTATATTCATATACCATATTCATCTATGTTTTCAAAAATTTAGACAATATTTGAATTAATTGTTCTTTAAATGTTTAGTAAAATTCACTTGTGAATCCATCTGGCACCGGGTTTTTTTTTTAGGAAGTTCATTGATGGGTTGTTCAATTTCTTTTTCTGAGGTAGAGTAATTTAGGTATTCTCTTTCCTCTTCTATTAATCTAGGCAATTTATATTTTGTAAATATTCATTGATTTTGCTCAGTCAGATTTATTGGCATACAATTGGGTAAAGTATTTCCTGATGATTGCTTAAATTTTCCTTCATTGATGTTGAATTCACCCTTTCATAGGGTATCTTTCCTGCCTCTGTGGGTAAGATAATTTACCCTATTCTCTCTCTCTCTTCTACTCCTAGTATAATCTTCTTTTCCTCTGTATAATTAATCTTTTATGTTATCCCCTCACAGTTAACTTTTACTCATACATTCTATTTAAACTCCTTCTAATTACACTATTTGTGATACAATTCTTTAGAATTACAAGTATCATATATCCATGTAGAAAGATGTAAATAGTTTAGCCTTATCATATACCTTGTTTTCTGTTTCTTTTTTAGCTTTTTATGCTTCTCTTGAGATTTGATGATGAAAATCAATTTTTTTTAGTGGAAAACACCATCCACATTGGAAGAGAGAACCATGTAGACTGAATGTAAATCAACATATGCTGTATTCACTTTTTTTTTCTTTTTCTGTTTCTTTTTTCTTTTGTGTTTTTTTCCTTTTGTTCTGATTTTTTTCTTCCAACACGAGTCATGAAGAAATATGAAAAACAGAATGTACATATATAAGAAAAAACTGTTGTTTTTTAAAATAACGAAGAAAAATAAAATTTTTAAAAAGCGAAAGTTCTAATACAACAAAAAATAAACAAGTAAAAATTCTGCCCTATTTTTTAAAAAAGGAATCTTTTCTTTTGTTCAGCTCTTGTTGTAGACCTAGCTCATTTGCTTTCCAGAATGTCACATTCCATGACCTCTGATCCTTTAATGTTGAAGCTGCTAAGTCCTATGTAATTAAAAGGAAGTCCTAAACATCATACTTCAAGAAATAATCAAAGAAAATGCCTGAAATAAAAGAATAAAATAAACATTAAAAGAATCTATCAATCACTTCCAGAAAGAGATCCCCAAACAAAAACTCCTAGGAACATTATAGCCAGATTCCAGATCTCCTAGTTCAAGGGGAAAAAAATGCAAGCAGCTAGAAAGGAAGAATTCAAATATCAGGGACCCACAGTCAGTTCTAGGATATCCAGACAGCTTTCCTTGACTGTTTCTTGAAGTATGATGTTCAGGACCTCCTTTTAATTATATCCTTCAGGTAATTCAATGTTTCTTAAATTGTCTCTCCTAGAAATGTTTTCTGTGATTGTTCCTGTATAACCTATATCTAGCTGCTTACCATCTCAGGGAAGGAAGAGGGGAAAGAAGAAGGAATAGAATTTAGAACTCAAAATAAAAAAAAAAAACCCTAAAAAAAAAAAAAACAATCACCCCAAATGTTAAAAAAAAAATTGTTTTAACATGTAATTGGAGAAATAAAAAATTTAAATAAGCATGTGTGTATGTATGTGTATATGTGTATTATATTTATATATAATCATATATAAATGTAAAATTACCTTTATTGGATCTATTTTCCAGGTCACTTGTTTTTCCAATGAGGTATTTTACATTTTCTTCTGTTTTTCGCTTTTGATTTTGTTTCATTGACTTTTGATGTCTCATAGGATCATTAGCTTCCAGTTGTCTAATTCTAATTTTAAGAAGTTTTTTTATATCGTTTTAAAGTGTATTATTTATTTTTGTCTTTGAATTTTGAGTTTCAATTCTCCCCCTCCCTATTGTCCCTTCCCTCTTCACTGAGAAATCAAGCAATTTAATATAAATCATGCATATGAAATCATGCAAAGCATTTCCATATTAGCCACATTGAACAATAACAACAACAAAATCACAAGAAAATAAAGTGAGAAAAGTATATTTCAATTTGCCCCCAGAGTTCATTGATTGTTTCTTTGGAGGCAAATAGTATTTTGTCCTTGAGAATTGTTTTGGATAATTATATTAATTAGAGTAGCTAAATCTTTCACAGCTGATAATCATTACAACATTGTTTTATGGAGTACAATGTTCTTCTGGTTGGGCTCACTTCACTTTGTATCATCTCATGTACAGTTTGAGGTTTTTTCCTGAAAAATGCCTGCTTGTAATCTCTTAATAGCATAATAGTTCTCTAACACAATCATATGCCACTACTTGTTTGGCCATTCCCTGATTAATAGGCATCCCCTCAATTGCCAGTTCTTTGTCACCACAAAAAGAACTACTATAAATATTTTGGTATGTATATAGGTCCTTTTCTTTAATCTCTTTGTATTATAGACCTAGTAGTGTAATTGCTGGGTCAAAAGGTATATACAGTTTTATTAGCCCTTCGGCCATAGTTCCAAATTGTTTTCTAGAATGGTTGGACCAGTTTATAATAGGAGTTATTTTCTTCAGTTAACTTTCTTACTTCCTTTTCCATTTGACCAATTTTAATTTTTGTAGAATTTTTTTTGTTTTCTTTTTCTAAGTTCTTGCGGTTTGTTTGTTTTTTTTTCTCACAATTCTCTTGCATCACTCTCATTTCTTTCCCCAGTTTTTCTTCTACTTCTCTTTTGGATTTTCAAACTCCTTTTTGAGCTCTTTCAGGAATTCTTTTGGGGCTTAAGTTCAATTCATTTTTTGGGAGGAGGGTACAGATTGCACATAGTCATTTTCATATTATTGTCCTCTTCTGAGTTTGTGTCTTGATCTTCCCTGTCACCATAATAACTTTGTATGGTCAGATTCTTTTTGTTTGTTTTTGTTTTTTGCTTCATCTTTTTTAGTCTTTTCCCTTACTTTTGAATTTGAGTTCTGTTTCTAGGGCACAAGGGGCACTGTTTCAAGCTTCTTATGTATGTGTTTGGATTGGGGGCTACAGGCATTGACTGCTGCTGTATTGCTGCTGCCCTAGGACCCATAGGAGACTCTCATGCTGCAAGAGTGTAAGGGTCCATCAACTCATTTAGTGATGGGCTGAATGAGTGAAATGGGTTAGGGGTAACTGGTGATATTCAGTGCCACGGGGGTCTGGCAGCTCATCTTGTATTATGTTGAGATACATGTGGATCCTGGTGCTGGTGTCTGCCTGTTTGCTTAATTTATTATGTTAAGGCATAATAAAGAGAAACTGGTCACAAAACAGCTTAATAATTATAATGGTCATTTGATCTAGACAAGGTTCCCTAAGGAGCAAATTCTGTGTAGAGTTTGTAGACTTTACCTGCAATGCTGAGAAACTGAGTCACACATCACCTCTTAGAATTTCAGGTGATTCCCACTTGGGTCTTGGCTGTCATAGAATCAATTATTTTAATTTAATTTTTAAAAATATATTTAATTAAAACAAATACAAAACAGAAAAAAGAGAAAAATGAAAAAGAAAACATTTTATGTGCACAGCACATAAACATAAAAGAGGATTCAAAATATGTAAAAATAGCTTTCTATTTCAGGAAAGTTATATAATAATAGAACACATTGTATTCAGAACTGTTCATTGTTTCTTTTCTTCTCTCTTGTGACCCTTTTATTTTATTCTATTTTCTCCCTTCTTCCCTTTCCCTCCCTCTCACCCCCGCTTCTCCCAAGTAGGTTATAGTTAAGCATGGATATATTTATGTATACATATGTACATACATACATATGTATAAATACATATGCATATACTCATAAAAATACATATAAATAAAAACCTACACATATACACTCACACACTCATCTATGTAAGCTTGTACTACACTTGTTTGTCTTCTGTTTCTCTGAAGGTGTATAACATCATCCTTCTTAGTGCAAGTCTTTCCATATTTTTCTAATTCTACTAACTCATCATTTCCTATGCTACAGAAATATTCTAACATTATTGTAGAAGTGGAACTTGGGGAAATATACCGTGTTTCCCCGATAATAAGACAGTGTCTTATTATTTTTTTGGACAGAAAAAACACCAGAGGGCTTATTTTCAGGGGAGGCCTTATTTTAATGAACATTGACAGCAATTTTAATAAACAGGTAAATGTGAACCAAAAAAAAGTACCTTTATTCAATAATGATCACGTCATCTTCTTCAACAACATTGTCATAAGTGTCCATACCCAGAATTCCATCCTGGATGTCTTGCGCCTCTATTTCCTTCAGAAGAAGTAGACCCAATCTGTCATGTCCAGCAATATAGCTCTCTTTAAATGAACATGTCTTGTCCAGGTAACCTGCTTGTAGTGCCTTGGTGACACAGCTGTCAGTAATTTTATCCCATGACTTCTTCACCCAAGTCACGACTTCTTGCAGACAAGGCTTCACAAAGTTTCTACCCTGATTTCTTTCGATTCTATTTTCAATGTAGTCATTGACTTCCATGCGCAAATGGTCTTTGAATATCTTGTTTATTGCAATATCAAGGGTCTGGAGATAGGCAGTCATTCCTGCAGGAACCATTACTTGATCTATTCTTCTCTCTGCAAGGAAGTTCTTCATTTCTTTAGCACAGTGAGTGCTGGCTGAATCCCAGATTATCAGACCTCTTTGGTTACCTTGCATAACAAGTGGCAGCATTAAATCAACACACTTTCTTATAACGGCTTGTGTACACCAGGCTTTTTCGGTTTCAAGAACATAAATGCCTGATACACGTTCAGTCTTATCCTTCTTGCCCTTACTGATGATTAGAGGTGTGGCTTTCTTTCTATCCAAACGAATTGCCAAAACACAGGTGACCATGCACTTTCATAGCCAGTGGTGGGAATGTAGATTGACGGTGCACCCCTGTGATGAATTGTTGTTTGAGATCCTTGTCCCATAAACACTGCAGTTTCATCCATAGCAATCATTGCAGGTTTGGCACTTGGAAATGTCGATCCTATCAATAAAGGACTTGAATGCAAGTGCATGTTTAATAACTTCAGCATCCTCCAGCTTAAACAGTGTTGTTGATCTTTTTAGGGACAGTTCATACCATTGAAGGAAATCGTCCAACCAGTGTTGTGATGCTTTGAATCCTTCTGAGACCATTTCAAACTCTGGTGCCATTGGAAGGGCAAATGCTTGAATAGCCTTTGCTCTCCTGTCAGCAATCCATTTGCCAATGAGGATCTCCAAGTCAGAATATAAGGGTTGCCGACCTGATCCAGACCTGCACTTTTTTCCTTTTCCCTCATCCACCTGTTGATTGAGGTTATTATAATCTGCTCTCCATTTTCTGACCATTCGAAGATCCAAAAGTTTTTCTTTATAGAAAACTGCAAGATTCTTGCCATGTGACTCCTCTACAATTGCTTTCTTGTACTCAACAGTATAGCTCTTCTTTTTTGTACTCATGTCTGGGGGTCAAAACAGACAGAATAATAAAATTATGACCATCAGCCCTTCTTTTCACTCCATCCTGCCTCTCAATAATGTTTTAACCCCATCATGCTCCCTGAGTGCTCCTTCTATCCTCCATGATGCCCCTTGAGTTCTTCTTTTATCCTCCATCATGCCCCTTTTATCTTCCATCATGCCCCCTGAGTTCTTCTTTTATCCTCCATCATGCCCCTTTTATCCTCCATCATGCCCCCTCACTCCTGTTTACATACTGGGTTTTTATGTTGTCCTGCCTCAGCTCTCCTCCCCGGCACTGCTCTCAATGGCACCAGCAAGCAAATCACTGGGGAAGAACAGGATGACGCGCTCACTGCTGCAGCTCTGATTGGATGCAGCTTGGAGCGCAGCGTGCGTTTCACGGGTGGGTGGGGGGATGGTGCATACAGAGGGTACCGTAATGTAGCATGTAGTGCAGGGAATCACCTTCACTACAGTAGCAATCTCAATAGGGCTTATTTTCAGGGGAGGGCTTATTTTAGAGGAATCTTACACAGTAGGGGAGGGCTTATTTTCGGGATAGGTCTTATTGTCAGGGAAACACAGTACTTGAAAGAAATATGCTTGAAACAACATGTTAACTCAATGGAATTGATGAGACAATGGTTATCTAGTTTACATATACTTAGTACTTAGCATGGTGATGTAATAGTTCTAGAATTGATGTAATTGTAATAAGGTATTTAAACTGAGGACAAAGTCAGCTACAGATATTCTATCTTTGACTGTCCTTGAGGTGGCTCTCCTGTCTCCTGCACTATGGGGGAGACTGGCAGACTGCTGGAAAAAACTGGGAACAGTCAGACTGCTGGAAGAGACTGTGGAGCAAACTGGTTTAGACTAGGAAACTGAAGGAGACAATAAAGACTTTGGACTTTATTCCTGACTATTCTCTTGATGATTATTCTGCTGAGACCAAGGCTGGTCTCCAAAAGCTAGCTTGGACATTACATTTTGGTGCCCAAATGTGGACATAAGGATTTACACTCAGCAGTTTGACTGACACAATCCTGAGTTCAGTGGAGAAGTTTCCATGACCTGGAAATAGGGTTAGATCAAAAACAGACAAGCAGGAAACTTTAGTAAAGACTAAACTAGTGTTTCAGCTGAAATGGGACAGATGCTTAGAAAAGAACCTTCCCCATTCCAACCAAAGTGCGTAGAATGCATAGTTAAGCTAAATAATAAAATGGAATAAATAATAAAAAAACAAGGTTTGATTGTAGCTTGAAAACAGATCATTGGACTCTTAGAAATATTAGAGTGCATGTCTCCTTGGTTCTCTAAGGAAGAAAAATTAGAGCCAGATAAGTGGAAACTAGTGGGAGAGAAACTAATTGAATATTACAATGATAATAGTCCTATTCAATTCCTGAAGAAACATTCTATATATACAATACAACACAACACAATTGGCTTTAAGGAATTACATGACTTTTAGAATAAGGAAAAAGAAGAAAGAGGAGAAGGGGGATGGTACTGACAAAGCAACTAAAAAGCATGAAGAATTAGACAAGAAATGAGTTTAAAATGCTGATGAAATTAAGGAGTGTAGTGCTTCACAACAGGAGCCATTAGGGCATTCCTCCTCTCATGACCCTCCCCCTTCAATTTCCCCTTTGTGGGTGGAAGGAGGAGGAGGAGGGGGAAGAGCAGCGATACTATCAGTACCATACATGCAGCAGCTTTGTCCACTCCCTGTGACATGATTACAAAGGGCACTAATTAAAGCTAAAAATGAAGGACATGATATATTTGATTTAAAATAGAAGTATATCCTGAGATTGAAGTTTGACTCTTCAGGTCAAGAAAAAAGAAAATACATTCCATTTAATTTGGAAATTATCAAAGATCTGAAAAAGGTTTGCATTCTTTATGGGTCCATATCTTCTTATGTTAAGATGTTATTAGAGAATTTGGTTTTTGAAATCTTAACCTCTAATGACTGGAAATCTATAGCAAGGACATGTTTAGAATCTGCACAAAACGTGTTGTAGCTTTCTGAGTATTCCTTTCCTTTTTATCTGATTAATCTACACACTTTATCCCATTCCTATTAATCTACTCAGCTTTCTATACCTCATCTTATCCTATTCCCCACCTCTCTTATTTCTTTATAAATTTTGAAGAGTTTTATTCCATTCTAGATATATTTGTATTGTTATCTGTTTAACCCATTCCTGATTTGAGTAGGATTTCAGAACTACCAATCCTCCAGTACCATTTAATTCCTCTGTGTTGATTCTTGCTCTCACACCCACATTTCTATAACATAATTACTGTTTTTACCTTTTCCTTCAAAAATCACATCATGTTCAGCTCTACCCCAATCTTTCTTTTGTACTACCCAATTATTAATGACAATCTTAGACATACGGTTTACATTTTCACATATAAAACATAAGCAGTTTGTCCTTACTGAGTCCCATGAACTTAGTATTTGATTTTAACTTATTTTTCTTGGTTCTTTTAAGTCACATTTTCTGTTAAGTCCGGGGGGTTTTGTTTTTTGTTTTTGGTAACAATATCCAGAAAATCTGGCAATTCATTTAATATTCCCTTTTTTCGTTCATTTGGTTATTTTGGTGGATATGATATTTTTGGCTGAAATCCTAGTTTTTTTTATCTTACATATTTAGTAAAATTTTATTTTTGATCTGGAAGTTTCAAAATTGACCACTGATGTTCCTGGAAGTTTTCCTCATAGGATCGTGTGGCCCTTAAGCTGAAGGGCAGCAGCAGCGATGGGAATCAGGTAGTGGGCAGCAGGTCTCGCACAGTGATCTCTCCCACAACCATGGGTACTCTGCTTGTAAGGCCTAAGGCCTCAAGGACCTTAGGTGAAGGAGTAGGACAAGGAGAAGGCAGTGTTCGCAGCAGCAGCAGACACCCAGATGAGAAACCAAGCCAGGCGAATGTCTCTAAGCCAGGCTTTGGCAGCACAAGGCAAGTCCCAGAGAACCTGGGTGCAGCTGGGTAAGTTAGAAACATTGAAAAGTTCAGTGGTTTTTGATAGCCAGAGCTCCTGGCTCTGCCTAGGTGTGCCAGAAAGCAAGGGCGAGAGAGTTCTTGTAGATAGATGCCCAGTGAGACTGACCAAAGAAGCTTATAGAATTAAAATATTTATTACAGGATCCTGCTTCTATAAAGGTGAATGCTTGAACCATTTATGTGGTTGTTAACTATTCTCTTGGGAAACTACAAACTCTTCATATTCCTTGCTAGCTCATTCCAGGGGTTTTATCAACATGACAGCCAGGAAGCTGTTCTATATAACCAGCCTTAGATCTCTCTATTGTTTACATCTAGACTCTTTTCTTCTACTTTAAATTTACATAGCAGCCTCCTTAGGTTACTAAGCCCTCAGGCTGTGCAAAGAGTAGGTGCTTAATAATGGGTTCTCGTATTGAATTTTCTTAAAATGCAACTTTAAAAAAAACAAACTCTTAATAAATTCAACTGATCAAAAAGCCTTTATTGAACATTCACTACCGTGTTTCCCCGATAATAAGACACTGTCTTATTATTTTTTTGGACAGAAAAACACCAGAGGGCTTATTTTCAGGGGAGGGCTTATTTTAATGAACATTGACAGCAATTTTAATAAACAGGTAAATGTGAACAAAAAAAAAGTACCTTTATTCAATAATGATCACGTCATCTTCTTCAACAACATCGTCATAAGTGTCCATTGACACTTCCATCCTGGATGTCTTACGCCTCTATTTTCTTCAGAAGAAGTGGACCCAATCTGTCATGTCCAGCAATATAGCTCTCTTTAAATGAACATGTCTTGTCCAGGTAACCTGCTCATAGTGCCTTGGTGACACAGATGTCAGTAATTTTATCCCATGACTTCTTCACCCAAGTCACGACTTCTTGCAGACAGGGCTTCACAAAGTTTCCACGCTGATTTCTTTCCATTCTATTTTCAATATAGTCATTGACTTCCATGTGCAAATGGTCCTTGAATGGCTTGTTTATTGCAATATCAAGGGTCTGGAGATAGGCAGTCGTTCCTGCAGGAACCATTACTTGACCTATTCTTCTCTCTGCAAGGAAGTTCTTCATTTCTTTAGGGCGGTGAGTGCTGGCTGAGTTCTTCTTTTATCCTCCATCATGCCCCCGAGTTCTTCTTTTATCCTCCATCATGCCCCCTGAGTTCTTCTTTTATCCTCCATCATGCCCCTTTTATCCTCCATCATGCCCCCTCACTCCCGCTTACATACTGGGTTTTTATGTTGTCCTGCCTCAGCTCTCCACCGCGGCACTGCTCTCAATGGCGCCAGCAAGCAAATCACTGGGGAAGAACAGGATGCTTTGATCCAGCAGTGTTTCTACTGGGCTTATACCCCAAAGAGATACTAAAGAAGGGGAAGGGACCTGTATGTGCCAAAATGTTTGTGGCAGCCCTGTTTGTAGTGGCTAGAAGCTGGAAAATGAATGGATGCCCATCAATCAGAGAATGGCTGGGTAAATTGTGGTATATGAATGTTATGGAATATTATTGTTCTTAAGAAATGAACAGCAAGATGAATACAGAGAGGCTTGGAGAGACTTACATGAACTGATGCTAAGTGAAATGAGCAGAACCAGGAGACCATTATATACCTCAGCAATGATACTGTTTGAGGATGTATTCTGATGGAAGTGGATCTCTTCGAGAAAGAGAGTTAATTCAATTTCAATAGATCAAAGATGGACAGAAGCAGCTATACCCAGAGAAAGAACACTGGGAAATGAATATAAACTGCTTGCATTTTTGTTTTTCTTCCTAGGTTATTTATACCTTCTGAATTCAAGTCTCCCTATGCAACAAGAAAACTGTTCGGTTCTGCACACATATATTGTATCTAGGACATACTGTAACCTATTCAACATGTAAAGGACTCTTGCCATCTAGGGAAGGGAGGGAGGGAGGGAGGGGAAAAATCAGAACAGAAGTGAATGCAAGGGACAATGCTGTAAAAAATTACCCTGGTATGGGTTCTATCAATAAAAAGTTATTTAAAAAAAAAAAAAAGGAAGAACAGGATGACGCGCTCACTGCTGCAGCTCTGATTGGATGCAGCTCGGAGCACGGCGTGTGTTTCATGGGGGGGGGAAAAGGGAGGGGGAGGGACAGTGCATACAGAGGGTACCATAATGTAGCGTGTAGTGCAGGGGATCAACTTCACTACAGTAGCAATCTCAATAGGGTTTATTTTCGGGGGAGAGCTTATTTTAGAAGAATCTTACATAGTAAGGGGAGGGCTTATTTTCGGGATAGGTCTTATTATCGGGGAAACATGGTATATTGCTAGGCCTTGTGTTAAGTGCTGATAATACAAAGACAAAAACAACAGTTAAGTACAATTAAAACAATCAAGCAAGTACATACATAATTTAAACAAAATAAATGCAAGGTAGTTTTGATACAGAGGGCACCAGTACTGGAGATCAGGAAAGGTTTCATAGAGAAGGTGAGCTGAGGCTTAGAGGATTCTGAGAGGCCAAAGGAATTTCAGGCAGGTGCAAAAGTGCAGAGAGAAGGGGAATAGAGTGAGTGTCCATGATACAGAACAGTGAATAATAAAGCATCCAAAGTTTGGAAAGAAAAGAAGGGGTTCCTGTAGTGAAGAGATTTAAATGTCAAATAGATGAGTTTTTGTTTGCTTGGGCCTAAAGGGAGACTGGAGAGTTTGTTTAGCAAAGGGAGTGGCAGCATGATCAGACCTTAGAAGACAGGAATAGAAACTACTCCTTATCCTGCCACTGAATAGGCTTCAGTCTTTTAAACTTCCATTATAAGACCTATTTTCCACTTTTGTAACAGTACCAGCATTTCCCTGATTCAGCTATTTTCCTCTCCCTCACAATGTGGAGAGGTTTTGCCCAGGGGTGTGCTGGTAAATGTTTAATAACAGGACTCTCTAAAAAAAAAGTATCAATCTGCATTATTAATATTTTCTTCAGTCTACACCATACACAAACACACACACACACACACACACACACACACACACACACACACACACACACACACAAATAAACCAAGCCCTGATTTGTCGTGGTTCGCATTAAAAATCTAACCATCATTAGAGCCAGCTCCAGCTAACCTATTTGAAAACAAAGCTGCTCCCAGGACCTGATTAACCCAAATTCAGTTTCCTCACCCCAAACCCCCAGACAACATTGAAAAGGTCTAGAACAATTGTTTTTGGCCCTGCCTTCCCTGATAGTTTCCAGGTCATCTAAAAGGGTCTAAGGGCATAAAAACTTCTAATCATATGTAACTCAATGGACTACGTGTATTTTTGGGTCCTTGTTCTATATCTTTGCTGCGTTGGGGCAAAATCAGCCACTGTACGTTCAACAACTTGCAAGTGATTCATTTAATACCATCCATCATCAAATTTAGACTAACAGTGTGTTGCCAACTATTCCTCTAAAAGAGAACTCAAAAAGGCTCTTTAAATCTTGTCAGAATTAAGTCCCCAAAGACTGAAGTTTTCTGACTTGAAGTCTGATGATTTCTCTACTTTGTCTCTCCAAACCTCAATTTCTTTTTCTATAAAATTATGATTTGGAGTAGATGATCTCTCAATGTCCTTTCTTGTGACAAAAGTTTGACTCACGCAGGAATATTGAGATTTTTCTGGTTTGTAACTGCCATTTTATTCTTTTCTACTATTTTCCAGTATTCTCTAACTCTCCTTCCCTCCTCCTCCCCAAACTTTGAGGGGAGTGATTAGAGAGATTAACTTTAAATGATTTGGCATATCTAAATGCTGCTATCCTAAACTAATCGGTAGTGATAAATGACTTACTCTTTCCTTTGTTGTTTTTTTTTTTTTGTTTGTTTGTTTTGTTTTTGTTTTGTTTTGTTTTTTGTGAAAACACTGTAAGGCCATCTCCTTGGAGTCAGGAGGTTATTGTCTGCGGAAAAGCAGATAAATGCCTTCTGTTTAATATGTGACTAGATTATGATGATGAAAATGACTTTTAAAAATATGGACTCCCTACAGGATGATAAGACTGAATGTAGGTTTAAAGGGATTCTAGGTGAATTAATGAATGGCAGATCCATGATATCCTCATCATGGAATAATCAAGGAATTTAGGGATGTCTTACTAATCTTTAGAAATATAATGTTACTGGAGGATTAATTATATTCTTTGTTCCACAGCTTGTCTTTTTTGATGTCCATGTCATACATAGAATATTGGGTTAGATGGATCATAGGTCTGACTTAGCCTGACATTTCTGGTATCCCAATAATTACAATAATAATTTTTCAACCATGTGGTAACCTTTTAGACTTTTCACATAAACACACACACACACACACACACACACACACACACACACAGATACTTGATATATATGTCTCTTGTTTTAATCTGGGGCCTTTATAATCTTTTTTTTCTTTTCTAATTATGTTTGTCATTTGGATAAGAGCCAAATTCTTGATAATTTGACTTTTGAGATCCAGCCTGATGTTTTTTCTCTCTTCAAATATTTCTCAATTCATTAAAAGCAAGTCAACTGATAAAGAGCTTTAGTTTCCTTTCCTCAAAATTACTCTTAAGGCAGAAGATAGATCCATCAATGACTCCCATTTTTTAGATGAGGAAAGTAACTTGTTTATAATCACAGACCTAGTGAAGAGTACAATTTGGACTCACACTGAAGTTTTCTGAACCTACAGACAGTACTGTTTCTACCAAGCACATTCTTTTGGATCTTATATTCTTCATCTGTAAAACAAAGATATAGCTCACAGTGAAAAGAGTGCTGAACTTGGTGTCTTAGGACCTGGTTTTAAATCCTAACTGTGCCACTTACCTAAACTGTGTAATCTCAGACAAATTAGTCAACTTCTCTGGGACTCAGTTTCCTCAACTATTAGTTCATGGGGGTTGGAGCAGATTACCACTAAAGTTCCTTTCCACTTTAGATCCATGATTCTATTTTTGGATTTCTCTAAGGTTCCTTTCAGGTCTTCCTTTAATATAGATGACATAGTCTTCTTTGCCCAAAAGAGTTCTGTCAAACCAAAGACAATTTTATACTAATTTCATCATGGAGCTAAAGTAATTATAAGTGAAAAATATTCAGAAATATTTCTGTGACTAGAACTAGTTTATTACTTAGATATGGCTTAAAGCTCAATTGTTTTTGGTGGCTCATCTCTCACTCCATTGTTTTCTTAATCTTTTACAACCTGACTTCAAGTAGTTTGAAACTGGTCTGTCCAAAATTATGAATAATCTCTTAATTGTTACCTCTGGTAAATCAGGTATATTTTGATGAATAAAGATTTTCAATAGTTAATTATGCTCTGAAAATGTCGGTCTCATGGCAACAATGAATTCCCCTCTTACTAAATGACTGTGGCCCAGAAAATTAGGTAAATATGAGTTCAAATCCTATTTTAGATAATATTTCTATGTGACATTGGATAAATCATTGAAGCTCTCTGATGCTCAATTTTTTTCATCTGTAAAACAGGAATAATAATCGTACCAACCTCAAAGGGCAGTGTCTTTGAGATAATAATAATAGTTAATATTTATCTATATAAATATTATATTATTATATAATGTTATATAATAACATAATACAAATGTTATATTATTATATAAAGTTATATTATATGATGATAATATACATGTAAATATTATATTATAAAAATATAAATATCTACAATATTCTGGGTACTGTACTGAGCCCTTTATCTCTCAATATTATTTCATTTGATTCTTGTAACAACTGTGTGAGATAGATGTTATTATTATCCCCATTTTACAGATGAAGACCCTGAAGCAGAGATTACATTCCCAGGATCTCAGGTCTTCTTGACTTTAGGCCTAGCTCTCTATCCACTATGCTATCTAGATAATGTATATAAAATACTTTATAAACCTCAAAGAGCTATATGAATACAAATTCTTATTCTTGTTTTCTCTTCAGTGTTTGACACTGTTGGCACTATCCTTTCCTCCTAGGTACTCCTCTTTCATTTTCAATGACATTTTTTCTTAGTTTTTCTTTTATCTGTTTGTTGTCTATGTGTGGATGACTTGCAGAGATTCCCTTCCTGGTTCTTTTCCATTTCTATCTCACTTTCTTGGTGTTAGAAAGCTCAAATGCTTCATAGAAGTTTAAGGAGCTGGAAAAGACCTCAGAGAACATTGAATACCACTTCATCCACTTGTTCTCCCATCATTACAGGGAGGAGAAAAATGAAGCTCAGGAACATCAAGTGTCAGGTGGGTTTGAACACAAGTCCTCCAGAACCAGTCAGTGTTCATGTCTTTTTCCCAAGCTGTCTCATTAATTGGAGATCAGTGCTCCCTTTACCATATCAGTCATTTTGTCAAGTTGTCCAAAGTGGAAGGAACTTCCTTGTACTCCTTAATGACAAGTGCCTTCCCTCTGAGATTATCTCTAATTTATCCCATATAGTTTATGGTTGCCTGTTGTCTATCCCTCAGACTGTAAGCTCTGTTTTTGCCTTTCTTTGTATCCCTTGTGCTCAGCTTAGTGTCTGGCATAAAGTAGATGCTTCAGAGGTATTTGTTAATTTGACTTCATTCCCCAGGTAAGAGATGACCCTTATCTGGTCTAATAGAAGGCTTGTAGCCTAAGGATACTGTTAAAGTTTTTTATTAAGAGGTAAATGTCTCATTCTTCTATTAAGGAGTAAAAGCAGCTAAAAGGAAATTTTATGGGCTCTGAGAAGCCCCTATAAGACCTACAGACAAGACAATATGGTAGGCCCCCGCTTGGGTATCAGTTCCATCTTTCTGGAGGAGAGGAGAAGGAGAAGGAAGAGATGAGATGAATCAATCCATGTGTCTGTATCATAGCATTCTGATTACACCAGAAGGAACCAAGTCTTGTCATAGCATCAAATTACTTTTCAGGTGTGTGTACATTTTAACAATGTTGTTTGGCCCACATTGTGGATTACAATTGACTAAAGTGACTAATTCAGTAGAATAAAAGTAAGAAAGAATTATTGTTTAATATTCTATTCATAATGAGCAGCACATGAGCCAGAAAATCTAGAACATCAGGTTTCAGGTGGCCCTCAGTTAGAAATGCAGGTGGACCTTATTATGGTAACAAAATCTGGATTGAAGCCTTCTTGTTACCTTCTCTGGGGGTATGTAGTTGCCATCTCAGCAATTTTTCTGGGCCCCACTCATTTAGTAAGAGGAGAAGTCATTGTTGCCATGAGGCTGACATTTTCAGAGCATAATTAACTGTTGAAAATCTTTGCTTGTCAAAAACTAAATAGAATTCTGTCATAGGGATATTCAAATTAATCTATTCTATGTTGATTTTTTTAAGCCAAAGACATTGTAGAAATTTATCATTGGCATCAATTAATTTTTCCCAATTTCTCTATAATTCACCAGTTATTGAATTCTTTCTTTCTGTTATGTTTGACTAACTGGAATTCGATCTCACCTGCTAGCTGTACAATTATTGTTGAAATGTGAATTTTTGATTCACAGCATATTCATGTAAAGATAACTTCTTACCTTCCCAGAATTCAAAAACTTAGCAGTTGGCTGTGAATTCTCTATTGTACATTTTACCAAATTGTCTAGTGCAGAGAAAACCAAGGGAGAATTTGTAGCTGTTCTCATCTCCCAGCAGTGTGAGCATCCAGCGGTATCACACTTGGAAAAGCCAATCATCCTCTGACAGGAGTTACAATTATCAACCCTGTTGGGGGGACACTGCCAAAATGTCTACACAATATCAAATAACTTGTTTTCTTAAATGATAATTAGAGTGTCTCCATGGGTGGACTGTTTCATAAGGGAACTTCATGTGAAGTCTCTTCTTCTACGTAAACAAACAAGATGAAATGTTGTGACCAACAGAGTACAGGCCACTGCTAATTAGACATGGCAGCAGTATTAATAGTCCATTGGCTAATTACATCCGCTGAAGTAAATCAAACTAACTAAACTTCCCCCACTCTTCCCCACCTCCAATCTGTGCTAGGAACTTCTCATTCCCATTAAATAACTAGTTAAGGCTGCCCAGAAATCTCATTGTTATAGATCTTTTTGGTTGCCTTATTCATTATTAGAACTCCTTAGAAGAAAAAGGCTTAACTAAATGAATAAACAAACAAAGAGACAAACAAATAATTTAAAAAATTTCACTTTGCAAGTAAAGACTGAATAGATTTTGGAATTTGTTTTTCAGAGGGTCAGTGAAAAAAAATTTGTTCTAGAAATTCTAAGGTGAAACTTAATAAAGACCTAATTGAGGGTACTATGACACTGGAAAAGCAATTTGTGAGATGTGAGATGGATTCACACTACAGATGGACCACCACGGGCTTGAATTCTGAGGTATATACTGAGCAATGACTGTGGTACTATGAAGTTGGACTCTAGTAGATACTAGGGGAGGATACATACGCATACACAATATACATATGTGTATGAATATACACATATAAATATATTGGTTATTGTCCATTTTTGAAGAGGACCAAAATGACATCACTATGTTAAAGTCAAGTTACAATGTGTCCTAGTGTAGCTAATCAGACTAAAATGGGCTCGGAGTGCTCTGCCACAGGTTGAACACAAATAGTCCATATGAACATTTGGGGTAGCTTCTCTAATTTTGCACATCTTACATTTCAATTCTTCCTTGCTCACAGAGCACAGCACCTTCTTTGATGAGGGCACACCATGCTGGGTAATTCTGTGCCAATCTCCTGTGTCATACAGTTAATTCTAAAGTTCTTATGAGAGACCTTGAGAATGTCTTTGTATCACTTTTTCTGACCCTGCCCTGGGTGAGTTCTCTATAAAATAATTTTTTTGCCAAGCATACATTTGGCATTTGAACAATGTGGCCAGCCCAAGAGAGTTGTGCTCTCTGCAGTAGAGCTGGAATGCTTGGCAGTTTAGACTAAGAAAAGACTTCAGTGTCTGGTATTTTATTCTGCCAGGTGATCTTCAAACTCTTCCTAAGTCAGTTCACATGGAAGCAATTAAGTTTCGTGGCATAGAAATGGCACACTGTTCAAGTTTCACAGATACACAACAAATGAAATCAGCCCAATGGCTCTGTAAAACTTCAGTGTGGTAGTCAATCAGAACCTCCCAAACACTGAGCTTCCTTTGGTAATGAATGTGTCAATCCTATCAATGTGGACATTCCTGGAAAGTATACTGCAAGGTAAGAGAATTTATCCACAGAATTCAAAACTTCACCATTTATTGTAACTGATGATGTACATATTATGTAACTGATCACATATGGATGGTGTGGTTCTGGCTGATAGAGTGTCTGTGTTTTCTTGGTGTTAATTGTTAGACCAACATTAGCACAAACAGCAGAGAACTGACCCATACTTTGTTGCATCTCAGCTTCAGAGACTGCATATATCTCTATATCTATAACATACATACACAAACACACATGTATATTTAGTCATGAAAACACTCCCAAACCTGAAGTAATTTTTAAACATTTTTTTAAAATAGTATTTTATTTTTCCAAATATATGCAAAGATAGTTTTCAACATTCAAATTTTGCAAAGCCTTGTGTTCCAATTTTTTCTCTTTGCTCTCCTCTCTCCCCTCCCCAAGACAGCAAGCAGTCTGACATAAGTTAAATATGCAAGTCTTATAAACATATTTCCATATTCATCATACTATGCAAGAAAAATCAGATCAAACGGGAAAAAAACATGAGAAAGAAAATGAAATAGTTTTAGAAAGAAATTTATTTGATTATTTGATAGAGGAGAGAGCCAGGAAAGAGAGGTGGCTCCCTCATCTAGACTCTGTGAAGTCTAGATCATTAGAGTTTAGACAAAAGCATATGGGCATTAGGCTAATTTGTATCATGTAGGCAATAGTCTCCAGAGTAGGGCAGTTTGAGATGTATGTCAACAGGTACATTTATCTAATTTGGGGACTCCAAAATATAAGTTATGGGTGGACCTAAAACAAGATCTGAGTGGAATTTAAGTACTCCTTACAATCATTCTCCTTGGAGTGTCTTTGAGATCAACTGACCTCTACAGGTCAGGTCAATAAACTTTTTGGTTTGACAATTTTCTAGCTGCATAAATCTAGGTTCAAATACACTAATAAAGGATAAAAAATAAAGCACTTTTCCACATATATTTTAAAGCCGATGATAAAAGTGTTCTGTTTTTGCCCTGGAGGAAGGAAAAAAAGAGAGAAGAAAACAAGACTATATAAGTATGATCTTGTTTGAGTTGGTCATGTACTTGTATAAAAGATATCTAGAGAGGTATTGAGTTAGAAGAGTTAGAAAACTAGCTTTGGAGTGAGGAATCCCTGGATCAAGTTCTACTTCAGACACTTACCAGTTCTACAGATCAGGGACGTGTCTTTGAACCTCCCAGCGTCTCAGTGGACTCAATAATAAATAAGAAACATTAGCACTATTGGATGAAATTTCCACACAAGGTTTTTCCATTCTAATGATACACATTATACTATTACACATGATTACAAGCATGCCCATTCTCTCTCTGTCTTTATCTCTATCTCTCTTCCTCCCTTCTTTCCTTCCCTTCTCTCTCTCTCTCTCTCTCTCTCCTCTCTCTCTCTCTCTCTCTCTCTCTCTCTCTCTCACACACACACACACACACAACACACACACACACACACACACATATTCCAACACAGTGAACTCCTTCCTATGACACAGAAAACAACCTATCATCCCTGTCTTTTCTCTGAAGTTCTTTTCTCCATCCTCTCAGAAATCCGCCACAGGGACTTTTCCCCATCTACTGGGGGCTTCCTTACATTCTTAGGACTGGTGTCAACCAGTGAATCATGAAAGTGGTCCATTATTTGTTCTCTACAATGTCTGTTACAGCTATCAACCACCAGTGGATGAATGTTAAAGGTTTTTCATTCCACTGCGTGACATAGTCTGGCTAATAGGATCATTTCCTTGACTTTCTAGGAAACTGCTTTCTAGAAAACTGTTGCTAATTATCTGCAAGAGGACAATATATCCATACAAACAACTCCTCTCTTCCATCCACACGGCCACCTATACAAACATACACATAAACCATCAAGAGCAAGTTTGTGTAGGATGTCAGAGAAAGGAGAGATCGGCAAAGGTTACAGTAGTCATGGAAACCCTCATGGTGGTGGTGGTGACTCCTTAAAGAAATGCCATATTTGAATTTGTAGTGGGGAGAGTATTTGAGTCTAGGGAACAGTCTAAACATAGATGTAGAGATTAGGGAAGGGGGAGGAGAAACTAGTTAGAAGGAAAGATTTATCGAGAATAGTAAGAGAAAAGTTTGATCAATATTCAGAAGTTCATGGAAGATCTTGACTGCCAGACTATGCTAAATTATTTGGTTTTGATATCATATAGAACTAAGGACCAATGATGGTTTTGAACATGGAAGTACAGGGATATGAATGAGACCCTGTGATTTCATTGGAATAGAGACTCCAACATGCAGAATTCCCACTAATGTCACAAAACCTTTATGGGTCAGAGACTGAACTTGTGTCCAGGTCTTTCTGGCTTCAAGGCCAAGTCTATCCAATATGCCATGGGAGTAACATGACGCAAATGTTGTTTTTGAACATCAGTCTACCAGTGTCTCTCTCTTTCTGTTGATCTCTCTCTTCTCTCTCTCTCTCTCTGTCGATTTTTCTCTTCTCTCTCTCTTCTCTCTCTCTCTCTCTCTCTCTCTCTCTCTCTCTCTCTCTCTCTCTCTCTCTCTGTTAAGATAGACTGGAGGTGTTGGAAAGTGAAAGCCAAGGATTCTCATGGAGAATGTTGTTGAAGGAAGGCCTCAAAAGGATGACAACTGATGATTGATGCTTAAAAATGATGTAAAATAATGTCAAAACAAAAGGTAATAAGAAAATTTAAAAACTTTAAAAATGTGTATATGTATATGATTGTGTATATGTGTGTGTGTGTGTGTGTGTGTGTGTGTGTGTGTGTAGACATAAAGAAGACTGTGGCTGCCACTGGGTCATTCTTGTAAGAAATGATAGCAAGATACAAGGATTTATTGGGATTTTTAAGCTGGGAGATGCAATTTAAAAATAACATTTTTCTATGTTGCTTTTTTCTCCTCTTTCCTTCATTATAAGGTCTGGCATTTTACTAGCCTTTTTGGTTACAGCATTATTTTAGATCAACAGATCTTTAGGGAATGTCTACAGTAATGCCCAAATTCCCTTTCTGGATTTTTAAAAATGTTATTCACCACATTTAATTAAAAAGAACAAGCCTTAAAAACAATAAGCATCTTAAATAAAATAACAATAAAAAGAATAATTAGCAATGTGCAGGTTTCTATTGACATCAGGAATAAGGCTTAGGTTAAAAAGAAGATATAAAACTTTTAAAAAGCAAGAAAACTGACCAAATGACTAAATGCTTGGAAAACGGAATACTATATTCCTTTCGTATTAAATGATTTTGTGGAGAGAGTGCTGGACCTAGAGTCAGAAAGGACTCATAGATCAAATCTGACCTCAGACATTTACTAGCTATGTTACCTTGAGCAAGTCACTTAAAATCATTTTGTCTCAGTTTCCTCATTTATTTTTGTGGTTGTGCAGTCCTTTCAGTTGAGTATGATTCTTTATGACTCCTTTTGGAATTTATTCGGCAAAGATCTTAGAATGGTTTGTTATTTCTTTGTTATTCTTTCTCTAGCTAACTTTATAGATTTCAGAACTGAGGACAACAAGGTTAAAAGACCTGCCCAGGATCACGCAGCTATTTAATGTCTGTGACTGGATTTAAACAAAATGTACCTACTTTCTCTCATCCTTTCCATCATTTGTCATTTCTCAACATATCTCAGAATTGTTTTAGTTTGCATTTCTCTAATCAATATTGATTTAGAACATTTCTATATGACTATGGGCAGCTTTGATTTCTTCTGAAAACTTGTTTCTATCCTTTGACCATTTATCAGTTGGGGGAATGGTCCTATTTTTAAAAAAAAAATCTAATTCAGGTTTTAAATATTTGAGAAATAAGGCCTTTTCAGAGAAACTTGCTGTAAAATTTATGTTATTGTATTGTCTATGGTACCTTTTAGCAACATGTAGTTTCCCTCATTATTTCTTTAAATTAGATTAATTTTTGCTTTTTCTAAAATCATGATTATTACCCTCTTGCCCTCTTCACTTCAACTGAAGTACAAGAGACTTTGCTCCAGTGTTTCATTTCAACTCTATATGTGTCATTCTGTCTCAAATATGTTTCTTGTACATAGCATATAGTTGAATTCTAGTTTCCAATCCATTCTGTTATTTGCTTCTGTTCTATGGGTTAGGTCATCCCATTCATACTTAGATTACTAAATGTACATTTCCCTCCTTCCCATTTTCTTCTGTTTATTCTTTCTTTTTTATCCTGTCCTGCCTCCCAAAATCTATCTTGTTTCCAATCACTGCCTCTCCTAATCTACCTTTCCTTTTATCATTCTCCCTCTCCCACATCTCTTATCCTTTCTCCTCCTATCTCCCTATTGGATAAGAAAGATTTCTATACCCAAATGAATGCATATATAGTCTTCCTTCTTTGAACCAATTCCAGTGCTTGCCACCACCTCCTTTCATTTTCCTCTCTACTACAAAAGCTCTTCCTTGCATGATTCCTTTATGTGAAAAAATTTGTCCCACTCTATTCTCTCTTCTCCCAGTTCATCCTTCTTTTTCATTCCTACATTTTTGGGGGGTTATTAGTCTAGCATTATCAATTCATGCCCATGCCCCCTATCTATGCAGCCTCCTTCTATGTGTGCAAATATTGAAAAAATTCTTAGAAGTTAGTTACATGTGTCATCTTCCCACACAGGAATGTAAGTTAAACTCCATTAATAGTTTAATTCCATCAAATCCCTTAGGATTATTCTGTATGTTTTCCTTTTAATGTTTCTTTTGACTGTTGTGTTTGAATGTCAAACTTTCTATTGGATTCTATTTTTCACTTGGAAGTTCTCTTTTTCATCAATTATCTATTTCTTCCCTGAAGGATTATACTCAATTTTTTCTGAATAGGTTATTCTTGGTTGTAATCCTAGCTCCTTTGACCTCTAGAATATCATATTTAAAGTCCTCCACTTCTTTAACATGGAAAAAGCTAAATCTCATGTGACCCTGACTGAGGTTGCATATATCAATGGTTTCTTTCTGGTTGCTAGCAATATCTTCAATTTGACTTGAGAACTCTGGAATTTAGTATAAAATATTCCTGGGAGTTTTTATTTTGGGATCTCTTTCAGGAGGGATTGATAGATTCTTTCAATTTCTATTTTACCCTCTAGATATAAGACATCAGGGCAATTTTCCTTGATAATTTCTTTCTTTTTTCTTTATTTAAGCTTAAATACAAAATAAGAAAAAAATAGAAACAGACAGAAAAATAAAATAAAAAAACTAAATCAAATATTGTCACTTCTCCAGAAAAATATCTCAAAGGATTCAAAATATGTAATAATAAATTTCCATTTTAAGAAAGCATATATAATATTTGA
This sequence comes from Antechinus flavipes, assembly GCF_016432865.1. Classification (NCBI taxonomy): domain Eukaryota; kingdom Metazoa; phylum Chordata; class Mammalia; order Dasyuromorphia; family Dasyuridae; genus Antechinus; species Antechinus flavipes. The sequence continues at coordinate 296,450,914 of NC_067398.1, forward strand.
CTGTCCATCTTCCTTTGTTTCCTTGTAGATTATTCTTTTGTTCTCCGCTGTGCTTTAATTTAGTTTATTTACTTTATTAATTTCTTGAAAGATGTAGATTTTTTTTGATCACAGCTTTTAGGTAGCTCAATAATTTGAAAATTATTTTTCCTCAAACAATTTTCCAAGGAGATATTCACATTTTCTTCTACCTTTTCCCCCAGTATTTTGAGTTTGTTTTGTTGACTCAGGGATTTGTTAGCTTTTAGTTGTCCAATTCCATTCTATTCTCCAAATTAATTTAAATAAAATTAAAGGAATTACTTTCTTCACTGAGATTTTGAAATACAAACAAGAAATACTTTTTTTCATTTGGCCTTTTCTGTTTTTAAAGGAGGGTTTTTTTTCCCCTGAAGCAATTGGGGCTAAGTGACTTGCCCAGGGTCACACATCTAGGAAGTGTTAAAAGTGTCTGAGGCCATATTTGAACTTGGCTCCTCTTGACTTCAGGAGTAGTGTTCTATACACTGCGCCATGTAGCTGCCCCAAAGGAGTTCTTTTTAATCAGTGAATTTTTGTCTCTTAATATCATCAATTCTATTTTTGAGGTGTTATTTTCTTATTCTTTTGTGCCACTTTTACTAAATTTCATTCATTTCATATAATTTTCTTGTAACATTTATTTTCCCAATTTTCCCTCTACCATTCTTATCTCTTTCTTCAACACTTCCAGAAATTTTTGCTGGCATTTGGTTCAATTAGCATTTTTCTTTGAGGATTTGCTTATAGACATTTTCACAATGTTATTTTCTTCCAAGTTTATGTTTTGGTCTTCCCTGCAACAAGTTATTATTATTATTGTTTGCTCCAGCCTTTTTCTTCATTTTGAACTTTATATTAAAGTTGGACTCTGTTCACTTGAGGATGGGGAGGCAGTGTACCAAGCTTCAAACTTTTTTTGTGTTGCTGTTTTCAGAACTATTTCAGTGATTATTCTGGGAGAGGTGTGATCACTGCTCTCTTGGTTTATGGTCTGGTCTTTATTCAGGAAGAACCCTTGCAGTCACAAATACTAGTGCTCCTTTTGGTTTTTGGAGTGATATGACCAAGTGCCCTGTTCTGCTGCAGCTGCATATGCTTGCGCTCCTTTGGACTCTAGAATTGTGACCAGGACCCCTGCTCTCGTTAATGATCCCAAGTACTCCTCTCTGTTCTGGAACTGTAGGACAGAACTACTTGTGAGCCGTTGCCACCCAGCTGCATCTAATTCTAGCAAAGGATCCCGTGTAATGTCTTTCTGACCAGGTATTTGACCCCTATTGCTGTTGTGGCTGTACCACCACTAGTGTTCCAGGTGTGCCTTTGCCCACCCTAGTACAGACCTTGCATATGAACTCTTTCAATTGTGTTTTCCTTTGGACTTTTTGTTGGCTCTGCCACTCTCAAAACTTTGAGGTGTTATCTTAAAATTGTTTGGAGGAGAATATTGGGAGAATTCAGCCATGTCCCACTCTGTATTTCACCATTTTGGTTATGCAGTATGACTTTTTGATTAATAACTCATTATCTCATAAATATCCTTCACAATCTAGTAGATAGCACTATGCAGCTAGAAACCTGGACTTGTTTATAGAAATATGGCCTCAAAAAATTACAACCCTCAAATCCAACCTTATACCAACATTTCTTCCATACATCATTGCAAATGTGCTACAGTCTGCTTACAATAATAGAATACAAATCACAGAACACCAGTCTCTAAAGAATCATAATTATAGTTTACTTAAAGGGCAATAGAGAGGAGTCTGGTGTTCTATGATTTGTAGTCATTCATTATCACCAGGAAAATATTGGTGATTAAAAAAAAAAAAAAAGATTGTTAGGGCAGGGAACAATTTAGGAGCATTGAAAAGGTTGTCCAATTTCTTCTTGCTGAGTTCAAATGTGACACTTCCTAGACTGTCATCCTGGGCAAATCGCTTAAATCTGTTTGCCTCAGTTCCTCATCTGTAAAATGAACTGAAGGAAAAGGCAAAGCAGTCCAGTATCTTTGCCAGGAAAATCCCAAATAGGATCAGAGTCAAACACAACTGAAAAATGACTAAATGTTAATAGCAAACTTTTGCAAATGCTATTCCTTTTTAAAATTATAACTTTTTATTTTAAAAATATGTACATGGATAATTTTCAATATTTACCCCTACAAAACCCTGTGCTTTAAATTTTTCCCCTCCCTTGCCCCCCTTTCCTCCAGTCATCAAGTGATCCAATATATGTTAAACATATGCAATTCCTTTATACATATTTCCACAATATCATACTGCATAACCAAATTTCCACCATGCTGCACAAGAAAAATCATATCCAAAAGGGAAAAAAATGAGAAAGAAAACAAAATGGAAGCAAAAACAATAAAAAGAGTGAAAATACTTTGTGGTCTACATTCAGTTCCCATTGTCCTTTCTTTTCTTCATCACAAGATCATTGGAACTGGAATGAATCACCTCATTGTTGATGAGAGCTATGTCCATCAGAATTGATCATGGTATAATCTTGCTGTTGCTGTATACAATGATTTTCTAGTTCTGCTCATTTCACTTAGCACCAAGCAAACACTATTCTTTAGTCACATACAGTGATGTGCAGGGGATACAAGATTTCACTACTCATTGTTTATTGATTGGGGGGAAACATATGATTCCATATAGCAAAGTGATGCCTTAAGGTCTTTCCTCCCACATAAAATGGGTATTTTATGCATATTTTAAAATCATATAAACTTCTTTGAAAGACACAACAGAATAAATAACAATGTGCAAATAGTACCAGGTAAGGCATGAAACAAGAAAATCCATGCTAGACAAAGTTATCTTTCTCATGGAGGATATAAAGTTTAAGAGGAAATTTAAAAAAAAAATTATATCAAGGCTCTTGTTTCTGTCGCTAGAATAGACAAAGGAAGAATATTAGAATCTTGGGAATCTCAAGTCAGAGGATATGGATATAAAGCTTGGCTCCACTACTTATTTAACTATATGACCTTGAACAAATGAATGGCTTGAATCACATTGCTCTCAAATCCCATAATACCACAGAGAATATTTTTGTATATTAGTTTACATTTTTCTTCTTTTTTTGAACTTTGGAGCATAAGGTTAGAAGTTGTATAGCTGAGGGAAAGAAACAGAGTAACTTTTGAGCATAGTACCAAATTTGCTTTTCAAAATGACTAGACCAATTCAGAACTCTGTCAATAGTATATATGTACCTAGTTTTCTGCAATTTTGCTGATATTTTTCCTTTTCCTTTTTTGGTCAATGATGGTGGTGAGATGTTGTGATTTGCATTTTTCTAATTACTAGTGATTTGAAGCAGTTTTTTTTTTTTTTTAAACATTACTATTGACAACTTGGAGTTCTTAGTTAACTGTTTGGATCTTTTTAGGACTTATCAATTGGGGAATGGCTTTTATGTTTATAAATTTGGATCAATTCCTTATATACTTCAGAAATGTGATGCTTAGAGAAACTTGTTAAGAAGATGTTTCCCAATTATTGGTTTCCTTTCTAATTTTAGCTGTGCTGGTTTTGCTTGTACAAAAATCTTTTTAATTTTATGTAATTAAATTATTCATTTGCAGTTCAGATTCCATCTCCTGTGGTCATGAATTCTTTCTCTATGCATATATCTGAAAGGTAATTTTCCTCTTATTTCTCCAATTTAAATTATGTGGGGGTTTTTTGGTCTTAACTTTATGTGCATTTAGAACTTATCTTACTATACAGTGAAGTGTATATACATAACTTCTACCAAACTGCTTTCCCTTTTCCCAGCAGTTCTGCTAAAATAGAAAATTCTTTCTATCCAGAATAGCTGGGGTCAGTCTTTGGATTTATAAAATGAGGCTACCGTGCTTATGTGCTTTTATAAATGACATACCTAATTTTCCTTGATTGATCTTAATTAAACTGTTTTGGTGATTACTATTTTGGAGTACAGTTTAAGATTTGGTATGAATTAAAGGATCATTGAACAAAGTTGTACCTATAGTTGCATTTATCATGGAATCTTATATATCATATCTCAGAGTTAGAAGATCATAGAGGTCATCTACAAAGATTGATAAACTTTTTGTGAAGTGCTTACTGTGTACCAGCTAAGTGATGCGGATATATGTCCATATTTGTATGTATGTCTATATCTATATAGACATACATACAAATATATATATAAGACTGTCCATCCCCTCAAAGAGCTTATGTTCTAATGGGAAAAGATAAACACATACAGGGGAAGTAGAAAATAGGAGGGGAAAGAAGGGTACATACACAAAAAGGAAGAAATGAAATGAACTCTGGAGAATAAAGTTAGAAGGATTCTTGGGGGTCTCTACTGAAATAAACAGGCAGGCAGACACCAATCACTAGTGGTTTCAGGATATAGGTTTCCTGAGGAGGCAAGAAGTTGGTGAAGAGGAGAAAATAACTCTGGAGAGTAGTTAGGAGTCCACTCTTCATTTAGAACAACTAATTCCACAATACACCCAAATAAATGATCATCTTCTGCTTAAAGACCTCTAGGCAAAGGTAATTCACTATCCTGGAAGGCACTTTTGCATAGCTCAAATTATTGGGTTTTTCTTTATAACACAACTAAAATTTTGCCTTTTAATTTCTACCTATTTCTCTTAGTTGTGGCCTACAGGGCAAAGCAGAACAAATTTATTCTTTATTCCATGCAAAGGCAGCTTTCATATTTCCAGTCTTCTCTTTTTCAGACTAAATATTCCCAGTTCCTTCCATTAATTTTTCTATGAAATGGACTTGATGCCTTTCACCATCCTGGTGGCTACCATCTAAATGCTCTCTGGCTTATTAACCTTTTAAAAAAGATTGGTTTCCAGAATTGAGTAAAAATATGGAATATATTATTTGTTCAGCACAAAATTCTACCATACCCCCTTTCATGGAAAGTATAATTAATGTATGATTGTTATGATCATATTCATTGTTTTCTTGGTTGTTCATATTACATTGAACTTGTAGTCCTTTAAAACTCCCTTTTTTGGGGGCAGCTAAGTGAACCAGTGGTTAGAGAACCATCTCTGAAGTCAGGAGGACCTGAGTTCAAATGTGGCCTCAGACACATAACACTTCTTAGCTGTGTGATCCTGGGCAAGTCACTTAACCCCAATTGCCTCAGGGAAAAAACATACAAACAAAACAAAACAACAACAAAAAAAAAACACCCCTCCCTTTTTTCAGATGAAATGTCCCATTCTTGACTATGAAATTTATTATTTGAATTCCAATTTATAAAACCTTACATTTTTACATGTTAAATTTTATTTTACTTAGATCTAGTCCCACATTTCTATCCTGTTGCATTCTTCTTGGATTTTGATTTTTTCATCTGTTGTGTAATCTGTGAAACTGGTAAGCATGGCATTTATATATTTATCCAAGTCATTGATAAAAGTTTCAACATCATTCAGCCAAGCACTTTTCTTGGGGGACATGACAATGGAACCCTCTTTTCAAGTTTATATTGAATCATTAGCAACTATTTGTAGTCTGGCCATCCAACCTGTTCTGAATATTCTACTGATATTATGACCTATTCAAAATCTTTCTGTTTTGTGCACAAGAGTAGCATGAAAAGTTCTGTCAGCTGTATTGTTAAAACAAAATAAAAAACTCAAAAAACCAAAACCCCTCCAAAAACAACCTAAGTAAATAACATCTATAATATTCCTTTCATTTATAGCAACTTTCTGAAAAAAGCAATTGAGATTAGTGTTGCATGACTTGTTCTTGATGAAGTTATGCTGGTTCTGTGTGATCACTTTTTTCCATCTGTTGATTAATTTTAATTGTAATCGGTTAAGTAGTTAATTGACTAACATTAGTTAATGTTCTTGACTTTTGCAAGGGATATGTCAATCTCATTGTTTTATTTTATTAGAAATTTCATTTTCTGTTTGGTGAAAATTGGAGATTATTTGCTATTCCCATTCTCTATGAGCTTTTAGAAAAGTGACCACTTTATTTTAGAGTGGGGTTGCACTGACGTGTAACCTGAGTCTGATGTTTTGAATTTGTCAAAGTCCTCTCTTATCATCCACCCTGGATTTCATACACTATTTTTATTTCCCTTGATCTCTCCAGCCCAAAGGTCATTCTTTTAGTCACAAAATATGAATAGTTTTAACTTTTTAAAAATCAGTTTTTATCCCATCTTACCCAATGCAACACATTATAATTTTACACACAAATTTTTGTAACCTAACTTGATTTCTGAGTATGCTAGAGACAAAAAGAAAATGATTTCTTTTTTATGGTAATTTCCACAAATTGGAATTGATATTTTAAAACTTAGTTCAATGATGTTAGAGACACTATTAACTTGTCTTATTTATGCAACTTTCAAGAAATCTGAAAGAGTGCATGTTATATGTGTATATGTTATACAATATACAACAGCATATGGAATTAATTTGTTAGCTATGGGTTTTGTTTTTAAATGGTGCAATCTTTCAAATATACTATAGTGTAATGGAAAAAATTAGGTATCAGATTTAGGGTTCAAGTTTTTCCATTATCTACTCTTATGACCTTGGGCAAATCTTATGTCCAGTCCCCTTATTTAGAAAAACTAGTATGTGGATTATCTAACCTGTAAGATCCTTTCTAGTTCTGTAATTTTGTGATTTTATGACTGCCTGTGACCTTTAAGACTTGGATACACTGTGCCACATTTATTGTTCATTAGGTCTCTAAGTGAGAGGCAGATGGTTCTAAATTCTAAACAGATGGTGGGAATGCTATTGTATTTTGCCAAACAATAAACAGGTACAACATACTGAAATTCAGAAAGGCATATCTATTTTGTTATGAATCATAAGTAACTGCTTACTTTGTTTAAAAGTGCATGATAGCATATTTATCAATTAAGTCTATAGTTTTACTGAAAAATTAATAATACACAATTGGGAACATATTTCAGAATGAAATGAGCTCCACTAATATCACATTTCTCCCTTAGTAGAATTTACTAATTGCATCAAGGAATATGAAAGGTGGATTCAAGTTTACAAGTTTTGGTATTCTTTATTTTACTTTTTGTGAAAATAACATTGCTATGTATGAAAATGAATGTGCTTCATCAAAATAATCACTGTTTACTATTCAAATATTATAGTAGGATTACATGTGAAAGTTTTGATTATATGCTATTAATTTTACCTATCCAGATTAAGCCTTGAAGCAAAAACTTTAAAAACCAACAACTATGCCATCTGGACTAAAGAAAACAAAAATCCATCAATGGGAAAAGAGAATTCATTCTTTTAAAAGACTTTTAGCAAGATGACAAAAATCTTTATTGTAAGAAAATAGATCTAAAAAAATGATATTTTCTTAATTTCTACAAAACATAAAAAGAATGCCAAGCGCATCTATGATGTCATAAGGTAGCATTTTTTAAGATTATATGTATTATACATAGTAGGTTAATACATGTCAAATGAAAGTATGAATAAAAATAGGTAACAAAGGATTTCTTCTAATGCAAGTAAAATTTAAAATGTTAATTGAAAAATAGTATGTTTTACAAAGATGCAGTGTATTTTATTTCTAAATAATTTTTTAAAAATTCAATAAAATATCTATACTTTAAAACAATCAGATTTTATTACTACTTATGGAATAAGACAGATAAATGTGACAGTATTCCTGTTGCCTTTACCATAAATTTTTATAGAAGCAATACAGCTTACACTACATATATGTGTCTACATAAGGGAGACAACACTATGAATTAAATAAAGGACTACTAGCTTTGGAATAATTGAGTTCCTGTCTTGCCTGATACACATGAGTTATGTGACTGAGAGTAAGCAGTTTAGTCACTCAGTTCTCCAGACAAACAATAAAAAGGTACAATATGCTGAAATTCAGCAAGTCATATCTACTATGTTATGAACCACAAGTAACTGATTACTTAGGTTTTCAAGGCAATAATTTTTAGATATATTGCTGATCTACATTGTTGTAAAGATTGTTTTACATTGTTGTAAATTTCCAAATCAGAAATTTCCCATGCTAATGAAATCTCAGGTCTGAACAAAGTTAGATAAAAAGTGTGTATGTGTATTTGTGTTTATGTCTAAATCCAATTACATATGATTTGTAACTAGGCATCTTTCTATGAAAAATAATGTATTTTTTCCAAAATTGTCATAATATTTACGCTTGAAGTCAACACTTTTCCTCTTAACCTACTTTCTCTCAAAAGTGGGTAATCCTATAATTGAAAAAATTAAAGTAAAATCTTAACGTGACTATTTTCTATCTACTTTTTAATGCCAATGAAATACCTTTAGAAGATGATATTTTCAGGTCTCTATAATATTATCATAGTGACATTATTGTCCAGAAGACAACATTAAGATAAATAATTTATTCCACAAATTCTGGAATTTCAACATGTTACAATTGTATTAAAAATAATTTTTTGGCACTACTATGTCCTTCTTCCCCCACCAAATAAAAATATTGTGTGACATGTTTATATTTAAATTAAAATTAATTTTGCTTCGTGACAGTGCTCAAGATAGGTAGAGGTATGGGGAAAAGGTATTCTAAGAGGAAGGAACATAGGCAAAATTGGAGAAACAGGAAAGTATAGGAAGTACATGAGTGTTCAAGACAGTAGGTCAGATTTGCTAGAGAACAGAATATAGTCTGAAGTTTTAGAATACTGAGTGGAGTTTGATTCTATAAAGTACTGACTGAAAGGAGAATTTTGTCCCATGGCCAAATGCTTCAGAATGATTTTTCAATCTCAGTTTAACTAATAATGTCTTCTTCCCTAGATAAAGAGAGTGAACAGGGGACTTATTTTCATTATTACAGTTTCCCAAAGAGCTGTCATACCATAAAATAGTAAGGGGGCTTCCCAATAATTGCTTTTTGGGTCCTAGAACAAACATATACTTGAATTCGATTTCTAACCCAGGTGCTGAAGCTTGGATTTACTTGGTCAGTATTCTATCCATTGCACTATCTAATGGCCTTGACAGTAACTTTTAGTGGCAATCTGAGGTTGCCTTTCAGTACCAGAGTAATCAGATAATCAATAATAATAGAAGAATGGAATAAATGGAGGAAATTAACACATGGATCAGGAATTTTAGTTCATATATTTGGAAACTTCCCTATATAAAAAATTGCTTATCCTGAATAATACACATCATTTTGCCAACAGAAATTCAAACAATTAACAAGTACAAGTAATCAATGTGGAAAATGGTAGTACACAAGTAACACTTTTTTTTCCTAAAAATAATTTTCCTCTGATTTCTTTCTGTAGTCTGACTGAGGTGTTTTCAAAGATTAGATCTGAATTGGAATTAAAGACAATGGGAAATCATTGACAATACGCTATCATAAAAGACTCAATAAACATATCCTCAGAATAATTTCTTCATACAGCAAGCAAGAGGGATTCTAATCATAATGATCATTCATTGAATTTTCTTCCATAAAGAGGAAAGCCTTTCATTTTTTTTTATTTAGGAGAGAATAATGCTAACTTTTATGCACAGGTGTTTCCAAATCATAAACCTTCAAGGCTCTGCTACTCTACTTTAGTGAAGTATTCCTTCGAAATACTGTTTAGTGCAAAAACAAAGTATTTAAGTGCAAAATGAGTGGCACTTAAAGAAAAGTTGTTATTCTTGCTTAATCATATCCATCAGATCTTTCTCTATTCCTTCATTACTTAGTTTATTTAAGCTGTAGTAGCGATGCACAATTTTCTCAGCTGTGACCACCACAACTCGGAGTCCGTGGGTATCTTCACCTAATTGGCAGCCAATTGCAGATGATACCACCATGTCGAGGTTGTTGTAGAATCCACCAGCATTCCTATGATAGTGTCCAGAGAATACAGCCTTAATGCCTATTAATTAAAAAAAAAAAAGAAATCTTCATAATTGTGAGACATGAAAGTCGACCATTCACATCAATAAGTACTTAAACTATTTATGTATGGTATCATAAATAGTAAGAAATCAGACTACTTAAGTGATATTTCTGGTTTTGTTAGCCCAACTCATTTCCAGAAAATAACACCAGTAGCTTTCTGACTCCAAAGAAAGTCAAGAGACAAATATATACAAAAGTATAGTGCATACATGCTCCACTGTGCATAGAATATACATGTTGTGATTGAATGGGTCATTCTATATGTGGAGAATTAAACATGCACTAATTATATACATGCTGCGAACTTTGCAATTCATTATGACTTTGATAGCATTCTTAGATAGAATTTCCAAGTCATTTGCCCTATGATTTTTGAAGGGAAATAAGATAGTTAGAATTAAGCCTGCCTGAGGAGCTTGCAAAAGCCTGACATATAAAGCAGTTGGCTTTTTGCACAGTAAACTATGTTTTTGAAATTTTACTTTTTATACTTAATTCATAGTTGTAAACTACACTATTTTGGAAGGAAGTCAGGCAATTTCGAAAGTATTTGAAATTAGTAATTGTAAATAAGTTCTTTTATGTTCAAATTTCATACTATTTTTGTTGGCATTCTCAAAGAAAAGTACATTAATGGTTATTTTTCATGTGAACAGCAAAGCTTTTTTTTTTTTTTTAAACCAAGAATCCAATTGGATATTTTAGGTTTTAACGATATGATACTTTAAAAAATTTTGTTGTCTTGTACTGTCCTGCTTATAGTAAATAACAGCAAATATAATCACAGAAGCATTCTCAGATTGGTCATGGTGCTTAAAAACTCTAGGGATATGTATGAAAAAGACAACTTGTGAATTAATCAGTCCTATTCATAACCTGTTCCTTTTCTTACAAAGAAGCTGCCTGCTTAATAAAATAAAAAATAAAGTATGCAACTTCTTGTGGCACTATTAATGCCGTCCAATATATTCTACATATGATTGCTTGGAGAGTCTTCTCAAGACAGTTATGATCCTACAATTCTCCCAGTTAAAAAACTGTCCAGTTCCAATTTTTACTGTATAAAGTCTAAATTTTTCAACCTGTTGTTATTTCTTTAGAATTTAGTCCTTACCTAATTGTCAAACTTTATCACCTAAACCTTAAGAAAAACAACAAATAAGCAACTGTCTTATTTTCCCCTTATCTTTAGGGCTCTTGACAAAACAATTTTTTTTTTTTTTTTTTTTGGCCACTGATAATTTGAAACATGAGCATTTTGGCCCTAATACCAGAGAATGGAAACTGAAAATATGTTTTCAGCTATGTCTAGTCGTGTTGGCTCTGCTTTACTCCAGATACAACTAAGATAAAGGGAACCAATTACAGAATCATAACAAGTCAGAACAGAAGGAATTCTAAAGATTAATTTTAGTCCAACCTTTCTTATTTTTACAGACTAAGACTCAGAGATATGAAGTGAACTGTCCCAGTTAAAAGAGTTAGTGGTAAGAGCTTAGAATTCTTATGTTCAAAGTAGAACAATTATCACTTACTTCTATTAGGTGCCACTATTCTTCCACAGAGATCTGCAAACCTCAGAAACACTTCGTTTCTCCTTGTCCCTTACCTTGCCTTCCATAGCCATCAGCTGGAGTGTTGTCGGTTCTCCATTTCTTGCAATAATCTTTCTCTTCATATACAAGTCTAGTTCAGGTCTTTATCACTTTCCTAGACTACTGAAATAGCTTCTTAATTGGTTTCCCTCCCTTAATGTCTCCATCTTTCATGTAGCTGCCAATGTGATAGAAATTCTTAAATGGTCTCTTGCTTAAAAAGCTAAGACAAACTTCTATTTAAGTCTTCACTTCACACCCAGCATTATTCACTGCATCACTTAACTACCCCAAGTACTCTCCTGCTTTTGAATCTTTTTTTTCTTTTCATTTTAATGTTTCTCTGTTATTTCTCACTCTGTCATGCTTTCCCTTCAATATCATAGCTTATTTTATTCTTTTGTCAAGTTTACTTCTTTGAACATGTGAAATGCTTTCTTGCTTCTAGATTTTTGCTTGTTTCTCCCATTTGGAATGCCTACCACCTGTGCTTCAAACTATCAAGATCAAATTAAAAAAAAGATCACACTCATTTCAAAGGCCCAACTTGAATGTGATCTTCCTGAAGCCTTCTGTTCCCCTCAAATAGATAAAATATTTTTCTCTATGAACTCCTATTGTAAATAACTATCTTATAATTTATCTCCCAAGCTCCAATCTTGTATCTCTATCTACTGAACATCTCACACTGGACGTTTTAGACATCTTAAAACTCAACATGGCCAAAATACACACTTTCCAAACCTTTCCTTATTCCTACCTTCATTTATTTCTATGGAGCTTACCACCCTCCCACCTCAGTCAGCCACACTCCCAACCCAGAGGGCATCCTTAGGCCCCCATATACTCTCTTAGCATTCACCTTCACCACCCTTCCTCTCCCCCCATTGGTTTCTCTTCTTTTTTACTTAGGCCAACCACTAAGCATTTCCTGAGCTCCTTCTAAGAACTGTCCTAAGCTACTTTTCTTACATCTCTGATCATCAGCCTGGTGCAGGCCACCACATCCTGCCCAGATTACCACTGGAGGGTTTCTCGAGTCTCTTCCCCAACTCCAGTTCATCTTCTACTTAGCTATCAATCTGATCTCCTTAAAGTATGGGTCTGATCACGTTACCCTCTACTGGATAAATTTCAGTGGATTCTTATCACATTAAGATCAAATACAGAATCCCGATCGACTTTTACAGCTCTTTGTACCCCGGCCTCCTCCTGTTCTACCAGACTTTTTATGCCTTACTCCCTGACACCTTCCCACCCTCGGCCTCCACCCCAAAACACTCTGAGAGTCTCCAGGAGAAATAATGAAGGAAGGAGAGCCACCATGAGGCTGGTCAAAGATAGAATGTTTCTCTTCCAGTCCTTCTTAGCCCTTATATACCCTATTACAATTATATCATTACAGCATACTATGTATGTGTGGACTAGGGAAACATTACATCACCATACTAAATATTAAGTATATATGTGAACTAACAACTATTATTTATCTCATCAGTCACACTGAGTAAACACCCTGCTGTAAGCATCTTTGCTTCAAGTATATTTTTCCAGGGTTCCCCAATATCTGCAGTCCTCTACAAGATAAGATGCATAGTTTTCCCACATCCCTTCCAACAATTATCATTATCTTTTCCTGTCATCTTAGCCAATCTGAGATGGAAATAATTATCATATTCTGACACATTTTGAGATCCTTACACTATAATTAAAGATGGCTATCCCTCCTGTCATCTTCAAATATGATAATAAGTACAGCATCTATATATTTATCAAAGTCATTGCCAAAAATAAAATAGCCCCCAAAACAAATCCAAGACATTCCACTAGAGGCGTATCCTTAAAGATGACTTTTGACTACCCTTATGTCAACTATGCAACCAATTCTTAATATTACCTAACTTTACTATCATCTCATCCACATAATTCCATTTTCAAGAGTTGTAGAAACTGTTTACGTAGACTGTATTGTAGAAACTGTTTACTTAGATGTCAGCAAAGCATTTAGCTGACATCTAAGTAAATATTTTCTACAATATCCCTTTAACTAGTTTAGCCATCTTTTTTTTTTGGGTAGGAAATTTCCTTAGTTAGATATGATCTAATCTTGGTAAAGCAATGTAACTCTAAAACATCACTCTTTTCCTTTTCAGATCTTTAAAAATCATCTCCTCCAGAATACATTCTACAGTTTAGTCAGAAGTTGGACTCAGACTTATTGCCCAATAGTATTCTGAACTCTGACACTACTCTGTTCCAAACATTTGTGCTCCTTCATTCCTACAGCATCTCTCCTGTTCTCCACAATCTTTCAAAGACTATATCCTTATCAATTTCTTTTACCAGTTCTTTCTATATGCTTGCACACCCTATTACAATTATATCATTACAGCATATTATGTATGTGTGGACTAGAGAACCACTACATTACCATACTAAATACTAAGTATATACATGAACTACACATTATCTCATCAGTCATACTGAGTAAACACCCTGCTATAAGCATCTTTGCTTCAAGTATACTTTTCCAGGGTTCCCCAATATTTGCAGTCCTCTATATCTCCCACTTTCTTTTATTTTAGAACACAGGTGGTCACGTCCTCCCTGACTTCTCAGGAAACAGGTAGGCATCTTTGCTTCAAGTATATTTTGTGTCCTTATCATCAGTTCTTTTTATATGCTTGCATTCAGTTTGCCTAGGCCTAATCATTCAAACTCATTGAGCTGACTTCTTATTATCTTCCTACTTAAGGGTTTTCAATTCTTGATGATCAATTTTTGTTCACTCATTAAAACATCATTTACCCTATGCCAGGGGCTCTATTTTTTCATTAGTCCTCTTGCCACCACCACTAATATAATTAAGTCCTTTTTGTTGACCTTAGTCTTTAGCAACAGCATCATCTCATTCCAAAAGTTCTTTCTTTTGGCTAAAATTTCTTTATGTGATTGGCCAACGACAAGTCATTGGCCAAAGATCACGGCAGACACCTACATGTCTGGTGTAGGAGGATCAATAGCAGCTGAAGTTAGTGCTACTCCTTTGAGATGGATATATGAAGGTGAAACAGAAGTTTTTACTCCTTTTGTAGTAGAAAAAATCCCCATCAATCTATGGGGAAGAGACATTTTACAGTAGTTAGAATTACAAATGAGTACTTCGGCATTTTAAGCAGGGCTGCTGTTGAAGGCCTGCCTGCACTCTCACTTGTTCCCATTCAATGGAAAACTGATACACCAGTCTGGGTAGAATAGTGGCCCTTAACAAATGAATAAATTCAGGCCTTATTTTACATAGTAACTTGACCAAGGACACTTACAACCTTCTCTAACTCCTTGGAATTCTCCTGTATTTGTTGTAAAAAAGAAATCTGGAAAAATGGAGGATGTTGACTGATTTAAAAAAAGTAAATAAACAGATGAAAACTATGGGAACTCTTCAGCCTGGAATTCCATCTCCTACTCAGTTGCCTAGAGAATGGCCTTTTTGGGTTATAGACATTAAGGATTGTTTCTATTTTATCCCTCTGGATCAGAAGGATATGAAAAGGTTTGCCTTTTCAGTCCCCAGTCTTAATTTAGCTGAGCCTTACAAAAGATATGAATGGGCAGTTTTGCCACAGGGAATGGAAAATAGCCCTACTATGTGTCAAATGTATGGGCTGCTGCTCTTACTCCAGAAAGAAAAGCATTTTCAAAAGTTATGTTGTGCTTGTGTGATACCTCTCATGCTGATGGATTTATGTGTATCTTTTTCAATTTCAGCCCAGAGAAAACCTGCTAACAGTATCTGGTTTGACTCACTATTTCTCTTTGGTGCCCACCTCCCTTCCTGAGATATCAGGGAGGACGTAACCACCTGTGTTCTAAAATAAAAGAAAGCGGGAGATAGAGGACTGTAGATATTGGGGAATCCTGGAAAAGTATAGTTGAAGCAAAGATGCTTACAGCAGGGTGTTTACTCAGTGTGACTGATGAGATAAATAATGGTTGTCTAATTCACATATATACTTAATATTTAGTATGGTGATGTAATGGTTCTCTAGTCCACACATAAATAGTATGATAGAATGATGTAATTGTAATAAGGTATATAAGGCCAAAGAAGGACTGGAAGAGAGACATTCTATCTTTGACCAGCCTTGTAGCGGCTCTCCTTCCTTCATCACTTCTTCACCTAGAGACCAAGGACTTGGGCTGATGCCAATTCTAGTTTATCCCCATTACAGATAATGCTTGCTCTTGGTTTTAAATAGAGAGTACTTATCATATTAAGAATAGTTCCACTTGTTCCCATGATTTCTTTTTTAATGGAAATCAGTGTTGTATTTTTTAAAAAGTCTTTTCTGCACCATTAATTATAATTACTTTTTTATTGATATATATGTTCTTGATATTACACCAGCCCTGCATTCCTGATATGGATCCCACTTATCATAATATATGATCTTTGTGATATACTGCTGTGGTCTGTTTGCTAGTATTTTATTAATTTTTTTGCATCAATGTTCACTAGGGAAATTGGTCAATAATTTTCTCTTCTTTTGCTCTTCTTAGTTTAGTTATCAAAATAATATTTGTGCCATAGAAGTTTTGTAGGATTCTTTTACTCACTTTTCAAATACCTTATAAACAGAATTGATTATTGTTTAAAAACAAAATTTGGTAAAATGTACTTACAAATCCATCTGGTCATGGAGATTTTTCTTAGAGAGCCCTTTTATGGTTTGTTCAGTTTAAAATGGGGTTAGTTAGGTGAGAGAAAGTTATTCTCTTTCCTATTCTGTTAATCTAGGGAATTTATATTTTTATAAATATAACTATTTTACTTAATACATGAGTTTTGTTTTTTTTTAACATCTGGACAAAATACCTAATATAGATTGCTTTAATTTCATCTTCATTGGTAGCCAGTTCCTGATTTCTTTCCTTCCTTTCTAAAAATTAAGTAATGGTTTATCTATATCTATTTTATTGTTTTTCTTATTAGACCAGCTCACAGTATTATTTGTTCAATATATTTTTTTTTACTTTCAATTTTATTTCTCCTTTTAATTTTCAGGTTTCCCAATTTGGTTTTTAATTGGATTTTCAATTTGGTTTTTTCTTTTTAAAATTGCATTGCTCTGCTCTTTCTCTCTTTTTTTAAAATGATGTATATGAAGTTATACATTTTCTCTTAATTTCTATGTGGGCTTCATCTTACAAATTTTATGTTGTCTCATTGTTGTCATTATTTTTAATGAAATTATTGTTTCTGGTATTTGTTCTTTGACCCACTCATTCTTTATGATTAAATAATTTAAGTTTCCAAATAAGTTTTAATCTTTGCTTTGATAGCCCTTTCTTGAATGTAATTTTTATTGTATTGTGGTTTGGAAAAGATGCATTTAATATTTCTGCTTTTCTTTATTTGTTTATGTAGTTTTTATATCTTATTATATGGCCAATGTTTATGGTGCAATGTGCAAGTGAGAAAAAGGCATATTACTTTCTATTCCCAATTTTCTCCGGAGTTATATCTAAATATTTATTCTTTTTCTTAACTTTAAAATTTATATTGTGATTAATTTAATTCTGAGATAGGAAAATTGAGGTCCCCCACTAGTACAGTTTTATTGTCTATTTTCTCTTATAATTATTTAATTTTTCCTGTAAGAAGTTGGATGCTCTGTCCTTTAGTAGATATATATTTGTATTCATATTACTTCAATGTCTTAACAAACTTAATTAGCAAAATTTAGTTATCTTTATTAACTCTTTTAATTAGGTCTAATTTTGCTTTTGTGTGAGATGATTGTTACCACTGCCTTTTTGGACTTCTGTTCAAGCATAATAGATTCTATTCAAACCCCTTATTTTAAATTTGTGAGAGTCTTTCTATTCCAAGTGTTTTTTGTAAACTACAATCCTCTAATTTGTAAAGTTTGTTAGTTTCTAAATCATTCTGCTCTCTACTTCCATTTTATGGGTGAGTCTATCCCATTTACTGTTATGATTGCTGTGCATTTCCCTCAATCCTATTTTATTTTATTTCTTCTTCCTTTCTTTCTCTCCCTCATTTTCCCCAGCCCTTTCCTCAAAAGTCTGTTTTGCTTTTGAATACTGACTTCCTTATTCCTTCTTTTCAAGCATCGAATGTTCAGGGAAGATTCATACCTCTGGTACAAAAGAGGCTAAGCTGTTTTCAGGGCTGAACATTTCCATAGTATCCTCAAAAGACCCTCATAAACCCATCAGTGCTGAAGCCTTTGACTTTATAACTCAGATTGAAGTCAATCCTTTTCTAGGTAAACTTCCAACTAAAGAATAAGTTCTGAATGTGATTGAATGTAACAGCAGACCGATTCTATTCCAGACAAGGAAGGGAGTCCACTGTTTATACAAAAGTTGACAGAAATTTTCTGGGTTATATGGTAAGAGGAGGTGATCTCCCAGGAATTTAAAGATGCCTCCATTGTCCATCTTTATAAAAAAAAGAAATATAAGTTGTCTTATGACTTTCTTAAGTCATTGCTGGCAAGATTCTTTCAAAAGTCCTCCTTAATTTAACAACTTGGTCCTTTCCCTAGAAGATGGTCACCTACTTGAGAGCCAGTGTGGCTTCAGAAAGAGTTCAGAAATGTGTGCTGCTAGGCAACTTCAGGAGAAATGCCAGCTGCAGAATATAGGTCTGGATACTATTTTCATTACTCTAATGAAAATTTTAATACTTTTAATACTATTTAAAAAATATTTTTAATCATGAGGATTTTAATACTATTTATATTAATTATTGTATTAATTAACTACTATATATTAAATATTTATAATATTTAATACTATTAATCATGAGGATTTGTGGGAAAGTATGGCAAAATTTGGTTGCCCAAGAAGTTCTTTACTACTATAGATTAGTTCGCTGTTTGGGAGGCTCTAAAGGAAAGTGTGGGAGAGAAGCAGTATGAGACTGCTTACCAAACTGAAAGTCTGCAGAATTATTGTGCTGATCTTATTGTTTTATAATTAAGACTGGACAGTCCACCAGCACCATGATAGGAAGCTGAAACGCTTCCATTTGAATTGTCTGAGGAAGATTCTGGCAAGGACTGGACACCGAGATCCTTTTTTGAGTGAATGGCTAATTCTACTGCAGAGAATGCAATTTTGATGGGCTGACTATGTTATTTGAATGCCAAAAGTATGTTTGCTGAAAAGTACTATTTTATGGAGAACTCACACAAGGGAAGTGCTCACATGATGGTCAGAAACATCAGTACAAAGACAATCTCAGGAATTGTGAGATGTGGGACACACGGGAAACCATACCCAGCATGGTATATCCTCATCAAAGATGGTATTGTATTCTAGGAACAAAGCAGAATTGCAATAGCACAAAAGAAATGTGAGATGCATAAATATAGACATCTCTATTCCAAATGTTCAAATGAATTGTGTCTGACCTTGTATTGATCTGATCAGTCCAAGTCAAACACACTTTACTTTGACCCCAACATAGTGATGTCATTTAAGGACAACTAACTAACTAATGAAAATTTTTTTATAGTTGGTTCTTCTTCTTCTTTTTTGCTTATTTTTTTTCTAGCTTAGATCTTAATTTTGAATTCTTTGTTAGAATTGTGCCCAACTCAACTCTTGGGGAGTCCAAGCACTATACCAAGCTTCAGGCTTTTTTGCCTTGTTATGTTCACAATTAATTCTAGAGGGTCTGGTAGGCTTTTGATGCTTTCCAGGTGGTGTAAGAGGTATAATTACAGCTCTCTTCTGGTCTATGACCTCTGCTGTCTTATTCCACAACTCTTCCTCCCTGGAACTGTAACCAATGCCTATGTAAGGACCCTGCTCCCTGTGAACTGGAACTGTGAACTAATGAGGGTCCTTGTTTTCTTGTAACCATAAATGCTCCTCTGACCTGGAATTGTGATATAAAATTAAGGCAATGGGGTTGTCAAATAGTATCCAGTTGCGGACCCAGTGACAGCAGAGGGGTCCACTTCTGAGAATTCCTAATATTGTTGCTGCTGCTGTCACTGTTGCCTCCAAGACCCACAGATGATGCTATCACATGGTCTTGACCAGTCCCTACACAACAGTGCTAGAGAACACTCTAAGAAATATCTCATCCTAATTTTTTGTTGGTCACGTAATTCCAGAATTTAATTTGATACATTAAAGATGTTTGGAAAGGGATTTTGGGAGAGTTAGGCTGGAATAGAATGCTCCCTCTATTCTGCATCTTGGCTCCACTTCAAATGTTTCCATTTAGATCCATTTCAAATCAGATAGAAAAGTAGAATTCACAGTTTAACACCATGGTCTAATATATAAAAGCTATCTATAGAAATAGCCATTTCATGAAAGTTATGTTTGAAGTACTAAGAATATAAGTCACTTATTTTCTTTTAATCTCATATTTTTATTCTATTTGAATATACATGTATATTATACACACACACACATATACATACATACACCCACCCCCCCCATAAGCACATCTATTTGACATACCACATAGATCTTGCATAGTCAGCCAGAGCAATCATTGAGAAAATGTTGTAAATATGACAGGCAGGTGGCAGTAGTAGAGTGTCAGACCTGTCAGGAAGGTATGAGTTCAAATCTAGTCATAGATACCTATTGGCTAGATGACCCTGGGCATAACCACTCTGCCTCAGATTTCTCATCTTTAAAAGTGGAATAATAATAGCACTAAATGAAGTTAATGAGATAATATTTGTAAAAGCTCTTTGCATATCTTAAAATTCTATAAAATTCTACATAGGTATCATTAGTCACATCCAAAGTATAAATTCCTTGATAAGAAATTCATTTAACAACAAATAGAAACCTACAGAAAAAGAGAAATAACTAAAGTATACTTTGGGTGTAAAACATTCATAAAAAGAGATGCAGGTGAAGTCTGGCCTGACTGGGAATGTTACCTAATCAGATATAAGTAACCACTTTTACATCAAAGAGACCAAAAAGAAGTGACAGATGTTTAACAAGTAGACTTTGGAGGTGCAAATTGCTAACATAAAATCTTGTTTAAATACCAATGAATACTTTCAGTAAGAGGCTCATTTTTAAGTTAACATACTTTGGTTGCCAGCTTAGGAACTTTGAATTCCAGTATAATTACCCTCACCAGAATTTCACTAATAAGCATTTAAAAATAAAATAAAACAAAACATCTGTTATCCAAGACCCGCAGTGTATTATAGAGAAACTAAAAGATCTGTGCTCTAGTGGTTTGGCTGATCAAACCTCTGGCATTTCTATAATTCTAGGTGCAAAGTAATTATAGGAAATGACCATAAGACTCTCAATCTTCCTAAAACATTGGATCTAAATTCTAATTTCATGATATGATTCCATAAACTGAAATTCCACTGTACATACAAATGAGGAGACTACTGGCTAGGAAGCCCACGATGGAGGCTAAATTTTAGCAGAGATTCTAAGTGGGCAATGATTCCCTGTGTATAGGAGAGTGAACTTCCCCTGAAGAGGTTCTATATTACGGAGGAAATGTGGAATCTCCTAATTTTCTTTTTCGTTCACAAAAAGAAAAGTATGCAAACAAATCCACTTTTGTACATAGCAAGATTTCTGGAACTATAGCATGACAAAATAAAAAGTTGATCTGGTTCCTGTCTTCTCCTCAAGGGAGCTTATCTTTCATTCACTCTGCTAGTCTAGACGAAAGAATTCTTATTGCTGGAACAGCTCATAGTCACTTACTTACTCAACATTGTTAAGTGTAACTTGTCCCAGGGTTTGGAAAATATATCAATTATTTTTTCATCTTTTTGCCTCTGAAAATATATAAACTGAAAATTGAAAACTCTCTCATTTCACACTGAGACAACCCTCTTCTAGTTTTTACTATCCAAACCACAGTACAAATAAAAATCAAAAAATCTCATCTTTCCTACTAATATCAGTCAGAAATTTTGAAATTAAGTTCAATAGAACTGGGCCTTCAGAAAACATTTTTCAAACTATTTCTGAAAGAACAATTCCATTAAAATAGTCAGGGACTAATTTACACAATACTTTAAAAATACCTACCTCTTAATCTATAAATTCTGAGATACTTAAATTTCTTATTTCTTTAGAATTTTGGGGTTCTTTTCTTTTTTATTGCTTTGATTAGTTTCTGTTAATATTATATTTTCCCCTCAATTATAGGTAAAACCAATTTAAATCTTCCTTTTTTCCTTCAAATTTTGATTCCAAATTCTCTCCTGCCCTTCCTCCCCTCTCCATCTCATTGATAAGACAAGCAATTTGATACAGGTTTTACATCTGTAATTGTACAAAACATATTTCTATATAAGTCAGTCTGCGAAAGAAAACACAACATTTTCTTCCCCCAAAATAAAGAAAAAAGTTATCTTTGATCTACACCCAAGTTCTACCAGTTCTTTCTCTTGAGATGGGCAGCACATTTCATCATAAATCTTATAGCAATTACCTTGGGTCACTGAATGGCTGAGGATACTTAAATTATTCAAAGGATACTTAAGTTATTCATAGTAAATCATCATATAAGGCTGTTGCTACTTTGAACAATGTTCTCCTGGTTTTGCTTATTTCACTTTGCATAAATCCGTAATGTCTTTCCATGTTTTTGTGAGAATATCCTGCTTATCATTTCTTTTCTTTTCTTTTTGGCTGAGGCAATTGGGATTAAGTGACTTGCCCAGGGTCACACAGCTAGGAAGTGTTAAATGTCAAATTTGAACTTGGGACCTTCTGATTTCAGGGCTGTGCTCTATCCACTGCACCACCTAGCTACCCCTCTGTTTATCATTTCTTAAAGCATGGTAGAATTCCATCACAACCATAAACAATAACTTCTTCAGACATCCCCACAATTTCTAATTCTTTGCCACCACTAAAACAGTTGCTATAAATACTTTTTGTACACACAGATCCTTTTTGTTTGCTTTTGGGATACAGACCTAGTAATGGTATTCTTGGTCAAAGGATATGCATGGTTTTATAACCTTTTGGATATAATTCTAAATTGCTCTCCAGAAAGGGTGAATCAGTATACAATTTCAACAGTAGTACCTTAATTAGTGCTTTAATTTTACCACATCCCCATTTCCTTTTTGGTCATATTAGCCAATCTAGCAGGTATGAGATAGTAGCTCAAATGGATTATAGATAGCTTTAATTACTTTGTCTGAAAACTTCTTGTTCATACCCTTTGATCATCAGCCAAAGAATGGCTCTTATTTCTATAAATTTAATTCCATTTTCTATGTTTGAAAACTGAAATATTATAAGAGAAATTTACAATAAATTTTTTCCTCACAGTAAAGACTACCAACTATGTATTTCCCTCCATTGTATTTCTACTATTTATCTTACTTTGTTGTTTTGTCCATTCTTAAAAGTGTTTTGATTCTGATTTTTACATCCTCCAAACTGCTTTCTCATCTATCAGCTCTATCCACTGCTTTGAAAAATTTTGTTCTAGAAGGTGTCATAAGAGTCACATGAGTAGGGTGAGTGAGTGATATCAATATGAATTTGAAATGAACATCCAAAACTCTTAAAAATGCAAGCAATAGCTTGAATAGGACTTATATAGTTATGAGAAACATGCCTGGTTACACTGACCAAATAATTGTTTATACTGGTTAGGATCTACTTATCATGAGTTACTATTAAATGTTTATCAATACATTTGAATATTGGTATAAAGAACTTGGACCACAGATTACATTAGCAAAAAGCAGATTGTTTGATTTCTTTTTGAAAATGATTTGCAATGAACTTAAGTTGCAACTCTAACTTATGGCAGAATGGCTTAGAAACCTAAGCCTAAGCAAAGTGGAAACAGAAAAGACATTCCTGTAAGGACATACATAATATTTGAGAAGATACTGTACTGTGAGCTTCCTAAATTTTGGAGTTCAGAGAGGGTCAGCTTTTGCTTCATCAGATACCAGACCAGATGGAATCAAGTCCCAATGATCAATGTCTATAGTTTTAAGGGCTTCATTTATCAGACCATATTCCCTGTACCTGTCAACCGCAACCCTGAAATCTATCATTTCCACCATCCTGGTCATGGTAAGACTGTTTGAAGATAGTTTGAATGACGTTGGGCTGGGTTATTTTCTATTTACACAACTCAGAGAACTTAGATGATTTACTCTATGTAGATTGGTAATAAATATAAGACTTTTCCTCTTCTTTACTAAGTAACAACTAAAAAGTGCATATTAAGACCCCTGTTAAGGTATATAAATGCAATTTCATTGAATGTCTTTCTTTGAAAGATACATTCTTAACTCTGCCCATTCTTTTTTACATAATATCCTAGGGATCTGTTCTCAGAAAATCAATAATAGAACTAAAACAGAAGTTTACGTGCTAAAAAAAAAAAAAGAATCAGATGTTTGACATTTAGTATATTTAAGTTATGGATGTCAATAAGAGACTAAAATAGTTAGGTGAGACTATATGTGACTGAATAGAGAACAATTATTTTAATATCAAATGGAGATGCTTCTGCTCTGAGGTTCAAGATTTCACTCTCTTAGGCATCGATGTTCTTATCCTTTTACTTTAGAAAGTAATTCAGATAAGAAACAAGAGGGCTGCCATTTTTTCCTTATTCATTAGTCATTTTCATTCAAGCAGTCATTAACAATTGTAGAATTTCTGTAGTTACTACTCATAATAGGCTGTTCATTCCCACAGTTTTATTAAGCACTTATGCTATACAAGGTCCATATGTGAACCTGCTCTGATGCCTTCTTGAAATGTGGAAGTGATTCTAGGTCCTGAGAGGCAGTGCCACTGATGGACAAACTATGACAGGTGCTATTAATTCTGGAAAGGCTTCAAAAAAGCCCTTTCAAAGCTTAGTTTGAGTGCTATTTGTTACAAAAGGCCTTTCCTGATTCCTCCGATTATTGGTGCCTCCTCATAACCATCATACCATCACACATTTACTATGCCCATATACCAAAAATGTAACATATATGAAATTATACTTATATTTGCTTAGAGGTATACATGTTGTTTCCCTGATAGAATTTAAGATCCTTGAGGACAGAGAGTATTTCATCTTTGTGTTTATGTCCCCAAAGCCTACTACAACACCTAGTATACAGCAAATGTTTAATAAATGCTTATCAATTGATTGATCATGATCCCAATGATATGCATGGCTGTTATCTTAGGGGTAGCCAAATTTAAAGAGACTAATCATGAGAAGGCTGATGACTGGGTGATCTGGCAATGACAACCCAGAAAATAAAAAAAATAAAAAAAAAAAAAACACAAAATGGCCCTCAGTATCATAGTACCCAAAAAGTAGGCAAAGGATACAAAAGATCATACAGTTCAAAAGTCTTCTTAATTGACATGTATGATGTCTACTTTTGAATCCAGAAAGAATTTCTTATATAGATGTGAGAACCTCTAGATATTGCAAAATGCACTGACAATTGCATTAAGTCTGAGGATGCTGCAACATCTCTTAAATAAGAACCATTATCATATACTAATAATTTGGAACTTGTTTAACTTCCTATGTTAGGAGGAACTAAACAAACGAAGAATACCTACTGTCTACATGAGGGTCAAATCTAGTCCAGTGTCTAATTCTGTACTGTTTGTCCTGTGTTTTTGTATAGTCCATGAGCTAAAAATTATTTTTACATTTTGATAGCAAAATGATAATGGTAGAAAGTAATGACAGAATATTATTAGCTCATAGGTTGGTACAAAAACAGGCAGTGGGGTAGATGTGGCCCATATGCAAACTCTTAATCTTGAGAATGATATTATACAATGAGGTATATAGCTCATTGAGTTGGTTGAAGAGTATGCATATCTTGAACAGATGTTATGGGCCTAGAAGTTTAGAGGAGGTTGAGAGGAGATTGGATTGCATTTGGGAAACTGTGGTAGTACTTTTGATGACCCCTTAAGTTTTTCACTTGAAAAAAGTACCGTTTTTTTTTAACCACAAATATTATTCTGCTAATGCTATATAACTGAGACGCAGGGAATATCACAGTGTTTAAATAATCAAAGCTATTGATTATCTAACAGGGCATGGGAAAGATACATGATGAGTGTGAGAAAGTTGCAGCTTATTACCAAAGAACTGTACAGCAGTGGGATTTACAAGAAAAATGGAAAATGGCAGAGTAAAGAAAGGGACTTGCCTAAGCTCTTCCAAATTCCTTCCAAAGAATATAATACTTCAAAACAAATTCTGGAGCTGCAGAACCATCCAACAAACAGGGCGAAACAATCTTCTAACCTGAGACAACTCAGTACATCAGTAGGTAAGATCTATCTTACTGGGGTGAGAACAGAGCCCAATTCAGAGCAGACCATATCCAGCAAGCAGGCAGCATGCTTTTGGAGCAAACTGAATGAGCAGTGGCAGCTTGAGGGTTCTCAACCCACAGACATAAGGTAGTTGGACAACTGATCAGAAGTATTTTCTAGTATTCTGGTCAGGGCTCTGTTGAGCATATGTCCATATGTGGTTCCAAGCTGCAGTCTCAGGGCAAGGAGGAACATGTGGCAGCAGGATAGCAGAGAACCTGATCACAGCTCCAGGGCTCACAGACCAGATAACAGACTATGAGAGCAGTGACCTTTACCACCTTTGAAGGACTGAAAACTTACAGACCATCAGAACTTTGAAAACAGTAGCACAAAAACTCCTGAAACTTGGGATTACGTCCCTTCTACCCTGGGAAGAGAGCCTAAATGGACTGAAAAAAAAAAGGGCAAACAACAAAAAAAGAGATGATCAAAAAATGTTCTTCCTCCATACTTTCAGGCAACTGTCCTGTGTGGTCTTCAAGTCATATATCATCTCTACCTCAAAAAAAATTACTATGGTGAGTGGGAAGATCAAAACACAAATTCAGAAGAAGATAACAAAAGTCAAGGCTGTTATATCCAAAGCCTCAAAGAAAAACATAAAGACCACAAAAGAATTCACAGAAGCCCTCAAAAAGGACTTTAAAAATTATCTAAGTAAAAAAGAAAAAAAAAAAAAACTGGGACAAGAAATGAGAGTCATGCAAGTGAATCATGAAAAAAAGTCAACAGCTTGGTAAAGGAGGTATAAAAATATTAAAGAAAACAAAAACTTAACATAATAGGCCAAATGGTAAAGGAGGCACAAAAATCCAAAAGACCTCCTTAAAGGGGAAAATTGGCCAAAAGATATAGAAAAAATGACTGAAGAAAAGAACTCCTTAAAACTGGGAATTAGGCAAGCGGAAATGAATGACTTCATGAGATACAAAGAAACAATAAAACAAAAGAAAAATAATTTTTAAAAAAGAAGAAGAAAATGTAAAATATCTCATTGGAAAAACAAATGACCTAGCAAATAGATCCAGGAGAGATAATTTAAGAACTGTTGGGCTATCTGAAAGCCGTTACCAAAGAGAGAGAGAGAGAGAGAGAGAGAGACAGAGGGACGTCATTTTTCAAAAATTATCAAGGAAAACTGTCATGATATCTTAGATTCAGAGAGTTAAAAAGAAAATGAAAGAATCTATCAATCACCTCTTGAAAGATCCCAAAATGAAAACTCCCAAGAATTTTAGAGTCAAATTTCAAAGTTCCCAGGTCAAAAAGAAAATATTTTAAGCAGCCAGAAAAAACAAAACAAAATGAACCAAAAAAGATGCAAATATCATGGAACCAAGTCAGGATAACATAAGATTAACAGCTTCTACATTAAAAGACTGGAGGGCTTGGAATATGATATTCTTGAGCGTAAAAGAAGGAGAATTACAACCAAGAAACACCTACCTAGAAAAAGTGAGTATAATACTTCAAGAGTGGAAAAAAAAAACATTTAATGATATAAAGGATTTTGAAGCATTCTTGATGAAAACATCAGAGCTAAATAGAAAATCTGACTTTCAAATACAAGACTCAAGAGTCATTACAAAGGTAATAAATGTACATGTACATGTACAAAGGTACAAAGTCCTATACAAATAGGAAAGAGAAATCAGAAAAGATTCAATAAGGCTAAACTGAAGATAATACCTGTAATTTACAAGAACTTTATCATTTAGCTGTACCAGATCTAAAATTATATTATAAAGCAGCAGTTACTAAAACCATCTGGTATTGGCTAAGAAATAGACTAGTTGATCAACGGAATAGGGTAGGTTCAAAGGACAAAACAGCCAATAACTTTAATAATATAGTGTTTGACAAACCCAAAGTTCCCAGTTTTTGAGATAAGAACACATTATTTGACAAAAATTGCTGGGAAAATTGGAAATTAGTATGGCAGAAACTAAGCATTGACCCACACTTAACACCGTATACAAAGATAAGGTCAAAATGGGTTCATGACTAGGTATAAAGAATGAGATTATAAATAAACTAGATGAGCATAGGATAGTTTATCTCTCAGACCTGTGGAAGAGGGAGGAATGTATGACCAAAGAAGAACTAGAGATCACTATTGACCACAAAATAGAAAATTTTGATTATATCAAATTGAAAAGTTTTTGTACAAATAAAATTAATGCAGACAAGATCTGAAGGGAAACAATAAACTGGGAAAACATTTTTACAGTTAAAGGTTCTGATAAAGGCCTCATTTCCAAAATATATAGAGAAATGACTCTTAATTTATAAGAAATCAAGCCATTCTCCAATTGATAAATGGTCAAAGGATATGAACAGACAATTCTCAGATGAAGAAATTAAAACTATTTATAGACATATGAAAATATGCTCCAAATCATTATTAATGAGAGAAATGCAAATTAAGACAACTCTGAGATACCGTTACACGCCTGTCAGATTGGCTAGAATGACAGGGAAAGATAATGCAGAACGTTGGAGGGGATTTGGGAAAACAGGGACACTGATACATTGTTGGTGGAATTGTGAACACATCCAGCCATTCTGGAGAGCAATTTGGATCTATGCTCAAAAAGTTATCAAATTGTGCATACCCTTTGATCCAGCAGTGTTTCTACTAGGCTCATACCCCAAAGAGATACGAAAGAAGGGAAAGGGATCTGTATGTGCCAAAATGTTTGTGGCAGCCCTGTTTGTAGTGGCTAGAAGCTGGAAAATGAATGGATGCCCATCAACTGGAGAATGGTTGAGTAAATTGTGGTATATGAACGTTATAGAATATTATTGTTCTGTAAGGAATGACCAGCAGAATGAATACAGAGGGGATTGGCGAGGCTTACATGAACTGATGCTAAGTGAAATGAGCAGAACCACAAAATCATTATATACCTCAACAACGATACTGTTTGAGGATGTATTCTGATGGAAGTGGATCTCTTCGATAAAGAGAGCCTTAATTGATCAAAGATGGACAGAAACAGCTACACCCAGAGAAAGAACACTGGGAAATGAATATAAACTGCTTGCATTTTTGTTTTTCTTCCTGGGTTATTTATACCTTCTGAATAAAATTCTCCCTGTGCAACAAGAGAACTGTTCGGTTCTGCCCACATATATTGTATCTAGGATATACTGCAACCCATTCAACATGTAAAGGACTGCTTGCCATCTGGAGGAGGGAGTAAAGGGAAGGAGAGGAAAAATCGGAACAGAAGTGAGTGCAAGGGATAATGCTGTAAAAAATTACCCTGGCATGGGTTCTGTCAATAAAAAATTATTAAAAAAAAATTAGATATAATAACAAGCAAAAAAAAAAAAGAACTTTATCATTAAATCAGAATTATTAAGGATTAGTAAACTATTATTAAGCCAAAAGGAAGAAACATGGAAGACATGGATATGAAATTGACTAGGATGGGATGATATCTAAAAAAATAAAAACTGAGGGGTGAGATAAAGGGATATACTTGGAGAAGGAAAAAAGGAGAAGCCAAATAAATAAATCATTTCACATAAAAGATCTATGAAAAAAGTTTTTACAGTGATGGGGAAGAGAATAATGGTGGCAGACAAAAGTTGAACCTTACTCTTAACAGGTTTAGCTCTAAGAGCCAATACACTCTCAGTTAGGTATAGAAATCTATCTTATCCTATACCCGAAAATAGGAAGAGGAAGGAATAGCAGGAGGAGGGAAAAGGCTGATAGAAGGAAGGCAGATTGGGGAAGGCCACTGGTCAGAAGTAAAACACTTTTGAGGAGGAATAGGATGAAAGGAGAAAGAGGAAAAATAGAATAGGGAGACATACACAGTAATCATAACAGTGAAAAAAAATTTAAAACAAGTTTTCTGATAAAGGCCTCATTTCTCAATCATATAGAAAACTGAGTTGAACATATGCATATAAGTCATTCCCCAATTGATAAATGATCAAAAGATATGTATATTTCATAATAAGAAATCAAAGCTACCTATAGGGAAAAAAAACAAGCTTTAAATCACTATTTATTAGAGAAATGCAAATTAAAACAAATCTGAGATCTATCATCAGATTGCCTAATATGACAGAAAAGAAAAATGACAAATGTTTGAGAGGCTGTGGAAAAACCAAGTCTCATTAAAGAACTGTTGATAGAATTGTTAACTGATTCAACCATTCTGGACAATTTGGAACTATATCCAAAAGATCTATAAAACTATGCATACCCTTTGATCCAGCAGTCTCTAAGTCCATAAATCACAGATAAAAAAGCAAAAAGAAAAATGCTAATATAAAAGCATTGTACAAAAATGCTCATACCTTATAGCAATTCTTGTGTTAGTAAAGAACTGGAAATTGAGGGGATGCCAATCAGTTGGGAAATGGTTGAACAAGCTGTGGTATGTGATTTTTTCTTTTTAAATTTTAATTTCCTCCAATTATATGTAAAACTTTTTTTTTCATATTTGTTTTTAAAACTTTAAGTTCTGGATTCTTTGCCTATTTCATACCCTCACCCCCATCTCCAACCTCCATTAAGATGGCACATGTGAAGTTATGCAAAACATTTCCAAAGAAGTCATGTTGTGAAAGAAAACACAGACCATTCCCTCCCAAAAAAAAAAAAAAAAACCCTCAAAAAAAATAAAGTTTAAAAAAAAGAGTATGCCTCAATCTGCATTCAGACACAATCAGTTCTTTCTCTGGGTATGGATATCATTTTTAATCATAAGTCCTCAGAGTAGTCTTGGATTATTGTATTGCTGAGAATTACAAAGTCAATTACAGCTGACCATCCCACAACATTGCTATTACATTGTGCACATTACATTTTATTTGCTTGAATTCATGGAGGACTTTCCAGGTTTTTCTGAAAAGAATTTGCTTATCGTTTCCTACAAAACAATAATATTCTCTCATAATCACATACAACAATTTATTTACCCATTTGATGGGTATCCCTTCATAAATTCTAATGACTTGCATTGAGAAGAAAGCTGCTATAAATATTTTTCTACATACAGAACCTTTTCCTTTTTATAAAAAATTTCTTTAAGGATTCATACCTAGTAGTAGTATTGTTAGGTCAAAGGATATATATAGTTTTATAGCCCTTTGGGCATAGTTCAGATCTTTTAAATCATTTATCAATTGAGGAATGGCTCTTATAAATGATATTTGTCAAATGAAACAAATAATAAATTTGACTCAATTCCCTATGTATTTGAGAAATGAGGCCTTCTTCGAAGAAACTTAATTCAAAATTCTTTTCCTAATTACTATTGCTAACTATTTCCCTCCTGTTTATTCTATGTGCGCTCTCCTTTCATCCTATCCCGTGCTATATGATTGTGACAGAATTGTGCTATAAAAAATGAGCAAGAAGCTTCAGAAAAACTTGGAAAGATTTACATGAATTGATACAAAGTGAAGTGAGCAGAACCAGGACAACAGTATACATAGTAACAGTCATATTGTATAATGATAGCTATGAATGACTTGGCTATTCTCAGCAATACAAGAATCTCAGACAATTCCAAAGGACTTATGATGAAAAAATGCTGTCCACCTCCAAAAAAAGAACTGATGGAGTTTGAATATAAACTGGAGAATCCTTTTTTTGAACTTCATTTTTCTTGCTATTTTAGGGGATAGAGTGGGGAAGCAGAGGTCTTTCTTTTATAACATTCATTGACTGTGAAATCCATAGCAAATTTTGCTACCTCCATGAAGACTTCCTGGTCCAGCCCCACCCTACTAGTTAGAATCTTCACCTTGGAGATCATACAGCATTTTGTTTTGTATTCCTGCTATTTATGAAGTAATAGGTTATCACAACATGGTATTGCCTATATTGTTGTTGTTTAATAAAGCTTTTTCTTTTCTTTTCTTTTTATTATAGCTTTTTATTGACAAAACATATTCATGGGTAATTTTTCAACATTGATCCTTGCAAACACTTCTGTTCCAACTTTTCCCTTCCCTCCCTCCACCCTCTCCCTTAGATGGCAGGCAGTCTCATACATGTTAAAAATGTTAAAGTACATCTTAAATACAATATATGTGTGCAGATCCGTACAGTTCTTATGATGACCGTGTATTTTAAAATCAGCCAGAGTCAGGAATTCAGGTTAAGGGAAAATCCTCGATCTTTATTCTTTGTGAAGATAAAGGGGGATGGCGATAGGAAGTGAGAGCAGTTGCCACACGAACCCGACCAGCAGCCTCTCTGCCTCTCTCTCTCCACCCATGAAAATCTCTCTATGTCATTTCCTATACAACACATCAAAAATTGCAGAGAGTGGGTGGGGCCATTCTTTCTCCAAGCATATATTAATAGAGTATCGTCCAATTGCTATTTAGCCTCCCATGCCTGGGACGTCAGTGCATCAACTCAAGCTTCAGCCCATTACAAGTTCTCTTGTTGCACAAGAACAATTGGATTCAGGGGGCAGCTAGGTGGTGCAGTGGATAGAGCACTAGCCCTGAAAGTCAGGAGGACCTGAGTTCAAAATCTGGCCTAGCTGTGTGACCCTGGGCAAGTCACTTAACCTCACTTGCCTCAGCAAAAAACCAAAAAAACAAAAACAAACAAACAAAAAAAATTGCATTCAGAAGGTAAAAATAACCTGAGAAAAAACCCTCAAAATTCAAGTAGTCCACATTCATTTCCCAGTGCTCCTTCTCTGGGTGTAGCCAATTCTGTCCATTGATCAATTGGAACTAAACTGGATCTTTTCTTTGTTGAGGATATCCATTTCCATCAGAATACATTCTCATACAGTATTGTTGTTGAGGTGTATAATGATGTCCTGGTTCTGCTCATTTCACTTCAAAGCTTTTTATTTTCAAAACATATGCATGGATTATTTAACATTTAACAACCTTGTATAGCCTTGTGTTTAGATTTTCTCCTGCTTTCTCCCACTCCCTCCCCTAGAGGGCAAGCAATTCAGTATGTTAAACATGTTAAAATATGTTAAATCCAATATGTATAAATATTTATATAATTCTCTTGCTGTACAAGAGAAATCAGATAAAAAAAGAAAGTAAATGATCAAGAAAACAAAATGCAAGTGAACAGCAGCAAAAAAGAGTGAGAATGTTATGTTGTGATCCACATTCAGTTCCTACAGTCCTCTCTCTGGGTGTAACTGGCTCTTTTCATCACAAGATCATTGGAACTGGCATCAGTCATCTCATTGTTGGAAAGAGTCACGTTCATCAGAATTGATCGTCGTACAATATTGATGTTGTCGTGTACAATGATCTCATGGTTCTGCTCATTTCGTTTAGCATCAGTTAATGTAAGTCTCTCCAGGACTTTCTAAAATCATTCTCCTGATCATTTCTTATATTCTATAACATTCATGTTATATATCATAACTTATTCAGCCATTCTCCAACTGATGGGCATCCACTCAGTTTCCAGTTTCTTGCCAGTACAAAAAGGGCTGCCACAAACATTTATGTACACGTGGGTCCCTTTCCTTTCTTTAAGATGTCTTTGGGATGCACAGTTTGATAACTTTTTGAACATAGTTCCAAATGTCTCTCCAGAATGGGTGGATCTGTTCACAATTCTACCAATGATGTATTAATGTTCCAGTTTTCCCACATTCCTTTCAACATTCATTCTTGTCTTTTCCTATCATCTTAGTCAATCTGAAAGGTGTGTAGTGGTATCTCAGAGTTGTCTTAATTTGCAGTACCTTGACATATGACTACAAATAGTTCTAATATCTTTATCTGAAAATTGTCTGTTCATGTCTTTTGACCATTTATCAATTGGAGAAGGACTTGGATTCTTATATGAGTCAATTCTCTATATATTTTAGAAAGGATTTATCAGAACCCTTAAATGTAAAAATGATTTCCCAGTTTATTGCTTCCCTTCTGATCTTGTCTGAATTGTTTGTACAAGAACTTTTTAATTTAAAACAATCAAAATTATCTATCTGGTGTTCAATTATGAGCTCCCATTCTTCTTTGGACACAAATTCCTTCCTTCTCCACAGATCTAAGAGGTAAACGATCCATGTTCCTCTAATTTGCTTATAATATCAGTCTTTATGTCTAAATCATGAACCCATTTAGATCTTATCTTGGTACGTGGTGTTATATGTGGATTCAGCCTT
This sequence comes from Antechinus flavipes, assembly GCF_016432865.1. NCBI lineage: Eukaryota > Metazoa > Chordata > Mammalia > Dasyuromorphia > Dasyuridae > Antechinus > Antechinus flavipes. The sequence continues at coordinate 296,484,994 of NC_067398.1, forward strand.
AATTTCTTCCATATTAGTTTCCATTTTACCCAGTAGTTTTTGTGAAATAATGAGTTCTTATCCCAAAAGCTAGAATCTTTGGGTTTGTCAAACACTAGATTGCTATAGTTATTGCCTATTTTGTCTTGTGAACCCAATCTATTCCACTGATCAACTACTCTATTCCTTAGCCAGTATGGTTTTGATGACTGCTGCTTTATTATATACTTTTAAGTCTGGCAAAGCTAGGCTGGTGTAGCTTATATTGTTTCTCCAGTGAGGTGTGTTGCAATATGCTTTTCTAACAAACTCACTGAAAAAACTGATCTCTAAATCAATTTTGCTTTAAAGTATGAATCTGAGGACAGTGTCAAAACATTTTTCCTCATCAGGAAGTCAGAAAAATAGGAGAAAATGACACATCAGTGGACACTTCTGAATATTCAGTAATCATTTCAAGGTCAATCAAAAGCTAGGGAACAACAATATGCTTTTTCCAGTAGTGTTCAAGGAAAAAGAAATATAACCTTGATAAACAGTGAAAAGGTAAAGTACAGAAGAAATTTTGCTCCCTGGCACTTTACCGATATCAAAGGTCCTGAAACAAAAGTAGCTTGCTTGATATTCCTCAATAGAAATCTTTAATCAAGTACCTGGAACTGGTGCTAAATCTACAAATAGCACTATCATACTATACTGGGGTTAGAATAGACTTTAATTTATAGAATGCTATTATTTATTTTACCGGGGGAAAAATGTGTCTCACAAGCATAGGTGATTTACAAGTATAAATCTCTGCCCTTTGATTCCTCAAGGATTTAAAGAGAGCAAAAGGAAGTATGAGTCATCTAAGACAACATGGAATAAACTCAGCTAAGTCTAGAATTTATGAATAACCTTCCTTCTCTTTGCACATATTCCTCTCTTTCATTAACATATGAGACAACAAATGTTTTAAAAAAATTTTCAAATGGACCTTCAGCTAGCTGACCATTGCAGTCTGAAATATTTAAAACCAAATTCCAAATGAATGAAATTTGGAACTATGATTATTTTGAAAACTCCCAACAACGTGTGAATTATTGAAGTTAACCCTGAATTCTCTATGGCCATAATGCCACAAGTGTTGATAGGTTCTATTACAATGAAAGGCCAACTATTGGAAAATATGTCCCCAAGGACCAGCCCGAGTTCTGTGAGAGTCATCAGCAGGCTGGCATCAAGATGTTGATGCCACAGTTGGGCCACAGTAATTGTTGAATATGCCCTACTTGGTGGTAATAGGGTTGTACTATATGTCAAGGCTCCCTGAATTATGAAGAAATATTTTTACAAAAGTATTTAAACCCAGAAAGTAAAATACTTTAGGATTACTCTAAGTCTGTATGTGACTTGAAAGTATCCTAGAGCATTAATGAACTTAAATGTCCTACTAGTCTTAAAAAGAACATAATTTTCCTCTGTCCTGAAGGTATTTCAAAGGAGATCACACCATGAGAGAAAATGTTTGCTCTTCAATGGATTATTTATTGCACAATTCTCAGGTGAGGGGAATCCAGTAGGTGTGTTTCAATAGTATTAAATCCAAAATTTCTTGGATTATAGTGTACCAGCCAAATATGTAGATTGTTAAACAACATCTGATGAAACACAACCTTATATCAAAAACAGAATTACAGCCTTTTGAAAAATCTGAGAGCCTAGAAGACATGTAAGGCTTCCCTGTTTGTATGAAAAAATGCATAATTAACAAAATAACTGTATGAATATGTATACACACATTGTATTTAACATATACTTTAACATATTTAACATGTATTGGTCTACCTGCCATCTGGGGGAGAGGGTGGAGGAAGGAGGGGGAAAATTGGAACAAAAGGTTTTGCAATTGTCAATGCTGTAAAATCACTCATGCATCTATCTTATAAATAAAAAGCTATAAGAAAAAAAAGAAAAAATGCATAATTTTCATGGGAACAGATTTTTCCTGAGCTGTCATTTTAGGAAATCTTACATTCACACCCTTTGTTGGAACTCTATAATATTCAGATAGTGAATTCAGTCACTTGTCCAGATTGTTTGGTCTATGTGACACTAAATATTCAGACTGCCTAAAGGCATAATGGTTTTTGCTCTCATTTCTTGTATTTTTCTCTTTTTTTCAGAAGAAAATCAAGCAGCTGTTGAAATGAGGTTTTACCTGAGGTCCTTCCAGAGTACAGATGCTTGATTGGTGTATTTTATAATGTTGGAGATATTCTCTTTTTGTGCATCAGCACAAAGTTATCAAACTTTGCAAGTTCTTGCTTAAGAACTATCTTGCATAATGATTGTTTCTATGCCAAGCAGTAATGATAAAAAATATTATTATTCAAATAGTTTTAAATGCTTTCCCCAATTTAAGTATCAGAGAATGGGGGAGAAATGGAAATCACAAGTTCTTCATGGTGCAAAAACAGAAAAGAGAATATTGTTATTTATTTTCAGTTTAATTTAAAAGTGAAAATTGAAGAAATTGAAAAAATAACTAGTAATAACATGGGGGGAGGGAGTTCCATTTGTACAATGGATACCCTGAAACAGAAGATTCCTTTTTTTAAATTACTACTGAGAGAAAAAGCTCCTATTTATAATATTTTAAACCTCAAAAATACCTCATCCACTTAAAAAAAAAAAATTCTGTCTTTTCATTTCTTGTGAGTGAGTCTAACACTTCCCAAACTCCAGGGAAATGGACAGCATTCTTATGAAATAATTACACTCTGACAGAATAGAAGTATCTTGCTCTACTCATGCATCAAAATTCCCAGGAGTATGATTATACCATAACAACAATGCCTTTACACTGCCTTGCTTAATTATGCTCTTGTAATTTTCAGCTTAACTTATATTAATGCTACAAGTCAAGTTATGCAAAATCTCTCTGGATTTTTATTTTGTCCCTTGATGCTATGGTCAATCAAACCTGTTTGTGAATGTGAAAGGAGGTGACTAAGGAGAAGGCACATTTTATTACACTAAAATCATCATATATGTTTCTAGTTGCCATTAAAAAGTGATGGAGTAGGTAGCTCATAATATCTTTTCTTTATTGTTAGATATTAAGTCTTTTAGAGTTCAGAATTAATCTTCATTTCTAAAAGAAGATAGCTGGCTTGCATATAAAGTATAGTTTGGAACCCATTGGAAGTCCAAAATCTACAATTTTCTAGATTTACATTACAGGGTATACACAGATTCCAAGTTCTATTCTAAACACAGCTGTCAAGACAAGAGGCTCATTAAAAAGATTGTTTTGACTGATGGAATGTTCATGTATCAAACTGGAAATCTGAATTAAGGGCCGAAAATACTTGAGGGAGGTCTGGAAAGGTGCAGTCTATATGGCCACAGAAAACAAAAGTCCTTTAATATGTTAAAGATGGAGCTTGTTGGGAGAAAGCATTTTACCTCTGAATAGCTAAATGTTTCTTAACAAAAGAGCTCTGAAGCTACCAAAATGTGGATTCTTTAAATAAGTTAATGTCAGTCTTAATAACTAGGAAAAGAAATCCCAAGATGACAGATATTCCTTTAAGAACTTATTTCCTTAAGTCTCTTGGAAATAACTGGTATCAAACTGATAGGATAAATTTTAGCATAAGTGACAAGAAATCCATATAGGCTCAAGAGGCATATATTATGAACTTCATAGAAATGAAATTTCATGTAAATATGATTTTATAGATATGAATATTTCTCTCCCAAAATGAAAGGCAAAAAGTCTTGTGAGCCATAATATGACACCTGACACAGAACTCAACACTGTGTGAATAACAAAATAAAGTTCTTAGCATATTAATGAAGGTTAGGTCCATACTGCTTCAAGAAGAAACACATCTGTGGCTATGGTTTTATAACATTTCATATACCTTTCCTTCTATTTGTTCTTTAAGGGAAAGAGAGTTTCAAAATTTAATACAATTCTAGTAAAGACAAGAATTACAAGTGGCTGTTATAAAAGTAGTCATAAAATGACTTCCAAGCTAGGGATAAAATGCTTTTGAACAATTTCTCTGGAAAAAAAAAAAAAAGGTTTGAAAGTGATCCTTTCCTTCTCATTTAAATTCATACCTGGTAATCAGGTACAGGATATCACAATGGCATACCTGCCATTGTAAGGGTAACCAATGACAGGTAATCATCAATTTCTGAACCATGTTAAAACTTAATTCATGAAGCTCCTACAGGGTGACAGAGTTCACATACCATTTGAAAAGTTCAACACAATTCTCTTTCCTTTAAGCCAGAATTCAATAGCAATCTTCACAGTTGTAGTATTCAGTAAATGACAGTGTTTAGTCACCTCCTTGACATCATTTCCATCTTTCATGAAATTGATTTTCTTTTTGTTATAGATGGTATATATGCAATAAAAGCAATCTACAGACCAGACGGCAATGTAACAGTAGCATAAATTGAAAAGTTTCTAAAAGTTGACAAAAATACAATCGGTTTATTATTTCTGTGTTCTGATATTGTGATCTTTGCCAATAAATAGGGATTACTTGGATGGTGACAGAAAGCACAGTAACCATGAATAAACAACTATGCAACATTTTGGAAATGAAGTGAATCCTTTTCCCACCTCCCCAGCACAGTGAGATTCTACATATGAAGGCATCCAAAATACTGTCACTGAAAATGCAGGACTATTGCTAAAAAACAAAACAAAATAAAAATAACAACAACCCACACTAAAAACCAAATGAAAAACATGAAAAAGTTTGACCGCTGTTTACATTTCCTCTGCTATATGCTTCTATATTTGCAAAACAATTGGCATATATCTGAAATATAATGTTATTTATAACTATCAATTCCTTTTATGAAAAGCTTTTCTTTGCATTGATCTCCGATCCATCAATACTCTTTCTTGGTCTCCCTTGTAAATGGCTGCATACATTCTAATGACAGCTGGCTAATTCTTGAGATGTTCTTTGTGAAAAGAATTGAATGCTTAAATATGATCATTTTTGAGCTTTCTATAATTAATTTTAAGCAGTCAGGCTTCCACAACTTACTCAGATGAGTAGAACCACTAAACTGATCGTTTGCAGGAGGCAGGTGGGCCCACACATAAAAGTGTTTTAATGGTCCTAGAAATGTCATTGCTGCTGTTGTGTATAAGGATGCCAAAGGAAGTTTTTTTTGAAAACATTTGTGCTATTGGCTCTGTGTAGACAAAGCCATAAAAAAAAAAAAAATAGATGGTTAGAGTTTGTTGTTATTGTTTTTTTTTTTTAAAGAACTGAGTTAAAAGTAGTAAATTTATTATCTCATTTTGAAATTAAATTTGTATAAGAGTATTCATTGATGACAGATGGTTATGCATATTTATGAAAATAAGAATATTATCAGCTGGGCAGAAGAATTCTATATGCAGCAAGTGAATTATTCACATATATACAAATACACAAAAAATTCTATGTTAAAAAAAAAACCCAGGGTGATACACAATACTTCAAAAGATTTATGATCTCGAGTATAGCATCTTGTACTTTAATGGAGATTCTAATCTTTCCTTACCTCAGTAAGAATTTTTTTTTTTCTTTTTAGAAGGAATTTAAGTGACTTGACTGAAGTCACATGGTTATTAAGTACCTAAGGCTGGATTTGAACTCAGCTCCCCGAGTCCAGGAGTATTGCTCTATCTACTATGCCATCTAGCTGGCCCCAATTTTTTACTCTTAGTAATCATTTTCAAGATTTGCCACAGTTCTCTGTTCATGATGTGGGCAGTAAGGTGGCACAGGAGAGCAAATGTTGGGTCTGGAGCCAGGAAGACTTGACCTAACGTACTTACTAGCTGGGAGTAATATCTATCTCTCAGGGTTATTGGAAGGATTAGATGAGTCAATATTTGCTCAGCACTTAAGTGTCCAGCACATAGTAGGCACATATGAATGCTAGCTATTATAGCAGCTAGTTTTCTGGGGACATGCTCATCTGTACATAGTTAGGCAAGGGGCCTCTTTAATATAGATGCTGGGCTTAAACCTTAAGCCCTTCCAACCTGATAAGGAAGGTGAAACCTTCTGCTTTTCTGGTATAGCCTTTGGAAACACAGGTCTGCCTCCCACCACAAGTCACTGAAGTAGGGTTTCAATGGAGAGATGCAATAATAATATAAGCAAAATAAATCCAAATTATATTACAAACTATACTTTCTATTTTCAGTGTACCACATGTAGCTCCATAGCAAAATATGAAATACAGTCAAATCAGTTGAAATCAAATCCAATTGTGAACTTATTCCTTAAAATATAAGAATTTTTATTCCAAGAACTTTGCTCTAATATGATTTAACAGTAGAAATGATTAATTTTGCTACTGAAAAATGATAGGTATGACATGTTTTAAAATTAACTAATAAATACTTACCAAAGTACCTATCTAGGAATTCTGTTCTACCAAAATATGACTCATACTTTTAGGCCAGATGACTGCAGTTTCATGCCAATGAGCACACAGTCTAAATTATTGTCTGAAGCAGATAATTTTTATTCTGATCCATGGTCAAAGGTAATCTCTTAACTTTGACCAGCATTTTTTGGTATGAATGCAAATAATCAAAACAGAAATAGAACAAGATAATATGGTAGAACACTATAAATTCATTATTGTCTCTATAAGAAAAACAACTTTAAGTGTATATTCTACTGGACAGATTAGCTGTACTATTTATGTATACGAAAGTATGCAATTTGAAGTTGAGGGTTGAAGTAATTATTTGAGTAAAGAACAATCCTATATTTGAATTACTGAGTAGTGAAAAATCCATTGATTAAACAACCCACTTGTCACTTCTCTCAGAGACAAAATTCTGATTCTATTGTGATACATGCTGTGATACATATTGTAAAAATGGAACCTTGACAATAGTTCCGAGGAATTCTGTGAACAATTTGAGAAGAGGGACTTTTTCTTAAGCTTTCTTTGTATATTCAGAGCTTAGCAGAGCATCTGCACAGTCTATACTGGGAGGTACTTACTAAATGCTGGCTTACCTGATTGATAACTATAACTATAAATTCTCAGAAAACTAATTTTTGGCTACACTAATGTATCCCCAAACTGCTCTTGACATGACAATGAGGGAGTTGCTGTTATAGTTTCAGAATCTAAGTAAACCTAGAGTGCCACAAGATATTTGACCACAAATATATGACCAAACTGTGAAATGAAAAGTGGACACCATTGTGTAAATTATTCTCCAAAAATGATTCCTTTTAGGTAATTTAAGTCAGTTCAAAGGATTGGAATGTTGTTGTGTTATATATAATTCTACATGTACTGGATACCTACATGCATATACTACACACACAAACACAGAGGCATATATATGTAGTGAAAGAACAATTTGTCATCTTTTTTTTTTTTTTTTATTATGCCTCAGAGACTATGTGAGGCACTTTGCTAGGCATTGAGAATTAAGAGACACAATTTAAAGTATTAGAGAGTTAGTTTCCTAGGAAACATAGAGGTTAAATTATTTGCTTAAAGTCATAGAGATAATATGTATCAGAATTAGGAATGGAACCTAGATCATTTTGACAAAGAAGTCAGCTCCCCTCCCAGGCCCCACCCATTCACAAAGTAGAAAAGCAACAAATCTCTTCTTAAGATGAACATCTAATTTTTGGTAAGTGAAAAAAAAATTTCTGGTATATGAAAATGTTTATTCAAATGACAAACTAGAATTTTTAGAATATTTTGAATTTTTCAACTGATAATTGCAAAAATATGTTGACTCTTGATAATATTCTTGTATTCTCATTTCATTAAGTTTTGATCTAGTTACAACTGATTCGGTACTTTTATGTCCTTTGTTATTTGCAACAACTGAAAAAAAAATAGCACTTTTCAAAAGTCACTGATTTTTTAGGGGGGAGGAAGGTAGGAAGGAAACAATAAAATAATAAAGAAAATAATTTATTTTAAATGGAAGAGTTGTCTATTGAATTTCCAAACATAATAGTACACATTTACAAACACCAGATTCTCAATTTATAAATATTTATCATAAGGACATGATTTTAAGTTTAATTAGCCCAACTGTTAAGGATACCTCCAATGTGAGAAATGCAATTCATCACTTCACACCAGATGTAGCTTCTGCAGTCGGTCTTTTATGTACGTTTATAGTGAATGAAATACAGACATCAAATGACTAAAACATGATGTTTATACAAAATTGATTGAAACATAAAAATGTAGCTAACCACATGAAAATGAGATCTAAATTTGGAAAATGAAATCAAAAGGCTAAAATTTCTAAAGTAGATTTGCTCCCAGAATCTTTGTATTGTGAAAATGTTAATAAAAAGGACTGTTTGTTATTTTTTCCCTGTTTTTTAATCTGAAGATTGATAAAATGTTACATTAAAATATTTTCTTAAGGAATGAATTTGAAACTAATGGCAATAATATACAGTTGCTAACTTTGCTTCATGGCTTTTAGGTGAGGAACTTTTTTAACATCATGTAGGGGATACAGTACAAAGTTTGTAAATAAGCTTGTTTGCCAATAAATCAAAGTTATTAAGTTAAAAATGTAAATTTAGTGCTATATATTAAAGAATTCCAGAGAAATTCCTTCAGAGCAGACAGACTATGAATAATAAACAGATTTTGTTAAGAGATTTTTCTACACCATATATGCAGGTTTATGTCAATGCAACTGGATAGTGATGCTTCTACAAATTACAATGAATATTTTGAAGGAGGTAAGGAGAAGGGGCTTCCTCTGAAATATTTCTAGGAACTGCTTTATTGGTAGTTTTTCAGCATCTTTACTAATTGGCATAGAACTATGAATGATTTCATTAAGTCTTTCGGGACTTGGCATGGGAAATATTCCCACAAGTAATGGAGGTTTCACCTTCTGAAGATCAGTAGAAAATATTTCCTCAGTCTATCTTGGTGACCAGATCTGGGCCCTGCTTTTGTGGCTTAAAATGCCTTTAAAGACAACCTTTTAGACCCTATAAACTATGTGTCTTGTTTTCCAAATTTTGATGATTTTAAAACCATCGCTGTAAATAACAACATTCCACTTCTACTTGAGAAAAGACATAACTTTTAGCAGGAATAATTATTAAATTTTCTTGGGGCACTTCAAAACATGGTTCTAATTACTATGTTGTAAAGAGAAAAAGGCACAAAGGATATTGGGGGGAAATGTTCATTAAAAGCTAAAGTAATTTTGGGGGATTAAGTTTTTAAAAATTGGTATATATATTAATTACTCAAGATAGTAACTTCATACTGAAAAAATATAATGACTAACGAAAATACAAAGTTACAATTAGGGCATCATTGCCTATTATCTGTTTCTTAGAACTCAAAACAGGTATCAAGTGATTTAAAAGGATCATAATTGTGAATTCGGTGAAATTGATTATTCCTAAGCAAGGCAGAAAGATATAATCTAACTAGTACAATTTCATAACCATATATCTGTCCTGCCATGATAACTGTTTATTTGTACTATCTATTTGACAACATTTAATACACACACAAAGGAAGTTTTTTATGAGACCAAAATGTAGGAACTAAATGTATCTGTTACTAAGGAAACCTGCAGACATGAAGAGCTCACACTATTTGATAAAGAGAACTCATCTCAGCATTCTTCAGTTGCCCTATTGTATGCTTCTTCCTCCTTCTCTTCACAGGCCTCCTCTTATTTAAAAAAAAAAATTTAATACAACAATGTGAGAAGATTATTGGTATTCCTTATTAAATCATTTATTCATCCCACACAATGATTCAGAATTATTCATTAAGACAGCTATAAAAGATTTGGGTTTGGCCTCCATGGTCGTTTGGGGAGGGATTTGTTCTTTAAAAGGCTGTTTTATCACAACACAATTATCATAATTAAAAGCTATCCTAATATTCTGATGAGCTTTTGACATATTTTTGAGTACTGGCATTTCAGCACAACTAGAAAAATGAGACTGAAATAGTATTAGAAAAAAATTTTACTCAGAAAAAGTATGAGGCAATATTAAATACAATCTGCCATCATCACCTATAATTTTACCATGGTCTTTAAGTTAATAAATATCACAAACTTCTGGCTTTCCAAAACGGGTTGAAATTAATTTGCTATGAACCAATTTTTTAAAAAATTGCTCATAGATGCTTACATGTATTATTATAACCCACCTAATTACATTTCTTTTTTTAAAATATTTTATTTTATTTTATAATAACTTTATATTGACAGAATCCATGCCAGGGTAATTTTTTTTAAACATTATCCCTTGCACTCGCTTCTGTTCCAATTTTTCCCCTCCCTCCCTCCACCCCCTATCCTAGATGGCAAGCAGTCCCATACATGTTAGATATATTGCAGTATATCCTAGATACAATATATGTTTGCAGAACCAAGCAGTTCTCTTGTTGCACAGGGAGAATTGGATTCAGAAGGTAAAAACAACTCAGAAATGCAAATAGTTCACATTCGTTTCCCAGTGTTCTTTCTTTGGGTATAGCTGCTTCTGTCTATCATCTATCACTAATTACATTTCTAAACCAAACATGTACTTTGCCTATTGGACACAGTAGTGTCAAAATGAAACCCTAAATTATTTTTCCCACAATTGTCTTTTTTTTTTGGGGGGGGGGGGGGGAAGGGAAGGGGGGCAGGGCAGGGAAGTGTTTAAGAAGTAATTAAAAGGGGAGATCTGTTAAGCTAACAAAATTAGAATCAAGGATTAATATGAAATCTGTTTGAAGGATGTCCTCTTTCTAAATTCTCCAAGGTAAAATTTCAGGACTATTAAGAATTCACCACAATATGAAAGCATATAGAAAGAGGTAGCCTTTCTTAGACTTAAATTTCAATCTCATAAAGTGAGATGAGTTATTAGGTTTATGCTTACAAAAAATAATTAGATCTGCAGGGAAATTTGGTCTTTTATTCTTATCAAAGGGAGATCCACAAAAACAGAGAATAGGGAACAGACATAAATACAGCATTAACAAATAACAGTCACACTGATGGCATTTACATGGTTTAACATTTGATTTGAAAGAAATAATTTCAGTGGAAAATAATTTCACTGCAAAACAGTCTCTATGAAAATGAAACAAAGAGGCTTTGATGCTATCTTGATACTTAATTTACTTGTTAATGAAATGGTTTTCTGCACTACTTCAAGCATGGAGTAAAATTCAAAGACCTTAAGTGAAGTTGCCCAACTACATAACTGTGCTACAGTTGAAAAATGTCTCTATTATGCTTGCTTTATGTGAAAATCTTCTCAAATAGAGAAGTGCTTATTACTCTTCACAAGTAAATACTACTTTAATGAATAAAGATTACAAGAACTCTGTTAAGGTTTTTTTTTATATATTCTTTTAATAGTAATTACTTTCCTAATATTTTAAACAACATTTTAACTGAAATCAGTTTACTTTATTATTACCAATTTTTTTTTGGTAAGGCTAGCCCATTATCTGTTATTCCCTATCAAATAAATACCCAATTGTGACTGGGACATTAATATAGCAGATTATGGTAAGGATTCAAATCAAATATATTACTAATTATGAAAAGAACTTAACCTATCTCATTAAAGCAAAAACAATTAAATATCTTCTTTATACCTCCCCCCAGGTCATTATTCTATATTTCCTAGGTACTAAAGTTTTATTCTTAATTCTCATCTATTCATGTAGCCTCCTTACAGAAGCATATGCAATCTGTGGAAACTGGAATGTATATTCCTGCACTGACTGAACTTGTTCTTTGTACAGATGATGAAAGCCATTACAGCTTCTTTCTCAGAGAATAAAGCTAACTTGGTGTTTGACTGATGGGGCGTTGCTTGTCTCCATTCAAACTTAGCTTTATTGCTTAAATCTAAGAGAATCAAAAAACTGGTAGACTTTTAGAGATCTTCTAGATCTGCTACCTTCATATTTAGCAAGAGAAAATTAAGGCCTAGGAAGGGAAAGGGATTGTCCAAGTGGTAGAATCAGGACTGAAAACTAGATGTTTTAACTTTAAGTCTAGTGTTCTTAAACATGACAGCATTTTTCCTCAGAAACATCCCAAATTTCCATTCCAATCAGCACTATACTTCCTCCTTACTTAGGTTATTTTTGAAAATGGACAGCAATGATGTAAATTTCACTACTTCAAAACCTGAGGCAGTTTAATTTCTACAAAAGATAGAAATAACTTTCCAAAAATAAAATGAGAAATAAAGAAAAAGAATTGTAAAAGTACAAAAACTACCAACCTGCATTGGTGAACTTGTTCATTAACTCTAGGCGTACTGGCTTATTTATGTTGAAGTAATCATCTTCTTCATCAGCATTTTTGAGGAAAAGAGGAATGTGCTGGAATACAATAGCATGCTTGCACATCTTCTCTTTTGCCATAGCTAGCTGGGTGTCAAGCCATTTGTCTTGGGCCTGTTTTAAGTTGAGGCACTTAGAGGAATCAACATATAGTTGTGAATTAAGGACAAGAAAAAGCACTCCTCCAACCCAGAAGCTGAAATAGTCATCTCCCCAAGTCTGGCAATACTCATCTATAGCTTCTGATGTAGGAACATTACCAATGTCATGGTTTCCACTCACAAATACCAATGGGATTTCTTTGTCAATGTCCTTAAGAACTTTCTTTAAATCCTTTGTTTGATTTGCTCTCCATCGAGTTCCTAGAAGAATAATAGTTAACAGTCACAAAAGGCTTTAAGTTGTATTAATTAACTTTTTGCTTTCTGCCCCACCCCCAGAAAGCATTTATTGTAAAGAATACTTTATGTCATCAAGATAGGAAGCTAATAGATTGTTCATACCTGCACTTTGCACAGTGGCTGCCACATAGTAGGTGCTTAATAAATACTAATTGACTGGGGTTATAGCATAATCTAATATTAGAACTAATGTGCCTAGAAATTTAGTAACTGGTTGGTTTCCCCTTCTGTAAAGTCCATAGGAACTGACTGCTAATAATCTTAGGGTTCATTTAATTTTGAAATTATCTAAATCCTGACAAGAAAAATAAAATGTGGCTCAGGAAGTGATTCTAAACTTTTATGTTCTGCCTTACAGGCTAATAAAGACCTAAGGTAGTCAAGCCTCTGTTTGTCTTGGTAGTGAGAAAGAGTTAGTTTCCATCCATTGGGGGGAAGTGATTTTCTAATAAGACTGTTTCTTTTTGCTGAATTGGTGTTTTTTTTAATGACAATTTATTTATTCTTAGTCAAGAATGCTTTTGGATATGGAGATGATAACATTCTCTTAATTAAAACCCTTTACTTTTCTCAGGACTGATAGAAATCTCTAGGGTGACATGATTTTCCTTGTACTAAGGTTAATTTGGATTTTCTACTCAATATAGCTAGTTTCTTTTCTTATTTGACTTTGTAAAAGATCAAAAGCCTACATTTAACTGGGATTTTCTTAAGAGATTAAACTCTAAAGGGAGAACTATGTAATTGGTACATAGTAATGGAATATTACATTATGAGGCTAATTATTCTGTTCTAAACAATTCCCAGTGAATAAATTAAGTCCTTTTGGAGTTTTAATATAGTAACTCATTGCTTCTATGAAGTTTCTAAAATGTTTTAGTGTGGCTTCCAAAAGTTCATTTTACTCCTCAAGTAAGGTATGGGAATGATCCCTGTCAATAACAAAACAAACAAACAAATAAAAAACCACATTAAGGATGATAAATTTTCTTCATTTCACTAGATACATAATACTTTTCTATTTTAAGTTCACCTTTTACATTCACCTTAGCCATTATAAGTCACAAATAAACTGCCACTTCACAGAATTAAAGAAAACTCAGCGCTATGAAGAGATTCTAGCCCAACCCTTATCTTAAAAGGAAACTTTTCTATTCATTTGTGAAGAGCTTACTTTTCCATAATATGGAACTCAATATTAGTCACCATATTCCAGACTACAGGAGAATATCTCATGTTCTCAACTTAATGTGATGTAAGATTTTATTAGCTTAAAAAAAAAAAAAAAAAAAAACTATGATATCAATGTTGAGTCAGATTGCAGGTAGTCAACAGAAGTCCATATCTCTTTTTGTCCCCTGATATTGATAACCTTATCCTGTATTTCTACAGGTTATTTTTTTTAACCCATGCAGAAACTTTCCATTTATTCCTATTAATTTTTTTTCCTTTGATTTTGCACAGGAAACAATCTTTTTTAGGAAAATCAAAAAAGGAAATCTATTCTATAATATGCTTTGAAATTATCTATCCATCTATATTTTTCTATTTTAAAGGGACATTTAATGGTGTTTCACAAACCTACTTGGAATTAGAGAAATCATGAACTGATTAATGCCTAGCTAATAACTACAAACAGAACTGGTATTTAAATATAAAGGGCTATTCAAAACTTGGAAAAACTAATTAAAGCAATTTAAAATGAAAGCAGTTATAGTGCACAGATTAACATGACAATTGTTTAGAGAGAACTGTTGGAGAGGAGGGGGAATATTTCACCAATAATTTGGTATGAAAAAAAACCTAATGTGTGAAATACAAAATGTGAAGTGTTCTTAGATTAGAATTTAGGAGTACTCATACAGGAATTGCAGCTCAATGAATAACTCAATTCTAGAACACATCGCAAGTCAAGCTTAATGAAAATATTTAAATTATTTTAAACTTTTTCCACTGCTTCATTTTTCAAAAATCTGTTTAGGATCACAACATCAGTTTTGCTTAGATTCAAATAGTTTTTGTCAAATTACCTCTAAGATTGTAATTATATTTTTAAGAAATATGAAATGAGGCACTTAGGAAATGGAAGAAATTAGTAAATCAATGAACTACTAAAAATAGAAACTGAAACACAGGAAGCATAATTCCATGATGTAGGTTTTTCTGATTACTAAATAATTCTCAGAACTCTAGAGCATTTAGTTCAACCCATGTATAAATAAGAAAGTTGAGGTGCACATAGTTGTATATTTCCTATTGTCATATAGTTACCAGAACAGAAATGGGACTAAGACCCAGGTCTCTTGAATCACACATTGTTCTTGCCAAAATATAGTACAAATCTAGCTGAAGAGAAAATACTACCAATCACTGTTTTGGAACTCTTGAGAAGTAAGGAAAATTGGTGAAATATCTCTGATTTGCAACAGAGTTGGGACTTCTATTTAAAAAAAAAATCTGATAACACATTTTTTAACTATAGCTACAGCTAATCTAAAAGCAGACCTGGGGACTTGCATCATTCTCCATCTCCAGCTCCCGTAACTAAAGAATATCATTTAGCAAATCATTTGGATAATTGAGGTTTGTTTGTAGACTTTATTTTGTAACTTACATTACTCACTGGATTGACATTTGTTATCATATATAGGAACTGAAATAGAAAGAATCAATTTTCTATTTAGTTTTAAGAGAAAAAAGTATTTTGGATCTAGAGAAAAAGCACTGTCCTGTCTGCCTTATCCACCTGTGCTATATGCAAGTTGTTCTTGAAAATGTTCTGCCATGTAAACATGTAGAAGAGACATGCTAAGAGAAAAGAATTTCCAGTTAATAAACATTTAAACATTGTCATTTCTACTGATGGGCAGGAATGAAATGAGGCACTGCATAAAAATTCAATGATGTGCCCCTGATTGCAAGATAAATTAGATTTATAATAAATGTTGCTCAGCACTTCGAAATGCCTAAATGTATCATCTTAACAAAAATTAAAATAAAAAGATAACTAATTTAAAAACGCATAATAAAAGATGTACAGAATTTTTAAATGTACAACTCTTGTTTTTCAACTGTAGGAATCACATATTAAGTTCCTACTATGTGCTAGACACTCTTGCTATGGCCTGGTGATACTGATGAGGATCAAGAAAGCAATTCTTAGTTAAAAAAGTGAGGCACAAGGTGCAAGGAGCATATGATGAAATCACAATGGCATTCTCTTTATCAAAAGGTGCTTTTATTCATGAGAAAAGGCCACGCACAAAATCTAAAGATGATTTTGTGATATGATTTTGGAAGGGGCCTACTTTTATAATTCAGACAGAACTATAAAGGAAGGGGAAGTAAAGGTAGAATCTTGGGAATGACAAGAATATGAACTGAAATATTGGGACTGTCTTAAAGATGTTAACAAGCCAGAATGAGAAAACCTAGATTCCCATCATGGCTGTCTTAAAGATGCTAACAGGGGAGGATTCTGGAATGATACCGGTGTAGGCCAGTAGATTTTGAACTCTCCAGATAAACAGGACAAATTTGCTCCTCAGAGCAAATACAGACTAGAGAAAAATCAAGAAGACTTGGGACAGAACAGGAGAAACTCCAGAAACTTTCATTTCCTGAATGCCTGAGGAGGCAGGGCCTGAATCCAGGAAGACACAAGGGAATCTTGGCTGATTAGGAACACCAGGCTCAGCTGTGCTGCTGAGATGCTGCCCTGGGCGAGAGGGAACCAGCACATCTGTGAGTGCAGAGGCAATGAGGCAGGGAAGCTGCTGGCTGTGAGCAACTGAAGGAGGATGGATGAGCTCTTGGTTTGGTGTTCCAGGTCAGAGGGCCTGGAGTTAAAGTGAAGCTAGAGGCATCGCCTCTCTCCACAATTAGAAGTACTTACTTCTACCTCTTCTACTCCCAAGCAGGTTATAGTTAAAAAAAGATATGTTTATATAGATGTATACTTACATATACATACACACACCCCACCCCACCACATATACATATGTGCGTGCACACACTCACACACACACACACACACATCTTTCCTATCCCTGTTGACCCTTTGCTTTAATTCTGCTCCTACCTTGTTATTATTTCACCTCCTCCCACTCATGGATCTTTCCTTTCTCTTCTACTCTCACCCTTTACTTCCCCATCCACTCATCCTTCCCCTTTTATTTTTTTAATAGATTTTGGAGGGTATTATACCCTTCATGGTATAGGGTGGGTGTGTGTGTGTGTGTGTGTGTGTGTGTGTGTGTGTGTGTGTGTGTGTGTGTGGTGTTGCCTATTTAACTCATTCTTCACGTGAATAGGTTTTCAGAACTACAAGCCCTCCTTCCCCTTCTAATGCTTCTATGTCTATCTTCCTCTGTACTTCGTTTGCATAATTTTACTATTTTTACCTTAACTCTGCTCCAATCTTTTTTTTCAGCTACCCTACTGTTGATGTCAATCTTGAAATATGGTATACATTTCCCATGTAAAAAAAAATTGTCTATGTTGAGTTCCTCATCATCGATCTTTGCTATTGATGCTTATATGTTAAATACTCTATTAAATTTGGATTGATTGACAGGAAGTTTTGAAAATCTGCAAGTTCACTGACTGTCGATTTTTTTCTCATTCAATATTAATAGATAATTTTGCTGGATATGCTATTTTTGGCCACAAACAAAGTTCTTTTGATTGTTGGTAGATGTAATTCCAAGACCTGAGTCTTATACTTTGGCTGCTGCAAAGTCTTATACTATTCTAATTGTTGCTCCAGCTTATTTGAATTTTTTTTCCTTGTTTCTTGCAAAATTTTCTCTTTGATCTGGAATTTTTGAAATTTGGCAATAATGTTTGCCACAAAGGCTCTCACTGAGGTGATGATTGGTGGATTTTTTTCTATTTTTACTTCCCCCTCATGATCTATCAATATAGGACAATTTTCTTTGATTATTTCTTGCATTATTATGACAAGATTCTTTTTCAGTCAGTCCAATTATTCTTATATTTTCTCTTCTTGATCTGTTCTCCAGATCTCGCCTTATTTTTCTTATATTTCACATTCTGTTTTACTTTTTCATTATTTAGAATCTGTTTTGTTATTTCTTGGACTCTCAAATCTTCTTTCACTGGTTTCCCCTTACCTTATTCTAAATTTCAAAGAGTTATTTTCCTCTTTGAAACTTTATCTCCTTTTCTAAATGATTAACTTTTTTTTTTATAATCTTCTTGTTTTTCTTGAATGGTTTTTATTTTTATTTGTAGTTTTTCTTATTGTCTCTCATTTGATTTTTGAATTCTTCTATAAATTCTCTCTGGGCAGGGAGCCATTTCATGTTACTCTTTGGGGTAGAAGCTTTTTTACTTCATTATCTTCCTCTGAAGATGAACCTGGCTCTTCCCTGTTCCCATAGAAAGTTTCTAAGATTGTTCTTTTTTTTTTTCCCTCTTCAAGTTCACCTCTAATCCTGGGGTGGGGGGAGGTGGGTGGGAATGATGCCTGTGGCTTTTATTTCAGTTCTTCCTTCAGATCTGGAACACCCTCCAGCAAATGCCTCCAGCAAGCAGTGTCCCTGTCAGACTGCTTCTGCATGCAACAGGTGTGCTGATTCCTTCCCTTCCAGAGTTGCATTTCTGCAACACAGCTGGGCCTGTGCTCCTCATCAGCTGAGATTCACTCAGTCTTCCTGGACTCAGACCCCGACTTTACATGCAGTTCAAGAGGTAAAAGTTTCTGTGGTGCTGGTTGAAGGCTACCCACTAAGTGTTTCTGTGGAACTTATGCAGAGATGTTTGTACTTCATACAGGTTAATTCCCAGCCTCAGGACTTTCTTGAAATCTTCTTGTGTTGTATCAGGAGAATCACCTATTTGACCCCAAGTCTCCTAAATTTTTTCATCAGTCTATGCTGGCCCTGAGATGCAAATTTGTTCTGTTTGCTGGAGAAATCTGGAGAGCTTCAAATTTATCAACCTACTCCACCATCTTCCCAGAATCCTTCCTCAAGATACTGAGTATTAACGATGAAAATAACTCTTTGAAAATTAGAATTAGGCAAGGGGAAGCCTGTGAAACTAAAAGAGATCAGAAAAAAAACCTAAAAAAAAATTTAAAGAATAGATCAAGAAGAGAAAATATAAGAATATTTAGACTACCTAAAAGCTGTAAAATGTGCTATGAGTGTTTTATTTTAATATCAAAACTTATGCACTAGCTCAACTTGGCCTCTGTCCTATGCCAGTTGGCATGGCTGATACAGGATTGATTTGGAATGGATCTTATTGAAAGTGGAAGATGTTCTAGCTATGCAGAGGATATGATCTCCTTTCAGTGTCTGAAGCAGTAGGGAAGGGGAAGGAACTGACTTGGCCCATCTGGAACTGGCCAACTGGGTCTCCAGTGGGGCAGCTACAGCTATTCACACATTGTTGTTTGTCCTTTGTTCTTGAAGAGAACCATGACATCAGGAAGGTGATGCTATGACTTGCAAATAAATTGGATTTAAGTGAGAGAGGGCTGTGCAAAGTCACCAGCTTTACTTTCTGCTCCAGAGTCATCTTTCAGATGAATATAAATGGTCATTTAAAAATTTAATTTTAAAAATTGAGGATAATAAGAGATTTCCCTTAGCAGCACTTCTCCTTCAGGTGGAAATTTTGAATTTGTCTAAAATCTGTGCTAAAGAACAACTTAGGGTGTTACAGAGGTCACTGTATTTGCAGGGGCTCTTGAAAGGATAGTTCTTGGTCTTCTCTAAGAGCCTAGAGGGATTGCATAAGGTTCAAAAAAGAGGTAGCTTCCATTTTCACTCCTTGTACTTTCTGTGTCTATGTCTGTCACTTTCTCTATTTTTCCCTATCCTTCTCACTGCATTTGTCTCTCTCAGACTTCAGTGAGGGGCCTCTAGGTACCTTCTTCAGCTTTGCTTTAATGACACATAATTTGCATATTTTCTGGCTGCCTTTTTGTTCCTTGTGTCCCTCCTCACGCATAAATAGAAGACTGAGAGCTGGAAATTCCTAACCATGACAGCAGCTATGTGAGTTTAAGAAGTCAGGATATGGGGGATGGGGTGGGGTGGGACAGAGTCAAGATGATAGAGAGCAGGCATGACTCTCTGTGACTTCCTCTGACCTCTCAAACTAACAGCAGATTAAGCCTCTAAACTGATTGTGGCGTCAAAGAATACACAAATATTTGGAATACAACACATTCCCAAAAGAAGATACCTTGGAAGAACTTCCGAACAGGTCTGTTTCAAATGGACAGTCTGCCAAGCCCAGACTGTAGCGCAGGGAGACTGGGGCAAGAAGCTGGGGCCGGGAGTCAAAGCATTGTAGCTTCCAGGCACCTGGGAATCTCCTGTGAGAGTCTTAGGCCACTCTATCCTGGTTGCAAGCAGGTGGTTTGGCAGATGTGCCTATAAGCTGTTAATCAACTGCCTAAGAAAAAAATCCCCAGCACTACAGGGATTTACATGTGAATTCTACCAAACATTTAAAGAACAATTAACTCCAAAGCTATATAAACTATTTGGAAAAAATAGAGAATGAAGGACTCCTAACAAATTCCTTTTATGACACAGACATGGTACTGATACCTAAACCAGGTAGTACAAAAACAGAGAAAGAAAATTATAGACCAATCTCCAGAAAGAATATTGATGCAAAAATATTAAATAAAATATTAGCAAAGAGATTACAGAAAATCATCCCTTGGATAATACACCATGACAAGTAGGATTTATACCAGGAAAGCAAGGCTGGTTCAATGAGGAAAACTATTAGCATAACTGACTCTATCAATACCCAAATTAACCAAAACCATATGATTATCTCAATAGAGGAAGAAAAAGCATTTGATAAAATCCAACCTACATTCCTATTAAAAACACCAAAGAATATAGGAATAAATCGATTTTTCCTTAAAATAGTCGGTAGCATTTATTTAAAGTCATCAGCAAGTATCATATGTAATGGGGATAAACTGGAACCATTCCCAATAAGATCAGGGGTGAAACAAGGTTGCCCACTATCACCAGTGCTGTTCAATATTGTATTAGTAATACTAGCCTTAGCAATAAGAGAAGAAAAAGAGATTAAAGGAATTAGAGTAGATAATAAGGAAACCAAATTATCATTTTTTGCAGATGATATGATGATATACTTAGAGAACCCTAGAGAATCAACTAAAAAAACTATTATAAATAATCCACAACCTTAGCAAAGTTGCAAGATACAAAATAAAATCCACATAAATCATCAATATTTTTATACATCAATAACAAAATCCAACAGCAAGAGATACAAAAAGAAATTCCATTTAAAATAAATTTGGGAATCGATCTGCCAAGGGAAAGTCAGGAACTATATGAGCAAAACTACAAAACATCTTCCACACAAATAAAATCAGATCTAAACAACTGGAAAAATATCAAGTGCTCTTGGACAGATTGAGACAATATAATAAAGATGACAATATTACCTAAACTCATCTATTTATTCAATGCTATACCAATCAAACTCCAAAGAAACTATTTTACTGACCTAGGAAAAATAACAACAAAATTCATCTGGAAGAACAAAAGGTCAAGAATTTCAAGGGAATTAATGGAAAAAAAAAAAAAAAAAAGCAAATGAAAGTGGCCCAGCTATACCAGATCTAAAACTATATTATAAAGCAGTGGTCATTAAAACCATTTGCTACTAACTAAGAAAGAGTAGCTGATCAGTGGAATAGGTTATGTTCAAAGAACAAAATAGTCAATGACTCTAGCAATCTAGTGTTTGACAAACCCAAAGACCCCAACTTTTGGGACAGGAATTCACTATTCGATAACAACTGCTAGGAAAATTGGAAACTAGTATTGCAGAAACTAGGCATTGATCCACACATAACACCGTATATCAAGATAAGGTCAAAATGGGTTTATGATCTAGATATAAAGAATGATATTATAAATAAATTAGAAGAATACAGGATTGTTTGCCTCTAAGATCTGTGAAGGAAGAAGGAATTTGTAACCAAAGAAGAACCAGAAATCATTACTGACCACAAAATAGATAATTTTGATTATATTAAGTTAAAAAGTTTTTGTAAAAACAAAACTAATGCAGACAAGATTAGAAGGGAAGCAATAAACTGGGAAAACATTTTTACACTCAAAAGTTCTGATAAAGGCTTCATTTCTTTTTATTATTATATTTATTATTTTATTATTTATTATTATTTCTTTTTATTATTATTATTATATAGCTTTTTATGTACAAATTATATGCATGGGTAATTTTACAGCACTGACAATTGCCAAACCTTTTGTTCCAATTTTTCCCCTCCTTCGTCCCACCCCTTCCCCAAGATGGCAGATTGACCAATGCATGTTAAATATGTTAAAGTATAAACTAAATACTATATAAGTATACATGTCCAAACAGTTATTTTGCTGGTCAAAAAGAATCGGACTTTGAAATAGTGTACTATTAGCTTGTGAAGGAAATCAAAAATGCAGGTGGACAAAAATAGAGGGATTGGGAATTTTATGTAGTGTTCATAGTGATGCCCCATAGTTCTTTTGCTGGGTGTAGCTGGTTCAATTCATTACTGCTCTATTGGAACTGATTTGGTTCATCTCATTGTTGAAGAGGACCATGTTCATCAGAATTGATCATCATATAGTATTGTTGTTGAAGTATATAACGATCTCCTGGTCCTGTTTATTTTACTCAGCATCAGTGCATGTAATCTCTCTAGGCCTTTCTGAAATCATCCTTTTGGTCATTTCTTACAGAACAATAATATTCCATAATATTCATATACCACAATTTATTCACCCATTCTTCAATTGATGGGCATCCACTCATTTTCCAGTTTCTGGCCACTATAAAGCCGGCTGCCACAAACATTCTTGCACATACAGATCTCTTTCCCTTTTTAAAAATCTCTTTGGGATATATAAAGGCTTCATTTCTAAAATATATAGAGAATTGATTCAAATGTATAAGAATTCAAGCCATTCTCCAAATGAGAAATGGTCAAAGGATATGAACAGACAACTTTCAGATGAAGAAATGGAAACTATTTGTAGTCATATAAAAAGATGTTCCAAATCACTACTGATCAGAGAAATGCAAATTAAAACAACTCTGAGATACCACAATCTGAGATACACACCTCTCAGATTGGCTAAAATGACAGGAAAAGATAATGATGAATGTTGGGGAATACTGGTGGAACTGTGAACAGATCCAACCATTCTGTAGAGCAATCTAGAACTATGCTCAACAAGTTATCAAACTATACATACCCTTTTACCCAGCAGTGTTTCTACTGGGCTTATATCCCAAAGAGATCTTAAAGGAAAGAAAAGGATCCACATGTTTAAAAATGTTTGTGGCAGCCCTTTTTGTAGTGACCAGAAACTAGAAACTGAATGGATGCCCATCAATTGGAGAATGGCTGAATAAACTATAGTACATGAATGTTATGGAATAGTATTGTTCTGTAAGAAATGACCAGCAGGATTACTTCAGAGAGGCCTGGAGAGACTTACATGGACTGTTGCTAAGTGAAATGAGCAGAACCAGGAGATCCCATTATACATGGCAACAATAAGACTATATACAATGTTCAATTCTGATGGTTGTGGCTCTCTTCAACAATGAGATGATTCAAACCAGTTCCAATTGTTCAGTTCATCTTTAGATGAAGAGAGTTATCTACACCCAGTGTGAACCACAACATAGCATTTGCACTCTTTCTGTTATTATTTGCTTGCATTTTGTTTTCTTTCTCAGTTTTTTTCCTTCTTGATCTGAGTTTTTATGTGCAGCAGGTTAACTGTATAAAGATGTATACATATATTGGATTTAACATTTAATAATACCTTTAACATGTATTGGACTATTCGCCATCTAGGGGAGGGGATGGAGAGAAGGAGAGGAAAATCTGGAACAAAAGGTTTTGCAAGGATTAATGTTGAAAAATTACCCATGCATATATTTTGTAAATAAAAAAGTTTTAATAAAATTAAAAAAAAGAAATGGAGAAAACAAGGAAGAGAGAATTTTTAAGAGATTTAGAGGTAAAAGGAACTGAAAGTTTCTTCATGGATAAAGTCCAGTAATACTTTTGGGCACATCTTATCCTGTTAAGATTCTATCATGCTGTTAGAGTCACAAAACTGTAAATCAATGGTGGAATTAGAATAAACCCTTAAAAAATTCTGTTCAGTAGGGGACAGATCTAGTATTAATTGGATGATGTCTGAGCATAGAAATGAGCTGTCTTCCTAAGATCCATTTTCATTGACTCCATTAAAAAATTATTTATTGAATACCTACCACTTGCTTACCAATCCTGTCAGGTACTATCACACCATCCCCTGTTTTTATCTATGGTTGTCCCTCAATGCTAACAGTTGAAAATAGAACAATTCTTCAACTGACTATTTACTGAAGTGATATTAAACCACTAGTTTGACTGAATTTTTTACTGAACTTATTTTTGAAATGATGCCAATGAATTAATAGATAGTTATCACAACATGGTGTAGCCTATATTGTTGTTGTTATTTTTAATAAAGCTTCTTATTTTCAAAACGTATGCATGGATAATTTGACACACTGACCCTTGCATAGCCTTGTGTTTCAGATTTTCTCCTGCTTTCCCCATCCCCTCCCATAGATGGCAAGCAATTCAATATATGTTAAACATGTTAAAATATATGTTAAATCCAATATGTATAAACATATTTATACAGTTCTCTTGCTGCACAAGAGAAATCAGGTCAGAAAAAGTAAATAAGAAAACAAAATGCAAGCAAACAGCAGCAAAAAGAGTGAGAATGTTATGTGGTGATTGACATTCAGTTCCTACAGTCCTCTCTCTGGGTGTAACTGGTTCTTTTCATCACAAGATCATTGGAACTGGCATCAGTCATCTTATTGTTGGAAATATAGACGTTCATCAGAATTGATCATTG
Source organism: Antechinus flavipes (assembly GCF_016432865.1). Taxonomy (NCBI): domain Eukaryota; kingdom Metazoa; phylum Chordata; class Mammalia; order Dasyuromorphia; family Dasyuridae; genus Antechinus; species Antechinus flavipes. The sequence goes on from NC_067398.1 coordinate 296,509,706, forward strand.
TACAATATCGATGTTGTGGTGTACAATGATCTGGTTCTGCTCATTTCACTTAGCCTCAATTCATATAAGTCTCCCCAGGCCTTTCTAAAATCATCCTCCTGATCATTTCTTACAGAACAATAATATTCCATAACATTCATGTACTGTAACTTAGAGCTGGTGAAAAAAAAAAAAAAACTTGTCACAACTTCTAATAACTGGCCAGTAGAATCACTGAAATTAGCATTAAAACCTTTTGACTCCCATGCCAGTACTTCCTTCTACTTCCCGCCTTTATTCATCTATTTGCTATGGAAACCACTGCTACTTTTCATAAAAAGAAACTTTGAACTACAAGTGAAAATAGATTCCTAGTTTTTTATGTGCTTTTTAAAAAAATCTATTTGCAGTATCCATTATTTAGCCAACCTGGTAGCTCCTCAGTGGGAAAGGGAAAATATTTTGAAGGCCTCAAAGGTGGAAGCCAGTATATGGGTTTTGAATAGTTGTTTATATATGGGGGAAAAAAGTTTCCATGAATGGGAGGAGGGGGAGAGGAGAAAATCTTTAAACAGAAAAATTAGATAAATGTAGCTAGAGATTTCACTGTACTTTTATTATTCAAACTTTTCTATTATTAACATAGACTCACCTACTTCTCAAAGTACCAAAAAACATTAAGTTGACAGAGAAGGACTAAATCACTGAGGTATATATTTGGAGTCCTGGGTGAGATATGTTTAAATGAAGCATAGTGATTATTTTCACAGCAGAAGGTAGAACCATAATCTGAAGAAATGGGTAGTTAAGTGGACACCTATGTAGTTGAAAAAAAGAAAAGCAGCCTGGGTTCACAATAACCAATGTAATGTAATGCATTAAAGCTCTGGGAATAACTACACTCCTGAAAGGTCACCTCATCCATTTGGGATTTTACTATGGTAGCTGAAGTATTAGAGCAATCTTTTATTAACTGCCATTATATTTACTTTTTTTATGTTGTTTAATTTACCATACCATAAAATGTTTAATTGTGGGGTGAAATAATTATATAAAGCATTTGCATCATCATGAAGTATATCATTTGATTTAATAGCATTTTAGTATGCTTGATCTAAATCAAGACTTCAATATACCATATGTGTAGAGAATTGTCTGATTGAAAAAAAAAAAAAAACCTGAAGAAAAAAAGATAGTACATTGACCAAGACAAGTCACTGCATGATATTTCCACAAATAATTTGCTTTAAAATTCTTTGAACAGAATCATTCATCAATAATGAAAGAGGAAGCTTAAGTTTTAATGCTTCTTCTGAGTATGGCCCCAAGGAAAACAAATAAACTGATACTCCAGTGCCTTGCACATATTAGACCCCCATAAATGTTTGCTGAATGAATGAATTTTAAATTTGTATTCAAGAATTGCATTCCATTTACCTGCTGCTCAATTAGAAAGACTAAGACTCAACTGACACTTGGATTATTTCTCCTATTATTTGTGTATGAAGATGGGGCTAAAATTGATCAGCAGTAGAACTTGTGTTTTTAGTTGTGGAAAGGCAGGATTTCAAAATGGATAGAATATTGGAGACAGGATGACTGAGTTCAAATCCTATTCCTAGTGCATAGTAGCCTTGTGACCAAATAAGTCTCTCTCTCAAGAGTCTCAGTCTATACTTCCCATTCCACAGTGTTGTTGTGAGAATTAAATGAGGCTGTATGTATAGAGTGCTTTGCAAATCTTAAAACTCTTATATAAATGTTAGTTATTTTAATTTTTTTTTGGTGTGTGGAGCCATTCAAGCTGTTGTCCAGGTCACTCTGTAACATTGGCAATATTTGCAAGGTTGCTAGCCATTAAAAAATTAGAGAAAATTAAACGATCGCTTTGTCTCATGCAGGCATTCTCAACTTAGGATTCATGAATTTTAAAATAAAATTTGATAATGTATTTCAACATAATTGGTCCCTTTTTTAATCTCATTTTATGCATTTAAAAATTCTGAGCTTCATAAGACTGCAAAAGCAGTCCACAGCATTAAAAAAAATTGTTAAAAATCACAAGTCTGGGGGGAGATAAAGATTAAAAGACATTATCAACTATATAAAATGGAAAAAAATTGCACAAACAAAATCAAGTTAGCAAGAATAAGAAAATAAGTTTTCCCTCATTTCTAAAATATATATATATAGAACTGACTCAATTTACAAGAATTCAAGCTATTCTCCATTTGATCAAAGGATATGAATAGACAATTTTCAATCTAAGAAATTGAAACCATTTCTAGTCTTACAAAAAGGTGCTCTAAATCACTACTGATTGAAGAAATATAAATTAAGAAAAACAACTCTGAGGTACCACTACATACACCTCTCAGATTCGCTAAGATGACAGGAAAATATAATGATGAATGTTGGAGGGGATGTAGGAAAATTGGTGCACTAATACATTGTTGGACTTGGGAACTGATTCAACCATTCTGGAAAGCAATTTGGAATTATTCCCAAAGGGCTATCAAACTGTCCATACTCCCTAATTCAGCAGTGTTTCTATTGGGCTTATATTCCCAAATATATATATATGGATTATATACCATGCTGTAATCTCTTTAACTTAATTGTCCCTTTAACTTAATTGTCCCTTTAACTTAATTGTCCCTTAATTGTCACTTTACTCTATCTTTGACACTGATATGGAATTTCTGATACACAGATGAAGAAAAGTAATTTCTGTTTCAGCCATTCTGGGAGGCATTCTGTATTTTGTCTCTGACTTCGTAATTTTGAGAGCTGTGTTTGGAGGCTCTTTGACTATGAAACATCCGTTGCCTTTCACCTGATCACAAATAAAGCTCCAAATGGTACTGAAAAATATAGTGGCATTACTGATTCCAAAGTTGATACTGCTTAAATGGAGTCTTAAAAATAAAGGCAGTCATTTGGAACATCATTTTTCTGAACACCTGACATCCCAGAAGATTGAAATATAAATGAATTGTACTCGTTCCTTAAATTGATTACTGTAAACATGAATATTTGTAGATATCAGAGGTAAACCTTGAAAACTTCATTGCTAAAACTACAAAACTCTTTCCACACAAATAAAGTCAGATCTAACTAACTGGAAAAATATTAAATGCTTTTGGATTGGGCGAGCAAATTATACTACCTAATCTATTTATTTAGTGCTATATCAATCAGACTCCCAAAAAACTATTTTAATGACCTAGAAAAAATAACAACAAAGTTCATATGGAAAAACAAAAGGTCAAGAATTTCACGAGAATTAATGAAAAAAAAAATCAAATGAAGGTGACCTAGCAGTACCAGATCTAAAACTATATTATAAAGCAGCGGTTACCAAAACCATCTGGTATTGGCTAAGAAATAGACTAGCTGATCAGTGGAATAGGTTAGGTTCAAAGGACAAAACAGCCAATAATTTTAATAATCTAGTGTTTGACAAACCCAAAGACCCCAGCTTTTGGAATAAGAACTCACTGTTTGACAAAAATTGCTGGGAAAATTGGAAATTAGTATGGCAGAAACTAGGCATTGACCCACACTTAACACTGTACACCACGACATGGTCAAAATGGGTTCATGAGCTAGGCATAAAGAATAATATTATAAATAAATTGGAAGAGCAAAGGATAGTTTACATCTCAGACTAGTGGAAGAGGAAGGAATTTATGACTAAAGAAGAACTAGAGATCACTATTGATCACAAAATAGAAAAATGTGATTATATCAAATTGAAAAGTTTTTGTACAAACAAAACTAATGCAGCCAAAATTAGAAGGGAAGCAATAAACTGGGAAAACAGTTTTAAAGTCAAAGGTTCTGATAAAGGTCTCATTTCCAAAATTATATATGAATTGATTCTCATTTATAAGAAATCAAGCCATTCTCCAATTGATAAATGGTCAAATATATGAACAGACAATTCTCAGATGAAGAAATTGAAACTATTTCTAGGCATATGAAAAGATGCTCCAAGTCATTATTAATCAAAGAAATGCAAATTAAGACAAGTCTGAGATATCATTACACACCTGTCAGATTGGCTAGAATGACAGGGATAGATAATGTGGAATGTTGGAGGGGATGTGAGAAAACAGGGAGACTGATACATTGTTGGTGGAATTGTGAACACATCCAGCCATTCCGGAGAGCAATTTCGAACTATGCTCAAAAAGTTATCAAACTGTGCATACCCTTTGATCCAGCAGTGTTTCTACTGGGCTTATACCCCAAAGAAACCTTAAAGAAGGGAAAGGGATCTGTATGTGCAAGAATGTTTGTGGCAGCCCTGTTTGTAGTGGCTAGAAACTGGAAACTGAGTGGATGTCCATCAATTGGAGAATGGCTGAATTAATTGTGATATATGAATATCATAGAATATTCTTGTTCTGTAAGAAATGACCAACAGGATGATTTCAGAGAGGCCTGGAGAGACTTACATGAACTAATACTGAGTGAAATGAGCAGGACCAGGAGATCATTATACTTCAACAACAATACTATATGATGATCAATTCTAATGGACTTGGCCATCTCCAGCAATAAGATGAACCAAATTAGTTCCAATAGAGCAGTAATGAATTGAACCAACTATGCCCAGTGAAAGAACTTTGGGAGATGACTATGAACCACTACATAGAATTCCCAATCCCTCTATTTTTGTCTGTCTGCATTTTTGATTTCTTTCACAGGCTAATAGTACACTATTTCAAAGTCTGATTCTTTTTGTACAGCAAAATAATGATTTGGTCATGTATACTTATTTTGTATTTAACTTATATTTTAACATATTTAACATGTATCGATCAATCTGCCATCTGGGGGAGAGGATAGAGGAAAGGAGGGAAAAATTGGAACAAAAGGTTTGGCAATTGTCAATGCTGTAAAATTACCCTTGCATATATCTTGTAAATAAAAAGCTATTAAAAAAAAAAAAACTTCATTGCTAGAAATTCTTAATTCTTTTTTTTCTATTATACTGAACAATAGCCTATCATTATGTATGAATAAATATTGCAGTACTCACAAAATTAGCTATAAATAGTAATAATTCAAAAGGAAAAATCAGTTTATGGAAGCCCTTGGCTGATTGAAGCCATATTGAGGCAATAATAATCAGGCAGTCTGGATGTTTTGGTTCTTCTAATGTTTTCTCTTTTCTCTGATAAAGATAAAATTTTAAAAGAATCCTAGGTTTTACTTAAGAAAACAAATCAATTTCTTTCATATGTTCTTCCCTCTACCACTACTAACAACACACGTAAGCCAAAAACAAAATCTCCCAGGCTAGCATTTAAGGCCATTCACAGTCTGGCCAACTACTAAAATGCACATTCTATCTATCTCTTCATTTTGTTCTTCATACAGAACTAAGCTCAGATCCTACATTCCTCCCTCCCCCCCCTTTAAGGATTTTCCTACATGTTAGTGATTTCTTCTTCCTGAAATAGTCTTGTCTTATTGACTCATCTGTGTATGTGGTATTCTCCAGTTTAGTAGGGGGTCCTGAATGCCAAGATCTATTTCATTTCATCCTTTTCCTTAGGACTTAACACAAACTTGCACCTAGAAAGCACTTAGTAAATATTTCATTAATGTTATGCCTTTTTTAAAAAATGCCTCACCTTTACTACTAAAAGTTTGAAGACCATGTCTAAATATCTAAATTCTTCACAGTACCTAGAGTGATACTTTGAACATAATAGAAACTTAAATATTCATTGAAAGGGGAAATGAATATGTATTAAATAAATCAACTAAATAAAAAATAGAAAAAGATGATCATTTCCTTTATATCTTATCTCATTAAGATCTCATTAACAGTTTTTACTCAGTGGAACTCCTCATGGATCTCTGTAGTCAGGGAATCAGGAAGTTAAGTCAACCTCTAAGATATAATTTCCTAAACCAATTAAGTCTCAAGGATAATTTCAGTGCTTTTTAAGGAAAAGAACAAGCTTATTGCTTTGAGTAGCAGATTCTATTAGATGTTCCTACTTACTACCTCAAGTGATAATCCATATCCTAACCTCTGGTTATTCTTCCAAGCTGATGATGGCACAATCAAGTGCTTTATCACTTCTACACCTGTGAATCAAAGGAGACAATGAAATCTTGCTAAGATATATTTAGATGTTCACTCCTCTTCAATACCACATATCAAGGTATGGAAGGGGCTAGCTGGGGAAAAAACTGCTGCTTACAAGCAGAAATATGAAAATTTTCAACAAATAATTTCTAGGAAGGAGCAGAGAAGCCATTTTACAAAAAAGAGAGTCTAAACAAGAGAAGATTCCTTATCCACGAATATCACAGGGAGGTAATAGTTTTCCAACTCCCAATTCCTAGAATTCCAAGATATTACTTCATAAAGACTGCCTACCATAGTGCAAATACTTAAATGCTTGTTGACAGATTTCAAGCATGAAAGAAAAACTTCGAACAGGAAAATTTATTTTAAATGGCAAGGCAACCTTAAAAACTGTTGAGTGCAGCTAAACAATGTAAGGAGCCGCTAATGGGAGTCTTTCATTTATTTTCTGAAATTGGACTTCCCAATTCAATAACAGTCAGGGAACAACAAAATCAATATGATGTTGGAGTGAGTAGACTGATCTTTGAAAGCCAAATTATTCTCGCAGATGACACAAGCTAAGGGAAAGAAAGATGAAATTATAGTTTATGGTTCGATAGAATTTCCTAACTGTAAGGATTCTGTTATTTTTCTGCATTGTTCATAGAGAATCCCCTTTCCTCCAATTTTATTATTTGTTTATTTGATGTTACCATCTCTTCCCTGAAAAAACTATTTTGTGTGGTTTCTCCTCTTCTCATTTTTCCTAAACTCTCTGAAATCTAGCTTCCAACATGATCATTCAAATGAAATTATTTTCTACAAAATTACTAATTATTTTAATGGATATATCTCAATTCATAACCTCTTTGGCTGTGTCAGATTTTACTCTGATAACTTCCTTCTAGAAAAATTGTTCTTTAGCTGGGGCCCAATGTTCTTTGTTTAGATTTCAGATGGTTTATGAAGTTGGATGAGAAAAAAATTACATACTTATTTCAATGTTTTAAGTTTCTTTTGAGTCTCATGTATTTTATTTTATCAGTCTAAAAGCATTATTCAGAAAAGGGATTTCATTATCAAAAGGGATCATGACAAAGAAAAAATTAAGAACTGTTCTACAGGCAATTTTCAGAAGAAATCAAAGCCATCAATAATCATATGAAAATATGCTCAAAACCACTAATAATTAGAGAATTAAATTAAAACAATTATGTTGTACTATTTCATATCTATCAGACTGGCTAACAAAAAGGGAAAATGACAAATGTTGGAGGGGATGAGGGAAAATAGGAATTACTCATGCACTGCTGGTGAACTAGTCCAGCCATTGTAGAGAACAATTTGGAATAAGGAAAAGGATTTATTTGTATAAATACAATTCATGATGAAAAATGCTATCTTTTTCCAGATGGAGAACTTACGGACTCTGAATGCAGACTGAAATATTTTTCTTTCTTTTTTTACTCTTGGTTCCTTCCCCGACTCCAAACATGGCTAATGGGCAAATATGTTTTGCATGACTTCATATGTATGATGGGTATTTTATTTCATTATTTCTCAATAAGGCAGGTAGGGTGGAGAGAAGGAAATTTAGAACTGAAAATAAAAATTAAAAAGTAAAGGTAACAAGATTTAATAAAAAAAGACCCCCCTATTTTAGAAATTCCTGGATGTGCTTTTCTCTCTGGATTTTCTCTCTTGGTCTCCTTTACTAGATCACCTACATTAACTCCACAACTGTCCGTGTACATTAAGGATCAGTTCTGAGTCCTCCTCTCTTTTTTATTTCTACTATCACTTGATAACCTCATCTTATTCCATGAATTCAATTGTCATTGTAAAATGGTTCTTAGATTTATATCTAGATACACACACACACACACACACACACACACACACACACACACACGCGCACACGCACGCACGCACAGATATATACACAGCCATCCTTGATTGACACTTTTGCCTGGAATAGTCTCCCTCCTTAGCTCTGGTTTCTTTTGAGATTTAAATACCATCTTTCTGCATTAAGTCTTCTTCCCCTTATCCCCAGGTTAATTATAAATGTTTAAATGTTTCACATTACCTGCCCCTCCCTCTCTTACTCCTTCTTCCTTTAAACATAAGCTTCTTGAATTTAGGGGCTTTTACCTTTGAATCTTATTACCTGGCACATAGGAGGCTCCCCCATCTTTAAAAAAACAGGATCTTAACCATAATTTAACATTGTCTGTACATTAAAAATCAAGTTGCCACCACATAAGGTGGTAGGGGGTTCAGGTAATGAGGGTGATTTTTGCTGACATGACATGGAATTCCTGATTATCCCTATGACTTAGCAATATGCAGAAGACACTGAAGATGACTGATAACTGAGAATGGGGGAAAGTGAGAAAGGTGAGAACTTTCTATTATCTTAGAGAAGTGATCTGAAGAAGTCATTTTGGCTCTTTTGAACCATTTTCTCTTTGTCTTTCAAGAAGGGAGTAGGGGATTTCTCTTTTCCTCTCATTGGCAATTGAGTCTAGCAGTGAAAGCATATTAAGCTGGGAAACATACTTGTCCAAATAACTAGAAACTGGGGATCCAAAGATGCCCCAATTTGTGGACATCTGCTTTTCTTTTTTTGCACATAGGTTAGCAATGATAGAAAGATGTTTACAGCTTTAGAACATCATGAGCAATGAAGGAGAGTAATAATTATTGTGAAAGAAAAAATGTTTACAGTGAATTTCTCTTAAACATGTGGAAAATGGACTTAAATTTATAGAAATAAGAATCATTTCTCAATAAATAATTAAAGAATATAAACAGTTTTTAGACAAAGCAATCAAATCTATATCCACTAAACATGCTCTAAATCATTACTGATGAGAAAAATCCAAATTAAAACCACTTTTAGCTACTACCTCACAAATGACAGAAAAAGAAAATGAAAATTTTTTGAGGGGCTGTGGAAAAATTAATGTATTGTTGGTGAAGTTGTATTCTGATTCAACCACTCAGGAGAATGCAATTTGGAACTATGCTCAAAGGCCTATAATATAGGACATATCCCTTTGACTAATCAATACCCCTACTAAGTTTGTACTCTAAAAAAGAATTAAAAAGAAAAGGAAAGAAGTACAAGCCAAGTATCTCAGTGGACAGTCAGTAGGACTGCTGTGAAGCTAGACATCTAAAGATAGGTGATAAAGGACCAGGAGATGGGGATCTTGTCAGTGCTCTTCAATAATTATTGTGAATTGTTCAGACAGTAAAACTTCAAAGGGAATGTGAACTATTTCTTTGATAGTCCCACAAAATGGCTTTCCCTTCTAGGGGAAATATAATCACTAAAATGACCTATTGTTTTAAAATGACCTGTTTCCTTTATTTGTTTATGAAGTCCTTTGAATCTCTTGTCTATTATACAGTTTATGTAGTGAAAACAATAAAAGCTGTTCCATAATTCACGTCCATGTTGCCTTTATGAGAAAGGATACTATGACCCAAACCTGAAGAGACTCCAATTATGAACCTTGTTTTAAGGATTTTCCAGGAAGAATCCCTTAATGGGAACATTAACAATATAGAGGGAGGACCTAACCCTCTTTGGGGTTAGGCTAACCAGTTTTGAACTTGGATGCATGTGAGACCAATTTCCCTTGGGGGAATGTTGGGCCTTGGAATATAGTGGATTAAGCACACTGACCTGACATGGTGGGCAGTGATTACTTTGGTAGCACTATGGGCTTTGGTAATAGGGATAACCATTTTCATGCATAAAAAGATCATAAGTCAAGTGTTTATATTTCAGAGACTGTCTGTACTTTGTCATAATATTACTAATTTAAAGATTTAGACTATACTGTAGAGCGCTGAAAATCCAGAGTGACATTTTAAAAAAGCACACATTGTGCTCATGTTTGTACTTCATCATTAACCATCAAGACTAATAAAGGTATTGGATTATAATGTATCTGGTAATTTTGTAGGTAATGCAGGCTACAGAAAATGATGCATCCAGTTCTTTAGTAGCTCCAAAATGCTGAGTGTAATAAAAAACACATTTTATTAGATCATTAAGTAGATGATTCAGAGAACATAAGGGGTAGTCATGTTCTGTGTAACAAAAAACATTCAAATTTTCTTCTGGTTATAATATCATTTTGTTTTTATTTGATATATATGTATGGTTTATGTTAACTATGACATAAAATGGTTTAATTTTAAGCTTAAAAATCTTCAAATTGTAACTAAGTTACATTATCTTGCTATTTGTACATTACATTTTCTCCTTACTTCCCATTTTATTTTGAAATTACTGAATTTGCTATAGTTTCCAAATTTATCTTTTAAATTTGGGGTAGTTCAAATTTTATAAATATAATTTCATAGTTAAGACAGATAAGATTTCTGTATAAAGTGAATGGATCACTAATAACTTTTTTTTTTTAAAGTGTCTGACTTGCCAGGTTTGTTTTCCTTCTAACAATTTTCTTTGTTTTCCTAGTCTTTATCTAAATTTGAATAAATATCTAAATTTATATCTCTTTGGCACTTCTTCCCTCTGTTCTTTCTCCACTCTCATTAATGTCCAGCATCCATTTGCCTCCAGAGATCATCTCTCTTCTGTGCTAATATCACAATATTACCTGAAAAAAAACTTACGGAATATTTTGTGAGACAGACATTTTAAAATTATTATAATATGATCTAGTATAATAGTTGTATTAATAAATTATAAGACATATCAGGAGAGAAACTGTCTTATGATCAAAATCCTCTTGCAGTATAAAATTCCCATGAAGTACATGAGCAAGGCAAAAATCATTGAACAATTTAGATAAAATCTAACATAACAGGAATCAAAGGATTTTTCATTTTGGAATTGTCCTATAAACATTTTTTTTTCCCAATTCAAAGTTAAGTAAAACTGGGGGAAACTGAGTTAAGGAGGGGAAAACAGATTCTGAAAGCCTGAAGTCAATATATGGGATGGTAGCAAGATGTAATATTCATTTTTGAATTTTCTTGCCAGCCTTAGAGAGAATTCCAGAAGAATGTGCACTTTTTTTTTTTTTTTTTTTTTAACTTTAGATCTCCTGTATAGGTCTGATACTTAATAGAACTAGTGGTTCTCCCGGAAGTATTCTTCCAGTATATAGTATAGGAAAAATTTATAAGTTAATGATTCGGACTTTTGGCTTTGAAGACCTCTCTTGCCAAGCCTGAGATGACTTGGCTAATCTTCCAATTATTTCATTGAGATAGGTTTAAGGCAAAGAGAATGAGAAGAATTTAGATTCTAGACCAGGTAGGCTCAGATATAGAAACAGAACGATATGAAATGAAGATGGTTAAAATTTTTGACAAGAGTCCAAGAAGAAAGGCAAATTACGTACATGAAATAGTTTTTGGCTTCCTCCCAAAAAAACCAAACAAACAGAATATGAGAGCTGAAATGGATCTCACTGATCACAGTATGTAGATACAGTATTTGCTAATACTTATTTGAAGTATTAGATTATTGATAATTCAATGTATACATTTAAAAACTATGTAGCAAAGATTAAATTTCTCATTCTAGCTCAATTCACAAAAACATGAATGGCAGGCTATGGTCATGAATAAAGTACTTAGTTTATAATAATACAGAAATGCTAGTCTTTAAGGAGCTATAAAGGACTAAAAAGTTTAAGAGAAAATAATTTGTCTACTAAGGTACAAAAAATTTATTCAAAGTATTTATAGATTTAGTATGGTATTATGCTAACTGCTAAGCAAAAATCACATTTTAATTGTGTTCATAAAATAAAGATAAACTAGCCAATCCTGAAATATATAATCACCTAAAGTTACAAGTGGGATCTATCAGCAAATTTCTTCCATAAAAACATGTTACCTTTAGAAGCTGATCTTGACAATGTTTATCATTGCTGACCTTTTGGCAAATTGTCAAAAACAAAAATACTGAAAATCTGATCCTAACATCTCTATTACAAACATAAATCAATGACGTATGTAAAGGAGGGAAATTTTTTCCATTTCTACTAAATGATAAAGCATTTGTTCATCTGAATGCAGACATCTACAAAAGCTATTTGTTTCTGTGTATTTGTGGTTCTATTTTTATATAGCTTTCCTGGGCCTAATCACAAAGGAAAGAGCCAGGAATCCATATTGCATTTATCATGCCTGGTAAGTAATTTAGTTAATAGTTTTGAGGAGTTAGCATTGTACTATATAATATTCCCATTTCTGTACAGGGCAAATTGCCTATTGTAGCAATGTAAGAGGGAGTAATTATGACAAAATATGACAGTCATTCTGGGCCAACTAGTCAACTAGTACTTAGAATTTCATACTGTGGGCAGGAAAGGGAAGTTTTACTTCATAAATGGTTTCTGAGACACTCAGAATGATTTCATATCATGTTTTAAGAACAAGCAAAAACACAAATCACTGTTCAAATGTCTTTTGATAAACTATATGAAAGACCATATGCATATTTACAAATCACTAAGAATATTCAGATATGACTACAAGTGGATACTAGTGGTATCAGCATTAGGAGAACTAAATAAATTCTATTTGTTGTACTTGTGATTTAAAACTTTAGGCTCATTTTTGGAAAGGGAGAAGTTTTTAAATATCCAGAACTGTTTGTTTCCTTTGTGACAAAGCAATTAATTGTTTTACTCTTGATCTGTTTTAAAAAAGTTGAAATATACTAAGCACAATGCTACCATGACTATTATCAGAGAAAATCAAAGATAAATTGATAAAGGTATACTTCTATAATAAGAAGTAAGGAAAAGGGAAGAGAATAAGCCTTCGATGTCAGGCACTGTACTAAGCGCTTTTATAAATATCTTATTTGATTCTTATAAGAGTCTTGTGAGGCAGATATTATTATCTTCATTTTACAGATGAGGAAACTGAGGCAAACCCAGATTAAGAGATTTGTACCAGGCTAGTAATGACAAACTCAAATAGAAATGGGGGCCACTCTAGAAACTGGAAAATGAATGGATGCCCATCAATTGGAGAATGGTTGGGTAAATTGTGGTATATGAATGTTATGGAATATTATTGTTCTGTAAGAAATGACCAGCAGGATGAATACAGAGAGACTTGGAGAGACTTACATGAACTGATGCTAAGTGAAATGAGCAGAAACAGGAGACTATTATACACTTCAACAACAACACTGTATGAGGATGTATCCTGATGGAAGTGGATATCTTTGACAAAGAGAAGATCTAATTCAGTTCTAATTAATCAGTGATGGACAGAATCAGCTACACCAAAGAAGGAACACTGGGAAATGAATGTGGACTTCTTGCATTTTTGTTTTTCTTCCCAGGTTATTTTTATCTTCTGAATCCAATTCTTCTCGTGCAACAAGAGAACTGCTCGGTTCTGCATACATATATTGTATCTAGGAGATACTATAACATATTTAACATGTATAAGACTGCCTGACATCTAGGGGAGGGAGTGAAGGGAGGGAAGGGAAAAGTCGGAACAGAAGTGAGTGCAAGGGTTAATGTTGTAAAAAATTACCCAGGCATATGTTCTGTCAATAAAAAAATTATAATAAAAAATGAAAAAAGAGAAAGAAATGGAGGCCACTAAAGTACAAAAGGATCCCTGCAGCCATATACTGACTTAAAAAACCTTCACAGCAATGACTTCTAGATGATGGAAATCTCTGTTCTGTATGAGCAAGGCATCTGAGAAATATATGAAAGGAAGTGTATTGACACTATTATAATTCCTATCACAGTTATTTGTATGCATGTTTACACAATAGTTGCTAATGTACAAAGATGACAACATTTCAGTTTTGAGCTAAAATGCTTAATACATTATGAAACAGATTGATTCCTATAAACAAATACAGAAATAATATACAGAAGTAGCTATAATATTTGCAGAAAAAATCCAAAGGTAACCTACATATATTTCCCAAATTGTTTTCATTTTATAATTTAATCAATGAATTAGTTAATACTTGAAGAAGCATTAATAATGCCAACTGCTTGATTAACTAGCCTGATAGCTTAGCAAATTACACAAAGATTTATAGGCAAGACAATGAAGTATGTTAAATAACCTTGGGATTCATAATTCTCAAGAAGGATTAGAAAAGTTGTAACAATTTCACCAGCTGAAGATATTAAAAGAAAGTGATATAATTGAAAGCGAAATTTTAATGCAGTTGTTTATATACATTAAAGAAAATTTAATTTAAAAACGTTAAAACCTAAAATGAGTGTAAACAACAACAACAAAAATAATAAGAAATCCCCTAAAATTGATTATTGTCAATTCAATACCATAATGTCTTCATTAAAGCTCTGAAGGATTCTTTATAACAATCTATTATTAAAATAACATTAGAATTAGAAGCTGATAAGGTAGAAATGAAAGACTTTCTACATGTCATTTCAATGGAAAAATCTTGTAAATGAACACTATAGATTGTGACTAGATTTGGGGAGAAGAGTCTTCTAGAACTCAAAAAACTACCTTGTATGGGACATGTATATTATTTCTACATATGAAGCAGCTTTTTTCAAGTTTTAATTGACTTACCATGCTTGATAACCAACCTTCCTGTTCTCTATGACCCTTTACTGTCCAGAATAGACAGCTCTGGTTTGACAGCTTCCACTAAATTTTCCCTCAATGTCTAAATATCAGGGAAAAGAAACCAGTGTATGTTATTTTTGCCAGGATGCATCATTTTGTTAAGATTTGAAAATTAATAATTGGTATGCCAGCTTTGATAGGTAAACAAATGAACAGAAAGGGGAGAATGGATGCGTGAAAAGTTAAAATTATATTTTTTTTGTGTTTCGAAATTGCTATAGGTATAGAGGTGATCTTAATTTTTAGATGTGAGCAAAGTAATGCCACCTTGCTGCTCCCTTTATAGAAATATTAATGAAGTAGTATTGTAGTCTAAGCAAAGTAAAGTATGAATAAGTAAGTTAAGTAAAACCTGTTCGAATGCTTTAAGTTCCAATGTACTACTTACTACTTTGTCACAAAACAACCATCTTTCCTTATTTTCCTTGTTAAGAAATTAAAAGAGAAATTAAAATTTAAAGAGTTAAATTAATAATTAAATTAAGAAATAAAAATGTCTTTGAAAGGCTATTGAATTGCTTAATATTCTATGAAAGAATTTGTATTAAAATGTAGTATTCAAAAAGGGGAGGGATGGGTAATGCCCATTATTATTTCTAACAGAGAAATTTTGTTCAATTCATTGTGTATTTATTAAATGAATATCTATGCTATTTAGGAAGCATCTTACATGTTCATTTGCCTTTTTTGAATATTAAATAAACTATATATAAAAGCTAGGGCTCACAAATCCAAAAGTCCTCTTAGTTGGTCGGAATCCCAGGATCTAAAGAAGAATCTTTCTGTTTCTATACTATCTTAGTTTTGTGTTTTCCCAGAACTGTCAGAGCCCTGACCCTAGGAGGCTGGTCTGATGGTTTCCAGAGTCTTTTTGAAGGTGATATTTAATAACTAGTTAACACTGGATTTTGGTTAGGGGAAAGTTTTAATTTAATTTGCTTCATTATAACTTATGCTCCTTATCTGGAAGAATATTTTTCCTTTTTCTTTTGGTTTCTGCTTTTAGCTTAACTCTTGCTTTTTCTAGTTTTCCGTGGAATTGGACCTTATTTTTCACACTGCTTTGTAGCAAAAAAAAAAAAAAAAAAAAAAAGACAAACACTGCCCTCTTTAAGTGTAAAGAAATGTAAAAAATATTTCTTAAATGGTTCAAAACAGTATTTTTGAAAAGGATAAATGGACTTAAGCTAAGTTGAATCACAGATCTAGCTATTTCTTCCTTCCCCATGGAAAAAACCAAAACCCTATTTTAAAATTTATGGCTTTTGCAGGAATCTTGTTTTGATTTGAACAATAGTTCAGTTGTTTTTCAGTTATGTCAGACTCTGTGATGGCATTTGTGGCTTTCTAGGGAAAGATACTAGATTGACTTGCCATTTTCTTTTCCATCTCATTTCACTGATGAGGAAATGGAGGAAAACAATGTTAAGTTACTTGCTTGAAGTCATACTGGTAGTAAATGTCTAAGGATAAATTGAAACTCAGGAAAATGAGTCTTTCTGACTCCAAGCCTCATTCTCTACCCACTCTACCACCTTGCTGCCTCCTTTGTGGGACACTATTCACTAGTAGTGAAAAAATAAATATTAATTCTAAAATCTTTTCTCTGATTATTTTATTAAAATGGACAAATACAAAGAAAAAAAAAAAACTGATGAAGCCCTTTTTTTGATGGTGAATACCATAGCACTTATTTATTGGTTAGGGATATTATTTCAATTAAACAACCACAAGAAGACTATAATGAAATTATTACATCAATAATTCTTCTTCTTGACTTTTTTCTTTTAGATAGGTAAGTGTAGAGAACCAGAACTCTGGAGAAGTATACTTGAAACAAGGTGTTAACTCAGTGGAACTGATAAGACAATGGTTATTTAGTTTAGCATGGTGATTAATAGTTCTCTAGTTCAGTATGTTAATTCAGTGGAATTAAGATAAGGATTCTCTAGTTTACATGTACTTAGTATAGTTGCAAGTTGACACCTATTGTTACAAGATTGACACCTATGATGATGTATTTATAATAGAGTATAAGAGCTAAGAGATCTGAGAGGAACACAGACTCAAAGATAAAGACCCTCCTGGTGGCTCTCCTGTCTCCTGCATTCCTCCACTGAAACCAAGACCCATTCCAGAAGGCCTCCAGAAAGCTAGCCAGATCCCAGGTGAAGGAGACAGACTGACAAGACGATGAAGGAGATAATAAAGACTTTGGACTTTATTCCTGACTATTCTTGTGGTGATTATTCTGCTGAAACCAAGGCTGGTCCAAGAGACCTCCAGAAAGCTAATCAGAACACTACAAGTAAGCCCACTTAAAACAGATAAAAAAAAAAAAAAGTTAAAAACAGATGAAAAAATACACTATACACAATAACATCAAGAATGTTTGATGATCAACTATAAAAGACTGGGTTCTTCTCAATGGCCCAGTGATCCAGAGCAATCCCAATAGACTTTGGACAAAAAAAAAAAATGTCATCCAGAAAAAGATTTAAGGAGACTGTAAATCAGGACATGCTATGTTTACTTCTTTTTTCTGTTGTTTTTTTTTTTTCCTCTCCCACGGTTTTTCTTTTTCATTCTGATTTTTCTCTCCCACTATGATTCATAAAGCAATGTATGTTAAAAAAATAGATAAATAATTTAAAATAAAAAACAGATGAAAATCAAAATTTATAAAACAAAAATATTTGGGTTTCCCCAACAGCAGAACTATAAAAGGATTTCATTGTTTTTGAAAATGTTTATATATGAGTGAAAACATTTATTGGTCTTCCTCTATTTGCAATTATGCAAACATAGAATATTGATATTTTTCTAAATATTCTGCACACATATTTGCTATCAAAGGCTAAAAATTACTAATCAATCATAAGATCTATGACAACTGATACTGGGACTTTTACCAGCAAATAATACTAGCACTTCCTTCTGGGATTGAAGCAGCAATGGGGTCACACATGCTTGATAATTTAGACCTACAATAAGTTAAATTCTTTCTAGCTGACTTGCCAAACTTTTCTTGCTGCTAACTTAAAAAAAAAAAAATTAGGTTCAAACATGTGTTGACAGATATTGCCAAAATAAAATGTTAGCTAAACTTTAATAGAAAATGTTGATGTGTTAGGTCAAGAAAATACAGTAAAAATGGCAAAATTTCCTGAATACAGAGATTTCATAAAATGTCAACCAAAATACTAAGAGGACAGAATTAATTATAACAAAAAACATATGGAAAAAAAACATTAACAAGAACATAAAGAACTACGAAAATAAGTGAAAAAGATAAGCATTAGCAAATATCAAAATGTACCTTAATTGAATAATTATTTTTTTTAAAAGCTGCTGATAAAACAATAAAAAAATGGACCAGTGGAATAGAAAAGAAAATTGAGAAACAGAATCAACTAAATATAAAAAATTTGTATTTGCTGTACCTGTACTTTAATAAACTGGGAAAGGAACCTCTTCAGTAAAAACAGTGTGGGAAATATGCAAAAATAAAACAAAACAAAACAAAAAACAAAGAAAAGTTTGGATCCAACCATTCTGGAGAGCAATTTGGACTAAACTCAAAAAGTTATCAAGCTCTGCATACCCTTTGGATCCAGCATTGTTACTACTGGGCTTATATTCCAAAGAGATATTAAAGAAGGGAAAGGGACCTGTATGTACAAAAATGTTTGTGGCAGCCCTTTTCGTAGTGGCTAGAAACTGGAAATTGAATAGATGCCCAACAATTGGAGAATGGTTGAGCAAATTATGATATATGAATGCTACAGAATATATGTTCTGTAAGAAATGACCAGCAGGATGAATACAGAGAGGTTTTGGAGAGACTTACATGAACTGATGCTAGGTGAAATGTGCAGAATCAGGAGATAATTATACACTTCAACAACAATACCATATGAGGATCAATTCTGATGTTAGTGGCTCTCTTCAACAATGAGAGGATGCAAATCAGTTCCAATTGCTCAGTGATGAACAGTATTAGCTACACCCAGAGAAAGAACACTGGGAGTATAGACCACAACATAGCATTTACACTCTTTCTGTTATTGTTTGCTTGCATTTTTGTTTTTATCTTCTTTCTAAATCCAATTTTTTTTTTTTTGGGTGAAACAAGGTAACTATATAAATATGTATACATAGATTGTATTCAACATACACTTTTAACATATTTAACATGTATGGGACTACCTGCCATCTAGGGTAGAGGATGGAGGGAAGGAAGGGAAAAGTTGGAACAGAAGTTTTTGCAAGGGTCAATGTTGAAAAATTACCCATGAATATGTTTTGTCAATAAAAAGATTTATATAAAAGAATCACAAAAATTAAAAAAAAAAATCTTAAATGATATGAAGAAAAAAAAAATTTGGATCTAGAGCATACATCATGCACTAAATTATGATTTGAAAACTAAAAACAAATGGAATAATATACCATTTTTATCAAACAGAAGAAATCACGAGGCAAAAATAGATGTCTTTGATTAAATAAACATAAAATGATGTTTCCATATGAAAAATAATGTTTTAAATGAAATGAAAAGAAACAGAATAGAAAAATATTTTTCAAACATATGGCATAAAGTTTTGACATTAAGACTATATAGGGAACTGATGCACAGTATGAAAAAGGATAGGCTAATGTGAGCCTCTCCAATTATTCAAGTAACTGAGAAGGGCTATATAAGGACTAGATACATTAGATAAGATACAGAGTAGCTTGAGATACCAATAATCCTTTGCTGTGAGTCAGAATAAATCAGCTGAACATGCAGAAAATCATGAACTTTGAAGCCAATTAAGCTCATACCAGCTTTGAAGTTTACTTCAGGGTTTGCCCTGAGCTATTTGGTGGTTTATAGACTTTGGAGAGACATCTTTATCTTTAGAGACTCCCCTTACTATTGGTTATAGGGCTCTTATTATTTGTGCTGAAGCCTAGAACTGCTTATTACCAAGAATGTCTTCTGACTTGTATATCAAAGAGCCAAAGTTAGACACCTGGAATTCCTCACTCCTCCAGGTTTCCTAGATCTCCCCCTCTCCTTCAGAAGGGGTTTCCCTGCCTCATTTCTCTATAGGACTTGCCCAATTCCCTGCATTTTTCGGTTTGAAAAGTTTGAAAACCCTTTCCAACTAGATTTTGGAACAGATGTTTAATGATTTTATCTCATTGTTTCAGTTTATAAACTCCTTCTTAGGCAATAAATCCATTTGTAACCTTTATAAATTGTGATCTGACTCTCTGGTTTATTCCAGGTTCCCCATTTTGGACTTGAGGTTTCTTCCATTTTAACAGTTCACAGGGATTTTAAATTTAACAAAAAGTGATAAAACAAGCTCTTCATAACCCTCAAAAGAACAAAGGTAAAAAGTCATGAAAAGTCAATTTAGGCTGGAGAAAGCATAAACTTAATTACATATGGACATATGAAAAGATAGTCAAACTTTCTAATAATCAGAGAAATGAAAATAAAAATGACCTTAATAGACTACTTTATCCATTAGAGAGGAATAAATAACAAAAACTGTAAAGTCCAATAACGTAAGACAAAAAACAGATATTGTGGCTGGCAGTACATTCAGGTGCTGATATTTTGAAGAATCTTGTGGCAATAATACTTTTCAACTCAAAGATTCCATTTCTAGGATTCTTCCAAAAATATCATGAAGAGGAAAAATGAACTTACTTATGCAAAAATATTGCAAAATTATACATGCATAAACATATACTTATTTTTCAAGGGAAAAAAGGAAATTTTTTTTTTTTGTATTTTCAAGAGCAAAAAACAAATAACCTTAGACATGCTCACATGTCCAAAAAAAATCCCAAACTGGAAACTAGATGAATAAGTTGTGGCATATTGGCATAATATATAATGATGAAACAATACAGGGAAATATATATATATATATATATATATATAAAGACTTCAATAAAGTGATAATAGGATCACAAATTTAGAGCTGGAAAGGATTCTAGAGACAATCTATTCTCAAACTCTCACTTAATCTCTCTGGGTCACAGTGATGTACCCAAGGTTTTGAACCAAATATGCTTTGATTCCAAATCCAACTAATTCTTTTTCTATTGTTTCATGTTGCCTTTCTGATGATAGGTAAAAACACAAAATCACAACTGCACAAACACTGACTTCAAAGCTTTATATCTATGTATGTATAAATCCACATATGCAAAAACCTATGTTTTATACACACACACACACAAAACACATTTATCCACATATATATATGAACATGTATCTAGGATAGAGTCCTCAATAATTGGATGCAGTTGGCAGAGAAAGAATGAAATATTGATGGAATTGCTCCCTGAGGCAAGCAGGAAGGACACTGATGGGGATCAGTTTAACCTTATTGTCCCATCTTGTTGTGTCCAGCCAAGAAATCCAAGCTGTGTCATATCTCCAAGGTTAAATTTCCCCATAAATCTGTCCATGTTTCACACCATCTTTCCTGACTCCCTCTTGGGGTTATAATCTATCACAGCACTCTGCCTCATGTCTTTCCCCTCTCCCCTCCCCCATGCCATATGACATCTCTGTTCTGGATCTTTGGCCAAGATGGTGGAGAGGACACATGCTTCTTTCTGAGCTCTCCTGCTACCCTCACACAAATTACGACATTCAACCTGTGAATTAATACTAGACTGACAGAATCCATGAAATTGGGAGTACAGCAAATTATCAGCAGAAGATAATTTCCAAAGATCACCAGAAAAGGTCTGTTTTGATCCAGTGTGGGCACAGGAGGAGATGACTAGGTGCAGGCAGAAAGGTAGGCACAGATGTTAAGATTCTTATAAAATACTAAGACAGTGGAATTGATAGAGACAATAATTATCTAATTTAGCATGGTTCAGTATGACTGATCTGATCCTACAAGGAGATGTTATGGGCCAGAACTTGAAACAAGGTACTAAGTGGAATTGAGGAGACAATGGTTAAATCTAGTTTAGAATTAATTTAATCCTACAACAAGTAATGGTTTCCCAGTGATATAATGATTGGTGTGTACTCAGTGTCCAGTACATAAGCAAGAAGCTCTCAGAGCAAGACACACAAACCCACTCTCGGAGAAGGAGACAGATTCATTCCATTTTCCAATCCTGTGCTGAAGAGAATCGGAGGGAGCTAGAGGCAGAAGCTGAAAGAGACAAAGGACTAGTGGCAAGAGCTCTTGGAACCAAGGAGAGAGAGAGGCCTCCAAGAAAGCTAACCAGGCCTAAGGAAGGAGACAATACCTGAAAGAGAAAATAAAGGATTTTGACTTTAACTCCTGGCTGCATTTGGGGTGATTACTTTGAACTAAAACAAAGGCTGCTTCCAGAAGCCCTCCAAAAAACCTGCTCCCAGAGAACATTACATTTTAGAGAAGAATATTACACACAGAGGCCAGCGCATACTGAGTAGACTGGGGATGGGAGTTGGGAATTGCCTCAAGGCAAAGAATCTGTGGGGAGGACTCTACCATAGTGTTGGCTACTTTGCCCTGGATGTAAGCTAATAGATCAACAGAGAAGTTATAAAATATCCAACACAAACGCAGAGGATAAAGAGTGTACCCCAAAGTGCCAGAGTCTTATAGGACCTAGCCACACCTACCCAGCATCGGGATTGATTCAGTGCTATATCCCAGAGCAGCTGTTGCTGCTTCATCCCACCTTAAAAGAAAAAAAAAAAAGAGTAAAAAGGCAAAGAGAGCTCTAACTGTAGATAGCTTTTATAGTAAAAGAGAACAAATTTCAAACCCTGAGGAGACTAAAAGAAGATTGTGTCCAGATGAAGCACCAAAGAGGGATATAATCTGATCTCCATCACACAAAGCTTTCCTGGATAAAATTTTAAAAGATCTTAAAAGAAAGTTACAAGAAGAATGAGGAAAGGAAAGGAAAGCTCTGCAAGAGAGTTTGGAAAAGGTATAACTCATTAAAAGAAATATTTGATAAAGTGGAAAAAGAAAACAATGACTTGAAATGTGAAATAGAAAAGGTAAAGAACCCCAAGAAAACAGAATTTGTGAATCTGAAAAAGAGAATTAACTCCTTAAAAAAAATTGTGAAATGGAAAAAAATTTCATAGAACAAAACAACTCATTTAAAAACTCAAGTGGACAAATACAAAAAGAAATAAAAAAGTAAATTAAGAAAATAATTCATTAAAAATAAGAACTGAACAAATGGAAGTCAATGAGACATCAAGAATCAGTCAAGCAAAACCAAAAAAATGAATAAAAAAATGTTAAATACCTACTTTGGAAAACAACAGACCTGAAAAATAGATCTAGGAAATAATCTAAGGATTATTGGACTCCTTGAAAATCAAGATAAAAAAAGAGTCTAAACACCATTTTCCAGGAAACCATCAAAGAGAACTGTCCAGAAGCCATAGAATCAGAAGGTAAAATAGCTACTGAAAGAGTTCATCAATTACCCCCCTGAAAGAGACCCCAAAATTAAAACTACAAGCAATGTTGTGGCTAAATTTCAGAACTATTGGACCAAGCAAAAAATATTACAAGCAGCCAGAAAAAAACAATTCAAATACAGAGGAGCCACAATAAGGATTACTCAGGATCTAGCAGTTTCCACATTAAAGGATAGAAGGGTCTGGAATCTGATATTCTGAAAGGCAAAGGAACTTGGAATGCAGCCAAGAATAAACTGTTACCCAGCTAAACTGATCATTTTCTTCCAGGGAAGAAGATGGGCATTCAATGAATGGGAAATTCAATGAACTTCATATTTCCGATGAAAAAACAGAGCTAAACAAAAAATTTGATTTCCAAATACAGAACTCAAGAGAAACATAAAAAGGTAAAAAGAACTCATGAGAACTGCATTTCTGTTATGAGTATACATAGAGTGCATATATAATTTGATTTTACTGTTATAATATAAAAAAGGGACTAGAGGTGGAAAAAGGATCGTACTAGAAAAAGGGAAAAGTGGAGGTAAAAAGAAGGAAATTACATCTCATGAAGAGGCAAAGGTAACCTATTGTATCTGAGGGAAAGAAAGGAGGAAAATGAACATTGTGTAAATCTTATTCTCATCAGATTTGACTGGGAGAGGAAATATTAGACATTTGGTTTACAGAGAAACTTCTCTCATTTCAATGAAAAGTGGAAGGGGAAAATCGAAAAAGGAAAGAGTAGACTAAATAGAATGGAATACAGAAATAGTAGGGAAAAGGTATAAGAGGGGGGGGGGGTGACTCTAAGGGAGATAGACTCCAAAGGCGGAGGGCTGCTTGAGTCAAGTAGTGCCCATAAATACTGGGGAGGGGGATAAGGAGGAAAGGAAAGAGAAAATTATAATCTGGGGATAATAAGATGGAAGAAAATACAGAATTAGTAGTTTTAACCATAAATGTGAATGGAGTTAAATTTTCCCATAAAATGGAAACTGGATTAAAAGCCAGAATCCTAAAATATGTTGTTTACAGTAAACACATTTAAAGCAGGGTGATACATACAGAGTAAAGGTAAAAGGCTGCAGCAGAATCTATTATGATTCAGAGGAAGAAAAAAAAAAAAAAGCAGGGGTAGCCATCCTGATCGCAGATCAAGCAAAAGCAAAAATTGATTTAATTAAAAGAGATAAGGAAGGAAACTATATCTTGCTAAAAGGTACCACAGATAATGAAGCAATATCAATATACTAAATATATATGCACGAAGTGGTAACGCATCTAAATTCCTAAAGGAGGAGTTAAGAGAGCTGCAAGAAGAAATAAACAGCAAAACTATAATAGTGGGAGATCTCAATCTTGCATTCTCAGAATTAGATAAGTCAAAACACAAAATAAATAAGAAAGAAGTTAAAGAGGTAAATAAAATACTAGAAAAGTTAGGTATGATAGATCTTTGGAGAAAGTAAATAGAGACAGAAAGGAGATAGAATAAACTATCCTTTCTTCTCATAAGCTCATGGAACCTATACCAAAATTGACCATATATTAGGACGTAAAGATCTCAAAATCAAATGCTGAAAGGTAGAAATAGTAAATGTATTCTTTTCAGATCACGATGCAATCAAAACTATATTCAATAAAAAGCCAGGGGAAAATAGACCAAAAAGTAATTAGAAACTAAATAATCCCATCCTAAAGATTGAATGGGTGAAACAGCAAATCATAGACACAACAGCAAATCATAGACACAATTAGTAATTTCATTCAAGAGAATGACAATAAGAAGACAACATACCAAAATTTGCGGGTAATAAGGGGAAATCTTACCTTTCTTGAGGCTTATTTGCATAAAAAAAATAGAGAAAGAGAACACCAATGAATGGGGCTTACATCTAAAAAAGCTAGAAAAAAGAGCAAATTAACCCCCCCAATCAAATATTAAACTTGAAATTCTAAAAATAAAAGGTGATAGTAATAAAATTGAAAGTAAAAAAGGATTGAATTAATAAATAAAACTAAAGGTTGATTTTGTGAAAAAACCAACAAAATAGATAAACCTTTGGTAAATTTGATTAGAAAAAGAAAAGAGGAAAATCAAATTGTTAGTCTTAAAAATGAAAAGGAAGAACTTTCCACTAATGAAGAGGAAATTAGAGCAGTAATTAGGAGTTACTTTGCCCAACTTTATGCCAATAAATTTGCTAACCTAAGTGAAATGGAGGAATACCTACAAAATATAGTTTGCCCAGATTAACAGAGGAGGAAATAAATTGCTTAAACAGTTCCATTTTAGAAAAAGAAATAGAAGCTATTAATCAACTCCCTAAGAGAAAATCCCCAGGATTGGATGGACTTACATGTGAATTCTACCCAACATTTAAACAATTAATCTCAATACTATATAAACTATTTGAAAAAATAGGGAATGAAGGAGTCCTAACAAATTCTTTTTATGTCACAGACATGGTATTGTTCATTTTAAACCAGGGGTTAATAACCTTTTCTGGTGTCATGGACCTCTTTGGCAGTGTGGGGAAATCTATGGGTTCCCTCTCAAAAGGTTTTTAAATACATACAATAAAATACCTAGAATTACAAAGGAAACTAGTTATATTAAAATGGTTTTTAAAATATTTTTCAAAAGTTCTTAACCCCCAGTTATTCTGGTTAAAGAACTCATTACAGTACCTGTTCAAGAGCTAAATTATTTTTAAAATATATATTTGCTGAGATATATCATATTAGCTAATTAATTTAATTTGTTTCAAAAGACTCAAGAATGACTCAGAGCAGGCTTCTTCCACTGATGCTGCTCTTCCTTCATCCTTTAAAAAAATGGCCTTTCTAGGGCAGCTAGATGGTGCAGTGGATAGAGCACCACCCTGAAGTCAGGAAGACCCGAGTTCAAATCTGGACTTAATACTTCCTAGCTATGTGATCCTGGGCAAGTCACTTAACCCCAATTGCCTCAGGGGAAAAAATGGCCCTTCTGTTGTTGATCAAACTAAGAATGTATTGTGCATGGCTAAAAGACAAATAGCCTTATTGTTGTGATGCATTCAAAGCCTTTTCAACTTGACTAGACCTGACAAAAGCTGTGTTTTAGATGTTTAGAAGGTTCAAAAACCCAGTCACAGTCATATCCATACTATGATGAGGCATGGGAGTAGTACTTTGGCAAAAAAAGAAGTAATAGTAGTCTAATAACTGAATTGCAATCTCTTTCTTTGTGGATGTTTAAAAATATAGATTATTTCACTTGTGTTTGAGTATTAACTATTTAAAAAAAGGAGATAGACTAAACTAGCTCTTTGGATCTCTCATTTTGGAATTGCAACATAATAACTTTAATTTACACGTAACTTAAAAATTTTACTTTCAAGAAATTATTTATTCAACTAAGTATATTATTTATTGTTCCAGATAAGGTTGTTTAATTAAAAGGTTTTCTAAAGTTCTCCCTCCTGCTACTACTTCTTAAAATGACAACTTCAAGATCATTTGAATCCAGGGAAATCAAGAAATTAAAAAGAAAAAACATGTCTTCAAAATTTAAAATTATGATTAATGAAAAATGGGATTAAAATGCAAAATATTATAACTACCATCACAGTAAGAAAGCATTATTTAAAATTCATCTTTCTATTCTGAGTGTCTAGCATAGTGCCTTGAACTTCAGCAACATTTTAATAAATAATTGTTGAACTGAATTCTATGATTTATTTCTTCATTTAAACAGATTACTCTTATAGTAAATAATGAATTTTCATATAGTGAATAATGAAAATAGTGAATTTTCAGTGCTATAACAATCTCATTTTTGATTTTTTAATCTTTCCTAATTAGCATCTGTATATAAATTCATTGATCCGAAACTTCGCAAGCATAATCATATTACTGACAGATTGAGCTTAACCAGATTCTGCAGTTTTTTCAATTATGCACATTATTAGGCAAGATTCATTTCATTGAGCTTCTAACAGATATAGCTTATTAGAGCAAGAGCTTCTAGAAGTTCTTTTTTTTTCCTTTCAATTAATTTACTGTCATAGTTCTATTACCCACTATTTCAAGCTTTATAGTTAGTTAAGTAGATTTAACTACCTGGCAGGGCACAGCATAATATATTTTAAAGAAAGGTCAAAGAATGTATACTACAAATGAATTTTTTTAAAAAATTGTTGTTGTGGTTAATGTAAAGTTACTTTATTCATACACTAAAATGTATGAATTACCAAGATAGCACTGAGGAAGGGAAAGGAATAAGTGTTTATATAGTGTCTCTTACATTCCAGGTTCTTGTTTTCACATATTATCACAGTATTATTCATAATATTTTCATAAATACTATCACATTTGGTCCTGGGAAGTATAAACTATTATCATCTTCATTTTACAATTAAAGAAACTGAGTCAGAGAGAGAGAGATGTGAAGGAACTTGCCCAGGATCCCACAGCTGGTAAGCATCTCTTCTGAGGCAGTTTGAGCTATGTCTTCAATACTCCAGGCCCAGTATTCTGTGCAATATGGAGTCACCTAGCTATTACAGAAAACCCTTTGTATGCATTATGTACATAACAAATGGTTTACAAAAAAAAAAAGTAATTGATTTATAATGCAACTCAAATAAAATGTAATGTATTTGTGTGTTTGTGTGTGTGTGTGTGTGTGTGTGTGTGTGTGTGTGTGTCTTACCATAGTTACTGATAAACTCCTTAGGAAGCAGAAAATAAGAGAATAAACAAGCTAGTTAAATTGGTTTCTAAATTCTAGTATTCTATAGACATGTATGTCCTCAGCAGTTTTAGCATTTAAATGAGTTCCATTTTCTAACCCCTTACCTTTATTATTATACATTCTGATCATATGACCAATTACTTGATATTTCAAACCTTTTGGGATCATGATTCTTTTTAGTGTTTCCACTTAGTACCAGAAAACTAGCCTATCAAGGAGGTAAAGTGTACCATTCCCAGGAAATGAGTGTTTAGAGTAAAAACTAAAAGAGAAGCAAGGAGGTTTGCATATTTTAATAAGCTAAAAGACAGGATGTATATGTCTGGTCTATTCTATGCTACACAAACTCATCAGATTTTTTACAATCCTCTGGTAAATTTGATTATTTCTGAATTTATAATTTTTTTTCCTAAAGAATCCTACAAGTAAAGACAGACAACAGATTTCTTTGGTGCTATTCCACCTATGACAGGAATCAAGAGTATGACACAAAGGAGAAGGCAATGGTGAATAGAAAATAAAGCCATATGAATAATGATTCCTTGCCAAAAAACTCTTTTCTCTCTCAAACTCTAAATAATCAATTTTCAGTTTTCTTATTCCTAATTCAAACACTGGAAATCAATAGCAAGGATGCAGAGGAAAGAACAGGAAAAATTTCCATAGACAGTAATAACTTCACGAAAATACTATTTCTGGTCACATACTCAATCAAAACAACTTTTTAAGTAATATTCTGAGTTTCCTAATTAGTAATATTAGGTAAATTAGTTCAAATCACTTTTAATCAGCATCAGTCTGTGGAGGCATTGTCACTGATTATTTAGCTACCTCAATAGCATTTGTAATGGCTATGAAGTGGTAACAAATCCAGGCATTTCAGCTGATTGCTTCCTAGGTTATCTGCTCTTCATTCTGCATATCATCTGTCTTTTCTGACAGCCCCCATTTGAAAGAACTTTTTTAGTTTAAGTAACATACTTAATTTATAAAATCTTATTTCTATATATCAAAAAGGAAATAGGTTATATTTAAATTTGGGAAGGACCCTTGGCACCAAACATAGAATTAAGAGGTTACGGTTAATTATATTGTTGGAGTAATAAATCTAGACTAAAAGAATATTTTTCAAAGCAAAGCTCAGACTTCAATATTTACAAAAGTATTTTATCACTTGAATGATGATGGTATATAAAATGAAAACTGCAACCAAAACAACAAAAATCTATAAAGGATGCTCAGCTCTAGCAAAGGTTCTGTTCTATGGGAAATCACAATATGAAATAGTGGCTTCTGCTTTTCAAAGTGCATGTTTTAAAATAATCCAGACTATTAGACCAGGCCTTGTTTCATATCTTATATGCCTGTTCATCTCTACTGACTTGCTATCCACCTTCTTTCCCCTTTGATTGCAGTAACTGAATAATTCCCTGTCCCAGTGGCTCCAGATTCTCTATTCCCTGGTGATCACTGTATAATATGGAATACAATTCCTGTTAGAATGTGAGTTTCTTGAGGTCAGAGAATGTTATGTTTTTGTATTTGTATTCCCAATATTTTTAGTAGCATATTGCCTTGAAAGGTAGTGAACACTTAATAAATTGCATTTATTTGCAGTGATCTACAAATTCCAAATATGAA
Source organism: Antechinus flavipes (assembly GCF_016432865.1). NCBI lineage: Eukaryota > Metazoa > Chordata > Mammalia > Dasyuromorphia > Dasyuridae > Antechinus > Antechinus flavipes. The sequence continues at coordinate 296,539,259 of NC_067398.1, forward strand.
TAAAAGCAAAGGATTAGGGTATTAACAGTAGAAGGGATCTTTAAAGAAACAATGTACTGTGTAAATCTCCTTCTAAAATCTAGTAATATTTATATAGTTATGAACAGATGGTGCAATGAACAGAATTCCAGGTCTGGTGTCAGAAAAACCTGGATTCAAAATTAGCTTCAAACATAGAACCTGGGCAAGTCACTAATTGTTTTAAACTTGCTCATCTGTGAAACGCAGATAACTTCACACAGTTGTGAAAATCAAGAGAGAATATCTGTAAAGCATTTAGTATAATACCTGGCACATAGTAGATGCCATAAATATCTTTATGTTTTCTGGTACTAAGAGTAGATGTTAGCAATTACTATTGCTTTAGAAGTGAACTTTTTGAAGCTGTTAATAGTTAACACTATCAGACACATTCTCCTCCCTTAAGTTCAACGATGCTGCTAACCTACTTGGTTCTCTTCCCACTTGTTGGCTAATCCTTCTCCTTTGCAGGATCTTATTTTATCCCCTAGGTGTGGGTCTATACCAAGGATCTCGACTCTTTCTATACTTTGTCCCTTGGTAATCTCATCAGTTCTACTGGGCTCAATAATTAGTTCTAGACAGAGGTAGGATTCCCAGATCTATATGTCTAGCCCCAATGTCTGTCCTGAATGCTAGTTCTGACATACCACTGAGGAAGGAAAAAAGAGACAAAGAAGAGGAAATTCGAATACACACCCAAATTTTGGGAGCAGACTGACAAGAGTACAGTTTGGTTAGGGAATGCTCAGTATATATAGTGGGAAGTAAAATGAGAGATTACATGAAAGAATGATGATCTCACTCTGAGATACCACTACACACATGTCAGATTGGCTAGAATGACAGGGAAAGATAATGGGGAATGTTGGAGGGGATGTGGGAAAACAGGGACGCTGATACATTGTTGGTGGAATTGTGAACACATCCAGCCATTCTGGAGAGCAATTTGGAACTATGCTCAAAAAGTTATCAAGCTATGCATACCCTTTGATCCAGCAGTGTTTCTACTGGGCTTATACCCCAAAGAGATACTAAAGAAAGGAAAGGGACCTGTATGTGCCAAAATGTTTGTGGCAGCCCTGTTTGTAGTGGCTAGAAGCTGGAAAATGAAAGGATGCCCATCAATTGGAGAATGGTTGAGTAAATTGTGGTATATGAACATTATGGAATATTATTGTTCTGTAAGGAACGACCAGCAGGATGAATACAGAGAGGACTGGCGAGACTTACATGAACTGATGCTGAGTGAAATGAGCAGAACCAGGAGATCATTATATACCTCAACAATGATACTGTTTGAGGATGTATTCTGATGGAAGTGGACCTCTTTGATAAAGAGAGCCTTAATTGATCAAAGATGGGCTACACCCAGAGAAAGAACACTGGAAATGAATATCAACGGCTTGCATTTATGTTTTTCCTCCCAGGTTATTTACACCTTCTGAATTCAATTCTCCCTGTGCAACAAGAAAACTGTTTGGTTCTGCACACATATATTGTATCTAGGATATACTGCAACCCATTCAACATGTAAAGGACTCTTGCCATCTGGGGGAAGGGGTGGAGGGAGGGAGGGGAAAAATCGGAACAGAAATGAATGCAAGGGATAATGCTGTAAAAAATTACCCTGGCATGCGTTCTATCAATAAAAAATTATTAAAAAAAAAAAAAAAAAAAGAATGATGATCTCCACCATCAGATGATGGAGAGCCAAAAAAACCAGGCTAATAAGTCTAAATTTTACTTGGGAGGCAATATGAAGAGCCTGAAGATTTTAAATTCATAGATCCAGGTAGATGAAAGTTCACACCAATAACACTATAAAAGGAGATATTTCAATGAAAAGAAGAGGATAAGAAGCAGGAGGTCTTATTAGAAGACTGGTTTCCAAACTTTATGTTTAGCTTATGTTATGACATTAATTCCTTTTTTTAAACATAAAATTTTTTCATACTTTTCATAAAATGATATATGCAAATATTTTCTTTGTAGACATTTTATTCAAATAACATTAAGAATCTTCTATGGGAAGTGGAAGATAGAAGAGTGCAGAGAAGGACAGAATGCAGTAAAGGATGATGGCCTTTCCCAGTACCTATATTAAGGTCTACCACTAGGGATAAGCCTTGTTCATTCTCCTGTCATGATCCCCAATTCTTCCCTACTTCCAATTGAATTCTCTAAATTGCTTTTCATTTTTGTTGGTTGTTATTTTTTGCTATTATGTAATTTGTTACGCATGTAATTTAAACCTGTAGTCTCTGATACAGCCTCCAAAGGGATGTTGTAAACCGAACTAGGTTATCAGAGCCCTTGTTGGGGTTTTCAAGAGTTGATTCCAAGGGAACCTGGAGTACCAAATGCTTTTTAGGAGTGCCACCTGAAGCTGAAGTTTACCAGATTCTGTTTAACTTCTTTTGACTTAAGTCTGCTGGTCCTATTTGGGGATACGTTGGGAATTCCCTTAGGATTACCTTTTTAGTGGCAAGGATTTACTTGAAGACATTTCAAGTGTAAGCCAAGGATCCAGAAGTTGTTTTATCCTGGATCTTCAGAATTTAGTCTGAACAGAAAAAGGACAGCTGGAGAGATTTGTCCACTTCTCCAGTTAGATCACACTTTGCTGAAAGGAATCAGGGAAGAATTGTGAACAGTTTGTTTTTTTCCTGTGAGGATAAGAAGGGAATGATTTCCAGGCAATCCCAGGCTTTTTATCTCTGTGGGGAGAGCTTATCCTCAGAATCAGAATTTCTCTGAAGAGGAAAACCTCTTTTTGTTTTGTTTTGTTTTGTTTTCCTTTTGCTTGCTATTTCTCTCCTCACTCCCGTTATTTTTTTGATCTATTTGCCTGGGTTGGGACAGTTCCTTGTTAATGTATTATTTGTACTATAAATTCTGATAACCTATATAAAATGCTTTTTGATGAATTTATAGAGTATGATGATAAATTTTGATGGACATGACTCTTTTCAACAATGAGATGAACCAAATCAGTTCCATTTGTTCAATAATGAAGAGAACCAGCTACACCCAGCAAACTGGGAAATGAGTGTGAACCACAACATAACATTTCCAATCCCTCTATTTTTGTCTGCCTTCATTTTTGATTTCCTTCTCAGGTTACTTTTACCTTATTTCTAAGTCCGATTTTTCTTATGCAGCAAAATAACTGTATGGATATGTATACCTATATTGTATTTAACATATATTTTAACATATTTAACATGTATTGGTCTACCTGCCATCTGGGGAAGGGGGTGAGGGAGAAGGGGAAAAGTTGGAACAGTAGGTTTTGCAAGGGCCAATGCTGAAAAATTACCCATGCACATATCTTGTAAATAAAAAGTTATAGTAATAATATATAAAAAAAGAAGTGAATTGCATTTTAAAACATAAAAAAAAGAATTAGATGGACAAATTAAAGCATGTATTTGGACATATGGGGGAAAACATATTTGTAATATTATCCAAAAGCATTATTGGGACTCAATGAAAAAGCTTATGTTCAAATTTTCTCAGTGACTATCATATGTCTGTCTTTGTTTAAAATTAATAAAATCCTGAGCATAATAAGTAGGTCAAGACTTCAACTTCAAGTGTTTTGAAAACTTGAGGCTCAAGAGACAAAGATTAAAACCATAGCCTCAAAATTTTGGTAATTTTCACTTATTATTATCTGTTTTATCTTACAGATGTTTGAAAATGCTGGCATATCCCACAAAATGTAGTGAATTAGAATAGCTGTTTCACAATGAAATAAAAATGTCCCTGTTGGAATCCTTACAAAGTGTTAACGCATTAGAGTTGATAGAGACAATAATTATCTAATTTAGCATGGTTCAGTATGATTGATCTGATCTTACAAGAAGATGTTATGGGCCAGAACTTGAAACAAGGTACTAAATGGAACTGAGAGAAACAATGTTTGTGTTCACACCTTTAGAGAGCTCATATAAGCAAGAAGCTCTTAGGGCCAAAGAGCACTCTGGGACAGACACGGAGCACTCTGGGAGATACAGAAGCTCACAAGCCCACTCTCAGAGGTGGAGTCAGATTCATTCCAACTTTCACCTTGGTGCTGGATGGAGACATTTGGAAGAAGAGAAGCTGAAGCTGGCAGAGGCAAAAGATTAGAGGCAAGAGCTCTTGGAACCAAGGAGAGATAGGCCTCTAAGAAAGCTAACCGGGCCTCAGGAAGAAGATTCAGAAACAGGAGAAAATACACGTTTGGATTTTATCAGCTGGCTATATTTTGGAGTGATTATTACTCTGCACTGAAACTAAGGGTGCCTCCAGAAAACCTCCCCAAGAAACCTGCTCACAGAAAACCATTATATTTTAAAGAAAAAAAACATATCTGTAATATTATCCAAAAACATTATTGGGACTCAATGAAAAAGCTTATATTCAAATTTTCTCAGTGACTCTCATATGTCTGTCTTTGTTTAAAATTAATAAAACTCCTGAGCATAATAAGTAGGTCAAGGCTTCAACTTCAAGTGTTTTGAAAAGTAACACTGAGCTCAAGAGACAAAGATTAAAACTAAAGCCTCAAAATTTTGGTAATTTTTACTTATTATTATCTGTTTTATCTTACAGATGTTTGAAAATGCTGGCATATCCCACAAAATGTAGTGAATTAGAATAGCTGTTCCACAATGAAATAAAAATGTCCCAAATAAAGAAAATGTGGGAAAGAAATCTTACCAGACTTCTTACTTAAGACTCACTTAGCTAAGTGAGATGAGCAGAACCAGGAGATCATTATACACTTCGACAACGATACTGTATGAGGATGTATTCTGATGGAAGTTGATTTCTATGACAAAGAGATCTAACTGAGTTTCAATGGATAAATGATGGACAGAAACAACTACACCCAAAGAAGGAACACTAGGAAACGAATGTGAACTATTTGCATTCTTTATTTTCTTCCCGAGTTATTTTTACCTTCTGAATCCAATTCTCCCTGTGCAACAGAACTGTTCGGTTCTGCAAATATGTATTGTATCTAGGATATACTGCAACATATTTAACATTTATAGGACTTCTTGCCATCTTGGGGAGTGGGGGGGAGGGAGGGGAAAAAATTCGAAAAACATAAGCGAGTGCAAGGGATAATGTTGTAAAAAATCACCCTGGCATGGATTCTGTCAATACAAAGTTATTATTAAATAAAATAAAATTAAAAAAAAAAAAAAGACTCACTTAGCTCTATAAGGACTTCAGGCATTCTCTGATCCAACTCTTTCATTTTTATTAAAGGAAATTTTATTGACTGTATTTATGGAAAGAATGCTAACTAGTAATAATTATTATTACTAAGGCTATTTTTATTTATTTTGAACTTGAAACATTTTACAGAGAAATAATTATATTTACAGGGTATTAAAATTTGCATTGTTTGCTACTAAAATAATTAACAATTCGCCTTTAACTCTGATCTACATAAATCAATAAATAAAGCAGAGTTTTACAATGCCCAGAATCCTCAATCTTCCTTGGTGGATATGTATTAAAAAATGAATGACTAGTTTTAAAACTTTATATTTAATCTCAAACTAAAATATTCGAAATATTATGGGTCTTTCACCAGATCTTATAATACTACAAGTACAAACTTTTAAAACAGAAAATTGTACCTTCACATTGATTTTACTCATATAACACTGTGTTCTTATACAACAAGACAGAAGTTCAAAATTTTCTAGATGCAATTTGGGAAATAGTTTGACATGTGGTCTGTTAACCACTGCAAATATATTTTGCAATTTACTTATTCAGTATATCATTTTAAAGAGGAATGTCATTTCATGGAAAGATTTTTAAAAATTCCCACTTTGAGGATATACTGCAACATATCCAACATATAAAGACTGCTTGCCATCTAGGGGAGGGGGTGGAGGGAGGGAGGGGAAAAAAAAAATCGGAAAAGAAACGAGTGCAAGGGATAATGTTGTCAATATAAAGCAATCATTAAATAAAAATTTAAAAAAAAATTCCCACTTTGAAATGATATACCAAAATACATTAACATAATCTAGAATAAACTAGATTAACACTCATAAGAACATTTTATGTGATCATCCTGGAAAATGTATTACAATTGATGAGGTTTAGGTTTGAGGGTTTCCTTTAGTAGGGAACCAAAATGAGATTAGGGTTTCTGGTGGTCAGGGAGTTAAATGATAAGGTTTAGTGGCAGGTTTGGGGTTTAGGGAACCAAATGGAGAGGTTTGGCTCCTCTACACCCTCTTGGAATTTGGTGAAAGGATAGGAAATTTGGGGGAACTCCCTTCTGGTGGCACAGAGATTCTTTATAAAGGAATTTACAGACCCAAAAACCTAGATTGATAAAAGAGATTTATTCTAGGAATTGGAAAGTAAGGTTAGAAATCCTGACAGAGAGGCATAAAATCTGGTTAGGGAAATAGGTAAGGATAAAGAGAGGGTGGCATTGGAAAAGAATATTATCCAGTGGGCAGAAGCTCCTTGGCATGGCATAGCCTAGCATAGCACGTTTGGAACTTCTACAAAGAGAGGATTTTAGATTGGCTCTTTTACAATAGGAGCTTTGGCTACAAGTTGAAGGGAGCTAGCGGGTGAAGTTCTACAATCTGGGATTCAGCTTGGGCTGGAATTTGAATAGAATTCAATGAGTTTCAGGACTGACCTGACCCCACCTAGATAACAGAATGAATCTGTCTTGTTTGCTTTCCCTTGGTAGGGTCCCTCACTGAGGCAGAGTTGAAGATTTTCTCCTTCAAGGATTTTTAGAGTTTTGGGGTCCTTTCACAATGATTTTTTTTTTTAAACAAGGAATCCACTGGATAGAGAAATGCTAAGTCCTATATCTTCCCTAAATCAACCAAGCAAAAAACAAAGTAAACTCATAATGTGTTTTTGAGTGAACTATCCTGCCTGGTACTGAAGAAGATAATAAGCTAAACCCCACCAAGGTTTAAAGAAATTACCTAAGTCAAAAGAGATTATTTGGAACCAGTATTAAGTTTTTCAGATATTTTGTCCTCCTTAATCTTAAGCCTTTACAATGTAGTTAAATTTCAATTTTCTGGAAACCTCAGTGGATAAGCAATTTTGACTAGCAGGATTCTTCCTAATTACTTAAAATTTACCTCTGTATACAACAAAATTTTATTTTTGATGATTCACGATGATCATTTGGAAAATAAAATGTCATGTAATACACTGTAACATATCATCATTGGGATCTGTTACAGTAACAACAGCTCCATGTTGCTGTGCTTTTTGAGTTCCTTTTTTTTTTAAACAATTTTTCTTTCTTTCTTTCTTCCTTTTTTTTGCAGCTACTGTCAGAGTACTAGCTACTGGAGTCTTTTTATATTTGAATATAGTTTGAAACTTTTAATCTGAGGAAGGCTTAGAAACCTATGGAATTCTTTGTTCTAAAAATCCTTAGCAAAGAAATTAGCTTTATTTTTATAAGCCAAATTATGTAAAGTCACTTTAGACTTTACATAATTTTTAAAAATATCTTATATACAGCTGGCATACAATAAATGCTTGTTGGATTGAAATGAATTGAATTGAATGGAAGTCAAAACATGTCAAAACTCTGAATTTCTAATTAAGATGGTCAATGTAGTAGGCTTGTTACAATTTTGTGCAGTACGAGAAAAAAAGTCTCTGAAGAGTAACTAAGTAAAAATTTTAATGTCACCAAATATGGAAACAGAGAAGTCTTTAAGGCAGGACATTAGAGGGCAAAGAACCACAGGCAAATTATTTAATCTCTCTGGGTCTAGTTTCTTATTTGTAAAATGGGAAAATAATCTTAGTAAACCCCTTCTCACAGGCTCTATGCCAGTATTATCATGTTTATAAAGGACTTCCATTTGAACCTCAGAACTATGATATCTCTAAATAGGACATTTAAACTATCAAGTTTTAAAGTAGCTTTCAAAGTAGTAAGAATTTTTAGCAGAAATTGTTGAGCATAGGGTCTTACTGTAGAAGCTAAACTCAGTAGGTGATTCAGAGCCCTTGCTACTACTAGTTTTTCAAATTGTATTCTTAAAATTATTTTGCAAATGATAATGTGCTGGGCCTAGAATGAAAAAAGTTCTGGTTTCAAATCTAGTTTCAGATACTTACTGGCATATTTCTTAACCTCTTTTTGCCTCATTTGCCTCATAGGGTCATTGTGAGAGTCAAATGAGTCAGTATTTGTAAAAAGTATTTAGCATAGTACCTGGTATACAGGAGGTACTTAATAAATAGATAATGCTTATTCCCTTAATAAAGGCCTCTTCTCTTCCTTTCCCTGCCCTTCCCTCTCCCCTTTTCTTTATTAAGCTGAAAGGCACAAAAGTCAAAGGCAGTTGTTGAAGTAGCAGTAATACAATAGACACTGTCTATAACCAAAAGTATAGCTAGTGATTTTTTGAGTCAAGGCAAAAATTAGTGGGATTTGGGGAGAAAGGTAATGCTGTGGACAGCCGGACCACAATAGATAGAGCATGGCCCATCCATTCTACAATCCAGTTCCGGATGAAGAATGCAATGTGGGTAAGGATTTGATCCTGGGCTACCACCTGGATGGGGCTCTAACAAAGGATAAAGATGTGAAGTCCAAGGATGGTGTTTGCTGAAAAGAGCAGAAGTGAACCTTCTGAAAGTCTGTGTGCTGGGAGTAAATTATGAGGCCTGGCCCCAGATACAGCTTGTCCTTCACCTCTTCACGAGGTAATAGCTACCTCCTTTTGCTGCCACTTTTTTACCTAGGCTTGTTCCTATACAATGTTATAATAGGGTGATGAAAACAGAACAAAATAAATGGGAAAAAAGCAAAGAGAAGGGAGATAGAGGGATAGGAATGGAGAAAATGATTCCAAAAAAAAAAAAAAAAGGAAAAAGAAGGCTCATAGGAAATGAGAGGGAGGAAAGCAATAAAAAAATCTCACTTATAGACATGGACACCTAAGAGCATTCATGTTTTTATTTTTGGAAATGAATGAAAGAAAATAATCTATGATTCTTTCAATTATTCACATTTAACAAAACTTATGAAAATTGTCACCCAATTAAATAAATTTTCACATGTTCCATAATGCTGATATGTTCACAAGGAGAAGCAATGAACACTTGCTGAATAAAGATTTCTTTTCTGACCAATCATTTCATTTATATATTAAATATATGCTACTAGTTAAAGAAGAAAAATCACCATTAATTTTTTATGTCTTACCGGGCAAAGCATGTATGAGGTCACCACACAGAACAAAGAATTTAGGCTTGGGGTTGAGCTTGTTAATAGCTTGAACAGCTTGTTCTGTTAATCTGATCTCCTCTTCCCATTCATCACCACAATTATCACAGTCACCAAGTGCCCAGGCTTTCATAAGTCCAAATTGTGGATCTGCTCCTTGGATGAAGTAGAATGGGGATTTCCACTGAAGTTCTTTTTCTTAAATGGAAAATTAAAGAAATATAAAATTTTTCAGGGAAAGCAGACAGGTTAAAACATAGCATTTTCTTAAATTAAGTAGGTTATTTTAACAAGCTATTGTTCAAATAAACCATTTTTCTATCACAGACATTCCTAAACCTTTTTTTTTGACCCCTTTGAAAGTCTACAGATTACTTCTCAGAATGTTCTTAAATGCACAAAACAAAATATACGGTATTATTAAAGAAATTAATTATATTACAATGCACCCACAAAAAATTAAATAAATAAAATAAATAAAAGTTGCAAGCTGCAAGTTAAAAATCTCTGGTGCAGAGCATTTTGATATATATTAATTCTGAAAAGCCATGTGGCCTAGTATCTAGAGAGCTGATTTCAACTATGGAGGTCTTGGATTCAAATCTTGCCTCCAAAATATAGGAAAGGTTTACCTGAGCAAGTAAGTCACTTATTTTCTCAATGCTCCAGGCAACTCTAAAACTAAGTTGCAGAAAAGCCACAGTTCTTTATTGGAAGAGGAAGTATCTCCCAGCAGCTTCCTATGTCAGAGAAATAGGGTCTGATATAGAAAAATAAAAGAGACTTGATACCCAAAGGCTGAAGACAAATATGTGGAAGAGCATAGCCAGGCCCTAATTAATGCAAAAAAAGAATCCCATGAGTTAGTTAGAACCAATAATTTTAACTTTGAATAGTGCAAACTCTAATAAGTATGTCCACTTCACAGAACTCATTATTCAAACTTATATAATTGTATAAGCAAATGAAACCAAACTTTTTTGTTTAAGAATTATAGAATCAAAATGAATTCAAGAGCATCAACATAATATTATACACAGAATATTAGTTTTCAATAGCAAATTTTAAAGCCAGATTTAAAAATGCCATGAACATCAGCTCTCTGAAACATATTAATACATCAAAATTTTCTATTCTTGCCATAATATCACTGTTTTCACTATTGAGGGATGAGCCAGCAGTTTAATTATAAAATAGGGAACTTGGAAATTTGACTGTCTGGTTGAATATATAGTGCCATAATGAAATCTTGAAATTAGTCAACATGTAAAATGTTAACATTTTGAAGACTGCAAGTTTAATGTGCATACGCATGGGGATAATGATACTTCATTATTGAATCCTTATTCTGTTTAAATGAATTTCGTGAGTCATTAATGTCTACCTTTAGAAACTAAAACCTTAAAAGGAAATACTGGGGGGGGGGGGTAAGGATTGTCATTTAAATGTTTTTTTTTTCTATTTAACCTAGTTGAATCCTGGATAAACAGTAATTTTTTTTTTTTTTATATATTATATCTATTTTTTTTTTTTTTGGCTTTAGTTTCTGAAGGTAAATAAATTGTGGTGCTTTCATTATTTATATTTAGTAAAGATTATAAAAACTGTAGTTCTGTCTAATTATTATTTAGCTAAAGTTCTACAAGGTTAAAATGGCAAAAGATAAAAATTTCCATATGTATTGTTTGCATTCCGTAAGTTGGAAATTAAAGCCTAAGGTACCTTCTAAGGCTAAATTTATAACCTCTTTTAAGGCTTTCCAAGAGAGTTCCCAAAGCTGGTTGGTAGACAGATTAGGTAGAATGCTGGATTTGGAGTCAAGAAACCTAGTCCTAAGCCTTTACTAGTTTGATGACTATAATCAAGGCACTTCTCAGAAAGTTACCTTCAAAACAAGGGAAATACTGAGAACACTAATAGAGCCTTTCAGTTTCCTAAATCTTTATGCTTCTTGGTAAGAGTCAAACTCACTGTTTATCTGCACTATCTCTTCTGAAGACATTTTCCAGTCATCCTGATCTTTATCTTATCACTAGACTCATATGACTCCAAAGGAGAAAGTGGAGTGGTAACTGCACAGCTCTCTCTCAGTTAAATCCAATTTACTTGTATGTCATGGCATCTTCTCTCTGATGTTAAGGTCCTCTTTGAGAATTAAGGACAAAAAACAACCTTAAAATTCTCTCTCTCTCTCTCTCTCTCTTTCCCTCCCTTTCCTTCTGCCAACCCCTCCCTTTCCCCCTTTCTTTCCCCTCTTTTCTCTGTTGGGCATCCAGTTTAAGATGTCTAATAGGCATTTGGAAATGTGAGAATGGATAAGCAAATTTGAGAATCATTTGCAGAGACATACCAACTGAGTCCATTGAAGTTAGTAGAATCACCAAGTACAGAAATACAGAGAGAAAAGAGAAGAGAATCCAAGATAAAAAAGCCCATGGGTATGGGATATAGATGGCTTACAGGTATGATCTGGATGAAGGAATGTAGGAACAGGTGGAAAGGCAGGAAGAGAACAAGAAGAGAGTGGTGTCCCAAAAAACCTAGAGAAGAGAATATTGTCAAGAAGATGATTGAAAGTATCAAAGGCTGCAGCAAAAGTCAAGAAGGATAAAGTCTGAAAAAAGATTATCAGAATTGGCAATTAAGAGATCACGGGTAACATCGGAGAGTTTCAGCTAAAAAATGATGAGAAAAACCATAGTTAAGAAGAGAGAGAGAGAAGAGGAAATGGAGATGCAGTTTGTAGAATACTTTCTGGAGGAGTTTAGTTATAAACAGCAGAAGAAATATAGAATGACAATATGGGTGGATGATCAAGTGAGGATTTTTGTGGACAGGAGAAAAAGCATTCAGCAGAGGAGGAAAGATTGAAAAGAAGCACCTATTGTGTGGTAGGCATTAAACCAAACCTTACCTCTGTTGACGATTACTGTATATGTCTTTCTCAGGGCAAAGTAAAAAAAAAAAATTTTTTTTTTGTTGAGGCAATTGGGGTTAAGTGGCTTGCCCAGGGTCACACAGCTAGGAAGTGCTAAGTGTCTGAGAGCAGATTTGTACTCAGTTCCCCCTGACTTCGGGGCTGGTGCTCTATCCACTGTGCAGTCTAGCTGCCCCCCAAAGTAAATTCTTTGTAGTTAAGGATTCTTTTCTTTTTCTTCCAGTATGCCCACAAGCTAGCTCAATGCCTTGAATTTAAGGTTTAATGAATTAAATCAAAAAGACTACCTGAAAATTGTGAGATTATTGGCACCTTCAGCTTGCTCCTTTCTCACCACTCTGCCATAAAAACTTTATTTCAGAACCAGAAGTAGTCTTCTGTTATGATTTTTCTTTTACAAATGCTAAACATTATATAGTTTTTTTTGTTTATGAATCAATGAATTTTTAAAAATTCTTTTAATTGCTTACTATGTGTCCTGTGCTGGGGATACAAACTTAACAAGTGAGGTAGTTTCTATATATGAGTTACTCACACACTGTAAGGAGCTGAGGCTTGAGTTGATGCACTGAGGTCCCAAGTACATGAGGCTAAATAGTAATTGGACCATACTCTATTAATATATATGCTTGGAGAAAGAATGGCCCCGCCCACTCTTTGTGCAAGTCCTGATGTGTTGTATAGGAAATGACGATTTTGGTGGGTGGAGGCAGGGGAGTGGAAAAGGAAGGGGAAGTAGAGACTGCTTACATTGCCATTGCCACGGCTTTTCAGCTCAGATCCCCCTCTGTTAGATGGCTTCCTGTCGCAGCTGCCCATATTGCTATCGCAATCTTTCTTGCCCATATTGCTATCGCAACCCTTATTCACCTCTTCATTTCAATAAAGATTGAAGATTTTTCCCTTAACCTGAATTCCTGACTCAGGCTGATTTTAAATACGCAGTCATTACAACACACTATGTTCAAAAATTACTAGAGTAGACTAATACATCAGATTTAAGTATCCTAGCAAAACTGCAGGCCTAGATACTGTAGGAGGTCATATAGCACGGCCAGATGATCCTTTCTTACCTAAAGGAAATATACAGTTGCTGACTTCCAGATCATTAGCAATAAGTGATCACTCATGTTCATCCTTCAAGACAGTGAGTCTGGAGAAGCCTACCCTCATTCCCATCATTAGGAAGAAGGAAATCTGAATGGAGGAGGGAATCTTAGAGTTCTCTCAGACATTGTTAGGGACAGACATAAGTTGGTGTCTAGCTGAAAAGAGAAAGTGGGAGAGAGGGCAATGTTGACTAGAAGATTGAGAGTAAATAATCGCTTGTGATTATTGTCCTTGATCTGGATAGGATCTTGGGTACCCTGTTCAAACAACCAATTATTATCATGGTTAAAGGATAAGCTCTTAATTAACTAGTTGGTCTTTAAACAATAGACAGTCTGTTTTAGGGAACACACTCTTAAGATTTTCTAATAACATTTATGCTCTGTTAGCCTAGCCTTTGAGAACTCAAGGTCTCTTTCAATGAGTCATCAAAATTCAACTTTTTGAAGGTCAAGTACTTACTATACTGATATAATATATGAACAGGTTTTATAAAAATAATTAGTTTAAGAAAATGAAAAAACAAAAATAGTTGATGTTCTAATGAGTTGTAAAATTATCTCACTAAAATCATCCATCAGTGGATCATGCATACTCTGGAAGAAAACCCTTACAATCTCAAGTGCTTTCTATATTTCTCTTCCTCTTTATTTCTGAACTTCCAGAAAAGTAGTCTACACTTGTTCCTTCTATTTGTTCATTACCTACTCATTATCCAGTTCCCTGCAATTTTGTTTCTGTTTCTACTCCTCTACTGAAACAAAGTCAACAATTATCTCTAATTGGCAAACTGAGTGGCCTTTTCTCAAATGTCTTCTTTCTTGAGGCTCTGTAGCATTTGAAAACAGGAGCCGAGTGGTTTGATAATTCATACTTAAGGTTTATAACTTTGAATGCAAGCTGAGAAGCCAAAAGGAAGTTCCCAGATATGGAAGTCCCCTTGAAGGCAAAAAAAGATTCATTTTTAAAAAATTTATCCACAGTATTAAGTCAGAGTTTCTTGCATATGATTTAAAAATGTCTACTAAATTAAACTGAAAAAGCAGACTAGTTCAAGGTTGTGGATAAGAGGCTTTAGACAGCTTAAACTTTGCCCTAGACTCCAGGAAAAGATCTAAACCTGAGGCCTGTGAACTTTAAAAAAATTTTGAGAACTCTATTTTATTATAACTCGTTACATCTGTAATCCTATATATTTTGTTTTATTATATAAAAACACTATTTTGAGAGAAAGTCAGTCCATAGGCTTCATCAGATTGATAAAGAGGACACACACAAAAAGTTAAGAACCCCTTTTATAGAGGCAAGAGGAAGCCATCAAGGTTTCTGAACAGGAAAATGATATAGTCAAACTATGCCTTTGGAAGACTATTGGACAGCGGTGAGGAAAATGGATTAAAAAGCAGAAAACGATGAAACAGGGAGGCAATTAGAAGGTTGTTATAATAGTTCAAGTGAGAAGTGATGAGGGCCTGTAATAAAGCTAAATGAAAAGAAAGAGAAAAACATGGAGGTAGAACCTATAAGACATGGTAACTGATTGAGTATGAGGAATAAAGTAGCCGAGAAAGTATTATTCCAAGTTTACTAATCTGAGTGACTAAAAGTATAGTAGCAACCTCCACAGAAAAAGGGATGTTTGGAAGAGAGGTAGGTTTAGGGGGAAAATATTTCATTTTGAGAATACTGAATTTGAGATGACAATGGGGCACACAGGTGTCATTGTCCATCTATAAAGATTAACTGGTGAAGCTGTCAGATGGCCACAGTGGATAGAGGGCTGGCCCTGAATTCAGGAGGACTTCAGTTCAAAGCTGGCCTCAGACACTAACCATGTCCTACCTGTGTAATCCTGAGCAAGTCACTTAACACCAATTACCTCAAAACAAAACAAAGATTAACTGTTGATGAGTTAAAATACTGGAAGAAGTGAATTATAGCAATATTGACAATGTCACTACAAATAAAATGCAGGTCTTTCCAACACCACAACAAATAAAACCAAAGGCTATAAAGAAATTGCAACTAAAGGGAAGTATAACCTATAAACTTTTTTTTTTTTTGGAAAGAAAAATATAAAGTGGGGTGCTATTATGTATGAGTATTTGCTTTATTAAGAGATACTACTCAGGGCTAAGCCTGAAAAGTTTGATAAATTATATAAATGTATATATTACACACATGTACATGTATGTGTGTAAACACACAAATACACATGAAACTTAAAACTCTGAATCAGATCAAGTAACTTCTAGCAGAACTTGACCCAGGAAGCTAAGTCCTAAACAGGGATGTGCTGAAGACATTTCTTAACCACTTGGAAGTGCAAACATTTATACCTCAGATTGATAAAAGCTAAAAATATGGTATTGATTTATTATTTTGTCTAGACTTGCAAAAATGTTAATAATATTGCACATTAAACTTAAGAATCTGTGTATTCACTCCCCTCCTTTCCCCTCCCTTGTTCTCAGAGGCTCAGGGGGAATGAAGTAATCATCAGCCAACCTTTTAACAGTAGTGTTAAACATAACAATAATTGATATTTGCATATTGCTTTAAGGTTTGCAAAGTGTTTTAAATCCATTTTCTCACTAAAGCCTCACTACACTCTAGATTCTAAGTCCCTTTGTGTATGTATATATTGGAACTTGGAATAGGTCCTGTTAGCAATCCTTCCCTTTAGCCTTCGGCCCAGGTTCTGTTTAATCAAAGGTTAAGATTTATCATTTAACAAATGACTCAGTCCTCATCCCCTAGATAGTCTGATCTCTTTCTCAACAATCCGACTCCAAAGAATTACTCATTTGTAAGAGTGATTTAAAAGCATTTAATTAAAGCAGAATTGAAATGAACAAAGTATAGGACACAGGGCTGTTCCTGGATAGTATCTGCAACTTCAACTTTTCTGTGGTCATTTTTATAGTGAAAATGACATACAGACTAAAAACTTCTAAATGGAACTGTCATCACTCCATATAAAATCCCCAAATCTCAATTTGCCCCAGCCACTTTTCTTCACAACTGGTATTTTCTAGCTGTACCTACAGATCACACTGATAAACATTTTATTCTCAGAAATGAAAGCTGCAATACAATATCTGATCTCATATTATTGCATTACACCTTCTATTGGCTGGCCCATAATCACTGCTAGGTGAATTTCTTCATTGTTCATTCAAGAACAGTAGTTAAGACTGAGAGCTGCTGCATAACCTCCAGCTGGCCACCAGAGGGCACATGGTCAGGCACAAGTGTTATTCAAGTGTCTCATGCATCTTTCTCTGGACCATCTTCTCATCCCCACTCTTCCCCCCTGCCATGGAAGATTTTCTCTTTTTAAAAACTTTTCCTAACAGTATGATATTAGAATGATTTTAAACAACTTTTTTGAAATTAAATGGCTTAGGTCAAACTCACGTCTCTTTTTTTGTCTGGCATTTGAATATGGCAGGAAGAAACAAAACAAAAATTAAAAATTAAAAAAAAAAAAAACCCTTAGTTATGATCTCCTCAATGAAACATTCTAGATGAGTCAGCATATGTAAAGAGCAGGTGGTGGGGGTATATCCAGAAGATCACTTGTATCACTCTGACATTTAGAGAGAGAAGCCGGATTAGAGTATTCAGAGGGGCAATAACCTACCAGAAGGGGCTTTGATTTCAAACTGCAAGGGCTTCCTTCTGCACAGATATAAGTATAAACAGAAGTGAACATGGCCTAATCATTCCATGTCCTAAGCTTTTTTGCATATGGGCCTGTTAAAGTCCTTTGCAAAAGGACCTACTTAGATCCGAGGATTCCCATATCCCAAACCTGGGTTAGCCAAATCTAGAGGTATGGCTACTTTCCCAACAATAATTCACTGGGGTTTTTTGGCTCTTGTTAGCCTTGCAATTCTAATCTTGCTACAAAATTGCATAATTTGAAAAGACTTTCTCATTTACATATAGGTACATTTATGGAATGAAATCAGAAGTGAAATATGACATTAAAACTTCTTAATAACTGAGCATAGCCAGTAAGGCCGGTATCATGGATTATCATATCTTATTTTCTGCAATGGATTTTGTGTCCATATTTGAGTGCTTTTTAGGTAAGCACTCTGCACATTTTGCTTTCAAAGTCTCATAGGAGAAGAAGGATATCTATCTCAGGAATAGCTTGTTCCTAGTCCTTATCTCAGAGGAAAGCTTTCTGGTTCTCAGTTGTCTGTTCTTATTTCCTAATGGTGGAGAAGGAAATAGCAAACTACTTCAGTATCTACCAAGGAAACTCCAAATGGGGTCATGAAAAGAGGTGGATATGACTAAAACAACAGAACAATAAATTTCCTAGAGCTAAGTGACAGTCATTGAACATGTAAGCCAGCTGACTCAGGGAATACAGTTGGGGGGCCCATATTCTCCAGTATTTCTACAAAGGACACACTAGATAGAAGCTTTGCTTGTCTAACCCACAGATGCTCATGAGTCTCCATAGGTAAAGCAAAAACCACTGTACTCTCTTTTTAAGAATCATGGAGCTTTACTATCTATTGCAATCCTTATAATAGCCCTTATGGGACATACCTACTGCAATCCTTATAGTAGCTCATTATGATACTAGAGTTTTTCTATTTTCTACTTTTATTTGCATACTAAATAACAAAAGGGAGAACAGTGAGGAACTGTAACTTGAAAGGGGCTGTCACAACCAACTCTAACACAAATAAAACAATTACTGGTTACTTTTATCATATATCATATATTCAAACATCATTTCATAGCATACTTAGTCTTCTTGTTTTGAAGTATTCATGAGCTTAACCAAAAAGAACATTATGAAGAAAATTATATCTGTTGTGAAGAATAAGAAAATAAATTGTGAATAAATTAAAATTATAAAATAAATTTTTACAAAAACTCAGTAAGACGCTACAAATACTGTTGTTTCAACGCAAAGGTGGGTATAGAAAAAGAAAATGTCTATATAGACTTAATTTTTTCCAAGAAAGGAACTTCATTGAGCATAGCTAACACAAATATAAAAATTTTAAAACTGACTAAATTTTAACAAATAAGAAATGACTAAAAACAGGTAGAGCAAAGATTAAAACAACAATTAAAATAAAGTTGAGAATATATGATTTGCAAATAGAATAGTTCGAACTTAACTTAGATAAGTGAGCTACTGACAGAGCTGGATGTCTGCTGGATATGAGATACTGAGATACTGGATAATGAGAACTGGATAAAGGAAAATACATCAATATGAACCATTTCTTACATGAGCTGATGAATGTAAAATAACTAGCACATCAAGAAGAAATAACAAACCTAAGAACCACTTTGATTGATAAGCACTTAATATCCTTGCCAAGCAGAGAACATGGCAGCCAAGAACAACAATTTAAAGGATAAATTCATTTCCAGGCTCTTAAAGAGGATAAGATAGAAGAAAATGAGTAGTATTGCCTCATTAAACAGGGAGATGTGGTGGATGAAAAAAAAACCTGCACCAGTCAAACAATGATCTCAAGAACATTAAAGGAAAAAATTAGAAGAATTATTTGGTTTAAAAATGAGGGGAAAGCCACAATTTCTAATAAATTATTCTTTATATCAATCCAAATCATGGCTTACAATGTAGGAATGACATGCTCCTAGCCAAAGATGAATATGCCTAATAAGGACTAGTAAGAATGCACTTCCCTAGAGAGAGCACATCTAACCAAAAGGACTTTAAATTGAAAGAGAAAGAGGGAAAACTCTCTGTGTGTGTGTGTACACACATATACATATATACACACATGCAATTTTATGCATATATATGCATATACACACACACACACAAATATATATCTACCTGTGTGTATACGTATATATAGACAGATACCCTATGTGTATATTTGAAGTTCTCTCTCCTTCCTTTTCATATTCATATATGACTATGTGTATGTCTACACATATATACGTATATACACATACACAAATATATGTATGTGTGTATGTGTGTGCATGCATGCACATGCATGTATATGTATGTATGTGCATGCATGTATATAAAATCCAGAGACCAGAGTAGAGAATCGTGGTGGAGAGAGTTTGAATGAAGATCAACAGAGATGATATTGTTATTAAAGCATATTACAAAATACAAGAAAGAAATAAATGAGGAGTTTGGGGAATAGATTACAGCCTACCACAGCTACATATAAAAATGATGGTGAATTTCCATTATTTAGACATATGTTGAAAGTTTTTCTTTGTTCAAAACAGAGCAATTAAGTAAGTTTCTTACTTTGCCTTAGTGATAATTTAATCCTTAAAAAAATCCTAAATCCAAAATCCTTCAAGAACCAAGAAGTAGAGCTTTCATATGGATCTGATTTCACCAAGAAGGAACTGTCTGTTGAAATGGAATTAATGGAAATCAAGGAGAAAGTGACAAGATACTCATAATGTCTAAGGTTCCTTCTTGATATTTGATTATATGATCCTAATGACCACTGCTGCAAGATACCAGATCTTAAAGATACCAGATAGAGATAACAGATACCAGAAGAGAGAAGGTAGATCTAATCAACTCGTTTTGGTTTTATTCTTTCTGCCCAGAATAATCTTTGGTCTGCAAATGACAAAACAAAAATGGTTAAAAACAAGTTGAAACCCAATATAAATAGATATCTACCTTAACCTTAGGAGTTCAAGTTGGTAGGACAGAAAAACTACTTAAGAATACTGAATTAGCAGATGTTACTGTTGAGCTAGTCACTGTTTTTTTGAAAAAAAAAAAAAAAAAGAGAAAGTTAGCATAGGACAAAAAAATGTCTAATGTCTCCATTTCAAAAAAAAAAAAAAAAAAACTCGGAGAAAGTGGAACTTGCAAATCATAGATTTGAGAGGCTGACTTTGGCTCCTTATGAAATTCCTGAATACATTATTAAAGGCACAATTAGAGAATATATACAGAAAGAAACAGTGATCATGAAAACCTAGCATGGCTCAATTAAAAAACAAAAAACAATCCATGCCAGACTAACATCTATTTACTTTTTGATAAGGATTGACAGATTAGTAAATAAGTAGAATGCTACAGGTATGTGTGTGTGTGTGTATACACATACATACACACATATATACATGTATGTATAAATATGCATATGTATATATAAATACATATATTTAGCAAAACATGCTACAAAGTCTATTATCCTATTCTCATAGACAAGATATTGAGATATGGGGTAGACAATTTCATAGATAATGGATTCAGAACTGATTGAAGGACTCTACCCAAAGAGTAGTTATCAATGGTTTAATGCCAACTTGGAAGATCCCAACAGGGATCTAAGTTGGCTGGTTCTGTCCTATTCAACATTTTTATCCAATGACTTAGATAAGGCACTTTTGTCAAATTAGGAGATGCAAAAACCTAGAAGTATTAGCTACTTCTACCTAACACAATAGATGACAATGAGAAGATAAAAAAAAAAAAAAAAAAAAAAAAAAAAAAAAACTTGACAGCCTAGAGGCTGGGAAGAATTTAAAAAGATGAAATTTAATAAGCATAATATAAAATCTTATACTCAAATTTTAAAAATGAGTTTTACACCACAAAATAGAAAAGACATGGGAATAGTTCATATGAAAAAGATCTGTGACTTCTGAGGGACTGAAATTCAATGATACAATATAGTCACGAAAAATATTAATGTGATCTTAGGCAGCTTCAAAAAAGGCAGACTGTTCATAAAAAGGGAAGTTATAGTTCTACTATATTCCATCCTAATCAGGTTATATAAAGTACAACTGGGACACAATTAATATGAGTTTGAATAATGTGAAATTTGATTGAATGAACTATAAAATAGTTCACTGGATAAGAGCTACCTGCTAGTTTTGTTTAACACGCCTATTATTGCATACCACTTTGCCAAAAGTTATTTTATTTTTTTTAAGAGTCCTCAACAATAAAATGCAAAAAAGGAAGAGGTTTATAATTACATTAGAATAGAAATTTGATGTAATAGAACAGCACAAATGCATAATTGTAAAATAAATCTAAAATATGATGAGATGTTAGAATTTCTCGATCCATGACAAAATACATAGGTAAGAAAAAGGCAAAAGTTGTTTCATAAAAGTATGATAATATGCTCTGTCTCTATTTTTTCTGTCTCTATTTCTGAGAATAGTTTTTGTAGCATAACTAATGTTCCTTAATGTTTGAGAAAATGTACTTATTAATTGACCTGGTCTGTGTGGAATGGATGTTTTCCTTTGGTAGTTTATGGCTTGCTCAATCATTTTTTTCTGCAACAGGGTCCTTTACTATCTCTACTTCTTATTTTGTTAGTTTGGTTATTTTATATTGTCTCATCAATTTCCCTTGAACTTTCAGTTTTGTTGTAATAAATATGTATAATAGGTTCTAATTTTTGAAGCTAAGATAAGCCTGTTTAAAAAAAAAAGGCTCTGATCATGAACAATAAGTCCAAGCATAAAATGGGGAAGTGGATGTTCAAAGGCATCCATCGTTATTGTGTGGTAGATCTATGGACCCAGAAATATATCTAGCAAGTTTCTGCAGCCTTACCTCCCCCCCGACCCAAACATATTCTCTTTTCTCCCTCAAGTAACTGTGCAAGATGACAATGTTATATTTCTTTACTGACTTTTCCTGATTCAAGGGACATGATGTCACATGGCAATGATGGATTAAACTTAAAATGGTTCCCAAACCTTCTAATTTAGAGAATTCCTGCCTGCCTACTCCTGAAAGAAATCTTAAGTTTCCACAGCCTTTTCACTAAAAAGTCCAAGTACACAGAGTCAGAGAATTCACATTCAAATACCAGTTTTGTTTCCTGTATAATCTTCAACAGGTCAAATAACTATATCAGGTCTCAATTTTTTTCATGTGTAAAATGAATAGGTTAAGATGTTCTTTTCTGTTATGGGCCAGAATTCTGAAACAAAGATTCTTACAAGGTGTCAGTGAAATTGATAAAGACAATGATTATCTAGTTTAGCATGGTGCTTAATAATTCTCTAGTTCAGCACATGTACTTAGTACTTAATACAGTTTTAGATTCACACACCTATGATAATGTAATTCTAAGAAAGCATATAAGCTGGGAGCCTCAGCCAGAGAGAGAGACAGAGCCACAAGTGGAGTGGAGGCGGGAGCTCAAGCTGCAGGAGCCCAAGCTCCGGGAGCCAAGGGAGAGAAAGATTCATATCCATTTTCATCAGCCTTGTGGTGGCTGGCCTGTCCTCCTGCATTTTCTCCACTGAAACCAAGTTCCCTCTGAAGGCCACAAGAAAGCTAGCTGAGCACCAGGTGAAGGACACAATAAAGACTTTTGGACTTTAACACCTGGCTATTCTCTACTGAAAAGAAGGCTGGTCCAGAGACCTCAAGAAAATCCAACAGGAACATTACACCTTTCAAGCTCAAAGTCCTGATAATATGATGATTGCTTTCAAATAGAAATCCCATTACATCTAACATTTCTGACCTGAACTATTAACAATCCTTCAGGTAAAGGGTTCCTTTTTATATAGCATACAACTTCTGTCTGAAGCACAGAGTACTTAATATCTCTGTTGTCATAATGTCTACCATAATGATGATTCTATGGCACATTTTAGATTTGTTATAAAAAGCCAGCCCACCTGTTCACCCCAAACATGATCTTCTAGATGAACTAATTTCAATCCACATTCCCTCCCTGCTCTCACAGTCCTTGTACTTAAGCTGATCTCTGACACACCACATAAGTATCTGAAGCAGAATATGGATTGCTAAGCCCTATTTCATTCTATCTTCTTGACATCTTCACCTAGATGCTTTACAGACAGGTTAAACTCAACATGCCCAAAACATTGTTATTTTCCCTTCTGTCACTCTACTCTCCCTACCAAACGCTCTTCTCTTTTCTTATTCTTTCAAAGGCACCATCATCATTCTCATATTTTCAATCTTAGAGACACCCATGACTATTCCTTTTCTCTCACTCCTCATACCCAATAAATTGCCAAGTATTGTTGATTTTATGTGTGTGACATCTTTTAAATCCATTACATTTTCTTTATTCACATGCCACTACCATAGTGGTGGATCACATCTTCTTACTTAAGACTAACATCATAAGCTCCAAACTGATTTTCCTGCTTCCAGTCTCTCCCTCTCTCCAATCCATCTTCCACCCAGCTACAAATTATTATAACTAAAACACTAGTTTGAGTGTCACTTCTTGTTGAGAAAATTCAGTGGCTCCCTATTTTAAGGATAAAATATAAACTATTCTCTTAAGCTTTAATACCCTCTACAACCTGACTACAAATTATCTTTCCAGACTAGTTCATATTACTTTCTCCTCCTCCTGCATTCTACATTCCAGCCAAACTCGCTTACTTGTGATTTTTGTACAGAACATTCCATCTTTCGAACACACTATCCCCCTAGGTGTGGAAGTCTTTTCCTATTCACCTCTATTTCCAATACCTATTAGACTGACATGTCTAGGAGTCCAAAGAAAGGACACGGAAGTCAGTATACGGAATACATACCTTAGAATATTGGCAGAGGTCTTCTACTGAAGGAAGCTACTCCATCAAGCTAGAGTCTCGAGGTGTAGAGAGGTGTTATAGGGGAAGGGATGGTGTGCCAACTGAAAAAAGGTAGTTTTAACTGAACCAGCAAAAAGTATTGGAATCCTAAATTGGGCCCAAAAAGATGAATGAGGTAGGGAAAGTAAATCTACAAAATAAATGGCAGTAGGCTTCCAAGAAGCAGTTTGCATTTTTAAAAAAAGACTATGAATTTCCTACTATGTCTTGTGCTGTGGCTTCTTAATTCTTCCTTTCCCTTGGAATCTCTGATCAGTACTTTTCTTTAGCCCTTTGGACATTATGTATTCCACAAATTAATCTGTTAACTGGCCTAGTCCTGGGCTAGCATAATATTTGCTGTCTTCATCCTTCCAACCCCAGTCATTTCCCCTTTTAATGGTTCATGCTAGAGCTGACGTAAGGAAAGGCTGACAAATTATATCCCAGAAATAAACAGACTACATATAATCTGTGAAATAGATTATGCTAAAAATAAGGCTTCAACAACTTTTTTTTCCTAAATTCTTGCTCGTTATAATATTTCTAAACTAGCTTAAGATTGTTTTTCATATCTATAAATCATTCAATTTACAATACAATATCCTATTTAAAAGACATATATAACTAAAACCAATCATTTTGACTTTTAATATCTAATATTTATTATATACTTTCTCTGAATTTTTCTGTGCAAGTGTATTTTACCTTCATTTTTATTTCACCTTTTAGACATGCTTATTAATTGTTAATGAAGTAGATTTTTTTTGCACACAATAAATTAAACACTTTTGTGTTTAACAAAAACAATTTATTTGTTTGTTATCAGCTATTACGTATTTATTGGGTATTATCAACTAATCAATGCCATACCATAATAAAAGTGCAATAAAAGCAAATTAATCAAGTTTTTAATCATTCATCTAGGACTATGTAAATACTGCCTAACTTTATGCTCTTATCATCTACTAAAACTGCAAGTGATCAACAACCTCAAGTGATTCATTATCGAAAGCAAGGCTTTTTTAAAAAATGGAAATTCTATCCTATTTCTTTAAGTAATTTCTTTAATCATGTAACTATTTTAAGGAGTAAAGTAAAAATAATGACATTACTGTTTTAGGTGTCTACTCCTAGTCCATGAAACCTCAGATGTACTCAAATTTAAAATAAGTGATAGGAATCTAATCTACTGATTGTTGTTAATTCTTCCTTCTCAAGGAGACATTGACAATAGTCCTAGAGGAGCCACACATAACTAGAAATCAATATTATTACATATGTAACTAAGAATCATTATTGAGGCTGGCTAAAGTCACTTTACATTTGTTTTTCTTTTTTAAAAAATCATTTGGCTAGACATAAACTTCTTTTATATCATACATTGTTGTTTCAGTTGCTTAGAAATGGGAATGATGAGTACCTTAATAGAGAAATGGAAAAGTTTTTAGCTTGATAACAAATGCCAATAAAACTAAATTTTTGCAATTTGTCACAGTTGTACTCTGCAATGAATCATAACCAAAATGTGTTCAGCAATACTTTTAATCTTATCTTGGAATTGATCCCATTTTTGTAATAGAAATATTGTCTTTAACATTATTCACTTCTCCTGAGTTCTTTTAGGTACAACAAATCAAATCTTATTATGAAATAGGTCCCTGACTCAAATTAAATATAATAGTTACATATAGGTACCCTAGAATTTATTCTTGTGATTGGTATGCCAAGAAAAACATTCTCTAAATTATATGCCTCAAGAACCAGTGAGAATGTATGCACTTTCTCATACAAATGTAATCAGGCATTTTCTATGGTCACATGAAATTCTGAAATCCAACAATGGTGCCCTATCAAAATCCAGAAGTACTAGCTCTTCAAGGAAGCAGTAAAGCAAATGGACAAATCACACTTCTGCCTACTGAGTAGCTTTCAACATTATTAGTTCATATTATGAAACTACTATTTCTAATACCTCTCAAAGTCTCTAAAGGCAAGTGATAACTAAAGGCAGTTATCACCTTTTCAAAAATTTTCACCTTTCCCTGGATATACCAATTAATTCTTCTTTTTCACTTTTCTAGCTGCTCAGAAAAACTATGATTTACCTAAAAATCAGCTTTATCAACCAATCGATCAATCAACATTTCTTAAACTCCTATGATGTACCAGATATGATACTAAGCACTGGGGATAGAAAATGAGTTAAAAAAGACAATCTCTGTTCTCAAGGAGCTTATAGTTTAATGAGAAGAAGAGGATAACATACAAATAAACAAACCAAGCAGCATATAATATAAATAGGAAATAATTAAAAGAGGAAAGGCACTAAAATTAAGAAGAGTTGGAGAAATCGTCTTGTAAAAGGTGAGATTTAGTTGGGACTTAAAGGGAAGCCAGAGAGCATGCCACAAAGTATAAATGGTTGTGAAATCTTAATGGCTCTGATACTAAGTAATTAAATAACAAAACAAATCACTGAATTTCCCAGAGTCTCTACATCTACCAAAAAGGATGATAAAGAGAAAGAAATTATTAGTTGAAAGGAGTATGAAAAACTATCAAGTACTCAGATGAATTCGCTTTCTATAGATGACAATATAATCCGAAGAATTGAGAAGTGGCTGCATGGCTGGATTCAAGGAGAAGTCACACATGGTTCACCGTCAATGTGGAAAGAAAGACTCCAGTGGAGATCCACAGAATCTGTGCTTGCCCCTGCATTGATTTATATTTTAATTAATAATTTGGATGAAGGCATAGATGATCTGCATATCAATTCACATAAGACATCAAATTGAGAAAGACAGCTAACGTGGTATCTATCTGACAGGGTCACAATCCAAAAGGAACTTCATAAGTGAAAAAATTGAGCTGAATCTAATGAGATGAAATTCAATAGGGATACATGTAAAATGTTACACTTGGATACCCAAAAAAGAAAATAAAAATTAATGTATGCCTCATTAATATGACAGGAGAGGCACAGACAGTAGTTTACTGTTTTGTTCTCAGCACCACAGTTTAAAAAAGCATTGATAAACTTGAATGTGTTCAATGCAACCAGAATACTGAAGGGCCCTGAGTCTAAGACATATGAGGATTTGTTGAACAAACTAGGCATATTTATCCTGAAAAAGAGAAGACTGGGGGGATCAGTGGAGGATAATGATAGCTGTCTTCAACTATTTGAAGAACTGCCAAGTGGGAGAGAAAATACTTGTTCTCTTTGACCTCAGAAGGCATGGGTAGAAAAAAGACAATTTAGATTTGACGTCAAGAACTTATTAATGACTAGAGGCATCTAAAGGACTGGGTGGAATGGGCTGCTGAAGAACAGAAAAAAACTGGCAATCCTCCACCTTCCTACTTTGGAAGTCTTCAAACAGGATGGATGACTGATTGCTGGGCACATTATAGTAAGGATTACTTTTTCATACAGATAGAACTAGATGGGAGGTGAATAAGGTATTCAGGGAGGACTAGCATCTCTGGTGTGAGGGCTGCTTCTCTACCTTGGGTGTCTACCTTCACGCAACTCTCATCTATGGCTTCAAAAAGCTGTAGCATGCACAGTAATCACACCCCAATAAACTGTCTCAGCACACAAACTAAACCAGGTTGAGAATAACCAACAGCCCACAAATTCATTGGTGAATTAGGGAAGTGCCTACCCCAAGCATGTGAAGACTTCCTCAGTGGAACTGGTAGATAAAAACAATTTGCTCATGAGCACCTGAAGCAGACATTAAGGGGTGCTTAGAGCTTGGCCAGACATTGCCATTCACTGTATCTTAGGCTATCATCAGTCTTCCTATCTTTTGCCTTGTCACTAGACTTCAATTACTATGGAAGAGAAAATGAGGCTGATGACTTTATGCAACTGTCTCGCAAATCCAATTCACATAAAGTCAAGACATCATCCTGTAATATAATTGGTCCTCTTCATAACTAAAGGACTAAGAACATTAGATGGCCACTAAGTTTCCTTCAAGATGCCTAAAGGACATTTAGTTTGAAATATGTAATGACTGGTGATAGGATATTAGAGCTCAAGATACTAGGACTGGATAGATCTCTGGAAGTCATCTGCACAGAAATGATAATTGAATTCATGGGAGTCACCAATTAAAATATTAGAAAAGCCACAGGTACTTTCTACCCCTAATCAAGAATATGATCAGTGAGGACATTCTACCTTTCAGAGACCCAACAAAAAACGTCATCCTTTAATTTTGTTAAGTTGCTCAAGCATATTTCTGGTCATATCTCCTTTACCTGTCACTGTCTACTTCACAGGGTTATGGTGATAAAAGTTCTTTATAAATTTAAAGCCTACATAAAAGTCATAGCCTAAATTTTAAAATATTTCAGATAATCAACAGATAAAACTTAGATTTTATAAAACATTAGTAGTTCTCTCATATTTGATTTAGTAATGATTCAGCCAATGTAGCTAGCTGATTATTTAAAACATGTATTCATTGCCTTTAAAGATTTTTTTTAAAAGAATCATGGAATTATATTTTCAATACTCTTCATATTCTCCTTTATGTTTTTAAGAAACATTTTAAAATCTAGTTCTCTACCACTTCTGCAGCCACAGAATTTTCTAGATTTAAGAGATAAATCATGAAATATACTGATAATGAAAGAGATTTTAGAGTTTATTTAATTCAATACCTTTAGGAATTAGGAGGAAACAAAAGATATAATGATAACGGTAAATCCTAAAAGATGCAATGACTCATTTTAATGCAGCAGTATTTATTCAGTATTGCATGGGAGGATTTCCCCAGAAAGAATCAAAGAGATGAATTCAGGGATACTAAACATACTCTGTGCACCTGAAGTTGGAAAGGTTTAAAATGTCTGAAAATTATCTTTTTTTTTTTTTTTTAAGGCACTCACATCTTTTTCTTAAGAAAAACTGATGGCAATAAAAATGATAAAGACTGGAGAGATCTCTAGAAGCAAAGAAAAGTTTATTCTGCATTCTCACGAGGATCAGGCTGCCCATCCTTCCAGCAGACGGTGGAAGGGAGGAAGCACTGTAGGGGGCGGGGTCGACATTTTTTAATCCCTAATGCAAATTCTCCTCCCACCACTGACTCTCATCCTTATTGACTGAGGATCTTATATTCTAAACCTGGGAACTATCCAAGAAATTGAACTTGACCAATAAGTACATAGTTGCCCATATTTGGCTGAAATAGAGAGGATAACAAGAAGGGGACTTAAGTGTGCCCTTAGGGGAATAACAGAGAGGGAATAGCAGGGAGACTTTAAGTATGCCCTTAGGAGAATAGCAGGGAGGAGACACTTTAAGTATGCCCTTGTGCTTAGAAATGTTTCTCCCAGACTTACACAAACTGATGCTGAGTGAAAGGAGCAGGGCCAAATCATTATATACTTCAACAACAATACTATATGATGATCAATTCTGATGGACATGGCCATCCTCAACAATGAAATGAACCAAATCAGTTCCAATGGAGCAGTAATGAACTGAACCAGCTACACCCAGCGAAAGAACTCTGGGAGATGACTAAGAACTATTACATTGAATTCCCAATCCCTATATTTTTGCCTGCCTGAATTTTGGATTTCCTTCACAGGCTAATTGTACAATAGTTCAGAGTCCAACTCTTTTTGTACAGCAAAATAATGGTTTGATCATGTATACTTATTGTGTATGTAATTTATACTTTAATATATTTAACATCTACTGGTCATCCTGCCATCTAGGGGAGGAGGTGGGGGGAAAGAGGGGAAAAATTGGAACAAAAGGTTTGGCAATTGTCAATGCTGTACAATTGCCCATACATATAACTTGTAAATAAAAAAAAACTATTAAAAAATATCTATAGCAAAAAAAAAAGAAATGTTTCTCCCTTTCTTTCATATTTTATCTTTAAAGAGGAAATACACTGAGAACAAGATGGTTGAGAAAATATATCAAGAATGGTGTGAGAGGTCTCAAAGGTTAATAAATAAAAGGAGGGATTGTATGGAATTAACTTGAGTGGAGATACTCTCATAGGAATATAGCCTTAATCTATACCTTAATTATGACTTGACACTTTATAATAACAAGTAGAGCTACAGTATTTAAGTACCTCTTTTAAAGGCAATTTTTTTGTTGTTGTTGTTTCTGGGTTAAATTTCCAGGATTAGAATGTAAGTCCAGACTCCCCTAAATAATGGGAGAAAAGGCAGACAAATACTGACTATGTGATCTTGGAGAAGTCAGTTAACCTATCCCAGAATCAGACAATTATCTAAGACTACAATTTGCCTCTATTCATTGGCTAAGGTAATTTCCTTTTGAGGAATGTCCTTCCCAAATTAATGAAATAAAGTAAAAAAAAAAAATGCATATTATATTATAATCTTGTTCAGTAACTACTTCACATAAGTAAGTCTCCTTTTTCCAAATTGCAGACTATATGACCCTTGTGAATAGACCACTTTGTGGTACCCTACAATACTTGAGAGTGTACTAGGCACACAAGATCCATCAACATAGTAATGATCTGAAGACTGGTGATATGCCTAAATAAATCTCTCCAAAGATAAAAATATAGAGAGGCCTAACAATAACACTAACTACCACTTACCATCATGACCTATTCTAGGAAGTTTTACATAGTAGAACCTGGGTTTAAGTCATGAAGATCTGCTTCTTATAAACTGTGACCTTCAACAAACTACATTCCCTTTCTGTCTCATTTTCTTCATCTGTAGAATGAAGGAGTTGTATTAGATTATCTTTAGTATGCCTTTCTCCTATAAATCTATGATCCTATGACAGGTTGCACTTAGATTTCACATAGGACAGATCTGGGGAAAAGAAAGCATGGCCTATTTCCCTAATGAGACTACTCAATTATATATATATATATATATATATACACATACATTTTTGCATTAGTGATATGGGGAACCCTGAAACTGTCCTGACTTTGGGGTAAATGCTTGAGAACTCCTTAAAGGAGATAAACTCCTTAAACCCCTCAGTGAAACTATCTGCAGAGAGATCAGCCCCAAGGAATCAAGATAAAGTGGTTTCATTCTGTTATCTTGATGGGACTAGTTGAGTTCAGGACCACTTCTACTTAGCCTGAGCTGGAGATCCAGATTTCTATTGACCTCTGCTGAGTTGGAGATTAGTCTAGGCACACTCATTCAATTGGAAAAATTTCTATTCAATTCCAAGATTTTGGTCTGATTTCAACTCAAATTGCCTTCAGCCTCTTGCCAAGTTTCAAAATATAAAAAGGGGCAACTTGGAGCACTTCTTTGCAGAGGGCCAAAAGCAGGATATGCTATAGCAAGGAACGTCTCCCCTTGGCGTAACTACCTTCAAGGATCCTCTGCCCAATAAGAAGACTCCCTCTTTTCAGCATTAAACCCTTCTTTATCTCTCTCACCCATTTCCCTAATAGGACCTTGCAGAGGCCCAAAACAGGAACATGCCATACCAAGGAGCCCCTCTCTCTCAGTTTGGTATAGCTGCCTGCAAGGATTCTGCCCGCTGAGAAGACATTCTCTTCTTAGCATTAACCCCTTTATCTCTCTGCCAGGATTCCTCTGCTAGACTTTTACTTTTCTGTCAGGACCTTGCCACTAAGGAAGTCAGCCTCCTAGCAAAAGCTGACTTCCCAGTGCCAATAAACTTCTTTTTGCCAGTCCAACTTTTTGAGTTCATAAATTCTTTTACAAACTGCACTGACCAGAAGGGGTTCCCACAATTCTCTTCCCTGTGCCGATTATTAGCATCATTAGCAGTTATCAAGTTTTGGCATGAAATCCTACAAAATTGGCTATGGGCAAATATTTACATTTCTGGATGATATACAAGAGAAGTTTCCATAGACCTTCAAATCACTCTCCTCCCTTTCTTAAAGAGTTCAGTAACTGATTGGCAGTATCTTCTCTCTACTCCAGTGGCTTCTTTCAAAGTCAAGAACTGAAGTACAAAAACTGATGTCACTTGGGAACTCAGTGATTTCCCAGTTCATCAACCTCCTTTCTCTCTTTAACTTAGTAATGGCCAAACCCTAGATTTTGCTATCTTTCACACATAACTGTTTTCCCTCTAGGATCTTGAACTCTGAAATTCTTTTCTCTGATAACAATTCCTTAATCTTCTGTAATGACCGCGTATTTAAAATCAGCCGGAGTCAGGAATTCAGGTTAAGGGAAAAATCTTCAATATTTATTGAAGTGAAGAGGTGAATAAAGATTGCAATAGCAAATATAGGCAAGAAAGATTGCGATAGCAAATATAGGCAGTTGCGACAGGAAGCCAGCTAAGAGAGAGGGACGCGAGCCGAGCCAACCGTGGCAATGGCAATCCCAAAAGCCTCTCCTCCCCTTCCTTTTCCACTCCCCTGCCTCCACCCACCAAAATCGTCATTTCCTATACAACACATCAGGACTTGCACAAAGAGTTGGTGGGGGCCATTCTTTCTCCAAGCTTATATATTAATAGAGTATGGTCCAATTACTATTTAGCCTCATGTGCTTGGGACCTCAGTGCATCAACTCAAGCCTCAGCCCATTACAATCTTCCATCTCTTTCTCTGCCTCATTTTTCCTAATTCTTTGTTCTAGTCTCTCCTATTCCATATTCTCAATTAATCAGTCTTGCTTTGGGGTTCCATTTCCTTCCTTCACAATTTAATCCTACTAAACATAGTAGGCAAATTATATCCAGATGCCCACCTTTGTTCTCTAATCCCATTTTCACTGATACTTTAGCAAGTTTAGCAAATCACAAACTTCTCTCCTTCCCCCATTATCCTAAACATTATCAACCTTCTCTATGTTCTTCTCTATATAATACTGCAGAATTG
Organism: Antechinus flavipes; assembly: GCF_016432865.1. Lineage (NCBI taxonomy): Eukaryota > Metazoa > Chordata > Mammalia > Dasyuromorphia > Dasyuridae > Antechinus > Antechinus flavipes. The sequence goes on from NC_067398.1 coordinate 296,572,041, forward strand.
GGTCCAATATCTGTTCGTGATAATTTCAATTGGGCACAAAATGTTTGTGGCAGCCCTGTTTGTAGTGGCTAGAAGCTGGAAAATGAAAGGATGCCCATCAATTGGAGAATGGTTGAGTAAATTGTGGTATATGAATGTTATGGACTATTATCATTCTGTAAGGAATGACCAGCAGGATGAATATAGTGAGGACTGGTGAGACTTACATGAACTGATGCTAAGTGAAACAAGCAGAACCAGGAGATCATTATATACCTCAACAACGATACTGTTTGAGGCTATATTCTGATGGAAGTGGATCTCTTCGATAAAGAGAGTTAATACAGATCAAAGATGGACAGAAGCAGCTACACCCAAAGAAAGAACACTGGGAAATGAATATAAACTGCTTGCATTTTTGTTTTTCTTCCCGGGTTATTTATACCTTCTGAATCCAATTCTCCCTGTGCAACAAGAGAACTGTTCGGTTCTGCACACATATATTGTATCTAGGATATACTGCAACATATCCAACATATATAGGACTGCTTGCCATCTAGGGGAGGGGGTAGAGGAAGGGAGGGGAAAAATCGGAACAGAAGTGAATGCAAGGGATAATACTGTAAAAAAAAATTACCCTGGCATGGGTTCTATCAATAAAAAGTTATTAAAAAAAAATTTCAATTGGGCACTCATTGTTACACAAAAATCCTTATTTTTCTCTGACTCATACTTCCAAGAAGCTATTCCAAACCTCTTACTTCCTGCTGTGTGGGACAGCTATGACCTCTATCCAAATTAAAATCAGAGACTCTCAAGATAGAAAAGCAAAAAGGGATTTATTATGATCACAAGAGAAAGGGAAACTCACAACAGATAAGGTGTCCTTAGGAAAGAGTGCAAAGCATAAACTAAAAACCACAAGATTATATAGACCCTAACGCAGAACCCTGATACTCTTCTGACCTTTTCTCCCATTGGCTAGGGAAGTCCAGGCTCAGATCCTAAATGTGAAATCTATTCCAGTAGAAATCTACAAAGAATATTAGTCAATAATACACTCTTTACCATATGTAATGCTTAATGAAATGAATGCTGATGAAAAGTGTGGGGGAAGGGGGAGAGGGCAGGAAGGGAATGTGAGTTTATCTAAGATAATCCAACATCTGCAACTTTGGGCTGTAGTACAACTTGTTATTGCAGTCTCAGGTCACAATTAGGGATCAGGTCAAGGCCATATTCTTATGAGGTCTTCACTCACTTTATCCCATTTAATTGCAAAAACTTTTTACACTACACTACAGTACATACAATACACTACACTTACCCCCCCCCCCCCACTCTTAAGCAGACCCATTTTACCTACTTTAATGAGATAATCAAGGTCACAATAGTGAGTTCCATCTTTTCTACTGATTTATATAGATCTACAGAACTATACACACAAAACCTGACTCTCCTTATTTGGCTTCCACAAACCTGGCTTTGTCTTCATTTTCTTACCTGTCCAACTTTTCCTTCGCAGTCTCCCTTGATGCATTATCATCTGTCTCTCATCTCCAAATGTACCAGTCTCCCAAGTCTCTATTCTTAGGAAGGGTTTTTTTTTTCTTCTCCATAGCCTTTTCCACAGTGAACCTATCAGTTCCTAGGGATTCAATTATCATCTCTAGGAAGATAACATTCAAATTCAAAGACTGTAAAATGACATTTGACTAGATATCAGAAAACTTACCTTGATTTTTTACTAACTTTTGTAACTTCAGCATTAACTTTAAGGAGGCAAAGTCGAAGCTGATTGATTTTACCCAAACCCTATTGAAATCAAAGAAGATGGAAAGTAGCAGAAAGCTGAACTATTAATGTGTCAACTGAATGGAATAATGTTGCAGCTTTACGCCTCTATAAAGTGTGAAGGAATTCTCCCTGATGGAATGAGACAGTTTGCTAACATCTGTGAAAATGGAATAGTTAATGACTTTACTAATCACCTTGATTTGCTCAAACTCCCTTATTATCCAGAAGAGACCTAACTTAGGAATCAGATAAAACTGAGCATTTAGGAATTTTCTTGCAGTATTGGCATACTGAACCTCAACTGAGTCATATTAACTCTCAGTTCTGAAAAACAACCTAATCCAGAGATAACCTCAGAAGACAACTTACACCCCAACTCTGTGATTTTTTTGTTTTTATAACCCCTCCTGCCTCTGCCTACTTTGAGCTCAGTTCTAACTGTGCTCCTATATATATGTGCCTGCCTACTTAGTAGGAATAAAACCACAAAGACAATCTATTTTGTTTTTTGTGGCCTGAACTCTGGGGAGGAAAAAAAGGTTGACACATGCAAACTGGCCACATTCCTGGTGGTCTTTAAAAAGCAAGCTTGTCAGAATTGAACATCAATGCAAGAAATAATTTTTAGGAGTGTGACCTTTCTGCACATTTTCCCACCAAAGGCTCTGGCTAAGAGTAACCTCTAGCAGTAGAAAAGATATTAACAAGAGATCTGAGGAATAAGTCAAATTCAGGAAGTCAGATGACTAACCAGCCCAGCAGAGATGACATTCCTGAAGGAAGCTCCAAGAGAACAGCTCAAGAAGAAAAAGAAATTCTGAATCTGAAGTGACAAGAGACATAAGATGTTGTAAAAATGGGTACATAACTATTGAACGAGATAAAGTGAGATCTTTCAAAAAAGTTGTGAAAATGCAGTATGGCTTCATCTATTTCAAAGTTTGAGTAGGCCTGAAGGACTTTAAGTATTAAGTCAAGGGCATACTTAAAGTTTCTCCTCCCAGTTATTTTCCTAAGGGCATACTTAAAGTCTCCTCCCTCCTATCTTAAGGACATACTTAAAGTCTCCTCCCTGCTATTCCCTCCCTGTTATCCCCCAAGGACATACTTAAGCCCCCTTCTAGTTATCCTCCCTATTTCAGCCAACTATGGGCACCTATGTACTTATTGGTCAAGTTCAATTTCTTGAATACTTACCGCATTTAGAATGTAAGTCTTCAGCCAATAAGAATGAGGGTGAGTGGTGGGAGGGGGAATTTGCATTAGGGATTAAAAGCGATGACCCTACCCCCTACCGTGCTTCCTCCCTTCGATTGTCTGCAGGATGGGTGGGACAGCGGACTCTCTGGAGAACGCATAATAAATTTTGCTTTGCTTCTAGAGATCTATCCAGTTTTTTTTTTATTAATGGTTTCTGACCTACACACTATTGAAGTACTTATTTGAATTAAAAAAAAAAAAACAGCTATAAAAATGTGGCTGTGACATAAATGCCAATTCTTCCCCTTACCTTCCCAATGCTAATCACCTTTCCTAGGATTAGCAAAGCAAAGTTCACAATTTTTGGAGCTCTGGTGGGAAAAGACTTAAAAATCCCATTGCAATTCAAATTGGACTAAGCCTTTAAATACAAATCATTGGGCTTTCATTGAAAGGCCACACCTAGTCCAAGCTGTCCCCACCTTTAGTTCTGGTTTTGTACATATAGTGTACAGCAACCATTGTTGGTCATTCCAGAAACCAGCAAGATCTTTCTCCTCAAAGAAAGACTCTTGTGATAGCAACATTGGTCTAAATTTTTATTTATCAGATTCTTTTGTGATAGCAACTTTGGTTTCAATTTTTATCTAATCCTTAACTACTGAATGGGTAGTCCCTCAGAAAAAGAGAGTCTTAATTTTAAAAGACCAAGGTGACATGACATTGGGCCATTAACAATCATCAATACTTAGTTTCATCACATAACTCCTATGATTCTGGAGAAGAAAGTAAGTGATGAATTTACTCAGCTGTTTCACTTATGTCCATTTCACTTGCAAGTCAAAAGAGGAACAAAAATAAATGTATTCCCACGCTTCTTACTAACATTATTTATTTATGGGAGAATGAACTTCAGCTTCATGGGATGACAATTTTTATTATGTCTTCTTTGTAAATGAATTTTAGCTAATTGACTATTAAAAGTAAATGCTATTGGGAGCTTATGAGCTATAGTTTTAGGAGTGTAAACCCATTTCTTATCTTTCAACCTGGAGTAGTAGGGCCCTTTAGGGGACCCAAGTCAAGAGTTTAATTTCAAGTTGGAGAAGAGGTAGCCCAGAGGGGACTAAAAATGAAAGGGGTTGACATAGATATCTCTAAGATCCCTTCCGACTCTATAATCCTTTTACTTATCTTTCCTGTCCAGTCTCATCTCAATGATTGTCTTCTGGAATCTGCACCTGGATGTATGGACAACATCTCAAACGACCATTTCCAAAGTGAAACTCATTAACTTTTACTCTAATGCTATGGCTGAACCCAAATCACCTACTGGTTGTCACTATGGTTCCAATTACCCAGGAATTGTAATTATTTTTTATCAACGAATAACTTGTATCCTCCTCCCCCAGAATCTAAATACTGCAAGGTAGTTTTTATTTCTTTTTCTTTTTTTTGCTCCAGTGCTACGCATACGGAAGGTGCTTCATATCTTAAGACTACCGAACCAAACTTTGCTTAAACCTTAGAAATGAGGCTGGCTCTCTATAAGGATTCAATTCTATTCCCAATAAAGTTTTATTTTAGAGTCAAAATAGAACAAAATACTCTTTCTCTCCTCTAGCTTTAAAATTAACTTCATCTTTTGCAGTTTAAGAGAATATTATAGATCAAAGGTATTCTCAGGGTTGAAAAAAGATAAAAATAAACACAGAGTACAAGTAATTATTAATAGAACATAACGTTAAGATAATTGGTGATTTAGAGCTTCCGCTTTTAACATCTTTCCCCAGCCCAACATAAAAGGGCTACCCAGCTCTCGCCCACCCGGACACTGCCCGCAGGCCATGCATGTTTCTTTTCGGAACTTTTTTACGCAGCATTAGACATAGGAATTCCCCTAACTCGAGAAGAACGCCCGTAAAACCTAGAAGGATCAGAAGAGACTGTTTCCCTCTGACGGCCCCTATCCTCCCCTGCCCTTCGTAGAGTTTCTGAGTAGAAGGCGGAGAGATCCTGCCGGGGAAGGGATCGGGCGAAAGAAGGGACCCGAGAACTCTCCCACGTCCTAAAGCCGCAGGCAGGCGTTCAGGAAGCGGAAAGCTCAATTGCTACAAGGGGACCCTGGCAACGCCACAAGGAAGGGACCCAGTGCGACGGATATTTCCGCCTCCCAAGAGCTGCCTCGACCATCAGCCAAAGAGGGCCGGCTAGACATTCTCTCCCCTCCGCCTCCATAGCATGGTCCGAAAGATCCGTTCCACTCGCGGCCTTGGCTCCTCCCCGTCCCCCCATCCCAGGGCGAGAGAAAGACGCCGGGGATGAGCATACCTTCAGGGAAAGCGCCCAGCGTCCTGCCACGAGCTTCGGAGAAAATGTCCCTCTGTATTTCGGACATGTCACTTGCACCTGAGTGGAATCTGGATGAGGGGAAAAGACCAGAAGTGATGAAGAAAACGGTCTCGACTCAGTGCCCTTTGCTCGGGGCGGGACGGGACGGGGTGGGCGGGGCAGGGCGAAGGAGTCATCAGCTCCAGGTGCCACTAATCTCGTCTGTGGAGGTCTAGACTGCTGAACATCGATCTTTCCGAGCTCTATTTCGGGGCCTGGACGGAAGATGCTTGCGGACGGGCTGAAAGGCGTTTAGAAGGCACCGGGCTCGACAAATCGACGTCTCCTTCCCCACTTTGAATCCCTGCGGAATTTGGGGCATTTTATAAGCTTGGAGAAGAAGAACCTGATTAGCTGCGTGAAGAGTCCCATCCAATATTGAAAGGCTGTCGATGATAATGCCCCTCGTGGCTCTGTGTCAGAACTGAGGCCTTGGAGACTGAGGACTGAGAGTCTTGCCCAGCCTTGCGTTCCCACGCACTGTGTGACCTTGAGAAGGACACTTCAAACACCCTCCCTACCTCCCCCTTCCCCCCCCCCCCCAAAAAAAAAAAAGCGACCTAGAGATTCCAAATCATGCTCCAAGATACCACTGCCCCGTGTTCCTTCACATTACACCACCTTCCCTGACACATATAGGAAAGCACTACAGCAGCATGTAAAATGCAGAGGCCCAGGGATTGGGTTTGGGGGCCGAAGTTTTCCCATTTGTAAAATTAAAAGGTTGGACTTGATGAGACCAGCCTTCTAGGAGAGAATTTTCTGGTCTTGCCTTTCCTGGAATATACCTTCCCTTGTTTTTTTTCACAAAGTAAGACCATGCCTGCCAATGCTAACTAATGGAAGTGTGGATTTCTCTATCCACTGAAGCTTGGTTTAAATGCAGCATTTTAGTAATTACCCCTGATCCTGACTTCATTGTAAATGATCTTTGCTTCTGAGGTTTCATGACTATTACTTAAGTATTATCTATAAATTAAATTATCTTAATTTAGATTTGGAAAGGATTCATAGAGGCTATCTCTAGTCCAACAGCCTCATTTTACAAATTAAATGAACTGAGACCAAGTAAGGCTAATTTACTTGCCTGAGTTCTCACAGAAAGTGAGTTATAGTTTTCCTTTAATTTAAAAAAAATTTTCCCCAGTTACACGTAAAAAGGTTTTTGTGGGGTCATACATGTACATTCTTTTTTTTTTTTTTTTTTTTTTTTTACATATTTCCATATGTTGGGAAAGAAAAATAAACAAAAAGGAAAAACCACAAAAGAAAAAAAGCAAGGAAAAAAAGTGAACATAGCATGTGTCTATTTATATTCAGTTTTCGAAGTTCTCTCTTTGCATGCAGATGGTATTTTCCATCCAAAATTTAGTGGGATTGCCTTGGATTACTGAATAGCTGAGAAGAATCAAGTCTGTCATAGTTGATCATGGTAGTTTTACTGTTGGTGCATGCAGTGTTTTTCTGGTTCTTGTTCATGTAATATAAATCTTTCTAGGCCTTTCTAAAATCAGCTTGTACATTTTTCATAAAACAATAATATTCCATTACTTTCATATATTATAATTTTTTCAGCCATTCCCCAATTGATGGGTATCTACTCATTTTCCAATTCTTTGGCACCACAAAAAAACTGCTTCAAACATTTTTGCACAAATGGGTCCTTTTCTCTCTTCTATGATTTATTTGGGATACAGACCTAATAATGGCACTGCTGGATCAAAGGGTATAGCCCTTTGGGCATAGTTCTAAATTGTTTTCCAGAATGGTTGGATCATGAAACATCATTACTTGACCAGAACCATTGCATGCTTCTTCTATCTAGTGCATATTGAAACTCCATGTCCTAGCTAATTTAATGAATGAATGTGGCTAAAATGAATGTCAGATATAGTTCTTTGAAATTATGTAGCATGGGCTTATTCTCATAATCTTTCTAGCTTACAGAGCTTGAATTTCACTGTTAGCTTTGAAAACCCATCATCACTTTGTTATGATGCAGTATTTAGGAAGGATTTTGGTGGAGGACTATATTTAGTTTAATATTTGTGTGTATATATATTAGGAAATAGTAATATTTCCCCTACCAGATGGCAAACTTCTTGAAGGCAGGCATCATGTCCTATTTATCCATATTTTCTTCAGAACAAAAACACATAATAGAGTCTTAAATCTTTTTTGAATTAGAATATTTCAGCGTCCACCATGTATATTACAGAGAACTGGGAAAGGCAATGAACATGTAGATAATTTTTAGGTAAAATAAATGGCATTGACATAGTGAGGCCTAACAGGGAAGTTGGCAATCTATAGCAATTGGTACATAAGCTGGCTACTTCTTATAAAGTTTTAAAAAAATAAAAAAAAGATAAAAGTATCTATCATTTGTAACAGATGGCATGAGAGTTAAGCTTATTATATAATTCCACTAGATAAGAGTTTAATCTTTTTCACAATACCTCAATTATCTTTGTGACTATCACTTTTTAGGAGACTATTTGCCCTTGTATTCCATAGCCACAAACTGCTGTGATTTTCTAACTTTTTTGTTAATTTTTATTTTTCTCTCCTTTTGTTTGTCAGCTGTTATTTCTTATGGCAGTCAATGTTTCTACCTCTACAGGTTACCTTAGTGCCCCCTAATATATTCCTTCATATTTGTTATGGACATGGAAATAGTATAACTTAATAAGCTTATTAGAATGTGTATAAAATGGATTCAACCAATTTGTCAAAAAAATACTAAAATAAAAACCTATAGGTCTTAATCTACAAAGTAAAGTATTGATAGTGTAACTTTTATCATTTATAAGATTTTTCTTCTTTATTCCTGGGTTTGCCAACAACTGGATCCAAAGAATAGAGTTATTACTTTAATTCCATCTAACTCACTAGTAACATCATGTGTGTGACAAAAAAAAAAAAAAAAGCTAAACTGTCACCAAATATTTTCCTGTTTCTTGTGAAAATATTAACAGCTCCTCAAATTTTCAATGTATCTTGTTCCATTCTTCCATACAGTAATCAATTTATTTTCTTTAAGTCCTTTTGGGGTCACTGCAACTCTTTAGGTGCTTTAATGTCATTTAAGGTTAATTTTTTTCTTTTTTGTAATCTGTAGGTCTATCTAAAAACAATTGTTGCAGTCTGCTGAATTTTAATTTATGCTTCAGTTTTGATCTTAAAAATAAAAAAGCCTATAGAGAATTAAACATTTGGAACTACAATCAGACAAAGATCACTGTATGATTTTGTATAAGCCACAAAAAAGATACTTTCACTTCCTATTCACTTATTTGAATACAGAATCTAAAATAAAGCATTTTGAATCCCTGAAAAGGACAGTGATTTCTTAAAATTCACTTTTGGTTACCTACTATATACTTATTGGTTTAAAAAATCTTCCTTCAGGATGTCACATATGTAAAGAATTGTGTCTATTCCTAAATTTTATTCTATAATATACTATTCTTTTGGGGGAAGGGATATATATGGAATTACTGATGTCCCTAACCTGAAATTTCCTTTGCTTTGTAAACTTAAACTTAACCTTTAAGTTATTTTTAAAAAATTAATGCTCATTTTCTTTTCATTTGAAAATTCACAAATTTGAATTTCATTTCTTTAGTAACTTTTTAACATATCCATTTTTATGGCCCCCTTCCTTTCAACATTTTCTTGTTTCCTGAAAAAATTCTTTTGGATTAGTTATAGGTGCTCCAATTTTCTCATTTTCTGATTCTCATTTTCCAACTCTGAACAGTGAGAGTGTAGTTTCATGAATAATTTAAAAGGTTTAAATTTTTCACTTTGGTTTCTGAAAGACCCTGTTATCTTTCAAATTTAATACTTTTTATGGAACATTACTCATTAAACATTAGAATTCTATAAAGACATGCAGATTTAGTCTTTACTAAGCAGTTCACAGGAAACTAATATTTAGGATCTCTCATTTACTTATTTTTTATATTACTTATTTAAATAATCCATACATCTTTTTTATATGATGGAATAAAAATGCTAAAATTAGAATAGATTGATGTCTTTATGGGGCATTCTCACAGTTGGATCCCTAGTCTTTATCTGAATGATCTATCTTAAACTCATCATATCTAAAATCAAATTCAACATTTCTCTTCCTCTCTCATTCCCAAATTCACCTGTCCTCCAGACTTTGTTATTTGTGTCAAGGGTAAATTCTACTATCTTCTTAATGATTCTTGTTCATAAATTGGGAGTTATTCTTTGACTCTTTTTCCTTACATACCCATTTTCAAAGAAGTTCCCAAGTCTTAATGATTTCTTCCTCCATAATCTCTCTTCTCCCCACTTGTTATTTGTAATTACAGGGCTACCACCCTATTTCAGGCTCTTGTCACTTTCCTGAACCATTGTAACAACTTCTTAATCTTCCAGTCTCTCTTTTTCTCCTATTTCTCTTACCCACAGCTACCAAAATAATTTTCTGAGGGTATAGATATAACTGTCACTCCTATAGTAGTTTTCTACTGCCTGTAGATTAAAATGCATACTATTTATTCTTGAATTTAAAATCCTTGACAATCTGTCTCTCTTCTACCTTTCCAGCCTTAATTATCTCTCATTATTCCTTTTCATGTTCTACATTTAAGTCAAACTAGACTACCTAACTCTTTCCTGAGTTCACTACATACGTGTCGGAGTTTTTCCACAAGGTATCCCCCATCCCTGGAATGTATTCCTTATGTATTCATTCCTCTCAATATTTACATTCAAGATCTAGGTTAGAAGATTATCTATTCCACAAAGCCTTCTGTAGTTTTTTTGTTTTTTATAATAACTTTTTATTGACAGAACTCATGCCAGGGTAATTTTTTACAATATTATCCCTTGCACTCACTTCTGTTCCGATTTTTCCCCTCTCTCTCTCCACCTCCTCCCCTAGATAGCAAGCAGCCGTATATATGTTAAATATATCGCAGTATATCCTAGATACAATATATGTTTGCAGAACCGAACAGATCTCTTGTTGCACAGGGAGAATTGGATTCAGAAGGTAGAAATAACCCAGGAAAGAAATGCAAACAGTTTGCATTCATTTCCCAATGTTCTTTCTTTGGGTGTAGCTGCTTCTGTCCATCATTGATCAATTGAAACTGAATTAGGTCTCTGTGTCAAAGAAATCCACTTCCATCAGAATACATCTTCATACAGTATCGTTGTTGAAGTATATAATGATCTCCTGGTTCTGCTCATTTCACTTAGCATCTGTTCATGTAAGTCTCTCCAAGCCTCTCTGTATTCATCCTGCAGGTCATTTCTTACAGAACAATAATATTCCATAACATTCATATACCACAATTTACCCAAACATTCTCCAATTGATGGGCATCCATTCATTTTCTAGTTTCTAGCCATTACAAAAAGGGCCGCCACAAACATTTTGGCACATACAGGTCCCTTTCCCTTCTTTAGTATCTCTTTGGGGTATAAGCCCAGTGCCTTCTGTAGTTTTAATTGTTAATATTCTCTCCTTTTCTAAATGATCTTATACATGTCTTACCTATGTATTTGTGTCCTTGTAAAATGTAAGAAATAATATACAGGTCTCTTTAGTTTTGCTTTTGTATTCCAAACGCCTAGTACTGTGCTTTGCCCATTATGGGCAATTAAAAGATGTTTGTGGAATAATTTAATTGCCCTTCCATTCTTTCCAATTCTCTCATTCACCAATTTTTTTTTCTTGTTTGTGCTTCTGAGTTTTATCCATTATCTAAAGCCATCAATAGTATAGTGGAACAAATCCTTAATTTAGAGTTGGAAGTTGGAAGTTGGAAATTGGAAGATTTGTGTTATAATCTATAATCTCGGGGAAGCAGTTTCTTCATATGTAAAATGAGGGGGATTTGACTAAGGTCCTTTCCAACTACAAATAATATCATTTTTGGTGGAAGGATAAGAAAAAGTTGAATTCTTATTAAGGTCATCAAAATTAAATTACATTACCAATAAGAGAAATGACTATCATACAAATTTAGGAAATTTCACTTCTCACTTCCATGATCCTGGGTGGGGAGAGGAGAAATGGTAAAATCATATAATCAGTCAAGGATTCATCATTTTGCATATGCCCCATACTATTTAACAAAGTGTAAGATACAAAGAATGATTTTTAAAATGGGGTCTATAGCCTCATGGAACCTACAACTAACTCAGTTGGGCAAAGAAAATTAAATGAAGTTGGAAAATACAGGACAAACTATACTGATTATAACTACAATTAGAATTCAGAAACAGGACAATATTCAGAGAAAGCTTCATGTATTATGTATTATGAGCAAGAGTAATAAAAATAAGTTATAAAGAAGGTGACAAAAATTGAAGGATATATAAGATATTAATAAGTAGAGAGAAAGAAGGAATTCTAGAAGGAAGAACAGACTAAGGTGACAATAAAGAAAAAAATCAGCATGGAATCTGGTGGAGGGTATTAACCTAACTTAAGCCTAGGACTTCTACATATATTAAGAAATGGTAGAAAATTAATTTGGAGTAGTAAACCATGCTTTAGAAAGATTCATCTCTTAGCAGCAGAGATTGTAATAAGAGGGTGCTTGAATCAGGGAGACCAGTTTATAAAACTATAGAAATGTAGTTATGAGGGGATTAGGGCTTAAGTTAGAATATTTATGGTAGAAATGGAGAGGAAAGGGATATAAAGTGATACATAAATTCTCCGAGAGCCTCCACAACTCTGGATCATGACATCTGACAGAGTTGCAAGGTGGCCTTTGCTGACACAGGTGTTGCAGATTGGGAATGAAATAAATTTGAGATAAAGGGAAGAGGAGTGAGGTCAGAGGTCAGAGAACAGCATCTGCCTCTCAGTTTCCTTGTATCATCATTTCACAAGAGGAAATCCATTCTGCAGGTCTGGGTGAGATCTCCAGCAGCCACTGGTCAGGTGGCTCCCGTGTGTTCCAACATCTCCCATGTATTCCAACATATGGCACCTGAACGTGGGGTAAGAATTACAAGAAGAACCAGAGCTGTTTGTAAGAAGGATCCTTCCAGAGTTAAGGAAGAAGAGTCCTAGTAAGACTTTTTTAGTTGGGGTAACTAAATAGGCCAATACATCAAAGGGCTGAGCCAGGAGACTAAGAGACTTAAATGTCTTTTCTGAGTACAATCCTCTTCTCCTTTTGAAAGTTTGCCTCCATGATAAGATCAACACCAGCTACAACCATGCAGAGATGATAGTGCTGCTTGCATTCCTCAGTGTGTGGACCATGCTGTGGGAGGAAAATAATAGCAAAAAACAAAAAACAGGGAATTGTTCAGGTAAATTCTCTGAGATCCTCCACAGCTGTGGATCATAACATCTGAAGGAGTTGTAAGGTGGCCTTTGCTGACACAGGTGTTGTGGACTGGGAATGAGATGAATTGGAGACAGAGGGAAGAGGAGAGAGGTCAGACAACGTAATAGCCTCTCAGTCAGAGAACAATAACTGCCTCTCAGTCTCCTTGTATCATCCTCTCACAAGAGGAGATCCATTCTGCAGGTCTGAGTCAGATTTCCAGCAGCCACTGTCAGGTGGCTCCCGTGTATTCCAATAGCTCCTGTGTATTTCCACAAAAGGGGAATCATATATAAGAAAATCATGATGGGACTTGTCATCAGATTTGAAGCTTTGTTAATATGAAAGTTATGTGATTTCTGATAGCATTGAAACATTTGTTAGGATGTACTTAAAAAAAAAGATAGCATTGAAATAGCTATATGGATGGTATACGTAGACATAAGACATTAATAATATAAAATTTAAAATCTTGAAATTACAGAAAATTAGAGCTTTAACAAAACTCCTTATGATTATAAATATTACTGTTTTAGAAGAAACATTGTGTGGGCTATCATTTAACTTTTTAAAATGTATCACCAATTATTTTTCTTCTTGTGAATATATAATTAATATCTGTTCTCTCTGATATGCATTTCATTAATTTTTTTTATCACAAATTTACTTATGAGTAGAGATGCTTAAGTACCTTCATGTGCTTTTAAAGTTGTATAGGAAATGTTTCATAGTTACAGAATTATAAGACATCAGCATCATATAGAAATATATATATATATATATATATATATATATATATATATATATATATATATATATATATATATATATATATAATAATCTGAGTGATGTAACATCTTGCACCAAAGAATGGGATTTATGTGTCTCATCCTCTGAAAGTGACTACTAGACTGATAATGTCTGCAACAGTAAGAGATGATCTATAGCAGAAAGGTTGTCAGCTGAAAGAAATCTCTGACAAAATCTGTAATAATGTGGATGAAGTACTTGTTACTTAAAGGACCCTCTTGAAAGTCTTCTAAATAGGAAAAAATGAAAATCTGCCAAAGTGGAAACGGAAAAGAAAAACTCCAATCTCCTCCTGTCTTTTGGGGGATCAGTCTAGGGTTTGGATCTAAAATATTAAGAAAAAAGATTTAAAATTAGCCCAATTTTGTGTATATACTAGTAAATTTCAGGGAATCTATGTCATCTGGAATTAAGAGGTTGTTAAATCCTAGAAATACAGCTCATGGAATTTGTTACCTTTGTTTTGAATGTGTTTACTTTATAGGAAATTCAATCAAAGGTACAATATTATACTAAAAGAGGCAGTAACTAAGGTTAAAATGCCTGAAATTCATCACAATGTTTAAGGTACAGAATTAATTTATAAATCTATTTTAATGGTGGTTTAAATTGACCTTTAGAGATTATACAACTCACTTAGAACTAAAGTATTAGTATCTCAAATTAGAAAATGTTATGGCATTAGCAGAGATATTGGATAATGTAATCAAATTTAATCAATCAACCAACAAGCCTTTATTAAGCACCTACTATATGCTAGCTACTAGTTTTTATTGAATTTAAAGTAGAACAGTGTCTGAAAAAATGTATGGGATATGAGCTTCAGTTTTAGGAATCTCAGTTCTAGTTCATTAATTTCTTGAAACAGTAAAATATAGCCTCAGTAATGACCACAGTGAATTTACAAGGCAGACATATCTGCTGAAGCATATGGAAAGACCTGGGGAAGCCCTTAAGAGATCATATGATCCAGTCATACTCCCTTCTGCTCTCCCACCAACATTAGTAAGGAAGATGACTAAACAAGCCATGACAGATGGTTGTTCTTTTAAAAGCTTTAGGTGGCAAAAACTCAAAGGAGTTCTAAATTGATGTGAAATAACACTGACTGCAAATCAATCGGTCAATCAGCATTTAGTGCTTACTATTTGTGCAACACTGAGCTTTGGCTTGTGGAGTTATAGGAGAATAACATGACCCTGCTCTAAAGTAACTTATCTAATTGGAAAGACAAGTCTGACACATCAAAGACAATAACAACAAAAAGTGTACAAATAAGGGCTAGGTTGATTATAGATTGTTGCAATAGATTCAAAGAAAGGGGTAGTAAAATATATTTATTTTCTTGTTATTAGTTTGTATTTTGTTAGTAGAAGCTGGTATCAGAAAATTAATCCTAAAAATTATCAAATCCAAGTAGATAAAAATCACAAAATTATGAAAAACCACAAGAACTTTTGAGTCAAATAATTGTGTTGTGCCACAGTTCCCTTTTGATGTCCTGACTTAGTTTCCCTAATTGTCCTATTTAGTTACTCTGCCTCAGATTTATAACATTTCCCTCTTAATGTTTGATGAGATAAAGGTCTACCTCAGTTGCTCTGCCCCAAACCCTAGACTATAATCATTCCCTCTTAAATGGTTGATGAGATAAAGGTTTTATATCTTTAGGTTATAATCATTCCTTCTTAATGTTTGACAGGATAAAGGTTCATCCATTTTAGATGTGATTAGAATATCAGTAATCTCTCCAGTACCTTCCTTCATTGTGTCATCCTAGGTGCCTCCCTCCATTAGGTTATCCCCATCCAGGTAACTCCCCCATTATGTCATTGTTCTTGTTATCCTATAAAAAAGCTTGCTCTCTGATACTTAGGGCTGGATTCTTTGAGATGATAGTCTCCTCCAGCCCTGGGACCAATTGGTCTCTAACCTCTGTCTTGCTCAGTTTCTTGGGCATTACAATTGAATTTAAGATACTTTCTTTAATTTTCATCTTTTGAGAAAACCTAGTTACCTAGAACAGACTCCTTCAGGTTATAGATAAAACAGTAAGCTGGCTTTGAACCTTGACCTTTTGTCCATTCAATAAGAATTTATTAAGTATGTACAATATACTAAATCAGTGGGTCCTTTTATGCTAGGTGCTAGAGATACAAAACAGTCCTTAACCTTCATAACCTTAGCCTACATTTATCAATGTATTGTTTTCAGGAGCCATAACTAACTGGAAGGAAACAGAACCAGGAGATAATATGCACAGTGACTTAAGTAAATATGAAGAATGATAAAATAGATGAAAACAAAACTGCTAGCTTTTCAAAAGCTACCTTTGCATGATCAAGTTAGGCCTCAAAGAAGTGATATAAGAAAGTGCCTTTCTCTGTTTTTTTTTGTTTGTTTTCAGAGGTTTGTTTTCAGAGTGAAAGATCAAATGGATTTGTGGGGTTTAGATATCTAGTTTTACCATTTTGCATGTTGGATGTATTATTAAAAAAAAGAAGTTGTGGATCTTTATGTAGCAATTTCAAATTCTGTTTCCTCTTAGTTTCAGAGCTCAATATAGAATTACTGTAAATGTAAAATATTGCATATGATGTCGGAATTTTATTGATAGAATTGTTTTTGTATCTTATAGATATGAGATTGATTTGGAATTTGCATGTAATGTAATGCCGAAGAAACTGAGCAGGACAAGAGATTTGAGACCAATTCAATAGTTTATTAAATGGAGAGAAATACTGGGACCAATGGATCCATGTTTGATCCCAGGCCAAGATGAGACTATCATTTCAAAGAGTCTAGCCCAGAGACAGCAAGCTTTTTTATAGGATAACAAGAACAATGACATAGTGGGGGAGGCACCTAAATGGGGATAACCTAATGGTGGGGGAGGTTACTGATATTCTAATGACATCTAAAATAGATAAACCTTTATCTTGTCAAACATTAAGAAGGAATGTCTATAAAACCTTTATCTCAAACATTAAGAGGGAAAGGTTAGAAGGCAGAATAACTAAATAGGACAATTGGAGAAACTGGGTCACGACATTAAAAAGGGAACTTTGGCACAACAGTATAATGTTTTGAGTCATTACAGAAGAATTAATCTACTTTCTTTGAAAGGAATTCCATTCTATTTTCCAAATATATTACTCTGCTATTTGAGTCTGGGACCTCAGTGAAGAGAGACAAGACCCCACACTCAGTTAACCTAATTAAAATATTTATTCTTGATTATATACACCAGTCAGTAGTAAAAACAAACAAGCATATAAAGTAATCTGTGGTCAATTTGCCTGCCTACATCTTGTGTCTACATTTTGATCTTGTTTCAGGAGATAAAGCAACAATACAATAATCCCAGCTCAATAGCCCAGCTCAAAAAAAGTATAAGTGGATTCTGACTTTTCCTGGAGCTAGTTAGGCTTGATTGGTGCCTTTATACTAGGACAAAGGAAAAGAGTTTTTGATACATGCTCCAGGGCAAGTAGATATCAGCCACATTTGAATATACCTAAATTTTTAGTAGGCTAGATAAAGATAATTATAAAGCTTGACAAATTCTTTTAGTATCAAAGATCTATACTAATGGAGGCTTCAATTATTCTAGCTCTTTCTGGCCTTTCTTCTTGGGCGAAGGGGCCTAGTCTATCCAGTTTGTGATATTCTGCAAAAGATAGTAATATAGGGGAAAGATTGTTGGATTTGGAGTCAAAAATAGATTCAGAGTTTGGCTTTCCATATGTAATCTTGGACCACTTAATCTCTCTGAGCCTCATTTTTCTCATCCATAGAATGAGGAAGGCTTGAACTAGATTACTTTTAAGGTTCTTTCCTGCTTTAAATCTCCGGTGAATTATATTTTCCCAAAGTTGTTCCTAGAGTGAAAGATCAAATGGATTTGTGGGGTTTAGATATCTAGTTTTACCATTTTGCATGTTGGAAGTCATGGATCTTTATGTAGCAATTTCAAATTCTGTTTCCTCACTCTTAGTTTCAGAGCTCAATATAGAATATAGACTCTGGAATCAAGAGAACTGGGCTTTAATGTTGGTTCTGCCAGGTAACAACTGAGGGAGGAACTTTGAGAAAATGACTTTTCTCAGTACCTCAACTTTTCTTTTTTAAACAGAAATAACATTAATCTAACATAGTTGATATGAAGTAATTGCTTTATGAATTGTAAAGTACTATACAAATGCTCTATTATTATTCTAACAGATCATCCTAGGTTCATAGATTGTTAGAAGAGTGTAAAATTCTATTTATTAATTTATTTTTAGCCTTCATTTAAAAATATTTTGAGTTCCAAATTCACTCTTTCCCTTCAGGCACTCCCCCTCTGAGAAGTCAAGCAATATGATATCGTGCAAAACATTTCTGTTTTAGTCATGTTATTAAAAAAAAAAAGAAAGAAAGAAAAATAAAGAAATTATACTTTTATATGCACTTAGACTTCATCAGTTCTCCCTGTGGAGATAGATAGTATTTTTCACCAGGAGTCTTTTAGATTGTTTTGGATGATCAGAGTAGCTGTCTTTCACAATTGAACATTTTACAATATTGCTGTTACTCTGTATAATGTTCTCCTGGTCTGTTCACTTCATTTTGTCAGTTCATATCAATCTTCCAAGTTTTTTTCTGAAACCATTCTATTTGTCATTCTTATAGCATGTATATTCCATAACAATAATATACCTTAACTTTCTTCTGAGTAGCCCATCAATTTCTAATTTTTGCCACCACAAAAAGAGCTGCTATAAATATTTTTGAACACAGGTCCTTTTCCTTTTCCTTTGATCTTTTTGTGATACAGACCTAGTAGTGGTATTTCTGGGACAAAGGATATGCACAGTTTTAGAACACTTGAAGTATAGTCACAAATTGTTTTCCAGAATAGTTGGATCAATTTATTCTACCAATAGTACATTAGTATTGTATTTTTTCCACACCCACTCCTGTATTTATCATTTTTTTTTTCTGTTATGCTAGCTAATCTGATTGGTGAGAGGCTATACCTCAAAATTGTCTTTATTTGATTAATGAAATACAAATTGTGATTAGGAGAATGTGAACATAGATAGCTTTGGTTTCTTCTGAAAACTGCCTGTTCTTGTTCTTTGATCATTTATCAATTGGAAAATAGCTCTTATTTTTATAAATTTGTCTTGATTCTCTGTATTTGGAGAACCTAGAAGCCTTTACCAAAGAAACTTACTATGAAATTTTGCTCCACTTTCTTGCTTTCCTTCTGATTTTGGCTGCATTGGGCTTGTTTGTTCAAAACCTTTTTATTGTAATCAAAATTATATTTCCCATGATCCTCTCTATCTCTTTAGTCATAAATTCTTTTCTTATCCATAGATTGACAGGTAAACTATTCCTTGCTTTCCTAATTTGCTGATGATATCATTATTTATTTTTAAATCATGTATCCATTTTGATCTTATCTTGATATATAATATGAGATGTTGGCCTATATCTACTTTCTGCAAAACTGTTTTGTAGTTTTCCCAACAGTTTTATCAAATAGTGAGATCTTACCTCAAAAGTTTGGATTTTTGGATTATTGGAATATTTGAATTATTGAACACTACATTACTATCGTCATTTACTACTGTGTATTCTGTGCTGAATGTATTCCATTTACCCATCTCTTCATTTTTTTTTTTAAACTAGTACTAACTGATTTTATGATTGCTTCTTTATAATATGATTTGAAATCTGATACTGCCAGGACACCTTTCTTCACAAAAAGGGATCTTAAAAGTTGTTTACTCAAACCTTCTTATTTTACAGATGAGGAAGCTGAAGTATATAGAAGTTGACTTGTGCAAGGTTACCCAGTTATTGGCAACTAGGACTTGATCTCAGACTTCTTGATTCTTATTCAAGGGAACTTTCCATATGTTCCTTTCCATGATTAGATGTGAAACAGATAAGTAAAATCTGCCTGGTAAAGAGAAGCTATATTGTTCACTCAGATTCTCTTTTGCTTTCTATACTTTGAATTTGTAACTAAATTCAAAATTAAAATGACTAGTCATAACAAATGTCTCTCAGACATACATCTGTGCCTATTATGGCTTTGGGGAGAACAGTAAAGTTTGGTTCATGGGGGCATCTCTGTGGGCAGAAAAATTATCTTCATTTACTGAGTCTTCTTAGCAACAGAAGTTATATTTTTTCATCCTGAATTTCAAAGTATAAATGGAAAAAATGATGACAAGAAGTCTCCCATCTAGTCCAGTTGCTCTGTAACTATGTTTTTAATATTGTATATGTTTTTATAAATATAATTCATGGCCAAAAGCAGCTCTGGACTAATATGTACCAAAGTTCACATTCTGAAAGTGGTATGAGATTTGAAAAATTCCATATAAAATAAAATATTCATGGCAACTCTTTTGTAGAAGCAACAAATAGGGGAAAGGGAATGTTTGTCAGCTGGAGAATGACAAGTTGTAGTATAAGACTCTAGTTTAAAATAAGATACTATTGTACCATAAGAAATGACAAATATTAGTACTTCAGAGAATTATGGAGAGACATGAATTGATGCAAAAAAAAAAAAGCATAACCAGTAAAATAATATAAATGGAAGCATCACAAAGAAAACATTTGAACTCTTTAATTTTAATGATCTGGACTTGGTATTGAAGAAGAGATGAGAAAGCACTACTTTTAGTAAAGAGGTGAGGAGGATTACTTATTTAGAATCTTACATGTACTACCACTCATAAAAATTGTGTTAGTTGGTTTTATCTAACTTTTTCTTTTTTACTAAGGAAGCTTCAATAGAGAAAGGTGATATTAGGAAATGGCTGTAGTATATAAACAAGAATTATCTACAAAATCTCAAAAATATCATATTCCTGAATTTGTGCTCTTTATTAGTTCTTGGGATTAAATTTGAATTGAAGTTAAATGGAATTAAACTGAATCATTTAATGCAAATAGGAAAGAAAGAATATATAGAAAGTATTCATGATTTACCAGCTACATAGCTACCAAAATATTTTGGATCAAAAGATTCTTAATTCTGGATTGTGGTTTGTCCAATCAGAAAATCCCCTACATATCAAAAGAAAGGACTAGAGTCAGCCTGCCTACTCTTTCTTGTCTACATTTTTTCTAATTTAAAGGTTGCATTATCCTCAAAGATACTATCATTTAGTCCTGGTCACTTGATAGAATGGTGACTGACCAGTCTCCAAGGGAACCACCAATCTTGAGCTACAAACCAAATTCTAATATGCTAATACCACATTATACTCACAGTGATCCATAGATCATCAGGAGAAATGATCCTATTCCCTTTTTTGTTCTGGATAGCCATGTGGGAATATACATAAATCATTAGGTTGAACAAAATAGTACTATGAATATATAAAGATGATACAGTGGAGTTCAAGTTTTGACATAGGATATCTAATTAGCTATGCAGGTAGTATTTATAAATAATGTATCCTAATTGTAGAATAGACTATGCATTTATACAAGAAGCTGTAGAAACTCGCTATTGTTGCAACCTAAGTCAGAGAAAAAACTAAATGTCATTCATCTCTCCAAAGACTCATTGATCACTTCTCAATTAGTTGTGGGAGCCAATGTCTGTCCTTGCTCAAGAATATTACATCTAAATTCTCCTGAGACAGTCTCTGAATTTTAAGACATGTTATATAGATGACCATAGCCTCTACCCAACTACTAATGTTTCCCTTAAGAACATCTGATTTTGATTAATTTTTAGTATTCTTCTGGAGGTATTCTATTATTTAGTGTCCTTCCTACAAACCACAGTCTAATGATAAGTATTAAATAAAAGATTGTTAGAATGGCTGTGAACAGAGGAAGAATTTAACCCCTTTTAAAGGGAATAGCTATATACAAATATATCCTATCCCAGGTGAGCATCATTTCCTTTTCCTCCCCTTCCTCTACCTATTCCCAAGAATTTCATTTTAGTATCACGGCAGATTCATAACATCAGTAGAAAAAGTCCTAGTAGCCTCAGTATATTTCTGCCAGAATCCTTTGGCAAATACAAATTATATGTTTCCATTTATCACCTTTAATAGTAGGAGAGGAATTCTGTCCATGGTTTGTAGTATCTTCTAGTCCACTTCTGCAGTTGTATTCCTCCTATAACCCTGGAACCTCTCATCTAGCTACATCTCCTCCTTAGCCTGTTCTGTAGCTCTTCCCTTCTTGTTTCAAATACTTGTGGCTATTTGTCTTTCCACCAACACCCACTGACTTGTTGCAACTACCTGTTTCCTAGAGCTACTATTGCTATTTCTCAAAATTATCTTTCTTGTTCTCCCTTCCTACCCTCTCTACATGCCATAGCTTTCTTCTCATTCTGGAAATTTACATTACCTGAGATCTTACATTGAAAGTATGCTTTGTCCCTATACCCCCTTCCTTTGATTTTTTTGGTTCCTTTTAGAACCTTCATTTTAAAGAAAGTACTTAGGCTTTTTCATTTTCATTCATTTTCAATCCCACTCCTAAATGTAAATTTTTTGGGGGCAAGGATTCTTTCTCTCTCCTTGTATATGTATTCCTTTGTACTATGGTATAGTGCATAGTAAACTTTTACTAAAAGTTTTTTGATTTGAGCTACTCAACAGAATTCCCTCTTATCTTGCAGAGATTCTTGTCTCTTTATATATATGCACCTCAGTTCATGACTTGTAAGAAATCTAATTCCTTTAGTAGTGAGTCTGACTCTTATTATTATTTGGCTAGGACAGTGAGAAGCAAAAGAGCTGCCTGAATAAAATTGGTCAACAAGCTGATTAATTAATTGTTAAGCATTAATTAATGCTTAACTATGTTAAGTGATGGGAATATTGATATGAGTAGAAAGAAATTCTGTCTTTAAGAAATTTATATTCTAATGGGAAATATAATACATAGAAGGAAGCTGGAGGGGCAGCTAGGTGGCATAGTGGTTAGAGCACTAGCTTTGAATTCAGGAGGACCTGAATTCAAATTTGACCTCAGACACTTAACACTTCCTAGCTGTGTGACCCTGGGCAAGTCATTTAACCCCAACTGCCTTAGCAAAAAAAAAAAAAAAAAAAAAAAAAAAAAATACGGAAAAGAGAGGAAGCTAGAAAAGATGTGTGTGAGGAAATGGGTAGAAGATAATAGATCTTGGAGAGGAATAAGATATGACTCATATGAAAACCCTCCTTAGATGGGCTTCTAAGGGGAGTCATCCAATTAGAGGGAGACATGTTGGTACTTCAATGAGTGAATTCTAGCATTGGAATGAAGTTTCAGAATGAAAAGATGGGGCCTGGTAGAAGTCTATAATGTAGCCTTTTGGAGATAAACTAAAATGAAAATATTTTTAGTATATATATGTATGTCTATTTTATTTAATGTTTCACAGATACTTTTTTTTATTAAAGCTTTTTATTTTCAAAACATGTGCATGGATAATTTTTCAACATTGACCCTTATAAAGCCTAGTGTTCCAAATTTCTGCCATTGTTCTCCCCACCCCCTCCTCTAGATGACAAGTTAAACTTGTGCAATTCTTCTAAACATATTTCTACCATTATCATGCTGCACAAGAAAAATCAGATCCAAAAGGAAAAAAAATGAGACAACACAAAATGCAAGCAAACAACAACAAAAAGAGTGAAAATACTATGTTGTGATCTACACTCTTCCCATAGTCCTCTCTCTGGGTGCAGATGAATCTCTTTATCACAAGACATTGGAACTGGCCTGAATCACCTTGCTGTTGAAAAGATCTGCATCCATCAGAATTGATCTTTGTGTAATCTTGTTGTTGCTATGTACTATGATCTCTTGGTTCTGCCCACTTCACTAACCTCAGTTCATGTAAGTCTCTCCAGGCCTCTCTGAAATCATCCTGCTGATTGTTTCTTATAGAACAAAAATATTCTATAACATTCATATACCATAACTTATTCATCCATTCTCCAACTGATGACATCCACTCAGTTTGCCACTACAAAAAGGACTGCTACAAATATTTTTGCACATGTGGGTCCCTTTTCCTCCTTTACGATCTCTTTGAGATACAAGTCCAGTAGAAACACTGCTGGATCAAAGTGTCTGCACAGTTTGATAACCTTTTGGACATAATACCAACTCACTCTCCAGAATGGTTGAATCAGTTCACAACTCCACCAAGAATGTATTAGTGTCTCAGTTTTCCCATATCCCTTTCAAGATTCATCATTATCTTTTCCTGTTATCTTAGCCAATATGAAAGGTGTGTAGTGGTACCCCAGAGTTGTCTTAATTTGCCTTTCTCTGCTCAATAGTGATTTAGAACACATTTTCATATGACTAGAAATGATTTCAATTTCTTCATCTGAAAATTGTTCATCCTTTGGCCATTTATCAGTTAGAGAATGACTTGAATTCTTGTAAATTTGAGTCAATTCTCTATGTATTTTAGAGATGAGGCTTTTATCAGAACCCTTGAATATAATTTTTCCCCCTAGTTTATTGCTTCCCTTCTAATCTTGTCTGCATTGGTTTTGTTTGTACAAAATCTTTTTAACTTAATATATTAAAATTATCTATTTTGTATTTAATGTTTTTCAATTCTTTGGCCACAAATTCTTTCCTTCTCCATAGATCTGAGAAGTAAACTTCTAATTTGGTATAATATCACTATGTCTAAATCATGAATCCATTTCTACCTTATCTTGGTATATGGTGTTATATGTGGGTCAATGCCTAATTTCTGACATACTAATTTCCAATTTTCCCAGCAGTTTTTATCAAATAGTAAGTTCTTATTCCAGAAGCTAAGGTCTTTGGGTTTGTCAAACACCCGATTTGTCCTGTGAACCTAACCTATTCAACTGATTGACTAGTCTATTTCCTAGCCAGTACCAAATAATTTTGATGACTGCTGTTATATGATGTAATTTTAGTTCTGATACAGCTAAGCCCCCTTCCTTTGCATTTTTTTTCATTAATTTCCTTAAGATTCTTGACCTTTTGTTCTTCCAGATGAACTTTGTTAATTTTTTTAGCTCTATAAAATAATTTCTTGGGAGTTTGATCGATATGATACTGAGTAAGTAGGTTAATTTAGATAGTATTGTCATAAAATGAAATTTTTTAAGGTAAAAGATTTAAAAATTTAAAAATGAATTAACAGATTTTATTAGATATTAATGTATGGAACATCAAGTAACCTTTATCACAGGAAGTTTAGGAGGAGTTATTTTAAAACCTAAATTATATTTCATTTTCATAAAAAAAGACTATTTCTTTTTTAAATCAGCATCCATGTTCTATATTATCTAATCACTTAGTAATAAAAATTCTCAATTAAAATTACCTTACTATTTATTTGACAATTTTCTTCACCTGTCTAGATTTTTAAAAACATATATTTGGATTGCATAGTGTTTGAGATCTATTCTAACTTTAAAATTCTATGATTTTACAATCAAATAGTTTTATGTTACACAAAAGCATACATGTGAACTGAGAAATATAAGTCCTGGTTAAGTGTTTCCACGCAGAGTAGTCAGAAATAATGATGTGTTATTAGGAGATAGAAAACTCATTCCTTTAGTAATGGAGGGTTTATAGAATCCTGGTTTTATAACAACAGAGTTTAAAATTATATATTAAAAAAACACTTCTAGTGAGTGTTTTTGCTACTATCCTTTCCCTATCTCTGAGGGCCTTAAAATTCTAGAGAATTCTCTAACAGAAAAAAAAATGTTTAAAAATCTCCATCCTTCACCCATTATTGAATTTTTCTGAAAATATTCTATGTTACTATGGGTATTTCTCAATTTGTGTCTTGGGAGCAGAAACATTACATATTTATTTTTTAACTTCAGACTATATCAGAAGACCTATGGTTGTATTACATTTATTGAATGAGGACAGCTAAATGCCCAACATTAAATCTTTCTCCACATAACCATCTGTTAGCCAAAAGCATCATACTGAACATATAGTAAGGGCTCAATAAAAAGTTGTTGAACAAGCAGCAAAATTTTGCCCTGTGATACTTTGCCCCATTGGGCTAATTTAGTCTTCTTTGGAAGAATATGTATGAAGACTCCAACTTTTAAGATTTTCTGACCAATTGGAAATCCTATTGTAAGACTGTATACTGTAACCATCTATCCAAAGACAGGATTTGCCTTTGGACCAATTATATAAAAAACCCAATATGGCTGACAAAGTAAGAGATTATAATGAAAAATTTAATTGATTTGACCATTCTAAGAAATACAGCCATCATTAACATTGTTGCTATATTTTAGTTATAGATTGTTTTACATATATATATTACCATTCTGTGTTAATCATCACATTAACTATTTTTTTTTAATAATAATTTTTTATTGACAGAACCCATGCCAGGATAATTTTTTTACATTATCCCTTGCATTTGCTTCTGTTCCTATTTTTCCCCTCCCTCCCTCTACCCCCTCCCCTAGATGGCAAGCAGTCCTATATATGTTAAATCACATTAACTATTGGAACTGCATAATAGCAGAAGAAATATTTAGCTTTTTCTTGAGCAATCTAAAGGCTCATTGGTTTCTTTTTATAATTTTATTTAGTCTTTATTATATAGCATTCCACTAACCAGAAGACTTTATTAACCTCTACTTACACTAGAGTGAAAGTTGATGTTCAGAATCAGAAGTGTTCCCTTCACAGATTGATTAAGGTTTTATCTCAAGGTGCTGAACTCCTGTGGTTTGAAAGCATAAAGGGGAAATATGACCTTCTCTTTGGCAATTGTGTAATATAATCTAGGGGCAGCACAACATCACATCAAAGGAGAAGCCATCTCTAACTTCTATCTCCATGTCCTTCTGTATGGAAGAAGCACCCTCACATCACACCTCTCCTCACAAGTCCAAGGTTTTATTCTTTTATTGCCCCTCTACTGGACCAGCTTTCCCCCTCCTATGTAACTTGACTCAATAGGGCAGATTGCCCTTACGCTTCTTGACTTGGTCACCTATAACATATAGCAACAATAGAATAAGCCTTAGGCAGCTAAGGTCTGAAGTTAGGAAGTTCTGGGTCTGAAGTTGGGAAAACTATTTTCCTGAATTCAAATCTGGCCACAGACACTTGCTAGATGTGTGACTCCGAACAAATCACTTAACCCTATATGTCTAAATTTCCTTATTTATAAAATGAACTGGAGTAGGAATAGGCAAACTGCTTGTATCTTTGCCAAGAAAACCTCAAATGGAGTCATAGTCATGAAGAGTCAGAAATGATTGAACAATCTTTGAGATATTTACCAATAATTGAATTTGCCCCTGGTGGCAGATTTACCATTTATAGCTCCATTTAGAATGATGATCCTGAAGGTCTGTAATTTATTGAAGTTCCTTCTTAAATCAACAAATAAAAATTAAAATACATCCAGAGCAATTTTCATGTTATATATATATATATATATATATATATATATATATATATATATATATATATATATATATATATTTGGATGAGGCAATTGGGGTTAAAGTGACTTGCCCAGGGTCACACAGCTAAGACGTGTTAAGTGTCTGAGGCCAGATTTAAACTCCGGTCTTCCTGAAGTCATATATATATATGATATTTAACTCTCCTAACCACAGTATTTAATCAATCATTTCTTTAGGTCCTATATATTTACTGGCTGTACAGTATAACTGATAATTGTATATTATCCTTTTCTCTAGTTGACTTGTACAAAGGACTTGTCTTCCTAACTAGATTTAAGCTCTTATAAATAGGGTCTATGTCTTATAATTGTTTTATAATCTATATAATACCTAGCCTAGAACTAGGCTCATGGTAGTTATCTGATCATTAACTAATTTCTTAATCATACCACCCCATTTCCCAAGGATAAAAAATATTGTATTTAAAAGTGAACTCATTCATATCTTGAGCTTCAAGAAATGTATGCAAATCAACTTCAAATATCACTTGACTGGAAAAGGACAGAAATAAGATTGATGACTTCCAAAAATAAGATTTCACAAATTAATTGATTTTATCTGACTCATTTAATGTAGGCTCAAACCATTTATCTGGTAATATATTCTTTGAATTATTTTAACAATAAGTACATAGGGAGGAATAATGAGTTAAAATCTTGATTGAACTATCTGCTATTCTTGAGTTTCTAATGTTTATTAGTATCATTTATATACAATATGTTTTAATATACATTTTCTCTAAATAATGCTATGATGCACCTGCTCCTTGTTCAACTTCCAACTTTTTATATGGAGACCTACCTTTCTCTCTCATAACCTCCTTTAAGCTCAATGAATTTATTTATTTATTTATTTTTTTTAAATAGCTTTTTATTTACAAGATATATGCATGGGTAATTTTTCAGCATTGACCCTTGCAAAACCCTCTGTTCCAACTTTTCCCCTCTTTCCCTCTATCCCCTTCCCTAGATGGCAGGCAGACAAATACATGTTAAATATATTGAAGTATATGTTAAATACAATATATGTATACATGTCCATATGGTTATTTTGCTGCACAAGAAAAATCAGACTTAGATATAAGGCAAACTTGAAGCTCAATGAATTTAAATAGATTTGTAACTCTTGGTTCAAATATTATTGTTCATATCCCCTAATTATACTATGACCCCAATCCCCATAGTAGAAATATTTAGTGAAATAAGAATTAAAATATGATTAGTCACAGTCATAAGTGGCCAAACAAATTCAGATCCCTTTTTATAAACAGCCATAACCTAAAGAACACAAACATTTCTTTCATTTCTTGTCTCAGAGGCATTTTTTGGGCAAGGACTTTGGCCAAGTTCTTTAAGGTGCCATAAACACCTTAGATTCCAAGGGATACTTTAAAATCTTTTTGTGTTATATAAAACAAATAAAGAAATGCCTTCTATGATTCATTGGGAAAA
Organism: Antechinus flavipes; assembly: GCF_016432865.1. Classification (NCBI taxonomy): domain Eukaryota; kingdom Metazoa; phylum Chordata; class Mammalia; order Dasyuromorphia; family Dasyuridae; genus Antechinus; species Antechinus flavipes. Next base: position 296,600,493 of record NC_067398.1, read on the forward strand.
CTTTTATTTTCCCTTTTAAACTGTCCTTTCCAATGCTTTTAAAAATTGTATTTCACTGTTATTTTTGTTTATATACCAACTTTATTTTCATTTATATCTCTTTACCTGCCCTTAAGTCACTCCTAAGCATAACACCAACTATATCTGATAATATTCCATATCTATAAGGAAAGTAAGTACATGTTATCAACTCTTTTCTGTGACTGGTCATAACATGTACACAGCATTCAGTTTTATTTTATCACTTTTTCATTTAGGTTATAGTTATCATTTCACATTTTTTCCTACTTTTATTCATGTCAATTTGTTTTAGTTCATATAAATCTTTCCATTATGCTCTGGATTCTTCATGCTAGTTTCTTATGGTTCTCTAGCATTCTATTTAATTAATTTTATATGTCAAATACTATGCTAAATATTGAGGATGTAAAGACAAAAAAAATGAAATAGTCTTCACTCTATCCTTCCCCCCTGAATTTTATATTCTATTAAGAAAATATAGTTAAATAAGTATAAATTATCTTCAAAATAAATATAAAATTATTTGGGGAGGGACAACAATAACAATTGAGGGAATTAATAATATTGTAAGGAAAAAACCTTATAGGAAGCAATATTCTGCTGAGCCTTGAATGGATTCCAAGGATCAGAGATGAAGAGGGAGAACATTGTAGGAATTGGGTGCAACTTGTGGAGATAGAATGTCATTTATGGAGGTCAATAAATAGATCAGTTTGGCTGGAAGATAGTTTGTGAAAAGGAACAATGTGAAAAATATCTGGAAAGAGGCTGGAGCCAAATTGTGGAGGGTTTTAAATGATCAACAGAAGAGTGCATAGAGAGTTAGTAAAATTTCTTGCACAAAAGTATGAGGTGGTCAAACCTGTGCATTTTAAATACCAATTTGACAACTGCATGGAGGATTGATTAGTGAGGTTATAGATTGAAATTAGGGGGACCAATGATGGGGTTATTGTAATTATTCATGCAAAAGGTCATGAGGAACTAAACCAGAGTGGTGATTATATGAGTGTAGAGAAGATGAACAATCTAATGTAAGAAATATAGATATACAATCAAGAAGATTAGATACAATACAATAGATTAGATATGGGGAGTCAGGAACATGAAAGAGTGGAGAATGGCTCCAAGATGAACCTGGGTGATTGCCCTTCAGAGAAATTAAGAAGTTAGGATTGTGGCAGAAACAGGAGTAGGTTTAAGGTAAGGTAAAAGATGGTAAGTTCAGTTTCATACATGGAGTTTGAGATACTCATGGGACATCTAGTTGGTGATGTGGAATTGAAGCTCAGGAAAGAGATAATAGGTGGATATGTAGATATGGAAATCATCTACTTAGAGGTATAGATGAGCCCATGGGAGCTGCTGAGATTACTAAGAGAATGTAGACAGAGAAGAGATCTTCACCCTTAGATACTCCCATACATTTCAGAGACTAAGAAATGTTGGTCAGACAGCTAGGAGGTAGGAGAGCAGTTGTCATGAAAACTCAGAAAAGAGAAAAGTTGTCAACTGCTGCAAAGAAGTCAAGAAATATAAGGACATTAAAAAAACCATACAACACCTCTGTTAGATTTAGTAAAAAAAAAAAAATATATATATATATATATATATATATATTGGTGACTTGAAGAATAGTTTCAGACTGTTAAAGTCAGAAGCCTAATAGAGGACCAAAGATATGATCTCTATGGTTCCTTTTCATTCTGATCGTCTTTTCTCCATCTATAGAATTCACTGAACACACACACTTTAATTTTTAAGTTTTTTTTTCTACTAGGAATTATAGTGTTTTGTTTGTTTGTTTGTTTTTTAATGGATGGAGGTTTATAAGAATTTTAAAGAAGATCAGATTGAGGGCTGAAGGAACCTAAGAGGTCATCTAGTCCAACCACTTCATTTTATAGATGAGGAAACTAAGGTTTAGGTTGGTGAAGTGCTATGTCCAAGATCAAACAGATAGAACTTCTGACTCCAAAGTACCCTTTCCACTTATCAAGCTGCCTCAAAGGCTCATCAGCAATCCTTTAGCTAGAGTAACTTGTAAAACAATGAAAAATGTAAAACGTTCCTCAGTTATTCTATGATATCAAAGAAGAAGTAGTATAAAAGGAAGCTAAGTCACACAGTTATTAAACTCTTTTAAAAAATTTTTTATTAAAGCTTTTTATTTACAAAACATAAGCATGAGTAATTTTTCAGCATTGACCTTGCAAAACGTTCTGTTACAAATTTTTTCCTCCTTCCTTCCACCCCTTCCCCTGCATGGCAAGTAGTCCAATACATGTTAAATATTTTAAAATATATGTTAAATCCAATATATGAATACATATTTATAGTTATCTTGCTGTACAAGAAAAATCAGATCAAGAAAGAAAAAAAAAACTGAGAAAAAAAAACAAAATGCAAGTAAACAACAACAGAAAGAGTGAAAATGCTATGTTGTGATCCTCATTCAGTTTCCACAGTCCTCTCTCTGGGTATAGATGGCCATCTTCATTACTGAACAATTGGAACTGGTTTGGATCATCTCATTGTTGAAGAGAGCCACTTCTTAGACTATTTCTAATCATTAACATAACTATCACCCTATAAATTGAAGTCTTTGTTTAATGAACAACAAATTTGCATATCACTTGGAGAACTAACATATACCAATATTAAACAAATGAAACTGGAAGATAAAATAAAGTTGCATCTAAAGGAAAGTTCAGATTTTCTTAGTTAAGGCAGTCTAAAATACTTTTAAAATTTTATTTTCATTGAGTTCAAAAGCAATCAGTGATGTAATTTCATGAAGCACTTCATCATCTTGTCTTATAGTGCTTATGATTGAGTATGAACAAAAAGACCACCATGAAGATAACTTTTGTATGAACATCTGTTGCAGAGAATGATGATGAGAAATGGAGAATAATGTGTGAAGAATAGCAAGTAGGACAATAAGATTGGATCATAATGTGTTTGGAGCAGAGTAATGTAGACATAAAGGCTGGAAAAGGATATAGATCTGGTATACAGAATTTTAAATGGCAAAGAAGAATTTATTTATCATAGAGATAATAAGTAATCATTAACCCTTATTGAGGCATAGAGATGGCATAGTTAGAACTAAAAAAATCACTTTGGTGGCTGTGTGGTTACCAATCTAGAAGGATTCTCATTTCTTTCTATGACCTGTTTTCAAGATGTTATGGGTTTAAAAGTGACTGTTTTAAGGAAAAAACTAGCTAGTCTTAATTGAGTAGACATAGTTCCTATAACATCTTGAATCACCTCCCTGATGTCATGGTCTTCTTCAAGAATGAAGGACAAGCAACACCTCTGACATGGTCAAAAGCTTCAGCATTGATTGATAATAATCTGTTGAGAACACTGTCGAAGTGTTCAGCCCATCTCTCTAGAATCATGTCCTTATCATTAATCAGTATGGCATTATCAGCACTGAGTAGTTGAGATTCATAGATCTTTGGTCTGTAAATAACCCTCGATGCATCATAAAAATATTTTGTATTGTTACTATTAGCATAAAACTGAATTTTATCTGTCTTCTTACTGAGTCAAGAATCCTGCATTTCTCTAAGTTTTGATGGAATTGAATGCTATCTTCTTAGGGATGGATGAACTATCATACTGGTACACCCTGGGGAGTTATCATTTTTCCTTTAGCAACTTCTGAATTTTCCCATCGTTTTCATCAGTCTAGGTCCCTCAACTGAAAAATTCAAGGATTAGCAGTGCCTTACCACTCCTTCTGCTTTCCAATCTATCTTTCCCCCACCTCACCTTCACTGAGGGGAGCAATCCTTGTGAAGAAGAGGCTGCCATCTTTTCCAGCAGCAATATTAATTGCCTCCCAATTGCCAGCAATGAGCAGGTAAATCCAACAACACTAGGAATATCCGTGTTACTCACACTTGTATTCATCCTAGTCCCTTGAAGTTATCATTCAGGAAAACGTTGTGAGATTCAACATAACAACTGCCTTTGTAGGCACTATAACACATATTTCCTTATTAGCCACAGTGCCTCAACATCCTGAAAAGAAAGTTCTTGACATCAAAGTTCTTAACAGTGTTCAACATCAGAAAAAGATATATTTTTTTAAATCAATGAAAATGACTTTAGAGGAGAGTAATTATTAACATTTTCCTTACTTCTGCCCTCTGAGGCACTAGTTCTTTCCATATGATTTGAAGCTAAAATGTCCTTTATGTTTTTCCCCATTTTAGAAAATAAACTCCTTGCACATTTTAAATTTTCCTCTCCTTTCCTTTTTCCTTTCCTTTCTGTTGGAATACATGGGAGAGTTGCTGAAATACATGGGAGCCACCTAACAGTGGCTGCTGGAGATCCAACCCAGAATGGATCTCCTCTTGTGAAAGGATGATACAAGGAGACTGAGAGGCAGTTGTTCTGTGATTTCTCTGACTGAGAGACTGTTGTATCATCTGACCTCTCTCCTCTTCCCTCTGCCTTTAATTTATTTCATTCCCAGTGCGCAACACCTGTGTCAGCAAAGGCTGCCTTGCAACCCCTTCCAATGTTGTTATCCACAACTGTAGAGGCTCTCGGAGAATTGACCTGTCTCTAAACACCTTCCCCTCCCCTTCCCCCTCCCTTTCTCCCTTTCCCTCTCCCTCTCCCCTTCCCCTTCCCCTTCCTCTTTCCCCTCCCCCTTCCTCTTTCCCCTCCCCTTCTCTTTCCCTTTCCCTTTCCCCCTCTCCCTCCTCTTCCCCTTATCCTTCCCCTTGTCCTTCTCCTTCCCCTTCCCCTTCCCCTTTCCTTTCCTGGATAAAAATATTTATTGATACATATTTCTGGCTAAATGGCAACCAGAAACTTCGATTAAAACTCATTGGATAATGAATTAACCTATACATCCTGGTTAATTACTTCATGATGCTCTCTAGCATATCATTGTTCTAAAATGTTGCACCCAGAACAGACCACAAAACTCAAAATGAGGTTTGACTTGGACAGATTGTCAACTGTCAAATAATTGACATATCTCTCAACATAACCTAAAAACACATTCTTTTTTTCACATTGTTGACTCACATTAAACTTGTTTATTAAAAATGCTAAGATCTTTTTCAGATGAATTGCTATCGTTTTGGAGCATAGCTTAATTTTTTAAGCCTAACTATAAGACTTTATATTTATTCCTATTAAATATCATCTTATTAGATCTTGCTCATATTTCTAGCCTGTCAAGAAAATCAAATGTGAAATGTTCTAATCTCTGAGTCTCCTCTGAACAAATTCTGTGGTTCTGTTCTATTGCCATTAGACATCATAAAAATATAACTGTAAGATCCCTAGATCAGATTTCTATAGAAAATGGGAATATGTTCAAATTAAGAGTATAGCTCTCATACTGATCTTAACTTTGCTTACTTTGATATTTCTAGCCTCAAGTTTAAAAAAAAATAGTTTACAATATATGGGAAGCAGCATAATATAGTGGATGTTAGGTATCTTAGGAGTTTGGAAGACCTGAGTTTAAATCCTACTTGCAATTCCTAAAAATGTTGTTTCCTCCTAGAAAGTAGGAATAGTCAATTTTTAATTTTGTGTCCTAGGGTCTACCACAGACCCTGCCTGGCACATAGCAGCCAATAAATGCTTGCTGATTGATAGCTATGTGAACATGATTATATCATTTAATCTTTCTGTGCTTCAGGTGACTCTCTAAATATCTACAAATCATAAATAATTTGCTCAGTGACAGGAGTTTCTATATTATGAGCTCATCAAACTGATGAAATCACAGCTCTGGATCAAAACAAAAAACAAAAATTAGGTAAAACCTAATATAACTTCTTAAAGTTTTTCTGTGTTATTTTTACCAAATTACTTTGCTCCTCAAAACTTCACCAAATATAATAATATAAATTAGCAGGGCAAAATCTAATTTTTTTTCTGAGTTTCTAGGAAGACCATATATTTGAAATTAAGAATAATGATTTTACTTTGGTCCATCACACAAAATTAGCTAAAACTTGTTAAATATGAACTATGGGCATTTTTAGACCTAATGAGTCAAAAATACAATCCTTAATTAAGTCCAGTAATTTTCATCTCTTTCCCCTTGGCTTTAATAAAGAAAGCAGAGCTCATCTAATCTCATTTACTTTTCAGGTTTGGAGGTCCCAACTAGAAGTTTCTGAACCACAACTGGTCCCACAGCTTCTACCGCATTTTGGAAAAGCAAAGTTTACTTTTAGATATACTCTATACATATCCCTGTTGTAGATCTCTTTTTTCCTGGTTCTTCTTTGGTATGGTCAAAAGGAGATAAGACAGGTTTAACATTTTTTGATTCAACAAACATCATCAAAAAATGTTTAGGGCCTCTTTTCCAGTTGTGTTGCTGCTGTAGAAATTCCTATTGTCAGCTAAATGGGAAAGAAGGCAGCAGCTTGTACCCTTATATAGCAGGGCTGGCACAAAGGACTGAAGAGCAGGAGAATCCCAAGAATCATATTTAAACTAAGTCATCAACCCACTCATTGAATAGTACTGCAAACATCACCTGTTCCCTTGGGTCCTCACTGAAGGCAGATTGTAAAGTGCAATGAAAGCAAAACCTCAATAAACTATGATTCATTTGAATGAAACTTTTATTAATAAATAAATTGCAAAAAAAGATATCAATAGGAATATGTGACTAGATTGTCATAAAAATGCAGTGAGTCCTGTTTAGAGGAGGTCCACCTACTTCATTAATACTGATTTCTAAGCATAGAAGATCATTGTCAGTCTGAAGGAGTATAGAAGATGGAATATGAAAGCTTAATGTGGAAATGAAAATAGGTTAAACTAAAACCTACTATAATCTAATTAAGACAGATTCCTACTGCCTTCAAAGATCCCCATTTTAGCTCCCAAACTAGCATTCGTCTTTGAGGTTGTAATTTAAGGTTGGGGACTAATTGGAACTCTTATTTCTCTAATTGTGAAGTTCTTAAATCCCCAACTTTTTTCTTTCCCTTTCTATTCAAAAACAAACAAATAAAAAAAAAAAAAAACCCAACCAAACAACAAAACAAAACAAAAACAACTAGCTGATATTAAATTGGCAACTGAGTTTATTACTTTGTTACCTAGCCAGGGACAAACTCTTACAGGGGTCCTCAAACTTTTTAAATAGGAGACCAATTCACTGTCCCTCAGACTGTTGGAGGGCCGGACTATAGTAAAAACAAAATCTTTGTTTTATGGACCTTTAAATAAAGAAACTTCATAGCCCTGGGTGAGGAGGATAAACATCTTCAGCTGGTGCATCTGGCCCACAGGCCGTAGTTTGAGGACCCCTGCGAGTTAACAATAACATATTAGGAATGATTTAGCAAAGTTGTGTTGTTCCTCCTAGAAAGGGAACATTATTAAAGATTAGGAAGTAGGTATTGATTGGGGAGCAATTACCCAATTAAAAAACTGCCCCCTCCAATTTTTGTCTTGTGGATTTAACCTCTCTTTCACTGGGGTTGTTTTCACTTGGACTTGTTTAAACTGCTCAAAGATGAGTTTACCAGCATGAACTCAATATTAACACCTGTGCTAAATGGGACTCAGATGGAGGAAGGAAATCCCTGGAGACCACTTTAAAAACTTTGCCCAAATACGTTATTTTCCCATTCTTTATTTTTCAATGGGAATAATAGATAGAAAAAAAAAGAACAGATACTAATTCACATAGATCCTGGAACTGAATCCATGTTTAAAGCCAACATGGACGGGGAAAAGTGGAGAGAAAAGAACAATGAATATATATATATTATAACTTTTTGTTGATAGAACGCATGCCAGGGTAATTTTTTACAGCATTATCCCTTGCATTCACTTTCATTCCGATTTTCCCCCTCCCTCCCTCCACCCCTTCCCCCAGATGGCAAGCAGTCCTTTATGTTGAATGGGTTACAGTATATCCTAGATACAATATATGTGTGCAGAACCGAACAGTTTTCTTGTTGCACAGGGAGAATTGAATTCAGAAGGTAGAAATAACCCGGGAAGAAAAACAAAAATGCAAGCAGTTTATATTCCTCTCCCAGTGTTCTTTCTCTGGGTGTAGCTGCTTCTGTCCATCTTTGATCGATTAAAGCTCTCTTTATCGAAGAGATCCACTTCCATCAGAATACGTCCTCAAACAGTATCGTTGTTGAGATATATAATGATTTCCTGGTTCTGCTCATTTCACTTAGCATCAGTTCATGTAAGTCTCACCAGTCCTCTCTGTATTCATCCTGCTGGTCATTCCTTACAGAACAATAATATTCCATAACATTCATATACCACAATTTATTCAACCATTCTCCAATTGATGGACATCCATTCATTTTCCAGTTTCTGGCCACTACAAACAGGGCTGCCACAAACATTTTGGCACATACAGGTCCCTTTCCCTTCTTTAGTATCTCTTTGGGGTATAAGCCCAGTAGAAACACTGCTGGATCAAAGGGTATGCACAGTTTGATAACTTTTTGAGCATAGTTCCAAATTGCTCTCCAGAATGGCTGGATGTAAAAACAATGAATATTAATTCATACCTACAAAGGGAAGGATAAGGATAGCCTTTAGATAAAGTTTCTTCCAAAATGTTGGAGTTAGTAGAAGTAATGGATTTGTGAATTCTCCTTTATCCAACTACCTGTCATTGGAATTTGTGGTTTTTCTCTTCCTTTTTACTCGCTTTGGAATATGAAATAGTTTAGACAGCTTATTTTAATTTTAAAGGCAGAAGTAGTAAGGCTGTTACACACATCAGATGAGAACATTGCGCACAGCACCTGAGCCTGAGAACAATGCTACACCACTGATTTCTGGCTTACTTGGTTCTGGTGTTTATTATTTTACAAGAAAGGGAATCTTGGGCTGAGGTTGTAACACTCAGAATATTTATTCTATGATATTTTATAATAGCTATTTCTGATTTTGAATTGAAAAGGAAACCTAGGTTTCTATAATGGAAGCTTGGTAACATAAAATATCCATGATTGAGAATAAATAAGTTGGGTCAGTAGACAATTGAATTTATAACAAAAAGAAATAATTCTTATTTGAGGTACTAAGAGATATGTACTTAATTCTCTACTGCAGAGCATTACATGAGCCAAACATTAATATTCTATTGCTGAATAGGAGATGTTGAGAGGTTATTTGAAATATTAAATTATTCAATCCAGCATTAACTAACTGATCTTTGGTTAGTGTGGTTACTTCTTTAATTTTTCTCATGTCCATAAAGAAGCAAGTTTAAAGAAACAGAACAAGAGAACAATAGTAAGATTTTTCTCTTTTAGAAAATGGAGATCTTCACTCACATTCATATTATTTTATTTTTAACTCTTTAACTCTTTGTTGGAAGGTAGTCCTAGATTCTTCAGAATGATCTCTTCTGCTTTGCCATTTTTCCACATCATTATAATTTGTTGCAAACCTTTTATGTTTGGTGCTATGGGAGATAGAATGCAAGGAACTTTCATTCTAGTTAGAGACAGAAGAATAAACTATAGGATAATACAAAATAGTATTTATATTGTATTGACAATAGGGATTCAGAGAAGGGTTAATATCAGAGTAGGCTTAAGAATTAGGTGAAAAACTCAAAGAAGAAATAGGAAGGGCCTTGAAATATAGATAGGATTTATATTGGGGAGGGGGAATAGGATTGAGATAGAGTAGGAGGAAAGCATTTCAGAGGTCATACTGAAATCAGGATCTATTTTATGATCATACATGCATACTCACCACAACATTCTCATATTTGATTTTGGAAAAAAAAATCTGCCTGGCACTTTCTATTCCTCATCTTATTATACCAGAGTCAAACTTTAATCAATTATAAGGTAAAATAACAAAATCCGTCAAAAGTTAGATTTTACCCTCTTTTTTTTTTCTTGCTTACTCAGTCTCATAAATAGATTGATTAAACAGAGATTATTGAGTTGAAGTTTAGTGAGGAGGATATAACATTTTATCCATGTGTTTGTATTTCTTCAAATTGTTTTTAGAATTGAATCTCTATAATAATTAATTTCTACTTCATTCATTGTTTTGTATTAATTTAATAAGGAACTTGTTTTTATTAATAACCATAATTGATTATAATTGGCTCAGTTATCCAGGTTTATGGAAAATTTAAATGTTTGGATAAGACAGCCAAATCTAGGCACTACCATTCAGTTAGTGAGTAGCTACTTGAATTTCAGAAATAATGAGCATTCAATGATTCATTTCATAAATCATAGACTCATAGAATATCAAACTGGATCATTTTCTACAACTCCCTCATTCTATGAATGAAGGAACTGAAGGAGGGTCTTTTCCTGCCCACCAAAAATATTTTAAATTTAGAGTAAGAACCAAATGATATAAATTATAATCTATACATATCTGCTCATCCTGCACAAACAACGCTTATCCATTTCTTCCCAAAGGTGCATTACAGGGGACACACTCAATGAGCTGAAGCCCTTTCTCCTTTTCTCTCTACATTAACAGAAATTGGTAGAGTACTACTCTGGACATATACTTGTCATAACCCCTCACTCTTGCTAGTTGTGAACCATCTCTTTTATCTATAATTTTTGGATGGCATTCTAAACTCTTATTCATCTTCAGAGTTTCTCATTAGTTGGTTATATTGCAGCTTGATCACATCTATTATGTATTTTTCCTTTTCTTTCTTTGTGATGCCCCTTTTTAGTTCTTCCAGTTTTTGCTGGAAAAATATTTACATTGGTTTTATGAGTGTAGGAAAGCTTTGTGATTTCCCAGAAGTAACCTAACCCATTGTCTTTATTGCTTTCAAATCTGGGCCCAGCTTATTGATCTACCTGTATTTCATCCTAAAGAAACATAGTCTTTAGTGAGTTTTATAGGATATCCATTTTGATGCTTGTTGAAATCTGGGCATTAGGAATTTTTCATCTATTTTACATTTTCTTTGAGAATAAAAAGCCCAAACTTTATTTGATATCTGCATAGCATCCAGAAGCCTCTCTAATATATTGGGAACGTATACAAATAACACAATGTCATCTACTATTAGGAACATCTGAAGTCCTACTTTCCATAGGGAATCTCTCCTTGACCTGTGGCCCTGGGACAATATTTAAATCATTCCTAGCATGGTAAAATCTGGGAATAAGCTGGAGGAACCCACTTCATCTCAGAACAAAGATGGCATTAGAGATATATTACAATAGCAGATCTGTGATAGATCTTTTTTATACTTTGGCAAGTATGCATCTGCCTATTTTATGTCCTGGTATTGTTTATTATCAGAGGATTATTGAACTGGACTTATGTTGTTATGTCTTCCAAAGAATCTTAAATGATCTTGATATGTGAATAAGAGACAACTTGTAAAATAACCTAAGATAGTATTTTGTTTTTACTAAGTCAAAACTCCTTTTGTTGTGTATGTGTGGATAATCAGAAAAATATGCAAAAGAATGTCTTAAATTCTTAATGTTTTCCAGCCAGTTGTGAGATAATAAATATATGATCTTATTGTTGAATATGATTTGCAAAATTCTACTTATACTCTACAAACACTTTCAGTAAGGATGCTCTCAAACCATGCACAAAATTATACAAGACATTTTTCTGGTATGAGATAGTTGTTTTATTTTTTATTTATTTTTTCTAGCTTTTTATTTTTAAAATATATGCATAATTTTCAACATTCACCCTTGCAAAACCTCATGTTCCATATTTTTTCTCCTTTTCTTCTCCCACTTTCTTCCTTAGACAGTAAGTGATCCAACATGTAAACATGGGCAATTCTTCTATATGTATTTTTACAATTATCATGCTATACAAGAAAAATCAGATCAAAAAGGAAAAAAATAACAAAAAGCAAGCAAACAACAACAAAAAGGTAAAACTACCACGTTGTGATCCACATTCAGTCTCTACAATCCTTTTTTCTGGATGCAGATGGATCTCTCCATCACAAGTCTTTTGGAATTGGCCTATATCACCTCATTGCTGAAAAGAGCTAAGTTGATCATTTTATAATCTTGTTTTTGCTATGTACAGAGTTCTCTTGGTTCTATTTACTTCCTTAAGCATCAGTTCGTGCAAGTCTCTCCAGGTCTCTTTGAAATTATCTTGTTGATTATTTCTTAAAGAGAAATAATATTCCAAAACATTCCTATGAGATAACTTATTCACATTCTGCAGATGCTAGGTATCCACTCAATTTGTAATTCCTTGCTACTACAAAAAAAATGTGACAAATATTTTTGTACATGTGGGTCCTTTTTCCGTTTTTATGATCTCTTTGGGATACAGGTCCAGTAGAGATACTGATGGATCAAAGGGCATGCACAGTTGGATACCCTTTTGTTGGAATCTTTACAAACTGTTAAGTCATTAGAGTTGGTAGAGATAATAATTATCTAATTTAGCATGGTTCAGTATGATTGATCTAATCCTATAAGGAGATGTTATGGGCCAGAAGAAAACAAGGTACTAAATAGAACTAATTGATACAATGCTTGTGTTTACACCTTTACTCATTGGAGTTCACAAGTATGGGAGATTCACAAAGTTAACTGTGTAACTTTGTGAATTCACACCTTGAAGCTCTTAGGGCCAGAGAGCACTCTGGGAGAAAATCCACAATCCCTCTCTCTCGAAGGAGCATAAATAGAGCTTCAATGGGCCAGTCAAGGAAGTTTTTCAGAGTGAAGAAGCTATGAGTCGGGAGTTCAGCTGATTAGATTGAGAGGGGAGCATCAAGTGAGTTCAGCCAGAAGCCCTCTGAGTGAGGAGTTTTACTTCAGAACATTGACTGAGGTCAGAGAGGAGCACTCTGGGAGATTGAGAGCCAGAAGCCCTCTCTCAGAGGCAAGACAGATTCAACTTGGTGCTGGCTCTGGAGGCTGAAGAAATTAGAGGCAGAAGCAAAGGACAAAGCTGCAAGAGCTCTTAGAACCAAGCAGAGAGATAGGCCTCAACTAACGGGGCTATTTTGGAAGCAATAAAAGATCTGAACTTTTATCACCTAGCTGCATTTTGAGGTGATTATTACTTTCAACTGCAACTCAAGCTGCTTCCAGAAAACCTCCCCTGAGAAACCTGCTTTCTCCCAGAGAGAACCATCATATTTATTTTTAAAATATTTTAAAGAAGACAATCACCACATCCTTTGGGCATAGTTCCATATTGCTCTCCAGAATAGTTGGATCAGTTCACAACCCCACCAACAATATATTAATGTCTCAGTTTTCCCACATCCTCTCTAATATTTATCATTATCTTTTCCTATCATTCTGTGATTTAGATTGTTTTTTCATTTGACTAGAAATGGTTTTAATTTCTTTATCTGAAAATTGTTCATATCCTTTGATATTTACCAATTGGAGAATGGCTCTTATTATAAATTTGAGTCAATTCTCTACGTATTTTGGTAATGAGGCTCTATCAGAATTTTTAGAGGTAAAAAATTTTGGAGGTAAAAATTTCCCCCCATTTTCTGCTTCCCTTTTAATATTCTCTGCATTAGTCTTGGTTGTACAAAACCTTTTAAATTTAATATAATCAAAATTATCCATTTTGCATTTCATAATGTACTCTAATTCTTCAAATTCACAAATTTTTACCTTCTTCACAGATCTGAGAAGTAGACTATCCTTTGTTGTTCTAATTTGCTTATAGTATCACTCTTTATATTTAAATCAAGAATCCATTTAAATCTTATTTTGGTATAGGGTGTTAGGTGTTGGTTAATGCCTAGATTCTGCCATACTATTTTCCAATTTTCCCAGCAATTTTTGTCAAACAGTGAGTTCTTATTCCAGAGGTTGGGGTCTAATCAAATGCTAGATTACTGTAGTCATTGACTACTGTGTCTTGTGAACCTAACCTATTCTACTAATCAACGACACTATTTAAAATTTTTTTTTATTAAAGCTTTCTATTTTCCAAACATATGCATGGGTAATTTTTGAACATTCACCCTTCAAAAACTTGTGTTCCAAAATTTTTTCCTCCCTTCCTCCCACCCTCTCCCTTAGATAGTAAATAAGCCAAAATATATTAAACATTGTAATTCTTCTATATGTATTTCCCCATTTATTGTGCTACACAAAGAAAATCAGATCAAAAAGGAAAAAAAAATGAGAAAAAAAATGCTAGTAAACAACAACAAAAAGAGTGAAAATGCTGTGTTGTAATCCACACTCAGTTCTGATAGTCCTTTCTCTGGGTGTAGATGTCTCTCTTCATCACAAGACCATTGGTACTGGCCTGAATCACCTTGCTGTTGAAAAGAGTACGTCATCAAAATTAATCATAGTAAAATCTTGTTGTTGCTGTGTATTATGTTCTATTTGTTCTACTCACTTCACTTAGCATAAGTTCTTATAAATTTCTCCGGGCCTCTCTGAAATCATCTTGCTGATCATTTCTTATAGAACAATAATATTCCATAACAATCATATACCATAACTTATTCAGCCATTCTCCAACTGATGATGGGTATCCACTCAGATTCCAGTTTCTTGCCACTACAAAAAGGGCTGCCATAAACATTTTTGCATATTTTGGTCCCTTTTCCTCTTTTATGATCTCTTTGAGATACAAGCTCAGTAGAAATGCTGCTGGATCAGAATAGTTGAAGTAGTTCATAACTCTATCAACAATGTATTCATGTCCTAGTTTTCCCACATCCCCTTCAACTTTGATCATTATCTTTTCCTGTCATCTTAGCCAATCTGACAGGTGTGTAGTAGTACTTGAGAGTTGTTTTAATTTGCATGTCTGATCAATAAGGATTTAGAGTACCTTTTCATATGACTAGAAATGGTTTCAATTTCTTTATCTAAAAATTGTTCATATCCTTTGACCATTTATCAATTGGAGAATGGTTTGAATTCTTATAAATTTGTCAGCTATTCTATTTATTAGACAGTACCCAATGGTTTTGATGACTCTTGATTTATAATATAGTTTTAGGTCTGTTACAGTTAGGCCATCATCATTTGCATTTTTAAATTAATTCCCTTGAAATTCTTGACCTTTTGTAGTTCCAGATGAACTTAGTTATTATTTTTTTCTAGCTCTATAAGGTAAGGGATATTTGTTTTTTTTTGTTTTTTTTTTTTTACTTTTTTTTTTTTTAATAATTTTTTATTGATAGAACGCATGCCAGGGTAATTTTTACAGCATTAAGGGATATTTGTTTTAAAGAGCCATCATCTTTTGGAGAAGTATGGAAAAAGATAAAGCATCAGTGTTTCAGTTCTACCCATGTACCTCATCTACATGACCAAAATAAACAAATGCCTCATAGTGGAATTCTTTATGAATTTCATTTTTCTTTTAATCTTTAAAATTAAAGCAGGTAAAATTTCCAAAGATTTATCTTTTATAAAGATTTTAAAAAATAGATTGAAAAGGAAATATATAGATCAATAGTTGCTCATATTTTCTTGGTTACCTTTTTTTTAATCAATGAATCCCATGATTCTTTTCCTCCTACACCGTTGGTATCTCTCCCTTATTTAAAGGGAGAGATCTTTCAATAGTCTTATAATCATATTGCCTACAGAAAGAATTTATCTATGAAGAGTTGATATGATCTGGTTGTTCTGCCTTTAAACCATTTCTACTTTCTCCATAAATACCTCAGAAACTATTAGGATTATATTTCCAATTATCCTTGAAAGAAAAAAATTTTCATGCTAATTTTTACAAGTATTTTTCATTTTCTTCTGTTTATAGTCCTCTTTCTCTGTTTGGCAAGTATTTAAAATATTTAATGACTTTCTGGATTCTTTAATTAATTTACTCTTAATTCCATTTCTATATAAAATTATTATAGTCAAGGAAAGTTCCATTTTTACTGCATGTTTCTTTTTTTATTTTGATAGATTAAGTAATTCTGATGTACATATTTTTAGTTGTATACCATATCTCTTCCTCATCATTATTTTTTGTTCTTATTTATTATAAATTCTGATCTTCGCCCTGACAGATCAGTGGCAGACGCCTCCACTTTGTGTTTAGATAGATTGGGTCTTTGAAGGCTATTCGAAATTTTTACTATGCTGGAAAGACTTTTAAAATGGCCCTAATAACAGGTTACATCTAGCTGATCAAGAAATATATCACTAATAAATTGGCCACTTGGTGACAAAATATTTTCTTTGGTCATGGCAAAATTTGATGGCAATAGGATCCTTCTGCTTTATCACTGTCACTGACATATGGAAAGAAAAGACAACAGAGACTCTGAAGAATCACAAAGTTCTTGAGCCATCAACAAACTTTAATTTGACTATTGGTATTCCATATGTGACATTCTTTTTCATTGTTCAATTAGTAGATACATTGCTATGGACCTGAAAGAAACCAGTAGAAAATGAAAATTCCACTAAATGGAAGGATGATTTCACAGGTATTACAGGAGAAGCAAAGAAAAGAGTTTTACAGAGTGGGTTGTATATACTCAAAAGTTATTTTAAAAAGAATTTCTTGTGCCATGATATAGTAATGAAAAGTATTTGCAACAAAATAATTATAATTTACATCCCAGCATCACTAACTGAGAATAAAGTATAGAGAAATTATATGGAGAATCAAATCTATATATTATTACATAACTTGCCTTCATTTCAAAATTGGGAAAAAGTAAAGATGGGGAGAAATATATATGAAAGTATGATTCAAGGCAAAGAAGTAAGAGGAACTAGTGACTAATCATTTATAAGGAAATCTTATACCTCTATCTCATGAACATTTTTTCTTATTTGCTGAGGCATTTGGGGTTAAGTGACTTTTCCAGGGTCACACAGCTAGGAAGTGTTAAGTGTCTGAGACCAGATTTGAACTCAGGTCCTTCTGACTTCAGGCTGGTGCTCTATCCATTGTGCCAACTAGCTGTATCTTATGAATTTTTTTTAATTAAAAAATTAGTAAGTACATGATATGGTGAATATCAAATAATACAACAAAATAAAAATATGAAATTGACTACATTTTATCAAATAGAGGAAAAAAACCCTTATAATCCATGAGTCAGATGTTTGTGCGTAGTCAATAACAAGTCAATGATTTGTTAATGCTCAGATCAAAATTTAATACATAAGAAGAATAGCAATAGTAATAAATTACTTGTGAACATTAAAAGAAATATTAAATTGGATTAAAAAAAATCAAAATCAGGGACTAGACATGATTTCACTGATATAGGGAACTCCCAAAGGGGAAACTCCCTACAAAAGTGGATTTGCAACTTCTCTACAACTTGTAGTATTACAGAGTTGCTTAGAGTGGTGAGAAAGAGATTAACTGATTTACCCAGACTTACATAGTCAGAGGTGGGAATTGAATTCATATCTTCCTGGCTCTAAAACCAACTCTCCATGCTTCTCATCACTATATCAAGATGAGGATAACTCAGTTTGGAAAGCTGTAGGTTGTTGCTATTTAATAAAAATGTTTGACCCAAAAAAGTCAGTCTTCAGAAACTCCAATTATTCACAATGTACTATTACATGGAACATTTCCAGTAATTGAAGTTTGATAGCATTTTGTTTAAGAGTGAGAAGGAAGACAATATTGAACAAGGAATTTAAAAAACAACACCCTGATCCATAAATGAAGTGGATCTGAATAATTTCACTTGGTTCAACTTTAAAGACTGTACAAAATGAAATTCATAAAAGCTGTCACTAAAAAGGTCAGGTTTTTGGTTTGTTTATTTTTATGGTCAGGTGGATGAGATACATGAATAGAAGTAATGCATGGCTGCCCTTTCTTTCCCCACATTTCCCAATGAGATGTCAAGTTGTTCCATCCCCAAAAGTAACTTTGATATAAAAAGCATTGTGATGCCAATTTCAGTGCTTTCATTTTTAATGCCTCCAATCTTATGTAGCAAATTATAGACCGTTTAGAACTAGCTATATATAATCTACAAAACTTGCTGGCTTGTGAAACCTGCATCTGGGATTAAAACTTATTTTTTTTATTGGCAAACACCATGATCTCCTGTGTATGTGTTAGCAGTTAAATGTGTTATTAAAATAAGATGATGTTCTGATGTTTACATATAACATGCTGATGCAAGAAAACAAACCACAAAAGACACCTCTAGGATCTGCACTCAGCAACTTCTCCCTCTGTTTCTCCCAATGACTTGATGTACATTTCAAATTAGTTAAGTCCTTTTTCCCATGCTAGATTACTCTTTAGCTGTGGCACCACTGCAATTCTGAGTAAATTTCAAAGTTAAACTATAAGAAAAAATGATAGTGACCACATGCTAGCACTACATGTTGGATTTGCTTAAAGTACCTCTTACTCCCCAGCATCATCAAGATATAAAACAAAAAGAGATGGAATAATTTTTTTAGTTCAAAATGTTTTTTGAACTAGACTCTGTAGAGTCTTCTGTATTGACAAATATAAAAAAGATCAATCATATTAACATAAGCTTAATCATACTTATAAAAAATTATATGAAATTATTGGCTTTTTTCTTTTCAGCTGGCTTACTGTTTGGCTCCTTTTGCTGTCAATACATTTGTTTGAAAGATGATAATCTTATCTATTATCTCCTTTGAGGGCAGACAAGCAAATTTTTCTGAAGTCAACTTCTAGAACTAGTTCTTTGGCTAGCTGTCAAGTGGAGTTAATCAAAATTTGAATTTCCTGACCAAAATTTTTGTGATGCCTAATCTGTACAAGTCTAAACTAATCCTGTTCTCTGTTCTTTTCCATTCTCTTTTTGTGGAAATAATTTTGAATGTAGAAGTGGTAGGATTTGAATTCTATCTGCATCAGTTATCCTTAAACTTTTCAATTCATGGACTAGTTTAGGGAAAAAAAAGTCTCCTCAGAATTTCTTTTACTCATTCCTGCTTGTTATTTCAAAATCAAATCAAATAAGAATAAGAATAAAAAGAATACAACCCCGGTGGAATCTTTCTTTTTTCTTTTCATGTGTGATTTAAATCAGAAACAGTATTAGTGTCAGAATTCAATCAACAGCGAAAATTTCCAGTCACAACCCTTACAATTTCATATGGCTTTCATTTAAGGAGACTAGCTGCAAGATCCTTTACTTAACAGACTAAAACAACTGCCCTAGTTACATCAGAAGACAGTATAAAAGATTTTCCTTTGAAATAAGGATCTTGGATTATACTTTTAGCTTGTCAAAGTTAGAACACCTTGGACAGTTCCAAACCCATTCAGTCTTGACAAAAGAGCCCACAGTTTATTTTGTGATCTTAGAGACACCATCAAGGTATATTGAGGAAAACCTAGCTTATTATATAGTCCTCTGATGGGAAAATATATATTTTGGTGAAAAAATTGTATTTCTGTTATTTATATATTTCATAAGATCATAGATTTAAAATTGAAAGGGGCTTTACAGGCTACATAGTTTGGTCCCCTTATTTTACAGATAGGGAAAGTGGAGCTCAGAAAGAGTATGTGACAAGACTAAAGAAGTGGCAATTCTGGGATGTGACTCTAGGTCTTCTAACCCCAAATTTGGTAGTTATATGACACCACAGTGGTGTCTCTCTCTTTCTCTCTTTCTCTCTCTCTCAGATCCTAAAGAAGATACTGACATTGACACTGGGGAAAAGACACTTATATAGTATTTGTTTTATTATTATAGCTTTTTATTTACAAGATATATGCATGGATAATTTTTCAGCATTGACAATTGCAAAACCTTTTGTTTCAACTTTCCTCCTTCTTCCCCCCACCCCCTTCCCCAGATGGCAGGTAGACCAATACATGTTAAATATGTTAAAGTATATGTTAAATACAATATATGTATACATATCCATAGTTATTTTGCTGCATAAGAAAAATAGGACTTAGAAATAAAGTAAAATTAACCTGAGAAGGAAATCAAAAATGCAGGGGGACAAAAATAGAGGGATTGGAAATGCTATGTTATGGTTCACACTCATTTCCCAGAGCTTTTGCTGGGTGTAGCTGGTTCTCTTCATTATCGAACAAATGGAACCGATTTGGTTTATCTCATTGTTGAAGAGAGCCATGTCCATTAGAATTGATCATCATATAGTATTGTTGTTGAAGTATATAATGATCTCCTGGTCCTGCTCATTTCACTCAGCATCAGTTGATGTAGGTTTTTCCAAGCCTTTCTGAAATGATCCTGCTGATCATTTCTTACAGAACAATAATATTCCATAACATTCATATATCATAATTTATTCAGCCATTCTCCAGTGATGGGCATCCACTCAATTTCCAGTTTCTAACCACTACAAAAAGGACTACCACAAACATTTTTGCACATACATGTCCCTTTCCCTTCTTTAAGAGCTCTTTGGGATATAAGCTCAGTAGTAATACTGCTGGATCAAAAGGTATGCACATTTTGATAACTTTTTGAGCATAGTTCCAAATGGCTATACAGAATGGCAGATGTATTCACAATTCCACCAACAATGTATCAGTGTCCTAGTTTTCACACATCCCCTCCAACATTCAGCATTATCTTTTCCTGTCATCCTAGCCAATTTGAGAGGTATGTAGTGGTATCTCAGAGTTGTCTTAATTTGCATTTCTCTAATTAATGATGATTCGGAGCATCTTTTCATATGGCTACAAAGCTTCAATTTCTTTATCTGAAAATTGTCTGTTCATATCCTTTGACCATTTGGTCAATTGGAAATTGGCTTGATTTCTTATAAATTAGAGTCAATTCTCTATATATTTTGGAAATGAGGCCTTTATCAGAACCTTTGACTGTAAAAAATGTTTTCCCAGTTTGTTGTTTCCCTTTTAATCTTGTCTGCATTAGTTTTGTTTGTACAAAAGCTTTTCAATTTGATATAATCAAAATTTTCTATTTTGTGATCAATAATGATCTCTAGTTCTTTGGTGACAAATTCCTTCCTCCTCCACAGGTCTGAGAGGTAAATTATCCTATATTCTTCTAAATTATTTATAATCTCATTCTTTATGCCTAGATCATGAACCCATTTTGACCTTATTTTGGTGTATGGTGTTAAGTGTGGGTCAATGCCTTGATTCTGCCATACTAATTTCCAATTTACTTACGTAATATTTTGACAACTTCTCTTGTCACTTTAATTGGCCATGGAAATTTTTACTTTAATTTCAAAATTCTCTCTAAGCAATAAATTCTTCCCTCCCCAAACCTCTCCACCACTTCTTTCTATTAAAAATTCTTATAACTATATGGATTGTTAGAGCTGAATGTCATTTCAAAGACTTTACTAGCATGGACCTCAGTTTTTCTTATTTATAAAATGAAGAGATTAGATTTTTTTGTCAATTAAACCTAACATGTATTTTTAAATTTTTGTTGAATTTAGTATTTTATTTTTTCCAGTACCATTAAAATTTTAACATTTGTTTTTAATATTTTGAGTTTCAGATATTTATCCTTCCTTCCCCCTCTTCCCCCCCATTGAGAATGCAAGTAATTGAATAAAGGTTATACATGTGTAACATGACATGTGTTATGACATGTAGTAATACAAAATATTTCCATAATAGTCATGTTGTGAGAGAAAATAGGTAAAAAATCCTCAAGAAAAATAAACTTTTAAAAAGTATTCTTCAATATGCATTCACTATCAGTTCATTCTTTGGGTATGGAAAGAATTTTTCATCATAAGTCTTCAGAGTTGTCTTGGATCATTGTATTGCTGAGAATAGTTATGCCATTCATAGTTGATCACCTTAAAATATTGCTGTTATTTTGTACATAGTACATTTCCCTTTGCATCAACTCATGGAAAGCTTTCCAAGTTTTTCTGAAAAGATCCTGCTTATCATTTTTTTTTAAACCTCAAGGGTATTTTATTTTTTCAAATACAAATAAAAATAGCTCCCAACATTCATTTTTGTAAGATTTTGTGTTCCAAAATTTTCCTTCTCCCTCCTTCACCCCCTCCCTCCCCAAGACACCAAGCAATCTGGTATAGGTTAAACATGTGCAATCCTTTTAAACATATTTCCATATTTGTCATGTTGTACAAAAAAAATCAGAACAAAAGGAGAAAAAACCATGAGAAAGAAAAAGACAAAAAAATATGAAATAACTATGTGCTTTAATTCACATTCAATCTCTATAATTCTCTGGATGCAGATGGCACTTTCCATCATAAGTTTATTGGAATTGCCTTGAATCACTGCATTGCTGAGAAAAGCCAAGTCCATCACACAGTTGATCACATAATTTTCTTACTGTGTCCATTGTTCTCTTGATTCTTCTCACTTCACTTAGCATCAGCTCATGTAAGTCTTTCCAGGCTTTTCTGAAATCAGCTTGCTCATCATTTCTTAAAGAGCAATAATATTCCATTACATTCATAGTCATAACTTATTTAGTTATTCCTTAATTGATGGCATCCACTCAGTTTCCAGTTCCTTGCCACTACAGAGCTGCTACAAACATTTTTGTGAATGTTCTTCCTTTTCCCTTTTTTATGATATTTTTTGGGAAACAGATTTAGTAATGGCACTACTAGATTAAAGGACACTCACAGTTTTATGGCCCTTTGGGCATAGTTCCAAATTGTCCTCCAGAATATTGGATTATTTCACAACACCAACAACAATGTAAGCATGTCAGACTTCCTACATTACCTCTAACATTAATCATTATCTATTTCTGTCATTTTAGCCAATCTGAGAGTTGTAAAATAGTACCTCAGAGTTGCCTTAACTTGCAATTCTCTAATCAATAATGATTTAGCTGCTCATCATTTCTTATATAGTATTACATAATAATTACATACCACAATTTATTTGGACATTTCCCAACTGTTGGTCATCCCCTTAATTTCCATTTTTTTTTTGCCCCCAGAAAAGAGCTTTTTTTATACATATAGGTCCTTTTCCTAAGAGATTGAATTTCTAAGGCTCTCTTACTTCTTAAATCTGCAACTACGTGCCTGCTGTAGTTCAATGCTTTTATTTCACAGAGGAAGAAATATAGCCAATCAGATGATTTATCACCAGAGAGGTAGACTTGTCCAAAGTCATATAACGATTTGGTAGCAGAACCAGAATTAGAATTTAGGCTTCCTGACTTCAAGGCTAGTACTTTTCCTACTACATCACTCTTTCTGAAGTCTTTTGTTTTTAAAATGTCATTCTGCAGATACTGTATTGTGTGTGTGCTATACCCTTATCAAATGACATGTGTTTTTACAAGGACTATAAATGTATTTTGATTATGACAATACAAAAAGCCGTTTAGTCAAACCTGTAATAATAAAGAATTGAGTCATTTAGCAAACTGAAGAGATAATTCTAGATGCACAGCTATAATTTAAGACTTTTAATTGTAATATATATGTAAAATATATTATAATTTAAAACTTTATATTTTTGTTTTTTTTCCAAACATTAATTTACAAATATATGACTTGAAAAATACTAATGTTATAGCAAAGTAGGGAACATCAGATTTTCCCTTTTAGAAAAATGTCTATATAGATTTTCTTGAGATTTATTTTTCATCTCTGCCTTTTGGTTTTACAATTTTAATTTTATCCTACTTCTGAAGATCATACAATCGTAGAATTATAACATGTCTCACAAGTCATATACTCCAATTTCCAACTACTGACAGAACTTTGAGTTACGAAGCATTTTGCATACATCTTACCTAAAGATCTTTTACTATAGTTTAGCTCTTTTTTCTTGAGTTGTTGTCAGCAGAAATTTAATAGCTGCTAGCTTACACTAACCAAACATTTTCTCTTTCATTGGGAGATTGTAAATGTCTCTCTTTGGCTAGCCTAAAATACTTTTCTGGCCTGCATAAACCAATTTCTTCTAACTTTCCTTTGTAGGCACTTTCATCTCTGAGCTATTCTGTAGTTTTTCTACACATGTTCTACTTCATTTATAAAGTTCCAAACCAAGTTACTGAGTCAGAGTTGGAAGGATTTTTAGAACTCATCTAAGTCAACCATATTATTCCTACAGTTTTGAAAATAGAGACTCAGAGAGCAGAATAGAGTTGGCCAAAGCCACATCAAATTCCATAGTCAAGTTCTTAATTCAATATAGAGATTCAAATCAGTCTTATCCACATTATCCCTTCATATTTGGGTATACGTTATTCAAAGAAGGCTTTCATAAAGTCATAGATTCTAGGATCCTATATTCTAGAACTGGAAAGGACTTCAGAGGCTATCTAGTCCAACCACCTTATTTGACAGATGAGGAAACTGAGTCTTAGTGATGCTGACTTGTTAGGGTCATATAATGTACCATAAGTGTCAGAGGTAGCATTTCTAAAGATAATAGAAGCTAACAACATGTAGCTTTTATTTTTATTTATTCCCTTTTTCTTTCCCATGATTTAAAAAGCACTTTCTCCTCATTTTTGGAGAGATCACAGAATTCCACTGCAACAAAAGGAAATTTTATGATTTAGTCTGATTTTCTCATTTTAAGAAATAATCCAGCAACATGGAATGATTGTGCCAAAAGTCTTAAATGAGATAAAAATCTTTGAAAAGAGTTATTATTGTTGGTATTTGTGGTGGCAAGAACATAGGTTCTCAATAAAACTCTTCTTTCCTTTCCTTTCTTTCCCTTTCTGTTATATTTACACTTCACTAGCTTTCTTTGGACACTTTATTAGTGTTCTGTGCATTCTTAAAGATGCTACAATGCAGTTCTAAGGCATTCGATTTGATGCTGTAGGTTTTATAGGGGATTAGATAAAATTTATCTAAATTAGATATTAGGGAAACGAAGGCTGTAAGAGAGGAATTTGACTTTTGAAGGATCCATGGTATTGTATAAGAACAATCACTTTAGTATGTTTCTTTAATGTAACATATTACATTGCAACATACCTTTCAGAGGAGAGCAGTCAGGTTGTGTCACATAGCTAGTAAATGTTTGAAGGATTACACAGTGAGTATCTGTGGCTGGATTTGAATTCAGGTCCTCCTCATTCCAGAGCCACTGTACCATCTAGCTACCTCAACAAGTCAACATTTCTCCAGTCACCATTTATTGAAAAAGTATTGTATAGAGGAAAGTACATAGAACTAGAAACCAGGGACCCTCTCAACTATGCCACTAGCTTGCTGCCTAAGCTTGAATAAGGCATATCACTTCTATAGAACTCTGTTTCCCTATCTATAAAAGAAAGAATTGGATTTCTAAGTCCTGATGGTTCCTTCTAGCTTTAGATTCTGTAATTCTGTTTCATAGGCATCCATCAAATCTTTAATGCTTGCTGGTGGAGTTGTGAACGAATCCAACCATTCTGGAGAGCAATCTGGAATTATGCCCAAAAAATTATCAAATTGTGTATACCCTTTGATCCAGCAGTGTTTCTATTGGGCTTATATCCCAAAGAAATACTAAAGAAGGGAAAGGGACCTGTATGTGCCAAAATGTTTGTAGCAGCCCTATTTGTAGTGGCTAGAAACTGGAAAACGAATGGATGCCCATCAATTGGAGAATGGCTGGGTAAATTGTGGTATATGAATATTACGGAATATTATTGTTCTGTAAGAAATGACCAGCAGGATGAATACAGAGAGGACTGGCGAGACTTACATGAACTGATGCTAAGTGAAATGAGCAGAACCAGGAGATCATTATACACTTCAACAACGATATTGTATGAGGACATATTTTGATGGAAGTGGATTTCTTTGACAAAGAGACCTAACTAAGTTTCAATTGATAAATGACGGACATAAGCAGCTACACCCAAAGAATGAACACTGGGAAATGAATGTGAACTATCTGCATTTTAGTTTTTCTTCCCGGGTTATTTATACCTTCAGAATCCAATTCTCCCTATGCAGCAAGAGAACTGTTCGGTTCTGCAAACATATATTGTATCTAGGATATATTGCAACATATCCAACATATAAAGGACTGCTTGCCATTTAGAGGAGGGGGTGGAGGGAGGGAGAGGGCAAAAATCGGAAAAGAAAGGAGTGCAAGGAATAATGTTGTCAATATAAAGTAATCATTAAATAAAAAATAAAAATTAAAAAAATATCTTTAATGCTACACCATTTAATTCCTTCTATATTTCTTTCTGATGCATCAACACAGATTCTTCTTTTCTTGGGGCAAAATATATAAGGAGGAGAAAGGGGTAGGAAGGAAGAAAGGTGGCATTAATCCTCTGGAAGTATGGTTGGTTATCACACTTATCAGAGTTCCTAAGTCTTTTAAAGTTGTTTTATTATATTATTATCATCATATAAATTTCTCTCATTTTTTTTACTTCACTCTGCATTAATTCATACAATTCTTCTCAGGTTTTTCTGAAATCACCCCCCCCCCAATCAATTTCTTTCAGAACAATAGTATTCTATCACATTTCTATACCATGACTTCTTCAGTCATTCTTCAGGTGATAGGCATGTCCTCAGATTTCCATTTTTTGCCACCTCAAAATGCATAAAGCTATAAATAGCATAAAGAGCTATAACTAATTTATTTTGCTTAGAACAAATCTTTTTACCAACTTACTTCTAATCTCCCATTCTCTTATTTCCTTGTTGAGTGAAATGTGTGTGTGTGTGTGTGTGTGTGTGTGTGTGTGTGTGTGTTTGTGTGTATTCTTCCTTCTTATGAGAGTGTGGTTCAAAAGTCAACTATTCCCCCTTCTTTCTCTTTTGTATACAATTCTACCTGTGCACTCCAATTATATGAGATAATTTACCCTAATCCTCCTTTCCCTTCTGTATTCCTAATGCATTCTTTTCTCTTTCCATTCATCTTATTAGATAATCAAGATATAATAGAACCCTTCCCAGGCCTTAGGTTCCTTCTATAATCCTTAATGATGATAAAGTTTAGGGGGGCTACATATCATCTTCCTATAAGCAGTTGATCCATGTGTAATCCTTTATGATTACTCATTCTTGTTTATTATTATTATTATTATTTTTTATATTTTATTTACTCCTGTGTTTGAATTTCAGAGTTTTTACACAACTCTGAGCTCTTAAATCAGGAATTAGTAAACCTTCTCCATTTTTCTCCCGGTAAAATAAATCTTTTCTGGTCAGCTATTCTTGGCTATAAGCCTATTGTATGTCCTTTACTTCTGGATTTGACTTTTGAGACACTTCTCACTTTATAGTGGTAACTGCTAAATCATCTGTGATACTTACTGTGACTCCTTGATACTTGAATTTTTTCTTTCAGGCTGCTTGGAGTATTTTTTTCTTTGACTTGAAAGGTATGGATTCTTGACTATGATGTTCTTAGAAGTTTTCATTTTAGTTTCTTTTAGAAGGTAATTAGTAGATTCTGTTTCCATTTGCCCTCTGGTTCTAAAATATCTGGGCAGTTTTCTTTTAAAAATTCTCAAAGGTTAGGCTTTTTCTTGGTCACGACTTTCAGGTAGTCCAATAAGCCAGTTGGCATCTGATCTTATACCCCTCAGGAAGTATGGTACCCTTGTATTGATCTGGAGCATATTCTTTCCTTGTGTTGGAGTGTTTGGAACATTGAGTTCTTGGTAAGACCTAGTTCCTAGTGTCGGAAGACCTTTCTATCTCCCTTGGTACAAAAATGACTCTTGATATTTTTTTCTTAGATTTTCCCATTAGGACTCAATCTATTGTATTTTATAGATCTCTTTGGAGGAGGAATTTTGGGGAGGGTGATGTACTTTGGCTTGCATCACTCTTCAGCTGAAAATTTCCAGGAACAAACTATTGCCTGAGTAAAATTCAAATATCTCTGCTTGATACTCAAGGCTTTCTATAACCTGTTTTGGCCAGAAATCTTGAGGGTCTTCCCCTCCTAGATTTATTTAGTTTTTTTTCTAGGTGAAAGAGTCATTCTTTGTCAGTCAACTCAAATGCCATCTTCTACAGGAAGAGGAAGTTGTTTCCTGATCTCTGGCCACCCCAATTTTTCTTCCTCAATTCTCACATAGTACTTTATTTTGTAACTTTCTACTGTTACCATAACTACTTATATTGGTATCATTTCCCTATTTAGTTTGTTTATAAACGTCTTCAGGGAAGTAATGGTGTTATATCTGAACTTTGTATCTCCTACAGCATCTAGCATAATATTTTGTATATAATAGTAAATGATTGTATTGTATTTTGCACAAATTTATAGATGGCAAAACACTTAAATTTCAGTATTGAGGAAAAGAATATAGAACATATAGAAATGTAGAGTTTTTACCTAGTACAGCTGATCCTTTGTTAAGAGTGTATACTGGCAAATTGACGGAGAATAGATAAGAATTAAGCTTATTTTAATAGCATAGATAAAGAAATCTGGATAAAACTGGGCCTGAAACTTACTTTTGTTTCACAGTAATTTGATTGTAGATTTTAATTAATTAAGATCTTCAATTCTCCATTATCTGCCTGATATGGCAGTTATAACTATAACATGTCTTTTAAAAAGTCAAACAAATTGATCAGATATACACCCAGAGTTCATACAGGTAGAGAACTCATAACAAGTAAGCACAAAGGTATTTGGGGAAATATCACTAGTTTATGAGCTCCAAATGAATAGATAAATTAAATGGAATGGCTGGATTAATATAATGGAGATAAGATTGAAATGAAAGTTTAAGATCAGGTACTAGAGGGTTTCAAATATGAAACTGAAGAATTTGGACAATGAGAATAATAACACTTTATTTACCTGTAGGGGAGGGCCTGACTAAATGATGTATAGAAGTCTTTAACCTGTGATTAGATCTAATAGAGAACCCTAATGATCAACAACAATATAAAAAAGAGCAAATCATAACTATATTGACCTTTCTCTTTCTCTGGCTTACTCTTATTTCTATGGCTGACAGGAACTTGAGAATTTTCCTTTTGTACTAACAGTCCTTAATGAGGACAGTTAATGGGGAAAAATCATTAGATTGTGGGATAAAGAATGAACAGTTTAGTAACTAACTTGTTGCAGATGAAAGTGAGTCATTAACATTAGTTTAAGTAGGCAGCAGAGGCAGCATGGTGTCATGGATAGAATACTGAAGCTTGTCAGAAAAATCTAATTTAAGCCCTATGTATGACACTAGTTGTAAGGACAAGTTTGTAAGGACAAGTTGTAAGGACTAGTTGTAAGGAGTTTCAGTTTCCTTATTTGTAAAATTGGTTAACACCTGTGAACTTGCCTAAAAGGCTATTGTGAAGTTTACAGAATCACAACATTTCAGAGTGGGATGGGGTCTTGATGGCTATCTGGTACAATTCATTCCTGAAACAGAAATCTATATCTTTTACAATATACTTGATAAGTAGTTATCCAACCTTGGCTTGAAAGTTTCTAGTGAGGAAAATTTTATTACCTCCCCATTTAGCTTATTTAACTTTTGTATAGCTCAATTTACATCAAGGATAAATTTGCTATTTTGTATTTTGATTTATTGCCCCTACTTATGTCTTCTGGGATCAAGTATAAAAGAAATCTATTCCCTCTTCTTTGTGATAGACCTAAAATATGAAGACAAACATCATGTTTCTTCTAAATCCTTTCTCTTCTCCAGGCTAAACATTCCCAGTTTTTGTTGTTGTTTTTTTCAGTTAGTTCTCATGTGAAATGAACTTAGGGATTTTGACCATTCTATTTGCCTCCTTCTGGACACTTTGCAGTTTATCAATGTCCAAATGTGATTTGACCAGGCTGGAATGCATGTAGACTCTTAGCTTATCATTCTCAGTTACTATTGCTTTCTTAATGAAGTCTAAGACTTCTTTAGCTTTTCTAGCTTCCACATTCATATTGTAGAGCATTAAAAGCAAACAATAACAACAAGAAATCCCCCTACCCCACACCCCAAAAAATCTTAGGTAAATTTTCACAAGAATTGCCTTTCAGCTATGATAAGATAATATATCTAAAGTTCTTTGCTAACCTTTACGCACTGGATAATTCCAACTGTTACCAGTTGAGATCCATGTATATCATAGTTCTATAATACATAACTTTGTTGCATTATTGTTGCAATGTGTACTGCAGAATAATATAATTAAAGATAGAGTTAATGGAATCCCTATAGAGATGTGAAAAAGTTACTCCATTGTAAATAATAAAGTCATAATTTCTTTAAAAAAACTTTAGGAATTGTTCTCTAATTTTACCCCATTTACACATATATATTTACAGGGAAATATTATGATCTCTGATCTTGGATAATCTTGCTAGGTGTTTTAGTATGCAGGTTTTGAAATTGTAAGAAATGGCTGTTTCTATTAACCATAACCCTATTATTGAATGTATTGACTGCATACCACAACTTTGCAAACACTGATTTTTAAAACTCAAAATAAACCAAGACTCTCAATGCTACTTTAAAAATGTTTAGTACAATTCTGGAGAAATATATTCCTTGATTGACAGACTTAGAAACTAAAGTATATGCTGCACAAAAGAAAATGCAAAAAATTTGATTTGGGAAGAGACAAATCTTGCCATCAAACTTCATGTAGAGGTGAGATGTTTAAAAGAATTTCGAATGAATCATATAAAAGTAATGAAAATTTTGTCTGTTATTTTCACCTCAGGGTTCTTAGTACTTAAAAAAAACATAAGCACTTTGTTAATTGAAGACTATCAATAAAGTCGAGAAAAATTCTTTCCTGGGAACCACCGATAGATTCATTGGCAATAAACAATACTTAACAGCTTTAGAGATGTTCATAAATGAAACTCTTTGAGACATTTTTTTCTTTAATGTTTACAGATCTAGTAACAAGTTAATACTTGTTACTTGTTAATAAGCATTAAAACACTGAATCAAAAATTCACCTCTCCTCTAAGGATTTGATACCTGACTTACATAAACCTCCTCTTCCTCCAGCTCATCCCTCAGTGTTTTTTTTTTTTTAAGCACTTAGGCATCCTTGTATATTAAATGCACATTATGATGTCTCTCAAAATTGTGACTTTCAATGACTTCTAATGGTACAGTTAGAAAATTGCAGTGGACTAAGAAAGTGAAATCTGGGTTCTAGTCCTATCTCTGTTGAGCTATTTTAAGTTCTCTGGGATTTAACTTTCTTCTCTGTAAAATTGGTGTGTGAGTGTGTGTGTGTGCGTGCGTGCGTGTGTGTGTGTGTGTGTGAGAGAGAGAGAGAGAGAAAGAGAGAGAGAGAGAGAGAGAGATTGAAGGGAATTTTGACTAGACTAGACTTTCTTTTTACTAACTGTCATTTCCATAATGGGGAATGTGGGATAATCTTTAACTTGTTTCATAAAACTTTTAATGCCAAAGTTTGGCTCTTCTTAAAACTTAAAAAAAAGCTGTTTCCTGCTTTCTTGACCAGGCTCCTTCACTCCTCCCTTCCCCCCCCCCCCCCCCTTTTTTTTTTAGAGGATTAAGGTTTACTATGACTTCTCCATAGGATCATAGATTCAGAGCTGGAAGGACCTCAGAGGCCATCCAGTCCATTCCCTTTATAGATAAAAAAACAGAAGCAGGGAGAAGTTCAGAAACTTCTTGAAATGTAGATTACCACTCCTCCTTCCTTCCCCCAAGATCAATATTCTTTTGAATCTTAGGAAGGACTCTGTTTTCTTTGAATGAGACATAAGATATGTTAAGGCAAAGTGCTATACTGAAAATATTCAATATACTGCTATACTGAAAACATTATTATTAGTAAGAATATTGTTCATTATAGATTTCTATGTTAGATTTCTATACTCATACTAGACTTCCCTGCCTTATGGGCAAGGACTGAATCTCATCTAAACTTTACTCTTTGGGTAATAGATGCTTAATAAACCTTTTTGTTGTTGTTTTTCTTAGAAGGTGATCTGCTCCTACTACATCCAGGGCCATTTCTAGTTGTTCAGATCTCTATCTGCCACTGGACCCAAATGGCTCTGGAGGGGAAAGTGAGGTGTGATCTTGCACAGTCCTCCCTCATATCAATCCAATTTATTTGCATATCATGACATCATCTTCTTGATGTCATGGTCCTCTTTGAAGAATAAAGGACAAATAATAACAAATTGGTGATCAGTATCCCAGGAATAGCAAAGAGACAGTGGAAACCCAAAGAAGAACATTTAGATAACAGGTTGCAGCATAGTTTGGGCTAGGGAACTCTAGAAAAGCTAATCTCCAGTATCAAAAAATAATTGTCTTTGTGCTGCACCTAAAAGTGCATTGTAAATTTCTTGAATGTGAGTTGAAATGATATCTTCCTTATATTCTCTCTTTCTTTACCTTTGCTCCTTGTGTACTAGGGCCCTACAAATAGCCTTATTGTAAATGGCATTTATTAAAGGCTTAACTTTGTTGTATAACATATATAGATACATATATGTATAAATGTGTATGTATCTTTCCTTTCTATGATATATTCTAGAAGATCATACAAGAGCTCATAAATCATACAGAGATAAGCTACACAGACTCTGTAAGTTTAATTTTAATTAATAGTACCTACCCAGAGAAGATACTTTCACACCTTTTTGATGTGGTAATTGCAGTTATGAAATAATATAGTCTTCCAAAAGGACTGGGCATATCAATGAGTAGTGATCTACAAAGAAGCTGTTGCTTTGAAATAGTATACAAGTTGTTTATAACTTTCTTAACTCTTCAGGGGATAAGGCAAGTTATCTCATGAAAAAAAAATTACTAGGAAATAATGGAAGGATTACACAATCTCTCTTCCTTTGGAAGAATTGTAGCAGATAAAAATTGTAACAGATTAACACTAAACATTCTCCATATTTTAAAATTCTATTCAGAAATTGGAGAAGCCCCAGTATATCTTCCCTCATGATGCTCTCTCTCTCTCTCTCTCTCTATATATATATATATATATATATACATATATATATATGCATATGTGTGTATATATATATGTGTGTGTGTGTGTTTGTGTGTGTGTTTATATATAGGCTCCAGAATATAACTACTCAGGTTTTGGATGAAGAAAAGAATCACATAAAATTAATCTTCATTGCATATAGAATAGCAGACTGCCTGCAAAGTGTATACTTAGTTAATGCAATTAAAACAACAACAAAATGCCTGGGTGGATAGAGTTCTAAATTTGGCACAGCATAGTTGGTACAAGCCATATTCAGAGGGACTGAAAGTAGTCAAATTTGAGCAAGGAAAAGAAAAAGTGGGAGAAATAGAAAGGGAAAAATGTTAGAAGACTGGATAGAAAGGGTCCTGGAAATAGATGTGAAGGCACAGAAGACACTGTAAGCCATAGAAGCCAGACTGAAAGGCATCTCTTCGTGCCCTTACTAACTTCGTGCCCTCACTAGAGTGAGGATTCACTACAAGTTTCTTAAGACCATCACTGTCCTGAGGGACAAGGAAGGCTCTCTGCTTAAAACAGGGCCTGATAACCGGCTACGAGGTCATTAGCTCACACGAGAGTGGGGGGGAACCCCAACTAAAATCGGCCTAAATGGGGAAGGAGGCAGGGCACGGGGAGAAGTGGGGTACGTGCAACAGTAGCTCTTTGAATTACTAAAATTGGGGATAATGAAGTTAGCTCTTTCTGCTGGAGAGAGTAGAATGAGAAAAACTGAGAGGTTAAGCCTTTCTCAGCCCCTCTTCCACTAATCTGTGGCTCAAAGAGATGGTTCCTCTGGTCTCTCCAGCCGGGTTCAACTCGGCGACAGACTGTTGGGAAGAAGAATAGTTGCAGGGTGAAAATCCCCTGACCCTTCGCAAAAGAGCAAAAGAACGGCGGGTCCTCACTTTCCCCCTTTTTTTTCTGTAGTTCTGTGCTGGGATAGAACCTCGGATAGCCAACAGTTATTCTAGAGGAAGAAAGCTCCGTTCCAGTGACATCCTCCGCTTCCCATTTCCTAATGCTCTCTGGACACTCTCCCAAATCGTCCCTCTCTATTTCTCATTCACTTCCTAAGGATCTCGGCACAGCTCTAAGCTCCAGCAGCATTACTTTACCCTCTCCTCAAAGCAGGCTCTGGCTATCCCTCACTAACAGCAGTGCCTACCATCTCACCCCCCTCCCCCCAATCCGTCTTCTCCACTCCGCTGCCGCTGAGCCGGGGTAGTAAGAGATCAGGGTGTCCCTCGTTTTCTTCCATGCTTCCTAAGCTCTGCAGGTAACGGTAGGGCGCAGACACAAGAGTGCAGTCTAGGAAAGCGCAGGACAACTCCATGTGCAAGAACTGGATTTGGGATAGACCTCATATCCCAAGTCCAAACCTTCACCAACCCTCCTTCTTCGGCCCCAGCCTCCTGGTGTTCGCTGCTCGTCCCCAGCATCTTCTTTAGCTCCTCACGAGGGTGAAAACGTTTCTGGCGCTCCGGATTCTGCAACTCCCAGAGGAGCTAGGGTCAGTTCTCCAGTTTTGGGTCTATGCTGTGCCTTCTTTGACCTCTCTGAAGATCCATCCCTCTTGGAGAAGACGAATCCTCTCTCTTCAGAGAGGTCCGGAATTGGAGACGTGCCAGGCTTCCCAATGCTAGAAGATAAAGTGGCTTCTCCCTGCGCAGGAAGATTAAGAAGCGCTCTGTTCTTACCTTCCAGTTTTTCTCTCTTCTCTCGGGGTTCTACACTGCCCCCGACTAGCTCCCCCGCTTGCCACCCTTCCCTATTCTCCCCACTCCTACCCTGCTCCAGCTCCATCCTTCCCCTCCTACCACTCTCGCCTCCTCAGCCTGCGTGCCCTCCTCCCTCCCTCTTTCCTCCCCGTCACCCCTCCTCTCTTCACACACACTCCTCCTTCCTTTTTCTCTCCCTCCCTTCATTCCACAAGTGTCGCTTCCCTTTCACTCGCGCACTTGGGGAGCTGGAGAGGTGAGAAGGACCTGGCGAACGAGTGCAAGGAGACTAAAGAGCAGAGGGAGGGGGACCGCAGGGACATCGGATAGAAGGGGCCCTAGGACAGATTGACATTCTCAACCATCCTCCTTCCCCCCAAACACCTGCTACTCTATTGACCCTCTTATCTTCTCCCTCCTTCCCCCTCCCCACACCTCCACCTCCCCCTTCAGACCCTACGCGCAACGCCGCACCCAGCCCCTTGTGGCCGCGCGCTGGAACCAAGCGCCGCTGGCTGAGAGCGCAGTGGCCGCGGACAGAGCGCCCCGCGCCGCCCCCTGCATGTGCGGCTCCTGGCGGCTCGTAGCCCCCGGCAGCCTCGGCAGCTTCAGCAGCTCCAGCGGCGGCGGCGGCTCCGGCGGTGGCGGCGGCAGCTCCGGCGGCTGCAGAGCGGCGGAGCCCAGGCTGGGAGACACAATGCGCCGTGTCCTTCGCTTGCTCCTCGGCTGTTGCCTGACCGAGCTGTGCGCCCGCGTGTGCCGGGCGCAGGAGCGAACAGGGCAGGGACAGCTCCACCAGCAGCAGCAGCAACAGCAGCAACATCAACACCTGGACAACGTGGTTGTTCTGACCGGGGGTAACCGCTCCGGAGCCGGGGATCCTGGGGAAACCGCCGGCGCTTCAGAGGCGGCCCCAACCAAAGCCCCTACGCCAGACTCCTGCCGAGGCTACTTCGATGTCATGGGACAGTGGGACCCTCCGTTTAACTGCAGCTCCGGGGACTTCATCTTCTGCTGCGGCACTTGTGGCTTTCGGTTTTGCTGCACATTCAAGAAGAGGCGCCTGAACCAGAGCACCTGCACCAACTACGACACGCCACTCTGGCTTAATACGGGCAAGCCCCCGGCCCGCAAGGACGACCCCATGCATGACCCAACCAAGGACAAGACTAACCTTATTGTCTACATCATTTGCGGGGTGGTGGCTATCATGGTGCTGGTGGGCATTTTCACCAAGCTGGGGCTAGAGAAGGCTCATCGGCCCCAGCGGGAGCACATGTCCAGGTGGGTTCCCCCTTCCTTCCCTTTCCACCTCCGTTTTTCCCTCCCCCTGGCAACGCCTCTCCAGCTTCCTAGCTCACTCTCTTCTAGGAGCTGAGCTGGGGAAGCCAACTTTGGTCTGGGGAGTGCAGGAAACTGACACTTTTCTTAGTGCAGGTGGGGGAGGTTCTATTCCCCATCTTGCCACACTCCCTCTTCCCCCGCAGAGGTGTGTGTGTGTGTGTGTGTGTGTGTGTGTGTGTGTGTGTGTGTGTATGTGTAGGGGGGATCGAGGGGAGGTGTGCATTTATATGTGGCAGAGACAACTGAGCTGTCCGGTCCCCATTCGAGTTCTGGGATTCAGGACCACGTTCTCCAATTGATCAGGGTTTCTTATGTAGCTTTAGATAAACAGCGCTAGGCTAGGCGCAAAGCAAGGAGGGCTGCAAGAGGAAGGGGGAGGGGGCGTGTGTGTGCATGTGTGCGAGCGTGTGTGTATTGCTTGCACCTCATCTGACTTGGGAAAATAAGGCGAAGGAGGCGTTGGGTGTGGGGAGGAGAACAAAAGCCTTTGGGAAACCGATCGGTTTTCCAAAGCAACTGCGGATTCCCCCAGAGAGGACTACAGTTCACTCGAGACAAGAACCTATTGTTCCCCTTCCTCCCTTCACTGCTCCTCACCCCCTTTCTTTTTCTTCTTTCTCGATTTCGAAGCTAGGAAGCTCTGGTCACAGCACAGAGTGAGCAGTGAGAGTAGTTCTCAGCGCTCCTGAAGCTAAGCTAGGCACCCTGCACCAGGGCAATTCAGAAGTACCGCTGCTAAGCCCCCTCCCCTGGAGCTCGAGCCCCATAGAGTCCTTCAACACATTAGTCAAGTTTTCAGTCTGTCTCGTTCATTTTGCAAATCCCAGACAAGGGGAAGTCGGAACAGATGGAAGAAGACATTTGAGAATTAATGGAGCTATTTTTCTTTTATGTATACACCTATATCTTTATATATAATAAACAAGAGACTTTAAATCGATCACTACGTCTCGATAACTTTTGAGAGCTGACAGTGACAAGGACGCCTTCTACTGGGGGTTCAGCAAAGGGTGGCGTGGGCTTCTGGAGGGTCTCTATTCCAATTGCCGTAGTGGCTGGATTGCGGCTGGGAAACAGCTGGACTATTGGAGCCTGAGAGCTTTCCCTTGTCCCTGGAACTAAAACCTAGAGATGAAATCCTCGCGTGACTCCTCCCTCCCTCCCCCAATTTCGGGGTCGTGTGTCTATGTGTCTCTGTGTGAGTGCTCTATTTTGCCTCTCTTGAACTGAACAAAGAGACCCACCAAAAATAGGCGAAGGAATGCATCACCCGTTCACTAGCAATTATTTTCTATTTATACACAAGAGGATCAGATTAATTTTTTATGGCAGGGAGGGGTTCGGGGGAAGAAATTGTTTGTGTGTGTATGTGTGTGTGTGTGTGTGTGTGCTCTGGTGTGTGCACGATTGCTTGTGTGAATGTTGGTGTGAGTATGTTTGTGTGTTGTAGGGGGGACTCTTTTTGGTGTTTGCAAGCTGTCTTGAGTAGATGAAGGGACTAAAAGAAAGGGATTGGTTAGCAGCATACAAAAATAATTCTCCAGAGGTTTTAAGAAGCTGTGACCTACTAAACAAATAAAAAGACCAAGCCCCACCAACATACTCAAACCACAAAACAATCCTCTAGACAAACGAGTATCATCATATTTCTCTTTAACCTTGATCAATTACTTTCCTCTAGGGCACTTGCTTAGAAACATTAATTTTTTTTTTTTAAGGCAAGTTGTACAAAGAGGTCTGATATAGATTAGCTTTGAGTGTTTCTCTGAAACTAAATGATTCATGGAATCATAGAATGTCATAGCTGTAAAGGTCCTTTCAGAGGATCTTGTCAATCTCTTTCTTTT
Organism: Antechinus flavipes; assembly: GCF_016432865.1. NCBI lineage: Eukaryota > Metazoa > Chordata > Mammalia > Dasyuromorphia > Dasyuridae > Antechinus > Antechinus flavipes. Next base: position 296,638,233 of record NC_067398.1, read on the forward strand.
TCTTCCTCCTCCCATTTTACAGATAAAGAAACAGGCCTAGAAATAAAGTGTCATGCCCAAGGTCACACTATGAGTGAATGGTAATACTAGACTAAGACCCAGCTCTCCTTAACCCCAAGCAGCAGTACAATTATAAAGGGATTGATAAACCACAGAGTTCTGCTACTTGTTTGAAATCTCAAGTTATTTTCAGAGGAAATACATTCTTCATAGGTCTTAAACAAGCTTTGTCCATATTTGTGGATATTGGAAGCCAAATATTTCTAAGTCCTTTAAAATAATATACTTACTCTAAGGAGGGGGTGTATTTTGAGGAGATTTTTAACTTGGATGTTCTAAAAGTAGAGAAATAATTTTTAAAAATTATACTAACACCATTTTTAAAAATTATACTAACATCATTCCTCCTATCATGGATGGAAAATTCATTCTGATTATATTTCCCTCCTTCTACTAGTGGGAGAAAAATCTTTGGCCAACCTTTTCCCTTCTCCAAGGAGTTCAATTCCAAGGAACAGTTGGGGGACTTTAATGAGCAAATGTCCTTCAAGTCCTGAAAAAAATATTTTATGGTCTTTATTAGACTATAGCTGAAAACTTCAAGTCCTTGGTGTAATTCAAGAAAAATTGTATGTCTTAAAATACTTTATGAGGCATAGAATGTTTAATCAGAAAAAGTGAGCAGCAGCCAAGGTAGTTCTTTCTTTCATTTGAAGTATTTTACATTAGTTCTCTGTATATGACCTTTATGCTTACTTTCATAATGCTGGAACAGTGCTAAACAAGTTTACAGTGTGATGTTCATTAACCTCTTTGGTTGCTCACAATTTCTCTTCCTAACACTGGCAATTTACTAATTAGTGTTCACCTGAAGATACTTGGGGAATTGCTGGGCCTGGTCTGAAACACCAAGCTTAGTTGCAGGAACCCTCATATATGGTTGCCTCTATATAAAATAAATTCTATAGTCCCAGCCCTGTTAATTAGTTTTGTCTGGGACAGAGGGACACAGAGATTGAATTAGCTCTCATCTCATCTGAAAGCATCTTCTCTTCAGGATGAGGTTGAAAACTTGACTGACAAAGGAGAACAGTGTTGATTCAGCTTTTAAACTTTGTCTGTGATAAACAACATACTTCAATCTTTGTCTGAAGGGCCTTGAGCACCCACATTTTCCCAGGGAAAATGGTGTAGAAGCTGTTTGCACATAACGAAGCCAGGGGCACTGAAAGTTATGGTACTATGCAGTGCATTTTCTTTCCCTGTACAATATAAAAAGTAAAAGAAGAATAACAGCCAGAGGGCTATGAGGTCCCTAACATTTGTTGAATAACATTAATTTCCTGAGGCCCAGAGAAGTTAACCGATTCCTTCTAAGGAATCACACAGTGACTTAGAGTCTGGGCAAGAACTAGAATTGCTAATATTATGACCCAATTAATTTAAAAGAAAGCAGATGGTGGAAAATGGAAATCGAGAAGAGGACTAAGTTAGGAGTCAGTAAACTTCAGCTCTACTTGAGAATGGATTGAGGACAGGTGGGGCCCTCAGTTAGCACTACCACAAAGATCCTTTCAATGATAGACATTATTTACTATGTGATTTGTAAGGCAAAATGAAACTGGGGTCCCACAAACCTGGGGATCTCTGAGATAACTGCTCTTTTTGTCATTATATAAATCTACTTTTGTCTCTGTGTTTTATTTTTCTTGGTCTTAGTTTCCTCATCTGTAAAATCAGAGGAATGGATTAGATGATCTCTACAGCCCCTCTTCAGTTCTATCACTTGAAATCTTACATTTAGTTTGGGTGCTGACAATAATATTGGGCTGAAGGGGATTGCCTGACCCACTTTGAGTTGTAAATTAAGCTATCAGTGAAAGTAGAAAAGCATTTCCACAGATCCTCATGTCCAATCTAAAGTCTTTCCAATCTTAGAGAAAGAAAATGTAGAACTCCCAACCCATCTATGCCTTGTATAAATGATTCTTTTGCTCTGTACTATTCTCTGCATATGAAGGTGGGTTCAAAGATCCACAGAAAGATCAAAGCCACTAATGTTTTTTGTACTTGCCCCAAGCAGGATTGGACTTTATTCTAGAAACATCCATTATAAGTGACCTTTGGGAGAGTAACATGTGTTGAAGGCTCTTTAGACTTGTAGCCAGTAGGGAGCATGTGTCATTGTTTTGCAAACCTTCAAACAGAATCAGAAATCCAAGTGGCAAACTAAATAGCAGTGTGTCCTGGGTATTTTTTTTAAACACTCTTCAGAGGAGCTGGAGTCCCTAGATTTATGGAGAAAGACAACAAATCATTAATGTGATTTTTTTTTTGACTTGACCTTCTCTCCTTCTTAATTTCTTTTTCCACAACCACCCTCCCCCTTTTCCACTTCTTTCATAAAGACATAGTATTCAATCCCATGAATTCATCTCTTTTCCCAAGTCCAGGAATCCCATTCATGCAATGATGGACATTGGAGAATATCAAGATTATTTTTCTTGCAGAATACCTCTTAGCTTCAGGTTTAGGAATTGATATTTTATATTTTGAGAAAAAATCCAGTTCTTGTTATGAGCAAGAAAATTCCCATAAATCTTTCCTATGTCAAAAAGTAGAATGTATCTTCATGCCCTAGCAACTAATATTTGGAAATATAGAACCCTTAGAGAGGATAAAAGTCTTAAAGAAGTCTGTTCTTTATCTATATTAATCAACTGAAAAAATATGGAAATCTTATTCTATGAATTTTTGACAAAGGAAAAAAGGGGTACCAGGTACACATATGTATACAAAATCTACATAATAAACAGATATTTAGCACAGAGCTCAAAGTTCATGATATTTGTTACTATTTGGGATCTTTCTAGTTTCAATGGGAATATTGTCTCTAAGAGTAAAAGGTATTTCATGTTACTCACATTAAGGCAGGTTCTTCTTAGAAAAGTTTCTTTGACTTTTATATTGGTTTTTATAGGTCTTTTAGAGCTGAGGCTAGGTGATTTCTAGATTCAGTTTTTACAAATGCCTGATTACAATCTCTATTAAATATTTGTTTTCTTCTTCAAAGTCCTGAAAATTTAGGGAGGAAATGGGCTTGGAGATTGTCTTCTCACTTGTTTCTACCTTTCAAACTGCAAAATTATCTATGGATACTACTGAAAGTTTTACAACTCGCTAGAATTGGTAATACTTTCTTTCAGCTAGTAGAACTTCATGTCTTATTTATGCAGACATGATGTTTTGAGCCACTTTTTTTGGGACTGATTGTAATTTTTTTGTCTCAATTCTATTCTAGATTCTTGCTACCTTGCTTACTTTCTTTGTCTCATTTTAATTATTTGTACATCAAAAAAAGATTGTCAAAGGTGTTAGATTATAACTTGGTTAGATGGAGGCCCAGGTGATGCATTTCTTTCCTGTTTGGGTCATTAGTTTAGCTCTTTTCCAAACTCACAGTTTGCTCATACCTTTTGTCAGTGACCTTGAAAGCATATACACTTGGTCACAGTGGAACATGAGGGACAGCAAGAGAACAAAGCAAATTCATCACTACTAATAGAAATATATGTTATAATGTATTTTTTTTAATTGCTTGTAAATCATTGTCATGTGTGAAATTTCAGTGACTTAATAGTTTTAAGCAGTACAAGCAAATTATATCTTGGGGAGAAAAAATCTTTCACCAATGAAAATTCAACCTTCAAAGAATACTTGCAAATATATTTTTTCTACAGTACCTATGAAAGGCTTGTGGGATGGTTGATTGCCTAAGTGACAAGTTTAAATATATGAAGTAGGAGATGTTTTATATTAATAATAAGCTTGATTTGAATCCTATCCTGCTAATCACTTCTACACTTAGGTGATTATATAGGACCTAATGGAATACTTCTTCATTAGTTTCATGTCATATTTTTCCTAATTCTGCATATTTTCTTCTCTCCCCACTTTGTAAATTTCCCAGTTTATTTCTGACTCTGGATGATACACACTGACCAAGTTGATTCACTGGGTCCATGGAAAAACATTGAAAGAGAATTTAATAAGTCAAAGCCCTCCTTATTGCTACATGCTTTGTCTAATTTTGCCATTTCTCATTCAATACTGACGAATAAACATCTATGAACACCTACTTCTTACCTTTACCCATTCATTTTACAGCTTCCAATAATTATGCTGGACATAACTGACATATACAACACTAGAGCTATAATATAAGATTTTTCTGCTTTCAGACAATCTAGTTTTCAAATATGTTTTCCAAGAATGTATAGCCTCTTAAAAAAAAGGTCTTTTATGATCTAGTATCAAGACTTGCCTATGACATTCCTAGGAAACTGTTTAAATAACAATTAAAACCCCAAGATGGTAATGTGTAGTATACCTCTATAATGTCCAAGGCAATATATTACTTCTAATGTGAACCTTTACATAGTAGCAGACTGGAACAGGTAGGTTTGAGAATATATTTCTTGTATATTATATTGTATAACACACACACACACACATACACAATGCAACATTGAATGTCACTTTGTGACATCTTACAATATGGTACATGATAACTAGTGAGGAAATTCCATTCTTAGTAGTAGAGGGAGAATTAAAATGTGTTCCTTTGATTATCATTTGTGAATTAACAAACTATTTTCTTTGCTTCTCTCTGTCCTTCCCTCTTCTCCCATTACTCTTTATATAGCTGGGGATTTGGCAGGAAAATTAGTTTGAGACCCTGAATATATTACAGCAGAGTATATTACATATGATTCTGAGATTATTACAGGGTTCCTCCTTGTTAGATGAAAGTATGGGGGAGATGTGCAACAGGAGAACTGTTCGGTTCTGCAAATATGTATTGTATCTAGGATATACTGCAACATATTTAACATATATAGGACTGCTTGCCATCTCGGGGAGGGAGGGGAAAAAAACGAAACATAAGCGAGTGCAAGGGATAATGTTGTAAAAAATTACCCTGGCATGGATTCTGTCAATACAAAGTTATTATTAACTAAAATAAAATTTAAATTAAAAAAAAAAGAAAGTATGGGGGAGAGGGGTTGAATAATGATGATGACATAGTGATGACGAAGGTCAGTGTCAGACATATTAGATTGTAGGCAAGCCTTTGAAGTGAGGTTGTCCTGTCTCAGACACATACTAATTGTATGACCATAAGCAAATCACTTAACTATTTAATCTCCTAAGCAACCCTATTCTTATTAAGAGTTATAGATAAGCTGCAATTTGCATTATTGGAGAAAATTTTTACAGAAGCAAATAATAAATTAATTATTATATACACACATATATCCAAAATACATATATGTGTATTTGTGTGTGTATATATATATATATATACATACATACATGTATCTGTCATATATGTATTATATATTACATAAAATATTTTAGAAGAGAAGTATGTGTAAAATTTACTATTACCTAGTAGAAGATGATTTTTTTTAAAAAAGAGGGTGTCATTGATTATATCTATGTTCTTCATTTTTCTTAGAGCTCTTGCTGATGTTATGAGACCACAGGGCCACTGTACAACAGACCACATGGAAAGAGATCTTAACATCGTTGTTCATGTCCAGCATTATGAAAACACAGATACCCGAGCCCCTGTAAATAATTTACGTAAGTACAACTGGTACACACTACTTTAGGTCATGCAATGTGGTATTCAAAGATCACAAATTACATATTTGAGTCAGAAAAGGTTTTCTTCTGTTGAATTGGAAAATCAGTGCTTCTAATAGTTAAAGCAGATGGCAATGAACAAAGTTGGGTTTGGTGAGATTGTGTTTGGTTAGAGGTACCTTATCTGATAAGTGTATTTCCCTAGGTAGATCAAGTTATTTCTTCTTTAAAGTTTTTATGGTAGTGGTTGATTAACAAACAATGTCATGATTAAGGAGGAATTTTAGATTCTTTATAAAAGACTGAACTTCCTTTTAAAAAAGGTTAAATTGTATGATTTTTAAGTGGTGATAGTTACAAGTAGCGAATCAGGCAAAGTGAGTTTAAGTGATTTCTTAAGCCAAAGGAGGTATGTTATTATTGTTCTAAACTGAGTACTACTGTGTGTATATCTGGAAAGTTCCAAAGATGCTTTCTATTCTCTATTTAACAAATATTACTGATTTAGAGACATTGACTAATAGGAGCTGAGGAAAAACAAGTTTGTCTAGCTTTTGATGATATTGTATTGTTGTGGTTATTCATAGCTATTCTGTTTGCAAGTAACCCTACATTATACTCAAGGCTGATTTAAAAAAATACTTAAAGCCAAACCACTCAAGTGATGCATTTAACTAATCTTTGAGTTCAGAAATACTGAAATCAAGAAGTTTTGCACATTTTGTAATCTCTGTTTCCTTAATTGAAACTTAGCCTCATAATTAGGTAGAATTTTATTAGATGAATCACAGTTTTATAGATTTCTGGATTTGGGCTACTGGATATTTAGTTTCTTTTAGCTATAATATTTAATAGGCATGGGAAAAGTTGGTGGGAACAGGTGAATAAATGAGGTAAATATTAATTATACATCATGAAGATTTTTCATTGCCATATAGATTGTCCTAACTTTGGAAACTCTTGCCAAATATTATGGAAATAAACATTGTGTAGTTTTCTGAAACGGTTTAACAAGCATAATGAAGAAATGGTTTAGATTTCATTATAATCAATCATGTAGACCTAATTCAGAGTCTGTATTGTACATGCATACGAGTAAGCAGCAATTATTTTTCAGGGTAAAGCATCTTGATTGAAAGTTTTATGATGATTCTTATCTCCCTGAACAGCATGGTGAATTTGACCCACTCTGACAACAACACAATTGTTTTGGATGCTGGTTTTAACAGAAACAAAAACATTCTCTTTTAGATCTCTAAGTTGAACCAATATTTATAGGAGTGTTATACATTATAAGTGATTCATTGCAATATGTGCATAAAAGAGATAAAATTATATTGAGTATACAGCTACAAAAAATGATTATTAACAGGCTTCTCACTTAAAGTTACAATCTTCAGGATTATTTCAAATAGGAGCTTAAATGCACATACAAACCCATTGAAGTCACTTACATTTTATTGTTCCTTGGGGTAAAGGTATAGGAATATTAATATATCTTGCTTAAATATAAGGTATTTTCTTTTAAAGTTGTACTAAAGGCAAGTTGGGTATTATAGAAGAGGGAAAAACTTCTCTGAGAAGACTACTTACTAGAGGCTATGGCAATTTCTTTGAGTGTACCTTCTATATTTTGGTACCTCATAGTGTTTTAGACCAAGAATTCAACTTTAGCCCAGACTTTGATTGTTCCAGAGAATAATTGGACATTTTTGTGGTAGTCTTTGGATTAGACTGCTCATGTCTACAGTAGTTGAAGGAACAATGGTGATTCACTACCTCTAGAAGCTCTGTTTAGTGGGTTGGCATTAAAGGAATTTTCTCTATTTGTTTTGGAGAAATTGTTCTTCTTTGGTACAAAGACATTGAAAAAATTCAGTTCTGCCCCCATAATATGCATATTCTTATTCAAAGAACCAATAGGTCTGGTCCAATTTTTAACAAATCTTATTTTACTGCTATTATGTATTTTTAAAACATATTTATTTCTGAATATATCCCTTCTTATTTCTTACCTACTAAGTTGTCTCTTATAACAAAAAATAAAAAAAAGAAGAGAAAAATGGTTCAGATATCAACTATGTTTGACCAATATATGCAGTACTTTATATCCCTAATCTCCCAGTTTTGCAAAGAAGGAATGGAAATAGAATTTTTGTAATTATTTCCTGGAGGCAAACTTTGATACCATTGTATTAAAAAACATTTTTGCTATGGTCTCTCCACCTGTTAGGGAGAAAACGTTTTAATAAGCATTCATGTAATACTAAGATCGAATTTTATAGGAAATTATTTCCAAATTTCATGTTCCTGCATTTGGCTATAGGCTCTATAGTTAGCACCTGTATATCACGTGTGACATTTGTCAGTAGCCTACTTTGTCTTTCTATTTGTTATGATTGTCTGGTTGTTTTCAGTTGTGTCTCACTCTTTGAGAATTCTTTTGGGATCTTTTTTGCAAATATTAGAGTAGTGCGATTTCCTTCTTCAACTCATTTGATGAGGAAACTGAGGCAAACAGGGTGAAATGACTGACTTGCCCAGGGATACACAGCTGGTGAGTGTCTGAGGTTTTTAAGCTAAAAAAGATGAGTGTTAGAGTACAAAAATTCCCTAACTATACATTTTTCCTTTCTTCCCTCTCAGTCATTGATATTAGATCATTTCCTAGCCTTTTCCTTATGCTTCTGCAAAACGTTAGAGAGTGTAGATCAGTGCAGAGTCCTGAGTATATGAATGAGCTGCAGGGAGAGGGTGTCCTGGGCGAGGAAAGAAATAATAATAATCAGTGTAGCAATTGCTAAGATTTCTATAGTACTTTAAGGTTTGCAAAGAGCTTTCCATGTGTTATCTCATTTGATCCTCACAACAATCCTGTGATGCAGGTAATATCATTTCTATTTTAAAGATAAGGAAACCAAGACTGAGAAAGATAGTCACTTTCCCAGAGTCATGCAGTTACTAAGAGTTTGAAGCACTAGGATTTGAATTTAGGTCTTCCTGACTAAAACTTCAGTGCTCTTTCCATTGCATCCTCTAGCTATTAGTAATAAGTAAGGAGGAGATAAAGTCTTTTGGGCGTAGGTGCTATGAAGCCTTTTAATGGAATTTATTATACTCTGTTGTTCTTGATGTGTGAGACTTGAATGACCTCTTTGATTAATAGAATATAGATACAGATAAGATGGTGATTTCTCCTAACCCCTTGCCAAATCCTTCTCCCTTCTGCCCACTTCTTAAATTAGTGTGTAATAATAGCAAGTATTTAATGGGACATTTTATCTTTGGTTATTTTATGCATGTTCCAGCCCTGAAAATAAATCTTTGGGATCAGGGCAGCTAAGGCTTCTTATAGACACTTTGTGCCAGAGTAAGGGAACACTGAATAAACAACTAAGAATATCTGTATTGTGATGATTATAATGATATTGTTCAGTTGTTTTTCAGTCATGTCTGACTCTTTGTGACTCTATTTCTGGTTCTCTTGGCAGAGATAACGAAGTATTTTGTTGTAGAGTGCTGGAACTCTGGAGAAGTACACTTGAAACAAGGTGTTAAATCAGTGGAATTGATGAAATGATGGTTCTCTAGCTCACATATACTTAGTACTTAGTATGGTGATGTAATGGTTCTCTAGTTTACATATACATAGTAAGCTGTAATGATAAAATTGTAATAGAGTATATAAGAACTAAGAAGGACTGGAAGAAAGACATTTTATCTTTGATCAGCCTCGTGGTGGCTGTCCTGCCTTCTTCACTCCTGCATTAAGACTAAGGCTGATCCCGAAGACCTCCAGAAAGCTAGCCCGAATATTACACTGATGATGAAGCACACTATCCCTTACAGAGAAAGAATTGATATTGTTTGAATATAGACTGAAGCATACTATTTTTCACTTTCTTTCATTCAAGTCTTCTTATACAAAATGACTAATATGGAAATGTTTCACATGATTGCACATGTATGACCTATGTGATTGCTTACTATCTCAGGGAGTGGGAATGGGAGGGAGGAAGAGGTAGAAAAGGCATGGGATGGCCACTCTTTGGATATCCATGGGCACCTTCGTGACTCCAGAGTAACACTCCTCCACATCACTCACCACATTTTGCCATTTGTTCTCTATCTCATTTTATAGTTGAGGAAAGTGAGGTAATCAGGATTAGGTGATTTTGCAAAGAGTCACATAGAGTAAGTGTTTGAAGCTGGATTTGAATTCAGTCTTCTTAACTCCAGGCTCAGCATTCTGTCCACAGAGCCAATTAGCTGTCCCCAAATGCTATGTAAGTGCTTGCTAATATTACTACTGGAACAACTAAGTAGCTCTGTGGATAGAGTGCTGAACCTGAAATGAGGAAGACCTGAATGAAAATCCAACCCTAGACACTTACCAGCTGTATGACCTGGCCAAGTCACCTAATCCTGATTGCCTCACTTTCCTCATCTGTAAAATGAGATAGAGAAGGAAATGGAAAAATACTCCAGTGTTTTTGCCAAGAAAACCACAAATGGAATCATGAAAAGTCAGATGTGACTGAACAATAACAACAACAGCATAATATCTTATGTAGATTATGCCATTTAATCTTTACAACTATGTGAAGGAGATGCTGTTATTATTCTCATTTTATAGATAGGAAACAGGTTCAGAGGCTTTCCAAGGATCACATAATTAGTAAATGTCCAAGACAAGGTTCTAATGTAGGTTTTCTGATTTCAGGTCCAGTGTACTATCCAGAGTCTTACCTAGTTGCCTCATAGCCATAAACACTCTCAAATAAAGAGTAATGATAGAGGACACATTGATTTAAGGGGCTAAGTATATTTATAAGTATACCCCCGAGGGACATTCTTTGCCTTAGAATGAGGCAATATGATGTAGTGGAATGAGTGAAGGATTTGGAGTTTCAGGTCTTGGGTTTGAATCCTGGCTCTGTCATTTACTTTATGTGTGTCTTGGGGTCAATTGAAACCTCACTGAATTTCACTTTCCTTATTTGTAAATTGAGAGATTTAGAGATATTAATCTCTTAGGTTCTTTCCATCTTTAATTCAGTGATATGACTGCTGTCATATATTGCAGAGCCAAAGAAATGTTTGTAAAGAGACTTAGCTCCCTTTTTGATTTCCAAAAGGAGATGTTAATTAGGATCTGATGGATTTCAATTCAACTGGAGTAATGTTTATTGAACAAACACAGAGCATATGATACACTAGGACTTTGGTATTCCTTCCAAGGGAGTTCTCAATACTTCCTATGAAGAATTTAGCATCTAGGTCAGTTAATAAAGTCATTAGATGGCATAGAGTCTTAGGCGGGGTAGATAATGTTGAACTTGGAAGTCAAACTTGTTGCAGACATTTGCTAACTATGTGATCCTGGATAAATCACTTAATGTCCCTCAGTCTAAGTTTTCTCATCTGTAAAAAGAAAATTAAAATAGCTCCTACTTCCCAGTATTGCTTTGAGGATAAAATGCAATAATATTTATAAAGCACCTTGCAAATCTTAAAGTACTATATAATTGCTAGCTCTATTGTTATCATCATCATCATCATTATTGTTATTATTATGGGCACTAGTGTACCTATAATTTCATCAGTCCCTGGTGAGGAAATTCACTCTACTATTGGAGCTTAACATATTCTCTCAACACACACACACACACACATATACACACACATAGATAGATATAGATAAATAGATACTACAGAGTTGTCTAGTGCACAGAGACTTGAAGTTTCAGTTGAGAAGTCAGTATATATTAGAGAAAGGCCTTGAACTCAGGTATTTCTGGTTTTGTGATCAGTTGTACCAGGCCTTATGTGAAGGTTTATAAGTAGATTTTAAACCCTTGAATGTTAATCTCTCTGGAGGAGAAATGAGTCCATTTGAAGCTAAACAAAGCTCTCCTGCCAATTATCTTAGTCCAAATGGCCAAACAAACAAACCCCAAGCTTTCCCCAAACCCCCATTGAATAGAAACTAAAAGTCAAAATGCCTTTAAAAAGGATCCATTTCTGTGCAAGAGTAAAGTTAGTAGCACTTTTGCAGGGTAAAGGAATAAAATTTAAGAGAAGGGATTTGTAAAGAGATGCTTTGGGCATAGATTTTGTAGGATAGTAAAAAGATAAATCAGAGAGATGGACTGCTTGGATTCAGGAGACTATCATTCTATTACCACACTGATTTTGAGGGCGCTATAGAGTCACGGGCAAGTTCCTTCTTTGGCCCTCAGTTTCCTCACCTGTCAAATGAAAAGTTTGGACAATCTCATATTCAAAATTCCTTTTAGCTCTATCTCTGAGTTTATCCTGCTTATTGGAAATCAGGGAAAGTACTCTAATGATTTTAGATCTTGGCTACATATTGAGTTCCCACAATTGAGCATATCCAGATATGGGAACACCAGATTGTGAATACAATTTGTGTTAAGAGATCCTTTGATTGAATAGGAATTTTTTGTGGGTTAGCCCATGAAAACTCAAAATGGCTTCCCTTGTAGTATTTCTTTTGGGGGGAAGGCCTAGATGGATTTTGGTCAATCATCTGTGATGTTGACATAAGTGAAGACTAAATATTATGGCAACAGAAATTTTCAGCAAAGAGATCGGACAATTTGTTAGGATTGTGACTAGCTTTTGATAACATAACACAAGGATATCATGGCAAGGTTTTTCTCTTCTAAACAGTAATATCTCTACCTGGCAAATAATTTTATTCCAGTTAAAATCTCTGGTAGCTTAAAATAAATTTTATACTTATATTCTTATGAATTATAATCTTGGGTGTAATTTATGTGTTTATACCAGTCCAACATTTTGATACTTATTGAGTACTTAAAGACTTCACAACACTGCTCAATATATTGAATGACATAATATCGAGAAGTTGGGGTTTCTGCCTTCCTGGAACTTCCAATCTAGTTGGATGGGAAATAAATAAATAAAGGAAAAACCTATTAACAAAATGATAAGTATTAGATAAGTGATATAGGGAAATGCTAAAGATATTTTGAGGAAGAGGAAGAACACGTGAGAAATAACTGGTTTTTCTTTTTTGCTTTCAATATAACTTAACATCTCTATTTTCCCAAGATGAGGAGCTTCTTAATTATCATCAGTAGCAATGAGGTTTGTTGGGATTGCTTTCTTATCTGTAAGATCAGGGAGCTGTTAAGGTCTCTTCTACCTGTTGTTCATCTTGGACAAGTCATCTTAACTTTCTTTGCTTTCTTTATCTGTGAAAATGAAAATTATAACAACTTCCTCCCTCTCTCCCAGTTTATCAGTTTATCCTCACCTTTGAATTCCAAATAAGATAATGTATATTAAATGTTTAATACTGTAAAAGGTTATATACATAGCAATCATTGCCTCTGTTGTTATTTTGATTCTACAATGCTGTATTTTCTTCCTAAGTGAGACCTGAGAGGGTGATCACTGATATAGGAGCTGACTCTCTCAGTTCACTAGGGGGCAGTGTCATGCATCTGCTTACTTTTTGCCATGTGGAAGGCTGCCATTGCCTTCCTACTCAAAATACTCCCCCCCCCACCCCCATATTGTTTGTCAGCTGATAATTCAAATGATTCTAGTGTCAAATGAAGATATTGTCAATACCTTTCCAAAAGGAAACCTAACAGGGTGCATTTTTCCCTATTCTCACTAACTTGTTCCTGTTTTTTCATTTTCCTTGCACTTTTACATCTTTCTTATTGATACATAGAGCTTTTTTCTGTTAGAATTATTGATTTAATGTTTAATGTAATAGATCCAAATGACAGAAAGGTTTTATTGAAATTAAGAAAAAACAAATTCTAGAAATTTGTCACAAATCAAAATCAACCTCTCAAGCTTTTTACCTCTGTGAAAATGAAAAGATGTGTCCATTAAAAAAAAAAAAAAACTTTTTAAAAATAAGTATTGTATTCCAGATTAGTTCTTCAAAAAATAAACTTTATTTTCTTTGAACAAATTCTGATAAAACAAATGAACATTGTCTATAAATCATTTCTGGAGCTCTTTTTAATCCCATCCCCTCCCACTCCCAACTTCTATTAATGTTGTTCACATGGTATTGTTTCGTTCAATTTGTATGGCCTTTCAAAAGTATTCTCAACCAGATGTGTGGCTACTCTTCTCTAAATAGAGGCCAAGTGGGCAACACAATATCCCGTTTATATAAGTAGGTACTATGTTCTGTGTCTCATTCAGTCTAGGGAGACAACAAAAAAATTCTCTCCATACATAGAGCCTCTCTATGTTTTGCCTCCTGTTTTTTTAAGTCTTTTCTTGAGGGTTTATGTTGGAATCTTTACAAACTGTTAAGTCATTAGAGTTGAGATGTTTTGGGCCAGAACCTGAAACAAGGTACTAAGTAGAACTAATTGATACAATGCTTGTGTTTACACCTTTACTCATTGGAATTCACAAGTATGGGAGATTCACAAAGTTAACTGTGTAACTTTGTGAATTCACACCTTCCTTGAAGCTCTTAGGGCCAGAGAGCACTCTGGGAAGAAACCCATAATCCCTCTCTCTCGTATCCCACAATTCCTCTCTCACATATAAGAAACAGAGACTCTCAGACAGAATTTAGCTGAATTACACGGGGAGTGGAGCTGAATTGGAGGCTGAAGAAAGCAGAGGCAGAAGCAAAGGACAAAGCTGCAAGAGCTCTTAGAACCAAGGAGAGAGAGAGGCCTCTAAGAAAAACTAACCGGGCTATATTGAAGGACACAATAAAAGATTTGAACTTTCAGCACCTGGCTGCATTTTTGGGTAATTATTGATCTGAACTGATACTAAGGCTGCCTCCAGAAAACCTCCCAGAGAAACCTGCTCTCCCCCAGAAAGAATCATTCATTATCATTTTATCCATGTGGAAACTTCCTTCACCAATGCAGATGGACAGTCCAGCTCTAGCTTATAGTTTAGAGTCTCTTGAGTCACTGAGAGGAAAAATGACTTGCCCATTGTAGCATATGAAAGGCAGGTCTTTGCAATTCCAAGGCTAGCTCTGTATGTTGACTCTTATTTTCTGAGTTAGAAAATTAAAAAAAAATCTTTTGACATGAGTGGAAAGAGTACTATGTTCATATTACAAAATAGTTCCATAAGTAAATTGAAGAATGCTGAGATCCATTGACAAATCTTCCTCATTTACTGTGGGCATCTAAGGGTCAATCATCAACACATTAAGATCACTATGTGTCAGGCACTGTGATAGACCTCAAAGACTAAAGTACAAAGGATAAAACAATTTCTGTTCTCAAGAAGTTAACATCCTAATGGGGGATACAGATCATATATAGAATTATATAGGATTATTCATCTAGAGTTTGAAGGGACCTTGTAAGTCATTTAGTTCAAGACCTTCATTTTATAGGGGAGAAATCTGTGGCTCAGAAAGACTAAATTACTTGGCTAAATGGAAGGGCAAGGATTTGGATATAAGTCCTCTTTCTATTCAGTGCCCTTTCTATTATATCATTTGCCTACCAAACCTAGTAAATATAAAGAGAGGAATAAGAAGTAGACAAATAAAGAAATTTGGGAGTGAAGTCTCTAGCATTATGAAGGGAAGGGAGATTAGAAAAGGCTTCATGCAGAACATAGTGCTTAAAATGCATCTTGAAGAAAAAGAGAAATTCTATGAAGTGGAGTTAGGATTGAGTGCATTCCAGGTGTGAGCAATAGTCTGAGGAAAGGCATGGAGAAGGAAGATGGAAGGCCACATGACATCATACGTGTGGGAAATAGAAATATAGTTGACCTGGATTGTGGCATGTAGAAGGAGGAATTATATGCCAAGAAGCTGGAAAGATATTTTGAGGCTAGATTGAAAAGGGCTTTGAAAATTAATGATAGGCTTTTATATTTTGAACTAAAAGCCTTCAGAAGTCACTTAAGCTGGTTGAGGAGTCACTTAGTAAAATTTTTAGGTTGAGGAAAATCATGTTGGCAGCAGTTTATACAATGGTCAAGAAGGGAGGAAGATTTAAAGAAGGGAGTTTAGTTAGGAGACTATTGCAATAATATTACTAAGAAATTTTTGGGGTCTTAGCTGATAGCAGTGTGAGAAGGCATCAGATAGAAGAGATATGTGGAGTCAGAAAGAGCAAGATTAATTAGCTGATTGTATATGAGGGTTGAGAGCAAATGAAGAGTTGAGAATAACATTAAAGTTATAAACTTTTGAGATTGGAAGAATGGTGATATTTTTGATGGAAATAAGGAAGTTTGGGAAAAGTAAGAGTTTGGGAGGAAAGATGGTTCTGTTTTGGATATGCTCAACTTAAAATGTCTCTAGGATATCCAGTTTGAAATGTCCTTAATGGGGATATTTAGTCTAGTCAGCACTGAGTCCCTCATGTCCTTCCCTATTACTTTTCTAAAGATTTGACATGAGATGTTTTTCCTAATTAATTATGTCAATTGTAGTCTGAGCTACTGCTACATTTAAAAGTCACAAACCAAATAGCCAAGTATCTAATTAAGACAGAATATTAATTCACACAGGGAAATAAATGTAATACAGAATCTGCCTTAATCCCTTGTGCACAAATGGATATAATTTTCTACTGCTTTCATTGAAGGAAATATGGTTGCCTGTAGGTGGGGAAACATAATTCTACCTGTGTGGGGGTGAATGAGATAGAGTCATTCATTCCTTTGTCAAATTTAAACATTCCTTTGGTGGCTGACATAAAGTTCTACTGAAGCCCTCAAGGCTGAATTCTCAGCTCAAATACATACAGGGCTTACAATTTCTTCCATATGGAACCAATTTTTTGGATTTCCCTCTTATGTATTCTTTACAACTTGAGTCTACTTAATTCAACACTAACTTATTTTTTTTTAACTCATTAGAACTTGTTCTAGAATATCACATTGGTCTCTTTCCAAGGCTGTTTAGGAACATTTCTTGACTTCCTTTTTTACCTTGTGTCTCTTTATTGTCAAACTTCTCTCTCTTTTTTTTCTTTAAGTTTATACCTTCTAATGCAATTCACCAGTCTTGGAGTATTCTGATGTCATTAAATATAAATATGTTCCAGATAATGGGCTAAGTGGTGGCAATCCATCCACTTGAGGAATTCACAGTCTAATGGAATAGGCAACATGAAAACAACTCTGAACAATAAGCTATGTGGAAGGTAAATAAATTGAAAGTAATCAGTAGAAGCAAACCACCAAAATTAAGAGGGATTGCAAAAGACTTCCTGTAGAAGATACACTTTTAGTTGAGAATTGAAGGAAGTCAGGAAAACTAGAAGCAGAAGAAAGAAAAGGTAGAGAATTGCTGCCATGGGAGAGAATTAGTAAAAGTACCTGATATTGAAAGGTGGAGTACCTTGTTTGAAGTACCTTGTACAAATAACTGTAAGGAAACCAGTGTCATGGGATCACAGAATATATAGTTGGGGTCTTGGGTAGAGAGGAAGGTATAAGAAAGCTGGAATGCCAGATGGAATTTTTATATGATCTTAGAATTTTATATTTGACCTCTCTTGGGTGTTAGGGATATACTGGAGTTCTTTGAATGGGAGGGATGTGTGTTACAGGAATTGTGCATTAGATAAATTACATTAATGATTTTGATGGATAATTGATTGGAGCAGGGAAAGACTTGTGGCAGGTTGACTAACCTACCAACTATTGCAAAAATATAGCAAGGAGATAAGAGCCTATACTAAGGTGGTAGAAGTATCAGAAGTTATACAGGGGGTGCATTAATGAGATGTTACAAAAGCAAGATGAACAGGCTGTGGCAAGAGATATGGATATGGAGTACAAAATAATGAGGGATTGAAGATGACACCCAGGGTACCAACCCTAGGGAACTGAGAGGATGGTAGCACATTCCATATATTTAAATTTCAGGTGAACTTTTAACAGTTGTATAAACTATTTACCTGAAAGCCTCCATTTTTTCCTTTGCACACTTTTTGTCAAACTGTGGAAAATGAAACTGGAGTATATGAAGGATGAAAACATAAGAAACATTAAAAAGTTGAAATGATTTAGGAATAAATTTGGGGTCTTAGATTTGAAATTAGAACAGATAGCTGGCTGCATATGACTGTAGCATTTGCATATGCCAGGGTAGTTTTCCTTTGTTTTATTTATTTGATTCTTTTAAAATGATTTATTTCCTTTTCAATGTCCTGAGGATAAGAAACAGAACCTAAAGTTGTAATCAAGAAAATCATGGTTATAAACATATTACTAACTCAGTACTGGGTATTATAAAAATGTATATATGAATAAAAAAGTAAAATTTGCTTTTTGAAAAGCAAAAAAAGAAAGTAAAACTTGTGCATTATTTTCTATGCTTCATAGAATTCAACTTCCAAATTATAAGCATCATGATAAAATGGAGAAAGAAATGTCCTTGGAGTAAAAAGATCTAGGGTTGAGTTGTTTTTTGCTGAGCACTGGCTGTGTGATTTGGACATGACACTTCGATTTTCTGAGACTAAATTTTCTCATTCATGAAATGGAGATTGTTGTCATTGTTCAATCATTTCTGATTTTTTGTAAGTCCATTTTGGATTTTCTTGGAAGAGATATTGGAGTGGCTTACAATTTCTTCTTCAACTCATTTCACAGATGAGAAAATTCAGGCAAACAGGGTTAAGTAACTTGCCCAGGGTCACACAGCTAGTAAATGTCGGAGACCAGACTTAAACTCAGGAAGATGTGTCTTCCTGACTCTAGCTGTAGTATTCTGTCCACTGAGCTACCCAGATATCTAGCAAGTGACAGAGTAATTATGAGGCTCAAATGGCATATTTTTGTGGTATCATAAAAAGAGCACTGGATTGAGAATTAGAAACTTCAATATTTAATCCTGGCATGATTTCAGATGACCTATATGAATTTGGACAAATCATAATCCACACATAGCTACTGATTTAATTTCTCAGTCTAAGTTTTCTTATCTATACCAATGGAGATAACTATTCTCCATCTCCCCCAGCTTACATTTTAAAATAAAGTTTTCTTAATGTGTATAGATTTAAGTGTAAATTATTATATTATTAAAGATTTAAGTGTAAATTATTATATTATTAAATTTATTTATTATTATTAAAGATAGATTTCAATGGCTTTAGAAGCTAGTTAATTCAACTCATTTTATAAATGAGAGTTAAGTGTCTTGTTCATAGTCATAGAGCTAATACATAAAAGAAAAAAAGTGAGACTTGAACCCAAATGTCTGACTCCAAAGCATCACTTTATCCATTATGCTGGACTGTATCATTTCCTTTTAAAACCATCACTCATTTCTTTGATATTTCTCCTGTTCTCAACAGATCTTTCTCTTCTAAGGCAAAGTATGGTTAAGCAAAAAAAAAAAAAAAAGCTGATACATTGATTATCTGAATTTATACTGCTGATCTTCCTGAGTAATTTCCCATATATATATGTGTGTGTGTATGTTTGTACACATAGTTTACAAAGTGCTATATACATATAACACTTTGTAATATAAAATTCTGTTAAAATGACTTATTATTGCTATCTAGTTGGTTTCTTTAATTCTTATTTTATTTGTTATGGAAATCAGATAAAAAGTCATTGGATAGGTAACATTCCTTTTAAAAAATTATATGTTTTACAGACTGTTTAATAAGTATATATAGTAATTTTTTTTTAGTTGAATGAAAGTATTAGGATGTAAGCCAATTTTCTTTAGGTTTTCTGAAAGCATGTTTGTTACAACTCCTATAATAAATAGAATGATAGTGTGATGGTAGATAGGCAGATTGTACAGTTGAAAAGAATGCTGGATCTGGAGTTCAAATTTGGCTTCAGATGCTTGCTGGCACTTAATCTCCAACTCAATTTTCACAACTGTAAAATGGGGAAAATGATAACACTACTAAGACAAGGTTGTTGTTCAGATTGAATAATGTAATATTTGTAAAGCACTTAGCTTGGTGTCTGACACATGGGTAACTATTATATAAATGCCATTATTCTTATTATTATTAATATGAACCTTTTCTTATTCTAATATTATTTTGATGCCTTCTGCTATGTCTCCATATCTTGAAAACTTTTTGTTACAAATTACCTAGAGATTATGATTATTTGGGGATGGTGCTGGAGGGAACAAGTATTTATTAATTACCTATTACATACCAGACCTTGAGCTAACTACTTTACAAATATTACTACATTTGATATGATGCCATTTATTTAAAACATCTTTCTTAAAATTTTTATGTTTTAATATTATGTCAGGGTAATTATTGTCAATGATTTGATCTATACTAATGTTTGATTATGCATATTTGTTATAAAGGTTTTCTATTTCTATTCTTATTTTTTAATCTTGAGAGGGAGAGAAAATAAGTGCTTGTTAATTAAAAAATAAAATTTAATAAAGAATAAAAACAATATTTCAGAATCAAATGTCAGGAAATAAATGTGACATTTTTAGATCCTCTTTGAAATTCAATCTTTTTAAAAAATTCCTGTCTTGAATTAATTCATTTTGAAATTATGTTCACCGTTTCTCCTAATGGCTAATATGAAATTAAGTGACAATTTAATACTATCATTCACATTATAATTATCTATTATGAGATTTTGTAAACCTTAAAAAAACAATAAACATTCTTCAAGAAGTTAATTACACATTTAAAAAGAAATTCAGTCACATAAATTTAAGAACATATTCATGTTGAAACAAAGCATAATAATGAAATGAATATTTCATTAAATTCATACTCAAATTTATCCACTTACGCCCTAGGACTGAGTTGCATGTATGTGGTAAGATTGCTTACCTTTTATATTTTGATGATGGAATTTTAATCAATCCTGCAACCATGGCAGACTTTTCTTGGATCTGTCCTTGGTCCTGAAACACTTTCTGAAATTTTCACCTATCAGGCCTAGTGAATAAGAAGATGCACTCTCCTTACATGTGAGGTTAATGAAAATTATTGAAAGTTATTATTAAATTATTAAATAAAAATTATTAAAATTAGTAAATATTAAATAATCCTATTTATTTGTTAATCAGTGGATTAATAATGTCCTGCACAAAGTAAGAGATTAATTATTGAATTGAATCTAGTTGTTCCCAAAAAGGTTCAAGAGCAAAGAAAAAGGGAGGTGTAGGACATGTTTAAAATGGCACTATTATTTTGAATTTGATGTCTCGCACATTCTTCACATATTTAAACAAGCCTTCTAAGTCATTTTGATGTACTTGTAATTTTAAATAAAAATTTAAATAAAATATGAAATGTACCAAATCATTTCATGGAAATATTACAGAGATAGTTTGATGTATTCACTGAATAATAGCAATCAGGAAATTAAAATAAATATTTTTTATTAAAACTATCATGTAGGAATTTTAAACTTGCTTCAACAGCATAACAGAATATCCATCCCATTGTCCTTTTATGAACATTTTGGTTCTAAATCCCCCAGGTAGAAAGCAACATAAAACTCAGAAAATTTGGTTCTGAAAGTAATTTAAATGAGTGAATTATATACTCTATGATATCTTTAATTCCATAATGTCATCTTCATAGATGAAAGTCCAAAATATCAAGTTACTAAGAGCTTTCCATTTGGACATGGAAGAGTCTGGCCAAAAGTTAGCTTAACTAAGTTAAAGGTGAATTATGAACAAAAATATCTTGAGTATTTATTGTCATTTTTCAATGCCTCATAAGCTAATTAGTTTTTAAAATTCTTATGTAGTAGATTTAGATGTTTATGTGAATTGAGTGAATACCCAATAAAGTTTTACAGTTTAGTTGCCTATATTAAAAACCTTATGAATACATATTCTAGCATCAGAAAACTATAAAACATCCCAGTCAAAAATAATGTTTTCCAAAGTCCAGTCTATAGATTAATTCACAAATGGTTTTTTAATACCTTTATTCCATATATTTTGGCTTTTCTGCATCATAATTTGTGATGTCACTATTAATACTGATTCTCAATTTCATTAACATAAAAGAAAACCAGAAAGGAATTGGATATAATTAATATTTATGAACTGACAATGTTGCTGATATGAATAATACAAACTATGAGTGGTGTAATTCTAATGATGCAAAACAACTTAAATAATCATGAACTTATCATCACACTATTTATTTGAATGCATTGCCAAGTATAATGTTAAGTCACTATGTTAAGAAACTATGTTTCACATTTAATTATTGTTTTTACCATAGTTCTTAAAGACTAGGAATGGGGTAGTGATGATGCAAAACTTTATTCTTCCAATCAAGGAATTTTCCAGTTCTACACTCAAAGAACAGTTGCATTAGTTGTTAAATCCAAACTATGAATTCTAAAATACTCTTAAATGTAGCAGAACATCATGAGATCCTCATCTTGGGACCAAATCTAGCCCAGTTAAATAAAGTAGAAAAAGAACATAATTATACTACTTCTGTGTAGGTTAAAGAGAAAAACTCTGATCAATCCTTATCTTTCAGTCTGGCCTTTTTTTGGATTTGGGTATGGGAGAGAAATGATCCCTTGTGGAGGATTGCCTAACGTGATTTTTTTTGCTCCTATGCCTTTACCTAGCTTTCTTAAATTTTTTTATTCCCTATATAGATTAAAGACTATCTCATCAAATAAAATCAAAAGGAATTTTAAACATGTTTCTGTAGTATAAAAGGATACAGTAATTTCATTTTTGAAAATGAACATTCTGATTCTGAATCACCAAAAATTTAGAAGGGAACATACACTTTTGGTTCTGAAATGTAATCTGAACAGGTGAATCATTGTTGTTGCATAGTTTTAAGTTGTGTTTGACTCTTCATGAACTCATTTGGGATTTTCTTGGCAACCACTGGAGTGATTTATCATTTCCTTCTCTAGCTCATTTTACAAATGAAAAATTGAGGCAAACAGGAATTAGTTACTTGATGAAAGATCACATAGTTGTAAGTGTATGAGGCCAGATTTGAACTCAGGAAAATGAGTCTTCTTGGCTGCTCTGAATTATTATTTTGTTGCCCTGAATTATTATTTTGTTTTCATTGCTTATCATGTAATATTTATAGATGAGACCCCCAATATCAAATTATTAGGGTCTTACTTTTCTATAGCAGATATAGAATAGTCTGGCATAGAATTGGAACTGTCATCTCAACTAACTGAAAGGTGAATTTTGAACAAATTTCTTCAGTTGCTAATGTCCTTTTTCTGTCTCATAAATGGATCCAGTTTTTAACTCTTATACCAGCATGAAAATGACCAAAAATTAAAAAATGATAAAAATAATAATTTTGACTTAATATTATTGAGGGGGATCAGGGAAGTTAGAAACCCAATTACAAGGCTTGTTTGTAGAATGAAATGAAAGACAGTAGTCTTCCCAAATTCTTAAGTGATTTACCAAAAATATTTTCACAAATGACACAATTGAGTTCAATTCTTGTTGTTTAGTATATTTTGTCTACTATATGGATAGAGCAAACTATTTGAGGCACCCTCAATATATAAAAGAAATAAATGGTAGTCCCTTCAACCTATATACTTATAATCTAGTTAAGAAGATAGCATAAGGAGGTGAAACACAATTTGAGACTATCAATAAATTAAAGGTGCTACTATTTATAATATACTAAGCTAAACATGAGTAATAGGTATAAGATGAATTTAGGTAAGTAGATGAGTATCTTGAAGAAAATAACTACTATACATTTGTAGAAAGATTAAGAGAAGTTCCCAGTATAAAATTATCAGAAGCAAAGTTATAGAGAAAAGGACAAACATGAGAAAAGGAATTAAGCTTGATGGATTTGGAGGAGTTAAAATAGGGCATAACAAGATTGATTAGATTGATATAAGGACTGAAGTATTAGGCTAAGTAGCTTTGAGTTAATCTGATAATAGAAAGCAAGGGGTTATACTGGGAAATGATACTGTATTCAGAGTTCTAAGACCTCATTTCACATCTCAGCTCTTCCATTTGTAATATGTATATGCATCAGCAAGTTACTTCACTTAATCTGACCCTTTATAAAATGAGGGCTTTGCTATATGACTTCTAAGGTTCCTTCCAAATATCATGACTAGATGCTCTCTAAGGTCTCTTTCAAAATCTCTGATCTTATGAACTATTAAAAGATGAAATTTATTTTAGAGAAGAGAAGAATTAGTGGAAGGATTTTATGGTTATCTTTTACCATATAAGGTTGATAATGTAGAAGAGAGAGTAAAACTTTCTGTATTTTACCCAGAGGGCAAAACTAGAAATAACATATGAAAACTGATGAGAAACAGACTTCAGCTGAATATAAGAAAAAATTTCCTCATAGAGCCATGGATGCCTTGTGAGGTAATAGGCTCCTCCTTACTAGAGGTTTTCCTAGCAGTGGATGAATGATCACTTCTTGGGATTCTTGTTCTTTTTTATATATAAGTTACTAGAGGTTTTCCTAGCAGTGGATGGATGACCACTTCTTGGGATTCTTATTCTTTTTTCATATTTGGGTTGCATTGGATAGTTTCTGAGCATGTCTGAAATTTTTTGATTACGTTTTCAAAACCCTGATCCTATGTTGTTAATGTTCATGAAGATAACCTATATCTATCTGTATATCTATACTTACATCTATATCTATTCATTAACTTCTCTTCATTAACTATCTCTATGTCTGTGTCTATATGTCTTAACTTAGATGATCTATCTCATAGGAATATTGTTGTGCACATGATGATGTGAAAATGCTTTAGATATGTCAGGAAAAGTTCCACCTGAACACAAAGTGATGTTAAGTTATAACTTAACTTGCTTATGAGGCAAGGACCACATCTTATCTAAGCTCTGTGTCTTACACCAAACCTATTATATTGCTCTCCATACTGTCTGTGCCCACCAAATAACTGTTGATTTTGAGAAGAATATGAAACATATTTCATTGCCTTGTGGTAGCCCTTGTATTTTCTGGAGTCACTATTTAAAGGGAGCTCAATTGCTCAGTTGATACAGCACTGGGCCTGGAGGTCTGATCTCAAACCTTTAATAGCTGAGTGATCCTATTCTGGGTGACTTCACTTAAATCTCTGTCTTCATCCATTGAAAAATGGTTAACCACTTCAATATTTTTACCAAGAAAACTGCATGGAATGTATTGGTGTGTTACGTATGTCTATGGAGTCATAAAGTTGGAAACAACTGAGCCACAATAATAAAAATAGCTATTTCACTTTTATACTATCATTTAACTTTTTATTTTGGAGCACCTTGTTTCCTAGTTCATGGGGGCCTTGATGATGGGGCCAAATATAATTTGTCCTCCTTATAATATTATATAAAATTATATTTGTCCTTCTTATAATACCTAGCATATGTTATGAATATATTAAGTGCTCAGTAAATATTTGTTAATTTAATAAGCAAAGTTACTTTTTTGGGAATTTCCTAGAAGATGCTACTATGATAAAAGCTTTCTGCTAAGTTTTTACGCCTATCTATATTTTTGGTTCTGGTTTTTGGTGGTTTAAAAAAACACACAGATCTGACAGGAACAAATCATTACAGTGAATATAGTAACAGGTGTTACTTCATATAATATTTCCCCCCAAATGTTGTGATCTTGTTGTGATCTAGTTCAGATGGATCTGAATCGGTCCCTGTTCGGGCGCCAAAATGTGGTGAGCTTTTTCTTCTCAAAACTCAGCCAGGTGATAAAAGTTCAGATCTTTTATTATCCCAATATAGCCCGGTTAGCTTAGAGGCCTATCTCTCTGCTTGGTTCCAAGAGCTCTCTCCGAATGTCACCAAATCCAAAGGTCTGGTCCTTCAGCCTCTGCCTCTGCTTTCTTCAGCCTCCAGCCAGCTCCAACTCTTCATGTCATTCCGCTGAAATCTCGACTTGTAGCGTCTTCACTCTCCAGAGAGCTCTCCGACTGGCCCATTGGCCTATTTATGCTCCTTCCAGAGAGAGGGATTATGGGTAGTTCTACTTAGTACCTTGTTTCAGGTTCTGCCCAAAACATCTTTTTGTAAGATTAGATCAACTCTAACTACTTAGCAGTTAGTAAGGATTCCAACATCTCCCCCTTTCTTTTGTTTTAAAACATAGGGGGTTCCTGAGGGGATACACATAAATCCATCAATATGGGCCAAAACTTTGTAACAGATATACATGGTATACATAAATCCATCAATAT
This sequence comes from Antechinus flavipes, assembly GCF_016432865.1. NCBI lineage: Eukaryota > Metazoa > Chordata > Mammalia > Dasyuromorphia > Dasyuridae > Antechinus > Antechinus flavipes. The sequence continues at coordinate 296,664,075 of NC_067398.1, forward strand.
GGGAGGCATTATACATAATTTACAAAAGCACACAGCAATATAACACAGGCTAGTGGTAATGTAACAAATAACATGAATCAACATGAAAATTTAACTACTGCAAAAGTCTCATCAACAATCTTTCATCTCAAGAAATCCAATGATTCTTGCAATTGCTTAAAATACATAAGCACATAGTAATATAACACAGGCTAGTAGTAATGTAACAACATAAATCGACCTGAAAATTTACAAATGTCCATAAGTCCTAGAAATAGTCCATAAGGAATCCATTGTTCATTAGTTCATGCGCCAGGAATCTAATAATTCCTGTAAGCTCTGAAGTACTGCAAAAAGTCTCATCAACAATTTTTCATCTCAGGGAATCCAGTGATTCTTGCTGGTTTTTCAGGAACTGAAAGCTGAAGATTTTAAAGTTCTTTTGACAGTCTCATTGTTAGCCATCTGATTCCTTTTCCACCTGTGGAAATATAAGCAGATCCTCTTCCCCAAGCATTTAACCTATCTAATTCT